>NC_085934.1:1250000-2500000 GCF_963556715.1 Cydia fagiglandana | reverse complement strand
CCTGTGTGTCGGAACCTTTATAATTAGATCAAACACAGAAAATTAAAAATAAAGGTAAAAAAATGCATTGGTTAGACAGCCTAGCGTCGGTTTTCAGACCTTAGATTACTTTCAAATTTTTCCTGCGGCTTGTAAGCCGCTCTGAAATGAGTCTCCTCAGGGCTACCGCTTCAGAAATGAATTCTAAAGGCAGTTATTACGTATAGACGTCTCGGAGGTCAATTCTACTTTAACAATTTGATACGGGTTCAATCTTATTTTGATTCGGTTTTGAGTCGTATCATCATCTCACGCGCATTTTACCGAATGGGGCCTGTAACACGAGCAAATAACTTAAGTTAAACATAGATTGTACTCCTCGAACGATGACACTCAAAATATCACAGGAAATAAGGAAACTATCATTTTAGAAATGAAAAAAATCAATGCCCATTCATAAATAAGAGAGGTATCCGAATTTATTCGAATTAAAAATTTCGCATTATTGGAAACATAGCGGCGGCACATCAATACTTTTGATTGCATTTAATGAGTACCAATGAGCGTTACTGGCTCCCGCTGATTGGTGAAGCGGCACACTATAACTCTAGGTCATATCAAAACAAGATCGAACTCATATCAATTTGTTAAAACACAATCGGCTTGCTTTGCGTTCCTTTCACCAAAAAGCCTAATCCATCCCTTTTTACAGGGTTTTGCTCAACTTTCTTCGTTAATTAGGAATTTTTAAGCAACGACGGTCGTGTAAACGAGGCCGGGGGGAGTTCATGTTATACGTGTATTTGTGGCATATATAACAAGTCAAACGAAAAAGGGTGAAATGGGACATGCGTCAGTTATCAGTGTATGATTCAATAGTTATTTGTTTTAGGATAAGCCATAGGGCAAAGTGTTGTTTTATCTCTCGTGCTAAAATTGATACCCGAGCAAGTGAAAGAATCTAAAAAAAATAACCATAGCGAATGCAAAAACACATTAATTTTGAAATCTTTCGCTTGCTTGGTTATCATCTTAGAAAACAGATAACTGTTTGTGCTCACTCCGTTATTATAAAATATAATTTTTAAGAAAAAAAAACCGACTTCTATGGGGCCCGGTGAAAGATTATGGTAGATGGTGCACTATGTAGAAAAGGAGGTAAAACGAGTACTTTCTAGTAGCATTTCGTTTCCGTAAGGGTCGTAGTTCTAGCCTAACCTAACCCACATCTCTGATAGCAGTTCGGTTCTGTGAGGATCGCAGTTCGAACCTAATCAAACCCACTTTTCTAGTAGCATTTCGTTTCTGTAAGACTCGCAGTTCTAACCAAACCTAACCCACTTTTGTTCGGTTCTGTGAGGATCGCAGTTCAAACCTAACCTAACCCACTTAACGGCGCATGCGGTGCGGTGTACGGGAGTTTGAGCGGGAGGGGTTTGGCATCATCATACCCACATTTTATGGTAGGTAATCATAGTGGTTTATTTAGTTTAGGTATCATAGTGGTTTTCCGGGTCAAGGTCCGGGTCTCTGAGTCAGAGTCCGGGTCCGAGTCCCGGTCCGAGTCCGGGTCCGAGTCCGGGTCCGAGTCCGGGTCCGAGTCCGGATCCGAGTCCGGGTCCGAGTCCGGGTCCCAGTCCAAGTCAAAACCGAAATTCGAAATCACCAAACATGTACTATGCGTCGTTGAAGAGTTCTGTTCTGATCATCATCAGCAGTTCCACTTCATCAAATGCGACAGTTTTTAATGAAAATGCTTGATTTTCTGATGAAAATACAAAAATCTCTATACGCATGCCTTTAAAATTTGAGGAGTTCCCTCGATTTCTCATGGATCCCATCATCAGAACTCGAGCTTGACAGAAATGTGGCTTAAAAACTAAATTTGCTTAACAAACATAACGAAGAGAACAAATCGCCAAACGTGAACTATGCGTCGTTGAAGAGTTCTGTTCTGATCATCATCAGCAGTTCCACTTCATCAAATGCGACAGTTTTTAATGTAAATGCTTGATTTTATGATGAAAATACAAAAAATTCTATACGTATGCCTTTAAGATTTGAGGAGTTCCCTCGATTCCTTATGGATCCCATCATCAGAACTCGAGCTTGACAGAAATGTGGCTTAAAAACTAAACTTGCTTAACAAACATAACGAAGAGGACAAATCGCCAAACGTGAACTATGCGTCGTTGAAGAGTTCCGTTCTGATCATCATCAGCAGTTCCACTTCATCATATGTCACTATTTTGCATGTATATGCTTGATTTGTTGATAAAAACCTAAAAATCACTATATATATGCCTTTAAGATTTGAGGAGTTCCCTCGATTCCTCATGGATCCCATCATCAGAACTGGGTTTTGACAAAAACGGGACCAATCTGTATGCATATACATTCAATCAAAAAAAGAATTTTCAAAATCGGTCCAGTAATGACGGAGATATGGAGTAATAAACATTTAAAAAAAAAAAAAAAAAACATACAACCGAATTGATAACCTCCTCCTTTGGGATTTGGAAGTCGGTTAAAAATATGTAGGGAGATATGCAAAACTTATTATTAAAAAGCCAGATTAAAACTTAATGCGTATATGGGTATATACTATACACGGTGGCTAAAATATAACTGCATTCCCGTTGCCAGGGAGGTTTTGGGATTATACTGAGCAACTTTTATAATGGGACCAATCGCGAAAAACAAATTTACCCTCCCATAGAAAATGGCCCAGCCAAAATGTATGAAACACCCAATTTTTTTTTCGCGTTTTCGGGGTTGATTCCATTGTAAAAGTTGTTTAGTATAATCCCAAAACCACCTTGGCAACGGGAATGTAGTTAATTTTTGGCCACCTTTACATAAATGGGTTTTGAATTAGCATTTCGAGCTTTTTATAATTAAAGTAACATATTGAGATCAAATATCACTTTTCAAAGGAAATCTGGCATAGAAACACAAGTCTCCATGTGTCGTTTAACTGAAACCTTCTAAGGGACATTACGGCTTCAGTATTATGTCTCGGTTATTACCGAACCCAGCCCCTTGCACTATAGTATAGGCAAAAAACAAATTTTGATTAAAATTTCATTCAGAGGACGTAGCCAAGGTTACACTCGTTAAGAGGGGACGTGAAACCTAAATTAGAAGGTAACAAAAAATTTGCAGTGTTACGCGTAACTTGACCATTCCGCGGGTTTTAACGTTTTACATCAACATCAACATTTATTCAGCAAATAGGCCGCAAGGGCCACTTTACACGTCAACATTGAATTTACATACAAGTAAAAATAATAAAATAACAATACATCAACAATTTTATAGAATAAAAGTAACAATTCAAACTATTGTATTACAATTACTTAGAGATACTTACCTTCATAACTCCGAAAATATACTTGTGTTTAATAATGTACGCAGTACCTGGTGGGTGGGGTAAGACTGGGACAAGACAAACACTTGTATCGACACATTGTTCTGTCTCTCTTGCCCCGAGCAAAATAAACTATGTTCGTCCTACCTTACCTTTTATAACCTACAACTTATCTTAATACGATGTTTCGTAACTTCGACAATTAAAAACAACTACGGTTATTCGTTTTTAATTGACCAAGTTAAGAAACAAATTTTAAACTAATAAATTACAAACCTAATTAAAATAGAAAAGTTATTGGTTACAAAGCCCGCAATTAAACTCAAAAACTTCCGTAACACGAAGGGTTGTATTTGTCTTTGACTGCGTCGATATCGATTATATTGTTCCCTCTACCCTCAGACAAAACATCCTCCAGACTGAGCCTAGTCGCGCTACCCCCTCTGCCACGCATACGGTAATTTTACTCCATGTTCGAGTCGAAAGTGTCTTTGTGTGACGTCCGTGTCTTTGAACGGACCAATCACGGCACGGGACTTCGCTCACCTCGTCCCGCGCACCCAATGTTGCATGAAATAATTGCTCTAAACTCGGTCTAGAGGATTCCTAGTCTATGCCTCTACCGAACCCACTGAGCATTCATAAAAGGTTCGAAAATAGGACACGGTAATGAGTGGTCGGTGCGAAGGGAAAAACATGTTGTGAGCAGAGCTCAGCATTTTGCCACGGCTCACGGGAGCCTGGGGTCCGCTTGGCAACGAATCCTGAGAATGGACGTCCTCTGGCTGGTATGATGATGATAATGATAAAAAAATAAACATTTATTCACGGAACAGCATAGTTTTACATGATACCTAATGATACAGTTTGTTGGCAGAAATAGGCTCCTCTCTTCACATAATTTAGGCTAATTTACTTAATTTAGGTATTTAAACTATTTTTATTTATTTATTTATTTATTTATTTAAACTTTATTGCACAAAACATAAAAATAATGTACAAATGGCGAACTTAATGCCTAATGGCATTCTCTACCAGTCAACCATCGGGCCAAACAGAGACATGTAAAAATGGTGCAAGGAGAACAGAGGCATTTATTAGAACATTGGAAAACAACTGAACAACGAACAACTAATAATTCTGATAAACTACATATAGAATACACAAATAAATATACTAGAATATATATAATTAATATACTACTACATATTTCATACATACTCATAATATATAATGATGGACACTACTCGAACTCTTGTTTCAGCAGATACTTATGTAGCAACCGCTTGAAAGCTAACTTGCTCGGGGCTTGTCTAATATTGAGAGGGAGTGAATTCCAGAGACGACTCGCCTGGACAGCAAAGGAGTTAGTCGTAAACCCAGTGCGGTGAGCAGGAATTGAGAGTTTGAGAACACGAGATGTACGCAGCTCACAGCCGGGACGAGGAGTATCAAACAGGAACTTATTCTTTAGGTATCCAGGAGCAGAAGGCTCAAACAAGATTGAAAATAGAGTACAAAGTATTCGAAGCGATCTACGGCGACGGATGGAGAGCCAATTGAGCTGGCGACGGTAATAGGAAACACGATCGTATTTACGCAGGCCAAAGATAAATCGTATGCCGTTGTTGAGGAGACGTTCAAGTTTATTAAGGGACTCTTGAGTGGCATTCGTTGTACACACATCGCCATAATCAATAATTGGCAAAATTAACGCCTGCACCAACATCTTCTTTGTACTTACTGGGAGAAAATTCTTAAATTTATACAAAGTCCTTAGTGTGCCTGAGACCTTACGACTCACATCAGCTACCTGGCTGCTCCAGGAAAGGGTAGAATCAAGAATTAATCCTAAATTCTTAGCCTTAGTGCACACGGGAATGACAGACTCATCAAACAGGATTGGTGCGATAGCGACTGTACTAAGCTTTGAGATTTGGCGCTGGCTCCCCAGAATTACGGCTTGACACTTGGATGGATTAACACTAATACCAAAACTGCCAGACCATTCAGCGATGTGTTCTAGATCAGCGTTTAGCAAAGAAATGGCAGAATTGATATCATTCACATCAGCTTGAGCATACAGCTGTAGGTCGTCCGCATACAAATGGTAAGAGCTACGAATATTGGTGGTAATCAAATTAATAAATACGGAAAACAAAAAGGGCGAAAGAATACCACCTTGAGGAACACCGGTGTTCAGTGCACACCAATCAGATAGTGAGCGGCTAGCACGGACTGCCTGGACACGATCGGATAAATATGAGGAGAACCACTTTGTCGCCTCTACAGATACCCGCAAGTGAGTCAGAGTAGCTAGGAGTAGGTCATGGTCAACCACATTGAAGGCGTTCGAGAAGTCTATAAGCACCAGCACCGTGACCTTGGATGCTTCCATCCCAAGCCGAATATCCTCGGTAACTTTAAGAAGAGCAGTGGTGGTGCTGTGACCGGATCGGAAACCAGACTGAAGTGGTGACAGAAGATTGTTCCGGTGTATGAATTGTGAAATTTGTTTATGGGCCGCAGCCTCGAGAATTTTGGATAGAAATGGAAGAATAGAGATCGGCCGAAAATGATTGAGAGAACTGGGGTTATTAACTTTAGGAAGAGGAATAACAAAGGCCTTACGCCAACAAGAAGGAAAAACCCCAGTACATAAGGATGTATTAATGATGTGCGAAAGTACCGGCAGTATTTCATCAAGAATGTGGATGACCATGACTCGACTCACATTGTCATGCCCTACAGCCTTAGATTTAATTGACAGAATAATTTTGCGGATCTCTTCAAGAGTGACAGGACTAAAGGTAAATGGGTCGATATCAGGAGAAGAGAGAGAGGCAATAAGGCATACAGTTTTAAATTTTACTAGTGAGGTAAGGGGAGTAGTTTTGGCAAAATGACAATTTAATTGATCTAGAGTGAAAGAGGTAGTGTCCACATCACCATTAGATTTACCTATACCGAGTGACCTTAGGAATTTCCATGTGTCAGCAAGAGAGGAAGATATAACATTTTCATGGATATAACGGCGCTTCGCAGCTCTTACCATTTGGTTGCATCGGTTTCTCGCAGCTTTGAACAAATCCCAGTTCGCATCACACCTATCCCGCTTGTAACAACGAAAAGCTTTATCACGCCTAGCCATTGCCGCTCGAACACCCTTCGTAATCCACGGGGCAGGTGGCCGCTTCAGCCTTACTCCACGAACCGGGGCATGAGTATCGAAAAGATTTAACAGAACGGAATTAAAGTTAGCTACTTTTTCGTCTACTGTCGATGCGTCATAGGTGGCAGCCCAGTTAGCCGAAGCAGCGTCTCGTTTAAGTGACTCAGGATCAAGACGGGCGAAGCTCCGCAAATTTAACACGATTGGAATTTGCTTGGGCGATTTAATCTTGTACGTCAGATAAATAAGGTCGTGATGCGAGAACCCAGGAGCACAAAATTGGCCTGATTTGACGACGTTATCCATAGAAGACGTCAGGATAACGTCCAGCCACGAGTCCGGCGAGTCAATGTTATGATGCGTCGCCTGCAAAGGCACTAAAGAAAAATCAGCAGCCTCGACAATTGATCTTAGTTGAAGTGATCTAGAGTTGTCCCTCAGTAAGTCCGTGTTAAAATCGCCCATAATTATATGATGTGTGCACTCGGAACCCACATCCGACAGAAGGTCATCAAAAACGGAGAAATAATCAACTGCTGGTGGACAGTAAATCACACCAAGAATAATGCAGGCGCCGAGTAACTTTACCTCTATAACTAAAAACTCCATAGAGCCAGAGTAAAGAGAGGGGGAACTTTTCACAATTTTGTATGGGATGTCAGAACGGAGATAAATTGCCACACCTCCACCTCGTTTGCCTGTGCGGTCATTACGCAACAAGATAAACCCGGGGAGACTGCAAGAAGTAGACGAGATTTCAGGCTTAAGCCAACTTTCACTAACAAGGATAGCATGAACATCGCATGAAGAAAACGTATCTAAAAAATCAGCAAAATGACTACAGATGCTTTGCGCATTGATATGGCAAATGTTGAAAAGGTTGCGTTGTCTCTGGAATTCACTTTTTACCAAAGAGCCGAGAGTATTCGACCCAATCGGCTCATCAGTTGAATGGAAAGAAGTAGATAAGTCACAAGCAGAATAAAAAGAGTCATTCGATCCATCAATAGACATAAATATAACTATATAAAAAAATATAAGACTAATAATGTATAAATATTATAAAGCTAACTAATTTGTAATACGGGCCTATTTAGCCCGCCGGTCGACCAAACGTAGTACACTCGATGATGAGTTGATTAAAAAATATACATGTCAGATCAACAGAAAAAGCAAGATATTATAACAACATTTAAAACAATAACTAACTAAAATGAAAACAGGAATTGCAAATGAATACTTAGTTAAAAAAAACAGAAAACACAATTGCGAGTATTGGAACGTGCCAAAAAAAAAGCAATGGCATTTGACATTTACACGACACCCGCTGTCATTGTCAAAAACTATGTAGAAACTAAACGCAGTACAAGAAAACGAAATAAACATAAAACTCAAAAAAATGTTAGAGCAAAGGTGTCGTTAGTCTCCAAAATTATTCCAATTAAGTACGGGTATACAAACAAAACAACAGAAGCTTGAAAACCGAGAATTATAACTAGAAAAAAGTCTTATTTCACCCTCTTCGGGTATCGTGAGGACGACTCCGCCGGTTTAGTTGCATTTGCCGGCTCTGCACTGGTCAGATATTTTTAGATGTTTTTTTTTTTTTTTATGATGATATGTGTTAAAAATAGTACCTACGTAGGGAATAAACTGTAAACTCAAGGAACATTTACACGAAGACCGACCCATATTTAGACTTAACTTGTTCCACTTTTGCTTTCAGGCGTCGGGAACCTTTTCAATTCTCGCTGAAAAGAGGTAATTAGCAAAAACCGGTTTCCTTAATTTTAAATGGCACTAGTCCCCTAATTAGAAACCATAATTACCGTAATTATGACGTTACATAATGTTGGGTTTACGAAATAACCACATAAAACGTTAACACATAACAATGTTAATTTAATTTTCCTTAAGAGGGACGAATACCTAGCTACTGACAATTGGTACTTTTTTATGACATTCTGCCGTATTCGAACTTCAAGATATGCACAAGGTCCATTCTAGATACCTACGTTATAGTTTAGATATCAAGTAATTCTCTTTGCAGCGCAATTCGGGCAACCAATGTCACTTTTACGTTAGATAGAGTAAGATATCTATTAGATGTGATGTGAACTAGATCTCTAAGTCATATCCTGTTGAAATCGTACAAGAGTATCTCCAGAATCGCGCAAATGTCAAATTTGACGGGTTAGATCTTAAACATATCGTTATCGTATCTTGGTGATTGATGTCTAATAGATGTCTATTTCAAAATCCGAATCGGGCCCATTTCCGTTTCGGGAGAAAACGGTTTCCACTAACTAAATCTTAACAAATCACTTTGATTTCGATCGCTTCAGCATAATAGTAGTAGTATTAGTTGTAAAACACTTTATTGTACAAAAATCAAAACAAAACAGCAACAATAACGCTACGTCTTACGTAGGCGAACAACGCGCGAACGCGGCGCGGCGCGGCGCGGCGAAATCAATCCTTTGATGCCCATAGAAGTGTCCTACGTAAGCGATCTCGTTGCGAACGCGGTGCGGCGCGATTTGCACGCGAATGTCAGGCGGCGCGGCGCGGCGCGGCGCGGCGGCGGCCGCTTTCGCCGCGCCGCGCCGCGCCGCGTTCGCGCGTTGTTCGCCTACGTAAGACGTAGCGTAACACTCGTCATTAGTAACTTAATTCCACTGTATTGTACTTACTGTAACTGTATTCGAACAATGAGATACGTCAAATACTAGATATTGAAACGATATGGTTTAGATATGTCAGTGTCAAACAAGTGTCAAAAGTGACGTTTTTGTTTGAAGAAACGTCAATTTTGACACTTGTTTGACACTGACATATCTAATCCATATCGTTTCTAGATCTATCAATTGACGTATCTTGAAGTTAGAATCGAGCCGAAATTTGACAGGTTAGATCTTAAACATATCGTTATCGTATCTTGGTGATGTCTAATAGATGTCTATTTCATAATCCGAATCGGGCCCACAGCCTGGTGACAGATAGACGGAAAAACAGACGGACGGACAGCGGAGTTTTAAGTAATAATAGGGTCCCATTTTTACCCTTTGAGTACGGCACCCTAAAAAACACCCCAAAGGACAAAACAAGGTATAAATGATGGGGCGCGGTCGCGTGGTAAAAGCTTGTAAGGACATAATCACCGTATTGTAACTGTGGCATGACTATTTGTCGTTTGTTCCTGTATTTTGATTACTATCATTCCATTTAAACCATTTTTATTAGATTTTATGCTTAAAATGAGGTTTAACTAGGAAGTTATACCGATTTCAATGTTTTAAAGCTACACGATAAGATCTTTACGGTAATAAATAATATGATATCGGTCTTATTATCACAATCTTTATTTTTTAAGATTTTTTTTTTTAACCTTTAAAAGTAGTGGTTATTAACGTTTTCTTCCGAAATGGGGTAATTATGATTTCTTTTTTTTTTTTATTATGAATGGGCTTACTCATGGCCACAGACTAGCCGAGGCGTAGACGTGGCCTACGATGGAACGAGCTCGCCCAGAAGGTGCCTGTTCACTCTTGATTTGAAGGTTGCCGGGTTATAAGAACACGGAAATATAGACGCCGGCAAGGAATTCCATTCCTTGGCAGTGCGCATAAGAAAAGTAGAAGCAAAGCGCTTCGTGCGAATTGGTGGAATATCTACCAAGTAAGGATGGAAACCGGCCGTGCGTCTAAAAGTCCGATGGTAGAATGGGGACGGTGGAATAAGCTCGTGTAGCTCTTGGGCACACTCCCCGAAGTGCAACCTGTAGAATACCGACAGGCTGGCGACTTTCCGCCGATGGGCCAAAGACTGAAGCTTAGCCGTTAGCTTCTTGTCGCCAATCTTCCTCCTGGCTCTGCGCTCCACTGAGTCAAAAGCGGCGAGTTGGTATTTAGCTGAGCCATCCCATAGGTGGCTGCAATACTCCATACACGACCGGACTTGAGCTTTGTAAAGTATTAGAAGCTGTCCAGGTGTGAAGTATCGCTTCACCTTATTTAGGACGCCCAGCTTTCTGGCCGCAGTTTGTGCTTTAGACTCAATGAAGCTGCCGAAGCTGAGGACTGAACTCAGCTCCATGCCGAGGAGTTCCAGGCTGTCGGTAATAGGTACAGATGCACCCCGGAAAGAAGGAGTCAGGTCGAATGGACTCCGTTTTGCGGAAAATAGACACGTCTGCGTTTTGGAGGCATTAAACGTGACCAGATTGTCATCACCCCACTGGGAAACGAGACTAAGGGTCAAGTTCATTCGCTCAACCATGGCCTCTCTCTGTGAACGTATATCCTCCCTGCTGTCCCTTGCACTAGCCAAATATCTCTCAACAACCGTACTGTCATCTGCATAACCTACAATGCTGGGTTGCAGCATGTCGTTAATGTGGAGCAGGAAAAGGGTTGCGGAGAGAACAGACCCCTGAGGAACACCGGCGTCAATGGCCATGAGGTCCGAAGAGCAGCCATCAATAACTACTCTGATCGACCGTTCACTCAAGAAATCAGATAGCCAGCTACAAAAGTCAGCAGGGATGCCGTATGCAGGAAGCTTGCTAAGGAGACTTGCGTGCCAAACCCTGTCAAAGGCCTTCGAGATGTCCAGTGAAACAGCAAGCGCTTCACCGTTCCTCTCGATGGCCTCGCCGCAGCAGTGCGTGACATACGCTAAAAGATCCGCAGTAGACCGACCTCGGCGAAAGCCATATTGACGGTCACTGAGCAAATCATTTGCTTCGAGGTATGCCAGCAGCTTGCCGTTAAGTACCCTTTCCATGACTTTACAGAGCATGGAGGTAATGGCGATTGGTCGGTAATTGCAGGGATCAGCACGACTACCCTTCTTGGGTACTGGCTGCACGTTTGCAAGCTTCCAGGATTTCGGCACCGTACTTGTTTGGAGAGAGAGGCGGTACAGGCGTGTCAGTACAGAAGACAACTCAGGCGCTCACTGCTTTAGTACACGTGCAGGTATACCGTCTGGTCCATTGGCCTTATTCACGTCAAGATTCTGCAGAGCTCGGCGTACCTCTTTTTGATGAATAGCAATTCTCTGCATAGAGGAACTGCATTGAGGTAGCGTAGGTGCGTAGGTGGAAGTTCTTCATCATCATCATCATCATCTCAGCCATAAGACGTCCACTGCTGAACATAGGCCTCCCCCTTGAACCTCCATTCGTACCGGTTGAAAGCGACCCGCATCCAACATCCTCCGGTGACCTTAACAAGGTCGTCTGTCAATCTTGTGGGTGGACATCCTACGCTGCGCTTGCTAGTCCGTGGTCTCCACTCGAGCACTTTTCGACCCCATCGGCCATCTTCTCTGCGTGCAATGTGGCCCGCCCATTGCCACTTCAGCTTGCTAATACAATACCGACGATAAAAGGCTGATTGCCAACAACTCTCCAAACCAATATTTAGCTATCAAATTAGCTTTACTTCGCAAGTTACAAGCGGTTTATTATTCGAGCCAAAAGGGCAGATATTAGCCCCGGGCAGTAGAGGTTTCCACGTCTATTAGCAGTAAAAATTACAGGATCCCGTACTAATTAGAAACATGGCTCGTATACAGTACGTTGTACTGTGTGGGTGGATACCACCAGTTTGGCAATAACATAAACGCCAGCCTGAACGTAACTTACTTTCAAATCTTTCAATGCATCTCGCTCGACATTGACACTGGGCCCGATTCGGATTTTGAAATAGACATCTATTAGATATATTTTAGACATCACCAAGATACGATAACGATATGTTTAAGATCTAACCTGTCAAATCTGACATTCGCGCGATTCTGGAGATACTCTTGAACGATTTCCACAGGATATGACATATGACTTAGAGATCCAATTCACATCTAATAGATATCTCACTCTATCTAACGTAAAAGTGACATTGGTTGCCCGAATTGCGCTTCAAAAGAGAACTAGTTGATATCTAAACTACCTATCGTATCTAGAATAGATCTAGTACGTGTCGTCTCTTGTGAATTTCTTGAAGTTAGCATACGGCAGACTGTCAGTGACTCATGGTACGCGTGCTGGTTACGATTAAGTATACTGGTCTTTTGGACGCAAAAACGTACCAGTGCTAATTATTAATTAAAATATCGAGTCAAGTGCTGGCATGTCATTTCTAAATCATAATGATTAATGTGATTTATCCTTGAAGCTTGTATTTTGTGTCGTATCAGGCTGTCAAGGAGAAGGCAGAGGACCGACATACATGGAAATCGCTCCACCGACAAGAGTCTAACTCTTAAATGAATGATGATGATGATCCTTGAAGCAACATTATTAATTAAGTGTTAGTTAATTTATTACCTATTTGATCAAGTATATTATTCATTAGAGCAACTATAAAATATCCAACAATTGCCATTGGCTCTACTCATTCTAACAATAATAGAAATTTGGACACGGCGCGGATAGTCCGCCGGTTCCTCTCTCTGCGGCCCTGACCACCGGCAGCTTGGGCCCTGCCCCGCTGCTGGCGGCACCCTAGGTTAGGTTTTTCATAATGTGTTTATACTTATTTTTTGTTGTTTTTTATGTGTTTTTGTATTTTACTTTTATATTCATGTTATAAATGACCTAGCCTAAGAAGAAAAATAAATAAATGACATA
This sequence comes from Cydia fagiglandana, assembly GCF_963556715.1. Classification (NCBI taxonomy): domain Eukaryota; kingdom Metazoa; phylum Arthropoda; class Insecta; order Lepidoptera; family Tortricidae; genus Cydia; species Cydia fagiglandana. The sequence goes on along the minus strand of NC_085934.1, from coordinate 2,486,845 downwards.
GAAATTTCATTGATTTTGTATTACCAATTTGAAGTCACCCTGTATATTTACATATCGCATAACTTGTCAATTGTATATATTTTGTGTCAAAAACGTCACATTCTGACAATAAATGTGTTAAAATGACAGGTCTCAAAACTATTTCCGGCGGTCAAAAATAAATAGATATCGTAATTACATAAAGCAAATCATTTCTCAGAAGTCATTGACTTGACGCCCACAAGTTTTTGCCAAATCACGATTTCATTAATAGTCCGTCCGCTAAAACACGACACTGCAATTTGAGCTTTAAATTTAAGACACTAATGTTGCAATTAGAATGACTTGTTTTTTATGAATCTGCCACCCTAATCATTCTTAGTCCACGACAGTCATCTGTCAGAGAGACATGTGTAGTTATTTATTACTACCATCGTTCACAGATAACTGAAAGGAAACCTTAATGCGACGACATAAGGTCTAAGAATACCTAGTCATTTAAGAGGTCTGCTGTTAGTATCGTCAACGCTAGAGATGGGCCGAATATGTAGCCGAGGACCAATATTCGGCCGAATGTTTTGTTCAGGTCTTACCGAAATATTCGACCAAATTATTCGGTTTATCTGTAACATTCTAATAAACCATTAAAAAAAGTTCATATCCAGAAGCAGCTAAATAATAAATAGCTTCTAGGCAATTCCCTAGAAACAAACAGGTCAAAAGGTAAAGGACTCACAAAAGGTAAAGGACTCACATACAAAATTTTAACACTCCAAAACTCCAATTATGAATGAATGAAAACATTTATTCTCAGGCAACTATTGGCCCATAGATAAATACCTTAATACTAGCATACATATTATTACAAAATATATCTTAAAACTAAAAACACAATAATGGCTGCGATGCAGTCATAGTCAGTACTTACATTCTAAGAATGCAACATGTCTCATCATTTGTTTGAATATATAACAACGGGAAAACATATGTAACTTGATCAGATAAGGTACTTAAAATTCAAATTCAAATATTTGGCACTTAACCGAAAAATTTGGCCGAAGACGAACATTGGAAAACTTACCGAATTTTCGGCCCATCTCTAGTCAACACCGATAACTGGCCAATAGTAGACCTTAATGCCATAAACATAAGGGTCCATTGAGAATGCTGTTAGTACATCTGTTTTGACACGTTTTTTAGGTGTGTTGTGATATTTTCGGATACAAGAAACAGATCTCGAAAATTAGACGTGTCAGAGGCGTAGGGCAGATTTAAAACAGGTGAGGTGTTAAAAGTATCTTTATTTGAGTTGATAAACACGTGTATGGTCTAGCTTCTTTGATAAAAAAGTGGCTGTTACATACGAACGGACAGACAGACAGACATGACGAATCTATAAGGGTTTCGTTTTTTGCCATTTGGCTACGGAACCCTAAAAACCGCAAGTTTGGTTATTTTTAGGGTTCCGTACCGAAAAGGCAAAAGCAACACTTGTGATGCGACTCTGTCCGTCTGTCTGTAACATCGTTAAATATCTCGGGTGTGACTGGTATATTTTGGTTGTTTTTTTCTTTTTTCGAGGTACCTAGTGATTAGGCCGTATATGGTTAAACCTTAAATACCTAAAAGCTATTTGTATATACATATATTTAAATTGACCATTGTGTATCGATACGGTTAACAATAAATAATAAAACATCTAATAGATTACTTGACAAGGACAAGTACCTAATTATAAGTGTAAAGAATAATCAGCCTTATTTGCTAATTTATATATTTATTAGTGCATTCGAACTTAATATACATACTTATAAAAACATAATTAAATTCAGAGTTTGCTAAAACCGAAAAATTATTTAAAAATATTGAATATGGAATGCTTAAAAAATCAAACACTACTGCCACTTCATCAAAAATGGTACTGATTTTTTTGTGTATACTTTTGTTTGTGTATTTCTAACTACATACTCCACGTTAAGATATTTATTATTAAATATGTACTGAAAAATAAAGTATCATACGGCGCGATTCGGGAAATGAATAATTAGAGATTAACTAGATACGATATAGTAAAGATATGTGACGTCCCACGGATAAAGGTACCTTATGGCGGTTGGCGCTTACGCTATTATTAACGCTGCTCCAATATTATTGCAGCGCTATGCAACGTAAGCGCCGGTCGGCATAAGGTAGCTTTTTCCGTGGAACGTCACATATCTTCACTATTTCATATCTAGTTAATCCCTAATTCATTTTCCGAATCGCGGCACCAACCTCCATAAGGCACCTTTTGCAGTGGAACGTCACATATCGTTACTATTTCATATCTAGTGAGTCTCTAATTCATTTTCCGAATCGAGCCGATAGTTTTTATACTGTAATAATTTATCACAACAGGAAAAAGAAAAAAAAAACAATGTCTATCGCCCTGTCAATAAGCGACAGCTTTCTCACTTATCGGCCACCAATAAAAGATTCCCAAACTTACTTTGACAGTTTGACAAGTTTGAATATATAGCTCCACTGCCCCCTGTCAGCGGCACCTGGACTCTTGACAGCGCCTGACGCTCCCTTAAGGGCCTTAAGGGCTTATACACGGTGTAACATGAGGAAACCGAATAATAACAGCGTGTTCTTGATCATATTTAAAGACAAAAATGTCATATAAACTTTTTTGAAATTCGCTTAGTTTCAGAGATAATATTAATTCAAAATAAAACAAGTTTTTATTGTTACATAGTGTAAATGGCCTTTTTGATGGTAATGTTGCTATGGGACGTAGTCTAAAATATCCTTATTGATAGATGTCAAAAAGTGACAAGTAACACCTTGCAAAAAGTAGGTTTTACAAAAAAAATTAAAAATCAGTTTTAAGTGACAAGTTTACCAATAACATTTATTTTTTATGTACAAATACATCCAAAAAATTAAAAACACAAATAAAAAAAACTTTTGTTTTGGCGAAATTGACCTAAACTCATATTACATTTTTTCCTTCTCTTGATCTCAGAAATGCGTGGTTAAAATTATTCGGTTTTCTAATGTTACACCGTGTATTGGTTGGAGGGAAAAATCCTCGCTCGCTGAAGCTTGAAATGACTCTCACACGCCAATCCGAACGTATGGCGAAAGTGCATGTCATATAAGAGCGTTTCTTTTATTTTTTTTCCATTTTTGTATATTGTGATCCTGACTAGAAATAACACAAAAGTGGCATAAAAGGTCACAATAAATAAAAATGGCAAAAAATAAGAGAAACGCTCATAAAATTATTTGTTTTTTGAACTTTAATAGAGTTGTATATTATAACTGCCGTGTATGGCTTCATATGAACTAGAGGAAACTGGGAAATAATGGGGTCCCCTTTCCTCTTAACGAAGTGGCCTTTCAAGACTTTGTAGCACTCTTCTTCGCGTTATCCCGGCATTTTTGCCACGGCTCAAGAGCCTGGGGTCCGCTTGACAACTAATCCCAAGAATTTGTGTAGGCACTAGTTTCAAGACTTTCTAGCGCCAAAAATTTATAATTCATTTACATATTGCATAACAATCATGTGGTACAAAATCGTAGTCCCACTTCACCGAAGTGTCAAAACTGAAGTTAATTTTTATGCATATGCACGTACGTCTAGTTGCTCTGCGGTCAATGACGGATTAATCCGTCGTTGGCTTTGAACCTGCGGTTCGTATATATCCGTCGTTGGCGTCGAAAAGGTTAACAACGCAAAACCGAGTAAAAACGTCCCCAGAGCGCAGGTGAGCGATCCAGGCAACTCCCGCTCGGCCCGCAACTTTGCCCACTTCGGCGAAGTTCGGGATAGTTCGCCAACTGGGACCGCTGCTGTATGGAGTTGAAGTTTAATTTCGCAGATCACTGGTTACTGCTAGATATCGCACTGGTCACTTGTGTATTTTTTTTAGTAAGCCCCTATTTAATAGCTCTAAGAAGAAGAAAATAAACTTTAAATTAAATCAAACCCATCAATTGATTGTATGACACATTTGATATGTTATAAAGGCTTGTTGCATGATTGACTTGTGAATAAGACGTATTTTACCTAAAAAAAAACAACGGGTTGCACTCCGGGAGTGCCGATAGAAGTGAAAACTCAATGACTAGTCCAAAATGTCTGCAGAACTATGTATGTATAATTGACCTATCCTCCTTTCTATTGAAAAACTTTAGTTCCGAAATTGCTGGCCAGTGAGCTTAAATTTGTAGCGTTAATTGTTTAAAATTCGAATAGAAATTGTAAAGTTACCTTGCATCTAAATATATTTGGTCATGATATTTTGCGTTTTATTCACCAGTACGAGTTCATTTTGTTAGCGATTTATTTATTTATTTATGATACGTTATGACTAAAGTTCTTTAGTGAATAACATTGTCCGTCACACATGACGTCAGCGTGTTACGCGTTACGCTGTCTCGAGTTTATCATTTTTTCCCCACCTCAAAAAGTGCTCAGCGCCGCTAAAGAAGTTTTTACTTCAAAAACTTTTGTTTGGTAGATTAACTTATGTCATTTTCAAGATCAGTTTACCTAAATTTTGTATTCTTGTTTATCTCTACAAACATTGCAAGTTAAATAAAATCTCACAATGATCGCCTGATGAATTATCATTTACCAAGCATTGTTTATAATCATAAGCGTCCATCAGTAACTTAATAGTCTGTCCAGCAGGCCAATGCGAACGTACACTGAAATTGGAATGATATTCGAATGACACCAGTTAGACATCATTCTGATATCAGTTTACCTGTTATTGGCCTGTAAGTCTTATCAAGAAGGAAGTCGCTGTAGAAAAAAAAGTGGTCATCCCCGATAAAAAAAAATAGAAACTTCCTTCATACTCGACAAAGCCATATCTAGTGAGAGGCAATCTACATCCTCCAGCCAGTGCGGAGCGAAGTGGTTTTTTGATTGAAATGAGTTGAGGATGTCGGTTGTTTAATTTGTCAGAATGTTTGCGGATGCACTGCTTCGCCCACATTGTTAACTGACAGTTCGTAAACCTTATTACCAAAGGCATAAGGTCCACCGATGGACAGTTAAGTTCGCCCACTGTTAACTGACAGTTCGTGAACCTTATTACAAGAGGCATAAGGTCCACCGATGGACAGTTAAGAGTGTTGCCGTTTGAACATTGTGCGGGGTTTCGTGTAAATTAAAGCTGCTTCATTTGTTTCATTAAGCTGTTACTTTATTTGTTTAATTAAAATATTGTGAAAGGAATATTGTGAAAGGACGTGCGAGTGCTTGGTTTTTACTTTTTATTGTAGTTTCTATTCAAGTGTTTTGTATTACCAATTTACCTGTAAATTTAATTCACCCTGTATACATATACAAAGACTAATTTGCTCGAGCATATAATATTGTTTACAGAACTTTTAGTGCTACATTACTAGTGTTGAAAATGTTGGAAAAAATCAAATGATTTTTTCGGGAATTTATTAAATTTAGGTTTTTTCCATTTTTTCGGATTTCTAAAGAAAAAAACCAACCGACTGATAAGCGTGATGACACAACTGAACTGACACTGACACCGATCCGATGTCAAATGTCACCAGTATTAAGAAAAATGACCGATTGAAACCTGTTTAAATCGTTTTTTTTTGTTTTTCTTTTTGGAAAAATTGAATCTCATGGTTTTTTTTCCGTAAAAATCCGAACGAACCGTCTCGAAAGAAACGGGATTTTCCGAAAATTTTCAACGCTATACATTACGACACCGGTGCTATAAGTAATAGGCACATTACGTAAACGTCGAAAATTAAAAGGGTACTGTAAAACGCTGTCGATGCACTTGCGAATAGGTAATTTCCTATTTTCTGCACTATTAACGTACCTACCTAAATAACTAATGTTTTTGTAGTCGGTTTTTCATTTTTTATTGGTACTTGCCTTATATAACATCTCCTCACCGCAGCCGGGCAACTTATAAATCTTCAATTAAAAATTTTGTTCAGTTTCTCAAAAAGTGTGCACGGAGTGCTCCCAGCCAAGTCCCGCCAACTCGAACTTCGCTCGCGATAATTACTTGTAGGTGAACTTGTCTTTATTCCGTTTACGACCATTCCACGGGCTCGGGCAAGCCAGTGTACAGTGGCCTCAAGACGTTTAGAAATGATTATTTAAATTTTCAACGTCAACGTCACATAAAATTTAACGTCAATGTTAAATTTTAAAATATAAAGGACGTGGTGACATTGTCATTCGATTATAGGTATTGACATTTTTATTTGTATATGATAATTGACTTATATAATTACTGTATCTCCATTTTAGACTTCACTCACTGGCTTATAAATCCCCGTCTTTTGATAGGCTTGCGTGGAGATATAGATCTAACACGTAGAGCCTCTTTGGAGAGCTTTATTGTCATTGTAGAACGCCAGCCCTGTCATGTAGAACCCGTTCACAGGCGCAACAATAGACACTCACTATTTTTAATTAAGAAACCATTTCGTATTTTGTTTAAGGTTATAAAAGAGCATGGAGTAAATTAGGTAACGAACAATGACGAACGAACGAACGGTACTAAAAGGTACCAGTTATTAGCACTATTTTTGTGAACAGTCAGTCAGTCACTAATCATAAGATTAAACGTGCCTATAGGTAATTGTTGGAGTTGTATATTAAAAAGTTGATTCTGCGAAAACAGTATTTAAAATGTGAATATTATTTTACTAGTTAGCTTCAACTATATTTAGCGCTCGGTAAGCAGTTGATAATATATACTTTTTGTCTAAACTCAAACAACGGGAGTAATGAGCAAAAATAAACGTTCCCAAATTAATAACTTTTGTAGACAGTTTTAAGTTATTGAGCGGTATATTTTCAACGTTCGGTTTTTTAATTATTTTTTTATATTGGGTTGAAGAGATAATTATTGTTGAAATTTTCCTTTGATAAACAATATTGTTTGTTGTGAAATAATTATGTAAAACAAATGATTTATCAAGAAAATATTCGCATTCTGTTCAAAAGGTTCGCTTATGTAAAAACATACTGCAATGGACTTTTGGACAGGAAAGATTTTAGATATTAAACAACTTTGTACCTAAGATATTTTGATAATCAAGGGAAACTCAACTTAGTCTTAAGCGAAGAAATCAACCGTAGCCATTTAAGGCATGATAAAATTCAGATTTTAGGAGGAAATGATCTTCATTTACTCTCATAACAGTGACCTACCGCCTTTTTATTACTGAGACCTTGGATGTAGTAATAGCTTCAGGAACTAAGCACGATCACTTCTGTCCAGTATAAAGTAGGCTCGGGTTACGCATAGTTGTCATAGATCTCAAGGTCAAGGTTCACCGGTTTACCTAAAAGTTAGACGTGTCTTTGAGAATACACGGCCTTGGGAACGTTACACGGGTAGTTGAATAATATTTTTATAATACCATTATACCACAAAAGACGGCTGACATGGTCGGCTGGCCGCACAATGGACCTTATTACGATGCCTTTGTGATGAAAATCGCAAGTCATAATTACCCACAGCTCCTTTGTGTGGGATGCTAATAAGCTTTGCTATTTTTAGGATGAGGGATATCGATCGTGTGTTTTCGCTATGCGAAAAGATTTTTTTATTGAAAAATATTTGGTAAATTTATTCGGACTTGGCTGGCATTACGGCGATTTATTTCTTTATATTTTATTAATAATTTTCAGTTACGGGCACTATATATTTTGAATTTTGGTCGTTAACATATTTCATAATTCAAATAAGTATAGGGGCCATAGAGGCAGCACATTGCACCGAGGCCAAGAATGTTTGGTCACTAACCTGCAGCAACACGGACCCGCCTGCCAATCCTTGCTCGCAGAGGCAATGGGACGAGCCGCTCTGCCGTCTAGTACGGAATAATCTCGTTGATACGTCAACTAGTACGGCGGAGCGAGCTCGTCTCCTTGCCACTGCGGAGTGGGAGTCGGGTCTGTGGCTACAAGCCCTACCCTCTCCATCCATAGGGACCCTATTGGACAACACCACCTTCAGACTGGCGACTTGTTTGCGCATAGGGACTGTAACAAACGTCCCCCATCACTGCCGTTGTGGTGCCATGGTGGACAAATTTGGACATCATGGACTTTCCTGCGGCAGAAGCGCCGGACGCATACCCAGACACGCCAGCATCAACGACGTCATCCGAAGGGCCTTTGTCAGCGTCAAAGTCCCGGCCATACTCGAGCCCGTCGGTTTGGCTAGGGACGATGGCAAGAGGCCCGACGGTATGACGTTGGTGCCTTGGAAGATGGGACGGCCTCTAGTCTGGGATGCCACATGTGTTGACACCCTCGCGCCGTCCCACCTTCCGGGCACCAGCAGAGATGCTGGTCATGCCGCGTCCATGGCAGAAGACCTCAAACGCCGCAAATATGCCACCCTTGGCAGTAGTTATATTTTTGAGGCGTTTGGGGTCGAAACGCTGGGGCCGTGGGGGCCAAGCGCGCGCCGTATGTACAGGGCCTTAGCGGAGCGCCTTATAGATGCCGCAGGAGACCAGAGGGCTGGCCAGTATTTTGCTCAACGCATAAGTATTGCCATACAACGTGGCAATGCGGCCAGCCTTCTGGGCACACTGCCTATCGGCAGTGACTTGGGGGACGTTTTTTATTTATAGGCTTTTATTTTAAGTTTATTTAGTTTAGAGATAGTTTGTATTATTATTTGTAAGCTAATTTAATGTTTTATATTTACTTAATTATTCATGTATGTTTTTATTAATAATATAATAAGTATTTTATCGTAATCGATTCAGAGGTCTCGTATTGTGTACGAACGATGTTAAACTTTCCCCTAAAACCATGCAAGTATAATTACCAAAGTTTATGAACTTGCAAGTTTGAACTGTTCATATATAAGTTCCGTATTTTACTATTACAATAAATTAACTTTAACACGTTCGCGGACGCTCAGTCACACCAGTTGGACACCTAAATTTTGTATGGAAATATTGGGACTGTTATAGCATTCCTGTCACTACAAATATATCTTTTAGGTTTGTATATGACGCGTAATGCTATGCAAGGCGAATGCTATGCAATCCGCGTCAATATGAAGTATATTTTTTATACGATATGTGACAACAAATGCTATACAATTCGGATGCATAAGCATGTCTGTCACATGACGTAGTCAAGATGGGATTTTATATGACATCGCATGTTATAGCATTCATACATCGTGCTCGATGGACTTGATGGCTGAGACTTCTGACTTCCTAAGGGCGCGATTTTTGCTCTAAAGACTCATTTGCTGACCTCTTCAAACAATTTTCTTCTTCTGTTTTGTTCCCTCTTTGCTTATCATTGTAATATTGAGTCCATCTCATACATGCCCCATGCCAAGCACGTTCGCTGTTCATTCGACCTCAAATTATGTGATACTACCTACAAGTTATGCGTTGGAGACCGGCTCTAATCTAAAGGCCCAGTCATGGGTCTCATAGCATGTTGTACAGAGCCGAGTTGCAATGTTGAGCTCTCTTAAAATGAGAGGTTTGTTCTTCTAGCTGTCCAAGGTATACGCAGCATTTTACGCCAACACTACTTCTCAAAAGTGTCAATATGTACCGCATTACACTTTTTCAGTTCCCTGTAACGCACCGCCGCGTTAAGTTCTGGACGTAAAGCGTCCACCACTTTTCCTGCCAAGCGATGATTCACCCAACTTTATATTCTTTTTCGGATGCATCTGCACCAAATACAAGGCATGAAATATACACAAAATGATACCACAAATGCGTGTCATAAGGTGCTTACCTTGTGGGAGGTGATCATCGAGCGCCAACAGGCTATAATTCACAATTATATGACCAAAACTATGACTAGTAACGTAATTATTTCAATAATAGGTATACACATTCATGCCTCACTTTTTCACATTAATCGTTATCAAAATTTTACTGTAGTGTAATTAACAGCAAGTAAACACGTTTGTTTATTAAAACACAATGAAAAACTTAAAGAAATTGTAAGAAAAACATTAATTACGATTTTATAAAAATACGTCAAAATCGCTATCGCGCACGAAATTGACCCAAATTACATGTGTCCACTCCCAGACGCACCTGCCGGGCTACTAAGGGAGCTGCCATACAAAGACGAATGCTATAGCATCCGCGTCACAGAAAGGGGGGCCAATTTGGAGACGTCACAGGATAAATTTTAACTTCGATAAAACTATGTAATATGGCAGTACGCATTATTTGACTCTGGTGACTGGTAGAGGAAAAGTTGATGAATAATATTATACTGTGGTTAAGCGGATTGATAAGCATTTCAACGAAGAAATTTAAAAAGAATAACGGATGCAATAGCAGCCGCGTCACCAGGAGGAGTACAAAAACGGATGCTATGCAATCCGCGTCCGCGAACGTGTTAAGAGGCTTTTCGGTGAAGGAAAACCTCGTGAGGAAACCTGCATACATCTGCCAAGAAATTCAAAGGTGTGTGTGAAGTCCTCAATCCGCATTAATCCACTCGCGCATGAGAGGAGGCCTGTGTCCAGCAGTGGGACGTAGGTATATCTGATATAGGTATAGGCTGAATTTTTGAAGTAAAATCTTCTTTAGCGGCGCTGAGCACTTTTTGAGGTGGGGAAAAATGATAAAATCGAGACAGCGTAACGCGTAACGCATAACGTAACGCTGACGTCATGTGTCACGGACAATGTTATTCACCAAAGAACTTTAGTCATAATGTATCGACATTTTGGACTAGTCATTGAGTTTTCACTTCTGTCGGCACTCCCGGAGTGCAACTTGTTTTTTTTTTTAGGCAGGTAGTGAAATGAATACTAGTAGTCGATTATGAACTTTAAATGTGCTTTTCAAAATTAAATCAACCAAATTGCCGTTATAACGGCAATTTTTAATTACGTATTAATTATCATATTTCTAATTACATTCGCAGTTTCAATTAGTCCATATTTTAACGAAGCTACTATCAATTAAATATTTATGGCATGCGAGCTTCTATCGATCCGAAAGCGATCATAAGTAGTCCAAAGCAAATATATAATATAGTAAGTACTTAATTAAAAATAGAACTATATTTAAGTTAAAATGACTTTAGGAGTGGAATACTCAATATTACATGTCTATCGGAGCAAAATGACATTTTTATTAACCCTTTATTTGGCAGAAAACACACAAAGTGTGAGTTCAAAGACAGTGAAACCTCGGTAAGTCCAACCTCGATAAGGTGAAATCCTTGTTAACAAAAAACAAAATGCTATCCCCTTTTCTATGTAGCCCAAAATCCCTATAATTCGAAATATTTAACGAACGATTACCTTCACATTGATGTAGTAAAATTTTTACCTCCATAATAGAAGTCACTTCACATGTGAACTCCCCGTGAAGGAACCCAGAGCTCAAGGGTATTCGTAACAAGCTTATAACACGTGAGAAATGCGACCCGCAAAGGTCCGAGAGGTCACTAAATCAAATCACCTCGCAATACTGTACGGGGGAGGGTAATATTCAATATCTGAGCGCGATATCATCAAATTTCAAAGGATATTGGGTCAGTAAAGTCCTGAAACTATGTTCCCATAGCCAGCAGAAACAGCGAACATTCGCCTCAGGGAGGGAGGATACAAAACGCGATAAAGATATATGTACAAAAAGCGAGAGTTTAAAGTGTTATACATGTTTAAATTAGATTGCAACGGAGTGGCATTGTAATGCACATTGGGCTTTAAGAGGTTATTAAGCAAAGCTTGAGCGACGGACCGTATACGGTTATAACCTATAGTAATGACTTGTAATGGCTCCTCTACATGATGGGCCAACGCTGGCCACTCCAAGGGACGCATTTATGCGTTAGAGGGAGCAAGTGATATTGCTATCTCATTCTACCGCATTGCTGCGTCCCTTGGAGTGGGCGGCGTTGGCCCATCGTGTAGAGGAGCCATTAAATGATGGTAGTCTATGCCAAACAGTGCGACGAATATAAGATTAAATACGAGTGTTTGACAGATCTCGAGGCCACCTTACACTAGATTGTCCAAAAATTTGCCTCCGCGCCTTCGCTACTGATAACAACACGGCTGGTCGAGCCCCGAACACCAATGTTCCCAAGTTTTCACGATTAAGTAAATTTTATCGAATTTATTCATGCACCCCGGCCCGCCCCGCGTTTTTCAATTTCAATAAAGATGGTTCGATGGAGTGCCAAGAAAGTTTTCGGATAAAACAATTTACGAATTATCATATAACGTGTCCGCCGGCTGTGATGGTGTAATTTCGTCTGATTGAAATGGCACTTAGTAAATGACATGCACGCGAGCCCCTTTATCCGGCTTCTATTTCATTACGTTTATAGCGACATTAGTGATACTATGTGATTTAGGAGGATTACCGCTTCCGCCCTTTCAGAGGGTGATTTTGTGGAATACAAGTTGTTAAGGTTTATTTTAGTGATACCTTCAAAATTATGAATTAAGTGTCACTAAAGAGTAGGAGAAAAATCTAATTTTAGAAGAAGTTTATTGCTCTAACATTAATATAATAGATCATGAACTATTCATTCTATTATTAAATTGTATTGATTACCTGTAGAGTGGCTCACTATTTGTTATAATAATTTAAAAAATCATGACAAAAACATCAAAACTTTGGCCCTACCTTCAATTGACACTGTCTCGTTTTCTTTCTCACCCACTACTCAATCGGAGGTTAGGACCATTATTAAGTCCATTAAGTCAAAAGCTGTTGGTTGCGACGACATCGGTCGGTATATGATAGTGTCTGTCCTTGACTGCGTGCTTCCCATGCTGACTGATATTATTAACTTCTCTCTCTCTAACGGTGAATTTCCGTCGCTTTGGCGCAAAGCATTTGTCATACCTCTGCCTAAAACAAATAATCCTTCGTTGGTTAGTCAGTTCCGACCTATTTCTATACTCCCTTTTTTGTCGAAAATCGCTGAAGCGGTGGCTCATAAACAGCTGTCAAGGTTTATTTTCTCACACAAACTTCTGAGCCCCTTTCAGTCTGGTTTTCGACCGGGACATAGCACCTGTACCGCACTGCTCAAAGTGACAGAGGACATCAGGCGGGGCATGGAGAATCAAATGGTCACAGTACTTGTCCTCGTTGACTTCTCAAATGCTTTCAACACTGTCGACCATGAGATCCTCCTTGCCCTACTTGAGCACCTCAATGTGTCGCCGTGTGCCTTAAAATGGTTCTCGGCATATCTGTGTGGACGTCAGCAAGCAGTACGTGTCGACCGCATTTTGTCGGAATGGTGTAACTTAGCCACAGGTGTACCACAAGGAGGTATTCTTTCACCCCTATTATTTTCTATATTTGTCAATTTTATCACTCCAGACCTTCGCTGCTCGTACCATCTCTACGCCGACGACCTGCAACTCTATGACCAGTGTAACATTGCCGACCTTACTGCCACCATTAATAAGCTAAATCTGGATCTCAGACACATCCAACATTGGTCTGAGAAGTTCGGTCTATTCGTTAACCCCTCCAAGTGTCAGGCCATTGTCATAGGCGGCGCCCGACAGCTCCTTAAAGTCGATATTACACCTCCTGTATACTTTAATGGCACGCCTATTCCCTACAGCCAAAGTGTAAAAGACTTGGGTGTCTTTCTGGATAGTACCCTGAGCTGGAGGACACAGGTAGCCGAAATTAGCCGTAAAGTTACTGGTTCTCTTCATGCACTCAACAGGCTTAAACACTTTTTACCAATTAAAACAAAAATATTGCTCGTACAAACTTTAATACTGCCAATAATCGACTATGGTGATGTGTGTTATCCGGACTTAAATGAAGAGCTCCTGGATAAATTAGATCGTTTAATGAATAATTGCATTCGTTTTGTTTTCTGTCTCCGTAAATACGATCATGTCTCCTCATTCCGCTCTAAACTTGGCTGGTTTCCTATTCGTATTCGTCGCAAAATTCGCATGCTCTGCACCCTTTTTTCTGTTCTTAACGACCCTCAGTCCCCCGAATATCTAAAATCTTTCTTCCACTACTATGGTGTCTCTCGTGTCCGTCAGCTTCGCTCTTCTGGCAATCTTTCTCTGTCTATACCATCTCACCGAACTGGTTATATGTCCGATTCCTTCTCAATTCAGGCAGCTCGCCTTTGGAATAGTCTCCCTGTCAAAATTAAACAGTGTCCGAACAGATTTGCTTTTAAAAAATCCTTAAGTGAGCACTTTGCTGGCAGTACTGGAAAATCTTGAATGTTTCTGTTTTGTAAGTTCATCTGATTTCATATGTATGTATGTATGTATATGTATATGTAAGTAGGTATATGTATTTGTATCAATATTATTTATATTTATGTATGTTTATATTAGTGTATTTATTATGATTGTATTGTGTTCGTACAGGTACCTAATTGTATCATCTACTACCTACTTTTTGCACCGCCTACAACTTATCTGCTTTGCCTAAAGGTTGACTGGTAGAGAATGCCTTATGGCATTAAGTTCGCCTTTTGTACAGTGTATTTCCTTATGTGCAATAAAGATTAAATAAATAAATAAATAAAACTATAGTCTGTCAAGCCATTTCCGTCAGTAGAAAAAAGGGGCGAATTAAAAAAAGTGTAAAACATTTTAATTTCGCAATTTCGCGCGATTTCTACTGACAGGGTTTTTGACGTGATAACGTCAATCGATGAACACCGGTAGCATGCACAAAAAAGTGTCACGTTGTGGACAGATCTCCATGGTATCGTTGTGGACGGATCTCCATGGTAACGTTACGGCCACGTTTTTTTAGGACGTTATCACGCAAAATTATCGTCCGTAAACCGACTTTAGACAACCATATTTTTTGGCAGTCTTTAGTTATAACTAAGGGTAACATTCCATTTCCAACGACAGCTGCACTACTGTCAATTTTACTATGGAAATTGACAATGACGACGCGACGCGTTCAGTACCGGTAGTGCAGCTGCGGTTAGAAATGGAATGTTACCATAAACCACACTAACCTGGAGAGAAGTGCGTCAGCAGCAGCAGCGCGAGCGCCGCGGCGCGGCACCGTTCGCGCATCGCTTCACCTCCACATGCCCGGCCACTACACTAACACTCGCGCACTTGGCTCGCAGCTCTACACGGCACGGCACCTGCAACAACACGGGTTACATTATATTATATTATCTTTAGTACAAGTATAATATCATTATTACAAGTATATTTTTAGATACTTATTTCAATTAATTTTTATTTTTCAATTGACATGTCTCTAATTTCTGTTTATTTTTTGGATTTAATTTGACATTGTGTAATAACTTAAATTATTTATTGATAGGTAAAGTAGGGGAGACTCTGTAGTACTATGTTAAAATTGTTTATTTTATTTTTATTATTATCATTTATTATCTTTGACATTGTGTGATTTTATGATTTGCTATTTGAATATTTTGACATGAATAATATTTTGTGATATATTTACGAGTATATACCATTGTATATAACTACTGTTTATTGTAATTTAATTATTTACTTTGTATTCGACGATCGCTATTAGATAAGTAATTGCTTCTGTATTTTTTGACATTAACTATGAAAATTGTAGTGAGAGATCAATAAATTAAAACTAAAACTATAGTATAATCACAGAATAAATAATAGTACTGGGTACAGAAGACTCACTCTCTAACAAAACGCGTCTGTTACGATAAGCACAGATATGGCCGCTAGGTGGCGACAACGCCACGCGCGGCTTATGGCTTTCCCCAAAATTGGGGTGGAACGGATGTACTTTTAGCTACCTGTAGCAAAGCGAAGAAATCGTGGAGTGACCCACGCTTGCTATAATTCACATTTACTATAGAAAACGGGTATTTATACTATTTATCACTTAAATTCCATAGGTATACATATTTCTCCGTGAATATAGCACATATATGTAAATATCCCATTTTCAATTCAATAACATTAAAATGTAAATAATGTTCGTTCAAAAACATATAAAAAAATGAGTAGCTTTCGAGTAAAATAAAATTAATTAGTTATCAGAAAATATGATGCAATGTATCCAATTATTTTTAATGATCGTTCCAAACGAGATTAAACCGATCTTTTTAATTAACTTCATATACAGTTAACAAAACAATCTTAAAATATATCAGTTTATGATTTTTTAACTGAAAATCGTACTGTTCAATGCCTTACAGAAAACAATGTGAATTTCTTATTTATTATAAGCCTTATTGAGCTTACTATGATAAGATTGTCCTTACACTGAGAAAAAAAATCGTTTAAAACAATTGAAATGGCATTAACTTTTAATGCTTTAAACAGTTCCATATATGAGCCGATCGAAGCAAGCAGTAAAGTTTAGGTACTGTTAGTACGTTACGTTACCTACGTACGTACATTTGTTTATATTGTATGTATAGCAGTTAATCTTAATGAAATCACTTTAATGTGTGCTCGACAGATCATATTTTTTTCATTGTATAGGTTATATTTTTATTTATTTAATCACCAATTACATCAATATTATTTTAGCATTTAATTCCAAGTTTATTCCGCTAAATTACGAACATCACATAATTAGAGTTCCAAAATAAATAAGAAGCGGACCAGAAATAATTAGTGCCGGGCGAGTTGCGTCCGCCATATTGGAATTTCAGGGGGCTAATAAAACGTTCCAGGGACTTCCTTAACTTAAAAAGTAGGAAAAACGGGATTTGAAAACATGCGTATTCGAAGTTTAGTTATTAGATCTGTTTCCGATATGCTAATGACTACTGATCGGTTAGTGTCAAAAGTAAAGTGTTATGGTTGAAAAAATGTCTCAAAATACGATGATCAATATATTTCCGCGATTCAACTACCTAATTAAAGTTTACGTTAATGTAAATAAGAATTCTAAAGTGGTCTAAAGTGGTTCATTGGAATCAACGTACAGTTGCCATCAGATATATCGGAACGGCGTAGGTGCCCACAAATATCTGAACACGCCTCTATTATCAAGGCGTTAGAGTGCGTGTTCAGATATTTTGAGCACTTCGGCCGCTCCGATATATCTGATGGCGAATGTACCACAAAGTGACGTTTAATAAATAAGCAATATTACCTTTGAGACTGCTTAAAATGAAGGCGCAAATTTTCGCCCGCTAGCTCTTTGATGTGCCCGGATTTTATAACGACAGACGGCGGCAAAGTAAAACAAATTATTCATATAAGTTTTGCTCTCATCCTAATTTTCAACGTACAATTTCATTTAATTAATCGTCATAAAATTCAAAAATACCCATGTCACCGATTAGAATCATCAATTTCCATCATTCTCAGTTATTTTTCGACACTTCGGCTTTTCGACCGCTATCACCGAAAAAACCGATATCAGCTCTTTCGCGACGAAAAAATATTAAGTCTGATAGGTATTTTAGTTAACTCGTGCGTAAACCTAACATTTCGTGACTATTGGTCCAATATAGACATTTTGCAATAAATTTTAGTTTGGTTTGATTCGCTAAACTGTTGATAAATGTTTAGGAAATAAAATAAATCGAGCGAAAGAAAAACTAAATCGAGAGAATGAAAACTGAATGGGCATATATTTAGGGCGTTCATTCAGAAACCAGGAATTTGAATGTAGAAGATTTGGATTCGGTACCTACTTTGATTCGTGGGGTAACACTGATCATCGAGTTTCTGAACGCGCTCGTAATAATGTAGTAGGTATAGTTGGTAAGGCCGACTAAGATCTGGTCAGACAGGGCAATCTCTCTGAAGACAAAGGTTGGGCTGGTGAGGACACTGGTGTTCTCAATCTTCCTCTATGGGGCTGAAACTTGGACCCTCAAAAAAGCTGACCGCGTACGGATTGACGCATTCGAAATGTGGTGCTGGAGGAGAATGTTACGCGTTCCTTGGACAGCCCGCCGTACGAATGTGTCTATCCTACGCGAAGTGGGAATCACCCTGAGACTATCGACGATCTGTCTACGCAGAATCTTTGACTTCTTCGGTCACATAGCCAGAAGACACGACACTCTGGAGAAAATGCTGGTGACAGGAAAAAAAGAGGGATATCGAAGAGGAAGAAGTCCTATGCGATGGACTGATCAAATCAGTGATAACTCCGGCAAGAAAGTTCACGAGGCCATTCATACTGCCGAAGACCGAAACACGTGGAAAGCAATCGTTCGAAAAGTAATTTATAGAGGTCACGACCCTCAGCTATGAGGAATACGATTCAAGGAGGATAGTTGGTCAAACCAATTTGTCAGTAAGAGCCAGGAAAACTATACTCATCCTTTTCTTTTGGGTGCTAGTACTAGTGTAAGACAAAGATAGTACCTATGATTTTATCTGTCTATGATTGAAATGACACAGTCCTTTGACAGACTATAATTTTATTAAGGTTGTCACCTGGGTCACACTAAATTCTAATATCAATTCATTTCAATTATCCAAACATGTATTTTTTGGAAGTTATAAACCCTTATACCTCAATAGGCCATTTACTAAGCACTATAATATAACGTGCTATGTAGAATAGTTCTTCTAACAGTTCTAACAAACTGAAACAGTTAATTCAACCAGGCACCTACCATAGATTCATATACATATCGTTTCAGATGTCATAACCGTTTTTCACAGGATGTAAGTATTAAGAATTTTGAAAACAGAACTCTTGAAATAGCCGAATTCAAACAAAAGTCCGTTAAACAACCGCCTTTTAGCCGCCTTTGTGACCGCGATCCAACCACGCCCACATTCCATTCGCGAACGAGTGCTGGCGAGTCGACGGTCAACTGGCTATCACGGTCGGAAACGAGGCTTCCGACCAATGTGACCTTGCTAGTTTTCGACCGTGTAATAATCATAATCATTTGTTCAATGCATCCATGGTATTTTACAAAGGTCTTTAAGGTCTAATAAGTACAAAAATGGACCCTACTTAGGTGTAGCATATTCTTACCCAGTGGATAGTGTAGTGTGTGAATATTGGCTTACAACAAAAGGAAGACAAACTTAACATTTTTCATTAGTACTTATACAAGTTTTATATTTCTTTTATAATAGTTGGTATACCACCAAATTCTCCTTGAACCGTCAGAAGTTTGAATAATACAGCCTTTATAAACAGCTTTTTTTAGAGTAAACTGTATAAAATCATATATAATAAATAAATTAATAATAATTTTTCAATATAAAACTTTTTTTTTTTTTTATTATGCATGGGTTTACTCATGGCCACAGACTAGCCGAGGCGTAGACGTGGCCTACGATGGAGCGAGCTCGCCCAGAAGGTGCCTGTTCACTCTTGATTTGAAGGTTGCCGGGTTATAAGAGCACGGAAACAAATACGGGCTAATAATTTGTTAGAATAACAAATTATTAGCCCGTAGGGCTCCTTATGAATATCAAAGTGACAGCTCCCCTGAGCATTCAAGTACCTCACACGAGGCAAAGGGAGTTAAGTGAGAAAATTTAAATTTCTTAAAAAAATTCAGGGCCACCCCACACTAGCATCTTTTGAGCGTCGGCGTCTAGTCAGCGCTATGGAAAATGGCGTCGCTGTGCAGTTGCGCCAACGCTGCGTCGAGCAGCAGCTATAGAGTTGACTGGACGCCGACGCTCGGGTGACGCTGGGTGTGGCCAGCCTGAGTGTGGGGCCATGGTATAATAATATACTCCGTCTGGTACTCTCTTCCCGTCTTTTCTAGGTCACCTGACTGACACAAGCCTAAGTCATCATGCGACAGCGCTATATGATAATATGCGATAGCGCTATATATAGCGGTCATGTTATTGTGACGTATAGGCTTGTGTCACTCTGGGAAGAGAAGACCATGTTTTATTAGACTATGGGGCTCTCAAGGTCACACCCAATAATACTGGTTACCCTAAGCATTCGTCTCGCTAAGCAATGGGAATGCGCATCCAGATTCGCTTTGAGAGAGAAAATTAAAAGTTTATTTCGGTGCAATACCGAGAGCCGGAATCACAGTACAAAGAGATTTGGAGCAGTCTTGCGAACGTTTCAGCGCTTTAACAGCTGTAGTGGACAGAGACTAACTATATAATCAAGGGAATGTTCATTATAATTACTAGGTTATTATTAAGCAATATTTTAACCAACCAATATTCTTTAAAGATAAACTTGTATTTTAATACATGTTTTTTGCGATTCAAGCAACTCATACTAGGTACACTACACCGGTTTGGTATTTTTTTTTTGATAAAGGTAAGCATTTGACTACAATCTCACCTGATTGTAAGTGCCGATGCGGTTTAGGTTGGATCATGCTTATTAAGCGCTTAGCACATGATACGATACGCCCGTCGTTCCGATATGCGAGCGGGATGTCGCTATAATACGCGCATAGCGTTGTGTCACTTAAACATCGGAGCGACGTGCGAAATATATCCAATGTGCTAAACATCATACATAAGTGATGTCACTGATGTCTCTATTTCACTTACAGTGGGCGGGAATAGATTTGCAGGGTGAATTTCATTCCACTCCTTAACCGTTCACACTCTTTAGTTAAGTAGTCCTGATTAGAGATGCACCGGATATCCAGTTACTATCCGGTATCCGGCCTATCCGGCCATTATTTTACTATCCGGCCGGATACCGGATAGTGACCTACTATCCGACCGGATACCGGATAGTAGCATTGCTTGATTTCGGAGTAAACAAATTGGATTTAAGAAACAGACACTGTCATAATCGTACTTGTTTATTATTTTAAACCAATTTAATCATTCTACTGACTTGCACGCGCACTCATTTCGAACCTAGAAATGAGTCCGCCCGAACGTTTACTAGGAAACAGGTCAAACCTGCAGATATACGCACCTGAAAAACCAAAATGTAGGTATAGTTCCGATGGCCGAATATTCGGCGGCCGGATACCGGATATTCGGCCTGACCATCGGCCTGACCATCATACGGTATCCGGCCAAACAACTATCCGTTGCATCTCTAGTCCTGATTGCCAGAAACCGGAATCGCTGCTCGATATACCCTTGCAACTGGCAAGTGGCAACACAGGTTGTTTATCCGCCATAGCAACACTGCACACTGTTTGGACAGACGTGTTGGTTCCGTTGCCTGCTAATGGATCTCTCGAGCGAGTTGGAGTATTTGAGTGTGGACTGCAATGTATTGAGTAGGCAATCATTATAGGTAGGTATCTATTATGGTAGCCTGTTGACAAGCAGGCCAATTTGAACGTACACTGACATCGGAATGATATTTGAATCATATTATTAAGCTGTCGTGCGTCTCGCCCGCGCCAATAGATGTAAGGACGAGTACGAGCGAAATGCACAATAACTGAAAGAAAGACATCAGCGTCATTATGGTATCAGTGCATGTTCAAATCGGCCTGTCTTTCGTATTGGACCGGAATCATCGCTACTCAATATGCCCTTGCATCTGGCAACACAGGTTGTTTATCCGCCATAGCAACACTATTTGGACAGACGTGTTGGTTCCGTTGCTTGCTAATGGATCGCTCGAGCGAGTTGGAGTATTTGAATGCGGACTGCAATGTATTGAGTAGGCAACCATTATAGGTAGGTATCTATTATGGTAGCCTGTTGACAAGCAGGCCAATTTGAACGTACACTGACATCGGAATGATATTTGAATCATATTATTAAGCTGTCGTGCGTCTCGCCCGCGCCAATAGATGTAAGGACGAGTACGAGCGAAATGCACAATAACTGAAAGAAAGACATCAGCGTCATTATGGTATCAGTGCACGTTCAAATTGGCCTGTCTCTCGTATTGGACCGGAATCATCGCTACTCAATATGCCCTTGCATCTGGCAACACAGGTTGTTTATCCGCCATAGCAACACTGTTTGAATAGACGTGTTGGTTCCGTTGCCTGCTAATGGATCGCTCGAGCGAGTTGGAGTATTTGAGTGCGGACTGCAATGTATTGAGTAGGCAATCATTAGTACCCGTACCATGAGGCATTCGGCGAGATTCGGAAAATAATTTAGAGATTCACTAGATATGAAATAGTAAAAATACGTGACGTTCCACGGCAAAAGGTACCACTGCCCCGTCTGAATATTGGAGCGGCGTTAATAATAGCGTAAGCGCCAGTCGCCATAAGGTACCTTTTTCCGTGGAACGTCACATAGCTTTACTATTTCATATCTAGTGGATCTCTTATTTATTTCCCGTATCGCGCCGACTGTGTCAAAACTGACATTATATGCCCGCCGGTCCTATTTTCCCGCACTAGTGTGTAAAATAGCACTTTTCGTGCGTATGTCAAAAGTTTAAAGGCCATAAGTACTGTAAAACTTTGTACGATACACGTCTGAATAGGTAATTAGAATTTCCTCATTTCCGCACTTGTATCGTAAATAACTATTAAAGTTATCCAGAATATGCCGGCTGTAGAAGATAACGTTTGTACTTATGAAATATTTCTTTCCCAAGCTGAAACGGCGACCTTCGCTTTCGTTTGGTCAATAAAAGCTCTTCTTCTTCTTGGCGTTATCCCGGCATTTTGCCACGGCTCACATAGGAGCCTGGGGTCCGCTTGACAACTAATCCCATGATTTGACGAAGGCACTAGTTTTTACGAAAGCGACTGCCATCTGACCTTCCAACCCAGAGGGGAAACTAGGCGTTATTGGGATTAGTCCGGTTTCCTCACGATGTTTTCCTTCACCGTAAAGCGACTAGTAAATATCAAATGATATTTCATACATATAAGTTCCGAAAAACTCATTGGTTGGTCAATAAAAGCTAATGCTAACAAATTCCATAACGCTTCCATCCAGCCACCATGAAATTTGGCACGTGCATTCAATTTGCCAGTTTACTATGAAGAACAATACAATTTTATTCAATTTGTCTTAGCAACTTTGAGAAAACAAAATTGGCCGGAAATTTTATCTCAAGTTGTACTTAAAAGTTCAAGCAGCCGAAATATGTTGGCGGTGGGATATCCACAATGACAGACTTATTGTTAAATTAATAAAAAACCGGCCAATTGCGAGTCGGTCTAGCGCACGATGGGTTCCGCACCACTAAGCAAAAAACGGCAAAAATAGCACGTTTGTTGTAAGGCTCCCATACAACAAACGTGCTTGCTGAAATGCTCTTAAAATCGGCCTGCAAGTAAACATGAATACTTTCATCATTCAAGCTGAAATCACAAGGCACAAAGATGGAGGTATTCAATATTGTCATTTCATCATTCGCATTGTTCTGAAATGAAAATAATGAAATGATAATATTAGCTATATTTAGTTACTGTAGAATACCAGTGATATAAATATTTTGATAGCTACGAAATATCAGCTTGGAATTCTTTACATTATTAAAACACCGCGTTTACGTTAACACTCATTAGAGTTCCGTACCCAATGGATAAAAACGGGACCCTGTACTACTACTCCGTTGTCCGTCTATCCGTCTGTCCGTCTGTCTGTTTGTCACCAGGCTGTATGTATCTCATGAACCTAGGTGATAGCTAGGCAGTTGAAATTTACCAAATGACGTATTTCTATTGCCGCTATAACAAGAAATACTAAAAACAGAATATAATAAATATTTAAGTGGGGCTCCCGTGATTGCACAACAAACGTGATTTTTTTACCGTTTTTTTCGTAATAATGGCACTCTCACTTGGCCGGATTTTTCTAAGTTTACTTGTAAAAATGTCGGTAATTCTTGAAATGAGATGAGAGCTATGTCGGGACATAAACCTAGTCTAAGCGTTTCTGAACAATTAAACTTTTTCTCATAACTTTATGAATAAAAAACAAATCGGCCTCCGTTTTTGAAAACCCAATATCCTCCGCCATATTGAAGGTTCCGGCCGAAACTCGTCAAGATCTCTCGAACGCGCAATGAATCCCCAACTTTCTGACAATGAAGCCCTACAAGGGTGACAGGGACGTGCTTATGTGGAATGTATAGCGGCGTCCCTTATTAATGGGGTTCGGTTTAGCAAAATGTTCGCACAATGTCGTCAATGGGGTTTGTTTGTGGAGTTTGTCGGGACTTGAAAAGCAATTTGGGATTTGAAAAAAAGTTGACGCAGTTTTTGTGATAAGTATATATAATTATTAATTACCTGTAGGTAAATAGGTAATACAATATACCTGAAATCTATATCATTAATATTTAAAATATGGAACTGTAACATGAACTGTGGCCTGCTGTATTCTGGACCGATACGACCTGTACCCCGTTTATGAAAAGCTTGTAACTTGTAATACAAAAGGCAGTCCCTTATTTATTGACAGCTTTTGTTAGAAAGGGACTTCCACTTGTATTACCCCAGTGCCTTTACCTAACGCTTGTACTTTTGATAAACAGGGCACTGGGACCCGTTTCTCAAAAGCTTATAAGTTGTAATACAAGTGGAAGTCCCTTTCTAACAAAAGCTGTCAAAAAGTGACATCCGCTTGTATTACAAGCTAATTACAAGCTTTTGAGAAACGGGCTAGGGGCCCGTTTATATGATTTCGTGAACAACTGCCTAACAAACAATGAATACTTTATAAGAAGTTCAGCAGGCTATATCTTATCAAAGAAAATCATTGGATCCTTAATTATTTGTTCGGACTTAAAAATGTATTTACATAAACTTTTGGGGAAAGCCTTAAGGATGTCTTTCTTGACTTGAATGGCGGACCTTGGTTCACCAACTTTTGCTTCGTTTTTCACGTGGTTCCTCTCAAAAACCACTTAAACCCAGAGGTTATTGGTTCTGCAATCAAACAAGGGTACCGCGAACCATGTTCGACGTGTTGCCTCTCTGTTACACTTGTAAATTCGTACGTAAGTGTAACAGGGAGGCAACATGTCGAATGTGGTTCGCGGTAGGCCCTCAGCTTTTCCTTTCCCTCGTGACCGAAACGACTGTGCCCGGGATCATGGATCATTGTTATTTTTAACAAAAAAGGTAATCCATGAGTTAGATCAAAAATAACATTAGGTACCTACATTTAACGGTTCCGTACCCAAAGGTAAAAACGGGACCCTATTACTAAGACTCTACTATCCGTCTGTCCGTCTGTTGCCAGGCTTTATCTCATGAACCGTGATAGCTATACAGTTAAAATTTTCACAGATGATATATTTCTGTTGTCGCTGTAACAGTAAATAAATACGATAAAGTCCGGAACCATCGGTGGGCGAGTCCGACTCGCACTTGTCCGATTTTTGAGACTGGCGCGCATCTGACGCATGACTTTCACTTCATTTCACACCATGCGTGACTGTCAAGATCGTATCAAAATAAGATCAAATCCGTAACAAATGTCAAATTCAGAACCGGCCTAAGGAGTCACTCACTGCCAAGTGCCACTCAAGTCTGCCAACACACATAGGTACATACTACGTGTATGTGCTTACCCCTTGCCTCATGTATCAATGCCTCCAGGCAAACATTCGCGTTTAGGGTATTACGTAACCCAATATCATAACACATACCAAAAGGTCGTATGGTACTATGAAACTTATATAGAGGTACACCTTTTTGACATAGCACGGAAGTAATATGTATCACTCGTGAAGTGCGTACTCGTACACATAACACTTGGGGAGAAGAAATCTATTGTCTGAAGCTAAAAGGTGATATGGGTATGAAATGTTTATTTCGTTGCTTTGTTTTGGTTCTAACGGCATTTTTCTGGCAATAAGGTTACGTTCAGAATTTCGTTTCGGGTGAGGAAAAATAAAGAGTGTATTTGGTTTGAAATTGTTTTGTGAGTCACTGGCATTTTTTGTTAAGATTTACAGCTAAATAAATTCACGTTTAAAAATGAATTCTTGCCTAGGTACCTATACAAGTATACATCTTATTTACGAAAAACCATAAGTAGTGCAAAAAATAGTTATTATTACCTAGTTAGATTCCTCGATTTTTTAGGATCCCATTATCAGACCCTATAATGAGTAGTGACAATGGCAAAAATTGTGAAGTATAAATAGTCTCTTTCCAACGAAAAATAAAATCCAAATCAGTCTAACGACATGACAAATAGAACTTCCTAATATGAAATGTTGGTTAAACGAACTGTCTTCATTGCGGCTGCGTATAACTTTCGGATCGAACTTACAACCTTTCATATATATAATGTATCCCTCAAAGCCAAAACAATGCATTTCATCACAAATCCGATCAGAACGCCTCCGATTTTAATAAACATCCGTATCGGGCCATAAACCGAGTAAACCGGTTCAATCCAGCGTTAACCGCCAATAAAGCTCGAGCTCGAGCCAGCTCGAGCCAGGCCAACTGTTGAGTCGAGCACTAGAGCCATCATAAAGCGCACCCATAAAAATATAGGTTTATGGGCACCCTGATTACGGGATACGTGGGTTATCTACAAATAAGACGGGGATTATTCATTGTTGTGGGGATCATCAAGGAATACGAAATAGGTAAGTGTCATCTAAGGGAGTTTACCGACTTTATGAAAAATGATAATCTGCTGCGTTTACCGTGTTAAACATTATAGTGTTATAAGATTATCTAAAAAAAATAAAGCTTTAAAAAAAAATTTTTTTTTTTTATAAATAAAGTTTTTTTTTAATGGAAAAAAAGTAAAACGGTGGTAGCCGAGTGGATATGACATCCGACTTTTAATCCGGAGGTCGGGTTCGAATCCTGGCTCGTACAGTCACCTGCAATAATATGATACACAACGAAGGCCGCATAAATATCTGACACGATCTTATTTCTAGAGCCATAAGAGCGTGTCACATATTTTTGCGGCCTTCGAATATTATCGCAGGTGACTGTACCAATGAGTTTTTCGGAACTTATGTACTGTTGTAGGTACGGTACGTATTGAGCTAGCGTGGGGACTATAGCCCAAGCCCTCTCGCGCATGAGAGGTGGCCTGTGCCCAGCAGTGGATCGTATACAGTGTGGAAAGATAAGTCGGGCCCCGGAGGGAAACTACCTTAAATCCTCAAGCTGGCTCATTTTACGATAAAGGCTTGCTACACGGTCGCCGACAAGCCTTCTAACCGTCTGACCTTGGTCTGTCCTTGGTCAGTTTTGGTCGAATTTTGTTGGTAACAACTGTCTACACGGTCCGGGACCGGCCAAGGCCACGCGGTTTGGGGGCTTGTCGGCGACCGTGTAGCAAGCCTTTAAGGGAGACATTCCTTTTTTTTTAAAGAAATAAAACTGCATTCAAAGATTTTCTAAAACTCGCTTGCCTCGCCCGGGATTCTAACCGACTAAAATTTCCAAAAAATAAACACTCGCAATTTTATTATTGTAGTCGATACAGTTCATGTTAATAATAACATTTCTCCAAGAAACATCAGGTCTTACACTCGTCTGTCGTATAAAATATCCATAAAATCTTATATTTAGAACTCAAGATTTTTTTGGACAAGCCAATTTGAAGAAAAAAGGAAAAATCTTTAAATGCAGTTTTGTTTCTTTTTAAAAATAAAGGAATGTCTCCTTTAAGTAAAATGAGCCAGCTTAAGGATTTAAAGTAGTTTCCCTCCAGGGCCCGACTTATCTTTCCACACTGTATATAAAGGCTGAAATTATTATTATTGTTGACAGTATATCATTTGATATTTACCACTAGCTTTTCGGTGAGGAAACCTGCATACACCTGCGAAGAAATTAAAAATAGGTGTATGGGGACTCCCAATCCGCAATGAGCTAGCGTGGGGACTATAGCCCAAACCCTCTCATGCATGAAAGGAAGCCTGTGCCCAACAGTGGGACGTACATAGGCTGAATTATTATTATAATGGAAAATAGGAATTTGCCTACATTCTGTTGATCGCATGCGTCCAACTCTGCGTTTATGTCATAAAACAACCGCGTGCTTTATTGAAAAAATTTGCTTAATTTTTAGTTCCTTGCACGACAAATTTCGGAGACGCTTAATTTTAACAGTTTTGAATAATTCACGCTTAGTTTCAGTAGACTTATATCGACCGGGATATGAACCGTGAACTGCGTCGAAATATCGGGAGCTCGGAAACAATACAAAAGGTAATCACGGTTCATATCCCGGTCGATATAAGATATAAGTCTAGCATTAATAATTTTGTCTTCAAAGTAAACAATTAATATTATAATCCTACGCTAAAACACCCGTTAAACTAGTTTGTTATTAAATATGACTTGCGACAGATTAAATTCAACTAAAGTTATACATATTAAAATCTTAATTATTGCTACATTACTTATTCCTCGTCCATATTTCATGCGGAATAATGGTAAATTGTATTTTTACTAAATATTCTTTCGTCGTATTTTGTGGCGTAGCAATTCCCACATACTGCTATTATCTTGTCAACATAAAGTATCATTATTCACGTACATATTTCATTTGCAATACGAGTAGAAAACTACAACATTCGTACAAGAAAAAAGATTATAGAAAACCAAAGTATTTGGAAGCACAACCATAAAGTATTTTACAGTACATATGGTCCATAAAATAGCACTTTTCGTGCGTATGTCAAAAGTTTAAGGGGCCATATGTACTGTAAAACGTTGTACGATACACGTGCGAATAGGTAATTCGCAACCCGTGTCGTTTTAAAACACTCCCTCCGGTTTTAATTTATCGCCACTCGTTTCAAATTTCCTCTTTTCCGCACTTGTATCGTAAATAATTATTCATGTAAATCAAAAGCTTTAGCGTTCAGTCTTGTGTTGTTATGCTCAAAATAGCAAACAATCCAATCGGTTTTATGTAAACATCATTTCAGTTCAGCAAATTCTGCGCAAAAAAGCTAATCTATTACAGTAATATACTGCGTTGCGACATGCGGCAGAGTTATGACTGCGGGTCTTATGCGGAGTGAAGTTAGGAATTTGTCTCCAGTTAACGCTATAACTATGTACGCACACAACAAAGCATTGTGTGAGAAGACAAGACACACTGCCGTATTCGAACTTCATGATATTCACAAGAGACGACACGTACTAGATCTATTCTAGATACGTTATAGTTTAGATATCAACTATGTAGTTCTCTTTTGCAGCTTAATTCGGGCAACCATCAATGTCACTTTTACGTTAGATTGAGTAAGATATCTATTAGATGTGAATTAGATCTCTAAGTCATATCCTGTGGAAATCGTTTAAGAGTATCTCCAGAATCGCGCAAATGTCAAATTTGACAGGTTAGATCTTAAACATATCGTTATCGTATCTTGGTGATGATTAAAAGATATCTAATAGATGTCTATTTCAAAATCAGAATTGAGCCCACAAACGGCCCAATTCGAACAATGTAAAGCGTAAACTTATTTCTAAAGCTTATTCCGTGGGCCATACTGAAACTTTCTGGATTCTGATATGAGACGACTTTTTTGTACCAAGTGGCCAGTTCCAGGAATTTTCAGTGTGCCCTAAGTATACCACACAAGATTTCATGAATGATAAAACAACGTGGGATTAATTGTGGTTTGTCATGATTAATTATTTATTCGTTGTATTTGATTAATGATGAGGAAATTGATATTTCAGTGTATGTACTTCATTATGATATGTTTTTTGACATTTAGATTTTATTCTAGAAACATTCTAGACTAGTGTTTTTTTTTTAAATATGTTTGACGATCTTTTTGGGAAATTCTTGTAGGTACTAAATTTCATCTGTATAATATTAACATCAATAAATTGCTCTAATTCACATCTAACAGATACTCTATCTAACGTAAAAGTGACATTGGTAGCCCGAATTGCGCTGCAAAAGAGAACTAGTTGATATCTAAACTATAACGTATCTAGAATGGATCTAGTACGTGTCGTTTCTTACGAATATCTTGAAGTTCGAATAAGGCAGTAAGTGCTTGTGGCTAGGCCAACATGAATAAAGTTTTTTGACTTTCACTTGACAATGCTCACAGCGATACAATACCGATATGTCAGTGTCAAAAGTGACGTCGATGAAATGTCCCCAATTCTCTTAACATTTTATGCCATTCTAGTATTTTATGCAACCGTTGTTTAAGAGACGTCAAAAAAGGCGAGTGGCGTGAGTAACAATTTGAGGCGAAACCGAAAATTGTTAATGAAGACGCCACGAGTATTTTTTGACTCAGTTAAACAACGTTGCATACAATACTTTTTCCACGAAAAATCACTTACTTTGAAATAAAATTATAAATTTAACGAATATTTTTCATTCAAGAAATAGCAAAGAAGGGTACGGGCGGGAAAAGAAGGAATTAAATAAAAAAAAACATGTCTATGGTTCACTCGTCTGTCATAGATGACAATTAAAATTAGGTTGGCAACAATGTATTTCATACAATATTTTTTAAGTGGTAATTACACGAAGTATCGTTAAAGTGTCAAAAAGATACTGCGTGTATGCATAAATACTTTTTTCGGGAATAGACTAAAGACTTGTCTTGACAACTATAAGATAGGGGTTTAAAGGTATGTGCACAACCCTTTAAATGACAAATAAAAGTACGGGAGTAGAAAATAGTACTACAAGTTACAGTTATAAGCTATATAATCTACAGTTTCACCCACTGGGTTATAATCTCGTATAATAAAGTGAATATTTCAGACAAACGGTGCTGCGGCTTGAGGCAGAGTTATAGCTGCATGAACTGCAAGCGCAGTTACTTACTGCAATTTATTAAATGCATGATATTACTTTCGGTTACATACGTTCATATTATACTATTGTATTGTACTTGCAATATTATAAACTAGCGCCCCGGTGGCTTCGCAGTTACACAAAATCTTCCTAAAGAATCACTCTATCAATTGATGAAAACCGCGTGAAAATCCGTCCTAGATTTTTCGAGTTTATCACGTACATATATACATACACACAAACAGGCAGACATCGCGGGGACTTTGTTTTATAAGGTGTAGTGATAAGAAGGTACGTCAGTAAAAACCATTGGTCAAATTTTAAAGAAAATTTTTGAAAGGGTTTTTTAGCTACAAGACGGAAAATACGTGATATCGGCTACGTACTGGCAGTGAACGTGTTATGTTCAAACTTCAATCTAACCAGTCCTGTTATTAACCGTCGAAAAGTACAGTTGGAAATTTTGTGACAATCAATCAATGAGGTCTAATAGGATTTTCATATTGATTCTCACTGTGACAAGGTACGAAATGGGACATTAATTTATACTTTCGACCGTACATACTCCTGTTATTGTAGTATTCGCTAAAACAACATTTCGCTAATAAAAAAGCAATAAAAAGCTTGTAGCTAGTTTGAAACGTTTTGCGTGGCATAACTCCGCCATATTGCTACACTTAAACTGCATTCATTTCATGAATCTGTTTATTGTTTCATGGAGCAAAGCTCCGAAGCGGGTTTGGGACTTTACGAATTGATTTCGTTTTGATATTAGTTGCTGTGCATCTCCGTTATACGCATTGCTGTGAGCAAGATATGGTGAAGGGGACAAGGAAGGGGGGGTTAGAGTCAAACCAAATGACAATAACACTCAAGGTACTAGCCCCGCGATTAATATAAAGTCAATCAAACGCGGCCGTCCGCCGAAATGGCCAGGATTTAGTGTACCAAACACAATTAAGATATGCTCTGAGATTCTTTCCTCGTTTTTCAGGAAGCTGTGACGCGGACGTCATTTTTTTCATTACGAATGGGCTTACTCATGGCCACGAGTTTAGTTTACGAGTAAAATATAATTATACTTATATGATTAACTATACGTATTTGTACTTATATGAACCACGGCAGTGAAATTAAATGCTAGAGCTCAATTTACATTTTATTTTATCATATTTATCATTTTAACGGCTTCCTAGTCTAGTCGGTAGTGACCCTGCCTACGAAGCAGGAGGTCCCGGGTTCGAATCCTGGTAAGGGCATTTATTTGTGTGTTTATGACAAATATTTGTTCCTGAGTTATGGATGTTTTCTATGTATATAAATATTTAGTTATATGCTGAACTAACGTGAAATTGGAACCCAATAGTTGCCTATTAGTACATATTTCTACATAAAACAGCTTCATAATTGCAGAACTAATCTAGTCCCGTTCCTAATATTACAACAAACGCAAAACCACTCAATTTTCAACCTTAACACCAACCCACAGCGTCCAAAATCGCACAAACGTTCCGCTACTCTTTTGTTTTTGACATGCGTCTCAAAGTGACGCGTGCGCGTGTAACGAGGCCGATAAATCACCGCGTGACGGAGACAGAAATAG
This sequence comes from Cydia fagiglandana, assembly GCF_963556715.1. NCBI lineage: Eukaryota > Metazoa > Arthropoda > Insecta > Lepidoptera > Tortricidae > Cydia > Cydia fagiglandana. The sequence goes on along the minus strand of NC_085934.1, from coordinate 2,454,700 downwards.
CGTGATTAAACGCTAAACGCGAGGGAGTAATAAAGACAGCTATTTTTAACTACGCCCAGTTAGAATTGGCTTATAAAAAAGGTCGTAAGTGACTAGGATCTATTAGGAAGTTACTTCCTTTTGTGAAGAAGGAGGAGCTTAGGTTAAACAGGGATTGGATCGCAGATAATGAGAATTAAGCTTTTAATATTCTTAATGTATAAATGAGGATGTTTTGGAATGTATTTTCCTTACCGCAAGACCGGTCTTTAATGATTTCGGATATTTTGGGTTGTGCGCAATTATTAAGGGTCACCTCACACAGCGTTTTTTGAGCGTCAGCGTCTACTTCTCATAATCAGTGCTATGGGAAATAGCGTCGCTGCCTAGCTGCGCTAAGTTGCGTCGAGCAGCAGCCATAGAGTTGACTAGACGCCGACGCATGCGAGAAAAAAAACCAGGCAAGTGCGAGTCGGACTCGCGCACGTAGGGTTCCGTACCATAATGCAAAAAAAAAACGGTCACCCATCCAAGTACTGACCACGCCCGACGTTGCTTAACTTTGGTCATAAATCACGTTTGTTGTATGGGAGCCCCACTTAAATCTTTACTTTATTCTGTTTTTAGTATTTGTTGTTATAGCGGCAACAGAAATACATCATCTGTGAAAATTTCAACTGTCTAGCTATCACGGTTCATGAGATACAGCCTGGTGACAGACAGACGGACGGACGGACGGACGGACGGACGGACGGACGGACGGACGGACGGACGGACGGACGGACGGACGGACGGACGGACAGCGAAGTCTTAGTAATAGGGTCCCGTTTTACCCTTTGGGTACGGAACCCTAAAAACTTAGGTACTTCCCTAACTACATTTTAATAACAATGCCTTTTTAATCATTCAAATAGTTCACACAAAAGAGCTGAAAACGATCCCCAAATAATGGAGCCAGCTCCAATTACAGCCCTCGCTTAAACTAACATATTCGGCATGCAAAAAACAAACTGACAGTGTAGTTACATTTCGCAGTTTAACATTAAATTACTTAGTAAATTTCGCTTCGGAATGGTAACAAAGGATTGTTTTATACAGGGTGTTACTGACCATCGGGCTTTAAATCCAGGGCTCGATTCTACTCGCTAAACTGAGCTACTTTTATTATGGCACCAACCCCGAAAACCCCGAATATTTTTTTTACGTTTTCATACATTTTGTCTAATCAGATGTCGACGTTTTCTATGGAAAAGCCAAAAATTTTTCCCCGATTTTAGGGTTGGTCCCATAGTAAAAGAAGCTCAGTTTAGCGAGTAAAATCAAGCCCTGGAATTAAAGCCCCATGGTCAGACACATACTGTATACAGATACGAGTAGGTTTGGAATGAAATAGGGAATATTACGCAAAACTCTGCGTAGGGGGCGTCACTATAATACCGGGTGTGGCCTGTAATATGAGCAAAAAATTAAACTGTAGGCTGTACTCCTCATACTGACCAAATTTGTACAGCGACTTTTAAAAATAACTTGTGGTTTGATTTTTAATACACTTTAAAGTTTAATCTAAGACGCAATGTATTGCGAATTCTGTTATGTTTAAGGCGTGACAAGCAACGTAAATCACAATAATAAATAATGATATGGCGTGGCGATGGCGTCCATTGAAGATAATATTTATTTTGTATGAAAAATAGGGACTCTAAATACTTCATAATTTTTAAGAGTTGTTGAACAATAAGTGTCACCGTTTGAGGAGTACAATCTAGGTTTTAATTATTTGCTCGTGTTACAGGCCACACCCGGTATACTATTATAGCACAAACCGTCTTGATTTGCCTATTCGTAATATAATCTGTGAAAACTTGACATAAAAGTGTTTAAGGCATAGCACTGGTACAGTCTCCTGCAATAATATGTTACACTACGAAGTCAAGGCCGAAAAAATATCTGACACGATCTTATTTGCAGAACCATAAGAGCGTGTCACATATTTTTGCGGCCTTCGAAGGGTAACATATTATTGCAGGTGACTGTACTCTGTGGTTTATGGTTTGTGCTAGTGCTGCCACGGACAGAAAATTGCAATATTACTCCCTATTGTCTAAAGTAAAACTCTTTATTTTTAACGAAAGCACAATGCTCAGAGTCTCTCGTTTCATGTAGAAATTAAGCGCGTTAGCTTAATTTTCTCCTTATCTAGCTGAATTTAAATTTTAAATGCACAGCCTGGCGAGAAAGGTCCATATTAAATTAGACGAGAAAAAACTAGTTCCAGGCGAAATTAGTGGTCTGTAAATTAGGGAAAGTTTAAAAGTTATGATCATGATTCATGAAAGTGTAACTGAAAGACACATTCAGAAAGGGGCATTCAATGCACAGGAGGTTAAATGAAACTTACGTTTTGATGTCTAGGTAAATGATGTAATTTTATCATTCGCGAGTAAAGTGTCATTTCTATGGAACTTGCTAACGATGTAAGGGGCTGTTCATAAATTACGTCATCGATTTTTAACGATTTTTGACCCCCCCCCCCTAAAATCATCAAAAAACATGCTTCAAATGACCCCGTTTCCTCCTACGTCATGCTACCATCATCCGATGTCCAGACCCCCCCTCTAATTTGAAATGACGTAATTTATGAATAGCCCCTAAACAAAAGTTACTAGTAAATTCATCATTCAGAGACAATTTCAATATGGCGGTTTGTTTACATAGTTAGCAAGGTCCATAGAATGACACTTTAGGTACATGTATTTGCGCAAGCGACCGCACAGGAATGATAACAAAATATTTAATTCCCCTTTCCAGCTGGGGCAAAAATGTTTCCGTGGGTATGTTCCAGACAGCTAGCCCTTTCACTGGTCTTTCATCTCTTCTACTGGCATTTCTCATCATACTTACTCTCGGGAAATTTTGTGAACAACGTTTTCTCAAGATTCCACTTTTCGAACCACCTCAAAGCGCTCGTGGTTAAATTTTGGGTTCTTTCGGTAGCTTTGGATATATTAGCATGAAAAGTTAAACAACAATCTTGCCCAAACTTGCACTGTACAATAAAAAACTATTGTTCTGCCTTTAAATTATTATTTTAGTTCAAAGACATTGTCACGTACTTACAGAAGTTTAGAACAGTGCCTCTACTATCTGTTGGCAGAGTATTTTTCACTTACTTTCAGTGAATAAACGTGCCGTGTGTCACGTTTAACGTTTCTTTACGGTCTTATGTACCTAACTTCACTCCACTCCAAACGATGTTGTCCCTTTCTAAGTATACTATAAAACAGAGCAAGAGTTATATCGGAGTTTTATACAGCGCCTCTAGGATTCACCTATAGAACTAAATAACAAAATTGACACATTTTCTCACGTCTACGTAATTTACTATCTATGCATCTCGCTCTCGCAAATTAGTGCAAGTGAGATGCACAGAAAGTAATGTTACATATACTGATGGTAGCCGTGAATATGGAGGGTAGAGGTAAGGAGAATCCTTTATGACTTTATGAGAAAACTCCTTTATGGGAGAATATTTGCAAAAAGTGGGCACGCTGTCAGCTATTATAATTTTTCTAAATCTCTCCAGAGTAGCGAAAAAAAGAAAACCCATAAACCTAGTTTTTCATTGTATCAATACCGTACTAAAAATCATGGAGAATGGAAGATACTCGTATTTACAAGTGGAAAAACGTTTTCTCTTTTTGTATGGACGATTACGTAGTATACTTCCCTCTTAAGGTTTTTGACGGACACTTTTTCATTATTAATTACATGGAGATTGTATTCCTTACCTCTACCATCCACTAAGAGCATTTAGAAGGGACATGTCATCGCTGTCATTTTCTTTACAAAACAGTCTGCCGATTTTTGCGGGGGAGGGGACGTCAAATGTATTACTATTTCTACATGATTTGTACGTAACGTACAAATAGCCATGTCAGTCCATACAAAAGTTTGCACAATTGTGTTTTTCGGCAGAGGGGTAAGTAATAATGTCAACAAAAAAATAAAGAGTATACCTACGAGACTACTACGACTATGATATTTGATTTATTCGGTTGTCAATATAAAACAAATGTAGGTGTTCTTTCTTCCCGTATGAGACGCCATTACTATGTAGTTTTGCTTGAGATAAACATTACCTATATGGTGTTAAAACAAGCTTTTCTTTCCTGCTTGGAACCCTAATCCTAAATCCTAACAGTAAGCACTCAATGGCCACTCCAGTTATTAAATGCTCTAAGACCAATTTTGTCACTTTGTTACTGACTCAACCTTCATTCTACAATTTTTTAAAGATTTGACGTTGCCATAGTTACGAAAATAATAAACACATCAATGTTAGTAAACAATGTATAAATTAAAATATATTGTATTCAAGACAAAAATTGCAAAATATGATAATTACGTAAACATCATTAATAATCGAGTTAAAATTATGACTTTGCGTGTTAAAAAATAGGAAGCAAAGTAAATGGCGCGATTATACAGGCTACTTTTGGCTACATATTTATTACGTTTGATGAAAATAGTACACACATGAGAAGAAATCTTAAAATATTAAAATAGGTATGTATTATAATGTTCCGCTTCAGTCCGCACCGCCTACTGCTAAGTAACATTATCTAATAGAGTGTGCGGAAAGAGAAGAGTCGTGAAATTTAGGGGAGCCCATACATTATACCTACAACTCTTCTCTTTCCGCACAGACCCTACGACCTACGTATGACCTTAATAGCGATCTTAATTTTATAGTACCTATATGATCTCGAGTATATTTCAGTGCCAAGCGCCCCATTTCCAATACAAAATGAACCCACGCAGCGGGTTTTTGGCAATAAATATGTTTTAAATTTTCAGATTCTGAACCACCAGCAAAAGTTTTTGAAGAAAGTTTTATATTTCCTGTTACCAAGTTGACATGAAAAACGAGTACCTACCAAACACAATAATTTGAACAACGGAAAATAAAATAATACTTACTTAGTAAAGAAAAATAAATAAACTCACAGAACATTTGTATGTTTTATTTTATTTAAGATAATAATGCTTAATAAAATACATAGCAATTCTTGTGTAAATATTCTTACTATGTGTTATGTGCACCAGCAACAAAAACAGCAACATGTCTATGTACCGCTCCTTGTATTGAGCCTTAATTCTTAATACATAATGTAACTTCTACATGCATACGCATGCATGCATGATGCAATCCGGGTTTTCAGGGAAATGTTGTTTTCAATCAGCTTCTTGCCTAAAACCAAAAACTGCTCGTAAGCAATGTGATTTTCGCAAATGTAGCAGCAGAAATAGGAAAATATGATGTCAAGTATAACTCATTACCTTTGTACTAAATCAGCCTTTTATCGAACTATTAATTGATTTATCCCTTAAAGTTTTGCTTGAAGTTCACATACTGTTATAAATTTATACATATTACGTTGAAAATTGCATTAATATTCGTGAAAAATCTGCGTACCTATTTGTTGTGTTTACAAGTTGACAGAAATGTCACGTTGGAAACGCACGTATTTTTCCATAACATCTGTCACGTTTACTCGCGTAAAGTATTTACGCAGAATAATTCTGGCTCAGTTTTCATTATATAATTAGAAAGAGAGCGTTTTAGGTGTGAAGTTAGGCAAGTATGGAAAACTTGCGTAAAAACGTTTGTAACTCATGGTACAAATTGAAATTTTTAGTTCTTTACGTGACCGGTAGAGGCACTGTACAATTACTCCATACATTTTCCTTAACTTTCTCACTATCTTCACTTCTCACTGTCATTCACGGAACTCATAGTAGAGCTACAGTGATTTATTTTATCACACGTGACAGACAATGACAAACAAGACTAGAACTGTAACAGCTCGGGTCTAAACATAACGTATAATGTTAATACCACATGATCTTAACAAATGTGAGACACCCCCGACTAAATGCAGCTGCTGAATCATTTAAGAAACTTCTTAATTGCGTTACATATATTTATACTACCGCCCAGGCTTCGCACGGGTTATCAAATTATATCTACACCTAAACCTTCCTCAAGAATCACTTTATTGATAGGTAAAACCGCATGAAAATCCGTTCAGTAGTTTTTGAGTAGGTATATCTCGAATATACAAACAGACAGACGCAGCGGGGGACTTTGTTTTACAAGATGTAGTGATTTAGGGTGGTTTTTCATTAAGGACCGGTAGGTACATATGGACTGCAACCCGACTCGACTCCAACTTGTATGGGAACTGCACGCCGAAGACGTTGCAGTTGACGTGCAGTTCATCTATATACCTCTATATATTCCGTCATTGCCATCACTGTACCGATGTTATTCTGACGAACTTAAAATTATTATTAAAATTGACACTGATTGATTTTATTTTTCGTTACTATACTTCGTTTTTTTTAGCATTAGAAATTAGGTAAACAATCTTGATGTGTCTTTTAATTGACGAACACATTTTAAAAATAAGTTACGGCAAATATGTAACAATTATGAATCTAATACGATCATTTATATTCTTCTGCTTTCATAAGTAATCGTTTTTGATTTTTAAAAAGCGTTTTTCAATTAAAAGACATGTCAAAATCGCTTACCTTCTTGCAAGTTCTTTCTAATGCTAAAAAAAACTAACATGATAATTATAAAAAAGTTCATCTGTAGATGCCTAGGTAAGTATATCCTCAAGTCAGTAAAAAGTTTCCCCTCCAGACCAATTAAGAAATATCTCGAATGCCAAGTGATTCAGCAGACATAATTACACGGAGACGTCTCACACATTTTGTATTTAGAGGGCGTTTTTAGGTGTCGCTTAGTCATGAAGGGCATCCGGGAGATTTGCCCAGGTGTGAGATTTACACAGTTCGATCATTATACGACTGAAAAAGGACTGGTCTAATTAGTCTAAATACTTATTCATGTTTAATTACCTATAACGGTAATCGAAGACAAGATTATGGGCCCCAAACTTAACTTTATACTTACTGTTTAACCTTCAAATCGTGTAATAATTCCAGCTGCTGTCCGCGACTTTGTCGCGATAATGATGATTGATGAAAACTACTTAGGTATCTTATGTCCTCAAACTATCTCCACACCACAGAATAAATAATGGTACTAGTTACAGCAGCAGCAGCGTCCCTCAAATTCGGTGTACTCGACTGCGATCGCCAACCCGCCTGCCAAGCGTGGCGATTATGGCATTCACCCCCCAAAAAAGGGGGAGGCCTATGTTCAGCAGTGGACGTCTTATGGCTGAGATGATGATGATGATGATGATGATGACTAGTTACAGAAGACTCACTCTCTAACAAAACGCGTCTGTCACGATCAGCACAGATATGGCGGCTAGGTGGCGACAGCGCCACGCGCGGCTTATGGCAAACCTCAAAATTGGGTGTAGTTTTAGCTACCTGTAGCAAAGCGACGAAATCGCGGAGTGAGCCACACAGGTCCACACTAAGAATGTCCCTATAATATTCAATTATTTATTTTATTTATAATAGGGATTTTAATAGCTTCATAAGTAGGGATGTGTCAAAGTCGTGTGCTTTCATCTCATCCGATTGTCATCATCACGTGTTTATGCACACATAATGTGCACGTCGTCAACGCCGACATTAATGCGATTGAGCCGTTTAACCAAAAATAAACCCACTTATTTAGATTTACAGTGCAAGAACAAAACATTAAACCAGTTCATTGATACGCCAGTAAAACCGTCGGAATGTAAACAAAGGGTAAAACATGGCGCTGAGGCGGGTGCCAACGATCAATGTAAATCGCATCGTGTGAACCGGCCTAATGATCTATAAATAAAAGCACTTGCGCCGGCGCCGCGCGCAGCGTACAACTGTCAGTGCACGCGGGGGATTAAAGGATCACCTCGGTCGAATATGAAGCAGCCTAATTTGAGAAGCACTCGACATTACAGAAGGCCATTACCACATTAACAATGCTACTTTGTAGATAAATGCTAAGTACATTATCAGTAGCATTCCGTCTATATACGAAATTAACACGTGTTTTTTTTAAAGTCGCTTAATTTCAAGAGTGCATTCCTGAACCTAAATTAAGTAACTTTCTCAAAGAAACCGGTATTCTAGTTACCTCCATTTTGGAGATGATAGCTGATTAATTTTTATCTAATAAGGCCCTTACAAGCGTATACTATACACTGCCTTCCGTTTTTACCCTTTGGGTACGGAACCCTAAAAATCTGAGCGTTTTTTTCGCTGCCCTCGGGTAAATGCGTACAGATGCGTGTCTTTCTATTTCAGTCAGTCTCAGTACAAAAAGTACTGAGGTTGACTGAAGTAGCATGACAAATACGAACGTTTCCGAGAAAATACGATGGAAAACAATTATGCACATCTGTATCGTACATTTTTGGATTTAACGGTGCGTCAATATCTTACTACCACAGATATAACCAATCCATAGAGAGTGTCCTACACATAATATAAAGAAGTAAAGAAATAAAAAAGTAAATATTAAATTAAAATAAACAAAAATCTATTCGTTCTGATTTTGTTAAAAAAATTGTAATAGATACGAGTAAATACCAAGCATTACATTATCAAGTGTTACCAAGTTGGTTGCACTTATTCAAGAATTAAAGCCACAATCTGCTGTCTTGTCTTACTTGCTTCCATGAAATCATCTCACAAAACATGTTGCTATACGACAAACGAATATAGTTATTATTCTCTAAATAGCCGGCATAAAATTGTCTGTTGCCGCGGCGTCTCTCGCCATTTGCTTCTCGCCTCATTTCTATTTATACACCGAACCCTGGCTAGTATGATTCTGATCCCTTACCGAGAATGAGGGATCAACTAAAGCTGTGGATGTTAATTTGATGCCTATTTAGACAATAATTTCTTGTTATCAAATGATTACGGCTACCATTTCAGCTGCCAACAGTAATATCTCTTCAACCAATGCTTAGAAGCGTTTCGTAAAAAGAATTTGATTAAAATACCTACGGGTTTTGGGGACTCTGGGACCCGTTAAAAGAGACGATGGCAGTTGGACGATCCGAAAGAATGCCGAGATAGAACATCTGATAGCCGAGCCGAACATAATAGGTGAGACCAAAGCGCACCGTCTCCGCTGGCTTGGCCATCTTGAAAGGATGGGTGAAGATCGGGCAGCCAAAAAGGCCTACTTGGGTCGACCAAATGGACGCCGTCCTGTTGGTCGTCCTAAATACCGTTGGGCAGATAGAGTGGAGGCAGATCTCCGTGAGCTCGGAGTCGGCGAAAGCTGGCGGGATACCGCTCTGGAACGATCAAAGTGGCGTGCTCTTGTGTTGGAGGCCAAGACTCATTTTGGGTCATCGCGCCAACCAAGTAAGTAAGTAAGAAGTAAGTACGGGTTTTGGGTGCAAGGATGTTTGATACTAGTCAATAAATAGGTAAAACACATTTGTAGGACATTTGGAGCTTCTTCTTCTTCTTCTTCTTCCTCGCGTTATCCCGGCATTTCGCCACGGCTCATGAGAGCCTGGGGTCCGCTTGACAACTAATCCCATGATTTGACGTAGGCACTAGTTTTTACGAAAGCGACTGCCATCTGACCTTCCAACCCAGAGGGTAAACTAGGCCTTATTGGGATTAGTCCGGTTTCCTCACGATGTTTTCCTTCACCGAAAAGCGACTGGTAAATATCAAATGATATTTCGTACATAAGTTCCGAAAAACTCATTGGTACGAGCCGGGGTTTGAACCCGCGACCTCCAGATTGCAAGTCGCACGCTCTCACCGCTAGGCCACCAGCGCTTTTTTAGAGCTTGGAGCTTAGTACCTATTTTTAATTCATAGTTTGGTCTAGTAATATTATTTTCTCAAACATGCAATGAAATATTGATGTTATGTTCCTTATAATAGGCTGCGAAGTATGACGTTTCAGGTTCGGCTAGGACAAGAGGTATTTAATGGAATATCATACAAATCTTGCAGGCCTAGGCCGGCAAAGTCCTCTTTTTTAATTTCCATTTCACAGATATTTGTGACACAGCATCGTGGCATTCAGCCATTAAAAAAAACTAGAGGCAGTATTTGCTTTATGGTTCGTAATGACACTCTGCCACTACGCCTATAAAAAAAAAAACAAAAAACAATGTTTGCTACAATTTGCAGTTTTATTTGTATAAAATCAACATGAACTTAATAAATAATACATTATTAACCAAATTCTGTAATTTTAAATTATAAATTTAACTACACAAATAAATACATTTAAAATATTTCATCTAAACAGCGGTAAAAAGGTCTACTCAAACACGCGTAGTTATTTTTTTAAATTGTTATGGAGGCAAAGTTGAAAAATTTTCATTCTGTATTTCTGTTTTATTGGATTTATGGTGCGTTGTTGATTTTTTTACTTTAATATGAGTCCCGAAAAAATAATGTAATTAATTTTAATTGTAATCGTAGGAGTTGGAATTGGCAGCGTAACCAGAATTGATTTTAAATAACTTGCTTCTTCTGCCGCCAAGTCAAAGACGAAGTATCTATATGGTTGCTTATGGCAATTTTATTATTTTAGAATCTAAGAACAGGCTTACAGTTTATTAGAAACAGTTTTGTGGCATATTTTAAAGAAATGAAAGTAACTACAAAATCGTGAACACTGTGGAAATTATACTTATTTTCTCCATGCATAAAGCAACGATGTATGTGAAACATGATATCAACATGAAAGACTATGTAAACTTATGTGACGAAAACGACAGTCAGACGGATACAAGGCGAAAAAATCAAAGATGCATAAAAATATACGGGTAGTAAAAATACACGACTCGTGTAAAACATACGCGTGATAAAGATATAGGTACGTGTTTAGTTATATTTTGGGTGTAGTTTACTTTTAGTTTTTTCTATAAATAAAACTTGGGTTTTGTGGATTTTTTATTTTATTTATTTCATTGCATGTTTGAGAAAAGCACTATACATACCTCGGCGGGAATTGGGGTCTATATGTCTTCGGCTGGCAACCCCTTTTGTCCCGGCCTCTGTAGTAATGTACTATTATTCTGTGGTTTGGTAACTACTTTAAAAAGTTATACACGAATTAATTCCTGCATCCATAACCCCAAGTATGTTGATTAGGCCTCCTAAAGTCTTTGGAGTCTCATCTTTAAGGCCCATCTCATTAAGGCGACATTTTGCAATAATTTAAAAAATTGAGTAATATCTCTATGATGACTAGATAAGTTTGCCATTCAAGATAAAACGCGTTAACTGTCTTCAAATATATTTCATGATATAAGAAAACAAATTATTCCAATAGCGATAAGTTTATTGGTATTATTTAGATCAGCCATTGAATCGTTAGGAACAGAACTCTAGGAATAGTATGTGCTTATTGTGTATTTTTTTCCTTTTATTTGTTTTTTTTCTATTATTGTATGTTTTGCAAAATAAATGACTTTTTTTTAACTGACGATATGATAGGCTTTACGTTGAATTTCGCAAAATTAATTCAAGTAATATAGCTTCATTAAGCTCAAGTTACTATAGGTACTCTGGGAAAGTTGTTAAGATCTGAAGGTCTTCCATTAGTACAACAAAACTTGTAGTCGGATACAAGGATCTTAGGAATCTCAGGATTATCCTTCCCAAATTACACGGCTCCTTGTTAACACAACAAAAAGTTACCGAAAAACTTCGCTCTTGGCTTCAGCAGTGAAATCAACTTACCGAGGTTTTCTTCAAAAATTACAAGGTTTGTAAAGGGTTGACGCTCGAATCTCATCATAAATTTAAATGAGACCGAGAAAGACATGTGCTGACCGAACCACGATCGCGGTCCGGTACTCTGGTCTGTTACAGTTTAAAAAAACTTTAACCATGTCAGTAACTTTGGAGCTGCAGGCGTTTATATTCATAAAAAAACCTAATCGAATATATTTTTACCCCATGACGCAAAAAGACCCCTCATATATGTTTGACGCCTCTGTCTGTCTGTAGCATCGTAGCTCACCAACTGATGGACGGATTTCGATGCGGTTTCTTTACGTGAAAGCAACTTAAATAATTGCAGAGGTTATATAGAAATAGATCCAGTCGTTTGAAGAGTACCTATCAGCTCTTTTCCTAAAAGGTGTAAGTCATTTTTGGCATAAAATAGATATTTCGAATCGGATCGATATTCGGAATCGGATGTAGGTAAATGGCAGACCGAGAAAGAGATGGCGGGATGACTTGGATGCGTTCCAGCGGGATTAGCGGGATCTTGCTCAGCACAGGGAGGATTGGAAAGGGAGAGGGGAGACCTTTGCCCAGCAGTCGGGACACACACATAGGCTATTAAAAAAAATCTATTCTTTTAAGTAAGGCGTCGATCCACTGCGCCCGCGCTCTGGTGCTATCGGAATATGCGGCATGCCTTTGAAGTCGCTCCACGCTATAGGGTGGTTATGGGGCGGCCTGACTCGTTAATGATTGTAACAAATACAAAACTTTATAGGTTTGTGACGAGTCTTAGTCAGTTTCTCCGAGTTTTGTGTAAATATTTTAGGATTAGATGTTTTTTTCGCAATCATGATAAAAGGTTTGCCACAATTAAAAATAGAAGTGTTTTACTGTCAATAATTAGGTCTACTATGGGGCATGGCACACTGCGGCGAGCGGGATGTCACTATAATACGCGCATAGCGTTGTCTCGTTCAAACTTCAGTGTGCCGTGCCCCTATAGTGACATGAAGCCGAAATTCAATTTCATTGTAACTACGTACTTACACCACCTACTCAAAATTCTCATTGATGTTTTCAAAAAGATAAAATATTGAGTTAGTCTAAGCTAACTTTGCCTGATTTGAAAAGAACAAAGCGTGAACGTGTCATTGTAAACGCCATATTTTCATTACAAAAACATTAATTATGACATTGACTTGATACACTTTGTCATTGCTAATTCCATGCAGAATTACTTTGTTCCGACTCTATCCAGACTTGTACAGTAAGTGTAATGCAAAATTTTCATTTGTAGTTTGAAAAGATATAAATAATTTTAACCAATAAATGATTTCAATAAATAAAATTCTAAGAAGATAATTCTTCTTCACAGTTTTCATTATTTATCAGTTTATTGAAATATTATAAACGGAAAAAGGAAAAATAACTTCGTTCTTCAGCAGGAGCTGGCATTAAACGAATTTACCTGCCGCAAATACCGCAAAAGATCAATGAGAATAAATCCCAAACTTTCCACTCAAAACCACGAAAAATATCTCGAAGCTAAATATAAACATGAAAGATGCCAAACTAAATAGCTTACACGAGGACTATTATGATGAGAGGCTTTTTATAACGACGGAGACACTCGAAACAAGGTTATAAGCACTGAAAACAGTAATCTATCATATTTAATGGGTCCATATTGAGTCGCACAATAATTGATTGTCCTAATGTAATGTTACGCATAAAACTCATTTCGCATAATTGTTACTGTGCTGGAAATATTAACATTTCTGAGAAATTATAACACAACCCTAACCTAACCTACCTTATTCTACACAACCTATGCAAAATATTTTCGAAAATACTTTCTGTTTCAGCTGGAGAAAAAATATGCGAAAAGAGTTTTATGCGTAACATTACATTATGACAATCAATTATTATGCGACGAGATGGGATCCCACACTGAGAGAAAAGTATAATAAAAACACACTGAGAATTACAAAAATAAACTTAATTCGGGGACAAGGAGAGTTAACTAATAGGAACAAATTGACTTTTGTAATTTCTATTAGTTCTTGCAATTTCTATTATCTGTTTGTTGAAATTATATTTAGGATTACTGAGCTGTTTGTAGAAATAAATAAACTTTACAGAAATAGTGAGACGTCCATAATTATTACAGTACAGAACTGTTTTTTAATTCCTGGTGATGATTTTTTTCTCAGTGTATATTTAATTACATAAACGGGTCTACCGCGATAAAATTTCATTGTTTTTTACCTTAAATTCCGACGTTTCACCTGAGTTGCACCAGCTGTGCTCACGAAAAGATTGACGTCCCAGCAAAATGTCAACGGAAATATAAATAAAACAATGAACTACCCGACGTTAGTTTAAATAAAAATGTTCGACGTAGACAAAAAAAAATGCATCTACCCGTTAAAGTTTAAGGTTTATTAAATATGATAATTTTAATAATAGTATAATTTATTAAAATATGGTTTTATAATTTGATTAAATATGGTGATTTGTGTAATTAAGTATAAGTAAAAACGCGAGAATTTAAAGCATTAACCTATCTCCGAAAACATTAAGAATTCATGAACGGTTAAATTTCTGATGCAACTACAACTTTTCTTGCTAATCCTGATTAATCCAGACTAGCGGTGCCCTCATAGCGTGTAACGCTTATACTTATGTATTTGTGTGAAGATAGCCCATATAACCATTCCAGTCGCAGAATCATCAAAGTGGTAACTAAATGTCAGATGTGTCGTAACAGAGTCCACACAATGTGTCTAGAATTGTTTCGAAACAAAGTGTCGTCGCCGTGTGTACACTTTTCCGTAACAAGGTGTCGACACATTTGTGTGCACTTTGCGTGCGGTTTGCGACTAAATCTGACAGCAAATTTGTGACAGCAAATGTCAATATAAAATACCTCTTGAAAACCAAGGTTTGTCAAACTACTATTAGTGTCTCGTGTGCTCGTAAGTAATTCTAGTAAGTCATCATGGGCGATGCAAATGATAATAATCGACCAAAACCATATAAACACCCAACGACCGTCAACCTTTTACAGATTTTTTTTTAAAGAAATGCAATAAGCTACTTAGGTCAGCCAACGAATGCTCCAAAAAGTTGTAGAGGGAAATGCTCGGAACACAATTTTTGACTCTGTAACTTGGTTAGTACAAGTTAGGAGGTGAACATATCAAAAGTCCCCGGCCGTAGCCCTTGAGCGGGGGGAAGAGAGGGGGCTTTGAAGGTCCCATTTTCCGGTTTTTCGATTATATCTCGGAAACTATGCATCTTAGCGACATGGCCACTTATACAAAATGAAAGTTAATTTAATTTGTTACAAGTTTATTCAGTCAATTTTTTCGATATGTTGAATAGTTTTTGAGATATCCCCTCTTGAAAGTTTATTTAGGACTCTCAATTTTATCTTGATATATCTACATCAGTGAAAGTGCTAGGCCGTGTATGGTATCGTTTTCGCATAAATCTGGGTTGCTGAATCCATTTAAGGTATCACATTGACACCATTCCACAAAATTAAAAAAAATCTTTTTAGGGTTCCGTACCTCAAAAGCAAAAAACGGAATCCTTATAGGATCACTCGTGCGTCTGTATGTCTATTCGTCTGAATACACAAAATAGTTCTTTACCTATAGGTAGATGACAGGAAAACCTATTAGAAATGTGCAGTCAAGCGCGAGTCGGACTTAATGTACGGAACCCTTAATACGCGAGTCCGACTCGCACTTGGCCGGTTTTTTTTAAACTCCTCTTGACGCTTAACCGCTGAACCGATTTCGTTGAAATTTGGTATAGAAATAGTTTGCGTCCCGGAACAGGACATAGGATAGATCTTATAACCAAAATCATCTTTTGAAGGTGTGAAAAGTGGCGTGGAAATTTGTACGGGAAATCAATAACCGCTAAACCGATTTATATTAAATTTGGGATGGTCTACATCTTTGATTTAGTTAAAAATTATAAAAAAAACATGACTTCAAACCTAAACTTAAACAGTATTAACTTCAAGAAGTCAATTCTGAATTCCCCCCTACACCTCATTTCACACCTTTAAAAGATGATTTTTGAGATAACTTTTTATGTCCTGTCTCGGGACTCAAAATATATGTGTACTAAATTTAAATTAAAACTGTTCAGCAGTTTAAGCGTGAAGAGGAGTTTAGAAGAAAGTATTTTAATAAGTTTATATGTTTTTAATTTGGAATGGTGTCAATGTGATACCATAACTAAATTTGGTACTGCGAATTTATACGAAAATGATACCAAACATGGCCTCGTAGCTTTACTGTTGTAGAAGTCAAAATAAAATTGAGAGCCCTAAATTCTTATTACTTGGCCAAACTTGTGTAGAAGGAAAAGGAAAAATAAAAGTCTTCGGCAGGAATAAAAGACACAAATATAATTTTTATTTTTGCGTTACTATTTCAATCATCAAATATAAACATAGCTTGATTATATTATTCTAGTGAGATCCTCATAGATAAACAAAAACATTTACTTAAAAATTACAAGGTCGAAATGCCACGGAACTTGTGAGAGTAATATGTGAAAAATAAAAACTTTTATGACAAAAAAATCTGGACACAATTTAAGAAGCATACAATTGCGTCGAGGAATCATCTGTATTTTTGATTGTTTCATTACCTCCTCGCTTCTTTTTTTGTCCTTTGTATTCTGTAGCAATTTGTTAGATCTGAAAATAAAGATAACTTGCGTCGTCACGGATGTCGATTTATAGGTTTTAGGGAGTGCAGAATTCGAAAACGATGATCATTTTATAATCCAAGATGGCGGCTACGTATTTTGTCATAAAAGTCGTCATGAATATCGTTTTATAGGTTTTAGGAAGTGCCGATTTCGAAAATGATGACCAGTTTGGAATCCAAGATGTGTGCCGTGCACTTTGTCATAAAAGTCGTCATGGATATCGTTTTATAGGTTTTAGGGAGTGCAGAATTCGAAAATGATGACCATTTTGGATTCCAAGATGTCTGCCGTGCACTTTGTCATATAAGCCGTCATAGATGTTGATTTATAGGTGTTAGGAAGAGCAGATTTCGAAAATGATGACCATGACCAATAAAACGACATCCATGTCGACTTTTAACATAGTGCATGGCCGCCATCTTGGATTCCAAAATAGTTATTATTTTCGAAATCTGCGCCCCCCAAAACCTATAAAACGACACCCATGACGACTTTTATGACATAGTGCATGGCCGCCATTCTGGATTATAAAATGGTCATCATTTTCGAAAGCGGGCCCCCTAAAACCTATAAAACGACATCCATGACGACTTTTATGACATAGTGCATGGCCGCCATCTTGGAATCCAAAATGGTCATCGTTTTCGAAATCTGCGCCCCCTAAAACCTATAAAACGACACCCATGACGACTTTTATGACATAGTGCATGGCCACCATTTTGGAATCCAAAATGGTCATCATTTTCTAAATCTGCGCCCCCCAAAACCTAAAAAACGACACCCATGACAACTTTTATGATATAGTGCATAGCCGCCATTTTGGATTTCAAAATGGTCATCATTTTCTAAATAGGGGCCCCCTAAAACCCATAAAACGACATCCATGACGACTTTTATGACATAGTGCATGGCCGCCATTTTGGAATCAAAAATGGTTATCATTTTCGAAATCTGCGCCCCCCAAAACCTATAAAACGACACCCATGACGACTTTTATGACATAGTGCATGGCCGCCATTCTGGTTTCCTAAATGGTCATCATTTTCGAAAGCGGGGCCCCCTAAAACCTATAAAACGACATCCATGACGACTTTTATGACATAGTGCATGGCCGCCATCTTGGAATCCAAAATGGTCATCGTTTTCGAAATCTGCGCCCCCTAAAACCTATAAAACGACACCCATGACGACTTTTATGACATAGTGCATGGCCACCATTTTGGAATCCAAAATGGTCATCATTTTCTAAATCTGCGCCCCCCAAAACCTAAAAAACGACACCCATGACAACTTTTATGATATAGTGCATAGCCGCCATTTTGGATTTCAAAATGGTCATCATTTTCTAAATAGGGGCCCCCTAAAACCCATAAAACGACATCCATGACGACTTTTATGACATAGTGCATGGCCGCCATTTTGGAATCAAAAATGGTTATCATTTTCGAAATCTGCGCCCCCCAAAACCTATAAAACGACACCCATGACGACTTTTATGACATAGTGCATGGCCGCCATTCTGGATTCCAAAATGGTCATCATTTTCGAAAGCGGGGCCCCCTAAAACCTATAAAACGACATCCATGACGACTTTTATGACATAGTGCATGGCCGCCATCTTGGAATCCAAAATGGTCATCGTTTTCGAAATCTGCGCCCCCTAAAACCTATAAAACGACACCCATGACGACTTTTATGACATAGTGCATGGCCACCATTTTGGAATCCAAAATGGTCATCATTTTCTAAATCTGCGCCCCCCAAAACCTATAAAACGACACCCGTGACGACTTTTATGACATAGTGCATGGCCGCCATTTTGGATTTCAAAATGGTCATCATTTTCTAAATCGGGGCCCCCTAAAACCTATAAAACGACATCCATGACGACTTTTATGACATAGTGCATGGCCGCCATCTTGGAATCCAAAATGGTCATCGTTTTCGAAATCTGCGCCCCCTAAAACCTATAAAACGACACCCATGACGACTTTTATGACATAGTGCATGGCCACCATTTTGGAATCCAAAATGGTCATCATTTTCTAAATCTGCGCCCCCCAAAACCTAAAAAACGACACCCATGACAACTTTTATGATATAGTGCATAGCCACCATTTTGGATTTCAAAATGGTCATCATTTTCTAAATAGGGGCCCCCTAAAACCCATAAAACGACATCCATGACGACTTTTATGACATAGTGCATGGCCGCCATTTTGGAATCAAAAATGGTTATCATTTTCGAAATCTGCGCCCCCCAAAACCTATAAAACGACACCCATGACGACTTTTATGACATAGTGCATGGCCGCCATTCTGGATTCCAAAATGGTCATCATTTTCGAAAGCGGGGCCCCCTAAAACCTATAAAACGACATCCATGACGACTTTTATGACATAGTGCATGGCCGCCATCTTGGAATCCAAAATGGTCATCGTTTTCGAAATCTGCGCCCCCTAAAACCTATAAAACGACACCCATGACGACTTTTATGACATAGTGCATGGCCACCATTTTGGAATCCAAAATGGTCATCATTTTCTAAATCTGCGCCCCCCAAAACCTATAAAACGACACCCGTGACGACTTTTATGACATAGTGCATGGCCGCCATTTTGGATTCCAAAATGGTCATCATTTTCAAAATTGGGGCCCCCTAAAACGTATAAAACGACATCCATGACGACTTTTATGACACAGTGCATGGTCGCCATTTTGGATTCCAAAATGGTCATCATTTTCGAAATCGGCACTCCCTAAAACCTATAAATCGACACCTATCTCGACTTTTATGACAAACTGTTTGGCTACCATCTGCATGCAAGACATTTCTATTATTTTTACGTACAAAAATGGCCCCCTGTCAACTTCCAACCGAGATTTAATCGATAATTTATTCGATTAATATTCAGATTAATTCAATTTCAATATATGTTAGGTCGACTAAACTAATCGCGATTAAAATTTGAGGATTAACTTTTTTATTCCATTAATTAGTCGAATAAACAGTTAATCTATTAAGTCCCATCTCTGACCACGGCATTTTTACACTTTGAGAATATCTGAAAACAAATGAACACAAGGAGCCATTTTGCAAATCCAGTAACTTTGTTATTACTTTTGACAGCGCGTGTCATGTGTCTACACAGAGTCGACACAAAGTCGAAACATTTGCGACTACTTTGTGACTGCAATATTTCTCAGCCTTAAACCATATTTATACATCATAATTAACAAGTTTCGTAGTATGTAAAGCGTTATTTCTGTTATTTAAGTATAGTATACGCATCGAAGTACTAAAAATGCATCAAATAATATATTTATGAACACAGGCACTGAGAAGTAAACAATTTCATTTCCGGCTAAACTAAAACAATGTGGTGGCGCGTTGATTATATTACACTTAGTTTATCAAATCACTCGAGCAGTTTAATTCCCCATTATAATTTAAGTCCTATTGTAATATAAATGCAAACAATATATAATTACGTCTTGTAATCCGTTTTAGAGATGGCGTATTAATGTCACTTATTTTTATTTAACTATTTTTCCATCTGACAGTTTCCATTTGACAGGAACAAAATGAACGAATGAAGGAATGATATTGGCATAAAGTAGTCGCAAACTCGAAACAATGTGTGCACACGGCGACCACACTTTATGTCACTTTGTGTCATGTGTCGACCCTTCCCCATTTCTGGTAACTGTGTCGACACGGCGACGACTCTGCGACTGGAATTGTGACCGAAACAGACGGTGTCGACACAAGATGTGTCTACACCGCGTCGTAACGGCGACTGGAAATGGTTGTATGGGAGACTACTCTTTATTAATCTACTCTGTTTGTACTGTAAAAAATAAAGTACTGTTGTCACGTCGTCGGCTAATGAAGTACTACGCTGAAATGCCTTCAGGCTTCAGGCACTTGAAAGAGAAAGCCGATTTTAGGTTTATAGACTGTGACATCTTTAAGGAGATTTCTTTGTTTATTATATTTAATAAGGAGGTGTATTTTAACTTTGTGATTGCCTTATTTTTTTTATGTACAACGCAACGGTACATAAATATGGCTAAAAAAATTCGGACCTGTATTTACAAAACATGATTTTTAAACACCCTTATTATATATTAGCTGGGCTGGCCATGTTGTGACAAGATATACTGACAAAAGGTGAACTATAAATTATTGTGAATGAATGTACAGTCGCCATCAGATATATCGGAGCGGCCAAGGTGCTCAAAAATATCTGAACGCGCACTCTGACGCCTCAACAATAGAGGCGTATTTAGATATTTGTGAGCACCTTGGCCGCTCCGATATATCTGATGGCGACTGTACAGGACCACCAGGAAAAAGATATCACGATGAAAGTACAAAAACCGGTGGTCAGATGACATAGTTCAAGTACCTAGTTGAAATAACAGGAAAAATATGGATGAAACTAGCTACAAATAGAGAACAATGGAAGGGACTCAAGGAGGATTTTACCCAATAGGGATTAGTGAAATAAATAAATAATGAAGTAATACCAGGCGTGGCTCACTCCGCGATTTCGTCGCTTTGCTACAGGTAGCTAAAAGTACATCCGCTCGACCCCAATTTTGGGGTTTGCCATAAGCCGCGCGTGGCGCTGTCGCCAACTAGCGGCCATATCTGTGCTGATCGTGACAGACGCGTTTTATTCGAGAGTGAGTCTTCTGTACCTTAGTACTATTATTTATTATATTTCATCGCTTCATTCTCGATATAATGTTTTAACAGGTAGTCCCTTAAACCTACAGGCAACTAGCACGCTTTTAGAGTACTTCATTTGATTCAAAATCGGTATTAGTAAAATTATATTTATCAAAATTACTACATTGCACCTAAATTGTATAAAATTCGCTGAAATAAAGCTGTAATAATAATAAATTGTGTATTAGGCGCACAAAATACTATTTATAGTACATACTTAGTTGGGCTCGTATCTGTGACAAACATAAAGATAAACAGAGTAGCGAATTTCAAGGTCATAGACATAGCTCAGCTAGTCAATGTCCCCCAGACAAAGCACATAAAATAGATGGCCGCTGAGACGAAAAGGTTGAAAAAACCCTTCTCAGTCTCAAGAGACGCGACCACGGAGCGCCAACGAAAATTCTCCCCTTTAAGATTTTTAACCACGTTATAGCAATGTTTTCTAAATTACATGTATATAAAAGTAATGATCCAACATTTCGGACAATAAAGCACTTTGCCTGAGCACAGCGCCGAGCATTACGGTCATTGCATCCACCATAAGTTTTAATGTCTCTTTAGCGAAATAATGCGAATGTTAAACGTCAAATGATGAAGCAGTTTTATGCACACAATGTAGCCAATCGCCGCGTTGCTGCAGAGAGATGCAGCACAAGTTTTGATTGTTCTCATTAAAGCAACCGCAAACAGAGCACCGGAATACACTCGAAAAAACTCAACCACTTCCGACCTTATACTAAAGCCATAAAGCTGAAAATGAAACGCTATTTTAACGCAATGAAAATTAATGTACAATGTGATGGCGACCTTATTGGGCTGTTAATAAAGTTGGTAATTGCGTGGTTGTGCAAAACAAAAGCACGTTATTAATGGTGCTAGTTAATAATGATTGTAAGGAAGAGTGCGGCAAAAATAGCAGCGGTGGAGATGAGATGACATGATATGAAAATAAAGTTTGAAATAAAAAATATGCAAAAAGGAACAGTGATTCATATGCGACCTATGTTTTCTTTTCCTAAAGATCTACGGCGCGATTCGGGAAGTGAATTACAGATTCACTAGATATGAAATAGTAAAGATATGTCACGTTCCACAGCAAAACCTTATGGCGGCTGGCGCTTACGCTATTATTCACGCCGCTAATAACTATTCAGCCGGGGCAATGGTACCTTTTGCCGTGGAACGTCACATATCTTTACTATTTCATATCTAGTGTATCTCTAATTCATTTTCACCTCAGCAGCTCGAACAAGGGTACTATGCCTCTTAAAAACAGTGAGCAAAATGCGAATTTGCTCACTGAGTCATTTTGTCTTACCCAGTGAGCAAAATCGCATTTTGCTCACTGAGTGAGACAAAATGAGTGAGCAAAATCGCATTTTGCTCACTGAGTGAGACAAAATGTCATTCAAGTGACCTTTATAGTCAAATGTCATTTCAACATGCGGGGTCTAATACAAGTTCGATATACTTGGGTTCTATTATCTTTCTCCCTCTAGGTATGTTCTCACTGCTTAGGGTGAAAAATTTTGTGTACTACACGAGATCAAAGTTATTTACATCTCGTGCGCTTTTGAATCCCTTACTACGCTCAAGATTCTAAATTAGATTATAGAATATTTCGCTTGCACGGGGCTCAAAATTAGCACTCGAAGAAATATCAAACTTTGATCTCTTGTTGTACAAATAAATATTCCCGAAACGAGCCGCTAGTGACCGTTTTATCAAATAATTCAGACGGGCAAAATACTTCACATAATTGTTCACAGAATTACTAGCACGCATATGATGGTAGTAGTCGTATTCTTGAAAGCGTGATGTAGAGAAAAGGCAGAAACAGGTTTCCGTGACTAATAGCATCCCGGACGCTCATACGCAACTCATAAAGTCATTAAGGGAGACGTGTAATGAACCCTCGTGGACGTCAGTTACCAGTCCGTTGGTGGGTCCAGGAACGGCAGCCACCAAAACACGTAGATAAATATATTTAGTCACCGCATCCCGATGAAATTTTGTCCTAGTTTAGATGCTATTGTGACTTACTAATATCTTCGGCCAGCTATGTCGCGGTGGAAAACAGTCAGCTGATAACTTGACAACCGCTAGCCAAAAACCAGAAGGGAGTATCTAAATCTTACTTAAATACACCAAGTTCCTGTTTCATGATCAAAGTGGTTAAGGGAGACAACAAGAATCACTTAAAAAACAACAAATTTGTACAATAAAAATGGATATTTTCCATATTTTCATCAAATAACTTCGACATCTTGAATTCTTTCGCTGCCACCTCACAAACAATTTAACTTTCTGACATCCAGAAAATCCCAACTTTTGCCAGCCCTATCTGTTCACCTCACAAAGTAAAGTGTACATCCATCCCGCACATGGGGTCTCATATAGTATTCATAGAGGCCACACAAAGCGAGTTTTTCCCCGCTTTTTATTACCCAGGTGCCCCCTCCCGCACACAGCGGGTATTCCATTTACCCCTAATGAGGGAAAACAGTTTTGTAAGGGAATTGGAACTTTACGTTGGTACCAGTATGGGAATTGGGTTTGTTGATTGTTTTTTGTAGTGTTCTTGTTTCGGAAATACGTTTCATTTTCTTGTTAGAAGGAATGGTTATTGTTTTTAAAGGGAGAAAAATGTAAGAACAAAATAATGTTATTACTTCATTATAAGATTCTGAGAACATAAATATGCCCGCGAAAACAATACAAAAGATTAAGTTGAAACATTTTTTGTCATTTCCATAAGTGACACCATCCACAACAAGAACACGTCAATAAAATACACCCAATTTTTATTTCCTTGTTGTTGTTGTTGGTATAAATATTGATATGAAAAATACAACACACAACAGAAATAAAAACAAAGTAGAAATTGGCCATACAACACACAACAGAAATAAAAACAAAGTAGAAATTGGCCCGTATCATTCATCATTTTGGCCACGACTTTATATTTGACACTGAACTGCGGGACAAAGTTTATCAAAACTACATTCACACAGGTTTATACCGTTGTTACTATGTATAGCCTTATATACCTTTTGGTACTATGTGCCAATATATTCAAAGGTATCGATAAATTAGGGCGTAGGCAGTAATTTGTAACTAAGATACCCTTGTCCTCGTGTCAAGTAGGCTTCGGATACCTAAGCCTTTACACGGAATTCATATGAACAATGGATTGATATCTCCTATCAAGGTTAATGAAGGATTAAGTGTGGTGTCTTCTACTACCGCTATGATTACCTATATTATAAAATTTGTATTAGCTGTTAAATATAAGGGGTATTGATTTCGCCTTATTTAAGGAAATATGGTTATTGCAATTACAATTTGCTCAAAAACTCTCCGAACGACAGAAGCCAGAGAAAAACAGAAAAGAAAAAGTTTATTGTATAAATTTAACAATACAGTAAATCACTAAAGAAAGTGAGAAAGAGAGTAAAATATGAATCTAAGAGTATTATTGAGATACAAAATTGAAAAATGCTGGAATATGTAATGCATTATATAAACATTTCATATAAAATGGTACGTAAAATATAAATGGTAAACACTCGTGTGTAGATAAAGAGCCTCCGAGCTTTGTATACAATTAAAAATGTAAGCCCAATTTATTCAACAAACTCAATGGATGATTTATTAACAAAGGTTAAAGGCCTATGAAGAAACGTGCCCGATAGATGGTAAATATTCATACAACAATAAATTATGTACATAATTGAAATATCAGCCTATATACAAAAAAGAAATATATCGCTTGAGATAGTTTATTTGCCATAATGAATACCACGAAACGGGAAATAATCCGAATGCGCTAGGTACGAAAATAGCTTGGCTCCCCACGGATAATAACAGGCATTTACAAATGTCACGTGCGTTTAAAAATGAACCTTATTGACAAATATGTATAATATATTTCCGCATGAAAATGCCGGGAAAAATGCCTACTTTTCCGATATACAGACACATTGGCATTGTGTATGATATTTATTAAACGGGGTGGGGAGGCACTATCAGTAGAATATTGGAATACCAGTGACGGGAGCTACTTCTGCAATGGAGTCCCACAGGGATCAGTTTTTGGGCACATTTTTTACATTTTAATTTTACTTTGTATAAATAAAGGCCCGACGATTTATTGTGTTCAGTTGATAAAGTTTACACTTTAACGAATTGTAAAATGTTTTTTAAACAAGTCGATTTCGCAAGTTTTTTTTAATAAAGACACATTTAAGTCCCTCATCTACAAGCTTGGTTTAGAAAATTAATCAGTGAAAATTAAAATTGATTCCTGTTTTGTTGAGTTACTTGCATATACAACGCCACATTTAGTGTATTTAGACTATTTAGTCCTACAAAAGCTATCTTAACTTTTCCGAGATTTATTGGAAAAAAATACTTAAGGGTAATTTGGCTTTTTAGATAAAATATTATAAATATTATACGATATAAATATGTCGCAGACCGTCATAATGAATGTATGACGGCTGCGTTTGATGGAATGTCAAGTATTGAAATAGTCTATGCTTGAGTGTGTTTGACTGCGATACAGTGACTTTTATATGAATGACCCGAACAGCTTCTTTAATGGATTGGTTCCTGGCTGATTCTGAGGACAGCCCGAAATGAGATGACATCCTGAGTGGAACCGTCAGTCAGATTGAATTGGAAAAGTGTCGCAGTCAACCTCGCTGCATTCCTACAATTAATATTTTATGAATTCTATCGTTTCAGCTGTGCCGTTCATGGATTACCATTAATTTATCTACTCCTCCTTATCAGAAGTGGGATATTATACGATTTTTACACAAATTGACTAAGCCTCACGGTAAGCTCAAGAAGGCTTGTGTTGTGGCCTGTGGGTACTCAGACAACGATATATGTAATATATAAATACTTAAATACATAGAAAACAACCATGACTCAGGAACAAATATCTGTATCATCATACAAATAAATGCCCTTACCAGGATTCGAACCCGGGACCATCGGCTTCATAGGCAGGGTCACTTCCCACTAGGCCAGACCGGTCGTCAATTATATATACCAAACAAACAAAAAATAAAATAAAATATAAAGTATACATAGACAACAAAGGTCCAAACAATATATGCCTTCACACTTTACCGATATTGCTATTCGATATTCGACACCAATCCGTCAATAGTGTCAATACATATCAAATTACGAAAAATAAGAATGACAATACACTTTCCATCACTATCAGTATACGTATCTTGTTCCTGAATGTGTTTGCTTCTAGAAATGCGTGGGTAAGGAATAAACATTACTTTTCTACACTTATTGTTACTTTATTGAGAAAAACAAGTAAGGTCAATACGGTTAAGTGTGGGATAAGTGGAACTTTACTAACCTTCATAATGATGCCTGTTTACACATTGGTTAATGTCACCGAATAAATAAATAAATAAATATATACAGTGAAACCTGGATAAGTGAGATCTCAAGGGGCGAGCAAATTTGTCTCACTTAAAGAGGTTTTCCACTTACCCAGGCTCCCAGTTAGCTAGGTACAAATAAATTTCTGTCTCATTTACAGAGGGTTCCATGAATAGAGGTGAGAATAGAGTATATTTCAGTTATAGAGGTGGTTAATAGGGTATTTAGTAATTATCTTTAAAAATAAATAAGGTAAAATAATCCTTGTCCCTAAATATTTTTTTAGTCTGTTTAAATATTTCTTTGAATTAATTTTGAATGATTCTCCAAAGGATAGATAGATATTTCAAAATTAAATTAAATTTGATATGGACTTCAGTGCGTATTAGAAATTTAATAAATGAAAATTTATTTTTTCGTGTTACTTATCAAAATTTCAGCTTTCGTTTCGATAGTTTTAACTACTTACATAAATTAACTAAATCAAACTTGAAGTTGTTTAGACACAATTAGGCAAATGCGGAATTTGTGGATTGACTAAGAGTTAGTAAGAATACGGAAATTGTTCAATTAAGTCCAAGTTAGAGAGGTCATAGATTGACGTTATCTCAGATACAGAAGTCAATTCCCTATAAAATTCCAAAAAACAATTAGGAAAATGTAATCTTAATAATATAGTCTCAGTAAAAGAGGTAAAATACACTCTCTGTCTCAGTTATAGAGGTAAATGTGACTATAAAATCACAATAACGAATTCCTGTTATAGAGGTTCGTTTTTTCTCAGTAACAGAGGTAATTCAGTGCTAAAGTGTCGGGACCGCACCATGAGTTCCAGCTATAGAGGTTTCTCACTTATCCAGGTCCCACTTAACCAGGTTTCACTGTACATACAAACATGAACGCTAAAAACAATACACTCTTTCTTTTTTGGCTGTCGTGTAATAATAGTACTAGGAAGGTTCACTCTCTGACAAAACGCGTCTATTACGACAGATAGCAAGCGCGTGCAAGCGTCCGTTCCGTAGCGATGCGCGGCAACTGATATGGCTAGACACTAAAATTGGTGTGGGCGCATATACTTGTAGCGACGCGACGAAATCGCGGAGTGAGCCACGCCTGTTAATTCGAGTTCATACAATAAATATCATCTAAACGCAAGTAGCAAGGATATTAATGCTCACGGTACCACACAAAAATTAAATTTGAAATCAAAAGTGAAATCGGTTTGTTATGATATCGAACGAAATAAAGAAACAATTAGCTACTACAGGCACAGTCGCCATCACATATATCGGAGCGGCCAAGGTGCTCACAAATATCTTAGCACGCCTCTATTTTGAAGGCGTTAAAGTGCGTGTTTAGATATTGTGAACACCTTGGCCGCTCCGATATATCTGATGGCGACTGTACTACGCGCGCTTAACGCAGATGTAACAGCAAACGCTTTAACAATGACGACCCAATCGATTTTTAAAAAACGAACACCGATATCCTAACTCTTTGATTAAATAATAGTCGTTTAGAATACTTTAACATATACTTTCTTCTTCCTCGCGTTATCCCGGCATTTCGCCGCGGCTCATGAGAGCCTGGGGTCCGCTTGACAATGAATCCCATGATTTGACATAGGCACTAGTTTTTACGAAAGCGACTGCCATCTGACCTTCAAACCCAGAAGGGTAAACTAGGCCTTATTGGGATTAGTCCGGTTTCCTCACGATTATTTCCTTCACCGAAAAGCGATTGGTAAATATCAAATGATATTTCGTACATAAGTTCCGAAAATCTCATTGGTACGAGCCGGGGTTTGAACCCGCGACCTCCAGATTGCAAGTCGCACGCTCTTACCGCTAGGCCAACAGCGCTTATATTACTTTAACTTACACAATTCTTTAACTTAAACGTGACAAAAAAATTAATAACTTTCCCGTGCACCCTTTTTGACTCCTCGTCAATTATACGCACCCCTGAACGGATCTGAATTTCAGATCTTACTGAACTCATACTTTATTCGGAGTTCCGGGAGGCCAAATCGAACATACATTCCGATGGCAAAATGATGTAATTTTGTTATCAAACGCGCTTGCATCTCACTCATACTTGTTCTTATATGTAATTTCGTGAGCCAGACGACATCATTTTCATCATCATCAGAATTATATCATTTTGATATGGAAATGTGAATTCGAATTGGCCTGCCTCGATGCTGAAATAACAGATGGAGCGCATGATGTAGATTTTATATTAAAATTATCTTCGATTCTGTTACTGCGCTGATACTAGGTATTATTTTAAGACTATGTCGGCTAAATTGATATCTACCACATACTAAAAAGACTAGGATAGAAAGACCGACAGAAAGACATGGCGAAACTAGTTATACAGGTTTCTTGTAAGAAAGAACCAGTTTTGAAATTTTTTATGTGAAAATTTGAAACATATTTGTTTGAAAACCAATTTTATTGGTAACAGTAGAATAAAAAAATATACTTATCTCTCTTATTGGGGTTATAATACTACGAGTAGCACAAGAAAAAGACAATGGTTCCCTCCTTCTAAGGCCTAGGGCTCCACTGACAAGGCATTCTTGCCAAACTTGTACCAAATTGTTATTTTCCGTTGAATTGCAATATAGAATCAAGAAAATATTATATTTTTGAATAAGCCTCCCAGCTTCTTTTAAGTTGGCAAGAGAAAACTTGTTATTCTATATCCTGAAAGGAAAATAAAGTGGACGAGCGCTGAAACAGTGCCTGAAAACTGAACTGAAAAATATAAAAAAGGTAAATTAAATTTGGGCTGTGAAGTTTTAAAAGGAATATTGCTTTTACAAACATGCCCGTGAATTTTGCAGTTTATAAAAACGAGGTTTCAATTTCATGAGAAAATAGAGAGATCTAAATAACTGTCTATGGGCCCGATTCGGATTATGAAATAGACTTCTATTAGACATCACCAAGATACGATAACGATATGTTTAAGGTCTAACCTGTCAAATTTGACATTTGCGCGATTCTGGAGATACTCTTGAACGATTTCCACATTAGAGATCTAATTCATATCTAATAGATATCTTACTCTATCTAACGTAAAAGTGACATTGATTGCCCGAATTGCACTGCAAAAGAGAACTAGTTGATATCTAAACTATAACGTATCTAGAATGGATCTAGTACGTGTCGTCTCTTGTGAATATCTTGAAGTTCGAATACGGCAGTCTGTTTTTAGGATATCGGTGGAAAACGAGCATCGAAATCATGGGACACTTTTTTTCTCATACTAAGATCGAAAGAGCTTGTGATTCTAAGTAGATCTGTACCAAATTTTTAATAAAAACTTACTTATAATTTTCATTAGAATGTCGAGAAAAACTTCACTTTTGTCTCTGAAATATCCGATCCATATCCTAACTGTAGCAGATTTTCGACGTATCTTAAAGTTCGAATCAGGCGTTTGTCAGGTTCGCTAGGTTAAATAGCGTCTGAATTTTTAAAACAGTGCCTGAATAGGGAGGCCTGGGAAAGCAGAATAATATCCTGGCTAGACTATGAGGCCTCTTTTTAAGGTTTCACTGAAGTGAGATTGAGGTCAGACGGGGTGGTATAGGGAAATCAGAGCGCACGTGTAAAAACAGAGTGTTTTCGAAAAAGGACAATGCTTAAAAGCTTGTACCAATAATTACATTTTGACAAAAACTTGTTATTTTTCCTGAGATCAACGTTCTACCACAGAATAAATAATAGTACTGCCGTACAGAAATGAAACTTCCTACAAGACCGAAGTTTGAGCGGTTGAGGGTCGAATCATGCTGTTCCTTTCTAATATATGGCACTATCCCTTTCGGCTATTTAGGGTTGTCGAAATTCAAGCCATTATCTTATTAGTGGTCGTCGACGCAAAGGAACGTATTTGTGTCAACCCTAATAATTGCTCGGAGCAATGCTGAGCCGAGCGGAACTGAATTTGGCCGAAGTCAGGAGTTTCGCACCCCTGGTTCTACGCAGAAGTGTGTACAGAAGCTAATACATAATATAATATTCACATCCCAGATAATAAATAAATGTAACACGTACAATAGTGAAAGAAAACCAAATCCACTTCCCGGGTCCAGTGAACCGCGTAAACCCTTTCCGGATTCAGATCTTAAGCCGCTTTGATATTTGTTCAAGTTGATTTATATTCCTAATACTTTTGGTAGCACCTTAAAGGAGCCCGGCGGTTAACACATTTAGCGCTAAGAACCCGACTATCGGGTACAGCGATAGTAGCGACTAAGCGCTTCATACAGCGAAACCGTGGCTACGCGCTATGAGCGTAACCTGTAGCACTGGCAATGAATGGTTGCTACAGTAACCGGAATTGCAATCAGGTACATAAGTACATAATCAGAATTTAATTCGATAGCGTGACGAGCGTTCGCGTTTGCGTTATGTCAATTTTTGTATGGGTTTGAACAACGCGCCGATCGGGACGTTTTACTGCCATATTCGAACTTCAAGATATTCACAAGAGACGACACATTCTAGATCCATTCTAGATACGTTATAGTTTAGATATCAACTAGTTCTCTTTTGCAGCGCAATTCTGGCAACCAATGTCACTTTTACGTTAGACAGTATAAGATATCTATTAGATGTGAATTAGATTTCTAAGTGTTATATCCTGTGGAAATCGTTCAAGAGTATCTCCAGAATCGCGCAAATGTCAAATTTGACAGTTTAGATCTTAAACATATCCGGCTCGATTCTGAAAATGTATTAGATCTCTACTAGACCTCAACAAGTTACGATATGGATAATTTAAAGATATATGTAAGATAGATATGTCAAATTTGACGTTTCCGCGATTCTGGAGGCCCTCTTGAACGATTTCGACAAGTTATGAGTTAGATATCCAAGTCACATCTAGTCGATATCTAATGTAAATTTAGTTGATCTCTATATCGTTTCTAGATCTTGTGATTATCTCGTTTCCCGAATACGCGTGATCGTTATCGTATCTTGGTGATGTCTAAAAGATGTCTAATAGATGTCTATTTCAAAATCCGAATCGGGCCCATAATCAGAATTTCATTTGATAGAGTGACGAGCGTTCGCGTTTGCGTTATGTAAATTTTTGTATGGGTTTGAACGACGCGCCAATCGGGTCGTTTTAGGAACTCAAAATCCTATACAAATCGTACGTCATGCCACGCTATCAAATAAAATTTACACTATAGGGGTACTGATTTCATTATTTAAAGTAGGGACGCGAACGCACAGTGGCATCAAACAGCGGCAGAACAGCATGGTTGCCGCCGCCGCCGCCGCCGGTCTCGCAATGTCGTGCCCGAGCCGTAAAAATTCCTTTACCGCTCTTATGATTTACTATTGCCGTAAAATCCTGGCCCGAGTTTACAGCCGTCACAATTAGAATAAAAGTCACGAAATATTTTATGGCTTGCTGATTGGTGAATTATTCTCATTAAATGTTGGCTTTGTGATGTTAAGACTGGATTACGTTATACGAGAGTTTTTAGCCGATGTCAGGTAAAATTAATGTATGTATATTCTGTAAATTTAGGCATTTAAATAAAAGTAAACAAACAATTTGTACATTTTCGGGTAGTTATAACATTCATTGGTAAACTAACCAAATACAAAACCGCCTGGATCTGTCACTGAACGACCTGACTTTAACCTACGTTATTTGATCATGTAATGTTTTCGTCTACCCTCACCTGGCTTAAGGAGCCATTCGAGGGTAGATTTTGTTTACTTTTATATAATTAAAGATACAGAGTCACGGAAATGCAGGTGTGATCTCAGCAAAGTTTACTGAGCGGATTTAATGTAGTTCGCTAAAAAGGAGATGACGTGACCCCAGCATGTGCTGAACAGATTTTAGGAGCCCCGTATTATAAATCAATAAAATAAACTTGTTATTTTCTAAACAAAAACGTTTCCCTGCGATACATGTGTACCTAGTGCGGGTACCAAAGTTAATCCTATAGTAATTGTAATATTTGTAATCTTAATATTATAAAAATATTTTTATTTTCATTTATTGGACTCATCTAGCAGTTTGCTGCTAAAAACCGCGGAATAACCGCCTTTTTAGGGACCTCCCACTCTGTTTCATCCCAAAAAGCTCTAAATTTAGAACATATTTTCTGTTTCAATCTATTGCCCTCATTTCGTGCAATATAAGATATCTTGCGTATTACTGAACAGCGGCCGGCAATTAACGTCCCCGTGGATGTATTGTATGATTTATTGTATTGTGTAATTTAGTGGCGGTTGAACAGATAATTGTTATGGTTTTAACCGCTTTTATGGGGCCAGGATTAGGGGCGCTTAAATTATGAGTGCTTC
The DNA here is from genome assembly GCF_963556715.1 of Cydia fagiglandana. NCBI lineage: Eukaryota > Metazoa > Arthropoda > Insecta > Lepidoptera > Tortricidae > Cydia > Cydia fagiglandana. The sequence continues at coordinate 2,421,774 of NC_085934.1, read as the reverse complement.
ATCATAATAAAAGAAATGTATTGTAATTTTTAATATTGGCCGATCACTTAAAGCAGCGGTCGGTAACAAGCGGCTATTTTGTACGTAATATTGACAAACGTCAAAGTCACAAATATTTCCAAAGTGCGGCCCGTGTCAACTTCGTTAACTATATGTGGCCCTTGGCTGCTAAAAGGTTGCCGACCGCTGACTTAAAGTATAGAGAAATAGTATTACAATAATAGAGTGTTCACTCCAAAACTGATGTTTGATACCAAAATAGTAAAAATAGAGTGCTCACTCCATATATCAGTTTTCATACCAAAACGACTATTATTTTCGCAGTCGACATCTATCATCGAGTAGAGGAATTGTACCACTACTTACTGCCCGTAAGTTAATAATTGTTCCACCTTGATTGTTTCACAAGTTTCATAAACGTACTTACACTATGTACGATAAGAGCGTGACCGGTAAAACTTGTATTGCCATATTTTAAACCATTTTCATTCAAACGCCTTCTGATTTTTTGAAAACATATGCAAGACCCGTTTTAAATCCTATATGGAGGAGGTCTTTTTTAATATTTCCCGCGTTCTGGTAAGTCGTAAACATTTTTATACTCCATATAATGCTTCATTCACTTAATTACAAACGCCTTCGATTTATTTATATGCAATCAGCTTGGTTTCATGACATTTTGGGCCCTTTCGGGTACGTACAGAAGAACTTACTGCCTCATTAACGTGAATCGTAAGCGACATTCTTTTTTTATTGAAGTTTAGGTGGGATACTGTCAGTTTTTTATTATTTTTTACGAAGCATTGTAGGCAAAAGAACATTCTATTCAGCCAGTACTTTTTTTTCTATGCCACATCCTTAAAATATACATGTACACCGGTCACGCTCTTGTCGAACACACTGTACCTATTATTCACATTGTTTCAAGACTAAGCGGGAAATGAAACATTTACCAGACAGGCCAGAAATGTACACTTTTCCGGGTATCGTGCGTTTAATGAACGTTCATGTAGGTTTTGGGAGCAGGTGCATCGGAAAAAGTGTAATTTCAGGGAATGTTCACATTTACAGTTTGCGATGTTTACTTATTCCGATTGTTTCGTGAATTGATATGAACTCGTTTTGATTAACTTAGACTATAGCCTATACTCATAAAACCAAATATATACCTAGTTGCGACTGGGAAGTCGAATGCGAATGTATATTACCGTTACCGGTAACGGTAACAACTAGGTATACCGTTACCGTTACCAGTAACGTTAACGGTAACGGTAATACCTAGTTACGACTGGGAAGTCGAATGCGCACTACCTATACGCAAAATATTTTAAAGTACCGAAGTACATTATTATGTACCAGTGGCGGCGCGTCCATAAAAGTCGATTCCCACCGGCTTGCCTGTTTTTGGACGTTTGAGCAGAGTTGTAAAAAAAATATGTAAGCCAAATTAGCTCCGGCTTGCCGATGGATATGTTTGACGCGCCGCCACTGTTATGTACTAACATATTGGTTTTTTTTAGTTCACGAAGTTGGGATTTTACAGAGTAAAATCCCAACTTCGTGAACCTATTACAAAGACTCCTTTGTCCGAATGTTTGTCCGTCTGTCACCAGGCTGTATCTTATGAACCGTGATAGCTAGACAGTTGAAATTTTGACAGAAGAAGTATTTCTGTTGCCTCTATAAAAACTAATACAAAAATCAATAAAATAAATATTTAAGTGGGGCTCCCATACAACAAACGTGTTTTTGCCGTTTTTTGCGTACCGTAAACCGGGGTTACTTTGATTTGCGGGTCGACTTTGATAGCAACTTCTCTCCGCTGCTAAAGTCCTTGTTTTAACGTGTTGAACAAAAATTTCGCAGTATTTTTTTCTTTATTGGCAACACTGATAGTTATTTCACCGCGCAGTAAGCGGATGCGAGTGTTATGTTATTATTTCGTCTAGAAAAAAAAAATTAATGGCGGGTACGCTTTTCTTCCTGATTTTATTGGTTGAAAAACTTTGACTGTATTTGTGTCAATAATTAATACATGTAATTTTATAGTGTCTTACGTTAATCAGTGTTAATTCGCGAGTTTATAAAAAAATACCTGAATTCGACAACCTCCACATGCGCCCGTAGCCGGGGAATCCCTGGGTCGGGGTGTCTTTGATCATTTATACGTGGTGAAATTGATCAAAAGATTAAAGAATTATTTTGGCAGCTTACGATTTTTTTATGTATTTTTTCAATAGTAATGTAATAAATAGGCATCGTTTGAGTCAGTGGAAGAGTTAGAGGTTGTAGAATTATAAATTTGTATCTAGGAGTTGATCTCTGGAACTGCTTATCTGATTATAAATATTCTTTTACCTGTTTCTTCCATACCGTTGTCGTATGGCATTAAGTTTCTGGGTGGAATTTGGCTATATTTTATCCTGCGGCTTTGCTTTAGGTGTTTTATTATAGGTACGTGCGTAAGGCCACCAGCCCACCAGGGCATTAATTCTACAATAAATAAATATGCATTGTTTTTTTATAGAAATAATGCCATAGATTACAAAAAAATATATCGGGTAACAAGACTACAAAAATACCAAGAAGAACAACTTAATGATGCATTCGCAAACATTGGCACAAAATCTATTCGTGCCGCATCGAAAGCACACAATATTTTTTATAGAACTTTATACAATAAGTAGGTATAAAGGTAACAAAACCTATCAAAAAACAGACCAAATTTACTGAAACGGAAAACCTTGCAATTCAAAAATCTGTTGCTAAGTGCGATGATAAGTTAAATTCCTACGTTATTTATAGTAAATAAGCGCTTAATTTTTTTCGTTTGATATCAAAGTAACCCCACACCTTAAAAATATAAATAACTTAAAAAGTACTTAACCGATTTTTATTTTTTTATTTTTTACGTGCTTTTTAGCGGGTCTACTTTAGATTGTCAGCAAAAAACTAAGTAGTTTCAAAGTAACCCCATTCTCAATATAACTTTGATCGCATGGTTTTTATTTTTTTCTGAAAAAATTATAAGTCCTAATATTTTTTTATTTGGCAGGCGGAAAGAAGAGAAAAAACCGATTATTATATTTTTATTTCATATTTTTAAGTATATTAGGATCGTCAAAAAATGATGCCAAACTCTAAAATTGATCAAAGTATCCCCGGTTTACGGTAATGGTACGGAACCATTCGTGCGCGAGTCCGACTCGCACTTGTCTGGTTTTTATAACAACTGAAAATGAAATCTAGCATGAATCCCAGCATTTTAATATCATTAGAATTACCAAAAACCTTTGCATAAACCTCCGCTTAAAACAATGAAGAGATTTAATTTCCTGCCCGTGAAAAATGGGCCAAGTCCGCAAATTCTGCATATTCAATGGCCGGATTCGGATACGGTGCCGTATTTTATTTTGAGCTCATGCGAGGCGCCGTTTGTTTTTTAATCTCGATTTTTGGAACAGTGAAGGATGACTCCCGCTAGACCGGGCCGTGCCCGGGCCGAGGTATCCGACATCAGTAATCAGTGACCGAGCGATCACGTGCGGTGCTCTCCATAGAAAACGAAGCGCCGGAAGCTTCCGGCCCTGGCCCGGTCTAGCGTGAGTCATCCTTTAGTTGTAGGTGCAGTAGGCTCAGAGAACGGAGTTTTTGAAAACTCGTAGCGCTTTTTTAGAACACAATACCTACTGTTACCAAATATATATATAGATCTCTCGGTAGAAAAAAAGTATTCAAAATACACAAAACGTTATAATCCCAAAACATGATATCGCGGTCCCCAACACGCACATCCATCTCACTCACGCTTACGCTCAGTGAGAGTGAGAGAAGAACACGAACTTACTGGGCCTTAAGGCCAATTCAAGTTGAGCGTGAATTTTGCTTATAACTTGTCTGGACATCATTTTGATGTCACATTGAAAGTTTGAATTGTCCTCTACAGGTCACAAAAAATCGTATCGCCTGTGATATCTTATAAGCATTATTCGAATTGATCCGTTACAGTCAATGTGACTTGTGACACGTCAATAACCTCCGTAGCTTTGCTACGCCGTAGCAACGACCGTGCTACGAGCCCCTACGCGCACGCTACGAAGCCTTGACGTAATAAATAGCACCTTATAACTTTATACATAGAGTTCCATATAGCGTGACTCCATCATACGAAGGAGTTCTACGCACGCTACGAGAATTCCATTGCTGATTTAATGCGAAGTGAAATGAATCGTAACGCAGTTAGAATAGCGTTTAATTTACATTGTTATAAGAATAGTTGGATTTATTTATTGTGAACTAGCGAAAGTGTTGTGTTCAGGTGTGAAATGTTCATTTATAAATGAAGGTCAACGAACTTTGACTTGACGTATTTCGTATTCAAACTACTTTGACAAATTGTCGTGTTAAAATACAGGGTGGCCAACTTGGAGGTATACAACTTTTTTTTGCCGCCATTTTGTTTTGGCGGCAAATATGACAGTTGTTGCATGAAAATTACTTTGTGTAGATACGGCAAATTTGTTATGGAGCGTTTACAAGACGGGGACACGTGTCACGTGCCACGAGCCACAATAGAAACATTAAAAATAACGTTTCCCGGTCGATTAATTTCGTGAAACGGTGACATTGACTGGCCCCCAAGATCGCCTGATTTAACAGCTCCTGACTTTTTTCTGTGGGGCTATCTAAAGGGACGTGTCTATGCTAATAGGCCAACGAACCTTCAGCAATTAAAACAAAATATTCTAAACACTGTCGCTGAAATAACGCCAGAAATGTGTGAAAAAGTGATGAAAAGGGTTCGCATCTGCCATGCTGCTAGAGGTGAACATTTGTCTGACATTATTTTCCATGTGTAATTGCTGGCCCTACATATTATATTTAACAAGGAATACTTAATATTTTTTATGTTTTATAGAATAAAATTTCAAAAATAAAGTGTATACCTCTTATTTGGCCACCCTGTAGTTTCTCATTTTGTTTTCGCTAATATTAAATGCTTTTATTTTAAGAATTATTAGTATGGCAGTAAGTACATCGAATAGAAACTTATAGAGACAGTTCTTCGTCTGTTTGTCAAGACCATTTTTCCTATAATACGTTTCGGTTAATATTGAAGCAACCACCAAAATTGAAATTAAAGTTGCCCACGTTTAAAAAAACTGAAGTTATTTAAAAGACCAAAGAACTCCCCGTGAGACACAGACATATTAAATATCGGTCCGTCACCGTAAACGCAAGCTCCTGATGACACTCCTCGGTACGGAGTGAAACATGTCGAGCGTTTTTCGACTTAAAATACGTGAGTGACCCGTTCTTAAGATATTTAATACCAAAGAACTCATTGAATCAATGCTTTGTGTAGTCGTAAAAATAAAAGTTTAACAACAATTTCACTTCAGTGGCGCAGTGGAGAAAGCGCAGTAGGTCGTAAAGCTCGTAATTCCACTCGCGTAACTAAATTATGCAGACCTACTGCTGGTGTACAGTAGGCACCAATAGTAGCGGATAAAAACCGGCCAAGTGCGAGTCGGACTCGCGTTTCTAGGGTTCCGTACATAAGTCCGACTCACGCTTGACTGCACATTTCTAATAGGTTTTCCTGTCATCTATAGGTAAAGGACTATTTTGTGTATGTTTTTCAATATTTTAGAACCAGTAGTTTCAGAGATAAAGGGCTTTCTTAAGTAACTTTGAACCTATGTATTTTAAATATATAAAAAAACATGTCCATGTTTGGGTCACTAATTTACATATGTGTACCAAATTTCAACTTAATTGGTCCAGTACTTTCCGAGAAAATTGGCTGCGACAGACGGACAGACACACACACGCACGAGTGATCTTATAAGGGTTCCGTTTTTTCCTTTTGAGGTACGGAACCCTAAAAAACGCAGCAAAAGAATATGCCACCCTAGAATACTTTTCCAACTATAAGAGATAAATTATGTGTCACATGTAATTGTTCTACATTCAAAAGAGACATTCCGCCGTATTCGAACTTCGAGATATTCACAAGAGACGGCACGTACTAGATCCATTCTAGATACGTTATAGTTAAGATATCAACTAGGTCTCTTATGCAGCGCAATCGGGCAATCAATGTCACTTTTACGTTAGATAGAATAAGATATCTATAGATGTGAATTGGATCTCTAACTCTTATCCTGTGGAAATCGTTCAAGAGTATCTCCAGAATCACGCATATGTCAAATTTGACAGTTTAGATCTTAAACATATCGTTATCGTATCTTGGTGATGTCTAAAAGATATCTAATAGATGTCTATTTCAAAATCCGAATCAGGCCCATTATCACACTAATGTTATTTTAATTTTTAGACTTTTATTATTAATTGTAGAATTTATGATGTGTTTTATAAATTTGTATACTGTGTATCCACTATTGCATGGATTCTTCCTTATTAGCAATAAAAATATTAAGTATTTATGCGTCATCTTAATTAACATAATTATATTATTACTTTCATGTAAGTTTGAATACAAGGACAAAAGCATAACGATCACAAGAAACATTAATCATTCCCTTATCGACGAATACGTAATGGCTTCTACAATACAAGCTAATAACCACAACAATACAAAACTAACATAATGACGTAAATATAACCAGCGCGTTTGATGTGTTGCCTCCCCGTCACACTTACGTACGAATTTACAAGTGTGACAGGGAGGCAACACGGCGAACGTGGTTCGCGGTAGACCCTCAGGGTACTTATGGAAATCACCCGAACTGTCACCGATTAGGTAAACGATACTCGAATCACAGACGTTTAGTGACACGCGCACTTATAATATAATATAATTATAATAATTGAGACTATATGTGACGTCCCACTGGAAAGGTACCTTCCCAAGTAGCATGGAAGTGTCGGCAACATCAATATACCAGCCAATTTAGAACTTAGAGTGATTTAAGAGACGTATAAGAGTGTCAGAAAAGATTTAAGCTGTATAAAAGGTATTTTACCGACATTATACAGCTCAAGCTGTATAAAATCATTATAAAGGATTCTGCGGAATCATGGGGTGCTTTATCAGAATATAGAAAATCTACTATAAAACTAAAAGTGTTGTGAAACACTACAAGCTAATTCTATCGTAAAAGCTGTATACAGGCTGTATTGTAGTAACACTTGGCACTTTTAGCTGTATAAAAGTATCTGTCAACTCCGTTTTAAAACTTTAAGTGTTGTGAAACACTACAAGCTAATTTTATCGTAAAAGCTGTATACAGGCTGTATTGTAGTAACACTTGGCACTTTTAGCTGTATAAAAGTATCTGTCAACTCCGTTTTAAAACTTTAAGTGTTGTGAAACACTACAAGCTAATTTTATGGTAAGAGCTGTATACAGGCTGTATTGTAGTATCACTTGGCACTTGTAGCTGTACAAATGTATCTGTCAACCCCGTTTTAAAGCTATTTCTTATGGCGTAATTTTACTCTCCTATAAGAATAGTAGTTGTATAACTTCTGTCTGTAAGGGTATTATAAAACTAAACGAATAAATGGCAGCTATAGTACAGTTTTTTTCTGTATTACTGACAGAGTCGCTTATTTCGGCGTAATTTTACACTCGTATAAGTATATATTTCGATCAAGAAAATAAAAAATTGTAATGAACAAGATTAATAATTTAGAAAATTATGAAATGGAACGAAGAATAGACCAAATACGTTTGGACCTAAGGGTTTTTTTATTTGTTATACGGATCTCTAAAGAGACTTATAACTTATGTACGGAGAACCGAAATACAGCCAAATGAATACAAGTCTTCTATTCTAAAGCTGTTTTAATTACAAAAGCTGTAAATGACACTCCATTTATTACACAGCACAGCTACTAAGATTATAATGCTCTCCAACTATCCTGTAAGCTGTTTAAAAATTGTCGCTATTTTACAATGAAACAAAAAAGTATTTGTAAATATAATTAAGGAAATACTTGCAAATATTAAGCAGACTAACATCGTGTTATGATTACCAGCTAAAATAAATTAACTTTAGCCTTAGAATTAATATTTATAAAACTTTTTGATATTCTAACCTTAAAAACAAACACTAACTTTCCCGATTTTTGATATTTTCCTTATGGTTTCTCTTTGTTATTTTGCAGGCGCGTGAATATTTTGCCAGAAAAGATACATAGGTTCACAATAAATAATAATCGGCACTTACAAATAGTATAATATTCCACTTAAGTCCTCTATAATATTTACTTTTACCATCCACTATAACACTTTATTGTCGCCATTACTATATTACGAATGAACAAGATTAAGACATTTTAGTTTCCTAAATGATTATTATTCTCTTGTAATCATTTTTAAAAACTCAATTAAAACTCATATTCTTATATCGTACTTATAATAGATTATCTGTAGTGTTAAGGTTTCCTGTTACACCGAAATATAGCTGTAATGCAGCTATTATGCAGCTTATGTTTTGCTTATACAGCTACTCTACAGCTCTAATAACGCGAAAGGCTGTATAATTTGGGCCCTTTTTTAACTTATAAGGGCTGTATAAGCGCTTATACAGCCTTTGTACAGCCTAACTGTACAGCTTATAGTATACAAATAAACTTCAATACAGCTTATATACAGCTTGCAATGCTACTTGGGTTATGGCGGTTGGCGCTTACGCTGTTATTAACGCCGCTCCAATATTATTGCGGCGCTATGCGACGTAAGCGCCAGCCGCCATAAGGTACCTTTTGCCGTGGAACGTCACATATGCGTCCCACTGCTGGGCACAGGCCTCCTCTCAAGCACAAGAGAACTTGGGCTTTAATCCCCACGCTAGCCCAATGCGGGTTTTTGGATTTCTTCGCAGATGTATGCAGGTTTCCTCACGATGTTTTCCTTCACCGAAAAGCTAGTGGTAAAAATCAAATGATATTTCGTACATAAGTTCCGAAATACTCATCGGTAATAGCCAGGATTTGAACCCGCGACCTCCGGATTGAAAGATGTAAATAGAAATATTTTGTCGTGTGCAAAAAACACAAACACACACAAAAAAAACTTTTTGCCGAATTTGACAAAAAGTAATATAACATTTTTTGCTCTTTATGACCTCAGGAATGCGTGGGTAAAATCTGTCGGGTTACTCAAACCCACGGTGTATGTAAACTGACGACGTCAAAAATATGTTTACACTTTTGCACCTTACTCCTTTGTAATAAGGCAAAAAGTGTATACATATCTTTGACGCGACTGTACACCCAGATACATTCTGTCATACCTTCTTCAGCTATTACGCACAACCATTCAACCGGACAAAACCATTGGAATATACCCCCTACTGCCTCAACTTAAGGTTTACATTTACAACAGGGTCCCATTAAGGGTGTAATCACGCGAGTAACTACTTGGTATATTTGGATAGTTTGATTGATCCCGGCTTGAAGATAAACGGTGGTAAGGCTGGAGTTTGTAATAAGTTTAGTTTGTAAGGGTGTAATTTAAATGGATGTTTACGAGTTTACAAGGCTTTAATCGATTGACTTTAGGGGAGACCGAGGTGAGTTGTGACAGAGGAGAGTTGTGACATCGTTGAAACTAGGTGCGTTTGTTAGCTCGTAACTAGCAAATGCGCGCTATTGCGACCTAGTTTCTAGTTAATAGATTCCAAAAAAATCGACGATGTTACAACTCTTCTCTGTCACAACTCACCTCGGTCTCCCCTATTATATATACCAAAGAGAATAGAGTGTATAGAGGCGGATTGTCAAAGATTATGTAGCCACTGTTAATTCACTGCCATCTTTCGAAAGAAGATTAAAACTGTTAGAACGCCATTTGACTTTGATCATTATTCTTTCACTGATATGTGTAACTTGTTAAATATTAATATTAACGCCATCTACTCGACTATAGGCCAAAGGTATCGTGCAATCTTTTCGAGCAATGGCGCCATAACCTCCATCCTACTCTCGAGTAAATGGCGAGCAAATGATCGCTGACGCAGAGCATTGTGCAGTAGAATAGAATAATAGTATGTTATTGAGTAGAGGTATAAGTTTTATTGACAAACTAAGCCCCCCCCCCCCACATCTGGCGTCTTTCGAGCGTCGGCGTCTACAATTCTATGGCCGACGTCAACGCAACGATGTGGGGGGGGCCCTAAGGTCGACATTTAGGCCTCCCCCACATCTGGCGTCTTTCGAGCGTCGGCGTCTGTCGGCGTCGGTCCAGCGCTATGGAAAATGACGTCCCTGCGCAGTTGCGTCGACGCTGCGTCGACGTTGCGTCGACGACGGCCATAGAATTGTAGACGCCGACGCTCGAAAGACGCCAGATGTGGGAGGGCCCTTAGAAAATGTAACTTAAAAACAAAATTTACATTCATCTTCTTTTTATAAAAAAAAGTTTTGGTTCACAGGTTTTAGTTTTTTTAATCAATTTCGGAATCGAGAATTTGCCGCTGGAAAACCTGCATTACATATAAACGTTTCATTATAACTACCCGAAAATGTACAAATTATTTGTTTACTTTCATTTAAATACCTAAAGATACAGACTATAAGCAGAGATATATATAACTCCGTATAAGATAAATAAAGTCTAAGAAAAAAACCGGGCAAGTGCGAGTTGGACTCGCGCACGAAGGGTTCCGTACCATAATGCAAAAAAAAACAAAAAAAAGTAAAAAAAAAAACGGTCACCCACAAGTACTGACCACTCTCGACGTTGCTTAACTTTGGTCAAAAATCACGTTTGTTGTATGGGAGCCCCATTTAAATCTTTATTTTATTCTGTTTTTAGTATTTGTTGTTATAGCGGCAACAGAAATACATCATCTGTGAAAATTTCAACTGTCTAGCTATCACGGTTCGTGAGATACAGCCTGGTGACAGACGGACAGACGGACGGACGGACGGACGGACAGCGAAGTCTTAGTAATAGGGTCCCGTTTTACCCTTTGGGTACGGAACCCTAAAAACGTGCCTCGGAAATCAAGAAAAAGTCATTCTCGAATAGATGGCGCCATACCTTTGGCCTATTCTCGGCTAGATGGCGTTGACGACACCGATTGATATTTAACAATTTTAACACATATCAGTGAAAGAACATGGGTCAGTATGGAACAATAAAAATTAAAAACTATTTATCCGTAAACATATTTTGATTAATTTATACATTTTCAATTTTATTTTAAGTTTTAATCGTGTGTCGATAGATGGCAGTAAATGTACCGTGACTACAAAATTCACTTTGGCAATAGCCCTCTATACTATCTATTCTATTTGCTATGTAACGTTGGCGTTGGATAGAATAAGACCATAATGATGTTGTCTTATACAATAATTAGGGTTCCGTACCCAAAGGGTAAAACGGGACCCTATTACTAAGACTTCGCTGTCCGTCCGTCCGTCCGTCCGTCCGTCCGTCCGTCCGTCCGTCCGTCCGTCCATCCGTCCGTCCGTCCGTCTGTCACCAGGCTCTATCTCACGAACCGTGATAGCTAGACAGTTGAAATTTTCACAGATGGTGTATTTCTGTTGCCGCTATAACAACAAATACTAAAAACAGAATAAAATAAAGATTTAAATGGGGCTCCCATACAACAAACGTGATTTTTGACCAAAGTTAAGCAACGTCGGGAGTGGTCAGTACTTGGATGGGTGACCGTTTTTTTTTGTTTTTTTTTGCATTATGGTACGGAACCCTTCGTGCGCGAGTCCGACTCGCACTTGCCCGGTTTTTTTTTCATCTAGTTTGGTAATAGTGAATGGTGATACGTGCGCCAAATTAAAAAAAATGCAAAATGTTGCTAGCTTCCATGAAATCATATCATAAACAGGTACGTTTCAGCAAAACCAATTTTCACTCGCGAGTGCCTGTTCGAAACTAATTAGGATTTTAGTGGAGAGATTAATTACGCTACTAAATGTGTCTGGAGTCGTTTAGTTGCTCAATTACTGGCCACTCGACTTAATCCTTCTATTAAACGAGCATAATTTGTTAATTTGTATATACCATTTAAATATAGCTCTTGAAAACGTTCGAACTGTATTGATGGAAACCAGTTACGAAATAAGTTGACGACCGGTCTGGCTTAGTGGGTAGTTACCCTGCCTGCGAAGCCGATGGTCCTGGGCTCGAATCCCAGTAAGGGCATTTACTTATTTGTGTGATGAACACAAATATTTGTTCCTGAGTCATGGGTGATTTCTATGTATATAAGTATGTATTTATCTATATAAGTACCTATGTGAATATCGTCGCCTAGCACCCATAGTACAAGCTTTGCTTAGTTTGGGTCTAGGTCGATCTGTGTAAGATGTCCCCAATATTTATTTATTTATTTAAGTAGCGCAGGGATAAGTAAATACTTAAGTAGACTCTTCCAGTAGTTATTATATTCCTTGTTTTATTTTAGATATATTTAGGGTTGTTAGTTTTAATTTAGTTTTATTCGTAGATATATTTACATAGTTCATAAGTTATTTATTTGTCTTTTTACTGTCTTTTCTGAAATAAATGTTACGGGATTATAGGTACTTATATAGATGAAGCTCTCAGCCTATATTTGATTTCGAAAAATTGTTCATATGACTGACCTTATCTGAAACATCACTAAAAGTTGTCCCTTCTCCATAAACAAAACAGAAAAAATATTCGTATTTAAACTGTTGTGAGACATGCTAACATTGAATAATTTTACGGTTTAGACTCTCTTGTTACTGTTAGTGATTGAGAAAGGAGACCTAGGCTCTCCGAAACATGTCGCGCGAGTGACTTAAAACAAGTGAGTCTAAACCGTAGAAAAAATATTTTTGAGACGACTTCGCCATTTGGAAGCTGAACCAGAAATCCCCTCATAACTCATTATTTACAAACAGGTTGACCGACTAACTCCAACTTGTCACTGACTCGACACTGTCAGCTGTCAGCCACCGGGCCGGTGTATATTTAGACACCTGTCAGAACAGTTGTAGAGATTTTACATAGACTAGGAATCCTCTAGACCGAGTTTAGAGCAATTATTTCATGCAACCGATGATGCCAAAAATGCAGGGGTGCGCGGGCCGAGGTGAGCGAAGTCCCGTGCCTTGATTGGTCCGTTCAAAGACACGGACGTCACACAAAGACACTTTCGACTCGAACATGGAGTAAAATTACCGTATGCGTGGCAGAGGGGGTAGCGCGACTATGCTCAGTCTGGAGGATGTTTTGTCTGTGAGATTTTAGAACGAATTAATTAACTGCGCGGGTTTTTAGTTGACTTTTGTTCTTTTGATGCGATTTTCCGCTCTAGTAGTGTTTGTAATAGTCTGGAAATGGAATGTCGAAAAATTGTGGAATAGTTATTTACGATACATGTGCGGAGAAGAGGAAAATCGAAACGAGTGGCGTTAAATTAAAACACGACCGAAGGGAGTGCTTACATCGACACGAGTTGCGAATTACCTATTCGCACGTGTATCGTACAACGTTTTACAGTAGGTTACATATGGCCCTTTAAACTTTCGACATACGCACGGAAAGTGCTCTTTCCCGCACTGTTCGTTTTTAGCATTAGAAAGAACTTGAAAGAAGGTAGATTCATAATTGTTACATATTTGCCATAACTTATTTTTAAAATGTGTTTTTCAATTAAAAGACACATCAAGATTGTTTACCTTATTTCTAATGCTAATAAAAACGAACTATAGTCCGAGAAAGTAGCACCATATAGACTGTAATAGTACATTGTGTATTAAGGGCGGGAAATAAGAAATTACGAACGAGTGTCAATTTTAAGCCCGACGCGAAGCGAGGGCTTAAAATGTTCACGAGTTCGGAATTTCTTTACCGCCCGTGGCACACACAATGTTTTTCATCACACTTGTAAGGAAAAAAAGGAGAATTAATAAAAACAAACTTCTGTATAAAACACTTTTCCGCCCTAGGGCGGAAATTTCAATTTCCCGCCCGCAAGCCCTACGTGTAAATAAGTGTTTTTCATCACACTTGCTCGGAAAAGATTTTTTCCGCCCTAGGGCGAAAATTTCAATTTCCCGCCCGCAAGCCCTACGTGTAAATACATCTTTTCCGAGCAAGTGTGATGAAATAGTACATTGTGTATTAAGGGCGGGAAATAAGAAATTACGAACGAGTGTCAATTTTAAGTCCGACGCGAAGCGAGGGCTTAAAATGTTCACGAGTTCGGAATTTCTTTACCGCCCGTGGCACACACAATGTTTTTCATCACACTTGTAAGGAAAAAAAGGAGAATTAATAAAAACAAACTTCTGTATAAAACACTTTTCCGCCCTAGGGCGGAAATTTCAATTTCCCGCCCGCAAGCCCTACGTGTAAATAAGTGTTTTTCATCACACTTGCTCGGAAAAGATTTTTTCCGCCCTAGGGCGAAAATTTCAATTTCCCGCCCGCAAGCCCTACGTGTAAATACATCTTTTCCGAGCAAGTGTGATGAAAAATATTTTTAAATTTCTAATAAATAAATAAACCAGGCGGCGTAGCACGGTCGCGTTTTTATCCCTTGTCACCATGCCTGTCACGTTCTAACAAGTATGTCAGTGCGAAAGGGACGCGCATAGTGATAGTCGATAAAAATGGAACCGTGCTGCGCCCGCAGTTGTCAAGTGAAATGCTTCAATACTAATGGTAGTAAGTACCGCACCCCTGTACGGCTACCATCAGTTTGGCATTGACATAAACGCTATCGTGAACGTAATTTATTTTCTTTCGCACTAATTTGTCAGTACGAGCGAGATGCATAGTTCACAATAGCGTTTATGTCAATGCCAAACTGATGGTAGCCGTATAGGGGTGCGTACATGACTCCTCTACATGATGGGCCAACGCCGGCCACTCCAAGGGACGCAGCCATGCGGTAGAATGAGATAGCAATATCAGCTGCTCCCTCTAACGCATAAATGCGTCCCTTGGAGTGACAGGCGTTGGCCCATCGTGTAGAGGAGCCATCATTCGATAGCGTGACGTGCGTTCACGTTTGCATTATGTCTATTTTTGTATGGGATATTGAACAACGTGCCAATCGGGACGTTTTTGAAATACAAAATCCCATACAAAATGAGATTAAAGGCAAACCCGTACGTCATGTCACGCTATGGAATGAAATGTATGGTACTGTAGTGAGTGAACAGTCTAAAGAAATTATAATGCTTCCTTGACTTGGCTCTAAGCTAAAATGTTAAGAAGATCTTTATATTGGATATCAGAAATTATCCAAACTTTTTTATAACACTTCCTGGATCAAAAAAATACCTCTCAGCGCATTCTTAAAAGCAATAGCTTGTAAATAATTCGCTCGAAATCGTTTTATCTGTCTATCTTAAAGGTGAACTGGAAAGTTCCACTCATTGTCACTCAAAGCCCCTAATTGAATTATTCTGTAGGCGGCAGGAACTTGTCGTTAACTTTATGAAAATGTTTGGAAATTCTCGATCCGATTCGTTAAGTTCCCGCTGCCAATATTTCCTGAAATTGGAGGTATTGAATATAGAACTTTATTTTAAAGAGACCCTTGACATTTTCAGATTCGCAGAACTTGACATTTGCAGAAAAAAGCGCTGATGGCCTAGTGGTAAGAGCCGGGTTCAAACCCCGGCTCATATCAATGAGTTTTTCAGAACTTATGTACGAAATATCATTCGATATTTGCCAGTCGCTTTTCGGTGAAGGAAAACATCGTGAGGGAACCGGACTAATCCCAATAAGGCCTAGTTTTCTCTGGGTTGGAATGTCAGATGGCAGCCGCTTTCGTAAAAACTAGTGCTTATGTAAAGCAGACCCCAGGCTCCCATGAGCGCTGGCAAAATGCCGGGATAGCGCGAGGAAGAAGAAGACTTGACATTTTTAGATCAAAAACTCTGTAAAAATTTGTAAATAACATCACGTTAAATAATTAAACATTGTAAATAAAACTATATACTGCGCTCCTGGACTCGAATTGTATATGCGTGAAGACCGCTTAACATGCGGATTTATATTATAAAGGTTGGAATATTTCTAGAGACTGAGCTTAAAGGATAGTGTTATCTAAGAGATCTACAATCATGTTATTATAATCGTAAAGTTGGATTAAAAACTAAAACAAAATCGTTATATATCAGTGACAACCCTACAAAGTTAAGTACATTTTAAATTGACACATGACATGTAATGTTATTCATCGGATCTACTTGATAGTGAACAGATAACATACAGATTATTGCACTAATGTTTAACAAATCGGCTACCACGCACAACGCATCAGCATTGCGATACAGCGAGGAAATGCCGCCAGCATCCTTGGTACAATGCCCCAAGGGCCTATTTTAGACTTTAGCTAGTTATTAATTTCTTTTAGTAATACCACTGTATTGTATATCTTATTTGTAAATAAATTATTTAAGAAACTGTATCTCAAAAACGGTTAGAAATGTTAACGTGATTAATAAGTTAAAACCTAAGTACGTAACCTAAACAATTCCCCGTTTGCATAAAAGTAACTCATTCTGTTCCACTCGATACTCTCTCTCTCTCTCTGTCTCTTCCGAGCTATATATCCCACATAGTGATGGGGTCAGCTTTCCGTGTTATTTGCTTCCACTTCGCTCTATCCTCGACGTCGTTTTCGGACACTTTGCACTCAATCGTATCTTTTAGCACTATGTCCTTCCATCTTGTTTTTGGTTTACCTCTGCCGCTTTTACCGGGGATGGAAAGTCCTAGTGCTAAATTTCCGACGTTGTCTGGTGGTCTCTTTCTAACGTGGCCATACATTTTGTTGGCGATGTCACGGACGCCCAGGCCACTCGATACAATATTTTAAATTATGAAATGTATCAGTTGGTTTAATTATTAATGACGTAGGCACATGAAGACATACCTTATATCGCTTAATCATATTTATTAATCATGGTTGCCTCTAATAATTATAGTGACGAAAGCTAAACTAATCGTACCATGCGTGTTTAAAATTATTTAGCTTTATTAATAATGACACTTTGAATCTCGACCTTACTCTCCTGATAATAAGATGTATATTGTAGTGATAGTTTGAGTAAATTACGTTTATAATCATATCTGCTCATCTTGGTTGCGTAATTAATTTAATTCAGCTTCTATTACATATTCCTAAGGCGAACGTGACAGAATGTTAGTTATTATTATATTACAGTGGAACCTGGATAATTGCAATCTCAAGGGACCGGCCATTTTTTGTCAATTAACCAGGTTTTTCATTTAAGCAGGTCGTGTCAATTAACGAGGTTCAAAAAATCGTTGTGTCAATTATAGAGGTTTTCATTAACAGAGGTTGCGTTCTGACAAATTTCTTTTATAGAGGTGCAAATAACCATTGAAAGTAGATTTACACCAAAGAATATAATACTCACTAGGAGATTTACACGCTTACGTTCTGGGTTTCTAGTCTATAAATTTAATTCTGGATGGAGATATAAATATAATGATCATCGCTATTAAAATATTGTTTCTGCTGTCTACAACTACATTATTTCAATTACAGAGGTAATAAGTGAGACTCGTTTCAATAATAGAGGTAAAAACAAGAGCAAAAATAAGGGATTTTTTTAGCACAGTGTCAATTATAGAGGTCTTAGTTGCGATGTGGTCAATTACAGAGGCAAAATTACGAAAAGCACTAAAATCTAAATTGCAATTATAGAGGTTCCAAAATTTCGATTATAGAGGCCTTTTGGTCTCAAGGGACCGGGACCGGACTTTTGGTTGCAATTATTGAGGTTTTCCATTTATCCAGGTGCCAATTAACCAGGTTTCACTGTATATTCAATATGTATGTGTATGTACAGTGTTTTTGTTAAAGAGAGGTACAGTTTTGAAATTTAATACGGTTGTGTTATAAAAAAATATTGTTAAATCTATGAAGTTTATATAATCTTTATAAATTTAAATATTCACTCAATAAGTTTTATTTTTAATATATAAGTTTATAACGCTGATCAATCTAGATCATTATATTAGGAGGCCAATTCAAACACCGTAAATTTGATAAGTACATAAATTATGACATTTAGCTATCATTCGCGCGTGCTATTCGCTCGTACAGTCAGCAGCAGAAGTTGCTAAGCGGGCGAGGTGTTCAAAATTACTTTGACACGCTCTTATTCTCTCAACGATACAGTCGCGTCAAGATCATTTTGAACACCTGGCCCGCTTAGCAACTTCTGCTGCTGTACTTGTTCGTTCATATGTGACGTTATCTATAAAAAGGGACCTTATTGTCGATGGCGCTTACGCCATTATTAACGATGATCTGTTAGAAATACGATGCCGCGCGACGCTGTGCGGCGTAAGCGCCATCGATAATAAAGTCCCTTTTCATAGATAATGCCCCACATATTGGCAAAATTACTTACTCAAATAAAATATTTACATTAATACGAATATTGCAAGTTAAATAAAAGCTGAAAGCAGGCGCTGTTGATATCATTAATCAAAAATGATACAAAGGAGAAAGGACGTGTCTTATTGCAATACGTGCAACGTAAAGACAGCCTTCGGTATATTGATTTTTCTTTCAAACACGATGATATGGGCAATAATATGAATACTTAATAAATAATACATAGATAACCCAGTTAAGAAGCTAAAACTAGGCTATATATATATAATTTTATTGACGTTTTGTACTGTATTGATATGATTTTATTTCAAATAAATCAATTATATGACATATCACACTAAAAAAAGTTGAATAAAAGAGACACATATGTCAAATATATCAAAACATACATAACTGTTGTTATGTAGTGTATTTTGGAACCCCCTGCGACTTATTCTGTAATTTGTAGGTATACATATTATGTTGAAAGCACATATATATGAAATTCATATACATGTATCCATATATACGGCACGATTCGGGAAATGAATTAGAGATTCACTAGATATAAAAATAATAAAGATATGTGACGTTCCACGGCAAAAGATACCTTATGGCAGCCGCAATAATATTGGAGCGGCGTTAATAATAGCGTAAGCGCCAACCGCCATAAGGTACCCTTTGCTGTGGAACGTCACATATCTTTACTATTTCATATCTAGTGAATCTCTAATTCATTTCCCGAATCGCGCCGATATTTATAATTATAACTTATGGACGTTTAAACTGTTACTAAACTGTTACTACCTACTTACTTTTTTTAGCTCATAAATAAAAAAAGTTGATAGCAATTTAATTACACTCGTAGTTAATAATTAATAACGGTATAATAATATACCTTCTTTCATATAGGTACTTGAGGAAAATGGGTATTTATATATTAATGTTTTCCACATTTAGGTTATTGTATTATTGTATCTTTGTGCTTATTAATGGTAGACATATTATAATATCTATAGCTTGGTATTGTTTGATGTTAACACAATACATGTTTGTTGAGACGAGGCAAGTTCCAAGAAATCATGAAAGCTTTGTTTGTCTAGTGTAAAATGCGTTACAAGCAGTATTAACAGGCCAATTCGAACGTACACTGATATCAGAATTATAATTGAATTATTGTTATTTAGTTATCGCGCTTGCCCGCAATAAAATATGTACCGGTAAATCATCATTCTCTTGCCCTGTTCTCATTCACTTGGGGTCGGCGCAGCATGTCTTTCTCTTCCACACCTCTCTGTCGACCGTCATCAGATCTCATCATTCACTCGCGTTCGTTTCATATCATCTCTCACACAGTCCATCCACCTTTTCCTCGGATTTCCTTTCCTCGTACTTCCCTCCACATTCATTCGTAAAACCTTTCTCGTCACATGACTTTCATCCCTCCGTATGACATGCCCGTACCACGCTAGGCGATTTGCCCTTACTTTTTCTGTTATTCTGTTCTGTTATGTACCGGTAAATACGAGCGAAAAATCATTCAGTCAGCCGTATTCGAACAATGAGATACGTCAAACACTAGATATTGAATAGATATATCAGTGTCAAAAGTGACGTTTTTGTTTGAAGAAATGTCAATTTTGACACTTGTTTGACACTGACATATCTAATCCATATCGTTTCAATATCTAGTATTTGACGTATCTCATTGTTCGAATACGGCTGAGTACCTCTAGTGTAAGTAAATTTCATTCGATAGCGTGACGTGGCGTAAGTATCTACACGTTTGCGTTATGGGATTTTGTGTTTCCAAAACGTCCCGCTGGGCGCGCTGTTCAAAATCCCATACAAACGCGTACGTGACATCACGTTATCGAATGAAATTTACACTAGGGATAACGATATTGACACAATATTTGTATTTGGGCCCGATTCGGATTATGAAATAGACAGTTTTTAGACATCACCAAGATACGATAACGATATGTTTAAGATCTAACCTGTCAAATTTGACATTTGAGCGATTCTGGAGATACTCTTGAACGATTTCCACAGGATATGACTTAGGGCCCAATTTGAATTTTGAAATAGACATCTATTAGATATCTTTTAGACATCACATCACCAAGATACGGAAACGATATGTTTAAGCCCCCCCCCCCCCACATCTAGCGTCTTTCCAGCGTCGGCGTCTGGTCAGCTCTATGGAAAATGACGTCGCTGCGCAGTTGCGTCGACGTTGCGTCGAGCAGCGGCCATAGAGTTGTAGACGCCGACGCTCGAAAGACGCTAGATGTGGGGGGGCCCTTAGAGATCCAATTCACATCTAATATATATCTTAATCTTATATTTGTAACGTCGGTCATAACAATGTTGCTATAAAAATAAAGATTATATCTTACTCTATCTAACTTAAAAGTGATATTGGTTGCCCGAATTGCGCTGCAAAAGAGAACTAGTTGATATCTAAACTATAACGTATCTAGAATGGATCTAGTACGTGTCGTCTCTTGTGAATATCTTGAAGTTCGAATACGGCAATTTGTCGAGACAAGAGAAGTTCCAAGAAATCATGAAATATGTTCGTTTGGTGAAAATTTTAGTTATCGCGCGGCTCGCCCGAAAAAACATGTAGCGACAAGCTGCCGTATTCGAACTTCAAGATATTCACAAGAGACGACACGTACTAAATCCATTCGAGATACGTTATAGTTTAGTTATCAACTAGTTCTCTTTTGCAGCGCAATTCGGGCAACCAATGTCACTTTTACGTTAGATAGAGTAAGATATCTATTAGATGTGAATTGGATGTCACACACGCGTATTCGGGAAACGAGATAATCACAAAATCTAGAGACGATATAGAGATCAACTAGATTTACATTAGATATCGACTAGATGTGACTTGGATATCTAAGTCATAACTTGTCGAAATCGTTCAAGAGGACCTACAGAATCGCGGAAACGTCAAATTTGACATATCTATCTTTAAATTATCCATATCGTATAACTTGTTAAGGTCTAGTAGAGATCTAATTCATTTTCAGAATCGAGCCGTAAGTCGTATCCTGTGGAAATCGCTCAAGAGTATCTCCAGGAACGCGCAAATATCAAATTTGACAGGTTAGATCTTAAACATATCGTTATCGTATCTTGGTGATGTCTAAAAGATATCTAATAGATGTCTATTTCAAAATCCGAATCGGGCCCAAATACGAGAGACAAATCACTCTCATGTCAGTATAAGTTTGAATCGGCCTGTAAGTTAAAGTATGACACCATATGGTAAACCATGGTCTCCCGCGAGGCCTGATCTAATGCAATTTCCAGGTTAAAACGCATTACAATTAAATTAATATCTATTTTTCGAATCTTAAAAAGAATTCGTCGAATTCTTAAAAGAAGGGGTCCATATTGGGTCGCATAATAATTGATTGTCCTAATGTAATGTTACGTATAAAACTCATTTCGCATAATTGTTATTGTGCTGGAAATATTAACATTTCATTTCTTCTTTCTACACAACCTATGCAAAATATTTTCGAAAATACTTTCTGTTTCAGCTGGAGAATAAATATGCGAAAAAATTTATGCGTAACATTACATTATGACATTCAATTATTATGCGATGATTCCATAATTGTACACTACTCATCTTAGTTTTGGCATAAATGTTAATTAAGGCAAATATACATAATAAAACCATGGCGTGGATAAATGACAAGTTTAGTGTTGATGCATATTGCATAGTTTCATACACAAATTTGATAATTAACTATATGAATTCCTTTCTGTCGTACCTTAGTTAATTTCTACTTCTTCCTCGCGTTATCCCGGCATTTTGCCACGGCTCATGGGAGCCTG
Organism: Cydia fagiglandana; assembly: GCF_963556715.1. NCBI lineage: Eukaryota > Metazoa > Arthropoda > Insecta > Lepidoptera > Tortricidae > Cydia > Cydia fagiglandana. The sequence goes on along the minus strand of NC_085934.1, from coordinate 2,399,566 downwards.
GGGTCCGCTTGACAACTAATCCTAAGAATTGGCGTAGGCACTAGTTTTTATTAAAGCCATCTGACCTTACAACCCAGTAGGGAAACTAGGCCTTATTGGGATTAGTCCGGTTTCCTCACGATGTTTTCCTGCACCGAAAAGCAACTGGTAAATATCAAATGATATTTTGTACATAAGTTCCGAAAACTACACTGGTTTGAACCCGCGACCTCCGGATTGTAAGTCGCACGCTCTTAACGCTAAGCCACCAGCGCTAGCAATTTTATTATTACGTATCGACACACTTAAATATCAGTATATCACGTCACGACAAAATCACATAGTGACATAAGTCCTGAAATAATAAACAATATCCTGAAAATGTTTCACACATGTGACGTTTTCATGCAACTTAACTTTTGAAAAGTACCGCATTATAATTGTTATATAATGATCGATTCCTAAATGATTTTATGACAATAGCATTTTATTGACTACCCTCCATTTTTAGGGTTCCGTACCCAAAGGGTAAAACGGGACCCTATTACTAAGACTTCGCTGTCCGTCCGTCCGTCCGTCCGTCTGTCTGTCACCAGGCTGTATCTCACGAACCGTGATAGCTAGACAGTTTAAATTTTCACAGATGATGTATTTCTGTTGCCGCTATAACAACAAATACTAAAAACAGAATAAAATAAAGATTTAAATGGGGCTCCCATACAACAAACGTGATTTTTGACCAAAGTTAAGCAACGTCGGGAGTGGTCAGTACTTGGATGGGTGACCGTTTTTTTTTTTTGCTTTTTTTTGTTTTTTTTGCATTATGGTACGGAACCCTTCGTGCGCGAGTCCGACTCGCACTTGCCCGGTTTTTTTAATTACCGTAAACTGTGCCTAATTTGCTCGCCACGGGATAATTGTGCTCCAACAATTTTTATACTTATGTATATGAAAAACTGTATCACTACCACATATAGTAGGGTGGTTCACGTTTGTATGGGAAAAATTCAAACTCCAGCTAGAAAAAGCGGCACCCTCTCATTTTATTACACGTGTTCTGTTGACTAAATATGCCAAGTTTTGTAATCTTATATCAACTACAAGGGGATGCTCAAACACTTTGAAATTTTTCAAAGTTGTATGAAATCCAAAAGAAACAAGTTATTATTTTTTTCAGTTTTATGTAAGTAGTAGTTTTCACATTATTTTAAAGTGTGATTTAAAAGTTATTTGATGAAAAACCATTTTTATTTCTATTTTTTATGATTTTTTAGGTGAAATTCTAAAAATCTTACTTTTCGAAAAATTATAAAAAATAGAAATAAAACTGTTTTTCTACTTAAAAACTTATAAATCACATGTGCAAATAATGTGAAAACAGATATGTACTTAAATAAAAATCTGAATAATAAATACTTCTGTTTTTTGGTTTTCATACAACATACAAAATTTTCAAAGTGGTTGAGCACCCCCTTGTAGTTGAGATAAAATTACGAAACTTGATGTATTTTATCAGCATAATAAGTGTAACAAAATAAGGGGATGGCCCGTCGGAAAATAAAAAAAAATTTTTTTTTAACCACCCTAACATATAGTGTTACAATATATAATACCTTGTCATCATCTAATTTAAATCGGCATATGCATTATATCACCACATATATATAGGTACTTACCACAATATACCTTTAAAATTTAAATAAAATTTCGAAGCAAAGCAGGCAACTTTTACTTAACCTCCTAAGTCCCTGCGTACAATTTTTGTACATATTCCAAAACCTATTTTGAACTTTTATTGTGGAACTACGGGTTCCAAATTCAAAAACGAAACAATTGCTTCTGGGTCTCAGGGGGTTAAAAACGTCACACGCAAATTTTCCAAAACCCTTAACGCATAAAGATATGCAGCTCGCAGAAAACCTATAAAACAGGCACACTTAAGTGTTAATCTCACGTGACATCTCGAGCCACTTCCGGCGCCCCGGGTCCGGTACCAGTCACCGACCCTACAAACAGGGCCCTAATAATACCAACCTAATTGGTTCCCAATCACGCAAACTCCTAGTCACACAGTTAGAACTGTTTGTTTTTATCACATGGCATCCAAAACGCACTATCACTGCACTTTGCACGGCTGTATTGTACGGGAGAGTAGGCTGCGGGACACACTCGCGACGTGCGCTCAGAACGGGCGGTAGGCGCTTACTGCCGGATCCACCGCGCAGGTCCCCCGCCCGCCCCGCGCTGAAAATCCCTTTCAAGTACTAGGTAAATTTTTAATTTTTATATTAACCGGATGTTATTTCCGAGACTTAAAAAATATGTCAAACGCAGAAAGCATAACGACTTTTAATTATAGATTTAACCTTTTGAAAATCGTGTTCAGTAATAAGGGTTGCGGGAAGAAATTACGTCACGGCGGGTCAACTCTCGGCTCGCGGCCAGTGATGTGCCTTGGGAATTTCCCCGATTGTATTTCCGGGGGATTGTATAATGTTTTTACGTTTATTTCTCCGTTCGGAAAATTATTTCTATTTGAGTAATATAACAAACGTAGTTAAGGGGTAAAAGAAAGTTGATTACATCGAACGTGCATAGTGTAGTGTTTCATTGCTCTATATAATTGTTTTTTTTTTTATCGATTTGTTAAGACACTTAGTTTAATTAATAATTATTTAGTAATTTCAGAATTCAATCTGTATTTTTATTTATGAATCATTTTTATCAATTAATTCAATAGAAATAAATAATTAGTATGTACGTACAATTTGACTTCAAATTTTAATCCAATGTTCACGGGCATAAGACATAGAAATTAATTACATGTAATAATATGTGGCAACAACGACTAAGATTTTTTTTATACCACATAGGTAGCAAACAAGCTTATGTACGGCCCGCCTAATAAAGACTAACAGCCGTATTCATAAAAAATCCTTAAATGAGGAATGATCAGCTTATTAGCTAATCCGCTGTTTAGGCTTAATAAGCCGTTGATAAGAACCATGATTTATAAACGTTTATTAGGGGCTTCTTAACTAATAAGCAGATTAGACGCGTTATGTTGGCATCTTGGCGCATCATAGACTAAAATATGGCTGAACATTAAATTAAAAAAAAAGTTTGACAGCAGCACTAGCGGCCAATCGTAATATCATGAAGAAGTTGATTTACTATTTTGACTAATTTTCGGAATTATCTCTTATTAAAATAGCTTCTGTGCCACAAAAATAATTAAAGATTGCTGCATGGCCGGAAATTTTATAAAACTTGGTGAGTAACTACGTTTACAGACAAGTATCTTATACAGCAACAAGTAATAATATGAGTTCACTGCAATGTTGATATACCTATATCTTATTGCTTTTAGTTTCAATATTATGTGGAATGGAGTCGAAAGAAGTGGGGTTCTTTCAAACTAACCGAGAAGTGCATAATTAGCGAAGAGAAGAAGTCGAAGCCAGATACCGTACCAGACCCCACTCGCCTCCGCAAGAAGAACCATTGAATAATGGTTCATGAGTTCACACTAATTTATTCTGGTTGCGGCAGAAATTCACAACGGGTCAACAAAACGAAGTCCATTCAGACTCACTAAATCAGGTATGAACAATGTCCTATACTTTCTTGTTTACCTTACATACCTGCAGTGTTTAGAGTTAGACAAAGAAAAGTCTGCAGCGATTTTGATGATAACTCTAGGTACAGTTCAAATTTTGGGCATGACCATCTATTTATAATATATTATAGACATAGGTACGTAACATAAAATGTAGTATCTGAACATGTTAAGATTGACACTTGCATTGACGGCTTTGACATTATTTAAAGGTTATAACACTTATAAATTTGGTAAATTTATCCGTGCTTTGTGGAGCTTGGTGTATTTGTTTAAAATTATGCATAGGTACCTACCTATTATAGGTATTATATTTCTTAACCATACAATGGAACCAAATGATAATTATATGTACAAGTGATGTTTTATTGTAACAAGCCGTTGTGTCGCGAGTTTACTTCTTGTCATCGTGTCATTAGTAATAATTTTGTAATGGTATTTATTTTATGCATGGAACAATGCGATGGTTATTATACTCGATCACCTAGCCAACCTACTTACTACCAGGAAGGATGGTTCACAAATTAGGCAGTATTTAAATACCAGTGTACAGGTGTGTGTATAGATACTGTGTACCTGCTGATTAAAAATAAGATGTTTTCTGCGTACAGTTGGTTATAATTAAGTTGGCTAATCTATATCTCATCAGACAGTTTGGACATCTATTCCAGAGAGTTTGCAAGGTCAATGTACAATGATATCATATTATAGTACCTAATAGGTAATGAATAATAAATGAAGTCATATTGATCTCTGTCTATAGCTTAAAATGATACTTAGTTACCATAACTATATTGAATCATGTGACCCTAACTTAAGTACATCCATTATATCATAAGCTAAAAATTAAAGAAAATTGTTGAATACAAAAATACTTTTATTCAAATTATTGCATCTTTTCAGATCCTGAAAGTACCATCATTAGCCACTGTTATTGTTGAATAACTCCAGGCTTTGGAAGAAAAGCTGTGGCCTGTGAACAGCTGTGAATATTGGTCAGAGAAATGTAACTGACTCCGTACACTGCAAGTCCCAGCAGGAAATCAGCAAGAAACCTAAAAGAAAAAAAACATCAAAATGAAAACCTAGCTTGATTTAGGTTGAAGTAATAAAATTGTTCTAATTTAATTGGTGTTTTATTTTACTAATTAAATATATTTTTTGACTTGTTAAGGTTTGTACAATTTTTATTAATGATGTACAGTCACCTGCAATAATATGTTACACAACAAAGGCCCATAAGAGCATTGCACATTTTTGCAGCCTTCGAAGAGTAACATATTATTGCAGGCGACTGTACCCATATTGAAATACTCAAAATTCCATTTTTCTAATTACAATGCAATAAAATCTTAAATGTATCTAGCAGTCTAATAGGGATGTTTCCTGTACTTAAAATAAATTATGTCACACCATACCATGTATAAAATAAAGCACCAGATTATTATTAGAAAATAAATTTTCATATAAATACCATAATAGCAAATCATTTTGAGAGTTCTAAAAAGGAAAGTAGGACCCTATTTTGCACATATTTATGATATTCATGTGTTTGCAATATTGTTCTGATGAAAGTGTACAATTTATATAAAGTAAAGTAGATATTCATAGGTAAGTTCATGCTATGTACCTAGTTCAAAGAAGTTCAAAAATAATATTGGTAATTAATGGTTCTTATGTAGAATAAAATTAAAAGGTATTTTTGAATACCAGACAATGACAAGGACAAGTTTAGTGCTGCCCATCTGATATTAAGCACTGCAGCCTACAGGCAACTAGCGGAGTTACAAATAGCTGACAGTGCATTTTTGGGAGCACTGGAAACCTTAGCGTCAAGAACAGGTAGGTATAGAATCCAACCTGGATGACCATACTGAATAATTAGTTGACATAAATGAAACTTTCATTCTATAAAGTTCAGCTTGCAATATTTTTACCTGGAGGCCAAATTGTTATGCTCAAAGCCAATATTGAGCAAACTGCCTATGCAATGACTGCATATACCCGTGACTTTTTCAGATTTTTCATCACTTTACCAGACTGACAAGAGTGCACACTTCTTTTACCTGTAAATAAGTTGATACTTTTAAGTAGTGCCTACTTACCTGTGATATTTTTTATTAAACACAGTCGGTTAAATATGTCTATAAAACAAGTTAACTTATGGTAAATATTATAATCTCATTAGGTATAATGGTTAGTTATTCAATTGCAAACTATGAACGAGATTGATGTACTCTTACAGGGTCTATAATATTATATAGGTAGGTATAATGTGCGCAAGAAATGCAATTAAATTTAAGTTTGCGAAATGCGAACACCCTGATCTTAAATTAAAAACAACGTTTCTGGCAAGTGGTAATAACGAATAACTAAAGGGTTTACGCACAAATATAAGTAAGTCCTCGCCGTGTCCGACGATGGCGACTCCTCCAAATATTTTTAATTAGGAACATGGAACGCTCTAATATTACTTGCCAAGCCAAACTTGGTTTCGAAAATGCGATTGTATGGCGAGCAATGAAGCTGGCCCGCATAGATTTAAGTGAATCTGGCGGTTTACCTATTTCTCCAAACGCCTAATAGCTGTGAGGGAGGAACTCGCTCCGTTTATGATGCATTTTTCCGACTACGCGATCATAGAATTCTGTTGCCTTCTTCGATATTTTGGTTAAACGAAAATCACCATACACAAAATCACATAAACAACTTATAAAAAGCGGGATATTTAGGTTTCGCGCCATTTTCGCACTATATCCAGGTATGTAATACGTAATTGCACATATTAAAGTTGTTTTCCATTCACATTTGGGATTTTAACCAAAACGTACTATTTGCTCTTGCTCTTGTCACTCTTGCCAAAATCAGCTGTTTCGTGACCGCCATCTTGTAAAATAGCAGATAATAAACAGATAAAGAAGGGTCCTCGGCTCCGTAACTTTCCGAGGATTTAATAAAGAGATGATCAACTGTTTAGCGCTAAAAAGTGTTTATGAATCACGTTTTGTGACATCCGGTTATCAGCAACTGATGATCAATGCTCTAACTGTTTATGAATACGGCTGTAAGTATTTATTTTTGGAGATATAATATACAATTTTTAATTAAATAGGGATGGTTCAATGAGTTTAAGCTTTTTAAATTAAGGAAAAGTAAGAAAATTCAAAAAATAAAATGTTTTTGCCGGTAACAGCACATCCCTACACTCGTCACCCAATGCCACATTGTCACCTATGCCTTACCCAGATTTGTCTCATTTACCAACTGGTCCACTGAAACAGGGATTGTTTTATTAATATATATGTTTGATATTTAAACTACACCCAGCTACCGTTCAACATTATCCTACGCCTTACCGCATGGTCCAAATTTCCTACGGTAAAACTAGTTTTTATTATCAAGGAATATCTACTTAGATAAAGAAGTTCCCGGTAATAGCACATCCCTACACTCGTGCCGCCTAATGCCACATTGTCACCTATGCCTTACCGAGATTGTCCCATTTACCAACTGGTCCACTGAAGCAGGGACTGTTTTATTAAAATATGTTTGATATTTAAACTACACCCAGCTACCGTTCAACATTATCCTACGCGTTACCGCATGGTCCAATGTTTCGACGGTAAAACGAGGTTTTATTATCAAGGATATTCCTTGATTTACTTAGATAAAGAAAAAATAATACGAGACACCAGTAATGTAGGGTGAATATCCCAAGCAATAAAATTTGATGGCAAGACTGAAAACACTGGTGCAGAAAGTCAAAATAGTCATATACTATTTTTTTTGGAAACATCTCTTAGCTATCGACCTTGGGCAATAAATAATATTAAAATATTAAATAATTTAATCATTGAAAAAAAAATATAAAGGCTCAATTTTTCATTCAGGTGGGTTGTCCGGAACCCAGTTATTCTTGTTTAATGCCGCATAACTCTAAAACTATACAAGATATCAAATTAGTTTTTAGTTCATTATAATACCATATCAATAAAGAACCCTTTAAAATATTACTTGCTTACTAACTCTTTAAAAAACCCCTTTTTTATGCGTAAAGAAATTTGTCCGGCAAAATAATCCTTATTACCGCGGACAAATTTCATCGACGTTTATTGGCTAAGTTTGACTTCGTATGCCCCCTCGCCTCCTGCGCACTTTGAGAGTTGGTTTTGCCGCGGCTCTCACCGCAAGAAGACGTCGACGTGATACCGAATAGATCCGCTACACGCGTGAGTCATGTCATTTCGATGTTACGGGGACAAAAAAAATATCATTCCGGAGTTTGCTATATGTTTTTTGTTTCATATTTGTTATTTTTCAAATAATTACAGATCGTGTATTTTGTACTTGTGAGTTTAAATGTCGCTATAGTTAAAGAATGTGGGATTTAGTTATTTTTTAGGAGTTTTATTTATCACGCTACTCGTACTTATATATATACGGAAGACTTTCGGTACCTACATTCAACTATTGACAACAACTAATCAATCACAAATGTGATGAACATGTTCATAATTAATTGAAAACTGTACCCCCAACTAACATTTTTTATATACTTATTTATTTATAAGGCAGATACAAACGTTAAAAATAAAAATAAACTAACTTATCTATAAAATAAACCTAAATTAAAACTAAAAACTAAAACTAAATAAAATAAAATATAATTAAAAAATGTCTAGGAAATTGGGCCCCTTTGGCATGGTGCCGAGGACGCTGGCAGCATTTCCTCGCTGTATTGCTAAGCTAATACGTTGAGCGAGAAAGCTGCCAGCTCTTCGGTCACCAGTGAAGTCTTTAAGCCTTTTTGTGAGCTCTTTAAAAAGCTGTACAGCATTAGGACCCCACGGGCCAAGGGTCTCAACCCCAAATGGCATAAAAATATACTCGGGGCCGAGACCCCTGTACTTCTGGGATTTTAGCTTTTCGGCCGCTTTAGCCGCCGCACCTGCTTGGTTACTGGTTCCCGTCAGGTGGGAAGGGGCCAGAGTGTCTACGCAGGTAGCGTCCCACACTAGCACCCTTCCCAAACCCCAAGGAACCAGGGACATGCCGTCCGGTCTCTTGCCGTCGTCTCTCGCTATGCCAGTTGGCTCCAGTAGAGCTGGCACATTGACGGATGCAAGAGACCGGCGGATTATGTCATTCAGTGCGGCGTGTCTTGAGAGGCGGCCAGCACTTTTTTGGCAGGATAGCCCGTGGTGTCCTAATTCGTCGACTTCACTGCCGCAGGGGCACCTGTGTGGAGCACAAACGCGGACTCCAAGCCGAATTATTTTTTTATAATTTTATTTCACCTCGGTTTATCATTCCACCAATTTCATTCCGGTGATTTCGGTGTAGTAAAATGGCTTTAATACCCACCAGAATGAAAATAACACCGGAATGATATCAAAAGTAGCTTCACTTTTGTGTTTAAGTATTATTTGGGGGCACTGCCATGCCCCCGTCAAGTCCGACAAAATAAGATTCCGGCTGTACCATTGAAGTGGATTATGTATCTAGACACGCGGCAGCGTGTCAAGCCAAGTTCAAGCAAAGGAACCGGCTAGCCAGCGCCGAGTGTAATATTACACGAACCACTTGGTGCCACTTTTGACCCTTCTATAACTCAAAACATCTTTGACGTAAACACATAAAACTACGTGTGTTTAATTATATCCATAAGGATATCTAGAAGCCCAAATTTCATGAAGCTAGCTCAAACGGTTATAAAGGTATGAAGGTCAAAAAGTCGTAAATTTTAAGACTGACTTATGACTTATAGTACCTAAACCTAACCTACTTCCAGATGACCTAGAAGGATGAAATTTGGAATCCAGCTTGGTTATTGTGTGTAACCGTAGGAAAAAATCTAAAAATAAAATAAAGTTAAAAAATAGGGGGGGTCCCCATACAAAAAAACCACTTTTTATTGGGACTGACATATAAGTACCTAAACCTAACCTACTTCCAGATAACCTAGAAGGATGAAATTTGGAACCCAGCTCGGTTATTGTGTGTAACCGTAGGAAAAAATCTAAAAACAAAAAAAAGTTTAAAAATAGGGGGGGTCCCCATACAAAAAACCATTTTTTATTGGGACTGGTATAAGTACCTAAACCTAACCTACTTCCAGATGACCTAGAAGGATGAAATTTGGAATCCAGCTTGGTTATTGTGTGTAACCGTAGGAAAAAATCTAAAAATAAAATAAAGTTAATAAATAGGGGGGGTCCCCATACAAAAAAACCACTTTTTATTGGGACTGACATATAAGTACCTAAACCTAACCTACTTCCAGATGACCTAGAAGGATGAAATTTGGAATCCAGCTCGGTTATTGTGTGTAACCGTAGGAAAAAATCTAAAAACAAAAAAAAGTTTTAAAATAGGGGGGGTCCCCATACAAAGAAACCATTTTTTATTGGGACTGGTATAAGTACCTAAACCTAACCTACTTCCAGATGACCTAGAAGGATGAAATTTGGAATCCAGCTCGGTTATTGTGTGTAAGCGTAGGAAAAAATCTAAAAATAAAAAAAAGTTAAAAAATAGGGGGGGGTCCCCATACAAAAAAATATTTTTTTATTGTAGCGTTGGAACCGTTACAAGCAGATATTTGAAACTACCCCAATATATGTATTATTATATTTGCTATATTAAAATAAAGTTTAGTCAAAAAATAAGTGGTGTCCCCATACAAAAAACTTTTAATACGCTCTAAACAACCGGCCAACGGTGTGTCGTCGGCGGCGCGCGGTACCACATAATTATACAAAGAACAGAAGTAAAAACCATACAGCGGAAACACAAGAAAAAACATTAAATCTCAATACCTGCCTAGTTTTCTTTACAAAAAGTATTGATATCCCACCAAAAACATAAATGTAAAAAAGGAGAGCCAAGTTCAATACAAAAATTATGCTTGGCTGTGGGGCTCGCCGCAAAAAGAATGGAGATCTAAATGAGTGCCACTGCCAAGTTCTATGCAAAATCCAAATATGTATTTATAGGAACAAAATAACATTATAAACAAGTATTAAACTCTATTTCTTTGCTTTATTGGATACCTATAACAATTGCTGTTATTTAAAAAAATGTGAGATCTTAAAGTAGGTTAGATTTGGCTTGGCCAGGTTTTATCAGAATTACAATATATATAAAATGATTGATATAATGAAAACTGGCCAAGTCAAATCTAACCTACTTTAAGATCTCACATTTTTTTAAATAACAGCAATTGTTATAGGTATCCAATAAAGCAAAGAAATAGAGTTTAATACTTGTTTATAATGTTATTTTGTTCCTATAAATACATATTTGGATTTTGCATAGAACTTGGCAGTGGCACTCATTTAGATCTCCATTCTTTTTGCGGCGAGCCCCACAGCCAAGCATAATTTTTGTATTGAACTTGGCTCTCCTTTTTTACATTTATGTTTTTGGTGGTTATATATATTGAATTAAACACATATTTCGCACTGGTTCTTTATTTTTATATAAAATACGTGTTCATGGTACAAATCGAATACGAAAAGTCATCTTCTTGATGCATGTCATTTTTAAAATGTAGAAAAACAATAAAATAAGGTTTTAATACCGAACAACCATCTTTTTCTACAAGCCAATAAACCTCATGTCGTTTTATGATGGGTAAAGCTAGACCCCTGAATTTGTGGTTACAAAATAGGCATTAACATCAATTGGGTGTTTCTCGGTAAACTGGTAAACACCTGTCTTTGGCAAATTTTGACAAAATTACTCAAAGTAGGTAATTATTAATCAAAACTATTTTTCGAAAAACACTTCAGTGATGTTTATAGTACCATTCTTTTTTTTCAAATGTTACTTCATTTATTTATTATAATTTTTTTAAGAGTCCGTAGTTGAAATATCGCGATTTCGACCAACTTTGATGTGAGATTTATTTGCTTTTAGAATGCCACGAATAAAAAAAATCACGAATGAAGAGCAAAGAACAAAAAAGAATGAGTATGAAAGGGGACGTAAAGAAAAGATAAGAAATGACCCTATATTACGTGAACGATACCGGCAGAAAGAAAGGGAGAGATATGCAAGAAGAAAAAGAGAAGGGTTGCTTCCAAGAAGTAAACTGGCCCCCTAGCCAAGGTTACAATCGCTATCGCTTCGACAACGAAAAGCATTATGTATCTCTATCACTCTTCCCCATTAGTGTGACAGTGACAGTTGCGTTTCGATCGCTACGGAGCGTTAGCGATTGGCATCTTGGCTACGCGGCCTGGACCCCCGCAGTCTTCAAATTTTACGAAACAAAAAAAGAATTAATGCTAAAGCTTATTATAGGAGAAAAAAAGCAAAGGCCGCTGCAAAACGTATTGATCCCTCAAACGATAACGTTCCATTAGCTCCACAAAATTTAATTGAAAGGGAAAACTCTGATAATGGTGAAACGCAACAGCTAAGAGGAGAGACAAGACATTTCAACCGTGAAGTTGATCAACAAGCATTAAGCGGATCCCAGCCTGACTTGCAAATCAATACATCAATGTCAAGTGATCGGGTTCTACGATCAATGCGGTTAAATGTTTCTGTCGCCGATGTGGAGTCTGAAAATCGACGTTTTTTCTGCGATCAAGCAGTCTGCAGCACTCCGCACCAAGATCACCTTGTGGCACGCCAAGTATAAGTAGTATACATTCAGTTGAACCTTATCCAAGCCGTCCTGCCTCAACAGCGTCTTCAGAATCAAAACGAGATTTCCAGGCTAAATTAAGAAAATATCAAAGATTGAAGTCAAAGCAAGTTACTGATTTGAGGAAGAAGGTGGCCAAAATTGCTAAAGAGAATGAAATGTATAAAAAAAGGTATAAAAGACTAAGCCAATTAGTAAAACATTCTCCTAAAACTATGCCCCTTGTTCAAAAAATGGAATGGAATGGAATGGAAAGGAATGGAATTCCTTGCCGGCGTCTATATTTCCGTGTTCTTATAACCCGGCAACCTTCAAATCAAGAGTGAACAGGCACCTTCTGGGCGAGCTCGCTCCATCGTAGGCCACGTCTACGCCTCGGCTAGTCTGTGGCCATGAGTAAGCCCATTCATAATAAAAAAAAAATGATTCGTGTTCACCTATCAAGAGTAATACAGATCACAAGCATAAAAAAATTCAAACCATAGTTCTGAAATTTTATGAAGATGATGAAAACTCAACTATCTGCCCAGGAAAAAAGGATACTGGGACCAAAGCAGGGGTAAAAAAACAAAAAAGATTACTGAATGCCACTGTAAAAGACTTATATTTAATTAATCTCGAGTAGAAGTACCATAAATTGTGCCCATAATTTAGTAAAAGTGGCACTTTTTAAAGAAATACTCGATATAGATTGAACATGGGCATTCGAAATATATTTTCGGTTAATTATTGAACTTGGCTGATTTAGGCAGTTCTTAGCATTTTTCTCATTTTAGTGTATAGATATCATTCCTGTGTTTATTTTTTTCATTCCGTTGAGAAAAATGTCATTCAGGTGGAGTGTTATATCATTCCTTTGCATACTTATCATTCACGTGCGAGTCATTTTTTTCATTCCGGTGGAAAAATGTCATTCAGGTGGAGTGTTATATCATTCCTGTGTATACTTATCATTCACGTGCGAGTCAATTTTTTTGATCTCCGATTATTCTCAAAAGGCTTAAGATATCAAGTGCTCTGTAAGAGGCTTATCAAAGAACAGTCTGAGGTGTCGATTGACATTAAAAGAAACATCGAAGAAACGTAAATAAAGAATTACACCGGAATGACACAAAAAACTAGTACTGTTGAAATTGACCCTCCGTGGGACACGGCACAAATTCAAACCCATCCAACATTTCTTCGGTCTCAATGACGGTGCAGCGTGCAGCCCTACCTAACCCGTCTACCTCCACTCTGCACTAGCGCCATGTTTTTGTTGTTGCTTATTCTGTTTATTTTTTTAAAAATTTTACATTTTTGATGATTAAATGCCGTTTACTGCTCCCTTATTCATAAAAAAAAAGAAATTCCCGGTAATAGCACATCCCTACACTCGTGCCGCCTAATGCCACATTGTCACCTATGCCTTACCGAGATTGTCCCATTTACCAACCGGTCCACTGAAGCAGGGATTGTTTGAATAGCGAATTTGAAGTATTTTGCACGGGTTTATGTAATTGAGATAGCTTTATTACAGTTCTGGAGTTGGGAACGGTATGTAATATCGCCGGTTTAATGTTGTATTGTTTCAAGTTTGGAAGTATACTCTGGGGCAAGTAACTGTATAATATGTAGAGAAATTAGTTAATAAAAAAAAGGAACGATCCTACACAAATTAGTTAGTTATTAGTTTTCTATTCTTTATATCCTGCTACCCCAAGGTTGTCTGGAAGAGATCGCTTACAGCGATAAGACCGCCTGTTGCTACCATTATTTACACTGTAAATCTGTTATTGTATTTTTCTTTGTGGTGCAATAAAGTGTATTTACTTACTTAGTTTTGAAGCAAAATAAGCAGTGTGATAATGATACATAGAGTTAATTTGTTTTTATCATTAGAAAGAAACTACGCGGTCTTGACGCGTCTTTTAAAGGGGCCCACTGATTACCAGTCCGCCGGACGGTATCGGCCTGTCAGTTGTTCGGAACTGTCAACATTTTGTTCTAACTGACAGGCCCATACCGTCCGGCGAACTATTAATCAGTGGGCCCCTTAATTGAACAACGCTTTTTAAAAATCAGTACCTAACTATAACCTTGCGAAAGCAAAAGAATGTAAAGAATCGTATATGATTCATAATTGTTAAATATTTGCCGTAAGTGCCGTAACTTAGTTTTCGAAAGTGTTTTTCAATAAAAGACACGTCAAGATTGTTTACCTTTTTTCTAATGCTATAATGCTAATAAAACAAACTATTAGTAACATCTCGACATCGGACAACTTACAATTATGTAGGTACACACATAATCACAAAATCCTTAATCCTATAATATAAGTTTTATAGATCCTCTGTAATCTAGTCTAGACATGGAGTTTTATAGAAGGTAAATATATGAATGAGGTGCCCTTCAGATTCGGTTGCCAAAATATTTTGCTAGCATAAATTATGCAAAATATTAGCATGAAAGTGAATATTCACAATAACTTTATTGCTATCGCTTATTATTAATTAATTACCCTAATTCTTAATACTAAGACTGATTTTAATATCCATTATTCAAATTATTTTAGAAGCCCCTTGATCTATCTACATATACCTACCTATAGATAATGGATTGTTATCAAAAAGAGCCCATCAACGTGCACACCAGCGCCACTGCTAAATAATCGTAATTATTTAGCAGTGGCGCTAATTTGACGACCGGTCTGGCCTAGTGGGTAGTGACCCTGCCTATGAAGCCGATGGTCCCGGGTTCGAATCCTGGTAAGGGCATTTATTTGTATCATGAATATATTTGTTCCTGAGTCATGGTTGTTTTCTACGTATTTAAGTAATTATATATTATATATATAGTTTTCTGAGCACCCACAACACAAGCTTTCTTGAGCTTACCGTGGGGCTTAGTCAATTTGTGTAAAAAATATCCAATAATATTTATTTATTATTATATTTAAATTTAACGAAAGATATTGAAAAAAGGGAGCCGCTACGTACTGTATTGTGTATTTAAATACCTTTTGAATACATCAGACTAGTTTTTATGTTGCTGGATTCGTCAATCTATGCGTCCAAAGTTAAAACAGCCGTTTTTGTTTTGAGTTCCTAGATCAACGAAACCAGCAACATAAGAACTAGTTTGATGTATTCAAAAGGTACTTCAATACACAATACAGCTCGTAGCGGCCCCTTTTTTCAATATCTTTTTTTTTCTCTCTTTATTTTTCTCTTCATTACAAAAAAAACCGGGCAAGTGCGAGTCGGACTCGCGCACGAAGGGTTCCGTACCATAAAGCAAAAAAAAACGGAAAAAATGCAAAAAGAAAACGGTCACCCATCCAAGTACTGACCACGCCCAACGTTGCTTAACTTTGGTCAAAAATCACGTTTGCTGTATGGGAGCCCCACTTTTAAACCTTTATTTTATTCTGTTTTTAGTATTTGTTGTTATAGCGGCAACAGAAATACATCATCTGTCAAAATTTCAACTGTCTAGGTATCACGGTTCGTGAGATACAGCCTGGTGATAGACAGACGGACGGACAGCGAAGTCTTAGTAATAGGGTCCCGATTTACCCTTTGGGTACGGAACCCTAAAAAGATACATTGAAAAATATTACGTATAATATTGACAATACAGTGACGAATCTTTTGTTAAATTGAAATAATCACGATTATTTAGCTGTGGCGCTAGTGTGCACGTTGATGGGCTCTTTATTCTTAATACCAGCTACTTTCTCCTTAGGAAAGGATTAAAATTGAGAATTATGTTTCATTTCGATTTATTAAACTTTAGTGTTTTGGCAAATTGGAATCTTTGATTATTTTACTTAAAATATGCAAATTATAAGCATAACTTTTTAATCCTAAGAACTAAAGGTCAATTAAATATGAGTCGGACGCGTTTCCTTTTTTGTACATTTTCCTCCATAACTTTTTTTACTGTAAAATGTTTTTCTATTAAGAGATGTGACAGACACACAAATGGACAGTTCCGTTTTATCTTTTTGATACGGAACCCTAAAAATAAAAATGTTTAAACATTAATGTACTATAAGTAATAGGTTTGTTTTTCCCGCACTTATAATTTTATTTTAGATAACGTAACTAAAGTCACCCTGTCTATCATCAAAATTGTTTTTCCAGACAAACTTTCAGCGGTTAACACTGGTACTGGTATTTATCTGAAACCTATCTCAAATTGCCTCAATTTTCGTGGCATGAATATCAAAGTGAAAGTCAAAGTCGAAGTGATAACGTTTATTGTCTTCGAGATCTTAGATACGTTGTTAGTATAGACGGAGAGCTAGTCTCGAAAAAGGTAGTATGATAATGAGACTCATACTCATATTAACTTTATTGCATATCACATTACCCTTTAAGTTATTACCAGACATCGTACATTTTCCAGCATTTTTGGTGCAGCAGTAGTGTTAACGGAATTGGTATAGATAATTTCAACTGAAATGGTAAATTAAGGTTAATATTAACGTAATTGACGCTAATTAATCATTAGGGTTGAAATTATTTCTACCAATTCCGTTAACACCAATCCGCTGCACCAAAAATGCTGGAAAATGTACGATGTCTGGTTATTACATAGAATTTTATATACAGGGTGATTTCTGGGTCGTGATCCAGAACCACTTTTTCTGACTCTCACGCGGATTCGGGAAACGAGATAATCACAAGATCTAGAAACGATATAGAGATCAACTAGATTTACATTAGATATCGACTAAATGTGACTTGGATATCTAAGTTATAACTTGTCGAAATCGTTCAAGAGGACCTCCAGAATCGCGGAAACGTCAAATTTGACATATCTCTCTTACAAATATCTTTAAATTATCCATATCGTAACTTGTTGAGGTCTAGTAGAGATCTAATACATTTTCAGAATCGAGCCGTCTGTAAATGATCCACATTATCATATGGTAGTATTTGGTTAAAAGATAATTACTTTAATTATTCTTATTTTTCAATTAAAATTAATGTTATACTAAGTAATTATGGTCACCCTATGACTTTTGACATACGCCTGTATGGAAAGCGACAAGACGTCACATTGAGTAGTGTCACCAAATTGTATGCAAAAATGTTTTTTTCCTACTTGTCATCTGGAAAATAATCATCATTATTGGTGATAAACAATAATTAACAACATCATTAGGCTCATCTTTGGATTCTGTATGATGTCTGGCTCTCTTGCTCCACGACCCCGAAATCATCCTGTACCTATATAACACTCTACAATGACACTTCTTCGTTAGCACCTACTTACCTACGTACTTTGGTATTATTATTATGTTATCAACCTGAAACGTTTCGCAGGCCTTTCACACTGACTTCCACTGACAATCAGTTGCCAGACGCCAGGATCTACTAATACAGTTAAACTAACTACCTATTTTAGTTTCGTTTCTTAATTATCGTGTACCATTTTCCAGGGCCAGCTCTTTGTCTACTACTGTCGCTTAAGTTTGTAACTGTATTTATTTTAAAGTATTCCCTTAAGGCTTTAGGATATAACGTATTTTGCTAGTCTAGTAATTGAAGCTCGAGATTAGTAACATCAAAGATAAGTAAGTACTATTATGTACATAATAATGGCGTTATTCATAAACGTACTACAAGTCTCAATTAGCTATTAACCGTTTGTCTTAACCTGTCATTTTGACTTATACCGGGTGTGGCCTGTAATATGAACAAAACATTTAACTGTAGGCGGTACTCCTCATACTGACCAACATTTGTTCAGCGACTTTTAAAAATAACTTGTGGTTTGATTTTTAATACACTTTAAAGTTTATTCTAAGACGCAATGTATTGCGAATTTTGTTATGTTTAAGGCGTGACAAGCAACGTCAATCACAATTAATGATATGGCGTGGCGATGGCGTCCATTGAATATAATATTTATTTTGTATGAAAAATAGTCTAAATACTTCATAATTTTTAATAGTTGTTGAACAAAAGTGTTACCGTTTGAGGAGTACAATCTATGGTTATATGTTAGAAGGGGATAATACATAAATTAACCAATTGAAGCTTGTAAAGTAAAAAAAAAAAAAAGAAGAAGAAGAAGAGTTAGAAGAGAGAAGTTGAAGGATAAAGGGATAAATACTAAAAATACCAAGTCGGTACTTAGTACAGAAAATTATTTTCCTTCGTATATTGACGAAAACGTACGAACGTGTCTTGCCATTTCAGTCAGTCTCGGTAGGTACAATAAGTACTGAGGTCAACTGAAGTAGCATGACAAACACGAACGTAGCCGCGAAAATAGGCAATTATTTTGTATAGGGCAGCCATACTCTAAGTATGTTTCGCGGAACCCTAGGGTTCCGCGACTCCCCTGCAGGGGTTCCGCAAGAATTTAGAACACCATGCTTTAGTCGCCTCGAAAACTTTTACTATGCCGGTCACCGCCGATACCTACTTGTGAGCGATAAAAAAAACACTTCTAAAAACTATTGTTTTATTGTAGAGTTACATCAAGTATTTCGCTTTCCAAAAGGGTTCCGTCAAAGAAAAAGATTGAGAACCGCTGGTACAGGGGATATTACTGCAATGTTCTGTCGACAGAGTGCAGCACAAAGCTAGCTAGTAAACCATAGAGTAACTTATACATACTGTGCCTTAAACTGTTGACAAGTTGTAACAAACAATAAAATATGACATTGATGCATCAAGGCGGTGTTTCTTCAAAGTCAAAATTTAGTTAGGTAACTGCCTTTCTATCACTCGAATATACAAGAGTGATAGAGAAGTTACACATCGAAATTTTGATTTTATTGTTTTGGGTAGACCCCCAGATTGTGATGGATAGTGGTCGTAGCGCCCCCTACTTAGAGTTTTGCGTAATATTCCCTATTGACTATAGTTAAGTAAAATACCCTATTGAAAACCCTATTCAAAAAAGGTTCACTCGTCACTTAGCTTTTCAGGCACGTGTTATGGCTAAAAGATCAATATCCTATCAAAGGAAACTGCAATATTTCAAGATGGATTCCCTAGAAGACCGACGGGCGCTCTTGGATGCAACTTTTTTGTACAAGTTAGTGAACCACAAAATAGATTGTCCACAACTACTGACATTGCTGAACTTTCGTGCTCCGTCTCGTTTCCCCCGTAATGCTATCACCCCTCTTTACGCCCCGCTTAGAAGATCAGTTTTAGGCACTAACTCTCCAATATGCAGGTTATGTAAAATTGCTAATGGTTGCTGTGACAAGGCGGATATGCACTATGACCCACTAAATAAATTTATAACATCTGTCCGAAAATATTTCCTTAAACATAAATAATTAGAAAATAAGTTTAATTTAGATATTTCTTTAGTTGTTTACTTATATATGTTTTGAATGCGGTGTTTACCTGTAAGTGATTGTGACATCACTCCCTTCATGTATAGCTTGTACGTTTTAAATGTTTCGATGTCAACAATTGTTGGTGAACCTTAATAAAATAAAATAAATAAATAAAATTGAAATTCTACCTAATAGCGGAGTCAGTTATGAAGTTGACCCAAAAAATATTTATTAAGCTATGAGCTTCATCACATATGATCTTTGAGTAATTCTAAGCATTTCAAGCCTGGGAGGCAATAAGGGGAGGGAGGGTACAAAGATGGCCGCCACCCGTCATCATTCAAAAAAATCTGTTCTGGTCCTGGTGGCTACTAGGGCAATTTGGTATCATTTTCGTATAAACCGGAGACGTAGAATTCATTGCTGATATTTGTTTTTTTCAGCTTCATAGTAATTTTACAAGAAAAACGTAAAAAGATGAAAATTTAGGATGGAGGTTTTTGCTTTGAGAGCTACTAACTTTTGTATAGGGGCCAAAAATATCATATAAAAAATACTATAATAAAGCGTAATTCATGCAGATTCTAAACATATACACGTTGGGTAGTATCCTACTGCAAAAAGATGGTGAAAAAATTATTAAATGACCGCAGCGCGGGTAGTTGGACTTTCGTTTATCTTGCGGACCGTCGTTTATCTTACAAAATGATCGAGTACGAGTATCTACGTAGGTATGCTTACTTTGCTAGATTTTATGATGACGATTAAAATACTTTCATCCAAACATAATTCATCATACAGACATAATTTTATGCACTTTAATTTTAATGCACTTGCAACGATTTGAGTGGGGCCTAGTGTTATTTGACCGGTGTTTTCTGTAAGGTGGAGGTAAGTACGTACTTCCCCAGTTGGGCTCTGCTCGGATAGATCTGGAATGACATCCGCTGTGCTATGCCCTACCACACAAAGCGAGATGACATTCACAGTGCCCATACCTCTCTTTTGAACGTAGTTTAAGGATATACCCGGGTCCAAAATTGGGTCCGAGAAATAACTATTATAATGAAATTATTCTAATAAAATAGCGCTCTTATTTTGGCTGATAATATTAAAACACTATTTATGAGAGAAATTGTACTACTTAGGAAGAGGCAAAATATTTATTTTCACGATAATTTTCATGCTATAACTCACTTTAAGTAATTTTATAGGTACTTACTTGTTGTTTTTAATAAATAACTTCAACCTGCACATAACATTCATTTGGATTTGATTTTGTTTGATATTTTACATTTAATATTTGCTTCAGGTTGGTGTGGTGAAAAATTCTGTGTTTCACTCGGCGGCAAATTTTGTTTAACCCTCGTTCTTTGAAACCCTTACAACGCTCAAGATTCCGTTTTTCGAACCACTCACTACGCTCGTGGTTCAATTTTGAAATCTTTCGCTTGGTCGGGTATCAGTATTAACACGAGCGGTTAAACAACAACTGTGCCCCCTTGTAAAACAAATAACTATTATGCGGAGAGCTTACATTTAGAAATCATAACAGCTATGTATATTTGTCATACTAATATAGGTTATGCAAGTATGACTTGGTGACAAACCAACGAAGCCCCGCGTCGCGGGGCTTCTATTTTCTGCTCTGAGGGATAAAAGGTAACTAACGAACCTAACCTAACCCAACCTGAAATTGCAGTTGTACATGATCTTATTTGTTAAGCGAGCCGCCCTCCTCTTTAGACATGGGAGGTATCCCCATGTCTAAAGAGGATACCTGTACCAGAATTATGTCTGTGTACTGGCAACTGCGGACATTAAATATACAGAAAGCATTTTATTCGTCATCATAAAATCTAGCAAAGTAAGCATAGTTACCTACGTAGATATAGATACTCGTACTCGACCATTTTGTAAGATAAACGCCGCCTAGCGAGAGTCCAACTACCCGCGCTGCGGTCATTTAATAATTTTTTCACCATCTTTTTGCAGTAGGATATTACTAAACATGTATATGTTTAGAAGCTGCATGAATTGCGCTTTATTATAATATTTTTTGTATGATACTTTTGGCCACTATACAAAAGTTATTAGCTCTCAAAGCAAAAACCTCCATCCCAAATTTTTATCTTTTTACGTTTTTCTTGCAAAATTACTATGAAACTGAAAAAAACAAATATCAGCAATGAATTCCACGTCTTTGGTTTATACGAAAATGATACCAAACTTGCCCTAGTAGCCACCAAGACCAGAACAGATTTTTTTTAATGATGACGGGTGGCGGCCATCTTTGTACTCCGCCCTCCTCGACTAGACGCACGCTTCTTATCGCCTCCGAGGCTAGAAATGCTTAGAATTACTCAGAGATCATATGTGATGAAGCTCATAGCTTAATAAAAAAATGTTGGGTCATATATGGCAGCGATCCGTAACTGACTCCAGTATAACGCCGATTGAATGCGTCAAGCACTTGTCAAAAATAAACAATTGAAGTATCAAACTCTTCGCAATCAATCATCGGACCGATAGAAAAGTAATTAAAGAGAAATGAGGCGGTTTCTCACGAGATTAGGGGTCACGTCCATTAATTACGTTTTTTCAAATGCTGAAAATTAAATTTAGTAGCAACTATTTTACCTCAGCAGCAAGCAAGTGTATGTATGTAGCTGTGAGAAAACAAAATGTCACTTTGCTCACTGCGCTCATTAAGAAAAATCATCTTGTCATTTTTAAAAAGATAAGTCAATATAAAGGAGATTTATCTAGAAATGACATTTGCCACCTATTTGGATATTTAGTAACGCCACGAGATGATGTGATCTGTCCCTCCGCCATTTAATATTCATACGCAAACAAAGCTGCGTAAAACGAACGGCATTTTTCAAAAATTCTTCATTTTGCTCACTGCGCTCAGTGAGAAAAAGTTGCTTTTTCTTAAGCATCTTGTCATCTTATTTACTAGATCTAATAGAAACTGTTTTTGTATTTTAAACATACAGTATGTAAACTTACTAAAACCATTTACTCAAACCCGTTAATGTGTAGATCATACTGAGCAACTTTTATTAGGGCACCAACCCCGAAATTGCGAAAAAAAATTTGGTTGTTTCATATATTTTGCTTAAAATTTTCTATGGGAGAATCAATTTCTTTTTCGCGATTTCGGGGATGGTGCCATAGTAAAAGTTGCTCAGTGTGACCTATTTATTAACGGGGTTGAGTAAATGGTTTTATTAAGTTTACATACAGGGGGCCGATTTTTGAAATTCGACCACTCGATTTCGTGTATTTCGTTCAATAATATCTCCAGTACCCGGCATTTAAATTCTACTAATAGAATTGAAAACGAGTGGTCAATACCACTCGATTCCCAATTCTATCGCTCGTATTTCAAAAATTAACATTTCGTTGTTTCCACCGATTTTCAGGTGACGAAATCGAGCGCTCGAATTTCAAAAATCGCCCGCCTGTATAAAGAAGATTCAACTAGAGGTGTTACTGGTCACCAAACTAGTTGGTTATTTAGTAATGCCATGAGAGGAGACCCTGTGACCTTTTAATATTCATACGCAAACAAAGTTGGGTAAAATGAGCCGCATTATTAATGGATTGTTACACGCGATCTGGCTTAGCTGAAGACGAGATGTTATGTGTGGCATGCTGTTTATACTTATGTACAGATGTCGTCATCATCATCATCATCATCATCTCAGCCATACGACGTCCACTGCTGAACATAGGCCACCCCCTTGGATCTCCATACGTGCCGGTTGGAAGCGACCCGCATCCAGCGTCTTCCGGCGGCCTTAACAAGGTCGTCTGTCCATCTTGTGGGTGGACGTCCTACGCTGCGCTTGCTAGTCCTTGGTCTCTATTCGAGCACTTTTCAACCCTGTCGGCCATCTTCACTACAGATGTAGTAGTGCATTATTATTCCTTCGTATTTTCACGGAAACGTACGAACGTGTCTTGCTATTATTGCAGTCAGTCTCGATACGAAAAATACTGAGGTTGATAGAAGTTGGCATGACAAATACGAACGTTTCCGAGATTAATGTTGTACTTATTATCCACTTGTAAAAATAAATGACCGTTAGATTATTAAATTATTCACTTAAAATTATACAAAAAAAAATGTGAATAGGCTTAGCGCCCCTTGCACCATCCCACTAACCCGTGGTTAACCGGTTTGTACTGGTAACCATGGTAACTCCAGGTTTAACCGGTTAACCCTGAGGTAGTGGGATGGTGCAAGTGGCCCTTAAAAGGCTCTTTCACAAGTCAATACAACATGTACAGTCAGCAGCAGAAGTTGCTAAGCGGGCGAGGTGATCAAAATTACCTTGACACGCTCTTATTCTCTTAACAATAAAGTGGCGTCAAGATTATTTTGAACAACTCGCCCGCTTAGCAACTTCTGCTGCTGACTGTACAGCGACATCATATAGTGGCGGTTAAGGTACGCTCTTCTATTTATTTACTTTTATTTATGTAATAATCAATAATTATAAATAATAAATTTCTTCTATTTATTTATCTTTTATTTATCTTAATATCCAATAATTTAATATTATATCGTCAATAAAAGCTCTAATAGATTCCATCAACTACATAATTAGTTCTAAATCACGTAAAACTAAAATTGAAAACATAATATAAAAATACTGCTGTCAAAGGCTCTGAAATATACCGCACAAATTAATAAAATTAAATTGAAGCACTATAAATATTAAAATTGAGTTAGTTTCATCAGAAGTCTATCTAAAATCTAAACCCAACTGAGATGGGGACATCAAACAAATTCATCATAGCAAAACATATTTTACTCATTCATAAAGTAGCTAGGAGATGAGTTGCCTGCCAGAAGGCATAAGACTGTAACTATAAAACGAACATTTTGTGAAAAACGAGTTTAGAGTTATGTGTTATTTATTAACACAAGTAATGGGTTTCAAAGTAACTAAATACATAATAGAAGCATAGTCAGCAACATTTACCCTCCCATAGAAAATGGACCAGCAATATGTATAAAACAGCGTCTTTTTTTTCACGATTTCGGGGTTGGTCCCACAGTATAGTTGCTCAGTATAATCCCAAAATCTCCCTGGCAACGGGAATGCAGTTAATTTTAGCCACCCTGTATATCCACAGGTATAAAAGTAAAGTTTATATACTTAATGTATGTGCAAGGCATTAGGTTTGTTAAGCGTGCACGCCTGGACAAGTGACTAGTGAGTGACATATTTAATTACCAACGAAATGTCTTCTCGACGGAATCTGGAACACCTCTTACAACGGAACAACATTAATAATAACACTGCTACTTACGTAGTGTTGTCTTACAGATATTTGTTGGTTTGTATTCCCTATGGCTACCAAAGCTCCCGAAAACTTAGGTCGGTATGTTGCCTGCAAGAAAAACTACCTGTCAACAAAGTGAATACTAAGAAAAAATTATAACGCCGATGGACTTTTAAAATGATATATCGCCTATTCTATAGGCTGTGGTGTCCACATTCCACCAAGCAATATATAAAACTTCGTTTTGAGAAAAACACATTTATTTACATAATCAAATATACACATGTACTACAATACAAATGAGTATTATTATTATTTGGACTTACGTGTCTCACCGCTGGGCAAAAGCCTCCAATTTCTCCGCAGATCTGTTTCCGATCCTGTGTCTGGCAATACAATACAAATACTAAACTGAATTAATAACTAGTTTAAATATAAGATAGGCCCTTAAAGCATCGTGCAAAGGATGCTGATGCTGGCGGCATTTCCTCATTGTATCGCAATGCTGAATTTGCATAAAAAATATTTCATTTTACTTAAAAACTCAGTTGCAGTCTTTTGCCATCACAGCATCGGGGTTGAATCACTCAAGTTATTGCAAGTTTGCCCTCACCTCACCGCCCCTAGGATTTATACAAACATATTGCAGTTTTATTAGTTGAGACCTGCCGTATCCGAACTTCAAGATATTCACAAGAGACGACACGTACTAGATCCATTCTATTGTTCGTTTTTTTTAGCATTAGAAAGAACTTGAAAGAAGGTAAGCGATCTTGACATATCTTTTAATTGAAAAGCGCTTTTTAAAAATCAGTAACTACTTATTACTTATGAAGGCAGAAGAATATAAATGATTGTATTAGATTCATAATTGTTACATATTGGCCGTAACATATTTTTAAAATGTGTTTTTCAATTAAAAGACACATCAAGAATGTTTACCTTATTTCTAATGCTAAAAAAACGAACTATAGATACGTTATAGTTTAGATATCAACTAGTTCTCTTTTGCACCGCAATTCGGGCAACCAATGTCACTTTTACGTTAGATAGATTAAGATATCTATTAGGTCTGAATTGGATTCTAAGTCATATCCTGTGGATATTGTTCAAGAGTATCTCCAGAATCGCGCAAATGTCAAATTTGACAGGTTAGATCTTAAACATATCGTTATCATATCTTGGTGATGTCTAAAAGATATCTAATAGATGTCTATTTCAAAATCCGAATCGGGCCCCACGTATGTGAGAATAATTTATAACGTTTTGCTATTGTTTAATACTTGTGTCATGCACGGTTAACCCCTGAGTAATATAATACCGTAAGGCCCACATGCACCATTCCACTAACCCGGGGTTAACCGGTTAGACCAGGAGTTGCCATGGTTAGCCATACAATTTGACACTAGGTTAATAGTTTAACCGCTTAACCCCGGGTTAGTGGAATGGTGCAAGTGGGCCTAAGTGTAATTTTAATAAATCAGTAAGAGCAGAATTTTGCTAAAATTTGGTTTGTATGAAATAATTTATAATAGGTTATTTTTGCACTCAAAGTATAATAATGTATGTACCGGGAATCGAACCAGAGCCTCCTGGGTAAAAGCCATGTATTCTAGCTAGTATTTTTTAAAGATGACTATGTCTCAATAAGTTTACAGCGAAAAAAATCATCATTATTAGTTTTAAATTAGCCACATTCTACAATTTCTACGCATATTGTAAAGCAGAAAGTTTGATTCAATCTAAAAGAGATGGTTCAATTTCCATATTAACGGTGGCGACATCTCGCGAGGGGCCGCGGTAAACATCATCATTTTTAATGAAGCTTGGTTCAAGGGACAAGAGAATAGAGGTGTGGATACAAGAACCTGATTGGATGTGAGGTGTCAATGGATTCGTAACTACAATGTGGGTGATAATTTGATAAATATGAGTATTAAAGGGCGGTAAAATGTAACCATGCTACACAAAACTATATAAAGCGTACTGAGCTTGGTGGGGAAAATAAGCGACGACAACGCGATGATATAAAATAAAGATAAAGATAAAGATAAATGTAGGCGTGAAAGTGACGCATGGCATGACAGGTGATAAAAATTCGACCATGATATCGCTTCTGACATTAAACCGATATAAGTAATGATATTGGAATCATATAATGTGTGGACAAGTCTGAGCAAAATGAACGCGCTGACAGTTAATTGATATGATTCCAATCTTCTTCTTCCTCGCGTTATCCCGGCATTTCGCCACGGCTCATGATAGCCTGGGGTCCGCTTGACAACTAATCCCATGATTTGACGTAGGCACTAGTTTTAACGAAAGCGACTGCCATCTGACCTTCCAACCCAGAGGGTAAACTAGGTGTCGTAAATAGCTATTAGGGTCATGCATGTGTTAGATTAGTCTTTACGTTTAGGTTACTATTTTTACTTTTTTATATCATGTTTTACTTTGTGCTCACATATTATGTCAAATGAATTGCGTGGAATGTTTTATAGAGTCTGGCTACTGAAATTTTACCTAAATTATTGGCGGGAAATTCAAAAAATCTTGGGCTGGTCACACTTTGTGTAGTAGGAATTATAGTTTTGATACTAGACAATATCTTTGATATTCTGTGCACAAATAAGGTACCTAAGGAAATAAGCTAAATAAACGTTTAAGTGCACTCAAAGTCAGCTCACATAATTTCTACCACTATTTAAAGTACAGTCAACGACAAACACACATGTTTACGTTCCAATATTTAGATTTTATAGATATTTTTCAGAACTTTTAATTTATCCGTTTCTTTATACACTTGTCCTATTTATGAGATTCAGGCATTAATAAATTCACGTACTTAATCAAAGTAATCGGCAAATGTTAGAACTAGTACTTAAAGTATCAAAATATTTATAGAGCACCAACCTCGTATTTTGTTTACATTTGGTTAGAAGTTGTAAACATTGCACTTTTTCATTATACAACGCTACACGTCGACTTCGCACATTGTCGTAATTATTTACGAGCTTAAATAATAGTTTGTGAACCTCACTCAGCATAGAAATTATTAATATTATTTAAAATAAACCCCATAAAAACCGCAAACAATTTGAATGAATGACATAAATCGACAACTGACTTTTAGCTTTTTTTCAAATCATAGACAATTGGTGATACAACAACGAAATATCTGTCAACAATTTTTGGCTAGCCAGACTCTATCTAGTTATAAGTCTAGGATTCATGCTCCTTTCATACGTGCTTAATATTGTACCTATTTATAAGTCTAGGATTCGTGCTCCTTTCATACGTGCTTATAATTAACGAGATTGACAGAAATAAATAAAACTCACTCTGCATATAATGCCCACTAGTTCAGAGATACAAATCGCCCGGCCATTCCTATATAAACCCGCGCCATTTGTAGCATATTCAGAGAACTCAGAGAGCTTAACTCTATCACTTGCCTGAACACTCTCCAGTAAATAAACTCAGACATATGTGTTTTTATTTCACACAACACATATTCCGGTAAATGGAGGTATAGCGGACTTCGAGACAGCACGACGGCCAGCGCGTTCCAGCGGCGAGTTTCTACGCTTCACCCAACGAACCCCTCATCACGAAAAGTTACAGTCTACACTCCACAGTTTGGTCCTTTTGAAGCCGGATGAAGATAGAAAAACGTACGCGCTGAGTTTCAAGCGACATAGCTTAATTCAGAATCAAGAAAGAAACACGTACGCGCTGAGTTTCAAGCGACATTGCTTAACTCAGACGGCAAAAAAGAAACAAGTACGCGCTGAGTTTTAAGCGACATTGCTTGACTCAGACGGCAAGACTGAATAAAGAACGCGCTGGGCCTAGAGGTTCGCTTCGGCTCAGACCCAACCCCAATACCTTTCCGTACCCATTTACCGGCTTGCCGGTCGGACCGTGCAGCGTGTAGGTCGTCCTCCGCTCACGTGTCCTGGCAACTTTCGTTGCATGTGTCACATGGTTGATACCCACACACTGCTTTCGAACGTTCTAGGCATTGCACTTTGCCATTGCGGGAGATTCAGTGCCACGAGGGATCCACGCTACGCTTAGGGCCTGACGTTACGCTCAGTAACGGTCAGTCATAGATATAGGCAGGTCAAGTTAGGGACCCCCGCGTGTGTTAAGTGAAGTGAAGTGGTTCCAGCCAGAAAGATGTCCGAAAAGGAAGCAAGGAGCCTACGACCACGCACCAAGGGCCCGCCTGCGCCCGCAGCCAGCATGGACACCCCTACCCCCTCGTCCGGTAAGACTACGTCCGGCGAGACAAATACGTGGAGCAAGGGCACCAGTGGCAACCCGAATACTACCGGTGGAAACGAGTCGGTACACTCGGAAACGTTAGATGCCACGGTAGTAAATCGTAGTAGGTCAGGTACGCTAGTGAATAAAGACGCCGATGCGCCGCCGTCGCCGTCGCGGGCGCCGTCTAATCGCGATTCACATAAAAGTCGCAAATCGGTTAGGGAACGCGATAAACAATTGGCCGTGCTAATGGCCGAGCTCGAGGTTCATAAAGCCCGTCTGGTCGTTGCTAAGACAGAGTCCGACACTGCAAATTTACGGCTGCAGGTTGCGCAACTGAAGGCGCAGTCTGACGGCAGCAGTGACGCGACCGTCGAAGAACGTACTAGAAGTTGGGTAGAACGACAAGCGAGGTTACAGCACGAGATCGCACAGGAAAACGTTAAAATCCCGCCGCCGAAACAGACCGCGCCACCGCCGCCGCGGGCAGCCGTCGAACGTACTAGCAAACCAACCCCGCGCACTTTAGAGGTACCGCACGGTACCTACGCGCCAATGTACCATAAACCGCCGGAATTACCTGCATTCGGCGGAGATATCTCCGAATGGATATCATTTAGGGCAGAGTTCGAAGATACGTCGCCCATGTTTAGTGCCGTCAATAACGTCAGTCGGATTAGGCGCGCACTTAAGGGCGAAGCTCGGACGGCCGTAAAATCAATAATGTACACGGTTCAGGATCCGTACGAGATAATGGAAGCGTTGGAGCGGCAGTTCGGCGACCCTGAGGAGATTGTTCTTACGGAAATTCATAACGTTAAACGCATGCCGCGTTTATCCGAAGACAATTCGAATATAACCTCATTCGCCGCGCATGTAGCGAATGCCGTCGCCACCATTAGATCCTTGCGTCAAGAGAAATACTTGCACGCGCCTGAGCTCGTGAATAAAATCGTGGATAAATTGAATCTGATAGTGCGCTATGAATGGGCCAAATACAGGCAGTCTAACGTAGAATCACCCGGGTTAGTTGCGATTTCAGAGTTTCTAAACGAAATTAGCACTGCGGCCAAGCGCATAAACCGACTTAAGCCGTCCAACCGATCACGGAATGCAGTGAACGCGGTTTCCTCTGCGCGCGAACCCGAAAGATCGAGCCAAGCTCTCTCTAGGTCTCGCGACCCCGCGTTCTACCGTGATACGTATGATAGTTCGCGAAATGAACGAAATGCGGTTTCCTCTGTGCGTGAGCCCAGTCGATCGAGCCGCGCTCTCGCTGGCCCCCGCGCCCCCGCGTCCCTTCGCGACTATAGTTCGGAATCGGAATCAGATTACCACGAGTCATACACACGTGATACGGGAAATAGATCGCGTTCTAATAAATCGACCGTAGCTCAAGTAAAGCACCGCGATGGCAATTTAAAGAAAAAGCCAGCGTCCACCGGAGCTAAGCCCAAGCGACAGATATCGTCTGTCTCTTTCTCGCGCGAAGCGTGCGCCATATGCAACAACGGCAAAGAACACGAAGTTAAGGAGTGTTCGAAATTTCTAGCCGCGACTGTATCTGAGCGCTGGGACTTGGCAAAGGGAGCTAAATTGTGCTTTAGGTGTCTAGGCGCGAATCACCGTAAATTTTTTGGATGTAAATATGTCGCGTGTGGCATGAATCAGTGCGAAGCCGGGCATAATAGGCTATTACACGGTTTAAGCGCGGCCGGGTCCGCGAACGGTAATAGTGCGCCGGCAGCACGCAAAGCAGTACTCAATGTTAAACTGCCGCAGACGTATCTCAAAATCATGCCAGTAGAGGTATCGGGACCGTTAGGTACCGTCCAAACCCTCGCGCTACTCGATGAGGGCACGGCAATGACGTTGATGTTACATGAAACTGCGGATAGAATCGCACCTCGTGTGCGCGGTGAAACATTAGAGATAGAAGGCATAGGCGGTGTAGTACGGGACCCAGATTCGTATGCGTTACGAGTCGCAATACGGGGTTTTTGTAGCCGACATATGGAATTGATGGAGACTTACACGGTTTGCGATATAGGTTTAGGAGCGCAGGGCGTACCGCGAGACTTGGTAGATAAATGCGATCATTTATCTAAAATCGCGGACGAATTAAGTTACCCCCCCGCAGTACCTACTATCGTGATAGGCCAAGATAACTGGCATCTCATCATTAGTCGGCAAATTATAGACGGTCCGCCCAACCTCCCAGTCGCGAGTTTAACCAGGCTAGGATGGGTTTTGCATGGACCAGACCGTACGCGTCGCGCCGCGGTACAATTTGTTGGGCACGCAAGGCCTAATACCGCGGATGACGAGGCCTTACAATTGATGAAACGACATTTTGATATAGAGTCATTAGGCGTTTCGCAAAAATTACCTCGGGCCGATCCCGACCAACGTGCGCTAGATTTGTTAGAAGCCACCTGCGAAAAGATACCGGGGGAGCAAAGGTATCGCTCGGGCTTACTTTGGCGGTCAGATGACGAGAAACTCCCCGATAACCGAGAGCAAGCATTGAAACGGCTGTACAGTCTAGAACGAAAGCTAGACCGCGATGCGAAACTTAAGGCCGAATATGCGAAGCATATGAACAACTTGCTCGACAAAGGTTACGCGGAGAAAATGGACTCGCGACCGCCCCCCGAGGCACCCCGGACGTGGTATCTAGCCCACTTCCCAACTTTCCACCCGCAACGCGGGAAAATGCGATTAGTTTGGGACGCGGCCGCCACAGCTTACGGACGTTCGCTCAATAGCGCGCTGTTGGCTGGCCCCGACCTGTTAGAATCACTTTTCGGCGTGTTAGTGCGTTTCCGCGAGGGTAAAATCGCGGTAATAGCGGACGTCAAAGAGATGTTTTTACAGATCGAAATAATTGAGCAAGACCGCGATGCGTTACGTTTCGTTTGGAGGGGAGAGGACCGTACCTCCCAACCGCAAGAATATAGGATGAAGCGGCTTATATTTGGTTCGGCAGCGTCGCCGACAACCGCGCTATACGTCAAAAACGAAAACGCAAAATCGCATAGTAAAGAATTTCCGATCGCAGCGGAAAAAACGATAAAGAATACGTACATGGACGACATGTTGATCGCCCTCGATACGTCTGAAGAGGACGCGAGACGCGTAGTAAACGAAGTTTACGAGCTAAATATGCGCGCGTCATTCGAACTTCGCGGGTTCGCATCGAACCATCCTGCGGTAATTGCTGACGTAGTTAATAGCAATCAGGAAACGTCGCTGTTAGGCGCGAACGAGAGCGAGCGTACCTTAGGTTTGAAATGGAATCACAAACGTGACACCTTAGGTTTTAACGTAAACTTTCGTAATACGCCCGAAGACGTACTTAACGGTCAGAAATTACCAACGAAACGACAGGTAACAAGTAGCGCGATGTCGATATTTGATCCAATCGGTTATGTGAGCCCCATATCCGTCTTAGGTAAGGCGTTAATGCAAGAGATATGGAGGACAGGAATTGATTGGGACTCGCCTATACCCGTCTCACTCGCACCCGCGTGGCGATCGTTCATTGATAACGTACAACAATTACGAGACTTGGAAATTCCGCGACACGTGCCCGCATTTAATAGGGAGGCATATATGCATGTTTTTTGCGACGCGAGCGAAAAAATATATGCCGCGGCCGTGTATTTAGTTAGCGTCAACCCCGAGGGGACTAGAACCTCCGCGTTAGTGGCCGCTAAGGCCCGCGTTTCGCCTCTCCGGGTAGTTAGCATTCCGAGAATGGAATTACAGAGCTGCGTACTAGCTACTAGATTAGCGGAAACCATCGTCAAGGAGTCAGATTACGTAATAAAGGAAAGGTTTTTTTGGTCTGACTCTAAAACGGCGCTCACGTGGATACGTGCGGACCCACGTAGGTATAAAACGTTCGTAGCACATAGGTTAGCAGAAATCGAGAACACTACCACCCCCGCCAACTGGCGCTGGGTGCCTAGTGCGGCTAACGTGGCGGACGACGCGACCCGCGGAATACCTGCGCAATTTGGAGTGAACCACCGATGGTTCGTAGGGCCCGATTTTATACGTAAATCTAGGGAGCATTGGCCGATCGAAAAAGTGCCTACGCCCGTCGCCGATACGGGCGAGGAACGCGTCAATAAACTTGTATGTTCGGTAGGCGTTGCGGAGAATAGGTTTGAGTACCTGCCGGAGGTCTGTAGGTTCTCGAAATTCGTGCGATTAGTTCGCGCCACCGCTAGTATTCTAGTTGCCGCCGAGGTTTTCAAAGCCGCATTGTTCGCTAAGAAAACAGATACAGAGATTAACAAGGGGCATGTAGATTTAGCCGAGATGTTGCTAATCCGAAGGAGTCAACATGCTGCATTTCCGGAAGAAATGAAGCTTCTGGAAACTGGGCGGCCACTCCTGAAGAAATCTCCGCTATACAAAATCGCTGTACAACTTGACAAAAACGGAATCATCGTGCTGAATGCCAGAATTGATAAAAACACGCACATGCCTGTTTTACACGCAAAAGAAGATTTCGTCAAGTTGTTGATACAGCATTTTCATGCACTCTACAATCACGGCAACCACGCGACCGTCATCAACGAGTTGAAACAAAGGTACTACATTATCGGGCTGCGCGGTAGCATTCGCTACATAACGAATAAATGCCAATGGTGCAGAACCTATAGGGGAATGCCAATCAAAGTACCCATAGGTGACTTGCCGCCAGAAAGGCTAAAAGCGAATCAGCCGCCGTTTACCGCTGCAGCCGTAGACCTGTTTGGCCCCATGCACATAACTATAGGCCGCCGCCGCGAGAAAAGGTGGGGTGTACTATACACATGCCTCACGACTCGCGCTGTACATCTGGAGCTTGCCGCCTCACTTTCGGCATCCTCCATGATACTGTCGCTACGCCGAATGATAGCGCGACGCGGCACGCCTACAGTTCTCTATTCAGACAACGCCACCAACTTCTGCGGCGCTGAAAGAGAACTGGCAGAGGCCAAAAACACGCTGCCCGACAGTCTCAAGCCCTTCTTGACTGAGCGAGCCATAAAATGGAAAAAAATTCCACCCGGCAACCCCTCCGCTGGCGGTGCCTGGGAACGGCTCGTAGGCAGCGTTAAAACGGCATTAAAAGTAGTACTGAAAGAAAGAGCACCCCACGAAGAGGTTCTACATACTTTACTGCTAGAATCAGAGCACATAGTCAATTCCAGACCGCTGACACCAGTGAATCCAGATTTAGACATTGAAGCCTTGACGCCGAACCACTTTCTAATCGGTCGATCAAGTGCTATGTCGCCACTGGGTGTCTTCACAGACGCAACTATGTCGCTCTCCTCGTGGAGAACAGCGCAAACGCTAGCCGACCAATTTTGGAGGCGCTGGCAGCGGGAATACCGACCCAGCCTCCTCCCCAGGCCCGGTGCTCATCAAAACGTGAAGAGACTGCATGAAGGTGACGTAGTCATTATTGCGGATAGCTCCATGCCACGAGGAACGTGGCCCAGAGGCGTAATCGCCCAGCTATTTCCTGGCCCAGATGGTCATGTGAGAGTGGCCATTGTTCGCACACGCGCAGGTGACGTCCGCCGCCCAGTTTCCAGACTCATCCCCATTTACTCCGAGCATGAAGACGGTGTTAGCACACGTGGGGGAGACTGTCGTAAATAGCTATTAGGGTCATGCATGTGTTAGATTAGTCTTTACGTTTAGGTTACTATTTTTACTTTTTTATATCATGTTTTACTTTGTGCTCACATATTATGTCAAATGAATTGCGTGGAATGTTTTATATCTAGTTATAAGTCTAGGATTCATGCTCCTTTCATACGTGCTTAATATTGTACCTATTTATAAGTCTAGGATTCGTGCTCCTTTCATACGTGCTTATAATTAACGAGATTGACAGAAATAAGTAAATAAAACTCACTCTGCATATAATGCCCACTAGTTCAGAGATACAAATCGCCCGGCCATTCCTATATAAACCCGCGCCATTTGTAGCATATTCAGAGAACTCAGAGAGCTTAACTCTATCACTTGCCTGAACACTCTCCAGTAAATAAACTCAGACATATGTGTTTTTATTTCACACAACACATATTCCGGTAAATGGAGGTATAGCGGACTTCGAGACAGCACGACGGCCAGCGCGTTCCAGCGGCGAGTTTCTACGCTTCACCCAACGAACCCCTCATCACGAAAAGTTACAGTCTACACTCCACACTAGGTCTTATTGGGATTAGTCCGGTTTCCTCACGATTTTTTCCTTCACCGAAAAGCGACTGGTAAATATCAAATGATATTTCGTACATACATAAGTTCCGAAAAACTCTTTGGTACGAGCCGGAGTTTGAACCCGCGACCTCCAGATTGCAAGTCGCACGCTCTTACCGCTAGGCCACCAGAGCTTGATATGATTCCAATATCATTCTAATATCGGTTTGATGTCTGTGCACGTTCGACTTGGCCTGACACTGACAGTCATGCACGGAGCGAAAAAGCGCCGGTAACGTGCGTCCACTCCGCCGCCTCCCAACATTTCTCATTTATAACTTGCAGCCAAACTTCCATCTTATTTACTAGTCATAGTGCGGCTAATTATCGTCACTGCCACGGTAAGCACGCATAATTCCGACATTCGTGTGCCGTTAGATTCAGACATTTCGTGCGCATAGACTTTAGACACTATAAAATACCTCTCGCGTGCAAATACTTTATACATATTGCACAATGCACATCTCAATACAGAAAACGATACAATGAATACAAAAACTCAAGAAGAGGCTCAAACGGCGGTCATATCACTAAAACGATCCCTTCCAGACAATCTTTATATAGGGAAAATTAATAAATTTATGTCATGTCATGTAAACCTTTCGTTAAAAATCGAAGTCGCTTGTAACTTACAGCACACCTCCATCTTGTTTGCTATTCATAGTGCGGCTAATTATCGTCACCGCCACGACAGGCATGCATCATTCAGACATTCGTGTGCTGTTAGATTCGCGGAGGGAGTTATGAACTGGAGTTAGCTTAGTTCTAACGCGGTTTTACAAGTTTGGGGAGATTGTGCTTAATAGTATTTACTGGCTTGACATGTGAAAATACATAGTGATATCTACATTATTAAATGTGGAAATTCGGTAATTACTAGACTGACTGGCAGATTAACTTACATATTTGGAACGATGGACATTATAAATTCAAATTCGACATGACAACCATGATACCGCTTCAGTTCACGACAGACAACCAAAGAATGACGGCTACAGACCGTTCAAGCGTGCAAAAAAAATATTTATTGTCTAATTCACTACCGCTGCGTACTTTTGCGATGCTGCGGAGCAGATGCACATACATCCCAACTCGGCCGGTATGGATGTCGCAGTCGGATCGTATAATCCGCCGTATTACATTACGGCTAGTCGTTTTCAAAAACAGGGGCGTTTTGAAATGCGGCGGTTTAACGATTAGCCGTATTGAATGCGGCTGAATGAGAATCCGCCGGAATGTATTCGGCGCCATACGTTCTTCAACACGGCTAGCCGTAATGTAATACAGCGAGTCATTAGCCGCCGCTTTGACAGTTTTTAGTTCCCATTTTTAACACTCGTGGCGCTGCCTGACAAACGCTGGGGTGTCCATCAAATCTGGAGTTTGTCGGACTGTTTCTTTTCAAAAAAAAATTTCCTTCGCAACTTAACTAGACGGAGCCCCGCGAACGCGGGGCTCCTATTTCTGAGCGGTTTGCCCTTCGGGCATCTGAAGCTACCTAACGAACCTAACCTACCTACCTATTGAATAAGTGAGACGTCCGTGAAAACATTACACTTTGGGGAAAAAAGCGTAGGTAGGTAATTAGGTTAGGTTCGTTAGGTAACTTCAGATGCCCGAATGGCAAACCGCCCAGAAATAGGAGCCCCGCTTGCGGGGCTCCGTCTATTTAAGTTGTGAAGGAAATGTTTTGGAAAAGAAACACATGTAGTGCGGTGGAACCATGGTAGAAATAAATTAAATTGCAAACATTGTCAAACTCCGGTTACGTAGGCGACCGAAAGAACTGGTCACTCTACAATGTACGATGTGGCTAAACGTGGGCCGCCTTATTGAAGAACGTATCGCAGTGACAATCCGGCTAATCGTCGAACCGCCGCATTTCAAAACGCCCCTGTTTTTGAAAACGGCTAGCCGTAATGTAATATGGCGGATTATACGATCTGACTACGACATGGATATTAAACGCATCACACAGTAGAGTCAGACCAAAAATAGTCTGCAGCGGATTTGATAGCCCACGCAGTGCAAGTGGCATTTATACGTCATAATTTCATAGAAGTTTGACGTTTAAAATAACAATTTCACTGCGTGGGCTATCAAATCCGCTGCATACTATTTTTGGTCTGACTCTAATAACAATCATAACAATAATAGTAACAGATCTACAATGGGTTAATATCATGTTTGTCAGTTCCAATTAAAAAGCGATGCAAACCGCCACCACTGACGTCAAACTTCAAACTACCCCACAATTGTAATAATGACAACATTATGAGTTGAGACGTAATGTAAGTTGTGTTGTTGTGATCGTGCCGTTTAGTATCTCGAGAGACTGGAGCGATAAGACAAGTGACAGTTGTCCATTGTCACACGACACATTGACAGATTGTGAGTTAAGATCAGAGAGAAGTTCCTGTTTTAAACCTTTTGAACTAGATGTCGCTAGGCCCGCTCTCTAGGCTCTACGTTCTATGAGTAATCATATGTAACCCGGCTGCCATTGTGTCTTGCTTCGGCGTTTAGAATCTACAGATTGAGAGGTAGGTAAGAATAAGGGCTCATTTAGACGGCACTCGAACTCGCATGCAATTTTAGTTACATTGCGAACCATTGAGGTTGCATCAACTCAGCTGACCGATCAAATAACACAATGTAATGAAAGTCGCATGCGAGTTCTCGTACCGTCTAAATGAGCCCTTATGCTATGCGTTTATAAACCGACAGTAGAGAGTTCTAACACTAACTCACTGGCAGGAACACATCACTTTGTACTTATAGTGTTGTGTTCCTAGAGTGTCGTGGAGACGTGTGTCAATGGAAACGCTCCGTAGGCTTAGTCAGCGCAACGCGAGAGGAACTCATTAAGAATTAATTCGCGCGATAAATTTAAGTGCCGCGAACAAACTGAACGTTTGTCATTACATGTATATATATATACATTGTAGAATTAAGTCTTAACATTTGTTTGTAATAGTGCGGAAGCCTAGAATAGAATTTACTATCATGTTAACAGTTTATAGTATCTAAAAATTGTAAATAAAGATGTCAATCACAATGAAAAAATCAACGATGATCAACTCTAGCCAACGTGGGACTCGAACCCACATCCTTGGACCATTGCTAACTGACATTGATGGCTGACGATGTGGTGGAATATCTTCGCAAGAAGACCCGTTACGAGTTGAAAGTGTTCCAGCTGCGATCGCGTCATTACGTGCACTTCAGCTCGTTTGTGGTGCGCGTGCCGCGGCCGCTGCTGGAAGCCATCGCGAGCACGGACTTCTGGCCGAAGGGTGTGATATTTCGGCGGTTCCGTGGGAATCTACCGAATCCTACACCAGAGCAAGTGACTCCGCAACAGAAAACTGCGTCACGAAAATGATTTTTTAGTATTTAAGATTTTTATTATTGTATATGTTAGTTTGTAAGGTATGTATCTATGGGCCTTAGTAGCCTGAAAATAAATGCTTTGATTAATTGATTGATTGCACCGCAATCCAGTACCTACATGTCATCTTAAAAAGTCATTGTCAGTAGAGGTGACAGCAGGCTGTCATCTATTGGGCATTAGCATGTCGAGCACTAGTACCAGCACCTACGCTCTATTATTCTTCCCATTATTTCTTTTAAATTTCCATTTCCACAGATAAGCCGACAACACGACCTTCCCCGAATCACCCCGTCTCGTAAACCTAGGCCCGGGGGAAATCTGTCCAGCGGACATAATGGGACAACAAAAACTGCCCACGGCTTTGCCTGGATTACGTCACTGATTCGGGGAAAGTAAATTAAATTTGGAATTTATAGCTTCATTTTCGCTGAAACATGCTTAAGTTTCGGATTCGTGGAAATATTTTTTTATACAAGTACTACATCGGGGGACAAGCATACGGCCCCAAGCATATGGGCCCGATTCGGATTTTGAAATAGACATCTATTAGATATCTTTTAGACATCACCAAGATACGATAACGATATGTTTAAGATCTAACCTGTCAAATTTGACATTTGCGCGATTCTGGAGATACTCTTGAACGATTTCCACAGGATATGACTTAGAGATCCAATTCACATCTAATAGATATCTTACTCTATCTAACGTAAAAGTGGCATTGGTTGCCCGAATTGCGCTGCAAAAGAGAACTAGTTGATATCTAAACTATAACGTATCTAGAATGGATCTAGTACGTGTCGTCACTTGTGAATATCTTGAAGTTCGAATACGGCAGTATTGTAGTTACATTTTACACCTTACACCGGTAAAACGACATTATTACCTATCCTCCCAAACCCAACTTTTATTGTATCACCATTTTTACAAGCAACTTTCCTCGCGAAGTGACAAACAACGAACAGCGGACATAGTAAGAGCGATAAAATCTAGAATACTATTCATATTTTTCAGTATTTTATCGATATTTATTGCGAGGTCACGTTTTATATAGCGCGCCCTCTATAAAGACGAGCGTAAAATAAAAATTGTACTTAAGAGTCACACGAATTCGCCGCCAATATACTTGAACAATGAAAGATGAACATTTTACAACATATATTAATATACCGTGTATGGCCTGTAATATGAGCAAAAAATTAAACTGTAGGCTGTACTCCTCATACTGACCAACATTTGTTCAGCGACTTTTAAAAATAACTTGTGGTTTGATTTATAATACACTTTAATGTTTATTCTAAGACGCAATGTATTGCAAATTTTGTTATGTTTAAGGCGTGACAACAACGTCAATCACAATGATATGGCATGGCGATGGCGTCCATTGAAAATAATATTAATTTTGTATGAAAAATAGGGAGACTAAATATTACATAATTTTTAAAAGTTGTTGAACAAAAGTGTCACCGTTTGCGGAGTAAAATATATGTTTTAATTATTTGCTCATGTTACAGGCCACACCCGGTATATACAATTTCTAGTAGTCAAAGAATTTAATTTCCGTAGCATTTCGTACCTTGTCACAGTGACAATCAATATGAAAGTCGCTAGGCACCTCATTATCACTGTACCACATAGGGACTATTATCACTGTGACAAGGTACGAAATGGTACGGAAATTAAATTCTTTGACTGTATCAGACATAGATAATGTCGTTTTGGCCTCCCCACAACATAGCGCGACTGGCTTCGGCTATGGCGACAACCATAGGTTGGAGCGAGACACAGCGATCCGACCTTTCGCTCCCACCTATAGTTTTCACCTTAGCCGAAACCAGTGCCATGTCGTGGCCATGCCGTAACGTGGATTGTATGGCGACGACTAGGTTCGTGAGACTCTTAAAACATTATGCTTTAACAGCAACACTCTAAAATGAATAAACATGAACCTTATGCCTTTGAAATAAGGATTATGATTGGGCAATAACAGAGTGAGGCAATAACGCAATCTGAAATGTATCGGAGAGATAAGTAGCGTGACGCTAAATGCAAAATTATATCGCTGTTTTTATATTAAGAGATGATGATGATTGTTGAGTTTTTAGACGCAAAAACCGGACAAGTGCGAATCGGACTCGCCCACCGCTGCCGTTGTTATAGCGGCAACAGAAATACATCATCTGTGAAAATTTTAACTGTCTAGCTATCACGGTTCATGAGATACAGCCTGGTGATAGACAGACGTACAGTCAGCGTCATATAGTAAGTAGCATCCAAAGTATTCAAATAGTTCGGTACGCCATACATTACATGGTGAACCGAACTATTTAATACTTTGGATGCTACCTACTGATATGACGCTGACTATACAGTCAGACCGTAAAAAGTCTGTAGCGATTTTGATAGCCCACGCAGTGCAAGTGTCATTTTAAGCGTCAAACTTCCATGAAATTATGACGTATAAATAACACTTACGCTGCGTGGGCTATCAAATCCGCTGCAGACTTTTATTGGTGCGACTATACAGTTTTTACCCTTTGGGTACGGAACCCTACAAATGACGTTGCTGCTCTGTGGCAATCTATTCTTCCCGAGCTTTGATATTAATTAAGGTCCGTAAAAAACACAAAGTTCCGCAAACCTGGCCACAATTTTACAGCGTAATTAGGCCAGGAAATAAATCCTTTTGAATTGTTTTCGTTTATCAGCGGCTGACGCAGCAGTTCACGGGTTTTTCGCTATCGTCTCGCGCCTCAGCGCGCTGGGTCGGCTATAGAGTATATGGGACGCTAGTTCACTTTTAATGGCTCCTCTACACGATGGGCCAACGCCAGCCACTCCAAGGGACACAGTTAGAGGGAGCAAGTGATATTGTTATCTCATTCTACCGCAATGGCTGCGTCCCTTGGAGTGGCCGGCGCTGGCCCATCGTGTAGAGGAGCCATAAGGGGCCCACAGATTACCAGCGGCGGTAACATGGTCGCATTTTTTATCATTTGTCATGTCATGTGTCACTTTCGCACTTACTTATTTGTTAGAAACTGACAGGCATGATGTCAGATGATAAAAAATCGCCCATTTAGCCTTACAGTTCGCCGGACCGTGTCGTTATCGGCCTGTCAGTTGTTCGGAGCTGTCAAATTATGCGTTTAACTGACAGGCTGATATCGTCCGGCGAACTGGTCCTGGTGGAAACTAAATCAGTGGGCCCCTTTAGACAGCATTAAGAGGATTATAACGCAAAATTGTAGTTTTGAGGGTTCCGATCTGTCCGTCTGTCTGCCACCAGGCTGTACCTCATGAACCTTGACAGCTAGGCAGTTGAAATTTTCACAGTGAACTCCCGTCCGAGGTTTTTCCAAGGGTCTACAGTATGGGGTTGGGGGTCTTCAAAAAAGAAGTGTTACCTACAGGTTATTAAAAGGTCGGCAACGCGCATGTACCTACCACCTCTGGTGTCGCAGGCGTCCATCGGCTACGGTGACTGCTTACCATCAGGCGAGCCGTATGCTTGTTTGCCACCGACGTGGTATACAAAAAATAAAGAAAATCATCTAATCTAGACCAGATCAGGGCTAAGACAGCCGTCTCTTTATCATTTGTCATCACGCCTGTCACGTTCTAACAGGTATGTAAGCGCGAAAGTGACGCATGATATGACAGGTGACAGGTGACCATGATACCGCTGCAGGCCTTTTGTGTTTATCGTAAGCACAGACAAAACATCCTCCAGACTGAGCATAGTCGCGCTACCCCCTCTGCCACGCATACGGTAATTTTACTCCATGTTCGAGTCGAAAGTGTCCTTGTGTGACGTCCGTGTCTTTGAACGGACCAACTTTGAACGGACCAATCACGGCAAGGGAGTTCGCTCACCTCGTCCCGCGCACCCCCGCATTTTGGCATCATCGGTTGCATGAAGTAATTGCTCTAAACTCGGTCTAGAGGATTTCTAGTCTATGATCGTAAGTTATGTCAGTGGTTTTCAATTTAGGTATTAAATAGTATTATTACTTACCTTTCCTTTTTAAACCATCTTCATCTGAATAAGCTGCGGAACCCTCGGCGATCGGTGAATTAGCACAAAGGCAAACAACTCCTGCTGACGCTTCTAATAGAACCTGAATTACCTCTCACTCAGTTCTCTCCCTCTCACCCTACCTGACCATGCTAGAGCATGAGTTGATTCGAACTTTAAGATTCGTCAAATATTTCAGCTAGATAAGATATGGATTAGATATGTCAGTGTCAAATGTGACGTTTGTTCAAACAAAAATGACAGTTTTTCCCATCCCACCATTTTCCCGCTTCGTAGAGGGAAGCGACTATGAACAGAGAACCCGCCTAGAGCGTTCTCAACTATCTCAATACTCAATGTGTTAAGATCCTAAAAGATATAGCCGGTCAAACAAATTTGTCAGTAGAAAAAGGCGCGAAATTAAAAACCACCAAAAACATTTTCATGTAAACGCCAAGACGACACCATAAGGCTCGCTTAGTCAAAAAGTTATCAGATCTCTTGTAGAGCCAAGCTTCTAACTCTACAAGCCCTAACTTCACAAACTCTACACCTTAGTCAAAATATGTGGCTTGGCCGTTTCTGATATTTACTACATTATTTTTTTTATTTTATTGATGACTATCGGCAGTCACTAATATTATTTAAAGAGCAGTCAGTTTGTGCCAATCTTTTCCATTTCAAACATTTCCATGTTAGGATCAAAAGCTTTCTTAATATTTAATATAAAAAACACGTGTTATTTTTTCTCCAATAAATCCTATTACGTTAGACTCGTTCTAGGGGATTATAGCATTGTAAGGAGTGACATAATATACTCTAGGGCCTTATTCGACATGCCACTTTTGACGTCGCATGTTGAACTTCCGTTGAATCGAATCATTACTTGTCAAAATTTGACATTAGCAATCCACAGTTAGGTGACAACCAAACCAAACCATTACA
Source organism: Cydia fagiglandana (assembly GCF_963556715.1). Taxonomy (NCBI): domain Eukaryota; kingdom Metazoa; phylum Arthropoda; class Insecta; order Lepidoptera; family Tortricidae; genus Cydia; species Cydia fagiglandana. The sequence goes on along the minus strand of NC_085934.1, from coordinate 2,355,812 downwards.
AACCTAAGTTATAATAAAACAAAGTTGTTTTTTGTTAAATTATTGGTTGTACCGAATGAACTATCCGCACTTGATGAACTTCAACTACTGAATTGAAGTTGACGCGAAATTCGACAGTTGTACAGTCATCAGCAATAGTATCTTAGACAACTAGGGCCGCAAAAATATATGACGCGCTCTTATTGCGCTCCAAATAACAAGGTGTCACACATATTTTTGCGGCCCTAGTTGTGTAAGATACTATTGCTGATGACTGTATGTACATGTCGAATAAGGCCCATGGTAGGTAGATATATTTTTTATGTACTTGTTTGTTTGTATCTACTTGTTTGTTACTTATGCTTTTTTTGACATTTAGATTTTATTCTAGAAATTCTAGACTAGTATTTTTTTTATACAATTTTTTTTTTAATGTTTGACGATCCTTTTGTGAAATTCTTAGTGTTAAATTTGACATGTATAATAATCCAATTTTATTATGGAATAATATTAACATCAATAAATTGCTCTGATAATTAGATTAAGATTAATTACGATTCATAAGAGCTTGTTGCTAGGCCTACATGAATAAAGTATATTTTGATTTTGATTTTTTGATTTATGGACCGATTTTATTTTGATATCGCTTTGAGGCTTCTGCTTTGGTTATTTGATAAAAGCTTCATTTTATTTTGGTAACACCTTGAGTCGTGTCACTCATAAAATAGGCATCTCATCTCTCACTCACCTTTAAGTGTGATATAAATAAGAACGATACACGTGCGAATAGATAATTCGCAACTCGTGTAGATTTTAATCACTACCTCCGGTAGTATTTAAAAAAAATTCGCCACTTGTTGTTATCGTGAAATCGATTTTAGGTATGTTGTGGCTTCAAAGTATTTAAATACGTAGATTACTAATATTAATTATCGGGATTAAATTGATGTAAACTACGTTAATCTGCATCGGATTATATATTAAGCACAAATTAAGGCTTTGTTTAATGGGTACACGTAATAATATGTATAATGAAGTATTATTATTATTTTAAGGCATACTTATATAAAGGGTCTAGCAGGCTAAGCGAACAAGAAGTGCCCCCAACGACGGATTTGGCCATTCTTTCAGGCGGTGTACTGGCAGGTCCTAAGAACTCTCTATGCTTAATATCAGTCCTCGATCGTCTTTTGTTTTCGAGTTATTCAGGATAATGTAAAATCATCAGTGTATCATTGAAAGCGTCATATTTTGTAAACCGTTCAAGTTAGATTAACCAAACAAAATTATATTTGTCAACAATAAAATAGACTAAAAAATGAATATGTTTAACCTGCATCATGTCCTTATACTTCATTATAAAAAAAAAACATTTTATTTTTCTTCTCATTATTTTTTATACTATTCGCGGAGGTACACCTACAAAAAAAATATGCATGAGTAGCCACTAATACCCACTATATACACATATAAAAATATTTGCATAAATCTTCGTGCGTCATGTCAAAAAAAAAACATTATCGAACAAGGATCTCGGAAACGGCTCTAAACATAAAAAAAACTCAAAAATGCGCGTTTTCCCAGAGATAACTAGAGATTTCCCAGAGAGATTTTTACTCATTGAAAGAATATTTAGACTATATGCCGCATATTTTATAGTATAATGTAGTATTTAAATATCGTGACTGTATTATTTTTGCATGCTGCATGGTAGGTCATAAGAATCTAGTCATAGTTTTAGGTAATATTCAATATTTCTATGCCTATTCAGGCAGGATGTGCTGTTCAGAAATTGTATTTTACATCTTTATTGTACCGCATTCAAGAAATAAATAAATGATTATGATTATGATTATAAGATCTAGCTAAATCAATTTATCGCCCCCGAAAACACCCATATAGCAAATTTCATCGAAATCGTTAGAGCCGTTTCCGAGATCCTCAACGCAACGTCCTAGAACAGAAAAATGTTACTTTAATCCCTCCTAGCAGGCAAGAAAAGCGCCACTTTGAAGCCTAGCAGGGACGGAAATCGATCTAGCTAGGTCTTATCTCTGGGAAAACGCGCATTTTTTGAGTTATTATATGTTTTCCGAGCAAAACTCGGTCTTCCAGATATTGATAATATATGTAGAAAAATAAAACTATTCTAGCCTCCTGAGTCCCTGAGTCTCCTGAGTCCAAATGGAATTTTGAATTAAAATAGAACTCAGGAGGCTAGGTAACTTTGACCATAAACTGTCTAGATATATACCTCTAAGGCCCACTTGCACCATCCCACTAACCCGGGGTTAAGCGGTTTAACCGTCAACTCAGTGTCAAATTGTACTGGTAACCATGGTAACTCCAGGTTTAACCCGTTAACCCCGGGTTAGTGAATGGCGCAAGTGGCCCTAAGTATTTGGAGAAGTATTCAAGGATGCCAGACTTTTGGCGCGTTGTTTCATACGCTCATATAGATGCTGACTGTACTTAGATTATTACTAACTATACCAACATTACGCACCAAAATTAATTATCTGTCCGACAGATCAAATCTGTCCATTTATTAACGTCAGATCTAATTAAATTCCACAACCATCTACAAGTGTCAATGCTATCAAGATGGCGTGGCGGCGTGGCGTGTGGCGTTCGGCGTGTGGCGTGTGGCGTAAACGCTACGTCCGTTCGACACGCCCGCGATCGAGATCTCGTATTAGATGGAGAGCTAGCCTCGAAAATTGGTATAGAATAATGAGTGCAATGAATACTGACAGTTACTAGAGTTAGACCAAGAAAAGTCTGCAACCATTTTGATAGCACATGCAGTGCAAGTTCATTTATACGTCATGATTTTATAGAAGTTTGACGTTTAAAATAACACTTGCACTGCGTTATGCTATTAAAATCGCTGCAGACTTTTATTGATCTAACTCTATACTATCTTTACTACTACTTTCGAGCGTTTAGTAGCTGTTTATTGGTGCAGGTCAGGGAATGCAGGTCACTTGAATAATTCAAATTTTAGATTTCTGGGACTAGGTACTGTTAAGGGGTACGTAGGGGCACCCCTGTGTATAAAATGTGTAAATATAGTTATCGTGCTCACCCGCACCAATACATGTATGGACAAGTACGAGTGAAATGCATGATGCATGCGTATCACCCGCGCTAAGAAACATACGAATAAGTACGAGTGAAATGCGCAACATAATCCTGTAAAGATATTTTTGGAACTTCGGTTCTAAAGAGGTTTGTGATTTTTTGTATCATTTTCCGAGACTAGCTCTTAGTTCATGTCGTGAGTGTAGCGGAGCGGAGTTGATATGCCAGTTTGCTTTGTGCAATGTAAAGTAATGTAAGTTTTTATGGAACATAGTATAAACTGAAGCGGTTGGTGGCCGAGTGGATCTGACGTCCGACTTTTAATCCGGAGGTCGCGGGTTCAAATCCTGGCTCGTGCCAATGAGTTTTTTGGAAATATACCAAATTTTATGGACCTATGCAGTTTTAAATAAATATATTCTTATGTCATAAAGCGCGATAAAATTACAATTCCTTTAATGCAGATATAATCTAAGAGATTTCGCCTGAACAAATCCAAAACCTTATGAGATTAACAAGTAAGGAAGTTACTTTCCGTACTACCTTTTAACCGCTCTCCTGCAAAATCCTTATTTTGCACTTGCTCAGTATACTCAGAAGATATCGAATTATAAGGTAAGAGTTATTTAAAAAGGCATTATCTTCACAAAGCAGTCGCTTAAAATCTCCAATTAGCATTACAAGAACACCGGAATCCCATGACCGGTGAATTAAATTAACGTTTTCTATCAAAAACAAGATAACGCTTTCCTTGTGCGGGAAATCGTAAATTACCGCCTTTGCAAGTCCACCATAAATCCGCGGGGCGAATCGGCACAATAAACACCTCGGTATCGCTATCGGGGGCTAAAAGCAACGTAGATACGGAACAAACAACAGTAGATTAATTACAATTTAAAGTTTTCTTTGAAAGTTGGAAATAGGGTAATGTTGATGGGGTTTTTTATGAGAAATAAAGTTGGTGCGAAAAACAGTTAGCGAAGTAAGCCTAATATAAGGTAATTTATGTACGTGATTTATTTGTTTTAATATCATGTACCTAATAATTAATAATGAGAAGGGATACTTAAAAGAGGGTGCTATTATAGTCCCAGTTATTTACATTGCATAGATACACTATAACAAGTTTGCTGCATAAAAATATAATTTTAATAAAAAATGGTATACGTATATTTTTTTAAATTAAAACCAAAATATTACTTTGCTAATCCGCGTAAAAAGATAACGTGCTAGTCAATCAGTGCTAACCCGTTATACTTACTTGCATATTTTTTGCATGCAATTAATTTTCCCACCCTCCCACCGCAAAAATAAATACGCAAATAAATATAACAAACCACCACCAAAAGAATAATACTTGACACGTGTTTCGCCTCTCTACGAGGCATCCTCAGGAGTTGTTGACGGTCTGACGTCCGGCAACAGCTCCTGAGGATGCCTCGTATTCTTTTGGTGGTGGTTTGTTATATTTATTTGCGTATTTATTTTTGCGGTGGGAGGGTGGGAAAATTAATTGCATGCAAAAAATACGCAAGTAAGTATAACGGGTTAGCACTGATTGACTAGCATGTTATCTTTTTACGCGGATTAGCAAAGTAATATTTTGGTTTTAATTAATATGGATTTCCGCAAAGTAACGCCTGATTCTATTCACTATTTTTTTAAATCATTTATTTACATACAATATATATACAGTGGTACTACTAAATGAAATTAATAACTTGCTTAAATCTACAATAGGCCTGAGGCATTGTACCAAGGATGCTGGCGGCATTTCCTCGTTGTATCGCAATGCTGATACGTTGTGCGAGGTAGCCGCCAGCTCTTCGGTCACCAGTGACGTCAACCAGACGCTTCGCGATTTCTGCGAACAACATATGCGCGCTGGGACCCCATGGACCTAGAGTTTTAACTCCAAATGGTATACCTACGTATAAGTATGGGCACCATTTTTATGCTTTTTGAACACACTAGTTACAAACTATATTTCCGTACCTACACTAACCACCATCCGTGCACTATCCCACTAACCTGGGGTTAACCAGTTAAACCGGTAACCTACTGTCTCTCCTAGTGTCTATCTGGTTAAACTCCAGGTTTAACCAGATAACCCCGGGTTAGCGGGATGGTGCAAGTGACGCGAAGTATACCTCCTTTCCTTTCACCCCGCCCGGCCATTTGTTTACTGTATTTAGTAGCTAATAGATGCTTCACCGCACAACATTACAACTCTCATAATCTAACCCATATATGCACTCTAAAAGTTCTTCAAATATGTACTTTAAGACTTGAACACAAGGTGTAAAATTGATTGTGATTCCAAACGCACATACGGTGGCTAATATTTGAATGGAAAACGCCGTGAGCGCCGATAGTTTAAAGCAACATTGCTTTAACAACAAATATTAGAGGTTGTCTTGTAATTATAATAATGTATTATTGTAAGGGAACTGTTGGAGTTGTGAAACTATATTAGAACGCCAATCTTGGGTTATACACCGTGAGCCGTAATAATAATAACTCGGCAAACTTTAATAGGGAATTCTTGACTTAAGTATTATCAAAAAGAATAGATAGTATAGAAGAGTCCTGTCATTGTAAATTGTGTAGTCACAATAAATTTACTGCCATCTATCGACACATGACTAAAACTCAAAATGAAAACGTATAAAATTATCAAAAAAATGTATATATGATGAATGATTTAATTATTTTTATATCATTTTGATCCATGATCATTCACTGATATCTATATGTTAAAATTGTTAAATATGAAACGGTGTCGTCACGCCATCTAGCCGAGTATAGGCTAAAGGTGTGTGCGGCATCTATCCGAGAATGACTTTTTCTTGATTTCCGAGGCACGTTTTTTCTTTAGACTTTATTCATCTTATACGAAGTTACATATTATGTCTTTGGTATTATGTATAATATTTCTGTTAAATACTGATTTTTAAGTAGAGGTCCAAATTTTTTTTAGTACTTATTTTGCTTAACTCTAAAAATGATTAAATATGTATTAGATATCATGTAAACTGAGCGTTTTAAAGGATAAGTGCGTTCCCAGCGAGGGTTCGTATGTGTTGTTATAGCGGCAACAGAAATACATCATCTGTAAAAATTTCAACTGTCTAGCCATCACGGTTCATGAGATACAGCCTGAAGACAGACAGACGGACAGTGGAGTCTGAGTAATAGGGTTCCTTTTGGGTACGGAACCCTAAAAATATAAAAACACGGTGTCAAAACTGTTACCAACTTTAAATGTCATACATCAAGTAATTAGCGAACTACATTCGATTTAATACTCGAATTACGCCCAAAGGGCAACTTTCACGGCAATGATACCTTTTCTGACGAAAAAACGCGTAAACAACTCGGTAATAAAATAGAAAAACGCCGCTGGAAGTTGGGGCTGGCAACTTTTTAATTATGACCGCGATTCGCTGGCAACACTGCTCTTTTGTTCACTAGATAGAGCACATTTACAACAGTTGTTAGGGACAGAACTATTTCAGTCACTGACAGCCTTTGGCGACTATGTCAGTTAAATAAATTAATAATAAAAAAACCTAAAATGCTTGAAATAAATCACAATTCCATATACTTTAGTCTTTTCTTTTCTCTGGATATCAACATACCCACAAAAAAAGAAAATTAAAAGTGTCATTTTCGGCATGGTACACGATTCAGTAAAACGCCTGGATATCAAATTTTGGACCATAGTAACCTGATTTTACGGTACCTAACAATTTGACTAAGTGCCTTAACGAGTTCAATGATATAAAGAATAACCCCCTTATTTCTAAACGCATTACAAATAGTACAAATCTAAATTAGCTAATAATCGTTTGTCTTTATCTGTCATTTTAACTTATGTATTTATAAGAGAGGGCCCGATTTAATTAAATTATGTTTTAACAAGGCCCGTAAAGTTTTATGAATAAGGGGGAATATAGTCTTACTAATGCGTAATGTCATATCGAACTACAATCGTGCATATACGCTAAAAGAAATGGAAAAACATATTGGGGTGAAAGTTGTTACAAAAAGTCCCATTACTATTTTAGCATCGAAATCCTCATCCATTCTTACCACGTGACATAGCTGAGCGCCTTTTCGGTTTAAAGATCTTTATTTCTCAAAAGAATAACAATAATTCCCTTACTTGAGAAAAGAAAACAACATGCATAATTTAGCTATGATACTTAATCTATGCTTTTTGCAAGCTTTTATTTAGTTTTACCTGTCCCGTTGTCTGTCTGTGGGTCTGTTATCAAATCTTGCAAGTGTTTGACACACTTCCTGATTTCCGATGAAGTTGAAAATTTACATACATATTATGCACTATTATGGTACCATCGAGCTGACTTGATATAGGCCATAGGAACTCTGTGATAAAACAACACAACACAATTGTTTGGGATTTTTAGAATTGTCTTGATGAGTAAGTAAATATTAGTTGCTTGTACCAAAAAAATAAATGTTTGCCAAAAAATATTTTTGGACTTTTATGAGAGAGAAAATATGTCTATTGAGGGTAATCTGTGCCGTGGGTTTTATGAACTTAAACGCATCGCGTTATTACATCCAAGTTACTGCAAACTATATTTTCGAACGAAAATATGAAAATGTTTTCGTTTTAAATTCTGAAATAGTTTATTGCGTTTATTTTAAGCGGCGATCAAGTTACGAATATTATAGGTATTAAAAGTTTATACAGAATTGTGGTGATAAACTTTGAGTGCTAATTTAGTTTTTAGTATGTTCTGAATTTTGTTATAATACTTAAATAACGTAAAACGGTCTTTGCTAACAGCGCTTTTCTGCAAAAGAAATCGTTTCAGAGATATTATTAATTAAAAAAGAAACAAGTTTTTATTGTTACCTAGACAGTCTAAAATGACTTTTTGATGGTGATGTTGCTGCTATGGGACGTAGTCTAAATATCCTTATTAATAGATGTCAAACAGTGACAAGTAACACTTTGCAAAAAGTAGGTGCTACGAAAAAAAATGTAAAAATCAATTTTAAGTCACAAGTTTACCGATAACATTTATTTATTATGTACAAATACATTCAAAAAATTGAAAAAAAAAAGTTTCGAAGAATTGCAAACCTTGCAAGTTACAAACTTTTCATAAGGTCATTTTTTTTTCCTCTTAAGGCGGCCGCTTGCTGGCTTGGGTGCACGGAGCGGGTGAGCGGGTTAACGAAAAAAAGCAACACTAACTGACGCAGCCATGACAGTTTATGAGATACAGCCTGATGACAGACAGACAGACAGACAGACGAACAACGAAGTCTTAGTAATAGGGTCCCGTTTTTCTCTTTGGGTACGGAACCCTAAAAAGTGTGTAAAAACAGACAGACATCGAGTTGATTTTATAAGTGCTTTTAGTCATAGCACAAAACACTAAGACAGCCAGAAAAAGTCAGAAAGGTAAGAAATATTCATTACGGCGATTTTTCTTCGTAAACAGTAATAAATTAGTCCGTCTATTACACGGTGACGACGGTGTTCCGTATTCATAAAGAGCACCATTTTATAACTAAAGGTTGACCAGTATAAAGACTGGACATGGCCAAAAAAATTGCGCCAAATGATATATTCGTTTCGAATTAGAAATAGAAAATGGGTGTTGAAAATCTTAATAAAGCATAATAATAAGCATTAAAAAATCTTATTGTGTTTTTTTTATTGAAAAACACTCACCTATCCGGAAATGGACTTTTTCTCAAAAATGGACGGCAAAGTCGACTTTGCCGTCTAAAAAATTGGTCGCAAAGCGCGTAGTTTATGGACAGACAAAAATTAAAAAGTTAAAAACATTGCAGTCTCGATTTTGGGACTGCAATGTCCCAACTAGCAAAATAGTCGTATAAGAATTGATTTACTCAGCCTGTAATCGCATAATAGCCGAGTTACGGTTGTTGAAACACCAATATATCGTATAATAGCGGTTAACTCGACTATTTAGCAATTTTCGCTAATTAGTGCTATAATCATGTCGTATAAACGTTTATAGCACTATCTTTTAGCACTTTTATTCCACCTTTTAATAAATGCTGAATTAGCGCTACTAAATCACTTTTATTCAGCATAATTGTTCTATTAAAATCATGTAACAGCTATAGAATAGCTAATTGTCTGAATAAGGCGCTTTAATACAACTGTTACTCAACTCTCTTCTCTGTTGCTATAAAAGCCTATTAAAAGCAATCCAATAACCATTTGGCAACAATGCTGCTGTAACAGCGCGCTTATATCATAATTCGGGTAATGGGGCTCAAACCGCTGTTATAGGAGCTGAAGTGTATTTACAGGTTTTATTCAAAATGTATTCAGCTTAGAGTACTTTTAAAGAGTTTTGAACTACATTAACAGCACAAGTCAGCCATGTTGTACGTTTCAATATAGTCCGGTGGCCAACTGCATGAAACCCTACCTGATAAAAAAATAGAAAATCCTACTCTGTAGGGGTAGCTGACTTTTAGTAGCATCAACTGCTCTTGGTCGGCCGCGGCTTAATTTCGCAAATTTTGCGTAAATGGCAAAATAGTGGCACAAAAATTCATCAAAAAAAAACCCCATCGTATAATAGAATGAAACTTGCAGGGTAGGATAGCTGCCTTTGAGGACAGCAAAACAAAAGTGGTCAGCTACATCCTGTGTTGGCAGGTTCCTGTGTTCGACCGAATTTGTGGTACCACGTGACAACTACAATTTACCTCATCGAAAAATAGAATGAAAAAAACTGATTGTAATACCTACATTAAATTTGTTGACGTATGTCTTGGTCGGCCTCACCTTAGCCTGATAGCTTTTGCAGTCCGTCCGCACTAAAAAAAATGTGAATGGCAGCAATCCTAACCATACAAGTGACATCCTATTTTTCGATGAAGTAAATTGTAGCTCACGTGGTACCACAAATTCGGTCGGACACAGGAACCTGCCAACACAGGATGTAGCTGACCACTTTTGTTTTTTTTATGAATATTTGTACCACTTTTTTGCCATTTGCGCAAAATTTGCCAAGTTAAGCCACGGCCGACCAAGAGCAGTTGAAGCTGCTAAAAGTCAGCTACCCCCACAGAGTAGGATTATTCTATTTTTTTATCAGGTAGGGTTTCATGCAGTCGGCCACCGGACTATAAATCCATAAACATGGCGACAACATGTGCTATAAGTGTAGCAGTAAACGCAGTTACTCGACTTATAGTCGAATTAATGAGATATAACAGAAACTAGATCGTGTAAGCAAATTTTTACTTATTTTAATTAATATTTTTTTTATTGAAATTTAAGAAAATAGGCGGCCCATGAATATATATGAACCAGTGCCTTTGGTTTTATCAATAAAGTATTTTTCGCGCTAGGTTTTACTGTATTACGTGTACTTACAGACAGTAAAAACTTATGTACACAATCACGGTAAAAATAAATGTCATGGATGACAGCAGTAAGAAAATACTTAAGTACCTTTTTGTTTTAATAGATACGTGAAGACGATTTAGGCCTCAAACTTATTAATCAAATAATTGAAATATAATCGCTTACCTGAGATCGTTTTTAGCACATATTAGTTGAATAAAAGCATTTACTGCACTCTTACACATTTAAAATGCCGAGTAAAAGCAATTCGGCTACTTTTACGAAACATTTTTGCCGAGAAAAAGCAGTGCAGCTGCTTTTATAGAACACTTTCACTGAGTAATAGCAAATTGATAATGTTTATAGAACAAATAATCGAATAAAAGCACTATCGTTGCTATTAAAACACTAGAAGCGCTTTATATCAACTTTTACTCAACTCTTACAGCATCGATTTGCTTCTTATACAGCGCTTACTCTATTTTTATAACACTTTTAGTCTGTATAAGTGCGCCTTTTCGCGTTGAGTAAACGCTTACAGGACTTTTATTCGACTGTTTTTACACCGTTTATAGCACCAAAAAGCGAAAATAAAAACGTGCTCTCAACTTTTATAGCACATAGATTTGCTAGTTGGGGTTGCATACAAATTCCATTATTTGTCGAGTTCCAAACTTTTTAAAAGTTGAAATTACCATATTAAATGAAGGCACAGGCCCATTAAACAGCCAAACAGATGAATAGTACCGCGACTATTTAGATGTCTCAAATAGGTTGGCGTATTTTTGGCAGAAAAATACACTTCTATTTTTTTATTAAAAAAAAATAAAAAGGAGGCAAGGGTTTTTTTCTGTCAAAACATATGTATATGTAAGAACGTTGCTTTTGTAAAATATGTCTATGATATTTATATTTCTTGCACCATTTTTGAGAAAAGCACTATATATGACTCGGCTGGAAGGCTACTTGCTGGCTTCGGATTCAATTAAACGGACTCCCAAGGTCGTCCGTTTAAAACGAATCCTCAGCCTGCAAGTAGCTACTTCCGAGCCTCGACAATAATGTACTATTTCTTCCCCGCTAGGAGGGACCAAAGTGGCACTTTTCTTCCCTACTAAAACTTAGAAGGGATCAACGTAGCATTTTTCTAGAAAGGCCACGATTATTTTTCTTTTTTGCATAGGTACTATTTTATTATTTAATAATTTTTATTTCATTTTTTAGGTTCAATATTATTCTGGAAGGTAATAATCTCCTCATCGGCAGGTGATGTGGAAATTAGTAGCTATGTGTCATGGCAATGGTAGCAAAACTATTTCCACATTGAGCGTTAACACTTGTATCCCTCACTACGCTAAGGATTCTATTTTAGCATCCCACATTACGCTCAGGATTCAATGTACCCCTCGCCGTAAATTTGTCATTTTGCTCCCACACAATCTACTATAAATTTTTGCCCTAAGTTGACATAAGAGACCATAAGGGTCTACATAATCTAGTCTATAAGACTAGATTATGTACGCTTTATGAACAGACAAGGGAACTTGGTACTTTAATATGGACGTGGCAAATAATGTTAGGTAACTCGTAAAGGACATGTCATCGATAAAGTAGGATACTCGTAAGCTCGCATATATGTACCAAAGTAGATCAAAGGTTTTACGGTCTGGACACGATATTGCGCGACCGGTTTCGGCTAAGGCGACAACCATAGGTTGGAGCGAGACACAGCGAACGGACCTTTGGTTCCCTCCTATGGTTTTCGCCTTAGCCGAAGCCAGTCGCGCAATGTCGTGCCCAGGCCGTAACCGTGGCCTCTCATGTAATCACATCGTCATCATTGGCCGTTGTGAAAAGGCCCCTGTATATATTGGGTCAGCGTTGGCCAGTCTGGGGGACGCATTTATGCGTTAGAGGGAGCAAGTGATATTTCTATCTCATTCTACCGCATGGCTGCGTCCCTTGGACTGGCTTGCGTTGGCCCAATATGTACAGATTTACTAATCTGTGGTACAGGGGCCTAAAAGATAATTTAAGGTACCGTTCGGATTCAGACTGCACGACTGCTACTGCAGCAGTATTGCAGCGCGACATTAATGCCGATTGCAATGAAAATTGATTGTTTCTTTTGTAGCGCAACTAAAAAAGACTCCAGTCTGCGACTCCATCAACAATTTTATAGGGACCGTGCGCGTTGGAGGATCTGCCATCTTGTGGCCTGAGTCGGAAACATATGTGCAAATGTACTTTGCCAAAGCAAGTACTACCAACTACCGTTCTCGTCGGTACGTTTCCTTGTGCATAGTATGTTCTACCATCTTGTGGGCTACAGCGGAAGCATAAACGACACATTTACGCCTCGCGCCAAAAATCTGACGGCTCCTGTGCTGCCCCCTATAGTTCATTCACGGGGCCTATAGCTTTTATCTAAATAACAGTAATTATAATTTTTAGGAAAAAAAAACCGACTTCTATGGGGCCCGGCGAAAGATTATGGTAGATGGTGCACTATGTAGAAAAGGAGGTAAAACCTACTACCTAGTAGGTACCGTACCTACTTTCTAGTAGCATTTCGTTTCCGTAAGGGTCGTAGTTATCTAGCCTAACCTAACCCACTTCTCTGATAGCAGTTCGGTTCTGTGAGGATCGCAGTTCTAACCAAACCTAACCCACTTTTGTTCGGTTCTGTGAGGATCGCAGTTCAAACCTAACCTAACCCACTTAACGGCGCATGCGGTGCGGTGTACGGGAGTTTGAGCGGGAGGGGTTTGGCCTCATCATACCCACATTTTATGGTAGGTAATCATAGTGGTTTATTTAGTTTAGGTATCATAGTGGTTTTCCGGGTCAAGGTCCGGGTCTCTGAGTCAGAGACCGGGTCCGAGTCCCGGTCCAAGTCCGGGTCCGGGTCCGAGTCCGGGTCCGAGTCCGGGTCCGAGTCCGGGTCCGGGTCCGAGTCCGAGTCCGAGTCCGGGTCCGAACCGGATCCGGGTATGAGTCCGGGTCCCAGTCCAAGTCAAAATCGAAATTCGAAATCACCAAACATGTACTATGCGTCGTTGAAGAGTTCTGTTCTGATCATCATCAGCAGTTCCACTTCATCAAATGCGACAGTTTTTAATGTAAATGCTTGATTTTATGATGAAAATACAAAAAATTCTATACGTATGCCTTTAAGATTTGAGGAGTTCCCTCGATTCCTTATGGATCCCATCATCAGAACTCGAGCTTGACAGAAATGTGGCTTAAAAACTAAACTTGCTTAACAAACATAACGAAGAGGACAAATCGCCAAACGTGAACTATGCGTCGTTGAAGAGTTCCGTTCTGATCATCATCAGCAGTTCCACTTCATCAAATGCGACAGTTTTTAATGAAAATGCTTGATTTTCTGATGAAAATACAAAAATCTCTATACGCATGCCTTTAAAATTTGAGGAGTTCCCTCGATTTCTCATGGATCCCATCATCAGAACTCAAGCTTGATAAAATTGTGGCTTAAAAACTTAACTTGCTTAACAAACATAACGAAGAGGACAAATCGCCAAAGGTGAACTATGCGTCGTTGAAGAGTTCCGTTCTGATCATCATCAGCAGTTCCACTTCATCAAATGTCACGTTTTTGAATGTATATGCTTGATTTGTTGATAAAAACACAAAAATCACCATATGTATGCCTTTAAGATTTGAGGAGTTCCGTCGATTCCTCATGGATCCCATCATCAGAACTGGATTTTGACAAAAACGGGACCAATCTGTATGCATATACATACAATCAAAAAAATAATTTTCAAAATCGGTCCAGTAATGACGGAGATATGGAGTAACAAACATAAAAAAAAAAAAAAAAAAAACATACAACCGAATTGATAACCTCCTCCTTTGGGATTTGGAAGTCGGTTAAAAATAGGCGTTATGGTATAAATTGTGTATTAAACACATAATTTTTACATGAAGACAGTTGTGTTTTGAATGTTTTTGTAAATCAATTGAAAGTTGTCTAAGAAGAACTCGAGTCACTACAAAATACTCGAGTCTCTATCAAGTTCAAAAGGACTCGAACTTTGACTCGATACGATTCTCAATTCTGAAATAGTAACTAACACTAAACGAGACTGTTTCATATAAGGTTAATGAGGCTAATTCCGTCATAGGGACTATTCCGTCCATGAACGTATATTTCTTTGATTTTCAATCGTAGGATAAAAACTCATTTGCTTTTTATCGCTGCTTTGTCAACGAAATTATCAATGTTGTTCGTTGTTCGTGAAAAATGTTAAGTAGACGGAATAGCCCCTATGACTAGGGTTTGCAATCCGAAATATATGAAATTATCCGGATCTACATCCGGATCCGAGGATCTTCCCATACATTTCGGATCCATACTGCAAACCTATGACGGAATTAGCCTTTGGACCTTATTTAGATATTTTCGTATCCAAGATGCCATTACAAGAGAAATGAAAATAAGTATAGTATTTTATCAGAATAGCCAGCATTCCTGTTCCACGGCGCATTCCTTGGAATAATTGTTCCGTCTGTCGGATCGTTCGCATTCCTGGACGATAATTTACTGCCGTAGCTCATGCTGACTGTACCTAATTCAGAGTAGATAAAGTACCTACTATAAGTATACATATAATACTCACTGTCTAACAAAATCAATCACAATCATTCTCCCTAATAAACTAAAGGTATAATACAAAAGGATTTATTAGTACATATTAAAAACCTTTAGAATAAAACAGATTAAACATACAAATTATAAACTAAAGGTTAAATTCGGATGGCAAATACTTACAGCAGCGTAAAGGGGCCCACAGATTACGAGTTCGCCGGACGATATCAGCCTGTCAGTTGCTCGGAACTGTCAAATTTTGCGTTTAACTGACAGGCCGATATTGTTCGGCGGACTGGTAATCAGTGGGCCCCTTTAAAGCTCTATTCGGATGCAGACTGCACCAGAATCAAGATTTATATAAAAGTAAATCAAATCTACCCTCAAATGGATCCTTAAGCCATTTGAGGGTAGATGAAAAATAAGTTTTTGGCAAAAATTTCATTTTTGGTACAAGCTTTTATCGCCGACTGTACTTTTTTTTCCACAGGCAACTAATACTCATCGAGACAATTCTAAGAACCCTAAACACAATTAGGTGTCGTTGTTTTATCACAGAGTTCCTATGGCCTCCTCCGGTCTCCATCATCAGATCAGCTCGATGACACCATAATATTGCATTGTCACCCGACTTACATACAGGGTGAAATTTAATTCACTGGCCAAATTGAAACACCCGAAAGAACTCGAAAAAATATTAAACACGTGTTTTTTTCTTTTAATACCGCTCAGTACTTTTTTTTCGAAATAACTCATCATCAAGTTGTCCCAAAAACCTCGTACGTTATGGTGAACTGACAACTACCCACACCCGCTTCTCTCTTATCAGTTAAGGTCATTGACACCCCGCCTCTCCCGCTGTTTGCAATCGCGTCACCAATTATGAACCCTATTGCAGCGAGATAAGAAGACGCTTACCTACATAAGTAATAACCGTCAAAATACAAAGGCAACCCATTTTTACTTAATCTAAAATGTTATTTCTGACATTCTGACTAATGATTATTAACAAAACGTCCGTGGCTTAAAAACAATGAGTAAAAACTAGGTCAGGAATCTTTGCATTCAGGCGTATTTAAAAAATTGAATCAACTTACGCAACTAACGAAAGTCCCACGAGATGGTACTCTTGGATTCAATCCTTGTCTGCGAAGGCGTGGAACTGATTCCATTTCGTATAATCTTTGTGCACCACGTAAACACTCACCACTTAATAAATAACACCGTACCACTTCGTAATATTCCCGGTTCGAAAACATTTTTTTTAACCTTAGTACGCGAGTGACGACGACGAGTGACTAATCATTTATGCTTACCGTTATGTTTACCGCTAGCGCGGAATGGTTTAGTTTAGACTACCCTCGAAATTGATAAACCTGCCTACCATCGCCAACACTAACTAGGTGGACCCTATTACAACGATTATAAGGTTTATTGAAGGTCAGATAAGGGTTTTGCTGATGTTGTTGTTAAAACCTACTATTAGGTTTGTTTACATTTGTGGTAATAGGGTGACCACGACTCGTGGAAAATATTTAAAAATTGAAAAATGAAAATTAAAAAAAAATGTACTCTTTTTTTTCGCTAAATAGATTCCTTAAGTGTAACCTAGTGCCGGGAATGAATATGGCCAGTGATTTAAATTTCACCCTGTATGTATGCAAAATTTCAGCTCAATCGGAAACTGGGAAGTAAGATTTGATTACAGACAACGGTCAGGTGAAATTGTAAACAAAAGCTTGTAATTACATGATCAAATAATGTATAGGTTAAAGTCAGGTCGTCCAGTAACAGATCCAGGCGGTTTTGTATTTGGTCGGTTAACCAATAAATGTTATAACTACCCGAAAATGTACAAATTGTTTGTTTACTTTTATTTAAATACCTAAAGATACAGACTGTTGAATAAGGACGGTTGAATGTAGACTAATTTATAGGAATGTTTAACGGAGTTTCATTAATGAATTATTTGTTATTTGCTCGCGCTGAGTTCCAATATTAAATGTCTGAGACTCTGAGTAATATAATTTAACTTGTTACTCTTTTTGAATAAAATATTTATTTATAGTATACTAGCTTTTGCGCGTGACTTCGTCTATGTGAAATGATGAATTGATGATTAATAAAAACTGTCATAGAGTTGGACCAAGAAAAGTCTGCAGTGGATTTGATAGCCCACGCATGTGTGAGTGTTATTTATGCGTCATAATTGCATAGAAGTTTGACGTTTAAAATAACACGTGCACTGCGTGGGCTACCAAATCCGCTGCAGACTTTTCTTGGTCTGATTCTATGTACTAATCGGCCTGTCAGTAAGAACAAAATTTTGACAGTTTCCAACAACTGACAGGCCGATACCGTCCAGCGAACTGAAATCAGTGGGCCCCTTAAAAGTTCAAACTAAAAGCACGAGAACTGAATGACATCAATTAGATGTAGCTCTGAAATCACTGTACGTTCGAATTGGCCTATGTACCTAATATTTGAGCCACCCATGTACTTATTAGATACTTAGTAAGGTTTCTTTGTATTTCAACGTGTTTCACCCTGTTTTGTGTAGGTACCTACATTAAATAACCTATACCTATATTTTAGGGAAATACTTCAGCTCCCTTTCAATAGGCTGAAGCTCGATACAAAGCACTGTATTGTGCCAAAACGATGACCTTGATTACCCGCCAAGGTCACAGCCTACCCCCACTCGTACTGTACCTTTGCCATTCGATATTAAAACAGGTTACACATAGACCTCTGAGACTTATGGACGCGCTGATGGAAAGTTATCAATAATGCAATAAAATGGAAAAAATTCTGAATCTACTCATATTTTATGAAACTTTCCTCCCCTTTGATTTGAAATTTTCGAGAACTTTTTGAACTTTTTGGAGATTTTCCACATTCAACTTGCACGTCAGTAGGCGCTTCAAATTATAATAATATATTATATAATTAATTCGGACGTAAAACGTGTGTCTGACTCAATTAATCTTATATTAGTCTTAATTTAATTCATTTTTAACCTACTTCCAAATCCCAAAGGAGGAGGTTATCAATTCGGTTGTATGTTTTTTTTTTATTTTTTTTTTATGTTTGTTACTCCATATCTCCGTCATTACTGGACCGATTTTGAAAATTATTTTTTTGATTGTATGTATATGCATACAGATTGGTCCCGTTTTTGTCAAAATCCAGTTCTGATGATGGGATCCATGAGGAATCGACGGAACTCCTCAAATCTTAAAGGCATACATATGGTGATTTTTGTGTTTTTATCAACAAATCAAGCATATACATTCAAAAACGTGACATTTGATGAAGTGGAACTGCTGATGATGATCAGAACGGAACTCTTCAACGACGCATAGTTCACCTTTGGCGATTTGTCCTCTTCGTTAAGTTTGTTAAGCAAGTTAAATTTTTAAGCCACATTTTTGTCAAGCTCGTGTCTGATGATGGGATCCATGAGGAATCGAGGGAACTCCTCAAATTTTAAAGGCATGCGTATAGAGATTTTTGTATTTTCATCAGAAAATCAAGCATTTTCATTAAAAACTGTCGCATTTGATGAAGTGGAACTGCTGATGATGATCAGAACGGAACTCTTCAACGACGCATAGTTCACGTTTGGCGATTTGTCCTCTTCGTTATGTTTGTTAAGCGAGTTTAGTTTTTAAGCCCCATTTCTATCAAGCTCGAGTTCTGATGATGGGATCCATAAGGAATCGAGGGAACTCCTCAAATCTTAAAGGCATACGTATAGAATTTTTTGTATTTTCATCATAAAATCAAGCATTTACATTAAAAACTGTCGCATTTGATGAAGTGGAACTGCTGATGATGATCAGAACAGAACTCTTCAACGACGCATAGTACATGTTTGGTGATTTCGAATTTCGATTTTGACTTGGACTGGGACCCGGACTCATACCCGGATCCGGTTCGGACCCGGACTCGGACTCGGACTCGGACCCGGACTCGGACCCGGACTCGGACCCGGACTCGGACCCGGACCCAGACTTGGACCGGGACTCGGACCCGGACTCTGACTCAGAGACCCGGACCTTGACCCGGAAAACCCCTATGATACCTAAACTAAATAAACCGCTATGATTACCTACCATAAAATGTAGGTATAAAGTATGATGATGCCAAACCCCTCCCGCTCAAACCCCCGTACACCGCACCGCATGCGCCGTTAAGTGGGTTAGGTTAGGTTTGAACTGCGATCCTCACAGAACCGAACAAAAGTGGGTTAGGTTTGGTTAAAACTGCGAGCCTTACAGAAACGAAATGCTACTAGAAAAATGGGTTTGATTAGACTCGAACTGCGATCCTCACAGAACCGAACTGCTATCAGAGAAGTGGGTTAGGTTAGGCTAGAACTACGACCCTTACGGACACGAAATGCTACTAGAAAGTACTGTTTTTACCTCCTTTTCTACATAGTACACCATCTACCATAATCTTTCACCGGGCCCCATAGAAGTCGGTTTTTTTTCTTAAAAATTATTATTATAGAGCAAATTACCAACTTCAATACAGCCGAGTTAAAACAAAATACGACCCAAGCTAGTCCATACATTAAAGGTCTTTGCTGACCCCCAACCCGGTCCCTCGTAAATAATAACAGCATATAAATAAAATGTCCGCTTTTTACATCGTGTAAAATTCCTTTTTATTCCGTATTTTTTCGGAAAATATTAAAAAATAGCGGAACACGTGCGGATTATTTATTTAAAAAGGAATTTGCATTTTGCCTTTAACGCACGTTACGATATGTATTCTCGATATTTAAAACGTGGTGTAATGATGCGGAAATGTTAGGGAAGAGTAAGTATTTTTTAGAGTTCCGTACCCAAAAAAGCCCCAAACCCAAAGGGTAAAATAAACAAGTGCGAGTCGGACTCGCGCACGAAGGGTTCCGTACCATAATGCAAAAAAAACAAATAAAAACCAAAAAACAACGGTCACCCATCCAAGTACTGACCACTCCCGACGTTGCTTAACTTTGGTCAAAAATCACGTTTGTTGTATCGGAGCCACATTTAAATCTTTATTTTATTCTGTTTTTAGTATTTGTTGTTATAGCGGCAACAGAAATACATCATCTGTGAAAATTTCAACTGTCTAGCTATCACGGTTCGTGAGATACAGCCCGGTGACAGACGGACGGACGGACGGACGGACAGCGAAGTTTTAGTAATAGGGTCCCGTTTTACCCTTTGGGTACGGAACCCTAAAAAGACACCTTATTACTAAGACTCCACTACCTGGTACCTGGTCTATTTCTGTTGTTGCTATAACAACAAATACTTTTTTAACCGACTTCCAAAACCCAAAGGAGGAGGTTATCAATTCGGTTGTATGTTTTTTTTTTTTTATTTTTTTTTTTATGTTTGTTACTCCATATCTCCGTCATTACTGGACCGAATTTGAAAACTTTTTTTTTGATTGTATGTATATGCATACAGATTGGTCCCGTTTTTGTCAAAATTCAGTTCTGATGATGGGATCCATGAGGAATCGACGGAACTCCTCAAATCTTAAAGGCGTACATATAGTGATTTTTGTGTTTTTATCAACAAATCAAGCATATACATTCAAAAACGTGACATTTGATGAAGTGGAACTGCTGATGATGATCAGAACGGAACTCTTCAACGACGGATAGTTCACGTTTGGCGATTTGTCCTCTTCGTTATGTTTGTTAAGCAAGTTTAGTTTTTAAGCCACATTTCTGTCAAGATCGAGTTCTGATGATGGGATCCATAAGGAATCGAGGGAACTCCTCAAATCTTAAAGGCATACGTATAGAATTTTCTGTATTTTCATCATAAAATCAAGCATTTACATTAAAAACTGTCGCATTTGATGAAGTGGAACTGCTGATGATGATCAGATCAGAACTCTTCAACGACGCATAGTACACGTTTGGTGATTTCGAATTTCGATTTTGACTTGGACTGGGACCCGGACTCGCACCCGTATCCGGTTCGGACCCGGACCTGGACTCGGACTCGGACTCGGACCCGGACTCGGACCCGGACTCGTTCCCGGACTCGGATTCGGACCCGGACTCGGACCTGGACTCGGACCCGGACCCGGACCCGGACTCGGACCGGGACTCGGACCCGGACTCGGATTCAGAGACCCGGACCCCTAAACTATATGACACCTAAACTAAATAAACCACTATGATTACCTGCCATAAAATGTAGGTATAAAGTATGATGATGCCAAACCCCCGTATCTACACCGCACCGCATGCGCCGTTAAGTGGGTTAGGTTAGGCTATAGAACTACGACCCTTACGGAAACGAAATGCTACTAGAAAGTACTGGTTTTACCTCCTTTTCTACATAGTGCACAATCTACCATAATCTTTCACCGGGCCCCATAGAAGTCGGTTTTTTTTTCTTAAAAATTATTTTTTTTACTAGTAGGAAAGTACCCAATTTACCTTTTTTTGTTAATTCGTCCTTCCTTTGTGTTCTGTGGATGCTTATTTGGTTAAATTAAATGTTTAGATTTAAGCAGGCGTGGCTCACTCCGCGATTTCGTGGCTTTGCTGCAGGTAGCTGAAAGTTCATCCGTTCGACCCCAATTTCGGGGTTTGCCATAAGCCGCGCGTGACGCTGTCGCCACCTAGCGACCATATCTGTGCTGATCGTAACAGACGCGTTTTGTTAGGGAGTGAGTCTTCTGTACCTAGTACTATTATTTATTCTGTGACTTAAGCATCGCAGCCTAGATTAATATATATTTTCCTGCAAACCTTTCAAAGCAGCGCTCATTCAGACTTCAATACATCTTTCTAATCACATAATGATCTTCAAAGACCTCCCATCTTATTTAAGATACTACGCAAAAATTGAACTTTAAAATCATTGC
The DNA here is from genome assembly GCF_963556715.1 of Cydia fagiglandana. NCBI lineage: Eukaryota > Metazoa > Arthropoda > Insecta > Lepidoptera > Tortricidae > Cydia > Cydia fagiglandana. The sequence continues at coordinate 2,333,865 of NC_085934.1, read as the reverse complement.
ATAAAGTTCAATCAGTCGGTTTATTAAATATAAGATACGAGGTATTTGAAAGAAGCATCTGTTACGGATCAAAATGACGGTTGCGTATTGAGTTTCCATGGACTAAGGATCTTTTTTTATTTCAAGTAAAATTAGTTCCAAATTTAGCCGTCGTATGAATAAGTTGGCGCTGCTATAGTAAACTTTACGAGTGAACTTTGACTCTGATCGTAAAAGTCGTGGCTTATCGGGACCCTGATGGGCTGTTTAACTGTTATTAACGTGTTATTGCAAGCTTTTATATATATTTTGTTATGGAAACTGTGGCCAATCAATAAGATTTGGGTTGTGGAAAGGTGACATGACAAATTATATGGTGGCCTGCTTACAGCTCTACCTACTTTATTTAGAGTTGCTGCAAAATGGATGTCTCAATAAAATACGTGGGTTAAAAATAATGACATCCTATTACTGTATTGCACCGTAGGGTATGATAGTTTTCATATAATTAATAAGATGCAAAAACGTGTTCGTTACAAACTAAATTAATTGAAATATCGTATTATGTTGTATACAATTTTATATAAAAATCCAACATATAAATTCATGCAACAAATACTATAAGCATTGTCGGCATTTGGTATTTATTACAATTATTACTTATCTAATGAAAAAAATCAACCAAACTAAATTCTATAATTTCTAACGGCACCCGCGCCATCTATTGTCCAATAGCAGAACTTTGAAATGAACTCTCGAGCGTTATTTCAAGCAGTGTAGCAAGCGACTCTTGTGCGTACTGATAGATGGCATTGTTATAAAACATGAAAAGGGACATCTAGTAGTGATACATCAAACTATTAAGTTTCAATAAACGTCAAATAGATGGCGGTTTATAACCGACGCTCTTATTTCTCAACTTTTCTAGTCGTGTCATGTTTGTTATGATAAGAAACTATGAAAACAGCACCGAAATTATCGTTATAATTGTTTATTTTGTAAACAGTACGTAGATAATATTTTAATGCACTATATAGTGCGGTTTATCTTATTTTAAATGCGTTTTATAATAAGATGACATCAAAGATAACATCTTCAGCTTCGCCGATCAGTTTTCGTAATGCAGGAAGTCCTGGAAAGTAAAAGAAAAAGATATGTACCATCAGCCGTAAAAGTGCGTGGCGACTTACTTATATGAATTCATCCATAAAATTATGAATGAATTCATTCCAAATGGAGAAACCTCCTGTAGCGGAGTTTTACTTTTAGGGGGATGTAATGATAACCTCGCTACATGGATCTCTAAATATATAAAGCACAGTATAAAATAGCTACTGCACTGACCATGAATCAATACTCGATGGGCGCACAATTCCATCTCCTCTCGATCTCATAGGTATCTCTTGTTATGAATGTAACCTCAACTCTCTCAGGGAAAATTAGAAGGGCCCTAAGTCCCGTGGCTTATATCGGTGGATGCACGGCACAACTGAATCTCCACAACACAGGAGAACTCATCGTGCATCCCGCAACTCATATATTCTCATAAACTCAGAATCTCATATATCTCTCAACTCATAATATGCGATGAGTACTGAGGTGGGGACCATGTGGTCCCCGACGAGCCTCCACAACAACCCCTACAGCTCATCCATCAGCCTCCATAAAGAAACCTCCAGTAACTCAAACCGATAAACTCTAGCCACCTCACTTGTTACATTCAAACTCGAGTTACACACAAAGAATATCACACAATTCTTCAACTCAGATAGATCTCAAGGTCGTCACTAATTCAAGGTCACTGCAATATCCATATATAACAAAATATAGATATGTTTCGCTTACCAAGAATCTCCTGTACGTGATGCACGCGCCACGGCGTCACACCACCTCTTACGTACCAGAAATTCAGACGACCTCTCTCAACTTGTCTCAACTCAGTTCCCGCCATCTTCCTCGCTGTCACACATGACACTGCCGACCTCCATCGCCAGTGTTACCAGTGAAAGTACGCTAAGAGTGACAGATAAAATACATACCACAATGATAGTCTTCGCGATCTCCGCGACACCTCCATTTAGCTCACTGCACAGCGAGCACTTAATTGCAATGAATTTGAGGTTGATTTATATTGTGTAAATTTATTATTAAACGCTCACTCGTTTTGACTGCACACTGAGTAAAAAGATTCAGTTGCAAAATTTCGTTGATCAGATTATGTGCAAATAAGTAGTATGTACCATTCTCTAGTAGCTTATCAAGAAAGAGATATACCTCTATATACGTAGAAAAATATATAGGTACCGTAACAGGCACTTTTAGACGTGAATTGCAGAGTTGTACATCTCTATTTCTGAAAGTATTTATTCCAGGGTGGCAGATACTTTTGGCACGTTGTTCATACTTCATACGCTACTATTGATAGTGGCCATACCTACCATACTCAATTCTATATTGTACTATCAGATGTTAAGGTTGATAATAATGACTTACTATAAGGAAACAAGTCCCAATGATAGCAGCCTTGACACCGACGGTAGCGTCAGCAGGGAAGCTGATCTCGAAGTGGTCAGCATCTGAGAAGAGTTCTCGCACCCACCCCAGCTATCAGACGTTAAGGTTGATATGACTTACTATAAGGAAACAAGTTCCAATGATAGCAGCCTTAACACCGACGGTAGCGTCAGCAGGGAAGCTGATCTCGAAGTGGTCAGCATCTGAGAAGAGTTCTCAGACCCACCACAGCTATCAGACGTTAAGGTTAATAAGACTTACTATAAGGAAACAAGTTCCAATGATTGCAGCCTTGACACCGACGGTAGCGTCAGCAGGGAAGCTGATGTCGAAGTGGTCAGCATCTGAGCAGAGTTCTCACACCCACCCCAGCTATCAGACGTTAAGGTTAATAAGACTTACTATAAGGAAACAAGTTCCAATCATTGCAGCCTTGACACCGACGGTAGCGTCAGCAGGGAAGCTGATCTCGAAGTGGTCAGCATCTGAGCAGAGTTCTCACACCCACCCCAGCCATCAGACGTTAAGGTTAATAAGACTTACTATAAGGAAACAAGTTCCAATGATAGCCGCCTTGACACCGACGGTAGCGTCAGCAGGGAAGCTGATCTCGAAGTGGTCAGCATCTGAGCAGAGTTTTCACACCCACCCCAGCTATCAGACGTTAAGGTTGATATGACTTACTATAAGGAAACAAGTTCCAATGATTGCAGCCTTGACACCGACGGTAGCGTCAGCAGGGAAGCTGATCTCGAAGTGGTCAGCATCTGAGAAGAGTTCTCAGACCCACCGCAGCTATCAGACGTTAAGGTTGATATGACTTACTATAAGGAAACAAGTCCCAATGATAGCAGCCTTGACACCGACGGTAGCGTCAGCAGGGAAGCTGATCTCGAAGTGGTCAGCATCTGAGCAGAGTTCTCACACCCACCCCAGCTATCAGACGTTAAGGTTGATATGACTTACTATAAGGAAACAAGTTCCAATGATAGCAGCCTTAACACCGACGGTAGAGTCAGCAGGGAAGCTGATCTCGAAGTGGTTAGCATCTGAGAAGAGTTCTCACACCCACCCCAGCTATCAGACGTTAAGGTTGATATGACTTACTATAAGGAAACAAGTTCCAATGATAGCCGCCTTGACACTGACGGTAGCGTCAGCGGGGAAGTTGATCTCGAAGTGGTCAGCATCTGAGAAGAGTTCTCAGACCCACCACAGCTATCAGACGTTAAGGTTAATAAGACTTACTATAAGGAAACAAGTTCCAATGATTGCAGCCTTGACACCGACGGTAGCGTGAGCAGGGAAGCTGATCTCGAAGTGGTCAGCATCTGAGAAGAGTTCTCACACCCACCCCAGCTATCAGACGTTAAGGTTGATATATATGACTTACTATAAGGAAACAAGTCCCAATGATAGCCGCCTTGACACCGACGGTAGCGTCAGCAGGGAAGCTGATCTCGAAGTGGTCAGCATCTGAGAAGAGTTCTCACACCCACCCCAGCTATCAGACGTTAAGGTTTATATGACTTACTATAAGGAAACAAGTTCCAATGATAGCAGCCTTATCACCGACGGTAGCGTCAGCAGGGAAGCTGATCTCGAAGTGGTCAGCATGTGAGAAGAGTTCTCACATCCACCCCAGCTATCAGACGTTAAGGTTAATATGACTTACTATAAGGAAACAAGTTCCAATGATTGCAGCCTTGACACCGACGGTAGCGTCAGCAGGGAAGCTGATCTCGAAGTGGTCAGCATGTGAGAAGAGTTCTCACACCCACCCCAGCTATCAGACGTTAAGGTTGATATGACTTACTATAAGGAAGCACGTCCCAATGATAGCTGCGTTCACACCGACGGTAGCGTCAGCAGGGAAGCTGATCTCGAAGTGGTCAGCATCTGAGAAGAGTTCTCACACCCACCCCAGCTATCAGACGTTAAGGTTGATATGACTTACTATAAGGAAGCACGTCCCAATGATAGCTGCGTTCACACCGACGGTAGCGTCAGCAGGGAAGCTGATCTCGAAGTGCTCAGCATCTGAGAAAGAGTTCTCACACCCACCCCAGCCATCAGACATTAAGGTTGATATGACTTACTATAAGGAAGCACGTCCCAATGATAGCTGCGTTCACACCGACGGTAGCGTCAGCAGGGAAGCTGATCTCGAAGTGGTCAGCATGTGAGAAGAGTTCTCACATCCACCCCAGCCATCAGACGTTAAGGTTAATAAGACTTACTATAAGGAAACAAGTTCCAATGATTGCAGCCTTGACACCGACGGTAGCGTCAGCAGGGAAGCTGATCTCGAAGTGGTCAGCATCTGAGCAGAGTTCTCACACCCACCCCAGCTATCAGACGTTAAGGTTGATATGACTTACTATAAGGAAACAAGTTCCAATGATTGCAGCCTTGACACCGACGGTAGCGTCAGCAGGGAAGCTGATCTCGAAGTGGTCAGCATCTGAGAAGAGTTCTCGCGCCAGCCCGCCCCAGCGCTTGGCGATGACACCAACTTGTTGCTTCTTTGTATTGTACAACTGGAAAACAAAAACAAAACAAACATTGTTTGTAGTAAAAAGTATATCAAGTCAGATATTTGCTAACTTTAAAGAGAAAGAGCCAACCGCGTTACCGAGGTAAGTATATTATACTTAGACATCACCAACTTTAGGAGTCTCAAAGTGGTTTAACTCAGTTTACTCGTACCTCCAAAAAGTCGTGGTTTGCTGACCCCTGGATTAGGTTATTTATAAATTATCATGTTACTGATTCGAGCAACTGTAAGCCTATAAGAGTAGGTATGTTTTAACTAATCTGACTTGCTTGATCTACGGAGTTATCTAAATTGTCTAAAGCCATAACGTTGTTGCATCTAGTCTAGCTGTCATAAGATCAGAGATGTAGAATCTTTAACAGTCCATTCAGTCTTTAATAAACCTGATACTACTTACTTTAAAATCAGCATATCCCACCGTAGCCATAGGTCCCTTGACCCTCCAATCATTTTCATCATTGATGTTGAGGACTGGTTTGAAGTAGGTGACCTCATGTCAGACAAAGGCTTCTCTGGCACGACACACTTTAGTCAGGATCAAAATCTACACAAAACCTGGTCTCTTACTTTAAAATCAGCATCTCCCGCAGTAGCCATAGGACCTTTAACCCTCAGCATAGGACGATCATTGGCATCATTAATGTTAAGTACAGGTTTGAAGAAGGTGACCTCCTGTCGGACCACGCTGATGAGACTGCCACACAAGGTTACGTCCATCTTGTCGGGACCGAAAGTGTAGGGCCGACGGAGGCGAACTACCTGAAATTAATGAAGATCCAATTGAACAGAGCATATATTATCAAAATGAAAACTATAATTATCACGAGGAAAACACTGACTGCAAGGGTCACTTTGACAGTTACAGCAGTTTGTTTACATTCTTTCTGGCATATTTAAAAATCGACCTTAGCATAAGAATGTTCCATGTAAAATGACAAAATGAGGATTACATCTGAACTCTAAATAGTAAAACTAAACTGACTCTAAGTAAGTCAAACAAAGTACCTATAGGTGTCCATTTTGGTAGAGTCTGTGCGGAAAAAGAAGAGTCGTGAAATGTATGGGATGCAATACATCATTCCACGACTCTTCTCTTTCCGCACAAACTCTAAACATAAATGGTCAGCTTGTTGACTCGTTAGCTTATGCAGTTTGCACCCGACACTAAACAAACCCATTAAACGGGGTGCGGCGGATCGATGGGGTCAACCCAAGGTCAATCATGATTGACTGAAGGGGTTAGTGCCTTGTTTTAAGCCACGGACCACTTACAGACACTGCATGTTGGGGACAGAGGGGCTACCGCGAAAACAGAAATTGCGGGGATCTTTCTCTTTAACGGAACGGAACGGCAACGGAAACACGTGTCGATTATTATTCTTTTGGTGGTGGTTTGTTATATCTATTTGCGTATTTATTTTTGCGGTGGGAGGGTGGGAACATTAATTGCATGCAAAAAATACGCAAGTAAGTATAACGGGTTAGCATTAGCACTGATTGACTAACACGTTATCTTTTTGCGCGGATTAGCAAAGTAATATTTTGGTTTTGATTAATATGGATTTCCGCAAAGTAACGCCTGATTCTATTCACTATTTATATGGAATCACCATTGTGTGGTGACCGATATTCTAATACTCCATCTATTGAAGTGATCTGTGGTCAAGCTATAAAGACAACGCTATCTCGAAAGAATTGTTAGTGCCTTGACCTTACGAGAAAATGGGAGAACCCGAAGAAAATTCGACGCAAAAGGGTTTTATTACCTCGAACCTTTTTGAAAGAGAAATGTTTCAGTATGATCAAAGGGAATTGAGTCTATATAGAGGCTTAGCCCCCATTCGCACGGGAGCTTTAACAACGCGCGTTAAAAAAGCGTTTGATTGACACAAATGGATAACCATGTAGGTATGTATTCACACGACAGCGGTGGCGTTTTTTATCAAGCGTTGTTGGATTTTCGACTTTAAGCCTTGGTCGTTAAGTCGAACTTAGAGTGTGGACAAATTCAAGCGCTTTTTTGACGCGCGTTGAAAAAGCTGTCGTGCGAATGGGAGCTTATTGTCAAAGTAAATTTTGTAATAGTCACGTCACAGTGAACGCACTGCCATCGTTTGACACGGGACTAAAACTTTTAAAATGCTATTTGACTTTGATCCTTGTTATTATCAAAGTTATTATTAATATTTCAATGAAAACAACCTTCGTAAAACTTTCAAGTTATACGTCAAATGCTAATAAAATCTGTCATATTTGTTTACATTATTTAATTTTGTCATTTTTATTGAACTCCACTATACGCGTTTTTCTAAGGTACTTCATCGATATAGTCCCAATAATCAAAAACATGGAGCCTCGTAAACGTCAGCTGTAACTCCGTGGGTAACTTGAGTAATGTCAAATTGTCAACACATACGTTGAAAAAATAGTCTAAATTACTAACTTCTTTATCCTGTGTGTCATAAATGTTAATTTCAAAAGCGCGGTCCTTCCCACCGAACAGCCGGTTGAGTGCGCCGGAGTTCTCCTTGGCGTACAGAATGACAGCGCCATCTGGTGCCAGCACCACGTACTTGTTGTTCGAGAAACCAGTCACTTTCTGCCTGATCGTCACGCTGTGGAGGCCTTCGAGGCCTTTGATGCCTGAAACGGAAATTTAAATTAAAATTAAGAATATAAGGAATTATCTGAAATAATTGCAGACTCCACCGGTGATCGTAAAGCTGTCAAATTCCTCGCACAAAGAACGGCGCGATTCGGGAAATGATTTAGAAATTCACTAGATATGAAATAGTAAAGATATGTGACGTTCCACGGCAAAAGGTACCTTATGGCGTCTGGCGCTTACGCTATTATTGACGCCGCTCCAATATGCAACCGGGACAAGGGTACCTCTTGTCGTAGAACGTCACATATCTTTACCATTTCATATCTAGTGCATCTCTAAATCATTTCCCGAATCGCGCCGTAAGTATAGCGATACAGCGAGGAATTACTCAGTTTTCAGTATGAAATGTTAAAATTCATACTGAAAACTGAGTAGGTAATTCCTCCAATTCCGAAACCTCAAAAAAAATTGCTGACTATTTGTTAGGTTGTTGTGTCTGGTGTGACATTTTAACCGATCAGGTGACGATGTTTTCTATCCACTTGCTTTTGGTAGCTGTAGTTACCAGCAGAGATATATATAACTTCGTATAAGATAAATAAAGTCTAAGAAAAAAACGTGCCTCGGATGTGGAGAAAAAGTCATTCTCGAATAGATGGCGCCATTATAATTTATACCTTTGGCCTATTGTCGGCTAGATGGCGTTGACGACACCGTTTGATATTCAACAATTTTAACACATATCAGTGAAAGAACATGGGTCAGTATGGACCAATAAAAAATAAAAATAATTTATCCGTAAACATATTTTGATTAATTTATACATTTTCAATTTTATATTAAGTTTTAATCGTGTGTCGATAGATGGCAGTAAATGTACCGTAACTACAAAATTGACAATGACAGGACCCCTCTATACTATCTATTCTTTTTGTTACCAGCCTTCAGCCATATTTGCTATTTTTTTTTTCGCATTTTTGAGGTGACCCCATGGTGGTGTAGAAATACACCTCACAAAATTATTAAGGGTTAAATAAAATAACCTGTATATTTTTCAAGTAAACCATATAAATTTACATATACCTATAATATTACCTATTCATAAACCACTTACCTAAATGTGACGCGGTCGCCATTTTGAGATTATTTCACTTTTCTTCAGTCTTTCAGATTACAGTTAACTATTTCACTTTAATATCGTTTTTGACTACCACTTCATAATTTCACTTTTATCTTAATTATACATACATAGTACTTAAAGTTATTTTCTTACACGATCATGGCAGCTCACTGTTTATAGACGTTAAAATTTTTAACTTAAAATACTTTAAACCAGACCGATTCAGATTCACGATTTGTTATGGTTTTGATAAGATATTGACAATCGCCTTGGTAATTAGAAGACATCGTACATTTTCCAGCATTTTTGGTGCAGCGCAGTGGTGTTAACGGAATTGGTATAAATAATTTCAACCCTAATGATTAATTACGTTAATATTAACCATAATTTACCATTTCAGTCGAAATTATCTATACCAATTCCGTTAACACCACCCTACTGCACCCATAATAATATACTCCGCCTGGTATTCTCTTCCCGTCTTTTCTAGGTCACCTGACTGACACAAGGCTACGTCATCATGCGACAGCGCTATAATATGATAATATGCGATAGCGCTATATATAGCGGCCATGTTATTGTGACGTACGCTTGTGTCACTCTGGGAAGAGAAGACCATGTTTTATTAGACTATGGCTGGACCAAAAATGCTGGAAAATGTACGATGTGTGGTAATTAGCATCTCACGCACGACTCTCACTTCATTTCGTATACACGAATCAGCGGGAGGGATTTTCGAGGTCGTATCAAATCCACTTCAACATAACAAATTGTTAAATCTGAATTGTGCCCCTGTTTGTATCGTCACGCAAACATCCATCAGTCTTTCAGCTATCCGTATATGTCCTAAAAACAGTAAAAACGGTTTAAAAAATTTCTTTTTGAACATGAATATGAGTACCTTGGTTATTGTACCTATAGGTACCAAGGTACCTCATTCAGGTCTCTCTTTCGAGAATAAAAAGCTACTTTGCATTTCAGTAGTAGGTTCCCGGTTTATTGTACGTACTGTATTAGTTATTCTGTGTGTGTGTGTGTGTGTGTGTAGTAGTTATGTGTGTGAGGGTGTCTACAGATGAAATATTATAATGAAAATAAATGTATTTGACCTATCTACAATTCTACATCTACAAACTACATATGTTTATGATAAACAGCGTCCTAAAGATGACTGCCGATCATATGAGCTGTCCTGTAATTCATGAAATAATTATAAATGTAAAATCAAATTTAGCTTTTAACTACAAAAATTATTTTTAAGAGAGTACTAACAAAAAAAAGATCACTGTTATCTTCATTAAATAAATAAATTGAATTTGAAGTGATAATTAGGGTTGTTACGTACTACCTAGTAACAGATGTCACAATCACAATACTACATGTTAGTTTAATAATTAACTAGGTTTAAAAAGCTTGCCACATTTCAATTCTGACTGTGCATTAAATAGACACAATGTTTTAAGTAACATTTTACCTGCCTCGTAAATCTATAGTACCTACGATCTACTAACTTATTTTCCTGTTTGACCGGCGATTGAACCAGTGAGATTGTAGATAATATGTTAAGTAGGTAGTATAGATTTACAAGGCGGATAAATACAATTTAACTTGAAACATTGTATTTTATGTACAGCTAGAAAAGAAGTGCGGTTCGCACTTTTGAGGCCAAGGTAATAAGGTAACTTTTAATTAAATTTATACTGTATTGTGTATAATCTAATTTATATTAAACATGGTTGGTTTCTAAACATTCACTATGTTATCAAAAAATGACGTCTACATCTATATTGTCTATTTATCTCAAACATCTGTTAGATTTTAAAGGGCGTTTCTTGTTCTGTTTTATATCTCGTATCGTCCACCCGGTTAACGATACTTTGTTTTATTTAAACTTAATTGAACAAAATATATAGGTACGGGAATGTACAATTGACGGACTAAATGCCAAATGGCATTCTCTAGTAGTCTCTACCAGTCAACCGTTAGAGCCAAACAGAGAATAGGCATATACAATATTATTAGCACTGTGAACAAAATTTCATAAATCTATAGTATATATACGGTAATCATCTCAAGTGTGGCGATTAGATAACAATTCTAATAGGAAAAAATAGTCTGATGAATCATTAAAATTCCATACTGAATGACATTTCGCTGGCCCAATATTACAGGGTCCTATGTTACATTTTCAAGATAATTGAAATTCGACTTAATGTCACTATGTCAATGTTCAAATTCCAGTTCGATAAAAGTGAAGCATAGAACCCTGTAATATTGGGCCACCGATTTGTAGTTAGTAATGACGCCAAACAAACATGTTTCGGTTCAACTACACATTAGGTATTGTTTTGTTTTGTATCTTTTACACTTAACTATGTTATCGATACCTTGTAAAGTTTAGCAGTTTAGCTTCTCTAACGCTCGGTCAATTAACAAATTAGTAAACATTTTAAAACGCTCCTCAGAAGAGACAGTCCTTGCCTACTCCTTGCCAAAAATGTTATCGTTACTGTTATCAGCCCTATTTATCATTCTTAGTGCCCTTTCCTTTCTTTCCTTTGTCTTCGACCGGAAATGGAAGCCATTTTTCATTTGATGCGCTCTTTGTATAATGAAACATTACAAAAACAATACTCGGGAATGTCTTTACTTTAGCAGGTACTTTTTTATAGTTCCGTAATCAACTAGGAACCCATTTTTTCTTGTTATGGACTTGAGGGCGGTGTTGCCCGTATTAGGTACTTTTTGTTTAGATCTAACAGTTTTTTCCGTTTTTAGGGTTCCGTACCCAAAGGGTAAAACGGGACCCTATTACTAAGACTTCGCTGTCCGTCCGTCTGTCACCAGGCTGTATCTCACGAACCGTGATAGGTAGATAGTTGAAATTTTCACAGATGAGGTATTTCTGTTGCCGCTATAAGAACAAATACTAAAAACAGAATAAAATAAAGATTTTTTTAAGTGGGGCTCCCATACAGCAAACGTGATTTTTGACCAAAGTTAAGCAACGTCGGGCGTGGTCAGTACTTGGATGAGTGACCGTTTTCTTTATGCATTTTATTCCGTTTTCTTTTTTGCTTTATGGTACGGAACCCTTCGTGCGCGAGTCCGACTCACACTTGCCCGGTTTTATTTTATTTTTTCCCTTATATATTTTATCAATAGGTATATAACGGAATATATTATTCCAATAGTTTCCGAGAAAGTAAGCTGTGACAGACGGACAGACAGACAGACGCACGAGTGATCCTATATGGGTTCCGTTTTGAGGTACGGAACCCTAAAAAAGCAACACGAAAGTTGTGCGATAAGCGAAGACGCGTAAATAGTGAACAAGGGTCACCTTGACCTTGGCTCGAGGCAGATTTAAGTTTTCCTCTAAATCCTATGTCGTCTAATAAAATACCGTCTCTACCGTTTTACTGAGACGCTTATGAAGTTATGATGATCAGTAGGGCTGATAGTAAAAAGAAAATTGACTATTAGCGGCCCGATACTTACGTTAATTACTTAATATAGTTCGTTTTTTTTAGCATTAGAAAGAATTCCGCAGAAGCAAGCGTGCAGTTTTTATCAGGCTCGTTAATTGTTAATAATTATTGAATTATCTAATGGAGCATGGTCAATACATATCATTTACTTCAAATTGTTACCGCTAAAAGTGCCAGATTTAGAACCACAAGCGAACTTCTGCGAAGTTCTTTCTAATGCTAAAAAAAACGGATTATAGATCTAGAAACGATATGGATTAGATATGACAGTGTCAAATGTTACATTTCTTCAAACATAAACGTCACTTTTGACACTGACACATCTAATCCATATCGTTTCTATAGTATATTCTATTCTATAGTAATAGATATATTGACGTTAAAGTTCGAATCGGACAGTAGGTGCTTACAATTGTCTACCTACTTACTTTGGGAGGTGACTTCAATTCAATCACAGTTGCTATAATAATTAAAGCAATATGGATTTGGCCTGATGACCTCTATGGCCTTAACATTGAAGGTCAAGGTTATTACGATTCGGTTACTATTCTTATTATATTTATCTTATCAGTGGTAACAAAGGTGACCATAAATCCCAAATTTTTTGGGATACGCCCCAATTTTTTTGCCATGGAATTTGGTCCATTATAGTGTAAACAACATTATTTGCGGTATTTGACGTCTGTCACTCACAACAGCAATACTACGTAAAATGTCTTGCACATCGAAATCACAAAGGAAAACAACTGCACTGTACTGGAGTCAGTTATGTAACGCTGCCATACATGACCCAAATTTTTTTTATTAAGCTATGAGCTTCATCACATCTGATATTTGAGTAATTCCAAGCATTTCTAGCCTGGGAGGCAAAAAGAAGCGTGCGTCTAGTCGGGGAGGGCGGGATCTTTAAAAAAAATCTATTCTGATCCTGGTGGCTACAAGGGCAAGTTTGGTATCATTTTCGTATAAACCAAAGACGTATAATTCATTGCTGATATTTGTTTTTTTCAGTTTCATAGTAATTTTACAAGAAAAACGTAAAAAGGTGAAAAATTTGGTTGGAGATTATTGCTACGCAGAGCCGAAACTACAAAAGATAGAAAGTTGAAATTTGCACACTAGATTACATTTATAAAGTGTACAAGAGATAAGAAGCGATTTTGAGAAATTCAACCCCTAAGGGGGTTAAAAAGTGGATGAAAGTTTGTATGGGGTTCAAGTTTTATTTTAAGCTAGGAATTTGAAACTTCGTAAAACGATATATTATTAAAATACAAGTAAACTAATTTCAGCGTTTTTGAAAATTCGTCCCCTAAGGTGGTGAAAACGGGGTTGAAAGTTTGTATGGATATCAAAAAAAATTTCGAACGCGGGACTTGAATCTTTGTATTTGGGGATATTATTAAAAGACAGGAAAAGTAATTTCAGCGTTTTGTAAAATTCAGGGTTAAAAAGGGGTTGAAAGTTTGAATCCATTACAAATCCGAGTAGACGCACATTTCTTATTGCCTCCCAGGCTTGAAATGCTTAGAATTACTCAAGGAACATATGTGATGAAGCTCATAGCTTAATAAAAAATTTTTGGGTCAACTTTATAACTGCCTCCGCTACTGCGAACGTTTACGTTCTACGTCTTTTTTTTTAGTTTTAGGGTTGGCCGGACACCACCGTCATGAATCGGTAGTCGTCTAAATAAATCGATATAAATTTTTCATTTTTCTTTTAATAAAAATAAGGAAAAGGTGGATAATTAACTGTAAATATGGATATATTTATCGTCACTTAACAGACAACAAATTTGACACAGAAATAACATAAAAGAACTTTAAAATAGATCCCCAGTTAGTTTCAATTTTGACAGTGGGTGCGACCTACTCGGTCGGTGTATTAAATGCATTTAGCTTGCGGGAAAACCATATAATTCTAGCTTTATTTAAATCTCAAATAAAAATTCATTATACGTCACAATTCGATACCTCAGTCTACGTGCCATCCAATCGTAATCGCTTGCTGTGACAATCGATTTGCGTTCGTTACATCTCTATATACGTCAGTCATAATGTGTCAAACACCGCAAATAATGTTGTGTATACTATAGCAATTGCCGTGATTTAGCCATAAAGGTGTCAAAATAGAACACGATTGATATAATTAATGTTTCAAATGTCTCAATAACCTTGTTATTAGGGTTCCGTACCCAAAGGGTAAAACTGGACCCTATTACTAAAACACCGCTGTCCGCCTGTCTGTCACCAGGCTGTAACTCGAGAACCGTGATAGTTGAAATTTTCACAGGTGATGTATTTTTGTTACCGCTATAACAACAAATACTAAAAATAAAATAAATATTTAAGTAAGTGATTCTTTTGTCGTTTTATGGTATAATACCATAATTACGGTATGGCAGGGCAGGCAAAACCGCGAAAAACGTTTTTTTTTATCGGCAGCATAAATTTTGACTGAAAACGTCACAGGTATTTTCTTATGTACCTAGGTATAATTATACTAGTCTTCCTTAATGAGAATTTAGTATTTTAAACCACGAATCACAGCTCTATGAATTTTATAACGCAAACCTAAAACTCATCATCATCAGTCACAACTACACTCTAGTCACACATAAACAATAATTATCAAATCCAACAATGCAAACACATGGCCTTCACAAATTAAAAACTAGAATTAATAATTATTTAAATTCATCACACACAGTATTCCAGAAGCATCCAAAAACAACACTAATAAAACCGATGTTCTTTTGTTTTCAATTGGAATTAGGTACAAACGTTACGTTACTAAAGTTATGTATTCGAATTAAGAAACGTTATTCAAATTTAGAACAACGTTATGGCACGACTCGCCGATACTGGCGTCGCGGTTTGACTGACAATGTACACAGAAGTATACACAGTGTGGAATGCAGACGACGCGATTTCACTTTCATGTGGTTTGTGTATCACTTCGATTTGATATTTTGCTTGTTTTTGCTGTTTTAATACCGGAAAAATCACTTAGGACTTTTTGCTCCAACCCCAATTGAAGGACAGATCAGCAGTGAACTATTAAACTCATACCTACAATAAAAAGCGAACATTATTAACGGTGACAAACGGATTGGTGCAACAGGTCCAGTGCAGCAGACCTTTGGTTAAAACAAATTTTAGCAAAAGGTCTCTTCTGTGGACAATAAAATAGACGAAACGAACGACCGGCAGACATAATTATTACGTCTTTCTTATTTAATTATCAAGTACACAAGAAATATTAAAATGTGTAGAGTTAGACCAAGAGAAGTCTGCAACGATTTTGATAGCACACGCAGTGTAAGTGTAAACGTCAAACTTACTGAGGGCCTATCGCGAACCACGTTCGATGTGTTACCTCCCTGTCACACTTATGTCCGAATTTACAAGTGCGACAGAGAGGCAACACGTCGAACTGGGCCGTGTCCGGGCCGGAGCTTCCGGCGCATCGTTTTCTATGGAACGCATCCCGTCATGTCATAGAAAAGTAAGCACTGAAAGCTCCGGCCCAGGGCTGTAACCGCGAAAATCGAAGTTCGCAAATTGCGGGGATTTTTCTCTGTCACTCTAATTACGCCTTCATTGGAGTAAAAGAGAAAGATCCCCGCAATATGCGAATTTAGGTTCTCGCGGTAGCCGCTCAGACACGGCTCGGTCTAATGGCTCCTCTAGACGATGGGCCAACGCCGGCCACTCCAAGGGATGCATTTATGCGTTAGAGGGAGTAATTCATATTGCTATCTCATTCTACCGCATGGCTGCGTCCCTTGGAGTGGCCGGCGTTGGCCCATCGTGTAGAGGAGCCAATAGAAAAGTAAGCGCCGGGAGCTCCGGTCCAGACACGGCTCGGTTTAACGTGAGTCATCCTTTACGTGTTGTCTGGCTGATATATGTCATTGGTTCAACCATATAGGTACGGCCATGTGTTTATTATCGTCTGGCGTGATGTCATTACTCAGCCAAGTGATTGATCAACAGCTTTATAAAACAGGTTTGCCATTTTGGTGAGCGACTTGCGGTATAATAATAACAAATGTAACGGTAACGGGTTAACATTTTTGTGACGTTCCACGACGAAAGGTACCTTATGGCGGCTGGAACTTACGTCGCATAGCGCCGCAAAAATATTGGAGCGGCGTCAATAATAGCGTAAGTGCCAATCGCCATAAGGTACCTTTACCCGTGGGACGTCACATTTAAGTAAATTTTGGCTATGGCAAAGATATTCATCTTGATAAACAATAAAATACTGCTTGACCTTTTTTCTACTACGCCCTTCGTGTTCAAGGGAAAAGTCGAGTCCGTCTAACTAAAGCCTTTAATACCCTGTAACTGCTGTCGTAAAGTGTGGGGGTGCCATAAATGGCCATAATAAACGTAATATTTTCATACTTTAAGGCCTACTTGCACCATTCCACTAACCCGGGGTTAACCGGTTACACCTGGAGTTGCCATAGTTACCAGTACAATTTGACACTAGGTTCACGGATTAACCGCTTAACCCCGGGTTAGTGGGATGGTGCAAGTGGGCCTAAAGCACGTATCCGGGCATCTAAGTTTCGATTTTCCTGTTTGGCCATAGGCAGGTATAAATAAATAATATTTTCGGAACATCTTGTATTGTTTGAAACTGTGAAAAGACTGGAAATAAATAAATAATTTCTGCCTTTAATTAAGCAATAATGAATGACTGAATGATTTTTTTTTATAATGTCTCAATAACCCATATTAATTTTGCAATAAGATGTCAACTCAAAAAAATTGTCGCTTAAAGATCACATTTTACTGCAAAATGAATGTGGATTGACACATTTTTGCTAAACACCATCCTACCTGTTAAGATAAATTGGCCTTATTCTTCGTTCATCTGTGATTTTTCATTGCAACCATTGTTTTTCCTTCGCTAGATATCCAATAATTTCCACCATGTTTTATACTCTTCCGATTTAATGCATATACCTATTTGTGTAGCCGAGTTGGTGGTCTTAATGTAGCAAATATATTGGACGGTTGATTGCTTCTCTAGTAATGGTCAAGCGTGAAGCGGTTATAGAGCAGTAGGTACCTACTGAAGTTTTTTTTGGCAATCGAGCAGACGAATCAGAGGTGTTGTAAGTGCGTTGCCGGAATTTGATATGGGAGTAGGCTCTTTTCTTGAAGGTTTTAATGTCGTATCGGTCTATCGGCCCAAAAAAGTAGAAACAAAGCTGAAATTGCAACTTGGTTGGTAGAAAATTTACTGTTGCACTTTTTTATGTGCAAAAAATTTTAATAAATTAGATATACTATATCTCATAGGTGCATAATATGTGTGCACCTATGAGATATCTTATTTATTTCGTCACTCGAAAATTATGTAATATTAACATATTATTATGTTAAAATAAATTAAAAACGTACGTCGGTCACCTTATACCTAATTAAATATGTACTTCACAAATTGAAAGCACGAATTAGAAGATAAAACAGTCCGGGTCCGGGTGTCGGACGCCTATTAGGCCCGGCCCCGGCCCGTCCTAGCTTGAGTAATCCTTAACTCTGGGCATGTCCACAGGAGAGTCATGAACTGCAAGTGCAATGGTTCACTTGTTTCCACGGATCCCTAATAACAATGGCCAATGGCCACCCACACCCGGCCTCGCGGCTAAATAGTTTTGCGTAATAAAACTAATAAACATTACAATACGCCTTATATTTAGATCGCTTGTCTGTCCATCTTCGCCGTGATAGAGTTATACCAAGATAAAGGATGGCTCACGTTAGACCGGGCCGTGTCCGGGCCGGAGCTTCCGGCGCTTACTTTTCTATGACATGACAGGCGATCACATGACGCTTTCCATAGAATACGATGCGCCGGAAGCTGCGGCCCGGACACAGCCCGGTCTAACGTGTCTGCAACGATTTTGATAGCAGAGCACGCAGTGCAAGTGTTCTATTCTTTTAAACGTCAAACGTCTATGAAATTATGACGTAATAAATAACACTTGCACTGCGTAGGTATGCTATCAACATCGGTGCAGACTTAATTTTCTTAGTTTAACTTTAACAACTTACACGGACACGGACTTATATACATATTTTTTAGAGCAGGGGCCGATTTTCGAGCGCTCGATTTCGTCACTCGAAAATCTGTGGGAAACGGAAAACTCCATTCGGTCGTAAACTGAAATAAATGTCATATACCATTCCCTTCCCTTCGGTCGTGTTTTAAAATTCGCCACTCGTTGCGAATTTCCTATTTTTCGCACTTTTATCGTAAATAACTATAAAAAATCTACAGTCAACGTGCAGGGTAATTGCGTCAGTTCACAGTCCCGTGCCTGTTTCCGTCCACTTGGGTTGCTACAAAGAATTGCGCATCATTTGAATATACAGGCATATATTCAAATTATACGCAATTCTGTGCGTCTGTGTGCTGTGTGTGTTCTATAACAGCAGTGGTACTTCTAATTATTATCTCACTCTATGGTATTCTTATACCTACCTCACAGTTAAAAGCAGAGATTGATTGATAGTAGGTACTTGAGGTTTCCAGGTTTCACCTTGTTCAAGATGAGTGATAAATAACAGATTAGGTACTTAGTACGAGTGTATTGATATTACAGTTCTGTAAGTATTTGTAAAACTTATCTTTTTATCATACAAATACCTTTAATACCTACATGAATGTATAAGTTTGTATTGTATATTTCGATTTTATACAAGGAGGTTTTGGGATTATGCTGAGCAACTTTGATTATGGGACCAACCCCGAAATCGCGAAAAAAATTTGGTTGTTTCATATATTTTGTCTGGTCCATTTTCTATGGGAGGGTACATTTTTTGGCCACCCTTTATATTGCGGTAGGTATCGTAAAAAGTCATACCGTAAAACGGGGTGAATAGACACGATTTTCAACTTCAAGGACGATTTTCACCAATAATCCAAATGATAAAAGTAAAAATTTAGACATCGTTTTATGAGTCTTGGTTAGTTCTTCAATTTTGCATTTGTGAAATCAATTTTGACCCATCCAATTCAGAGAAAATCAAAGAAAACTGTGTGTTTTCTGCATATCCTTAAAACGGGGTCGATAGACACACGAAAGGGGTGAATAGAAATATGAAGTTTTAGTTGTCATAGGCATCGAATTTGGTCATTATTATGTTGATACTCTATTGGCAAATAGTATATATATCTGTTAAACAGCTATTTGATACAAAAATATTTTTTCGTGTCTTTTAACTCCCAAGGCGTGTTTTTTCACCCCTTTGTGGTATCTAATCACCCCCTATGACGTAACTATTCACCCCGTATGCCGTAACTATTCACCCCATATGCGTGTCCATTGACCCCTTTTTCACGTAAAAGTGCTTGTTGATAGTTTTTTGCAAAAAAATGCTTAATTATAGAGAAAATTGGTGATTTTATTTATTATTTAGGTACTACAGATACTATATTACCAGGTTAGCTAACTTTAACTACGTTAATGTCACTACATTTACCGCTAGAACAAAGTTCAGACAGGCTTCATTTCTTACCTCGGTAAGGGCTTCCTTTAGAGTCAAAAAAATCGAACTTTTAGGCAGTTTGATTAACTTCTTTTGGTATCAATGTAGAGAATAAATAGTCTACTATATACGTATTCCAAAAAATTTAATTTTAGAGATGTACGTTTTTAAATATAACAACTTGAAAGAAAAAGTTCAGTATTTCTCTATTCACCCCGCGATTTCTGTTGACCCCGTTTTACGGTACAAACAAAAAGACTTAGGGCCCGATTCTGATTTTGAAATAGACATCTATTAGATATCTTTTAGACATCACCAAGATACGATAACGATATGTTTAAGATCTAACCTGTCTTTGACATTTGCGCGATTCTGGAGATACTCTTGAACGATTTCCACAGGATATATGACTTAAAGATCCAATTCACGTCTAATAGATATCTTACTCTATCTAATGTAAAAGTGACATTGGTTGCCCGAATTGCGCTGCAAAAGAGAACTAGTTGATATCGAAACTATAACGTATCTAGAATGGATCTAGTACGTGTCGTCTCTTGCGAATATCTTGAAGTTCGAATACGGCAGTTTGTATAATCCTATCGCACTATTCGTAGCACCAATTTGTAACCCAGAATTAATGTATGACAGGGCACGTAGTCTTGTCTGTCTCCAAATTGCAAGAGCAATAATGTAAAGGGCAAAGCCGGTCCCAATTTGGACGAAATATGGCTAAGAAGCTGGCAGGTTCTGAATTATTTATAAACAGTATTTGGGACAGAAATACATGCCAATGAATAACCTGGGGGCCGATTTTTGAAATACGACCACTCGATTTCGTGTATTTCGTTAAATAATGTCTCCACCACTAGGCATGTAAATTCTACTAATAGAATTGAAATCGAGTGGTCAATACCAATAGATTCCAAATTTCGATCGCTCGCATTTCAAAAATTAGCATTTCGTCGTTTTCCACCGATTTTCGAGTAACAAAATCGAGCGATCGAAATTCAAAAATCGGCCCCCTGCGCTTGTGTCAGAATATACCTACTTCTGTTTGTATATTCTAGGTATATATTGTATAGTAGGTAGATATATTTGGTAAATAAGGATGAAAGCCACCCATTTCTATCGAATTGAGTAGGTAAATAATATACTTAGATCTTTGATAATCTTTCTCTATGGTTCACGGTTTGTGCTAGTGCTGCCTCTGGCGGCAGAACATTGCAGTATTCTTTCTTATTGATTGCGCCTTTGCTAGCATGGATCCATTGTAATAACAACTTTGCTTGTGATAATTTCATAGGCGCTTTCAGTCATTATTTTTCTTACCGGAGTTATACTCGTATTCTATTGATTGAACTAAAGAATGAAAACAAGCATTATAAAAGGTGCTTTTGGATTGTTAACGGTAAAATATTGACATTATTCCCATATTATGTATATTCATCAGTTTGCTGAGCCACATATAAAACTGAAATGTAACTTTTTATATAAGTAAAGTAACGTACCTACAGTCTACACAAACGAATATGCTATTATAACTACCGTACGTTTCTCCATACGATTTCAGTTTTTAGTTTCTATTAGTTCGTAGTATCTAGATAATTCTAGAGTTATTTAAGATTCATCACAAATATTCCTATATAGTTCGTTTTTTTTAGCATTAGAAAGAACTCCACAGAAGTAAGCGTACAGTTTTTATCAGGCTCTTTAATTGTTAATAATTATTGAATTATCTAATGTAGTATGGTCAATACTCATAATTTACTTCAAATTATTACCGCTAAAAGTGCGGGATTTGGAACCACAAGCTTACTTCTGCGAAGTTCTTTCTAATGCTAAAAGAAACGAACTATAGATATTATGGATATATTTACCAAATTGCGATCCAATCCGTGTTGTTTTGTGCTCTTTGATAAATTTATTCTTATACGTAAACAGTTAGTTATTTATAGATACAATTTAAGAGCAATTTAAGCCCAAAATAGGAACGGAATGCTGCCAAGAAATCAGAGAGAAAAAACAAAAACAAATCTTAATAGAATTTCTATTTTATTAAAAATAATATCACAAAATTAATTTAGAACTACATACGTAACTTAAAGAATCTAAATGCCATATCAGTCTACTTCTCAATCTTTTCCGGTTCCTTCTCTTCTTTGGCGTTGATCTTGATGGTCCTCTCTTCTAGAGGCTCAGATCTGAAGGCGACTAGCAGCAGTTTCCCCTTGTCTAGATGGCACTCGACTCTCTCCGGAGGAAAACCTTCGGGAAGCAGGAACCTCCTCTCGAAATGACTCCTCGTCCAACCGTCCTCGCGTTTCACCTCCTTTTTTCCTTCCACCAAGATTTCATTCCCGACTGTCTTCACTTGGATCTGATCTGGGGTGAAATTCTGCACGTCCAATTGCACTTCGACTTTCTTCCCGTCGACTTTGACTTCGGCGTCAGAGTACACACCTTCAATCCCATGTTGCAGAGGTGCTGTTGCTTCCTTGATGAACTTTATAGGGTCGCGGAAGAATGGATCGCGAGCGAAGACAGCGAAAGGATCCTCGAATGCCCTCGCGATAGGATCTCGAAGGGCCAGATTCCTCAAATGACGCGCCCAATACGGCATAAGTGACATTTTGAGTTTGAATTGTTTATCTCGTCGCTTAGTTACTCGTTCGTATTCTGATTTTCAACTGTTGTGTTCCCGCGCGCGCCGGCTGTTTATATAGTCGACGGAGCAACGCTATCTGTCGGCGAGAAGCTTGGAGAAAGTTCACGAATATTCTAGCGAGTCAGTGCACAATTGATAATAGCGCCACCTAGTAACAGATAGCTAAACTACGTTATAATCAAGGTGACTCCTATAGGAAAGTATACATTTTTAGTTTTCAAGCAGGTAATTTATATTCAAACATTACATTTAAGTTATTATGTACTTATACCTCTTTGCTATAATTATAAAACTCAAATATTAATGTAAATTATATTAACATTGTTCTGCATGTCTTGTATCTATACGTATGATGCGCCAGCTATTGATGAATAGCAAAACTAATGTAATTCATAATTGGAGCAAGCAGCGACGTCTAGAGACATCTAGTGGCAGATAGTGCTATAGAAATTACTAGATGTCCCTAGAAATTAAATTTAGAGTTCACTGACTCTCCTTTTAAAATAACTTGTAAGTTTTTAAGCTTATGGCCATCAATTTGGTAATTCTGTAACAAAATTAATTCAGATCCTTACTAAGCGTTGCTTGTTGTATATTTGTAGAGGATATGCACTAGGTATATAATTGAAGTTTGTAATATTTTGAACCTCTTGCGAAATAGTATGAAATACTGATGCAATATTTTCTATTTTTTACAGAAAGTATCTATAAATAGGTGGCTTACAAAATCACCAGATATCTTTGTTTTCTCGTGAAATTTAGTTATTTATGTCGAAATTATTCATTTAAACCTCAGGCGGAATCATTGATAAATACCATGGACCTAGAATATATAACTACACCAAATTTGATTTGCCTACACGGTTATTTTGCATGTCCATTTATTTATTTCTTTATCGAATAGCATTAGAGTTACTGAATTTAAATTACCTATTAATCATCACTACACCTTATAAAACAAAGTCCCCTGCCGTGTCTGTCCGTTTAGGTTTTAGTGAAAGTGCAGGTTCCTGCCGAGCGCTCTTCATAAGGTTTTAGAGTACTACTGCCGTATTCGAACTTCATGATATTCACAAGAGACGACACGTTACTAGATCCATTCTAGATACGTAATAGTTTAGATATCAACTATACTCACACTATACTGCAAAACGTAATTCAAGACCAAATAAAGTAAGAAAATGTTGCCACTGCAATAATCTGTTTGTAAAATAGTAAATTCATTTTGATAACTAATCACGCTAAGATAATTTATTCATTAGTAATTTTACTCCTAATATTTAAAAACGTACTTTTATTTACTTATTTGTACATAAATACAAGACGCGCTAGTAAAAAAGTGGCAACATTTCTTACTTTTTTTGGTCTTGAATTACGTTTTGCAGTTTAGTTCTCTTTTGCAACGCAATTCGGGCAACCAACGTCACTTTTACGTTAGATAGAGTAAGATAATCTATTAGATGTGAATTGGATCTCTAAGTCATATCCTGTGGAAATCGTTCAAGAGTATCTCAAGAATCGCGCAAATGTCAAATTTGACAGGTTAAGTCTTAAACATATCGCTATCGTATCTTGGTGATGTCTAAAAGATATCTAATAGATGTCTATTTCAAAATCCGAATCGGGCCCCTAGTCAAATCTAAGTGCTTACGGTCCATTTTCTATGAATTACCAATTGACGTACCTAGTGTACCTACTGTAAATTTAGTACGTTTACTATTACGTAGTATTGTTTGCTCGATCATCAGCAGCTCACGAAGCGGTATGCGCCGGCGCGTGTACGTAAGTATGTAAGATACGGATGGAGATAAGTTGGAACCTTTCATTAGGATGTGGACCCGTAACTATAGTGCGAGAAAGGGACATAAAATACTTTTTTTTTTTTATTACTATTATTAATACAAGAAATAACCTTATGATCTAATTCAGTTCCCTGCAAAACTGTTTACACAGTTTGTCTGCAGGTGCGAGTCTCTGATATAATTACTTACGTAATCAATGTAAAATATTATAAAAACTAACATCATACACTTAACTAATATAATCAGATATACCTTACTTTACTTGGGTGACATTTGCAGGCACAGGCATGCAATTGTCACCCAAGCATTTTCAATAGGTGCTGCTTTACTGCTGTTTTAAATCTAGTTTTATTGGGCTCGAGCCTGATATTTTCTGGAAGACTGTTTAAGAAATATGGCAACCATTTTTTTTAGAGTTCGGTCTCCGTAATAATTGGTGACTGATCTTGTATTATGTTTATGTTCTACTCGTGTCGAGATTTGCTCTTTATTGCTGTGGTTGTTAATTGCTAAGAGGTATTTGTGTTTTAATACTAACTGACCGGGAGTATTTTACAAATTTTAAATAGTTTATTATAATTACCTCTACAACTGTTTCTAGTTTTTTTATTGACGAGTAACTTTAAGAATCTAATTTGTAGCGCTTCTACTTTATCTATATACGATTTAAAAGTGAGACCATAGCAATCAAGGGCATAGCTTAACACGGAATCAACTATTGCAAAATATAAGCACTTTAATACATTAATTGGTACTTTAAAGCTAAGGTGGTAAAATCTTCCTAATAAAATTCTAAGTTTGCTACAGATATAATTTATATGTTGTTGCCAAGAAAATGCGGAATCTACTTTAACACCTAAATATGTAACACAATCAACTTTTTCTATTGGTTTACAATGGCAATCGTGTAAGTTATTATGAAGACAAGTAAAGCTATGGGTATACATAGGGAGTGGCATTTCTGTTGGGCTTAGATATGGCGATTGTATAATTAGGAGCTTAGTTTTATCTGAATTCAATATAATGCCACTTACTTACTTACTTATTAGGGCCCCACATCTAGCGTCTTTCGAGCGTCGGCGTCTATGGCTATGGAAAATGACGTCGCTGCGCAGTTGCGTCGACGTTGCGTCGAGCAGCGGCCATAGAGTTGTAGACGCCGACGCTCGAAAGACGTTAGATGTCGGGAGGCCCTTAGGTAGGTACTTGGTTGGCGCGGTGACCCAAAATGAGTCTTGGCCTCCAACACAAGAGCACGCCACTTTGATCGGTCCAGAGCGGTATCCTGCCAGCTTTCGCCGACGCCAAGCTCACGGAGATCTGTCTCCACTCTATCTGCCCAACGGTATTTAGAACGACCAAAAGGACAGCGCCCAGTTGGTCGACCCAAGTAGGCCCTTTTGGCTGCCCGATCTTCACCCATTCTTTCGGGATGGCCAGCGGAGACGGTGCGTTTTTGTCTCACCTATTATGTCCGTCTGTCTGTCACCAGGCTGTAACTCATGTACCGTGATATCTAGACAATTAAAATTTTCACAGATGATGTATTTCTGTGGCCGCTATAACAACAAACACTAAAAACAAAATAAAATAAATATTTAAGTGGGGCTCCCATACAACAAACATGATTTTTTTGCCGTTTTTTGGGTAACGGTACTACGGAACCCTTCGTGCGCGAGTCCGACTTTAAAGTGCATTTTAGACCTATGTTCATGATTCTTGGATCTTTTAGGAACTACATGAAGCGAAAGAGAAGTACATAGGGTGACGGCACCAGTAATGGACACGGCACCAATTATGGACATTTTTTACGTTGATCGAATTTATTAAGCAACTGTCCCAACATTTTTCAACTGGCAACACTAAAGCATAACCAATAGACGTTTGAGCTGTCATTTTGACACATGTCACCAAAATCAGCCGTTTTGTTCTAAGATGGCTGCGAAGTAAAATCTCGTTGCGGGCGGTGGTCATAAAAATCCGTTATTGTTGTTGAAATCGTTAAGGAGGTGAGTACATATTTGTGCATGGTATTATCTTGTGTTATGTTGTAATGAGATTTAATGTTATTTTTACTGAATAATACTATATTGCAAGTAAATTGAGCTAAGTTGAATATGTCCAATCACAGCAATAAGTTTTTTGTGGGGTTTGTTCATTACTGGATTCGATATTTTATGAAATTCAGTAATGGACAAGTGTCCAAGCTTAAGCTTTTTATTACTTTTTTAGTTTATTGTGTTAAATTATTTAATTTATTGCACTAAACATTTGAGTTGGGTTGATTTTGTGATTGCTCTTTATTTTCCAATAATGGACGATGTCCATAACTGGGTATTTTTAGTTGTCCATAATTGGGCTCTTTGTTTTGTCTTAGATGGATGGATAAATGTGGTCGGACTGCAAAAACTGCCAGGCTAAGGCGAGGCCGACCAAGCCATACGTCAACAGGTTTATTTTGCTATTATAATCCGTTTTTTATTCATCCTATTTCTCGATGAGGCAAATAATAGCTGTCACGCGGTACCACAAATTTGGTCGGACTACAAAAACTGCCAGGCTAAGGTGAGGCCGACCAAACCATACGTCAACAGGTTTATTTTAGCTATTATAATCTGTTTGTTTCATTCTATTTTTCGATGAGGTAAATTGTAGGGATTGTAGCTGTCACGTGGTACCACAGATTTGGTGGAACTGCAAAAACTGCCAGGCTAAGGTGAGGCCGACCAAGCCATACGTCAATAGGTTTATTTTAGCTATTATAATCCGTTTTTTTCATCCTATAGGTAAATTGTAGCTGTCACGTGGTACCACAAATTTGGTTGGACTGCAAAAACTCGTAGCCTGGCAGCAAAAACTGCCAATTCTATTTCTTGATGAGGTAAATTGTAGCTCTCACGTGGTACCACAAATTTGATCGACCCAATCGCCAATCGGCCGGCCAATACAGGATTTGGCCGACCATTTTTTTTTACTGTCCTCAAAGGCAGCTATCGTGCCATACAAGTTTCATACGATTTTTCGATAGGTCTTTTTCATGTTTTTTTTTTATAAATTTGGTCGGACTGCAAAAGCTGCCAGGTTAAGGTGAGGCCGACCAAGACATACGTCAACAATTCTATTTTGCTATGAGGTAAATTGTAGGTGTCATGTGGTCCAATAAATCTGGTCGGACTGCAAAAACTGCCAGGCTAAGGTGAGGCTGACCACTTTTTTTTTACTGTCCCCAAGGTCAGGTATCCTACCATACAAGTTTCATTCCATTTTTCGATGAGGTATTTTTTTGATGTTTTTTTGTCCAACGTTTTTGCCATTTGTACAAAATCTGCCAGGTTAAGCCTAGGCCGACCAAGTGCGTTGAAAGTTGGAAGGTACTAAATGTCAGGTACCTCTACAGGGTAGGTATATGCTATTTTTTGATCAGGTTTGTTTCATGCAGCCGGCAACCGGACTAAAACTCTTATAGTATAAATTAGAAATCTAAATGAAAGTTCAAATAGCGTTAATAAAAGTTGATTTGTGACATCATTTGTTTCATTTATGTGTTCAATACAAAAGTGTCCATTAATGGATGTTCATAATTGGGTCCATGTCCATGACTGGGTGTCCATTACTGAATTTTTGATGTCCATCAATGGTGATTTCGTAAATTTCAATTTATATATTTTTTATTAATTATGTATTAAACATACAGAATTTTTGGTTTTGTTTAAATGTTCCTCATGTATTTAAGTGCCGAAAAAAAAATCACCATTTTTGTATCGTCAAAAAACATCACATTTTTAAACGAAATTCTAATTTAGTGCGCTTAACATGTCCATGATTGGTGCCGTCACTCTACTAAGTACTAGTGAAGGAAGCGAAAGAGTTATGTCAGGATCATAGCCAGTGGAAATCCGTGGTCTCTGCCTACCCCTCCGGGAAATAGGCGTGATTGCCTATATATATGTATGTATGTATGTACATGGACTTTGAGTTAGCTGACAGACAATACATAGACATCAGAGGTAAACGGCGCCTTCTGTCGGAATAGTTTTGGGCTGGAAACGACAACGTCGACCTCTACTCATAAACCATACATTCACTGCGGACTTTTTTTAGAACTAACTCACTAACGTATACAAAGTGGCGCCTTCTGGCGAAAAAGTTTTGGTCTGGAACAGACACACTACTCGAGTCACTCACATTTTTAAAATAAATATCTAAAACTTAAACCTAAACAACGGTGAACCGTGAGTGACCCATTTTAATATAGGTATTCAATATGTAACTAAAGGTCAAGTATTGAACGTATTATTACGTTAGGTATTTATCTAGAATAAGATTAACGTGCTGACTTGTGTGGAACTAATGTAAAGTATAAATAACTAACATTAAGAGCCAACAGGAGTGGTCATTTCTCCATACAAACGTACTCCTCGTTTTCCTCCGTGGTTTTTGAAGCTAGAGCAATGATTTTTTCAACACAGATTAATATTGTCAATATCTGTGTAGGACCGTTTTGCTTTTTTTGACATTTTTGTTTTTTAAGGCGCCCTTCAAAAATGGCCAAAATGGCCTAATTGACTATGCCGCAATGAGAGGCGTGGCATTCAAAACTGATATCAATTAGCCAAAAAAGCAAAACGGTCCGACACAGATAATTTCATAATCATTTAGATTTCCAAATTTGGTTATGATTGGTTAAGTTTTGGAGGAGGAAACAGAGGAGTACGAAACCTCGATTTTTGAGATTTTTACGCAGGATTTTTCGCCTTGTCCTTATCACACTACTTTTAGGTGCCGCTTCCGTTAGCGAGACGGGTATATTTACCTAAAATATTTAAAACTCAGCTCCTGTTTCGTCTTAATACGTACGTATACCGAAAGGCGCAGCGTGGGTAGATCCACCACAAGGTGGACTGACGACCTGGTAAAGGTCGCGGGAGTGCGCTGGATGCGGGTGGCGCAAGACCGGTCATTGTGGCACTCTTTGAGGGAGGCCTATGTGGACGTCCTCTGCCTGATATGATGATGATGAACTAACATTAATATAAAAAACATCTTATAGATATCGTACCCTGGTGGTTTCATGAAACGCGCGTCCGCAAACTTCAGTATAATTATAAATACCGACCAATACCAGTTTTTGTTTGTTTAAAATTTTAAGGTGCAAGGTTAAAACATATTGCAAATAAACAACTGCGCATTTTTACAAAAATAAACTTAAGCAAACTTCACAGTCAAATTTTCCTTTAAAACGGACCCTGAAATCAATCACTGGTCAAACACAATTGTTTAACCTAATCATATAGAGGCGTTAACCAAACTAATAATAATACAATATTTATCCTTACAATCTACGGATATTCACGTCATTACGGCAGTATATATTATACAGAAAACGTTTCTGTCTGTCATTGTGGATATCCTAGTCAGGGCAACCGTATACTTTACGGTGCTGTTTCTTACCCAAGTTTTATAAAAAAATATAGAAAATGGTTAAATTATTAGCTGTTATTTTGGCTGTAGCCGTGTTTGGTGTTGTTTTAAGCAAACCTTTGGAAGATACAAAGGATTCGGGTAAGTAATAAACTCGATACTTAGTACGATAATTTATACATACCTACCTATTAAAATTATTTAAAACTGGTCACTCACGTGTTAATAAGTCAGATAAATGCTCGACATGTTTTGAACCAATTTTTGAGGATTCTTCGTCACGGAGCACTGATTGGCCTTTACTGATAGAGCGTGCGACGTGTTCTGCGGGCTAATTGGGCCTGACTCGCCATTACTTATACAAATTACCTACATTAAAAAAAAAATGTTCCAATTGAACTACTATTTTGCTCTAATTTTGTATTATGGATCTTCTAGCCGGATCATCCGGTCACATTCGTACAACTTAAACCTATTAAATATAAAAAAAACGGGTCACTCACGTATTTTAAGTCGGAGAACGCTCGACATGTTTCACTTCGTACCGAGGCGTGTCCTGAAGCTTGGGTTGGTGGACCGGCGCAGACTGGGCCGCAGCCCTCCGCGCCCGATGATTCGGCGCCACGAATACGTGAGTGACTCGTTTTTAATATGTTTGTATATCACGGCATTTTTGTTATTAAAACAATGTATACCTCTTGAGTGTATGTTGCCAACTCAAACAAAATCTCTATTTTTTTAGTAAACTGGTTTGCACCAGATTCTGGTTCACAAGTGCCAAATACGGTCTTGGTGAATCTTATCGACCGTATGGTGTTCAAATATGGAATGATTAGCACGGTTTTCACAATGCAATCGAAACTACACATCACATTGGCATCTAGATGTTCATTTCTAGGACTTACCTACTTGTTTTACAAAGTAGTCAATTACTTTAAATTTAAAATATTTATTTTCTGTGTATTGGACATTTCATACTCGTAATATGACAATGCAATGTGTGATTGCGAGTAGTGTGATAGAGGTATGTTTCATTTTGTACAGTTGAATCAGATATAACGTGATATAACGCAGCGCTCAAAGGCGTTCGAAAATATCTGAACACGCTCTCTATAACAATGACAATAGAGGCGTTAGAGGCCGCCGCTTCGATGTCTACCTAAATCTGATAGCGACCAGTTTACAGTTGCATGAGATATATATTTAAGTCCGTCATTTGTAAATTTTTCCTGTGTTTGTGCAAAAAAGTTTAAATAAATAAATTAATTTATATACTTAAGTACAATTGAACAAAACTATTTGTCAAGCACATGTTGAGATATTTTAGAACACCTTGAGGTAAGTTGTGTTTTAATCACATGCATATTTGTTGCAGAACAAAAGGTACACCGGCTGTGGAAAAGATACATCAACCAGGCATTAACGTCAAGCTTCAACAGCAACGACCTTTCCAGGATTAGAACTCGGAGAAAGTTAGTCTATTACCATATTCTTTGAAACAGTTAGTTTCGGTTATATTCGATTCGTGTATATGTAAGTATGTATAAAGGCCCATTTACACGATACAAGATTCTTGAACAAGAATCGGCAATAATTGTATGCAAGTTTTGCCGTGCAATAATTGAATTCAAGAATTGAATCAAAGTGTTTATACATGAGCAATAACCAAAATCTTGAATGCAATTATTGTATACAATTCTTGATAGTCAATATTCTTGACCGTATTTTGTTTACACCAAAGACATTTATTGAACGGCAATAATTGCATGCAAGTCTTGACAGGTCTAAACTTCAAGTTGAATCAAGTATGATGTATTGAAGCCATATTGAAGCAAGAATTGAAGCGATTTGCATTGGCAGATTTTCATTCAATATTGAATGTTCTTTGTGGGTGGTAAAACTGATAAAATGAGCAAAAATTATGCTAAATTAGGTAGTTCGGAGATAAAGTCATCAATGTTTATGGGACACAGAGGATAAAAATTATAAAAACCGTGAGGCTCGTGAGGCTACCCTTGTAGCTTTTTCTATAGAATTTGGGGTATAAAGTTTTGGTCCCAAAGAAATATTGAAGAAACTTAACATAAAAACGCAATATCAAGCTAAAAAGAAGAAAATGAAGGATTCAATGGGAATTGGATCTAGCAGTGCTGATGTTTATAAGCCAAAACTTGTGTGGTACAATTTGATGGACGTATTTTAACAAAAACTTCGGAATCAAGAGAAACGTCATCAAATTTAGTATGTCCTATTTTTTAGGGTTCCGTACCCAAAGGGTAAAACGGGACCCTATTACTACGACATCGCTGTCCGTCTGTCCGTCTGTCCGTCCGTCCGTCCGTCCGTCCGTCCGTCCGTCCATCCGTCCGTCTGTCACCAGGCTGTATCT
Organism: Cydia fagiglandana; assembly: GCF_963556715.1. Classification (NCBI taxonomy): domain Eukaryota; kingdom Metazoa; phylum Arthropoda; class Insecta; order Lepidoptera; family Tortricidae; genus Cydia; species Cydia fagiglandana. The sequence goes on along the minus strand of NC_085934.1, from coordinate 2,301,805 downwards.
CACGAACCGTGATAGCTAGACAGTTGAAATTTTCACAGATGATGTATTTCTGTTGCCGCTATAACAAAACAGAATAAAATAAAGATTTAAATGGGGCTCCCATACAACAAACGTGATTTTTGACCAAAGTTAAGCAACGTCGGGAGTGGTCAGTACTTGGATGGGTGACCGTTTTTTTTTGTTTTTTTTTTGCATTATGGTACGGAACCCTTCGTGCGCGAATCCCACTCGCACTTGCCCGGTTTTATTTATTCTTTATAATCATATGGATTGGCAATTCTTGTATTCAATTAATTGCACTAGGCTTCGTTTACACGTATGCCAGTATTGAATTCAAGTTGGTACTTGAATACAAGAATGTCACGTATGTTTAGATAGTGCAAATTTTTTATTGCCTCAATTTTATTCTATTGAATGTTCAAGAATCTTGTATCGTGTAAATGGGCCTTAAAGCATAATTTGGTGTCTTCTCCAAGTAGGTAATACCTACCTACTTAAATTGAAAACCTTCATGGTATTCAGGCACCTATTGAAATATAAGTATAACGGGTCACTCACGTAATTTAGGACGAACTTCGCTCGACATGTCGACTGTTTAGGAACATTATGAAAATCCGCGACAGGAGAAGCATTTTAGCCCACTTGGACCGCTTCCCATTAGGCGACTCGTCTGCTCTTTTACTGCAGATGCAGAGCAAATAAAAAAAACAAGATCGTCTACACTGACAATAGGCAAATCTAAGCCTCACCCCGCCTCAAAGTAAGGAATCGACATAAGCTCCATCAGTGGTTTAGAACAGCGGTCGGCAACCTTTTAGCAGCCAAGGGCCACATAATAGTTAACGAAGATGTCGCGGGTAGCAGACATTGTCGTTCGTCAGTATTACATACAAAATAGCCAGGGAGGCTCGCGTGCCGCAAGCGAGAGGTTGGCGGGCCGCGGGTTGCCGACCGCTGGTTTAGAATGACTAAATTAATTATACTTGGCCTGGCAAAGTGATGTCTGAAGCCAAACTTAGGGCAATTATAGTCAGTACAATATTTATTTCGACACTAAAGTTAACTTTTTTACAGCGCCGCGGAGGATTGCGAGAAGTTGGAACTGTGCAGGCTGCACGCTAGATCTTCTAGAAACTTCTTATCGGCGTTCGAGCTTTATTTCGTCAAGTGAGTTTATAAATGCATGTTCACTATTACCATAGATTACTAAACCGTTATTATTATATGGTTAACAATGTGTGCTAGTGCTGCTCTCTGGCGGCAGAACACTGCGGTAATACCCCGTATTCAATTTACCTTCCGAAGTCGTCTAAGTAGGTACATAAGCTGTCTATTCGAAGCAAACATTTTTTTTATAAACTTATCTACTTTAATTTTATAACTCATTGCAATTCGTTTTTCTAATTCTGCCTTTTCCACAGCAGCGAAGTGTACCTATATAAAAACGGGTCACTCACTTTTTAAACCTGATATTGCTCGATATATTTCGCTCCATAACTAGCATTACCATTACCGATTTTTTTTTCAGCAAAGAGAACGCCCGGCTATGGGACCACCAGACACACACGGTCGCAGACTGTGACCAGCGGTTCGCTCATTGCTTCGGTGGTGCGCAGACACAGCCGCAACAACAGAGGCAGTTCAGGGACAACAGGCTTGACTATGATAACTCTATTAGAGAGTTTAGTAGTGATGATTATTAATGGTCCCAACTATACTCTATCTTTAGGTGTTTAAATAAAAGTAAACAAACAATTTGTACATCTTCGGCTAGTTGTAACAATGGTTAACCAACCAAATACAAAACCGCCTGGATCGGTCACTGAACGACGTGTCTTTAACCTACAAAATTTGATCATGTAATGTTTTCATCTACCCTCAACTGGCTTTAGGAGCTATTTGAGGGTAAATTTTGTTAACTTTAATTTAAATACCTTAAAATACAGACTTAGGGTCGGTTGCACCAAACCGTTCGTATCGTTAAAGAGTTCGCTAAAGTTTTATGTATGGAAAGTTTCATAGTAAAGCATCGGGGCGCGACGGCTGACGTTGATCAGTCTGTCAAATGTGGTTGGTGCAACTGGCCCTATAAGTACTAAATTATTGGTAAAAGTCCTCTAGCCTCTTGTAAATATATCTAATACATAAAAATTTGTTATTTCTTTCATAACCATTTTTCATGGTCCTACTCCTCATGAATTCACCACAAAATTGTACCTGTATATACCAATTTGCTCGAGTTAGCATTAATGGGTACTCGAACTCAAGTCGTGAGTGACTCATTCTTAACACATCGAGTCACTCACGGCGATTGAAACAGTTTTTCAGCATACTGCTGACAATCTAATTTTAGATATCACTTTTCTAGCGTGAGTGACCCGTTCATTATTTTAATATGTTCGAGTCTTACGGGAGTCTCGTGCGTGGCCTCTTACATTGCGATAGGTAAAATGTGACGTCCCACGGGTAAAGGTACCTTATGGCGGTTGGCGCTTACGCTATTATTAACGTCGCTCCAATATTATTGCGGCGCTATGCGACGTAAGCGCCAGCCGCCATAAGATACCTTTTGTCGTGGAACGTCGCAAATGGCGTCACAATTAAAACAACAGGTATCATCATATATTTGTAATCAGTGAATCTGTCCAAAAATATAACGCGTAGCTAGCGACGCCTAGACAAGTGCACTTCCTAACAACTGTACAGCACCGGGGCTTCGCGTTTGCAACCATCTGACAGTTCTAATAGGGTCCGCTTGGCATCTAATCCCAAGAATTGACGTTTAAAATAACGCACTGCGTGGGTTATCAAATCGCTGCAGACTTATCTTGGTTTAAGTCTAGGCGTTTTTGGCTCTCAATTTTTTTTAATTGATAGTTGCAAACGCGAATCATTATCCCTACTATATTACTTACAGCACCTATCGATGTGTGGGTTTCGTAGAAAACAAACACATTGACATATAGGTACCAAATCTCTCTTCAGTTGCTCAAACACTCATTTCAATTATAGCCTAATGCCGGCTGTACACACTCGAGATACCCTGAACCGAGAACGAGTGTGTACATACTGCTCCCTCCTATCGTCTCGCTCTTACTCGTCCCGTCTCGCCGTTCACCAATTGTCAGAGACTCTTGGCGAGATGCTCTCGACGAGTGTGTACACCCGCATTAGGTTTTAGTTACTCAAATTTTTGTTAAGATCAAAATGGCGAACACCGTCTATCAGGTAAGGGTTACCTGTTGCTATCTCTTTTGCACGCGCATAATTATATTGCTGTCCCGCCCATCTGTCAATGTCACTGTGCGAGCGTGACAGCAATATAATAATTATGCGCGTGCAATAGAGATGGCAACAAGCAAAATACGAAATCCTTTCTTTAATAAATGTTTGCACAACTGAGCTTTCATAAGCATTCCGTCTCAACAATAAACATCTCATGAACGAAACGCCCACGCTACTTGTTCGACATTAGACCTTATGGCGACAATGATAAGATGCATTTTGGCATGGACCCTAAGTTCTAGTTACGTTGTTGGTAATGTAATGGCTCCTCTACACGATGGGCCAACGCCGGCCAGTCTAAGGGACGCATTTATGCGTTAGAGGGAGCAAGTGATATTGCTATCTCATTGTACCGCATGGCTGTGTCCCATGGAGTGGCCGGCGTTGGCCCATCGTCTAGAGGAGCCATAAGATTTGAAACTGATACTATTTTATGCAGTATTTTGGCATATTTACAATGATCTGAATCAGTTTGATAAAAAATATAAAATAACCTAATCAGCGGCGATAGCATTGGTCGAGTTTTTATCGCCTATGTCATGCGTCACTTTCGCACTTAAATACCTGTTATAGCGTGACAGGCGATATAAACGCAACCATGTCACAGTATAAATAAAAGTATTAGGTACAGAAGGTTCACTCTCTAACAAAACGCGTCTATTACGAGAGATATAAGCGCAAGCGCGAGTCTGGCGTCCGCTCCGTAGCGGTGCGCGGCAACAACTACTGCTAGACACCAAAATTGGTGTGGGCCGCATGTACTTGCAGCGACGTGACGAAATCGCGGAGTGAGCCTGACCATGCTACCGCCGCTGGACGACTGATAACAGATCAGTGTAAACGTGCCTTTACATCTAGTAGTGTAAGGCCCACTTGCACCATTCCACTAACCCGGGGTTAACCGGTTAAACCAGGAGTTGCCATGGTTAGCCATACAATTTGACACTAGGTTAACAGTTTAACCGCTTAACCCCGGGTTAGTGGAATGGTGTAAGTGGGCCTAAGTAGCAGTTTCAAGTCTTAAATGCACTATAACTAGTCTCAATATTCTGAAAAGGTTTCTTAAACAAAAATCAGCAACATCTTATGATATTTGAAAACTACTTACTTACGGACATTGCAACCGTCACTTCAGCAGAACCACTTCATAAATTAACAGTATCGTGAGGCTATGCTAGCATAACGTACAATGTGTGCATGACTGTAGTAGGTCTACAATAGTTTAATGTACGTCAATCCAGCAGGGCTTTATTATAAAGTGGTATTTGCTGAATAAATGGTATATCACACGTGTTTCTATACTAACCAACAAACCAACGCGTCAAAAGCGGCTCCATCGCTCAAGCAAACTTCAAAACAAAAACATACATATTATACTATGCTTACCCTGTATAATTACAAAAAGAAATAGGCCGAATTTCTCAATACAATATATTACTGTAGTTAAGATTAAAAAATGACTTTTTTAGACGATAATTTCGTTTACAACTTACGAAAATATATTACTGCATTTTTGTGGAGTTTTTTTTAATGGCACGAAATAAACTATCTTTGGGTTCGCATCCAACGGTGAGAAAGGAGAAGAAATGGTGTCTATTTAAATAAATGTAGACTTTAGTGTGGTGTACTTAAGTTATAAAATGGAACATTCTGTCAATCTCCACCAATATCAAGATTTTAGCTTAGAAAAATCGGTAAAGGATATATTTCAGGAGTGGTCCAAAAAAGAGGACAAATATTATAAAAATAAAAAAGGTTTAAGTTCTGAAACAGCATTAAGTAATAAAGTGAAATAAAAACAAGAATAATAGAAAATGTATTATTCTGCCATTTTTTCTCCTTTTCCAACCGTGCCTTCTCTTAATATAAATAACCAAATATACCTAATATCTTACAACTATTGCCGAAGTACGAAAATACTATGAATATAATATTTATAATGGCACTTCTAAACTTTTGTAATTCACAAACGATGGTTTTGAACATTATGAGTGCATCAGATTCGAAAATTCAAAAAATGTGTCGTATTTCGATTGCAAAATATTCACTTAAAAAAAAACAAAAACTTGGCTATGTATGTGTCTTGTCCACATTAAAATATGTTTCATTTAGAGGCTTTTACATCAGTGCACAGTCGCCATCAGATATATCTGAGCGGCCAAGGTGTTCACAATATCTGAACGCGCACTCTAACGCCCTGACAATAGAGGCGTGTTCAGATATTTGTGAACACCTTGGCCGCTCCGATATATCTGATGGCGACTACATTAATTTTAATAATATTCTGCTGACTTTTTGAAATTTTTGAATCTGTTTGTAAATTCATGTAACTCACAACCAACTACTGAAAACTGTACACGTGAATATAATCTAATATTTAATATATAATCGCGAGACAATCGTTTGAGATCTAAATTTATAAATGAACTAAAATAAAAAGAAAACTTAAATTATTCTAAATTTTAAATAATATACACAAATATTTATGCTAGTGCTTAAATAACTGTAACTAAATTAGTACTTTTAATAATAACAAAATGACAAATGCAAAAATGCGAGTACATCGTAATGTTTATATTATAAATAATAATAAAAATACTAGAAGTTAGACCGAAAGAAAAGCTATTTACAAATATTGTCAAATAACACTATACTATTGCGGTGCTCACGCAAAAGTTGTGAGAAAGTGACAGAAACAGTCCCAGTCCCAACAGTATTTCATATTTTAGCGCCGTCCAACATAAATAGTGACACGAATATAAAAAAAAACATATTGAAATGAAAAGTTTAAAAACAGGTTATCATTCAAAAAGTGACGTATTTTTTATTTATAGAGGCGAACCTTTTGCCTATAATAAATAATAATAATCGAAAATTCATGGAGCCTGTAATCTCATTATTAATTTCAAACCAAAAAGATATCATGAAATTAAAAAGAATTGTAATATGGCAAAGATATGTACCTATCTGTAAATTTTCTTTTTATTACTTACCTCCAACTACCTACTCCATTTAGGGGTCATCCATTAATTACATCACACGTTTAGGGGGAGGGAGGGGGTCAAGAAAATGTGACATATTGTGACATGGGGGAGGGGGGAGACACAAACTTTGTGACGTCACTTTAACTTCATGAAAATTTATTTAAATTATTTTATTCGCTGTACATGTAAATAACAAGTTTTTAAAACGATAATCGTTTTTATTCGTTTAATTTTCTTTCCTAAACAGTTTTGGGTATAAAATTACTAATATTTATATCGTCAAAAATATTTTGATAAAATATTAATAATACTCAGGTATTTACTTAATTCGATTTGGCAATTTCGTAGAAAAAATGTGACGTCACACTAGGGGGGAGGGGTTTGCCAAATGTGACCAAGTGTGACAAGGAGGGGGGGGGGAGGGGTAAAAAAACCTAGAAATTCGTGTGACGTAATTAATGGATGACCCCCTACCGTGACGCATGGTTTTTGTACAGTCGCCATCATATATATCGGAGCGGCTAAGGCGCTCACAAATATCTGAGCACGCTTCTATTGTCAAGGCGTTAGAGTGCGTGCTCAGATATTGTGAACACCTTGGCCGCTCCGATATATCTGATGGCGACTGTACAGACCGGCGTAAAAATAAGAAGCGACATTTTAATAAATAAAATAATAATTCATACATTTTTCGAAAAATGGAGCATATTAGTCGCCGAAATTTAATCATTGATTTATTTAAACTGATAACACGTTGTATTCACAAATAAATGCAATATAAACAATATGGCACTACTTTGAAAAAATCTCTTTTCTTGTTCTGTCAATCAAATGACAATTGTAGCATCTATAGTTCGGTTTTTTTAGCATTAGAAATAAGGTAAGCAATCTTGATGTGTCTTTTAATTGAAAAACACATTTTATAAATAAGTTACGGCAAATATGTAATAATTATGAATCTATTACGATCATTTATATTGTTCTACTTTCATAAGTAATAGTTACAGATTAAAAAGCGTCTTTCAATTCAAAGACATGTCAAGATCGCTTACCTTCTTTCAAGTTCTTTCTAATGCTAAAAAAAACGAAATATATGTATGTGATCCATACAGACTTAATAGCCTTTCAACTTTGAGTAGCAGTGCGAGATACGAGATTTTTTCAAAGTAGTGCCGAAAAGTTAATTTAGGAATCCTGGTCACGGCACCAAACTGTAATTAACTCCTCGAAATCCTGATTTAAACTTTCACGATTTTCACACATTATCATTTATTTTAACGGGACTTAATCCCGTATACTTAGTGCCAGTTGCACCATCCGCACTAGACAGACTAATCAACGTCACCCGGCGCGCCGTGGCGGTTTAGTATGAAACTGTCTAATACAGTAAAATTCAGCTAACTCTTTAACGATGACAAACAGTAAGGTGCAACTGATCCTTAAACTTTAAAATTACCTCCGACGTTCGGAGTGCGAGACCACGGAGTTAATGCCGTTCTCAAAACGTTAGAGGTCATTTTTCAGACCTTTTTTTAGAGGTCAGAGAGATTTCATTAAAAGTCCTATTGTCGCTTACGGTTGACGACTCCGTCAACTAATGTCAGAAGAGACAACATATTCGGTGCAATTTTTACAACTCCTTTCAACAACTCAACACTTTTACATAAGATCAGTTCAACAGCCCTTTGTAAACTTGACACGTATATGTAAACCCTCAACTCAACTCATCGTAGTTCTTTTGTAGTTTACGCTTGAGCATGGACCCTCAACATCGTAGTTCTTTTGTAGTTTACTCTGAGCATGGATTGAATATTGATCTTAATCTCATACATTTGGCCTCTCAACGGCCTAACACTTTAGGCAAATAGAGCCCTTTGTATTGACACATCACTTACTCCTTTGTCAGCACAGAATGAAAACTAGCAGCACATTCTAGAAGTTCTGCTGCCGCTTACGCTTCAAGTCGATAGCGTCAAGGATCGGTTGCCGCTTGTGGTTGTAGCGCGCGCGGAGCTGCTCGATCTCGGCCTCCATCTCCGAGTCCAGGCGCTCCATGCGGGCTTCTAGCTCGGACACTGATAGGAAGGTTAGCTGCAAAGAAAAAAAAAAGCCTATTATGAAATTATACTCCTTAATTATACTCCTTAGTAAAATTTTTTAACCTCAAAAGTAGTGGTAATAAACTTTTTCTTCTGGAATGTTAGGGCTCCTATGATATCTTATACTGCGGTACAATAATATGTTAACGACACTAAAATTCAGCGCATAAATACTCAAATAAATAAATTTGATTTTGGAGGAAAATTTACCACTGCTTATGAGATTATAAAATGTCTAATCTAAAAAAAAACAGACTGTAAGGTTATAAATTTAAATATATCGTGGCAATTTATCAGCTGAAGTAGATGGTGCTTTATTGTTAGTAGCAATTCAACGACGAGGAGTTGACTTACGAATTTAATGTTGGCGGCAACTATTACTATTATAATTTATGCGTCAAAAATAGTAACAGTTATTCACTCAACGTGATTATTTTCTGTTAGTGGCACTACTCATAATTCACAAATATTTCTGCTTTCAGTGCACAAATCTTTTAAACTGACTATTACTAAGGTCAGAATACTTTACTCATGCGCTATGCAAGCCTAGACTTTCCTAACTTGATACCGGTACAGAAACCGGTAACGGTATTACCGGTCAGTGAATGGTGTCGAGCGCGGAGCGAGCGAGGAGGCTAACGACGTGATGTTGACTTGCGAATTCAGTGTTTCCTTTGATATATGGTTTTTGACATAAAACACACTAATACTCGTATAAAAAATATAGTTAATCATGAAGAATCGTTAGTAATGTTATTCACTCATCAGGGTAGTCTATTCTTTTGTTAACCCTACTAATGATTAGCCAAAAAATCTACTTTTAATGCTATTAACACTTTTGTTTACTGTCAATAAAAAGACAAAAAAGAGAATAGACTACCCAATCACCACTCCATGCGGTACGCAAGCCTGGACTTACGCAACTTGATACCGGTATTGAAACCGGTACCGGTACCGGTCAGTGAGTGGTGTCGAGCGGTAGCAGGCTGACGACGTGAAGTTGACTTACGAATTCCATGTTGCCGTCTTCGACTAAAGCGCGTTGGAAGGCTAGGGCTCCCGCTTCGCCTACTATACCTTCCGCCCTGAAAAGAAAATTGTTATTTGTTTTACAAGGGGGCAAACTTGTTGTTTAACCGCTCGTGCTAATATTGATATCCGAGCAAGCGAAAGATTCCAAAATTGAACCACGAGCGTAGCGAGTTGCGAGGGTTTCAAAGCACGAGGGTTAAACAAAATTTGCCCCCGAGTGAAACACAAAATATTTCACCACACCAACCCGAAGCAAATAATAAACAAAATCAAACCAAATCAAATCCAAATTAATGTTATTATTAAATATTTATCATCCAAAATCATCATTTAAAAGTCAATTCTACCAGGAAACATAAGAAAACCACTCAAAATTGACATTTGATTACTTTGCCTCACATGTGAATAAAATGCAACTTTGCTATCAGTTTTTGAAGTGCAAAGTAAGCCTTTCCGAGCTGGTGTGGTGAAAACAAAGTTTTATGTGCTATTGTACCAATACAATAGGTACATTGCACACTTCAAACGAACAAAAAACTTGGACAATAATAGAAGAGGTTCTTTTCCTTTTATAGCTATATAATCAATTCAGGAAACAATTCTAATCGATCGATTATAGTTCACTAAATCGTTGTATAATGAATATTAAAGTTCTCTATATCATCGTATAATGAATATTTCAGCTGATTTAGAAGTGTCATACAGTATATACGACTAGAATCTCGTTACTTAGGGTTGATTTAGACGGCGCGCGAACTCGCATACGATTTTAGTTACATTGCGAACTGTGGATTACGTCCAATTCAGCCGACCAATCAAAACCCGCAATGGTATGAAACTCGCATGCGAGTTCTCGCATCGTCTAAATCGGGCTTTAACCACACTTGGAAGCATACCTGACGGTGTCATCTCCAGGTAACCTTAGGGGGCCAGTGAGTGTGCCATTGGCCGTGCCAATGTTGAGATGGTTCACTTCCTTCTTCTCGAAATGCTCGAGGAACAGCGGACGGTATTTCGGCCGGTTGGTGTCCATTGGGTCTGTGTCGTGGCCTGCAAGAAAAACGGTAAACAATATTGCCAGAACAGTGAATAGTAAGGAAGTATTGCCTTATTTAGGCCATATTTTAACAATGCTGATGCTACTGATGACAGTGATGACCATAACAAAGACATATGTACTCCGTATAAGATGAATAAAGTCTAAGGAAAAAACGTGCCTCGGAAATCAAGAAAATGTCATTCTCGGATAGATGCCGCACACACCTTTAGCCTATGCTCGGCTAGATGGCGTGACGACACCGTTTCATATTTAACAATTTTAACACATAGATAACCAGTGAATGAACATGGATCAAAATGATATAAAAATAATAAAATCATTTATCGATATGTATACATTTTTTGATAATTTTATATGTTTTTATTTTGAGTTTTAGTCGTGTGTCGATAGATGGCAGTAAATTTACTGTGACTACAAAATTTACTATGACAGTACCCCTCTATACTATTTATTCTTTTTGACCATAAAGCCGACCACTGTCTAACAGTCCGCCGGACGATATCGGCCGGTCAGTTGTTCGGAACTGTCAAATTTTTGTTCTAACTGACAGGCCGATATCGTCCGGCGGCCTGTTAGTCAGTGGTCGGCTTAATACCCAGGTGTGGTCACTAGAGGACTCACATACCTTTTTATTCTGAGTGTGCTCTCGTTTCATGGTGGCGAGGTCCAGATATCATTCATCCTATACTTTAGCATTTGATGACACTTCCTCAATTTGTTCTGATCATAGACGGACTCGACTTACGTTTCATGGTGGCGAGGTCCGCGTCGGGCTCATTAATAACCATAGTGCCGAGATCGTGGGTCAGCTCGGTGCCATCTCGCGTGGGCACTAGAGTGCCCTCGTCCCGTTTCTTCATTGTTGCGTCGTCGTAACCCTCGCCCTGCTCACAAAAAAGTAAATCGGTTATTATGTAACCATGTTTATAGTATTTTTCTCAAAAATGGACGTCAAAGTCGACTTTGCCGTGTAAAAAATAGGTCGCGAAGCGCGGAGTTTATGGTCAGTCAAAAATTAAAAAGTTAAAAACATTGCAGTCTCGATTTTAGGACTGCAATGTTGCATACAAATTCCATTATTTGTCGAGATCCAAACTTTTTAAAAGTTGAAATGGCCATATCAAATGAAGGCACAGGCCCATTAAACAGCCAAACAGATGAGTAGTACCGCGACTATTTAGCTGTCTCAAATGGGTTGGCGTATTTTTGGCAGAAAAATACACTTCTACTTTTTTATTAAAAAAAATAAAAAGGCGGCAAGGGCTTTGTTCTGTGAAAATATATACGTAAGAATGTTGCTTTTGTAAAATATTTCTATGATATTTATATTTCTTGCACCATTTTTGAGAAAAGCACTATATATGACTCGGCTGGAAGGCTACTTGCTGGCTTCGGATTCAATTAAACGGACTCCCAAGGTCGTCCATTTAAAACGAATCCTCAGCCTGCAAGTAGCTACTTCCGAGCCTCGACAATAATGTAGGTACTATTATGCAACCGTTGTTTAAGAGAGGTCAAAAAAGGCGAGTGGCGTGAGTACCTAACAATTTGAGGCGAAGCCGAATATTGTTAATAAAGACGCCACGAGTATTTTTACCTAGTTTACCCTTTGGGTTGGAATGTCAGATGGCAGTCGCTTTCGTAAAAACTAGTGCCTACGTCAAACCATGGGATTAGTTGTCAAGCGGACCCCAGGCTCTCATGAGCCGTGGCGAAATGCCGGGATAACGCGAGGAAGAAGAAGATGTGGGGTGTAACTTACAGCGCCAGCAATGATTTTGCCGTCCGGCGTGACAGTGGGTTGTTGCCTAAACGCCTGTGTTTCTCGTATTTCTCTCGCCTCGGCTATCATACTGCTTAATATCGATGGGTGTTTCGCGTTACCTGCAATCAAAGCAGTATTGTAGCAAAACCACAGAATAAATAATAGTAGTAGGTACAGAAGACTCACTCTCATTAGGACAGATATGGCCGCTAGGTGGCGACAGGACGCGCGGCTTATGGCTAGCCACCAAAATTGGTGTGGAACGGATGTACTTTTAGCTACCTGTAGCAAAGCGACGAAATCGCGGAGTGAGACACGATTGGCAAAACACACTAGAGGTAAGATACACAAGACCACAAGGACAGTGGTGTGCTCGGATGTATGATTATGGTAGTCATTTTCAATAGCACGGAAATATTATTATAAGCAGGCCAAGCATATGTAAAATGCAGAAGCCATAACATTGAATTCAGTTGGTTAAATAACTCATTCTAAAAAAAATTTGAGAAAAAAAAAACAACGAAACCAAGGTAAACATTCTGTGACAGACGGACAGCCAGACCGAGTTTACAAAAAATTTATGGCTTCCGTTTTTGCCATTTTGACTACTGCAAATGTCTCTTACTTTTATGTGATAAATGTGTCGAAGTCAAAGGTTCCACTTTATTGCTTACCATAAGGACGAGATTTGCTTGTATTTTCATAAGAATAACCTACTAAAGCGTCAATAAGGACCATCAAGCAAGCGACGAAGTGGAACTTTGTACTTGGAAACGACACAAATAATAAAATATTACTATTAGAACAAATTAAATTATTTTCAGTAACAAGTGCATATACTTGGAAAAATTCGACCTATGCCGCTGTGGCCCGGTGGCAGAATGGCACAGGCACCTGCCGCAATAGCAGAGGACGCTGGTTCGATTCCAGCCTTGGTCACTTTTTCTTAGTATATGACATTTATTTTCAGTTTATAATGAAATATTACCAGTTTATAAGAAGCGCTGGTGGCCTAGCGGTAAGAGCGTGCGACTTTCAATCCGAAGGTCGCGGGTTGAAACCTCGGCTCGTACTAATGAGTTTTTCGGAATTTGAGTGCGAAATATCATTTGATATTTGTCGGTCGCTTTTCGGTGAAGGAAAACATCGTGAGGAAACCGGACTAATCCCAATAAGGCCTAGTTTCCCCTTTGGGTTGGAAGGTCAGATGGCAATCGCTTTCGTAAAAACTAGTGCCTACGTCAAATCATGGGATTAGTTGTCAAGCGGACCCCAGGCTCCCATGGGCCGTGGTAAAATGCCGGGATAACGCCGGGAAGAAGAAGAATGAAATATTACCAATAAACTCGTGTGTTAGCAGATACTCGGCCGTTGCTCTCTCCTCCGGGTTCTTTATAAGGCACTGTGTGACAAAGTCGATGAATTCTGGCGACCATTGGTCTGGTTCTCTGGAAAACAAAAAAATCTAATCAGCAACTGTTAAAATCTTGCTTTTTTAAAGTTGACGAAATATAAAGTGAGCCGATCTTGTTCAAACTTGTTCGAGAGATCGGCTAACGAGAAATTTTATATATATTTTTTTTTTTTTTTATGCATGGGTTTACTCAATATTCGTCAATCCGACCATTTAACATATTTATATTGATGATTATGAACGACTTTTGATGGTACTGTGCTTACTTCAGAGGCAATTGTGCGACCAAACCGCTTATGATTTACCTTGTCACGCGCGATTCCAAGTAACAAACGCATATAGCGACGAGTGAGACTGATATATCTGTAGCTATGTTCACCTGAAGGACGGCGGCGGTTTGGTCGGTATCATGAAGATGGCCCTCATGGGGTGTATGTCGCCGTAGGGCGGCTTGCCCTCGGCCATCTCCAGCGCCGTGATGCCCAGCGACCAGATGTCTGGATCACTCCATCCCAGTCGCGCATACAGCGACGAGTGAGACATAGATATATCTGTGGCTATGTTCACCTGAAGGACGGCGGCGGTTTGGTCGGTATCATGAAGATGGCCCTCATGGGGTGTATGTCGCCGTAGGGCGGCTTGCCCTCGGCCATCTCCAGCGCCGTGATGCCGAGCGACCAGATGTCTGGATCACTCCATCCTAGTCACGCATACAGCGACGAGTGAGACAGATATATCTGTGGCTATGTTCACCTGAAGGACGGCGGCGGTTTGGTCGGTATCATGAAGATGGCCCTCATGGGGTGTATGTCGCCATAGGGCGGCTTGCCCTCCGCCATCTCCAGCGCCGTGATGCCGAGCGACCAGATGTCGGCCACGCAGTCGTAGCCGATCTCCTGGATCACTTCCGGTGCCATCCAGAAAGGGGTTCCGATTACTGTGTTGCGTTTGGCCATTGTGTCCTGGAAAAATAATTTGCAATTTAAAAAATAGTTCACGGGAAACGATGAATCCCAATCCCAGACATAAATATAACTCACTAATATTTACTAACAGCAACACGGTTAACTGTGCATCGGTGGACCTTATTACAAAAGGCATAAGGCCCACCGATTGAAAGTTAACTGTTTGAACGATGGTACTACCACAAGTTCAGAGCCATAACTAATAATGCGGTTTCTGCGGTTTCTGCGGCATATGAAGAGAGCTCATATAGAGCCATCAACATGGGAGCCACTAGCTGGTGACCGTCCACATTGGAGGCATATTGTTCAGACGCAGGTGCGTGAATTTGAAGCCAGGCGACGCACAGAGCTCGACGTTAAGGTCGTTAAGCTTGACGAGCTAAAGGCGAGACCACCTGTGGCCATCACGTATAATTACGTCGGAGAGGTGCTGACCTGCAGCGAATGTGGCCGCACATTTGATGCAAAGATTGGCTACGTCAGTCGCCTGAGTGCGCACCAGCGACGCTCTCAGCTGTAGCAAAGCAGTCGCTGTAGCGGAAAATAGCTGGAGAGGAGATACAAAACTTGGACCGATACTAATTTGCAGGTACTTACAGTAAGTTGTCCAGCGACTCCAAAGTCAGCCAGTTTGGCGTGACCCTCAGTATTGAGGAGAATGTTCCCCGCCTTAATGTCGCGGTGGATCTTGCGTCGCCGATGCAGGTACTCCAGGCCCTTGAGCGTGTCACACAGTATGGTCGCTATTTCATCTTCAGATAGGGTCTTCTTGCGGAGCCTCATGATGTCGGAGACGGAGCCTGCACCGCAGTATTCCATTACGATCTGGAAGATATGAACAAATATTAGGCTACTTTTCCACTTAGGTGGAGACGATCGGAGATGATGGGAGACGTGGAGGACACACTTATGATTATGACCCCTCCCCTCTGATTACGATGGGTGAGAGAGAAAGAGACTTACCCAGAGGTCGGTATTCTTGAAGTAGCTGCCATAGTATTTGACGACGTAGGGGCTGTCATGCTGCATGATGCTGATCTCCTGCAGCTCCATGTCCACTTGCACTTGCTTGAAGCAGAACAGAGACAAATGCTACGATGGGTGAGAGAAGAAGAGACTTACCCAGAGGTCGGTATTCTTGAAGTATCTGCCATAGTATTTGACGACGTAGGGGCTGTCATGCTGCATGTTGTTGATCTCCTGCAGCTCCATGTCCACTTGCACTTGCTTGATGAAGAACAGAGACAAATGCTACGATGGGTGAGAGAGAAAGAGACTTACCCAGAGGTCGGTATTCTTGAAGTAGCTGCCATAGTATTTGACGACGTAGGGGCTGTCATGCTGCATGATGCTGATCTCCTGCAGCTCCATGTTCACTTGCACTTGTTTGATGAAGAACAGAGACAAATGCTACGATGGGTGAGACAGAAAGAGACTTACCCAGAGGTCGGTATTCTTGAAGTAGCTGCCATAGTATTTGACGACGTACGGGCTGTCGCACTGCTGCATGATGCTGATCTCCTGCAGCTCCATGTTCACTTGCACTTGCTTGATGAAGAACAGAGACAAATGCTACGATGGGTGAGACAGAAAGAGACTTACCCAGAGGTCGGTATTCTTGAAGTAGCTGCCATAGTATTTGACGACGTAAGGGCTGTCGCACTGCTGCATGATGCTGATTTCCTTGATGATCTCCTGCAGGTCCGTGTCCACTGGCACTTGCTTGATGGCGAGGACCTGCCCGCTTTCTTTGTGGAGGGCCTAGAATTATTACAGTGATGGTTTAGTTTTGGGATCTCCAAACATTTTTGTTCTGAGGGCACGACCGGCCTTCTCATTGGAAGGCTCGAGACCAGATCTGGCCAGAGACGTCTCGTTTGGTTTAAGAGCTGAGTTTACAGTTATGAAACTTATGAATATACCTAGAACTTTCTTTGCAAAAACGGGGGATTGACAAAATTAACTGTTAGCAATATGGCCAGATAGAATGTCATCCTGGTCATCCACTATTCCCTAGTTCCCTACCAATTTCTCATGCACCGGTAGGAATTCATGGTTCTTCGAGATAGGGAGTTAGAGGCTGGCGTTTTTGACATAAGACATTGTCTAAAGCAGCCATTCTCAAAGGGTTCCGCAAAGCCTCTGTTGGGGTTCCGCGAAAATACTTCTAATAATAAGAAAAAAACAATAGGTATGTCTGATCGACAGTGAAGAACGAAAATATTTAAATTGGGGTGCCGTCAAATATTTAGCTTTCCAAAAGGGTTCCGTCACCAAAAAAGTGTGAGAACCACTGGTCTAAAGTACCTTATAAACGCTTCCATAGGAACCCTCTCCAAGCTTGCAGATGATGTCGAACACCTCCTCCGGCTGCCGAGTGAGACTCTCCTCCGAGAGCTTCTTCAACTCACTGCAACAAACAAACACAGGTTTATACACAAATCGAATGAAAGAAACAAGTTATCGACTTCTTTGATGCGCAAGAAACGTGAAGACATAAATCCCATGGGGAATAAGAGACATGAACATTGTTGACTGTCAATCGTTAAATCTACTTGAACGCTGACTGTCAATCGTTAAATCTACTTCTTCTTCTTCTTCCTAGCCTTAATCCCATCATTTGGGGTCGGCTCTCCTAGTAATTCTTCGCCAGGACTGTCTGTCCCGGGTCGTCTGGGCTGGTATTTTTGATTTATTTAAGTCCCTATTTATAGTGACCATCCATGTTTGTCGGGGTCTTCCTCGCCTCGTCGACGGCGGTGGGTAAATGTGCAGCACTTTCTGTGTCATGTGGTCAGGTGGTCGCCGCATGACGTGACCATACCATCTGAGTCGAGTTTCTTCCAGTTTGTCAGGGATAGGTTTTACTCTGAAACTGCCTCGTATGTGTAAGTTTCGTACGCGATCCAGTAATGTCACACCACCTGCCCAACGCAGCATTCTCATTTCCGCAGTGTGCAGCTTATTTTCCTGTTGTTTCTTTAAAGGCCAACACTCCGCCCCATATAACATAGCTGGACGCACTGCAGCCCTGTACACTTTACCCTTGATGTGCACAGGCATTCTTTTGTCACACAGCACACCCGACAGCTCCTTCCACTTCATCCATCCTGTGTTTATTCGGTGGGTTATGTCAGCATCTATAGATCCATCGCTGCTAATAACTGAGCCAAGATATTTAAAGCTGTCTACCTTTTTTAGTGGGGTGTGCTGTAGTTTAATGGTGTCAAGGCTACTAACGCCGCTAAAGTTACAGTGAAGGTATTCAGTCTTTGGTCTACTGATACGTAGCCCAGCTGATTCCAGTGCTGTCCTCCAATTTTCTAGAATTACTTCTAGGTTGTTTGCGTTTTCGCTGATCAAAACGATGTCGTCTGCGTATAGTAGGTTCCACGGCGGTGCTTGCTGCAAGCTGGCTGTTAGATGGTTCATAACCAGGTTAAACAAGAAGGGACTCAATACTGAGCCTTGATGAACGCCGACCTGGACTTCAAATTCTTCGCTCGTTCCGGCTGCGCAGCGCACTTTTGTTTTGACGTTTAAGTACATGTCTCTCACAACATTCACGTAATGCTCTGGTATGTTGTGCGCTTGCATGGCTTGCCAAATCAACTTTCGTGGAACTCGGTCGAACGCCTTTTCCAGATCGATGAAAACCATATGTAGGTCAGTCTTGTTGTCCCTATACTGTTCCATTAAAATTCTGACTGTGTGGATGGCGTCGGTGGTCGATTTACCTGCGACGAAGCCACACTGGTTTTCTGTTCGTTTCGTAATCGTTAAATCGTTAAATCTACTACTGCTAGTTAATGGCTGCCGTTAAGAGCCGAGCCGTAATAATAATGAAATAATATTCTCTCATTACAATGGGATTCTCAGCGTCAGCAGTTGAAAAGCAGCTTACTATTGACCAATGTTTCGGGTGTAGTGTCTGGCTAACAATGGATGAGATTTCAAAGTAATATGCTTTTGTAAATCTCTTTCTCGTTTTCGTATACTACAAATACGAAAACGAGAAAGAGAAATTTCTCCGCATTCGACGCAAATCTCAACCCTCAGTTCCAATTCAGCACACTTCCTAAATATTCCATATTTTTGCATACAGGAATAAGTTTTGTAAACATTTACTTTGATGATAACTTTTTATCAGAAAGGCCAACTAATGCAATGCAAGTTTTGTATATAAATAAATGCTATCTATTCGACTTTTATAAGTCCGTGGTTCGGAGATAATAACTTGACCCTAAGCGCTTTTGCATATCAGCTATTGCGCTTTCAGCCTTTGGAGGAAACAGTCGTGAACAGGTAAAACAAGAACCCAAATCTTCAGCAATGAAGTTATTGACAGCAGTGGCACTGCTATATGCAGTGTTCACTGCCGCAATTGCCACCAACAACTGCACCGTCTGTCTCAACGGCCACTGTCACGCCTCATCCAGCTTTTATGGAGGCATCAACAAGCTCTCCACCGGTCGCATGGCCATCGACTTCAACTCCAACATCCTCTACCATTACAACGAAGGCATCAAGGCCATCAACTTGGACACCAACACCATGACAGCTGTACCAATGCAAGGTAAAGGAAACTACTTAAGCGTAGACCAAGACACTGGAGATTTGTATTATTACAAGAACGCTAATTTCAACAACACCATCTACAAATATCATCCTAAAAATGGACTAACTGAAGTTATTAATGTCCCGATTGAGAATAATCCGCCTCCTTTAAACGTATTGGTACATAACGGTTCTTTATATTTCAACACTCATCGTGAATCCGGATATGATATTGCAAGTGGATTGAATATCTTAAAAGGATCTGTGATTGAAAGAATACCTGCTTTAGAAAATTTCACTGTTAATAACATAGTGTTTGATAAAAATGGAATTATGTATATCAAATCTGGTCCAGAGATCTATAAAGTGAAGCCAAACACGAATGAAGCTGTTTTGTTCATACGAGCGAAATACTTGATAAGTGGAGATAGGAATGGTGAAGTATATTTCTTTGATCCAACAAATAGATTCATCTACAAAGTAAATGCAGATGGGGATGATTTGATCAACATCGGAGCATATGACGCTTCCAGGGATGGACGCAAGCGACCGAATCTAAAGGAGTTCATATTTGACAAGAACGGCAATCTAATTTTCAAAGACAAATGGTCGACTTTGTACTATAAGTCTAATGCAGCAAGGTGCACTTTCACATTTGAGGGAAACACAGGGCGTACTAGAATAACTGAACTGTAAACAGGTGAAATAAAAAACAGATGTAGTGCATAATTTTTTTCCATGTTATTTTCACGGAAACGAACGTGTCTTGCTATTTCAGTTAGTTTCGGTACAAAAAGTACTGAGGTTGACTGAAGTAGCATGACAAATACGAACGTTCCGAGAAAATACGATCTTCTTCCTCCTTGACCTTTTCCCATTTACTTGGGGTCGGCCTTTCTTGTCCTTTTCCTCCATAATCCACGATTTTTGGCTATTTCAGCGTCTGTATTTACATCTTTCATGTCTTTTTCGACTGTCGTCAGCCAGGTGGCAGGTGGTCTTCCTTTTCCTCGTTCCGAGAAAATACGATGGAAAACAATTATGCACTACATCTGAAAAAACATGAAGCATATTTAGATATTAAAAGTTGCTTATACTAAGTTTTAAATATAATTTCAAATTTCGGCTCGCAGTATCGGAAGGTCGTCATTAGTCATTAGAGATGAAATTAAAGTACTTAGGGCAGCTGTGATTAGACTGATTAGGGTGTGCTCCCGGTACTGGTTTTCTATACAAAATATGTTCCGGACATTCCGGGCATTCTCACCATGCAAATTCAGATATCGACCGGGCCCTGCACCTTTTAATTTTTAAGGGGACCTTTTGTTTTTCTGTGTCAGTTTAATCCTTGTAAGTAAATGTTAAGTAGAGAGCCTTAATTACAATATTTGTCATTAATTACTTAATGTAACATTCTGCTCCTTTCCTCAACCTTGGTACAAGCTTCCCTGATTTATAACAAAAACAAATTACGGGTTCATTGGCCGAATTCCAATATCAAAACACAAAAATAACTCACCCAACCTCTTACCTTACCTATCACATTTATACTATTAACAACTTTATTCAAACCACATAAAGTTCCAATTCCGAAAATAGTTACAATTTTTATAAGAGTTTCAAGCCGGTCGATTCTTTTATCGCTTTTATCAGTGTTATTTTAAAATGCACTCTATTTCCTACAGGTCAAGGTTCGAACTAAAATTGTGTAAGATAAGACATTTAGACAGCAACATGTGTGTAGGCATAATTTTTCAGTGTCAACGACCAGCTATCACGAAGGGTCGGTCATTACTCAAACTATTACGGCCTGTGTTACGGGGGTTACGTGATTTCCATGTTATTTCATATTTATGACGGTTATTTTAAAGGGTATAAGTGGTACAACACAACCTTTCCCACTTTTCCCAGGCAAGGAGAAAGAGGCAAGCACTCCTAGTCTTCCTCTTCTTCCTCGCGTTATCCCGGCATTTTGCCACGGCTCATGGGAGCCCCAGGCTCCGCTTGACAAGTAATCCCAAAAATTCACGTAGGCACTAGTGTTTACGAAAGCGACTGCCATCTGACCTTCCAACCCAGAGAGGAAACTAGGCCTTATTGGGATATTAGTTTAGTCCTGTTTCCTCACGATGTTTTCCTTCACCAAAAAGCAACACATTATATAAAAGAGGCAAGACATACTATGAGTTATTTATGGACTTTGAAGCGTCTTCAACTTTTCACCGGATGATGCGTCGCGAGGAATGTTTGTTAAGAACCACTAGAATCACTTCATTTACCTACCCTCGCCCAGCGCAGCTGTGGTCAGCAATTTCCATTGGTTCTTAAAAAACATATCCCTCGCTACGCATTCTCGGACAACCTTGTTGGAAACGCAGTCATGCCGTCTTGTCGAGGCACCCCAAGACAGGCCGAGAACGAGTGTGTACATACTGCTCCCTTCTCGTCTCGCTCTTCCTCGTCTCGTGTCGCGCTTCTCCGATTGGATCAGAGCGGTGCCGAAACTCTCGGCGAGAGGCTCTCGACGAATGTGTACAGCCGACATGAGCCTTTGCCTGGGGGTTAAAAATGAAGCAGAACATTTTTAAACAGGACGCTGACCAAGTCGCAGGCGGTAAGCTCGTTGTCAATATTATACTTAGTTAAAATCAAAAGATTTGATTTGATTACAATTAAACAAAGGCAAGATAACATTTGTTTTACTCTTTTGTTCTATTGTTTTGGGTTTTCTCAGGAGAGTCATGACTCATGAGCCCGGAAGGATAAAAATAAGCCATAATTTGGGACACAATATTGCCTACGGTTGCAGTTTTGTAAATTTTTAGGGTTCCGTACCCAAAGGGTAAAACGGGACCCTATTACTAAGACTTCGCTGTCCGTCCGTCCGTTCGTCCGTCTGTCACCAGGCTGTATCTCACGAACCGTGATAGCTAGACAGTTGAAATTTTCACAGATGATGTATTTCTGTTGCCGCTATAACAACAAATACTAAAAACAGAATAAAATAAAGATTTAAATGGGGCTCCCATACAACAAACGTGATTTTTGACCAAAGTTAAGCAACGTCGGGAGGGGTCAGTACTTGGATGAGTGACCGTTTTCTTTTTGCTTTTTTTTGTTTTTTTTTTTTGCATTATGGTACGGAACCCTTCGTGCGCGAGTCCGACTCGCACTTGCCCGGTTTTTGGTTTAAGCGAGCGCAAAGCGCTAACGTAGCTTCCCTGCTGGGCAAAAATGTTTTCGTTCGTTCGACTATTCTCGTTTACAGGAGGTATTTCTCAACCAATTATCGTAAAAAGTTGTGAGCAAGTTCGATAATTACCAATACGAATATTTTTATCGATTCAATTTTTTTTTCTCAATGCTAAAATGGAGTTCGCGAATTACATAGTCCAGGTGGCCTAGCTTGCGCTTTGCCATCTAATCGCTTTGTTTCTCTATCACTCCAGAACTCCAGATTAGTATGACAGTGACACTTGCGTTTCCTTCGCTACGGATCGTTATATTAGCGATTGGCATGTTATCTACGGAGTCAGAGCTGCCAGTTAATGGTAATCCATCGTATCGTATTCAAATTTATTTTATTAGCCACAAAATGAAATGCCATACATTGACGAATAAGTATAACAGAGTTTGAGGAAAATGCTCCAGTTTTATATTATTATGTATCCAATACGAGGAAGCTGATTCACGATACTACGCGTGTGTCGACGTACTTACAGAAAAACTAAATTTACCGACCGTGGACCTTATTTCTTTACAATAAGGTGTACGAATAGTAGGTTATCAGTGATTGGGTACTTAGAACCAAAACAATTTTAAAATAAATAAACAAAACGCATATGGCGACCGATGTCGTTATAACAACATTTAGGCCACAGAACAGAAGCAGTCAGTAGAATGAACCCGGTAATGTTGACGCAGGCGAAGTCACGGGCAGAGGCAAAGGCTATAAGAGTAAATATAGTAGGTATATATACTGACGGACAACGAACATGATTCAAATATAATTTTGATGTAAGTGTACATTCGAAATGGCCTTTGTATTAAAACATATAACCTGAATTTCTGAAGTTCAATAGACGCAAGGATATTGACTCTGCTGAAAGGCTCTTAGACACCGCTATTCATACGAGACACCTGACACCATTGTTAGATACATTATAGACTGAGAGCTAGTCCCAGGAAATGGTTCACGATTTCGAAAGCAGCGCAACTAAATAGACAGTTACTAACCTGATGAGGTATCTCCAATAGAACTGCATAATATTTATCTAGATATATTCTGTAGGTTCTGGCCCCATTCTTATTACCCTTAAGGCCCGTCTTTATACATACATATGTAAATGCAGTAAAAAAAAATAAAGAATTAATGTCCTTAGTGTCCTTACCAGGAATCTAACCCAGAACCACAAGCTTTACTGGCATCGTTCCACTGACAACTAAGGCAACTAGGCTAAAGAGGCCAGCTTAATTTTTCAAAAAGCAGGATGGCTCCTGCAGGCCTATTATGGAAGGCTTTATTTATCCACATGATAAAATAACAGTTTTATCGCGCTGTCACGTAGACGAGAACGACCATATCCGTACTGATAGTGGTGACGATTGATCTCCTTATTTACACAAAGTAAACGTTGTTGGTGCTGCGAAAAGAACTCAATCTCTTTTCTTTCTTTCAAAGTGTTTATTGGAAGCCCACTGGTAAGTGTGGAGTGAATATAGGTAAGAAGGCTCGGTACCAATACCTGGCACGTAAATAGTGATATCATCCGATCGATATTTTAATATCAACAAACAGTTCAGCTCTGCAAGTACTCGTATCTAGATCACATATTGGCAAAATGTCGTAACCATTTTTTGCTGTCTAGCGTACAGTACAGCGGCGACAGATAAAAAATTATGTATAACACAGGGTACCTATTTTTTTATTTAAATCTTCACTTAATTTTATGTGAAGTAAAAGGCGAGAAAATTTGTTGCAAAGTCTTCTTTGGAAAGGACTATAATTTCTAGAGAAAACTTATTTTCTTAGACAAGTTTAAACGAACTAAAGTTTTGAAATAGTCCAAAGATGCGTGTCTTTATCAACACAACATTGATAAACCCACTTTGTCAGTAGAAAAAGGCGCGAAATCAAATTGTCTATGAAAGGAAACACTTCGGGCCAATTTTTTTTAAATCTCCTTTTTTTTCTACTGGCGAAAATGGCTTGGAAAACTGGAGAAATTCAGCTCTTCTTACCCCGGAGGCCGCTCATTAGCGCTCATCCTATCAGCTCTTCGTTTCTTGCAGGTGTTGCAGTTCAGAGTAGGAGCTCCCCCCTCCCACACCCCTCCCTTCCAGAACACGAGGCGCCCGTCACTGTCCATGGGTGCCCATAGCTGCCCATGAGGCAAAGGTTGAGGTAGTAGGTCGTACTGTTGAGTGACTGTGACTTCTCAAATCATGAGACAACTTTTTTGGAAGAGAGGGTTTTGTAGGTACAGGTCGGCACACCGCGGCTCGCGAGCCACATACGGCTCTTTGAAGATACTTTGGCTGCACCTCAAGTCACCGAAAACATTAAAACATTCTTTGATCACGGAAATCACCAGTTGAAAGTTGAAACTAGTGATTTGTACTGCGGTTACATCAGAAATTGAACTCTGGTATAGGATTCACAATATCACTTCCACAACTCCGTAAAACGTGCACAATATTGGCAAGTTCATTGAAACCCAAAAATAAACTTTATCCGTTCGTAGAAGTATAATGTAAACTTTGAACAAAACTTTTCACTACACTGAACACTATTTATCGAGGTCACATTGCATTAAAAATAAACGTTCATAAACTTATGACACATGTGGCTTTTATGTAACCAAGGCATCCAAAAGCGATTAACAAAACTCCAGTCCCGAAATATCACGTATCCTTTATGGATGGAAACGGGTATAGGACGTCCGCCCTCTTCCCGCGTTGGATACAGACTGCCTTTGATGTTAAAATATATTCAAACTTGGAACTGGCCATCTAGATCTGGAGCGTTCAGAAATCTCATTCCATTCTCGTTCTAAATTTGAAATGTCTCAGGAGATTCCACCTTGTTTACGAGACGAAAGAAATATATTGACAGACCGTGGGTGGTATTTACGTGTGTCAATGACGAATATGGGAGATTTGGGTTCTTTATCGGGTTGTGTGGGAATTGATATATTTTTCTAGTAATAGCTTTTAATGATAACGGCGATAACCTCTACCTATAGCTCTACTATGAGTTCCGTGAATGACAGTGAAAAGTGAAGACAGTGAGAAAGTTAAGGAAAATGTATGGAGTAATTGTACAGTGCCTCTACCGGTCACGTAAAGAACTAAAAATTTCAATTTGTACCATGAGTTACAAACGTTTTTACGCGAGTTTTCCATACTTGCCTAACTTCACACCTAAAACGCTCTCTTTCTAATTATATAATGAAAACTGAGCCAGAATTATTCTGCGTAAATACTTTACGCGAGTAAACGTGACAGATGTTATGGAAAAATACGTGCGTTTCCAACGTGACATTTCTGTCAACTTGTAAACAGAACAAATACGCAGATTTTTCACGAATATCAATGCAATTTTCAACGTAATATGTATAAATTTATAACAGTATGTGAACTTCAAGCAAAACTTTAAGGGATAAATCAATTAATAGTTCGATAAAAGGCTGATTTAGTACAAAGGTAATGAGTTATACTTGACATCATATTTTCCTATTTCTACTGCTACATTTGCGAAAATCACATTGCTTACGAGCAGTTTTTGGTTTTAGGCAAGAAGCTGATTGAAAACAACATTTCCATGAAAACCCGGATTGCATCATGTATGCATGTAGAAGTTACATATGTATTAAGAATTAAGGCTCAATACAAGGAGCGGTACATAGACATGTTGCTGTTTTTGTTGCTGTGCTGTGGGTGCACATAACACATAGTAAGAATAAGACATACCGCAAGACCTATTATAATATTTACACAAGAATTGCTACGTATTTTATTAAGCATTATTATCTTAAATAAAATAAAACATACAAATGTTCTGTGGGTTTATTTATTTTTCTTTACTAAGTAAGTATTATTTTATTTTCCGTTGTTCAAATTATTGTGTTTGGTACCTAGGTAATCGTTTTTCATGTCAACTTGGTAACAGGAAATATAAAACTTTCTTCAAAAACTTTTCCTGGTGGTTCTGAATCTGAAAATTTAAATAAGATTTAAACACATTTATTGCCAAAAACCCGCTGCGTGGGTTCATTTTGTATTGGAAATGGGGCGCTTGGCACTGAAATATACTCGAGATCATATAGGTACTATAAAATTAAAATCGCTATTAAGGTCATACGTAGGGTCTGTGCGGAAAGAGAAGAGTCGTAGGTATAATGTATGGGCTCCCCTAAATTTCACGACTTTTCTCTTTCCGGACACTCTATTAGATAATGTTACTTAGCAGTAGGAGACGGCCGCTGTCATGATGCGGACTGAAGCGGACCATTATAATACATACCTATTTTAATATTTTAAGATTTCTTCTCATGTGTGTATTATTTTCATCATAGGTAATAAATATGTAGCCAAAAGTAGCCTGTATAATCGCGCCGTATACTTTGCTTCCTATTTTTTAACACGCAATGTCATAATTTTAACTCGATTATTAATGATGTTTACGTAATTATCATATTTTGCAATTTTTGTCTTGAATACAATTATATTTTAATTTATACATTGTTTACTAACATTGATGTGTTTATTATTTTCGTAACTATGGCAACGTCAAATCTTTAAAAAATTGTAGAATGAAGGTTGAGTCAGTAACAAAGTGACAAAACTGGTCTTAGAGCATTTAATAACTGGAGTGGCCATTGAGTGCTTACTGTTAGGATTTAGGATTAGGGTTCCAAGCAGGAAAGAAAAGCTTGTTTTAACACCATATTGGTAATGTTTATTAATCTCAAGCAAGACTACATAGTAATGGCGTCTCATACGAGAAGAAAGAACACCTACATTTGTTTTATATTGACAACCGAATAAATCAAATATCATAGTCGTAGTAGTCTCGTAGGTATACTCTTTATTTTTTTCCTGACATTATTACTTACCCCTCTGCCGAAAAACTTGCACAATTGTGCAAACTTTTGTATGGACTGACATGGCTATTTGTACGTTACGTACAAATCATGTAGAAATAGCAATACATTTGACGTCCCCTCCCCCGCAAAAATCGGCAGACTGTTTTGTAAAGAAAATGACAGCGATGACATCTCCCTTCTAAATGCTCTTAGTGGATGGTAGAGGTAAGGAATACAATCTCCATGTAATTAATAATGAAAAAGTGTCCGTCAAAAACCTTAAGAGGGAAGTATACTACGTAATCGTCCATACAAAAAGAGAAAACGTTTTTCCACTTGTAAATACGAGTATCTTCCATTCCCCATGATTTTTAGTACGGTATTGATACAATGAAAAACTAGGTTTATGGGTTTTCTTTTTTTCGCTACTCTGGAGAGATTTAGAAAAATTATAATAGCTGACAGCGTGCCCAGTTTTTGCAAATATTCTCCCATAAAGGAGTTTTCTCATAAAGTCATAAAGGATTCTCCTTACCTCTACCCTCCATATTCACGGCTACCATCAGTATATGTAAAGCCTAACAAGTTCCTTTTTAGCCCTCGCCACGTTGCGGATTTTCGATGGAACTAATTTATTTTAATGGCAATTATTTTGTTTGACATCCGACATTGAAAGTCATTGAATGTCACCGATGTAAACAAATCGAAAATGATTGTAAATATTTCAGGATAATAATAGATTTTGCAATCAAAATGCCCAAAAAAATTCACACCGATGCTAAACAAATAATTTTAAATACATTAAAATACTTGCGACAGAAAAAGGATACGGGATTCAGTAGCATTCCATTAAACAATGTTGTGAAATTATTTGTTGACATGACGGGTACTGATTTTCATAGTGAGTTTGTAATAAACTGGTTAGTTTTGTACTAAATATGAATATTAATTATTAAATTATTATTTTTCTCATTTAAGGCGTCTTTAGTGCTATAATCAAAAATATTTATTATAAGAATGAGCCATTACCACCACGAGTGACTGAATCTGGTAAATATATATACGGAGGTCGAATATTTAGAATCAAATTATGGCGGATAGGTAAATTATTCATACTTAATTATCAACTAAACATGCTCTTTCGATTGGGTTTCGATTGGGAAACATACTTCTACAACTCACATGTACATAATTGTATACCTCACTCGCTCTTGCACGATGCCAATACACACTGTCCCGACTATTCATGACGTACACGTATTGTTGCTATATGTAAGCTGTTTGTAGCGACATTATATCAGGGCTAAAAAAGAACTTGTCAGGCTATAACATTACTTTCTGTGCATCTCACTTGCACTAATATGCGAGAGCGAGATGCATAGATAGTAAATTACGTAGACGTGAGAAAATGTGTCAATTTTGTTATTTAGTTCTTTAGGTGAATCCTAGAGGCGCTGTATAAAACTCCGATATAACTCTTGCTCTGTTTTATAGTATACTTAGAAAGGGACAACATCGTTTGGAGTGGAGTGAAGTTAGGTACATAAGACCGTAAAGAAACGTAAAACGTGACTCACGGCACGTTTATTCACCGAGTGTAAGTGAAAAATACTCTGCCAACTGATAGTAGAGCTACTAATTCTTCATAAGCCGCTTCCACCTTGCACGTGAACTGTTATCGTTGGTATTGCTATAATTTTTTTCAGATTTTAAATTAACTGGTATTACATTGCTCTACGTTTTTTACGCACAAAAATGTTACGTTTAAGTTACCATGTTTTCATTTGTTTTATGTTTAAAATACACATAAAATAAACAGGAATGTTTAAAGCATAAATTGCCGTCACCCATATCCCTATAGGTATGAGGAAGCTCATTTTCCTTCCTTAATAGCGCGTGAAGTTGCGTTTAACGTTTCTTTCAGCTATAAATTCTTTAATTATTCATATTAATTTACCGTGTCGAGTGGTTGCATCACAAGTAAATATAAACATGACATTTTAGAATATAACTTATGAGTTGTGACGGATGCCAAAGTATGCGGGATTCAAGGCACTCAAAATATGTGCAATATTTTTTTTGTTTTTTTTTAAACTCCCGCCAGTCGCTGCGAAAAGCGTCGAGTTGATGAGTGGTGGAAGAAAGGGAAGGCCTTTGCCCAGCAGTGGGACACAACATAGGCTGTTAAAAAAAAAACAGACTTATTTTATCGTTACGTTAATTCGAGATTCAAATATCTAATTTCACACTTATACGGTTTTAGAAAAGTCTATATCAATTGTAAATATGGCAGTATGGTATACTAATAACAATAAATCAATCAATACAAATTAATCATAAACTTCACAATTGCTACTTAATTTCTATTTGATACTATTTTGTATCTCGTCAACGAAAAGATAAAATTAAACTATGCATTCTATTCTCTACTTTGGATACACGTCTTAAGTGTCAAAATAGTTTGTATCTATTGCGATTTGCTACACATCAGTCGCCATCAGACATTATTATATCGGAGCGGCCGAGGTGCTCAGATATATCTGAATATGCGCTCTAGCGCCTTGACAATAGAGGCGTGTTCAGATATTTGTGAGCACCTTGGCCGCTCCGTTATATCTGATGGCGGCTGTAAGCAATGTGTACGCGCTTGGCACCGGTCCGGCTGCCGCGAGTTGGTCTCTATAAATAGTAACAGAGATCCTTTATTTTATTTATTTAGATGCCGTTAGGTCATTAGCGGTCTTAGAAATCCCCGTAGTATTTTGTGGTTTGGAGAATCTAGGGGGGTCTGGGTGATTAATAAGATCATCCGTGAAACTATTTATTTACGTCAATACTGGAGTAAGTTAGGTTCAATGTTATATGGTGAGTGGAAATGGTACGAGTATGTACCTAAATAGTACTGTAAAGTCATGATTATGACACTTAAAAAGCCGCGCTAAAGTGCTAGCCGCGGTCCAAGCTAACTCTGCAGCGAATTTGATAGCACATGAGCGTGGAGGTGGTATCATAAACGTAAAATGCCTATGAAATTATGGCGTTTAACCCTTTTTACTGACAATCGAATGTCAGTCTTACTCAACAAAAATAGAACACATTTTTGAAGTGCCGTATGTGGGAAATATCCCTTATTCTGGTAAAGGGTTAAAATAACACTTCTACGCTCTATGCGATCAAACTCGCTGCAGAGTTAGCTTGGACCGATTCTAACCATCAAATTGGCTCGAAGCTACGCATATCGACACGGGCTGTATCTGGCAGTGTTGCCAACTTGGCATAAATGATGCCAGATCTGGCATAATTTGACTCACTTTGGCACCAAAATTTTCCATTTAGCATCTGGCATATTTTATTGCATAGTTTAGTCTAAGCCAAGTTTGGCAACAACAATATGCGCCATCGCCTTATGCGGTTCATATTTTCATATGAATTTTGACTTTTGTGGGCGGATGGACGTCGACGGTTAAATTGACCTCTGATTTTTTCGTGGATTGACATATTGAGTTCCATTTTGCAGATTTGATCAGACAATTAAATCAGGTTGGGCGAAAATTGTCTAATCTGGACTGGCCTTCACTTTTTTTTTAGCATATTTCATAAAACTTTGGCATAATTTTGGCATAATCGAGACATTAGTCTAGCATTTTTTCAAAATCCGAGTTGGCAACACTGGTATCTGGGTCGGTCTGTGACCCGCCTGAGTGTTGAAGAGAATGATAGTTTTCAGTCTTGCTCTTGTTCGTTTTGATGACTTGTAACGAGGCACTATGTGGGGAAATTTTCATACATTCGTTTTCATTGAACTGATTTCAAATAATCTATCTTGTGACTTATGATGATTGATGAATCAAATCCAAACATAGGTACTAAAGCAGGCCACTGACGAGCCTTCCAAATGGATGCCGTTACAATGGATTCATCCAAATGGACGGCATCCTAATATTAAACATTGTACGTTTTTGACATTCACGGGCCGATTTTGGATTGCAGCCACGCTATTTGGACTGTTGGAAGGCTCGTCAGTGGCCACCTTAATAAAGTTATAGGTTATAATATAAGACTTATAAGTTACTTGCTAACCGCCCCGGCATCGCATGGGTGAAACCTTAACAAATTACATACCTAAACCTTATATTCAATTACACAAACGGGTCTACCGCGATATAATTTCATTGTTTTTACCTTTAATTCCGACGTTTCAGCTGAGTTGCACCAGCTGAAACGCTACTTTCACTTGCTACCTTTTTTTTTTGCTTGCTTTTTTGCTTGTTGCTTTTTTTACTTGGTTGCTGAGTGAGGTTTGTGTAATTGAATATGTGTACAAAACGCGAGAGTTTAAAGTGTTATATACCTAAACCTTTCTCAATAATCACGCTATTGATAGTTAAAAACCGCATGAAAATCCGTTCAGTAGTTTTCGAGTTTATCGCGAACAAACATACAAACAAACAGACGCGGTGGGGGACTTTGGTTTTTTTTTGTAAGGTGTAGCGATTAATTATATGAAGATTATTTTAATTTCTCAGGTTCTGAAAGTGACTTATTGTTTATCTTAATATGTTCTATGGTCCTTGTTTGGGTCATATAACAACACCGCCCCAACTCAAATGAAGTACCCATTTAAAACCTCATTATTCTCATACCCAAACCAATAACGCAAAATATTTCTCAGTTATGTAGGTACAATGGGTCCATAAAATCGCGGGACCTTTTAGGTCCTCCATAAGTGAGCGCAATGATTTACACTTCAGGTCTTGAGTCATTCGTTGAGTCATCGTGTTGTGGTATTAAACAATTGACACATGGTGGACCTTATGCCATTACAATAAGATTTTTAATTTGTCAGTTAACAGTGCGGAGAATTGTGCTAATCGGCATACTTCATGTTCGTAATGTAAGCGTCATTTATCTTGATCGGCAGATTGGCAATAGTCCCATTATGTCAAATCAAAATAGACCAATATTGTTATGATATGTACGGTCGCCATCGGACTGGCCAAGGTGCTCATAAATATCTGAACACGCCTCTATTGTCAAGGTATATTTTTGACTTTTTTGAGCACCTCTGCCGCTTCGATATATCTAATATGGCGTCTGTACCAGCTTCTGCCCGCGACTTTGAAACTAGGTGGAATTTAAACAGACTACTCCATACTAAAAGGTATCCGCCGAGTAAAATCATAAAAGGATTTGAAGCCCTAAGGCTTACCGGTGCCGTAATGGTCCGGTTTGCGCACCATATTCGGAACCAAACGGTTACCAAGAACTGTGCCATGACTAACGACCTAACGACATGCTTTCGAAGATTTAGATCGGAAGCGATCAAATTTTGCGGTCATCTTTTGTGGCTTTGTCCACTTCGTCCAGTCGTCAAGGCGCTCACAAGTATCTGAACACGCCTCTATTGTCAAGGGGTTAGAGTGCGTGTTCAGATGACCCCGTGACCTGCTTTGTGGTGAGGATATGGAATTATTTTGAAATCTGATGCGAGTAGAGTTAATACATTCCCTCAGTGTTGCTTATAAAAGTTATTCTTCTTCTTAGTCGGTACACTCTTGCCAGAGTGATCGTGGTCATCATTGTAAATCTCGATGAGTCTCGATCTTGCTAATACGGCGCCATTCGTCGCGGGATGCAGCTTTCCGGGTACATTCGTAAACCGAGCACTTAGTTGCGGCCTTGATCTGGTCTGTCCATCTCATTGGTGATCTACCACGTGGCCTGGTGCCTTCGTATTGTTATAATCCAAAAGTTATAAACTCTTGATAATTCATGCCTTAAGATTACAGTGCCGAACTAAAATCTAGCTCCTTTACATGCCGAGAGTTGCATTCGATTTTCAATATATTGCGGCATTTGATCTTGCTGTGGCTCCTACTATAGTAATTATCTAAAATCGCATGCGATTTCATGCGACGTCTAGACTCTATAGAAGCCGTAAGATTAACAAGTCACTGGATTATCCAGATTTATTATACACAATAATTAGGGTTCCGTACCCAAAGGGTAAAACGGGACCCTGTTAGTAAGACTCTGCTGTCCGTCCGTCCGTCCGTCTGTCACCAGGCTGTATCTCACGAACCGTGAGACAGTTGAAATTTTCACAGATGATGTATTTCTGTTGCCGCTATAATAACAAATACTAAAAACAGAATAAAATAAAGATTTAAGTGGGGCTCACATACAACAAACGTGATTTTTGACCGAAGTTAAGCAACGTCGGGCGGGGTCAGTACTTGGATGGGTGACCGTTTTTTTTTGCCTTTTTTTGCATTATGGTACGGAACCCTTCGTGCGCGAGTCCGACTCGCACTTGCCCGGTTTTTATTGTGTTGAACTGTTCCAGGCATTAATAGTTTTCTGGAACAGGGATGTTTGATTCCGCAGCTGTTGGACCACCGTGCGGGTTCATTGACCGACTGAGTCATAAGGGCCAGGTATAAAACTTGGTATTTGCTGGTGTTTCTACGTACTCGCAATTATTGGCTGGACGCGTCATTTATTACTATGTATATAAAGTTTCCCTTTGCAACCTTAAAGGGGCCCACTGATTAACAGTCCGCCGGACGGTATTGGCCTGTCAGTTAGAACAAAATTTTGACAGTTCCGAACAACTGACAGGCCGATACCGTCCGGCGGACTGTTAATCAGTGGGCCCCTTTAGAAGTAATGACACTTTGAAACATGAAAGTAACATCGCTAGAATAATTTATTAACTGTTAGTAACCATCGAAGTGATAGTAATTAATTAATTATGTAGTGACTAATATTAACCCCTCCTATGCGGCCTGTCAATTATAATCATTGAAAAAGTGACCTTGACATTTAAAACAATAGATTTAAATTCACACGCACGGATCCTTGTCTAAGCAAACGAGGGGTTAAGAAACTATCGTGATATCGTTTTTAACGTTATCATCACGGTCAAAATATCCGTCTTCGATTATGGTTATTAGAGTCTGTGCGGAAAGAGTCGTGGAAGGTAAGTTAGGTAAGGAAGCCCGTACATTCTCCGACTCTTCTCTTTCCACGCATACTCGACCTGAGATACGGCTGCCACCAGTGTAACACTGACATATTCGCTAGCGTGAGCGTAATTAATAGTGATGTACCGACTATTGATTTGGCCGACTAGCCGACTAGCCGACTAATCGGCGCTCGAATGGCCGATTAGTCGGCCGACTAGTCGGCTAGTCGGCCAGATCATTACTTTCGTGTAGGTTTCGGGTGAAAACAATAGTTTTGCTCTTTTGGTTGCGCTATTCATATATTAGCTTGGCTAAAAGGTGTTCTCTACAGGTTCAAAGACCTTTCACAAGAATCCTGGTTCAATTTCTGTCTTTCTTTTATTTTGCGATCCTGAGCAGACCGTCAGTAGGTACAACTTGTAGGAGGTATTTCCAAGTCTCTATTTCTCGTACGTAGTCGCCAATTAAGAACCTATCCCCTGTGGTCAGCGTCTTTACGAGCAACGTGCCCTGTTTATAAGTCTCTAAATTTTGCAATAACATTAATAGTTCCCCAAGGCTCCACCATTAAAAAAAAAACAAAAACTGAATTATAATAAAAAAAATTAAGTATAGAACTTGGCCATGAAATTACACGAGAATCAGTTGAGATCGACCTGTAGAAGAAAACACCAGCCCACCACCATACGATAACGATCAAACGGTCAATTATATGTATGAACAAAAGTTTTCACACCCTGAATAGGTATTTTGACTATTTTGGTAAAATAGACATAAAACATATGGTAAATATTGAATCTAATGGTTTCTTTTTATCTGTTTTTCTTTCACTTATAAAGTGCCGACTAATCGGCCATTTTTGCCGACTAGTCGCCGACTAATCGCCGACTACAAATGTGGCCGGATAGTCGGCTTTCCCGACTAGTCGGCGACTAGTCGGTACATCCCTAGTAATTAACTTTCTATGCATCTCGCTCGTACTGCGAGATGTATAGAAAGTAACTTACGCAGACGTTAGCGAATATGTCAGTTTGACACTGCTACTGGCAGTCGTGGCTCGTGATAAGGCTACTGGTGGAAATATTGACACCCAAAGACAGATTGACTTGGCAACCGTTTATCTTTAAAAACATTTAAGTAGTTTAAGAGCTCGCACAGAATAAATAATAGTACTAGGTACAGAAGACTCACTCTCTAACAAAACGCGTCTGTTACGATCAGTACAGATATGGCCGCTAGGTGGCGACAGCGCCACGCGCGGCTTATGGCTTTCCCCAAAATTGGGGGGGAACGGATGTACTTTTAGCTACCTGTAGCAAAGCGACGAAATCGAGGAGTGAGACACGCCTGGAGCTGAGAACAAATATTGGAAACTTTGCAGAAATACCCAGTGGTAACCAGACCGGAGAAAGTATGTATGACGTTGGAAACTGGTACGGTGGGAGGAATGTACCGCGAATGTCAATATGCAGAGTGGCACAAGTAAATCGCTTTATTAATTTTAGTAAAACGCGGTAACAGGATGTTACATTTAACTTTAGCCAGTGAGGTGATAGTACATAGGTCTTACAGTACCTAAATCTGTTAGTGTAACACCAACCCTGAAATCATGAAAAACTAAAAAGAAGTTTGAAATGGGTAGTTCTAATTTTGCGTTTTTGATTCGGTCAAATTGTGTTTTTTGAAAAACGAATTATAGCCAGCATTCTAATGAATGTAGTATGATACCTTTGGGTATGGTGCTTTAATATACAAGCTAAAAGGGGGGGTTGCATCAGGGGGAGGGGGAGGGACGCTAGTGTGCGTAAAGCACCATACCCAAAGATACCATATCATACTACTTTCATTGAATGCTGGCTATAATTTGTTTTTCTTGCCCATACATTAGAACATAATTTAACCGAATCATTTCACAGAATTTAACGTTAGATTCACAGTAAAAATATTCCACAACCTAGTTGGTAGTTGCTCTACTGTTGATTGTACCTAGCATGATTATGAAAGAATAATGATCAAAGTCAAATGGCGTTCTAACAGTTTGAATCTCCTCTCGAAAGATGGCAGTAAATTTACAGTGGCTACATACGAAGATGTAAATACACCCACGATAAGTTTGGCGGCTTTACCATTCAGCACGTTAAGCTTCCTCATTCCAAAACACCGTGACCTCCCAACCTGACCCCACTATACTGTTTGTGCAGCCGAATGGGGTTAAAGGTCACATGTCTGACATGTCTCCGAAACTAATGAAAGTTCTCCCAGCTTTTCAATTCCGGAGGTACTTGAAGAAATAGGTTCGGGGGATCCCGCAAGGTAAATTAAGGCCTTTTTTTGTCTACAATTTTTTTTATTAATTTTAAGGGCCCCGCAGATTACCAGTACGCCGGCCGATATCAACCTGTCAGTTGTGGTGTCGGAACTGTCACCTTTTGCGATTAACTGACAGGCTGATATCGTCCGGCGAACTGTTAATTTGTGGGACCCTTTAATTTTTGAAGATACCTATTAGACAGATATTTTTTGGGACTTGAATACCTACATGGTTTAACTAATTTACAGTAAAATTAATTTATAGTAAAATTTTATAAATTAGCTCTGATTTTAATTTTATGGACTAATATAACTAAACAATTTCATTTTCTGATATTAATCAATATAAATGTATTTGTTTCCTGTTAGTTTCGGGTCAGGCTGTAAAAAAGTAACAAAATACGTTCCCATACACTCATGGTACACCTTTTATTTTGCCAAAACTGCTCGTCAATACGCAAAATTGAAATGACTGACTAAAGTCCTTATCAAACGGACGTCCGTCCGTGAGATATGCCCAGCTGACATTATCGGACTTTTCAACGAAGTTTTGGTACTTTGTCGCAGTTATTTGCAGGAGAACTTCGAAACATTTAGCTTTAATACGTTAGTTGGACAGGGTACTAAAATATTTAGCTTCGAGTTCAAATTTATGTAGGTGGGTTAAGTACTTGCATAGATTATAACAGCGTAGTGGATTGACTCTAGGAATTGTGAGTAAATTCAGATTGCCTCTACGACTAATAAAAAAGTCGTAGGTACCTACATAGTAAGTACTACAAATACGAAACTCGCTGTTAATAGATATATGTATGATTCAATTCGGGGTCACATTTTTGTGAAGAAAGCGGTGTACGTTTCAGTGGCGTTTCCTTTGCAGTTATCTGGCAATTCATACCCTCTAGGTACTCTACCTACTAAAATCCAAAGTCAATGTATGTCAAATGCTAATTACGTATTTTACAGTAAAATTAATTTACTAGCGTAAGACAAAGACAGTATGATTCTCTCTATGTTTGAAATGAGACAGTCCCTGGCCAAACTTTAGAAAAGGCTGAGAAAAATTAGTAAAAAGAAAGAAAGAGCAAAATGATCAATCTGTTTGAAAATCTGTGACCGTCCCTGGTCAAACTTTAGAAAAATTAATAAAAAGAAAGCAAGAGCAAAATGATCAAACCGTTTTAATTTGTGGTCATCATTTAAATTAAATCATACCCTCGGAATTCAAGTATTACGTCACGACTATTGTCTTGTTAAATAATGGGGGACATCCAAAACAAATATGGCGCGGTTCATTGTGACATAAGATATCCTAGTCAATCAATTGTATAAATTATTCACTCTCTTTAACCTTGTTTTAGCGATCAATGTTTTACAAGATTTCTGTGAGGCTTCTCCACAGTGTAAAAAGTAACAGTGGGCCGACGCCTTTGATGTTTGTGTAAATGCTGACACCCCAGTAGGGTTGTCAGACTTTTACAAATAGTCTGACAACCCTACTGGGGTGTCAGCAGACAGAGCAGATAGCAGACAGAGCAGGGTGTAAGACTTACACTTGATTTACTATAAGACATGCTAGCCCTGTAAGTAGTACCGAGCTACTAACAATGGCGACGTATGCAGCTCGGGTGCGCGCGAGCCACCCATCGCCCTCGCATCCCGCACGATTGCCCTGTCTAGATAGCTTCGTCGAATGACTCTACTGTTTTATAGATTGTGGCTTCGCTTTCTGTCTTTTATGAATATGAAATCATAGGCACTGTGCAAACATTTTAGAAGAAAGCCCAATGCAAATAAAGGAAGAGCCTAGGTCTCGTGAGCGCTGCTCATGCACTGTTACCGCTTCAAAATGGAGACGTGGGCCGTGTTGCATAATAAACTACAACTAATATTATAAGCGGAACTCCTTTTCTAATTTAAATTATTGAAAAAGGAGTTCCGCTTGTAATATTAGTTGTAGTTCATTATGCAACACGGCCCTAGTCTCCCCAAAACATGTCACACAAGTTAAACCGTAAAATTAGCACACAACAGTTTAAAACAGTTGTTACACACAAAAAAGTTGTTGTGTGCTAATTTTACGCCACTAATTTAAAATCAGGCAACCAAAGATCAGAAATGAATCTGTCCATGCTAATTGCACATATTAAGTTACATTATTGAATCACATGTAATTTGATAGAAACAAAATATCAGATTCAGTGAGAGGTGTGTTGCAAACAGATTATGTTTAACATTATAGTAAATTTTATTAAGCTTAAAAACTTTAAAGAAACCAAATACGATTGAATGTATGACTTGGTCATTCACCTATGACTTAGCTATGTGGATGTGTTAGTATGTGGTTAGCTTGGACTTAGCCATGTGGTTAATGTGGCGTAAAGCCAGTGGACTGTAGTTTTTTAAGTTAGTTCATTCGACACTATACTGCTTTATCTGATGGTAGAAGGGCTTACCGGTATTTTGTGGTCTGCAGCTGGCAGAGGCCTCTGCGGGTGGATTGCTCGCTGGTGGCTTCCTCGTTATTTCAAGGCACTGCACACTGTTTTCTGGTATATTTCGCGAATTCAGATATTCTTTCTGTTACGATGTTTTGATGACACTGACACCGTTAGTTATTACTTTTCAGACCATTGCGAATGTGTCGCCGGCCAGTAGCCTCGCTACCTCAAATAAGTCAGTATAGCAGTAGGTTGAATACTAAACACCCCCCACCGAAAGCACTATGTGGCTTTCTCATAATATGAAAAAAGAGAGAACAGAACTTGCGCATGTATAGGCGCGAAAATAAAATAAAATATATGCAATTAATGCGATAAAAGAAGGGGATTTAGTGAGTATAAGGCAGAGGACACAGTTTATTAACAGGTCTCAAAAAGGAATTGTTAGCTCTTGTGCGCAGAGTAACCTTGCGCACAATGCCGTCTAAACCGGGATGTTTTTGTTGGACAATTGCAAGTGGCCAACTACAAGGAGAAACTCGGTCGTCCTTGACCAACACTAAGTCTCCTACATTAATATTGGGAGGCGAGGTGAACCATTTTGACCTTTGCTGTAAGGTATGTAAATAATCTTGGCTCCATTTCTTCCAAAACAGTTGAGAGCAATTTTGCAAATATTGCCAACGTGATAGATGATTTACAGGTACAGACTGCAAATCATACTCTGGTACAGCTGTCAGACTCTTGCCTATCAAGAAGTGTCCAGGAGTTAGGACATTAAACTCATGAGGATTATCACTAGCTGGCAGAGCGCATAATGGCCGTGAATTCATTATGGCTTCAATTTTACAGAAAATTGTTGTCAGCTCCTCAAAAGTCAAGGCTTTGTCACCGACAGCACGCACAAGATGGTATTTCGCAATGCGAACGCAACTCTCCCATAAACCACCCATGTGAGGGGCGCTAGGAGGATTGAACTGCCAGTTAATCAAGCGCTGAGCGCAGCCGTTAAAAATATCCTGTTGAGTGCTCTTGTCAGACATGAATTTCTGAACATCAGCAAGATGTTTACTGGCTGTTGTGAAATTCGTCCCGCAATCGGAATAAAAACATGCCGAAAGACCGCGACGGGATACGAATCTGTCTAGAGTAGCCAAAAAGCAATCGGCAGATAGAGAGGAGAGCGTTTCTAAATGCACGGCTTTAGTTGAAAAGCAAACGAAGACCGCTAAATAAGCCTTCTCTATCTTCGCATTGCGCCGTAAGCTTTCCTTTATATAAAAGGGTCCGGCCAGGTCCACACCTACATGCTCAAACACCTTATTAGGTAACAGACGAGTTGATGGAAGGTCACCCATTTTAGGCTGCAGCAGAGTGGGTCTACATTTGTAGCAGCTCTTGCACTTTGAATGAATGGAACGAATTAGGCTACGAGCCGACAAGATCCAATATCTCTGGTTGAGAACATTCTGCAAGGTCTGCGGACCTGTGTGTAAATATTTCTTATGAAAATATTCCACCAAGAGCTTTGTAAACCTACTTTGCTTCGGCAACAATATAGGATGCTTCGCATTGTAAGGCAAGTCAGAGTGCGGGATACGACCCCCCACCCTGAGGAAGCCTCGATCGTCAAGAAAGGGTGCAAGCTTCCTTAACGAAGGGATGTACGTTACGCCCTTTTTCAAAGTTTCAATTTGCTCTTTGAAATAAGCTGATTGTACTAATTTGATCAAGCAATCATGGGCTTG
This sequence comes from Cydia fagiglandana, assembly GCF_963556715.1. Lineage (NCBI taxonomy): Eukaryota > Metazoa > Arthropoda > Insecta > Lepidoptera > Tortricidae > Cydia > Cydia fagiglandana. The sequence continues at coordinate 2,261,090 of NC_085934.1, read as the reverse complement.
ATTCAAGTCTTTAGTCGTTAAAACTTGGTCGCAAATCGAAACGTCACCACGGAATCGTCGCAGTAAACGTAAGATCCAGGCGATGCTTCTTTGCATTCTAGAATAAGAAGAGAACTGGTTGCAAACACGATCAACGAATTCCAGTTTACCTTCTTCTCCCGTTTGTTGAGATAGTAAATTAAATGTATTTGTATTTAATTTCATCTCTGGGATTTGTGTTTCACATTTGTTTATGAAAGTGGAAACAGGCCAATTCTCACAATCGTCATACATCCAGGCAGGCCCTTCAAACCACTGAGAGCTACCAGCCATGAACTGCGACGGAGAAACACCTCGCGAGGCGACGTCTGCCATGTTGTTTTCGCTGTTCACATGACGCCACGCATGAGGAGGTATTGATTCTGTTATTTGTGTAACACGGTTACAAACAAATGTTTTTAATTTATAAGCATCAGTTTGTAGCCACGCCAAGACAATAGACGAATCTGTCAAAGCTGTGATTTTTGTCACATTAACCCGAATTAAGCATTCACACGCGTACTTCATTAGTTTTGCAAGAAGTGCTGCGGCCATAAGTTCCATTTTCGGGATAGTCTGAATTTTGACAGGTGCTACCTTTGACCTTGCCATCAACAATCTGCACTTAACGTTAGACAGATGTCGTGAGATGACGTAGATGCAGGCGGCGTACCCACGAGAAGACGCGTCGCTAAATCCAACAAGTTCGCATTCAGTTACATTTGGAAGCAAGATATGCCGTTGAATCTGCAACTCGGATAGTCGGGGTAGTTCGTCAATGAACGTCAACCACTGCTCGCATACATCTTGAGGAAGCGGATCATCCCAACCGAGACCCACCTTCCAAAGGTCCTGAAGAATGCACTTTGCAACAAATGTGCATGGAGCAATGTATCCAACAGGATCGTAAATTGACGCAAGAGTCTTCAGTACAGATCGCTTAGTATTGACGGTATCTTGTTTGTTCAATGAGAAGCTGAACGCGTCAAACACCGGAGACCATTTCAAGCCTAAAAGCTTAATTGAAACGTCATCCCTGTCCTTCTGAAAAGTGACAGTAGTTTCACGATGTTCGGCCGGGACGCGCTCAAACAACTGTTCAGAGTTGCTCGACCATTTCTTAAGCACAAGTCCTCCGCACTGTAGCATATGAATCAACTCGTCCTGTAATGCACATGCCTGAGAGAAGGTGGCGCATGACCACAGGATATCATCCATATAGATGCCTTGACGTACAACTTCAGCAGCAGAAGGGAAACGTTCGCCTTCATCACTGGCTAATTGTAGTAAAGTGCGTATGGCCAGAAATGGACTCGAACTCACGCCATATGTGATTGTTTTCAACTCATAGACTTTTATCGGCTCGTCAACTGACGACCGATATAAAATATGTTGATATTTTCGGTCAGATTCGCGCACAAGGATTGCACGATACATTTTGCAAATATCACTTGCGAAACAGTATTCGAATAATCGAAAATTTGTTATAATGGCTCCTATATCACGGTATAGGTTTGGTCCCGTCAACTGGGTGTCGTTAAGAGAGACGTTTGTAGACGTTTTCGCACTAGCATCAAAGACTACGCGCAACGGCGTAGATGTGCTGCTTGGCCTTAAAATACTGTGATGTGGTACAAGATATTTGCTCGGCTCGCTACCAGTATACAATTCCATGTGGTCTAGTTTCTCATACTCCAACATGAAGTCACTGTAAGCTTGCTGCAGCACTGGTGAACGCGCGAGTTTGCGCTCTGTTGCCAGCAGTCGTCGCTCGGCAGCAGCGCGAGAGTCTCCGAGTATCGGCGCATCAGGAACAAAAGGCAGCGGCACGATATACCTCCCCCCCTCATCACGGGAGTGATCACGCACGTAAATATCTTCAGCCAACTGATCTTGTGGGCTGAGTACAGGTTTGCACGGCAATTCCTCTACTTCCCAGAAGTCACGCAGCGTTTTGTCCAAAGTCTTCTCTAAAGAAATCGTCAAATGGAAACTCTGTGTTGGTGTTTCGGTGTCGTTACTGTCGTTGTATAATCTTCCGCTAACGACGTACCCAAAAATGGTTTCAATAACCTTTGGAATGTTCGGCTTGACAGTAGTAGGCTTGTCCATAATCAATTCGGACACGACGCCATTGTCCAGTAGAATATCCACCGTTGACTTCTCGAAAAACAACGGGTCAGCCAATTCAAACTTCTTGTATTCTTCCACAACTTCTGGCGGAAACGAAACATTTGGCATTTCAGATGACACTTTCTCCACGACGACCATCTCCACCTGGAAACTCGGAACGTCCGATTTACACGGCTTCAAGTCGCACGTCACCATGCCAAAGTTTTTGACAAGTTCACCTCCAAGTCCTGATACTGTGTAAGGACATTTGTTGCGAGGTAAGCCCAAACGTTGAGCACAATTCAAAGTAATAAATGAGCTTTGCGCTCCAGAATCAAGAACAGCACGGCAGTTCTGATGTTGACCGGTGATGTCAACCACTAGAGTCCTCGTAGTCCCCAACACTACACCGTAAGAACCTGAATTTTCACTCACGGAGTGAAGATTCTCAGTTCCAGTTGGAGCGGGCGTCACACTCACGGAGCGCGGCGGCGAAGGCCCCGCTGCATGCACGGCAGCGCGGGGCGTCTGCAGGGTCGGCACGGCCGGAGCCTGCAGAACACTTGTATCCCGATGTAGCAAATAATGATGAGGCTGAGAGCAAACTCCACAAGTCATATTGCTCTTACAACTTGACGCTTCGTGACCACTTTTCAAACAGTTGCTGCATATCTTCAAGGCGTTGACACGGTCAATCCTATCTTGAATCAACAGTTTACGAAACTGTTCGCAACGATAAATCAGATGATTTGAGTTGCAATGCACGCAAGTCAGTTTGTTTTGGTACGAATTATTTTGAGTATCATTATTACGCGAAACAGTTAATCCAACCTTTTGCGAAGACGAGGTCGCGTTCGAATATTTGAAACTGGCAGGTTTATGACTCGGTTGTGTGAAGTTGACAGGTGACTTCACTTTGACTTGTGGATTGTTTATAGTCCGGGAGCTAGTACTAGGAAAAGTATGTTCCAACACTTTTATTTGTTTGTTCACAAAATTTATTAATTCCGCGAAAGTCGGTAATTCATTTTGATCGCGGCTTTCTTCAAACAATTTCCGAGAATGACTGTCTAGCCCGCGAAGTGCCAGATGGCAGAATAGATAGTCGTCCAAGTTCTCAATCTGCAAGGCGTGAATAGCTTTCAAGGAATGGTCAAAAGTCTCCACGAATGAGGTTAAATTCGCTGCACTGTCTTTTGTCAAAGGTGAAAAATTCAGCATTTTATCCAGATACCTGCCGGTCAACGCTCTGACATCTTGGTACTTATCAAGTAAGCTTTTCCAAACTACAGGATAGTTGTAAGACGTGATCGGAAGACTCTTGATAATATTCAGTGCTGGGCCTTTGACACAAGACAGCAGATAATGAAATTTATCTATGTTCTCGAACTTGCGATTGTGAACCAAAGACACAAATGTATCATGAAATGTGGCCCAATTCTCCACCTGACCATCAAATTCAAACAAAGTCAGCTTCGGTAAATGTGGCCTAGCGAAACAATCATCCTTGGTTTCAGTGAAATTATTTTTGGTTGGCTCCTGGACTATACGGTTGCAGTTCAAAGCTACCTTTTTACAAGCAAAATATAAATCGTCGAAACTTTCTAACGAGCTTGTTGAAGGTTTAGCTTTGGGGTTTGCCTGCATCTCCAGCATGATAATCTCCATGACAATTTTTTCGAAGTCGCAACGTGCGTCATCGAGTTCCGAAAACTGTACCATGTAATCTTGCACCGAGTCTAGACTATCCAATTTAACAGTTTTGGATACATCATAAGCCTTTTGTAATTTGTTAAACAAATATTCTTTTTTGAGTGTCAACGTATTTATTTGCAATAACAATTGCACCTCGCCTTCCGCCATTGTTTGTCACGGACAAAAATGTATGACGAATTGGATATTTTATTGAAATAGATATCAGTAAAACCGTAGAAATAAATAGGAAACAGCGAGATAATATGCGGATACGATCCGCAAGGGAAAATTCAACGGTTAGCCTATAGAAGTATAGAAGATAGGATTTGGGGAAAAAATAAATCTGGGAGGGTTCAAAATTTGGGAAATTTAAGAATCGGCTCGGAGGCCAGAAAATGTGGCGTAAAGCCAGTGGACTGTAGTTTTTTAAGTTAGTTCATTCGACACTATACTGCTTTATCTGATGGTAGAAGGGCTTACCGGTATTTTGTGGTCTGCAGCTGGCAGAGGCCTCTGCGGGTGGATTGCTCGCTGGTGGCTTCCTCGTTATTTCAAGGCACTGCACACTGTTTTCTGGTATATTTCGCGAATTCAGATATTCTTTCTGTTACGATGTTTTGATGACACTGACACCGTTAGTTATTACTTTTCAGACCATTGCGAATGTGTCGCCGGCCAGTAGCCTCGCTACCTCAAATAAGTCAGTATAGCAGTAGGTTGAATACTAAACAGTTAAAGTTACAACTGTAACTTTCTAGCTTACTGTGGGGCTAGTTCAATTTGTTTAAATGAGTCGCTTAACTTCAAACTCGGGTAAATCCATCTGTCAGATTATGCGATTTTGGTATTAAGAAAACGTAATAGGGTAGATATTTGCTGAGAGGGTCCAATGGATTTACCCGAGTTTGAAGTTAAGCGACACAAATCTTGTTATATGACACTTATTTAGTCTTATTTATTTGTCAATGGTATATTGACTGAACTACCACATTCCATGCTTTTGATTTTTTTGTGTACACACTTATAAGATCCTAATGTAATGTAACTAAAGTATAAATTTACTAAGGGAAAAAAATTAGGTGTCTATTAATATGTTGACCAGACTAAATTAACCCACAATCTCTCAGTAGCTTAGCACTATTACTATTAAAACAACTAATGTGTAAATAATATTATAAAATTACTAGTCAAAGTTCAATTGATGGACACAAACTCATAAGAATCCAGTTGATTTTAAATTTAACTATAATAGTTAGTTAAGTACTAATAAATGTAAGTGGTGAATGCAAGTGCAAGTGTTATCTACATCATAATTTCATAGTAGTTTGATGTTTAAAATAACACTTGCATTGCATGTGCTCTCAAAATCATTGCAGACTTTTCTTGGTCTAGAATAACTCTAGCCAACAAAACAACTGTCTGAAATTAGGTTACAATAAAAAGGAGATATGACCTAATGTGGCTGTATAGAATAATGCCCCTGAAAAAAGATAATTAAAAAACAATGACCTACTGGAATATGTTGTCATTTTGACATTGTCAATTGTCATTTTATGTCTGATGGTATGGGTTATTTCCATTCAAGTTATTATTTTTTATTTCGTACATATTAATGTGTCTAACAAGATTTTTTTGAATTGTGTATCGCTGCTTACGGTTTTATTCACAATTGAGGGTCGGTAGGTACCGTTGGGGTTAGGTTGTCCGCATTACCAGTCAAAATTAACGTTTCCATCCATGAAATTACTGGTCCTGCTAAGTGAGTGTTTGTGGTTGGTTATTATAACTTAATTATGATTCTAAATACATTCTATTCTTACCTCTTTGATGACATTTCCGCCGTCATTTTCTAAAGCACTTTTTCAGTCACAATAATGAAATAAACAAACTTAAGTCCATTATCTATAGCATTAACACTCAAACATAAAATTTCGTTTCACTGTTCATCGAAATACGCTGTATTATTATGGGAAAACCAAAAAAAAGCAAGACCTCTATGCACTTTGTGCATCGCATGGAATCTGTCAAATCGACATGTGAAAGATTCGTTTTACGGTACAATGTTTTAATAGCAATGTATCGTTTAGGTCACGTTTCACTATTAAAAGAATATGTTATTTTTGACAAAAACTGGATGTTTTTGCTGGAATAATAAGCATACTTTCCATTCCGCTGGTATTTTTTCAAAGTAGTTTATATTTACATGTTCATAATATTTTACACGAGCATTATCGTAAGCGTTAAATTTGTGGAACGGAACGTTCTATCTTCCTTCAATGGTTGCTACGGCAACTTCGTATTGATAACAACTCATGGCCAATGGCCGTATTCAAAATTTCTGTGTTTACTGTCATTGTGTCAACTTGTAATGTGTACGGGAAAGAAGTTGCTTTATCGATCAAACATTTATAGTTAACAGTGACCTAAATGTGAAGTTGCAGTACCCGCTGCAGATATGTTTAAAAACACATTTCAGTCCGGTTTCCTCTCGATTCTTTACAGCATTGGCAGCAAACCTTTGCAAATATGGGACAAGAAGGTGCGAAACGGTCACATAAAGAGGATTACGGACAACGACATTCAAAGTCTGGTGCTAGAAATTGTCGGGACCAACGTTAGCACCACGTATATAACATGTCCTGCAGACCCAAAGAAGACGCTCGGCATCAAGCTACCATTCTTAGTTATGATTATTAAGAACCTGAAAAAGTACTTTACTTTCGAAGTCCAGGTAAGGTTAACACAATACTAGTGGAATACCATCCTACTAACTGTCTTTACAAGGAAAAGTTAGGTTATGTGCTCTGTAAATTAGTCCAAATAATTTTAAGGTTAGTTTTTACCGCCATTTTTATAATTCTTTGTTGTTACAGGTTTTGGACGACAAAAATGTACGACGGAGGTTCAGAGCAAGTAACTATCAGTCAACTACTCGTGTGAAACCATTCATTTGCACCATGCCGATGCGTCTTGATGAGGGCTGGAACCAAATACAATTTAACCTCGCCGATTTCACACGGAGAGCTTATGGAACTAATTATGTAGAAACCCTCAGGGTCCAGATACATGCAAACTGTAGAATAAGGAGAGTTTACTTCTCCGATAGATTGTACTCTGAGGATGAGCTGCCGGCAGAGTTCAAGCTATTCCTACCCATACAGAATAAGGCAAAAGCAACAATAGCTACTTAATCAGCAAATCTAGTAAAAACAATGGTAATTACTATAGTAAAATAGGCATACCTATAAGTTTATTTTTTTTGTATAATGACACTAACTGAGACAGTGCACCACTTATTTGATATGCATCATTTTGTTGTAACTGTGTGAGAAATATAAATGCACAACAATACCAGGTATTTTATTTAGCCCTAAATAAATTGTATGAAATTGGTGCAGCTGTAAATGCTCGATTATAGCTCATTTACCGGCTACCTGCGAAAGCAGCCAGACATGAATCTACTACTCAAACGCGCGCGCGCCGCGTGACGTGACAACAAATAATGACAGTTCTGACTACAGATAAGAAAAAACTCATGCTGGGTTATGTAGAGTCTGGCTAGCCAAAATTTGTTGACAGATATTTCGTTGTTGTATCACCAATTGTCTATGATTTAAAAAAAAGCTAAAAGTCAGTTGTCAATTTATGTCATTCATTCAAATTGTTTGCGGTTTATTTTAAATAATATTAATAATTTCTATACTGAGTGAGGTTCGCAAACTATTATTCAAGCTCGTAAATAATTACGACAATGTGCGAAGTGGACGTGTAGCGTTGTAAAACGAAAAACTGCAATGTTTACAACTCCTAACCAAATGTAAACAAATTAGGAGGTTGGTGCTCTATAAATATGTTGATACTTTAAGTACTAGTTCTAACATTTGCCTATTACTTTGAATAAGTACGTGAATTTATTAATGCCTGAATCTCATAAATAGGACAAGTGTATAAAGAAACGGATAAACTAAAAGTTCTGAAAAAAATCTAATATAAAATCTAAATATTGGAACGTAAACATATGTGTTTGTCGTTGACTGTACTTTAAATAGTGGTAGAAATTATGTGAGCTGACTTTGAGTGCACGTAAACGTTTATTTAACTTATTTCCTTAGGTACCTTACTTGTGCACAGAATATTAAAAATATTGTCTAGTATCAAAACTATAATTCCTACTACACAAAGTGTGACCAGCCCAAGATTTTTTGAATTTCCCGCCAAAAATTTAGGTAAAATTTCAGTAGCCAGACTCTAGTTATTAAATAGTGGAAAATATATTATACACATGGTGCCAACATCATTCAAAAAATTTACTCCTGGAATATACAGGGTGGAAAGATAAGTCGAGTCCTGGAGGGAAACTACCTTAAATCCTAAGCTGGCTCATTTTACTTAAAGGAGACATTCCTTTATTTTTAAAAAGAATCAAACTGCATTCAAAGATTTTCTAAAACTCGCTTGCCTCGTCCGGGACTCGAACCGACTAAAAATTCCAAAAATTAAAAACTCTTAATTTTATTGTACTAATCGATACAGTTAATGTTAATGATAACATTTCTTCAAGAAACATTAGGTCTTACACGTCTGTCGTACAAAATATCCATAAAATCTAATATTAAGTACTCAACATTTTTTAGACAAGCCAAATTGAAGAAAAAAAGAAAAACACTTTGAATGCAGTTTTGTTTCTTTTTAAAAATAAAGGAATGTTTCCTTTTTGGAGTAAAATGAGCCAGCTTAAGGATTTAAGGTAATTTCCCTCCAGGGCCCGACTTATCTTTCCACCCTGTGTATTATGTACGTATATAAATATCACAAGAAACTTGCATGAACTTATTATGTTAGGAGTAAACAACGATTGACTAGGAAACCGATAAAATATTGTGAGGTACGTTTTGGATAATATTATTTGTGTCTGGTCTGGGAATGGTCTAAATAAAACACTTATTACCAACCGCAGAAAATGCAGTCCTGACGTGACTTTATTTATGTTGATGTGTCATTAAGTTTCTTATCATTTTAGTTTTACGCTTATCTGTGATATATAAGCGAAAATGGGTACTTTTTTAGATTTAAGAATTATGTCCATAATTTATTTAATATCTTTACTTGTAAAATGTTACGGTAACGACATATTAGGATGTGGTGGATTTGTGAAAAGTCATGTCAATTTGGATTTCTCTAAAATCGAAATCGGATTGTAAGTTAACCTCACTCACTTAGTTTTCATAACTTAATTAATCCAATTAGACATTTCAAACATTAATAAGCAGAAATATAACCCAACTAAACAATATTTAAATGAATTATAATTTATGTATCTAATATCCATTCATAAATCACATAGAAACTCATTGTTTTTTTTTCATAGATATACCAAAGAAGGAAGCCTGAAAGAAAAAACAGAATGCGCCCCAAACAACGGGTATTACTTTCTCCCGCTGTATGAAAAGGGCGAATACGTGTTAAAGGTGCACCCCCCACCTGGCTGGAGCTTTGAGCCCTCAGAAGTCAACTTAAATGTTGATGGTGTTACGGACCAATGTTCCACTGGGCAAGATGTAAATTTCTCGTTTAACGGTTTTGGTATCACTGGTCTGGTGATCACAGCGGGGCAGAAACAAGGGCCTGCGGGTATAGCGGTGCAGCTGGTTAATGATAAAGGGGAAGTGAGGAACACAGTGACCTCTGCGGGTGGAGATTTCCACTTTACACCGGTGATTCCAGGGAAATACACTGTGAAGGCTTCTCATCCAAGGTAAAGCATTAATTAGAAGAAGAAGAAGAAGAAATACATTTATTTTAACGTCACAACATAGTACATGAAAAAAAAAAGAAAAGTATGCATAAAACAGATTAGCACGCTAAAATAGGATCCCCACTCAGCATGATGCCGCGGCAGACCGTGGCGCTGGTTTTCTGTGGGGACCTGACTTAATCTAAAATTGAATGGCGACACGTATTACGCCAACGACACACAAATAAATTATTTACATTGATTAAAAAAAAAACATGAAATTACTGGATTACCTTGGTAACAATAGTATTATACATAGGTATTCTAGCCTGTTTACTATAAATCATGAATATTATATGTGGGCCATACTGAAAATTTCTGGATTCTGATATATGAGACGACTTATTTTTTCTAAGTGGCAAGTCCAGGAATTTTCAGTATGCCCTAAGTTACATATCTCATAAACCACGTTTTATGTAGTTGTACTAAAATAAAGCCTCAAGTAATTTGATTACTGTTTACCTTAGAATGTTCATTCATCATTAAATATTTCATGTAAAGTTGTCTTACCCAACTAAATGTGTTTTAAAACTTGTAGATGGAAGCTAGAACCATCTTCAGCTGTAGTTCAAGTGAAAGAGGGCAACACAGCCCTGCCGACAGGAGTGCTGGCGGTCAAAGGTTATGATGTGAAGGGCTCTGTCACTTCTAATGGCAACCCTATTAGTGGGCTCTATGTGCTGTTGTATTCTAAAGAGGTAAGATTTTACTAACACAACATAAGTGCTGGGGAGACTGTCATAGCCACTTGATCGTCCGACGATAGCATAGTATCCGAAAAAAATATGCTCTTAACTGTCCGCGGGAACCTTACTATCCAAAGGGGTGGAAAAAAGAATTGATTTCAGAGCCGTCTAATGGAATATTTCGGCATTATTTACTAATTCTCTTGATGCGACAACGTAGCCTAACTAAAAAAATTTAGATGGCAGTGTAGTTATAATTTTTGTAGAAAGTTGTGAATATGCTGCGCGGGGCGTGCATCGCTAAAAAATCCCGGATGGTTGACAGGAAAACAGTCTCGCGGGCTGGACGGTTGAGTGGATAGGGCAAGAACTTGATTGTAAACGGTCTTCCCTTATTCGTCTCCATATTGACTTTAATAAAAAAATATTTCTGATATGCCTACAAAATTGTATTGTAGTTCCTATTCTTTTTATCATAAGAATGTGGAAATTGCGAACACAGAGTAACATAGAGTGACTAAAGATTGTATATAAATGCAAAATATTCGATAGCATCATATCGTAATGATTGATTAATATAGGATGAGCTTATTCATCAGAACCATAACAGAATTTTGAATTAGGTGGTCTTGAGCCATTTAAATTCGTACCATAGGTACTTAGAGCATTTAATAACTGGAGTTGCCTTTAAGAGCTTACCCCTCTGCCGAAAACCTTGCACAATCGTGCAAACTTTTGTATGGACTGACATGGCTTGTACTGTACATTTGTAATGTACATTTGTACATTACATACAAATCATGTAGAAATAGCAATCCCCGTTTTGTACAGAAAATTACAGCAATGACGTCTCCAGTTACTAAATGGTCTAAGCATAGGCACCATACTAAATTTTTTACTACGAAAAGCTTTAAAAGTTAGACTTTATTCTTACATCATACATCTCATCATGTCATCATACATGTCTCACAATACATCATTATTTTTTCCACCAGGAAAGCCCCAAACTCCGCGTAGAAGGCTGCAAGACGGCCCTCCTGCAGGGTGTCCCCGGTTCCCCGATCTGCCACTCCATAACAGACAACAACGGAGAGTTCACATTCGGTCTGGTGCCAGCGGGAGAATACAAGTTACTCGCGCTGGCCAAGAGCCCGGGACAGGCCACGGTCAGCTATAATGTGAAGCCGGAGAGTGTGCCGTTCGCTGTGTTACACGATAGCTTGTATATTAAGAACGCTTTTGAGGTTAGTACTCCAAAAAACTTCCATAAGATTTTTTATGCGAAATACATTACACTCGAAGTTTAAATTTTAAGTTATGGGGTTTGAAAAAAATACTTGTATGGGAATGATTATTTATTGTTGTAGCATTGATATAACTATCATATATACATTTTAACTGTCTGTCCTTGAGATACAGCCCTGTGATAGACAGACAAACAACGGAGCCTTAGTTCCGCTTGTCACCCTTTGGGTGAAAACCTAAAATGGGAATATTAAGATAAGATAAAATGTATTTCAACATCAGATAAAAATATCCTACAGTTGAAACCATCAGAATACGCTTAAATAGTACTTATTGTATTTGTATTTTTTTGTATTCATATTGTACTTTTTTTTTCTAGGTTACTGGTTTCACAGTAATGTCGTCAGTGGTGTCCACCGCTGGAACAGGCTTACCCAACGCACGCGTGTCGTTGGACGGCAAAGCGGTTGGGAAGACTGACAGTTCTGGGAAATATACCCTGCCGTCTCTGCAAAGTGGGACCTACACCATCAGTGTGGAACATGGTAATTATTGTTCCTCATACGTGCGTGAAAATTATGGCGCTATCTTCGTAATATTTTTAATAATAGGCTGCATTTTTGTGGTAGCTTTAGTGAGATGCGCCGGCAATGAATTTCCATATAACATTGTTGACCTAGATCGGTAACGTAGCCGCCGCACGTCATGTTCTACATATATGTATAGATTAAAGATTCAAATATGCTTTATTAAAGTATGGGGCTATTCATAAATTACGTCATTTCAAATTAGGGGGGACATCGGATGACGGTAGCATGAAGTAGGAGGAAATGGGGTCATTTGAAGCATGATTTTTGGATGATTATCGGGGGGGGGGGGGGGATCGAAAATCGATGACGTAATTTATGGACAGCCCCTATGCCTAGCAACAAGATCTTTCGAATAGTAGTTAACATTATAATTACTTGGTCAAGAATCCTTATTTCCCGGCGTGTTTTGTGTTTTGTAACTATTATGATATGGGCTGTAGCCGCGCGCGTCAGTTGACGACATTGGCCTTCAAAGGGTTAAGGTTATCCTGCTTGATTTTTCGATTTATAATGTACTTTTTGTCCCCAGACCAAGCCCAGTTCGACGATGTCCAGCTAACCATAACCCCAACCGGCTCGGTCCGCATCCCCGAAGCGCGCGTGACGCGCTGGCGCGTGTGCGGCACCGTGACGCCGCCCGCCGCGCGACACGTCGTCGTGCGTGACAGCCGCGTACCCGTTGACGACCAAGGTCGGTTAATGACTCTAAACCATAGAGAAATATAGTAAGAATAGAGTGCTCACTCCATACATCAGTTTTGATACCAAAACGACTATTTGCGCAGTCGACATCTAGCGTCGAGTAGCGGAATTATCAGTACCGCTACTTGATACTAGAATTCTCTAGTGCCGCGACTCACGAAAATTGTATTGAACAACAATTTACAACTAATATTAAAACAGTAGGAGTTGAAAATAGGGCGGCCAGTTACTAAAACCGGCCAGTTACTGGCAAATTACCCTATATATGCTGATTATATTATTGTTTATCAGGCAAATGGTGCACTTTCCTGCCACCTGGCGTGTACACCGCGAGAGTGGAAGTTTCCGAGCAGGAACAACGGGATGGATTGCAGTATGTGTAAAATTATCTATACAGCATGTATTTGGCATGTGGCGAATTAACTTTTAGACCGTCACTTTTCACGTCTCTGGTGTTACCAAAAATGTCTCTGGAATTACTAAGTGTGGATATGCGTATTTTTAATTCAAATTAATTATTCGTGTAAATTTTAGGTCTGTCAGAGAGCAAATTGCATGTTTTAACGTATAACATAAAATTGCTTGAAAGTAATATTTATTTATATGTATAGTGTCAGTCTAAAAGTACCATTATTGCATATTTAATCATTTATATAAAGTTACGACGATGGCGTGAAGGTATTTTGATCTCTTTTGCTATGAAACATCATAAAAACGAATTTGACACAATTTCTTTCAGATACTACCCACTATCACACAAGATCACCGTAGCCCACTCGTCCGTATCAGACATCGCGTTCTCGCAACTAAAAGCACTCGTATCCGGCACGGTCCGGTGCCAGACCGGCGCCTCGGAGCTGCCCGTGACTCTTCGGACGTTAGCGCCGGACGGTAGCGTTGTGGGCAATCCTCTTACTACCATTGCTAAAGGTTTGTTGCATTACTATCACTTCTAACAAAAAATGAATGAAATTTTGACATTTCATCACTAACATCATTTATGCCTTTACCAGGATTCGAACCCGGAACCTCCTGCTTCGTAGGCAGGGTCACCGTTACTGCCGACTATAGTTCGTTTTTTTTAGCATTAGAAATTAGGTAAACAATCTTGATGCATCTTTTAATTGAAAAACACATTTTAAAAATAAGTTACGGCAAATATGTAACAATTATGAATCTAATACGTTCATTTATATTCTTCTGCTTTCATAAGTAATAGTTTTTGAATTTTAAAAAGCGTTTTTCAATTAAAAGACATGTCAAGATCGCTTACCTTCTTGGAAGTTCTTTCTAATGCTAAAAAAAACGAACTATAGGCTAAGGGCAAAAAGAATAAAGTCTATAGAGACGGATTGTCAAAGTAAATTATGTAGCCACTGTAAATTTACTGCCATCTTTCGACAGAACATAAAACTGTTAGAACGCCATTTGACTTTGATCCTTATTCTTTCACTGATATTGTGTTAACTTATTAAATATTGATATTCACGCCATCTACTCGACTATAGGCCAAAGGTATAGTTCCATGTTTTCGAGCGATGTCTCCACTACCTTCAGCCTAAGTTCAAACAGTCTTAATCTTCTGTCGAAAGATGGCAGTAAATGAACTGTAGCTACATAATTTACCATTACAGTAACTCTCTACTTCAAATCCTCTTTGCTAAGGGTAACGCCAATGAGATTTTCATTTCATTTTCGCTTTGTTTCAGATGGCAAATACACCTTTAAAGATGTACTACCTGGTAGCGTAGAGCTATCAGTACCATCCGATAGACTTTGCTGGGCCGAAAGCGTTCACAACATCGTGGTAACGCAGGAGACAGCTACCGTACCGGACTTTGTACAGACCGGACATGTTTTGAGGGCTCTCAGTTCTCATAAGATTGAGGTATGTGTCCACTGTGTTATATTAAATAATTTTGCGTACAGTTACATGTAATGTCAGTACCATCTGTATTGGCCAGAAAGAGTTCCTAACATCATGATAACGCAACAGACAGTCATTGTGCCGGACTTTGTACAGACTAGACCTGTGTTGATTGCTATTAGTTCTCATAAGATTAAGTTGTGTCCACTGTGTTACATTATAATTTTGCATATAAATACATATGTTATGTTGTCAGTAGTACCCTCTGATACACTGTGTTGGGCCGAGAGAGTTTACAACATTGTGGTAACGCAAGAGACAGCTACTGCATGGCATGTGGATTTATATTTAATAGTCATATTTGAAGTGCCGTATGTGGGAAATATATATCCCTTAGCCTGGTAAAGGGTTAATAATGGTTTCTTTCAGGTGGATTACATCAGTGACGACGGCTCAGAGAAGGGCACGTTAGCCCTCCCGGCGGGCGCGAGCACGCACTGCGTGGGGCGCGGGCTGCCGCGCCGCTACACGCTCACCCCGCGCGGCTGCCACCAGCTCAACCCCCCCGCCGCCCAAGCCGACACCGGCGCTGAATATCCTGAGGTATGTCATAGGGAAGAATGATCAGTAAAGGACACGTTAACCCTCCCGGCGGGCGCGAGCACGCACTGCGTGGGGCGCGGGCTGCCGCGCCGCTACACGCTCACCCCGCGCGGCTGCCACCAGCTCAACCCCCCCGCCGCCCAAGCCGACACCGGCGCTGAATATCCTGAGGTATGTCATAGGGAAGAATGATCAGTAAAGGACACGTTAACCCTCCCGGCGGGCGCGAGCACGCACTGCGTGGGGCGCGGGCTGCCGCGCCGCTACACGCTCACCCCGCGCGGCTGCCACCAGCTCAACCCCCCCGCCGCCCAAGCCGACACCGGCGCTGAATATCCTGAGGTATGTCATAGGGAAGAATGATCAGTAAAGGACACGTTAACCCTCCCGGCGGGCGCGAGCACGCACTGCGTGGGGCGCGGGCTGCCGCGCCGCTACACGCTCACCCCGCGCGGCTGCCACCAGCTCAACCCCCCCGCCGCCCAAGCCGACACCGGCGCTGAATATCCTGAGGTATGTCATAGGGAAGAATGATCAGTAAAGGACACGTTAACCCTCCCGGCGGGCGCGAGCACGCACTGCGTGGGGCGCGGGCTGCCGCGCCGCTACACGCTCACCCCGCGCGGCTGCCACCAGCTCAACCCCCCCGCCGCCCAAGCCGACACCGGCGCTGAATATCCTGAGGTATGTCATAGGGAAGAATGATCAGTAAAGGACACGTTAACCCTCCCGGCGGGCGCGAGCACGCACTGCGTGGGGCGCGGGCTGCCGCGCCGCTACACGCTCACCCCGCGCGGCTGCCACCAGCTCAACCCCCCCGCCGCCCAAGCCGACACCGGCGCTGAATATCCTGAGGTATGTCATAGGGAAGAATGATCAGTAAAGGACACGTTAACCCTCCCGGCGGGCGCGAGCACGCACTGCGTGGGGCGCGGGCTGCCGCGCCGCTACACGCTCACGCCGCGCGGCTGCCACCAGCTCAACCCCCCCGCCGCCCAAGCCGACACCGGCGCTGAATATCCTGAGGTATGTCATAGGGAAGAATGATCAGTAAAGGACACGTTAACCCTCCCGGCGGGCGCGAGCACGCACTGCGTGGGGCGCGGGCTGCCGCGCCGCTACACGCTCACGCCGCGCGGCTGCCACCAGCTCAACCCCCCCGCCGCCCAAGCCGACACCGGCGCTGAATATCCTGAGGTATGTCATAGGGAAGAATGATCAGTAAAGGACACGTTAACCCTCCCGGCGGGCGCGAGCACGCACTGCGTGGGGCGCGGGCTGCCGCGCCGCTACACGCTCACGCCGCGCGGCTGCCACCAGCTCAACCCCCCCGCCGCCCAAGCCGACACCGGCGCTGAATATCCTGAGGTATGTCATAGGGAAGAATGATCAGTAAAGGACACGTTAACCCTCCCGGCGGGCGCGAGCACGCACTGCGTGGGGCGCGGGCTGCCGCGCCGCTACACGCTCACGCCGCGCGGCTGCCACCAGCTCAACCCCCCCGCCGCCCAAGCCGACACCGGCGCTGAATATCCTGAGGTATGTCATAGGGAAGAATGATCAGTAAAGGACACGTTAACCCTCCCAGCGGGTGCAAGCACGCACTGCGTAGGGCAAGGGGTTATTCTGAAAGTACAATACATGCATCTAATATATTTACACTGGATATTCCTCGAGACATAGATAGATAGGTACATTTTTCTGTGAAAAAATATCCTAGATCGATTTTCGCTACAATGTTCAATGTTAGAGTTTAAAATGTTAAATAATGTTAAGTCTAGAATGTTATAATGTTAGTAAAAATAGTGAATGTTAATGTTTCGAATGCACCCGGCCGCGATGGTCCCGACAAGTACACTAAAAGTAATTTTACTGTAAATTATTGAGGTAATGCATCTTTTGCTGACTAGACGCACGCGCCGCACGAGGCTTAAAACGTGTTAAGGTGCATTGCACCGAACATCT
This sequence comes from Cydia fagiglandana, assembly GCF_963556715.1. NCBI lineage: Eukaryota > Metazoa > Arthropoda > Insecta > Lepidoptera > Tortricidae > Cydia > Cydia fagiglandana. The sequence continues at coordinate 2,243,813 of NC_085934.1, read as the reverse complement.
TGACGGGGGCAAACGATGAGATGGGATGAGTTGCTAAGATATTTAAGTGGTACAAGGATGATCAACAATGTTTCTAAATCTATGTAGTTAATTTCTAAACGATGTTTGTCGGAACACTGGCGAGCAACTTCTGTCCACTTGTTTTAATTCAATGTTTTCTAGTTTATCGCACTTTTCCACTTTTTTCACATTTGCACTGCACTTATCACTATCACTGACGCTGCAATGACGCGTCAGCCCGCGGCGTCCGCGAGGGCTGCGCGTGCGCGGAGCGGGGGACGGCTCCTGCGCCTGGCCCTGCCCGGCGACACGTACTGGATCAGCTGCTCCTTGTGGTTCCGTAATTATCGATGGTGGTGCTACTTTGACCTTCCACTGGCCGCGCATCTTTCGACTCGCATAAATAATTATCCCGATGATCACTACACCCCATAGGCAGTATATAGCGGTATAGTGATGTATGTCATTCGAAGAGTAGTTGTCCAGAAGGGGTTGATTCTGTTTCATAGTGTTTATTTTGTTTCCTAAGTCCTTTAATTCTTCCTCATTGTATGAGCTATCGCTAGTGCTATTTTCGTAGTCAGATAATGTTATATTTATAATGTGGTTTATAGGGTCTATTTCCGGTGTTAGTATGTTTAGTTTCACATTAACTTGGCTTTGCATATTTTGATGCGTGTGAATAGTAAAGTTATCAGTTTTCACAACGCAATCCTCGTCTACGTTAATAATGTTCGTCTGGGATACCGTCTGAGACGTAACTTGACTCTTGCATAGCGTGCGCAAATGACACGCGTCACAACAGAAGTATAGGTACTGATTCACTTTCGATAGACTTATCCATTTGTTTTGACAAGCAGCTGTGTTTATTTTGCATTGATAATTTTCATTTTTAATGCAGAGGTCTTTGTCGGAATTCATTTTGAAAACTGGGGTTTTTAGGTAGCACATAGTTGTTGTCACGTCTCGAGTAATGCATTGCTCTATTTCCTTCTCCGTTATAGGCAAATAGGCATCCTTTCGTAAATTGATAGCTATGTATTTTTCTATAGGGATAATCGATATCATGTTTCTTCCTGTACTGTGTTGTATGGGTATAATGTTGTATAAGTCATAACTAACTCGGCTCACAAGTGGAATACGGATCTCTATAATCATGTATTGGTCAGTCATCTTGGCTTTAATGTTTAATAGGTGATAGATGTCTTGCAAATTGGTTTGAATGTTATTAATAGGTAACGATAAGTCGCTTACTAGTTGTCCGGATATTATGTTCAGTTCTCGTTGAAATTGTTTAGGGTCGATGATGTGAATGTTCATTTTTCCGTTATATATGTTTGTAAGAGTGTCTAGTAAATCATTCTGAATAACTGTTAAGTGATTTAGTAGGTTATTAGCGGCCATCGCTATCATGTTGAATTGCGCCATGCACTCTGCGGCGCTTACTTCTTTTTGCAATGCGGAAGTCCCTTGATCTAAGCTAATTAAATGAGCGTGTATCAATTTATGTTGTTTTTGTATGGTATCTTTGTTTCTTAATAACATGTTGTATTCGGCCTCCATTACTGATGTCTGGTTTTTCCAAAGGTTGACGAGGTGCTTTTCGTTGTTTTTAATTAGTCCAATGTCTTTTTGATATTGCTCTGCAAATCTATCATCCAGAACTCCAAACAGGGTATTTGCGAGATTTCCAACTCCGTTAACTAGGCCACGCCGTCTCCGGGTCTCTGGTTTCAACTGTTGACTCGATAAAATGCGGTTGTAGTGCTGTAATTCGTCATAAGAGTGACGTAGTTGCAATATAACGATATCACAGTGTGTTAATGTTTTAACTTGTTTACAAATGTTTTCTAGTTGAGTGTTATACTTTTTATAGGCCGTGATTCCTTCCCAATATGGATTGAGGTCCTGGTACGCTACTAGCTTCCATTCATCTTTCACGAGTAGCATGTTTCCAATGTTATCGAAGTATAGACCTTGAGTTTTATTTACGTGAGTTACTTGAACGCAGCTTCCCAATGTTAATAATGACATGAGGTACATTAATGTCATAAATATTGTAGTTGCACATCCGAGCTTTTTGTTAGGTTTCTGTTTGTTCGTTTGTTGTTTAGGCTGGGATTCTTGTTTATCTTGCTGTTCGGTGTCCTTTGGTATTGGTAAGAGAGATAGTTTTATTACTGGGCGCTTTAGGAGTCCATTCTTTGTTTTCAGAGTAACAACTCTAACATACCCGTCTGGTCCGGCGTGAGTGTTTACAACTCTTCCGAGGGCCCACTTTCCCGCGGGTAGGTTGTCGTCGTGTATTACTACCATGTCATCTATTTCAAGATTCTTCTGAGGTGCGTTCCACTTCGGTCTGGCGGACAGTTGACTTAAATATTCGAATTTCCATTTTTTCCAAATGTCTTTAACAATTTTTTGTGTTAGGTGCCATCTCGTTCTAGCGTCCTCTTCTGTTTCTATTACCGTGAGCCCTGCTCGGCCTGTTAAAAAGTGTGCTGGAGTGAGAAAGTCAAGGTCCTCGATATCTTCAGTTAGTGGGCATAACGGCCTTGAATTCAAACAGGCCTCCAGTTGCGCTAAAATCGTAGAATATTCTTCGTACGTAAGTTTCTGTTCTCCTATTACTCTCTTTAAGTGGTGTTTAAGACTTCGCACTGCCCTCTCCCAGAGGCCACCTGCGCTGGGCCACGACGGGGCATTGAAATGCCATTCAATCTCCATTTCCGTAATTTCCGAAAGAAAGCTGTTGTTAAAAATGTTCCGTAAGTCTTGCCATTGTTCTTGTAGAATGTTGTTCGAGCCCACAAAATTGGTTCCGTTGTCAGAATACATGTGACGAGGAGTTCCTTTTCTGGCCGCCATTCTTCGTAAAGCAGCTAAGAATGCTGAGCTCGTTAACTCAGTCACCAGTTCCAGATGAACAGCCTTGGTAACCATACACACGAAAATCGCAATGTATCCCTTTAATGTTTTTATGCCACGACCTTTGCTCGCCTTGATATCCACATATCCTGTGTAGTCTACACCTGTGTGATAAAATGGCTTGGCTTCATTCACTCTAGCGGCAGGTAACGCACTCATTATTTGTTGCTGTTTCTTTCCTTAAATTTTCTTGCACCTGACACATTTTCCAAGTTGTTTCTTCACCGTGTTCATTCCTCCCATCACCCAATATTGTTCTTTAAGCTTAGCCATGGTGAGTCGGGCACCACCATGGAATGTTAGGAGATGTGCTTGTTCTATTAGCAATGTTGTCAATCGTGCATGTTTTGGGATGATTTTCGGAAATTTCATCTCGTAGGGAATGTTAGCTTCGTTAAGTCTTCCTTTTGCCCGTAGAATGTTGTTTTCATCAATATAAGGGTTTAGTTTCAAAAGATTACTTTTTGTTTCCACTCTGTCATGTTTACGTAAGTACTCTATGTCCGTTCCCATTTCTTCTGTTTGCACATGTTTTATTATTGTCAATTTAGCTTTCTGCAACTCCGGTAACGTGAGATATGTAGGTAAAGTGGCACGAGTCGGTGTCAATACCCTGAAAATCCATGCGACGATTCTTATTACTTTTGCAATTGAGCTATATTTATGTAATAAGTTGTTTATAATGTTGTCTTGGTTATCCGATTGCGTCAGACAGAGGAGGGTACTGTTGTTAATGTTTGTTTGGGTTATGTTGTTTGAGCGGGTTTTTTTCTCTTCTTCGTTAGTTGTGTACTGTGGATGTTCTAAATTATCGAAAGTAGGTTGAAATGTTAAGAGCCAGGATGGAGCTTGCCACCACAAAGTATGGTTTTTTAATTGCGATGCTGTGAGACCCCTGCTAGCTGCATCTGCTGGATTATCTGATGACTTAACATACCTCCACTGGTCTGCAGGCATTACTTCTTTTATTTGTGTTACTCTGTTAGCCACAAATGGCTTCCAGCGGTTCGAGTCGCCTTGTAACCACCCAAGGACTATTTTTGAGTCAGTCCAGCCAAATGTTATCATTTCATGTTTGTTCAAGGAATGTTTAATCTTTTTCATCAGTCTTGTTAGCAAATGTGCACCACTAAGCTCGAGCCGGGCTAATGTTAATGTTTTCTTATGGGGCACAAGTTTTGTTTTTGCTGCCACCAGTATTACTCTGGATTGTTGCGGTATTCTCGCATATACTACGCAAGCGTATGCTTCTATGGATGAGTCACAGAATCCATGGAGTTCAATGACGTCGTTCTCTTTACACCCTAACCACCGTGTTATTTTGCATTCGTTGAGTTGTTCGATATCCCTTATCGTCCTTGACCATTCTGAGAGGAGTTCGTCAGAAACCAAGTCATCCCATTGAGTCTGTTCTTTCCATGCCTTTTGAAATAATATTTTGAGTTTTACTATGAATGGGGCGATCCAACCGAGTGGATCGTACAGTTTGGAAATTTCGGATAAAAGTGTTCTTTTTGTTAGTTTCTCTTTAAGTTCGGGCATTTTACATTTGAATGTGAAGTTATCTTCGGTCGGGCTCCAGCATAAACCCAATGTTTTTGTAATGTTGTCTGCCTTGAAGTTGAATACCATTTCTTCTCTACCCTGTTCTCTGTTTATGTACTCTAAGATTTCCTTGTTGTTTGACGACCACTTCCGTAAATTGAAACCTCCGGTTTTTAAAAGATTGTTTAAATCAGAGACTAACTTTTTCCCTTGTTCTAATGAATGTGCGCCATGTAACAGGTCATCCATGTAAAATGCTTCCTCGACTACTTTCGCTGCTTCCGGAAAATGTTCTCGTTCGTCGGCTGCTAGTCTTTTTAACGTCATCATCGCTATAAATGGTGCTGATTTTGTTCCGTATGTTAGTGTTGTTAGTTGAAATGTTTGTAATGGTTTTTCAGGACTATCTCGCCAAATTATTTTCTGTAAATGTTGGTCAATCTCATTCACGAGTATCTGACGGTACATTTTCTCAATATCCGCCGTAAATGCGTATCTGTATTGTCTCCACTTTAACAAAAGTACTTGCAAGTCTTGCTGTAAATTGGGGCCTGTATACATCAAGTCATTTAAAGATCGCCCTGTAGATGTTTTGACTGATGCATTGAACACGACCCTGTGTTTTGTAGTTGCTGACTCAGCACGTTCCACAATATGATGTGGCAAGTATGACTCTAATTCCGAACTTGTGTTTGCTGGTTTCATGTGCCCTAGGTCACTATATTCATCCATAAATTGTTTATAAGCTTCTGTTAACTTTTCTTGTTTTTGTAACTTCCTTTCCATGTTTTTGAACTGGGCGATTGCTCTGGATCTTGACTCTCCAAGTTCTTCTTGAAATTGAGGTTTCATTGGAATGCGTACTTCATACCTTCCGTCGGGTCTCCTCTTCGTGTTTTCTTGATAATGTTTGATGCATTCCTGATCCTCTTGAGATAAGTCTCCTTCTTCTGTAATTTCCTCTACCTCCCAAAATTGTTTGATGTCTTCTAAATTGTTAATTACTACGTTACAGTTGAAGGTACGAGCATTCCCACTTATCATCCACCCTAGCTGAGTTTGCTGTAGCAGAGGCTGGGTATAGTCCTCTCCTTTAATCATTCCGTCCATAATAATCTGCTGGTAGACTTCGGCTCCAAGCAATAAGTCTATGGGTCGCTTTACGTAGAATTGGGGATCGGCAAGATTTAGGTTCTGTATAACAGACCACGATGGCTTGGGGAATGTTCTGTTAGGTAAGTCGTCCATCAGGTCTTTCACAATGAAAACTTCAACATAGAAAGCAAAATCGTTGTAAAGCGAAGCGCCTTCTATAATCCTTTTCCCATTGAAGCTGTTTTGTCTCTTTCCAACACCGTTAAAAATCCCATTAAACTTCTCGCTCTTTAAATCTAATAGTTGTACGGCCTGTTGAGTCATAATCGACATTTGACTCCCTTGGTCAATGAATGCTCTAAGTGTTGTATAAGTTCCATCACCAGCCTTAACCTTAATCAGGGCTGTTGCTAACAAAACCTCCGAATCCTCGTATGTAGGTAATTGCGAAATGTTTGTTGACTTGTTATTTTCCGTAATGATTCCATTTGCTGATGGAGCAGAGGTCGACGGCCCTGGTGCTGACGATAATGTTTTGACACACGCCTCATGTATCAGCGTATTATGTCGGCCAGTGCATTTGTGGCACGTTTTTGTTGAGTTGCATTTATTGCCGTGGTGTGTAAAAAGACAGTTAATACATAGTGCCAGTTTTTTAACTGTCTGATATCGTTTTTCTATCGGTAATTGTAAAAATTGACGACAATTGTAGATTCCATGTTGATTGTTACACATGGGACATTGGATGCTTGACACGTGCAATGTTTTACCTATTGTTGAAGTTCCGTAACTTTTATTGACCCCGTTGTTTGTATAAGTGGAGTTAGGATACTGTCGGTTATTATGTTGTGTTTGAAATGTTCTTCGTTGGTTCGTATCGTAGATACTATTTGTAGCTGATTTCCCATATGTTTTAGGATTGACAGAGTCTTGTTTTCGGCGAGATGTTTCAAGGCTCGTAAACTTGCCTTCCATGAATTCCATGAATTCCTGCAGGACCGGTAGCGCTCGGGAGTTGGTTAACGATTCCACGTAGTCCATATGAGTTTCGGCATCGAGTTTCTGCGATAAGATATGTACTATTATGGGATCCCATGAGCTTATATCGACCCCTAGATTTTTTATCGCGTGTAAACACTCATTTGTCGTGTCGTGCATTTTCTTTATTTGCGTCACAGATTGTTGTTGCATCGTAGGTAGGCCTAGTAATATATTCATGTGGGAAGTGAATATTAGCTTAGTATTGTTATAACGGTTGTTTAAAATATCCCAGCAAACGATGTAATTGTCAGAGCTTATTTGTAAATGTTGAATGAGTCTCTCCGCTTCTCCTTTCACTCTGGACTTTAAAAACTGCATTTTCTGTGCATTTGATAAAGCAGTGTTGTTATGAATGGCTTCACAAAATAAGTCTTTGAATGAAACCCAAGTGTTGTAGTTCCCATGAAAAGTTGGTATATCTAACTTAGGTGTTGATTTTTCGCGATGCGCCACTGACCAAATCTTCTTATTTATTTCTTTTTTCAAACTGTTAAATGTTTCCTCATGAGCGTTAAATGAAGTCTCGTATTCGACGTCTGTTTCCGTGCCCTCACTCTCTAACTCCCAATGAAGTGTATCTATCGCTGTCCAACGAGCTTGTAAGGACTTGAGCGCGTCTTCTAGCTCCCACTTATCTGTTAGTGTGTCGATCTCTATACTTTTTACTGTTCTTACGAAAGCCTTCATGTTAGCTAACTGTTTCCGATACATTTCGTCATGTTTACTAGATGTTCCCGCATTTGTTTTAAATTGATGGTTGCTTAAATGAGCATCTTGCCTAGGTTCTCGTAATGTTTCACGCTCTTTAGGGATGGCACCTCCCTGAGCTTGATCCCTTTTCTCGTCGTTATCTTCCACGGTCCAAGACGGTGCTCCCGCTGTTAACTGTCGCACTACCTGAGGCGAATGTTCCGGCGCTAGAGCCTGATAACCCGCGCTTAAAACAGAATTAAGCACTGAATAAGTCTGTTTCGCGCTTTCATAAGTACGGTTCGCATAGTAGGGATGAGACTGACTCTCGATCATTCCTATCTGTTCATGATTAAATTCAAATTCTCGCCACAAGCTACTCAACTGGTCTAACCGTTTCTTAAAATATTCAGGCTTCGTCTTTCTCTCTGCACTGTCTTTCTTAAAGTTAGTAAGCATAGACTCAATGGTGCGCTGAATTTCCTCTTGACGGATCACGCTCGCCATCTTGATGTTTTGTTAGTAAAATAGGAAAGATCTTACTTGAGAATCTTCTATGTATGTTGTTACTGAACACTCCTGCCTCGCCTCGCTGCTGTTGTTGTTAGCTACGCCTTTGCTTCAGTTACCGCTCACCCACAAAATGTTCACCAGCTCAATCACTTCACTCACTACTCAAAATTAATTTTATAGCGCGCGAAGTCCACGTTTCGAAGGACCAATGTGCGGGTTGCGGGTTGGCGGTGATGTTAAAACGTCCGGAGAGTAGTAGCAAAAGGGGTTTATTGTATTACAATGTTCAATGTTAGAGTTTAAAATGTTAAATAATGTTAAGTCTAGAATGTTATAATGTTAGTAAAAATAGTGAATGTTAATGTTTCGAATGCACCCGGCCGCGATGGTCCCGACAAGTACACTAAAAGTAATTTTACTGTAAATTATTGAGGTAATGCATCTTTTGCTGACTAGACGCACGCGCCGCACGAGGCTTAAAACGTGTTAAGGTGCATTGCACCGAACATCTTCTGTGAAAAAATATCGTCGATCGATTTTCACTTTTTCAACACCGGTCGAGCATCTGCCCAAATCAATACGAAAACCATTTCCAAGAAACTTCCGAATACTTCTATGAAAAATTTGTCAGTTCTCTAGTGCGTTCCTACCCTAGAAACTTGTATCTAACTGATAGAGGGTTTGTTCATAAATAAGTAAATATTGTGGTAGTTTATCCCTTTATAAGGGATAAGGGTTCAGAAATTATGCAAAATGGAACCCTATCGCTTTAAAATAAAGTTTAAAATCAGGTGGGAAATATATTCCCTCTTACAAAGGGTTACCACACATTTTTGTTCACAGCCAATAAACTTCATCGCCATAGCTCACTCCGTGGTCCTCCGCGTGACCTCACCTGAACCTGTTAAAGACCTGGTGCTGAAGATCGGAGCTGATGGCCACGGAGCCCGCGCCGTTGGACCGCTGAAGCCTCAACCCAGGGCTGGGGGTGGATATGTCTTCGAGCACGAGCTGTTCATGAAAGAGGTAAAGTATTAACACTTCTTAGAGATAGAGAGAAATAACAATGTTCGTTTCGAAGGGACCTTCAGGTCCCTGATCAGGACTTCGTCGGATCTAAGTGGGTGAGATAGATAGAGACACTTACCGGAACCCCTCAAAACAGACTGAAACAAGACGCTTATGGATTGCTCATAGCAACATCGCTATGACTCGCGCAACCTCTTATGGAATCTACCTATTGCACCTCTAGGAACAGCGCCATCTTTTATTTTTATGAAATAGGAGGCAAACGAGCAGACGGATCACCTGATGGTAAGCGATTACCGCCGCCCATGGACACCCGCAACACCAGAAGGGTTGCAAACGCGTTGCCGGCCTTTAAGATGGGATGGGCCATCTGCCGATTTATACTCGTATCTAAATGGCAGCCCATCAGCCAATAAGCATGGAATATTAATCAGTTCCAAACATTATTTCCTTACGAGTAGTTGCGTAAAACAGGGTGATTAATGTGATGATAAACATACCACCGTTAATATATAGATGGTCAAGCAAATCTTGTCAGTAGAAAAAGGCGGCAAAGTTGAAAAATGTAGGCGTGAAGGGATATCGTCTCATAGAAAATTTGAATTTCGCGCCTTTTTCTAGTGACAAGTTTTGCTTGACCATCTGATCCATCTATAATGTGTCCTTAGTTTCACCGAGCTTTTTTTTTCAGGGCGAAGTAGCAGTAGTTTCTGCCGAGTCATCCACTCTCCTCTTTAATCCGTCTGAGCCTCAGCAAGTGATCGGTTCCTCCGACTGCCAACCACAGGCGTTGACCATCCGCGCCGTCAAGGGCCTGTCCTTGGCTGGTCGTATCATACCCCCTGTTGCCGGGGTTACTGTCACTTTGACCTCAGGTTAGTATTCTTCAATCAAGAGAGACAGACATACAATGGGGTTGGGAACTGTAAAAGGTTTGCATAGATGGCACCATTATAGCTTACTCCTTTTTCTATGAGATTTGGCTTAAAGGGCTGGCATCTAGGGCATAAAATCGCATTAAAAAAACAAAAAATTGACACAATTCTAGGGATTGACAGGGCAAGCTATGCTGGCGTCATCTGCTAAATACATCGACCGGCCAACCCCAAGCAATGGGCGAGTCGAGTTATCTGGTTCGAATAACTCGAATCAACCTACAGATGAGTTGATTCGAATCAAGACTATTGGCAATTCGAATCAACTCGACCACTAAAGTAACTGTCTGAGATAAAGGATAGAATCAGTCAACATTAAAACAAAATCGGCAGTAGGTTGGTATCCGATCAAACATCAACATCAACATTTATTCAGCAAATAGGCCACAAGGGCACTTTTACACGTCAACATTGAATTTACATAAAAGCAAAAATAATAACATCAACAATCGATCCGCTAACTCGGCAAATGAATCGCCAATTCTCCGAGCCGAGTCAACGCTATCACACTGCTACTAAGACCATTCACAAATAAACCTTAATTCCATAGCCCGAAGGTTCTTTTTACAACAACTGCCGGTTGATTCGCCGTCTCAATTCGAGTTGACGGTACTATGACCATTCAAAAATAAACCTTACTTCCGTGGCCCGAAGGTTCTTTTTACAACAACTGCCGCTTGATTCGCCATCCCTACTCGAGTTCACTGCTAGTATGGCCATTCAAAAATAAACCTTAATCGCTGCTCTGAAGGTTCTGTTTACAACAACTGCCGCTTGACTCGTCGTCTCAATTCAAGTTTGCGGCTCCGCGGCCCCATGACTCAACTCGAATCAGCGGCCGAATCAATTCGTATGATTCGAATTGAAAATAAGTGTTCCGTGAACAAAGTTTTGTACGGAACACTCGTCACATCGCTCGCCTGGCCTCGCCTCGCTCGGGTCCCCAATGGGGTTACCCCATTACATAATCCTTTAAGAACACAACGGAACTGTTTTGATATATGTCGCTTATGGATTGCCCACAGCAGCCTTGCTCTGGTTCACGCGACCTTTTATGAAATCTACGATAACACACCGTTAGCGCGGTGTAGAATTAGCGTCAGTAGGAACAGCGCCATCTAGTGACGTTTTCGCTTGATAAATAATTTAGTAAATTATCTACTTATATCTCATACTCCTTGTCTTCAGATGACCTCGAGCTGACCCAGACCACAACAACCTCCGGTACCTACAGCTTCGGTCCCCTGGACGCGAGCAAGCAGTACTCCATCACGTGTTCCAAGGAATCTTACGTGTTCGACGGCCCTAACGACGCCGGAGATGTGCGCGCACATAAACTGGCCGAGATTATAGTTGAACTGGTCGATGACGCTGATGGGAAGCCTTTACAGGTATTTACATAGTAATTTCAGTAGTATATACGATCCTGGCGTTATTAAAACGGCCCCCTGGACGCGAGCAAGCAGTACTCCGTCACGTGTTCCAAGGAATCTTACGTGGTCGACGGCCCTAATGACGCCGGAGACGTGCGCGCGCATAAACTGGCCGAGATTATAGTTGAACTGGTCGATGACGCTGATGGGAAGCCTTCACAGGTATTTAAATAGTCATTTCGGTAGTATATACGATCCTGGCGTTATTAAAACGGCCCCCTGGACGCGAGCAAGCAGTACTCCGTCACGTGTTCCAAGGAATCTTACGTGGTCGACGGCCCTGACGACGCCGGAGACGTGCGCGCGCATAAACTGGCCGAGATTATAGTTGAACTGGTCGATGACGCTGATGGGAAGCCTTTACAGGTATTTAAATAGTCATTTCAGTAGTATGTGCGATGAAATTTTTATGTTTAATACTCTGTACATTTGTATCAGGACATTCTGGAATGAAATATCTATTAAACATCGTTTTACACAGCTATAATATTCATTATACAATACTTTACTGAACTATAATATTTCAGGGCGCCCTAGTCTCCGTAAGCGGCGGTTCGTACCGTCGTAACCTGGTCTCTGGTGCCTCAGGCTCGCTTCGGTTCAGCTCCCTAGCGCCGGCGGAGTACTACGCCAAGCCTCTGATGAAGGAATACAAGTTCAGTCCACCGCATGAGATACTTACTGTACAGGAGGGCCGCGAACACAAGTTGACACTCAGGTAATACATGTAATTTATTAAGATATTTGTAACCTGGTCTCTGGTGCTTCTGGCTCGCTTCAATTCAGCTCTAGCGCCGGCGGAGTACTACGCGAAGCCTCTGATGAAGGAATACAAGTTCAGTCCACCGCATGAGATACTTACTGTGTAGGAGGGCCGCGAACATAAGTTGACACTCAGGTAATACATATTATTTATTAAGATATTTGTAACCTGGTCTCTGGTGCTTCTGGCTCAACACTCAGGTAATACGTAGGTATAAAGGGTGCTTTTGTTATCACTGACCAAACTCTAAGGGGTGAATATGTAGGTCATATTGACAAACTTTTACTATGGGGCCTAGTCCGAAATCGCGAAAAACAATTCTGCCGTCTCATACATTTTGGTGAATCAGAGGTTGACCAAAATGGTTACGGAGTGGGACCCACAGAACACCATAGATGGTGCTAGCCGGAGTGCAGGCAGACCGAAAAGGAGATGTCGGGACGACTTGGACGTATTTTGTCCGGATTGGCGGGAAACTACAAAAGACAGGGTTGAGTGGAGGAAGAGAGGGGAGGCCTTTGCCCAGCAGTGGGACACTTAACCAGGCTAACAAAAAAAAAATGTAGGAATATTTATGTAAGTATAAATTATTACAGTAGTCTCGACTTGTAAGTGTCTAACTTAATCTAATGTCCTCTCTACAATTCTGAACCAAACTGTTTCTGTTTAGCCCAATGGTTGACTGGTAGAGAAAGTTTTAAGGCGTTAAGTCCTCTATTTGTTCAACAAGCATGTATTTTGATTTTCAGAGGAGTCCGCGTGGCATGGTCCTGTGTTGGCCATCTTCTATCTCTCGGCGGCGTGGGCTGGGCCGGGGCTACTGTGGTAGCCAAGGCATCAGGGAAGTGCGCCAGTGAAGAAGCTACTACCGAAGCTAATGGAGCCTTCAGGTAACTGATACAGTGACACACTACTAACCCTCTAAAGCCGAAGAAGGTAGTAGTAATATTAGTCCCATTGGAGAACCAAATTCAACTTGAAATTTATTATTTTTATGTTTATTATTAAGAGACTCGATTAGCCCTATACTTGAGTCTTTTGTTTCCCAAGTCTTTGCATTGGAATCCCTATTTTTGAATACTCAATTTATTCATGCCGAAACTAAATTTTAGTAGCATAAGTCGAATAGGTTAGGCAACATTTTTAATCTATTTCCAAATAAAAGGTTTCAATATCGCGGTCAGGGTGATAAAAAGCAATAAAAAATCCTTTACCTAATTGCATGTTTTTGTTCAGAATTCGCGGCCTACTGCCCGGCTGTGTATACTCACTACAACTCAAGGACTCAACTACACCAGAGCTGGCCGGACTGAAGCTCGTCAAAGCACCGTCTTCCATACAAGTTAGTATCTTATTGTCTAAGTTATAAAATTCAAACTTAACTCGCTAGTGGAGAAATCTTTCGATCACAAAAATATATGTCTAGCGTTGTATAGCGGCATCTAGTTCAGCTGTCAAATTCGGGAGTACGATTTTTTTTCTTGGACATCTACGATTCTAAATAATGAAAAATAAACGCGATTTTTAATTGCAACCGTTGCTATCACATTCTACAAACTTATTTATTAGGTTGGTATTCCACTTGTGCAATATCTTGGTACAATGTGCATTGCGTTTCTCTCTCACTAAGCAAAATGTGAGACGCAAATACACATTGAACATGTGGAATACCCACACTTAGGGCCACTTAGGGCACCATTGTTCTAACCCGGGGTTAACCGATTAAACCTTTTTTTTTTTACGTGGAGTAATGCATTTAGGCATTCCGCCTAGCCGGGGAACTAGGACGGATATGTCGGACTCGTGGCCAAGAGGCCAGATACCGACTAAACCCTCCACGGTATGCCGGTCTCGCAGCAATAGTGACGGTGGACACGGGATCGCAGAGCATTCTACCGCGAACACCGCCTGCTGCCGACAGCCGAGTCCCCTCTTTGGACCCGAAGGCCCTGGAGCCGAAGCTCCCCCTCTCGAAGGTAGTATGCAGGGCGACACCACACACTGATCCCTCATGACAACCTCCACGCCGGGAGGAGATGGAAAAACCCCGGGTTCCACCTCGTCAGGTTGTCTTAGCGATTTTTTATAGAGGTGGTCATCCTCGTGGCCACCATGCCGGCGCCGGCCAGCAGTGGCAACCCCCCCCGGCCGTCATCATAGGCCCTCTGCCTAATAGACAGTTACGGGGACCGCAGTTTTATACAGGTCAGCGGCATTCCTGTGCCCTCACGCGCCCAAAGGCGCCCGGCCCGAAGGCCCCATCCGCGACTGTAGCCGCCCGGCCCGAAGGCCCCCTCCAGCACACACTCGGGTGAACTCTCCCTCATTGAGAGGACACCCTGTGCGGAACCCCCTCAACCCCCCCACGACAGGACATTGGCAGCACCGGTAAGGAATCACTTGAAAATCAAGAGATTATTTACCGTTGCCCCCTGGGTGCACAGTCCAAGAACCCTTCCCTTACCCCCGGATCAATTAGATCAAGAGGAATGAGAAGGGACCTGGCGCTCTGGGAGGTTTCCTGTCCGTAGCACCCCTAACCGATTAAACCTGAAGTTACTATGGTTACCAGTACAAGTTGACACTGGGTTAACGGTTAAACCGGTTAACCCCGGGTTAGTGGAATGGTGCAAGTGGGCCTTAGCCCTGTACTTATTTGTCTACTAAATCAATATATTATTGCAGGTGAAAAACAACCAAGACATCACCGACGTCCAACTCATCGCCATCCAACCGCAGCAGATAACGGACACCAATGTTCTGGTCTACACTCCCAACATAGACCATTATAAGACCCTCCGTCTCACTCTGGCACTGGAGTCTACCCCGGACACTCCTATATACTCCACCAAACTCGACAGTGCCGGATACAGCCAGACTTTAAACCCAGGTATTTATTTACATCCAACCGCAGTAGATAACGGACACCAATGTTCTGGTCTACACTCCCAACATAGACCATTATGAGACCCTCCGTCTCACTCTGGCACTGGAGTCCACCCCGGACACTCCTATATACTCCACCAAACTCGACAGTGCCCGATACAGCCAGACTCTAAACCCAGGTATTTATTTACATCCAACCGCAGCACATAACGGACACCAATGTTCTGGTCTACACTCCCAACATAGACCATTACGAGACCCTCCGTCTCACTCTGGCACTGGAGTCCACCCCGGACACTCCTATATACTCCACCAAACTCGACAGTGCCGGATACAGCCAGACTCTAAACCCAGGTATGTATTTACATCCAACCGCAGCAGATAACGGACACCAATGTTCTGGTCTACATTCCCAACATAGACCATTATAAGACCCTCCGTCTCACTCTGGCACTGGAGTCCACCCCGGATACTCCTATATACTCCACCAAACTCGACAGTGCCTGATACAGCCAGACTCTAAACTCTTGCTGTATCAGAAGCAACTTAGGGTTGACCTCATGTTTTTTTTTTATATTGCCAAGAAAAGGGTTTTTTATGTTTGAGCCAGACTTGACAACCTTGTATTCTCGCTTCACTCACAATTTTTTACTTCTTTATGTTGAAGAATCGAACTATCTTTTTATTGGAGAATTGATTGTTCAGAAAATGTCACGACTTTTGTCAGTGTTGTTCAGGCTGATGTCCAGACTTTTGTCGGTCAATTTTTTCATACGGTAACCCTAATTTCTTTTTACTTCTAGGTCTGATGTACGTGCTGCCGCGCTTGCCAGCCGATAATAAGACTTATATCGTGCAGTTAGAGTCCACTTTGTCTAAAGCGACGCACAGCTACGAGGAGGTGGTTGGTTACTTCAACTCGGATGGACAGTTCAAGCATTTTGATTTGGAGTTTTTGCCTAAGGTTAGTGACATGTTTTATTTTATATTCCATTAGACATAGACATAGAAAAAAATTATTTAACACCACATTGGAAAATATTTACAGGCAATGCTACATTATGTTTATGTAGCAATAATATATACACAAAACAAGACTATTCTTCTTCCTCGCGCTATCCCGGCATTTTGCCACTCATGGGAGCCTATGGTCCGCTTGATAACAAATCCCAAGAATGTGATATGTATCAGTTGCTTTTCGGTGAAGGGAAACTTCGTGAGGAAACTGAACTAAACCCAATGAGGCTTAGTTTCCCTCTGGGTTGGAAGGTCAGATGGCAGTCGTAAAAAACTAGTGCCTATGCCAATTCATGAGAGTGCCGACACAAAACAGATAGGTACAGAAATCAACCTACATACAAAGCGCGCTCGAGCAACGCACACATAGACACTGCTCACGGACACGATATCTCGGATCAGTTGGGACCAGTGCGAGCGCGAGTGCCATCCGCTTGAGACACGCGTCTGTGAACTTTTTTGTGCAATAATGGAGAAACAAAACAAAAAGTTATTATAACTGTACAGTGGACGGTTGTTTAAATTCAACATTAAACGGTGAATTGTCGTTTTTTAAGCTACCAATGGTTTCAGAGAGAATGCGTATGCGAATTTATTACATTGTACATGAGAATGCGAATTTATTACACTTAAAATATAATAATCGTGTATTTCGCCAATCTCGGAATCATCGCAAGATATTTTCTGTGGCAAATTTGTAATATAACAATGACATTAAAATTAAAATACCTATTTGAGTTATTATGTTATTATTAATTTATATTTCCATTCTTCCCGTTTCATCCTCAACAATAAATCAAACAACTAGATACCAGATACGATACGATAGATACGAGTGCCACTACCACGATAGTTTTTTGTGCATAAGTCATAGTTCGCAACAATCGCAACCCTAGAGCGACCGCCGAGCGTAGGTATGAAAAGTAAAGTACATACATGTGATTGACTTCTGTACTTATCTATTTTGTGGTGCCGAGCAGATATGCTATTTAAGTAAGCCGTGGCATAAATGTCAGGATAACACCAGGAATTTGGTGCTCGACGCTACAGCCCAATTTCAACCTTCGTCTATTCCAACAAGGTTCATAATGACGATAGGCTTGGCGTTAAAAGGATTAAGGATATTAATAGTTATAATACATTTTAATTTTATAAGTTATAAATTTTGTAAGTAATATCTTTCAATTATTTCATATTTTTCACTGATGTTATTGACGTGATCTGGTCCTGGCAGAATATCAGCTCCCATAGGGTGAAGCGTAATACTGAGCCAGAACCATCTTGTTTTGCTGCGACGCACACAACATTCCTTCTGTGTGTATCAAATAAATAAATAAATAAAATAAATAAATATTAAATAAATATTATAGGACATTCTTACGCAGATTGAATAAGTCCCACAGTAAGCTCAAGAAGGCTTGTGTTGTGGGTACTCAGACAACGATATATATAATATACAAATACTTAAATACATAGAAAACACCCATGACTCAGGAACAAATATCTGTATCATCATACAAATAAATGCCCTTACTGGGATTCGAACCCAGGACCATCGGCTTCGCAGGCAGGGTCACTACCCACTAGGCCAGACCGGTCGTCAAAAGTATCAATATTTATATGTATTTTTTCTTTCCTTTTCTATTTTTGTAAAAATCTGTCTGACTCTTATTTGTGTTTGTATTTTCTGTTTTTTCTAAATATTGATTGTATTTTTGTTTTTTTCTGTCATTTTTGTATTTGAATATTCTGTGTGTATTGTGGCAAACAAATAAACAGATTATCTATCTATCTATCTTTATTTTTTCAGGTAAAATCCTCGGAACAAGAACTCCGTCAAACCTCCCTCCTAGTCGTACCCCTATTCCTCCTCCTAGCGCTCGCCTACCACCACCGTGCCAGTCTACTGGCGCACGTCACTGCCCTGGCGAGTCAACGGGCCACGCCTACTCGGCCTACTAGAGCTAGGCCCGATGTGCTTGATCATGCTAGTATAGATCAGATTGTAAGCAGTGTTAATGCTGCTGGTAAGAAGAAGAAACAGTGAGAGTTTTATTGGTACATTAACCTTTTGAACGCTAAACGGCGCATCCATTTGCCGTGCCACTGACGCCACGGGGGTAAAATTTTGCTCAGTGAATAAATAATGCCAACCTAAAACTGTGGTGTTTTTCAATAGATTTGCATCAAAAAACGATTGACGTCAAATGCCGTCTTTGACGTCGTTGTCACGATTTTACGTTGACGTCAATTGCCGTTCAAAAAGTTAAATATTTCTCTAATGAAAGTCTCCCCTATTACTCCCTGTCTGTTGTAATGGAGTAATGACATAGCTCATGTGATAGCTCATTCAGTTGTTTCATCAATTTTCGTATCGCTTCTTTACATGGCGACCTTTTTTAGCTACGTCATTATTTCTACCTACTAGTGTAAGTCAAAGTTAGTTGGTTCAAGTTCTGTGTGATATATATTAGAGTCAGACTGAGAAAAGTCTGCAGCGATTTTGTGCAGCAAGTGTCATTTTAAACGTCGACCTTCTATGAAATTATGACGTGTAAATAACACTTGCACTGCGTGGGCTATCAAATTCGCTGCAGAGTTTTCTTGGTGTAACTTTAGAAGACATATAAGAGTACTGACGCAAGTTACTACTCTGGCGAGTCGACGGGCCGCACCTACTAGGCCTACTGGAGCTAGGCCCGATGTACTTGACCATGCTAGTATAGATCAGATTGTATGCAGTGTTAATGCTGCTGGTAAGAAGAGACAGTGAGCGTTACAGTATTAAATTGCATGAAATGACTTGAGCGGTGTATATTTATGTATATGTATTATGTACTCTCTCAAATAGTAATTTATTTTAAACTTCTTAATGGCCAGGCCACATCGGCTGCATGTGCGTAGAATACGCTAAAATGTTGGAGCCGCGCACGCACACGGTGTGTCGTCTCTCATAAGGAACTGTATATTACAACGCGCACGTGCACATCTACGCACACGCACCAGGTGTGCACAGGCCTTAAAAATGGTGTGAACGAATGAATTGAACAATTTTAAAGGTTATAGTGTTGTTTTATTTTTAATTTAATATAGATGCATTTATGTTCGGGTGGTGTTTATGATTACGTCAAATAAAATGGACAGTTCTAATAAACGAAGTTTTATTGTGCCTGAAAATCTAAATGTGGAAATTTATTTAAACATTTGAATAAGGACCCTTCTCTATGGAAAGCCACAAATGTTTAAATTTTTCAAGTAGAATTCATATGTTTATTTCGCCTGATAGTTTGTCACTCTTTAGCACTTAGCTCAATAGTGGGACCGGATTTTTGCACTATAAGTTTTGATAATTCTAAAGTTGAAAAAGTGATACTTACCTGATATGGGACATATTTTTAAGCATATTTGCAATATATGATGAAAAGTTAGAACGAGCGTTAGATATAAATTAGGTATTTATATATTTTTAGTAATGATTTTTTAATATTGAATTAAAGTGCAATGTTTAAGTTCCAATGTTTATAATATGTATGACGCTTTATAATGTAAAATTATTAGAATTTTTTTTAACGTGCTTCTTTGTCAAACTACAAATTAGCTTATTATTTTGTCGATATTGAATTAAAGTTTAATAAATCCACAACAACATATCTCATTTTTTAAGTTAATAGGCACGCTAAAAAGCTAGAAGAATAAGATATATGCTCTAGAATTAATATGCGTTTTTTGTCCTATAAGATCCAATATTGAATTAGAGTCTGTAAAAATAAGTCTATTACTATAAAATAATATACGCAGCCATATTATGGAAAGTAAGAAATTTCTGCGTGTAGCTTGCATTGTAATAGTAAAATCTAGTTAAAAAGGCGCGAAATTCATACATACGCCGCGCTGGTTCGTCAGTCGCCGGCGCGGCGCTCGAGAGCCTATCATAGCCTACCTATACTTCGCCCCTCGCCCCACCTCCCGCTCAGTAACACTGTCTGTCTTTTCTTATCATTCATTTGTTTGTTTACCGTGCACATATATAAATTAAGTAGATGCGGACATTACGTGAAATTAAAATATCTTATTACGTAAAAATACCTACAGCTGGTCAATCAGATCTTGGCAGTAGAAAGAGGCGGCAAATTTGAATAATGTAGGCGCGAAGGGATATCGTCCCATAGAAAATTTGTGTTTCGCGCCTTTTTTTTGTGACAAGATTTGCTTGACCAGCTATATTTCATTATCTTGACTAATATTGTAATAAAAATGTACAAAATATTCACAACTATTTTTTACTATACATAGTTTGTCAAAGGAATGTCTCATTTCAAACATAGACAGAGAGAATCATCATACTATCTTTGACTTACACTAGTACTAGCACCCAAAAGAAAAGGATGAATATAGTTTTTTTGTTTTTATTTACTGACAAATGGTTTGACCAACTATACCTATTTCTGGTTCCTATTGTCATGTCCTGTCCTATTCAAGGTCAATATCATAATATGTATATTATAAACCAACTGCTCAATATTACACGGTATACATCCTGAATATAAAATAAATAAATAAAAATAAAATAAAAATAAAAAAATAAAAATAAAAAAGCCTTTTATTTCTTGCTTGCATTTGAAGATTACAGTTTTTTCAATCTTAACCTAAGTATTACTATTTCCTAATATTTTATTATGTTTTTTTTTTATTCCTTATTTATATTCTACCTTCTATATAATAATTAATAATCTAACTTATAAAAAATAATGATAAGTAAGTAATGCTAATTCTAAAAGTATTTGAGTATGTACATAAGGATTTTTTTTTTATTATTTTTTTTTTTTTTTTTATTTCATTATTTTTTTTTACTATGGTTCTGTTGCAAGAACCCCTGTTTGGGTATAGGCCTCCTCCAAACGGTTCCATCTCTCTCTGTCTTGGGCCACCTGTAGCCACGAAGGTCCAGCGGTTCTGACGACGTCATCTTCCCATCTCGTATGAGGTCGTGCCTTACGACGCTTTCCTATTGGACCCTTCCAAGAAGTTACTCTTCTAGTCCACCTGTCGTCCTGCAGGCGTGCTACGTGCCCTGCCCATTTCCATTTTTGCCTTCGAGCAAAGGTTAGAGCGTCAGTAGCTTTTGTTACGTCACGTATTTTTGTATGGCGTATTTTTTGCATTTTCTTTATGTTTAACATGCTGCGCTCTATTCCCCTTTGACAGGATATTACTTTTCTCTTTAAACTTGTGGTAAATTTCCAAGTTTGGCAAGCGTACGTTAAACAAGGTACACACACACACACAATATACAATAAGGTAAGTGAGGCCACTTACCTTATTGTATATTGTGTGGGCCGTATATGCCTATATAGATAGAGCCCACCTTAAATTAAAATGTTTTTTTTTGGTCTTTTGTCAAATTAAAATGGTTTTTTGTCAAAGGAATGTCTCATTTCAAACATAGACAGAGAGAATCATCATACTATTTGACGACCAGTCTGGCCTAGTGGGTAGTAACCCTGCCTGCGAAGCCGATGGTCCTGGGTTCGAATCCCAGTAAGGGCATTTATTTGTATGATGATACAGATATTTGTTCCAGAGTCATGGGTGTTTTCTATGTATGTAAAAAAATAAACGATATCGTTTACCTTTTTAAATGTGGCCACACTTTGCTTTGACCTGTCAATGCCATGTCAAAGGTGGGAAGTGAGGTTATGGAGATTGCAATGCCGCTTTAAATATTCGCCGTTATAATTGTTATTTGTTATTGAGAAAGGAGTGACTAAAGCAGGAATAAACTTTAAATGTCGTTTCTTTGTTTACAGGTCGGTATTGTTAGTAATAGTACATACAGTGTAGGTTAACATTAAACCTTGTAGTATTAAAAATAAAACTTTGTTTACAGAGCAACGCATGAAGTTATTCTTCCTTCCAATTCATATCTACAAAAGTGAAATCATCTTATAAAACGACATTTCTAGTTACGAGTTTCAAAGAAAGATGACGAAGCTTCGTTTTGAATTCACAATACTACCAGGAAGTGACGAAAAAACGAATGTCTGTTGTATAACCTCAATAACCACCGAAGACAACAAGAGTTATGCATTACCGGACGGACTACAGTCAGTTGGTCATCATAAAGAATTGATAAAAACAGCGGCATATAGTAAAGTAAAGAATAGTTTATCAAAAAGGTACCAGACAAGGAGAATTTGGATCTCGCTAACCGAGGACCTAGAGCAAATTTATATGGATGAGGACGGCAATGTGCAGTTTGCGGACAGATACCTAGAAGAATTGAATCAGGACCAATGTGCTTCTACTGCACCCACTGCTGCCGGCACGAAAGAGACCAATACTTTAGAAAAATTGTTAGAAAAGTTAATAGAAAGTACACAGGAAAGTAAACAACACAGCTTGAAGAATATTGCAGATAAGTTTGTAATCGAGAAGTTTACTAGCAAACATTCAAATGCGGCTCAATGGATGGACATTTTTGAAAAGGAATGTGAGCGTTACCAGATATCGGATGAAAAAAAGATTGAAGTTCTTAGGCTCTTTATGGATAAAAGTTGTGCAGATTGGTACAGTTCCATGGTTGTAAAACTGACAATGAATGCAGAATGGTCTGAGTGGAGAAAAAAAATTTGTGAATCATTTGTCAACAAAGGGTGGAGCCCAGTTACATATGCATTACTGTATAAATATAAGGATGGCTCACTGTTGGATTATGCTATAAAAAAGGAAAAGCTTTTACTCGATATGAGGAAGTCAATTGATTCTGGTACATTGGTGGACCTTATCGCAGTGGGTTTGCCGGAGTACATATTAAACAAAATTGATAGAGAAGCGTTGAAGGACACAGTTGAGTTGTTCAATGAAGTAAGCAAGTATGAGCATATGGTTACCAAAAAAAGCTACATATTTAAGAAGAAGTATGGACCCTCAAGAACAAATTTCAAGAATGAGGATCTAAAACCATGCAAAATTTGTGAGGGGTTAAACAAAGGCACCCGCTATCACGCTGAGACTGCATGTTGGTTTCGTACAAAAGAAGATGACAAAGTGAAGAGAAACTTCATTAAACATGTTAATAATGCATTGATAGAAGCGGAGTTAAATGAATCAGTTCCAAAAAACGAATACTAACACCACTGATAAAGGTCAACATACTAATTAATGATAAACATCTGATAAATGCAGTCTATGACCCAGGCTCAGTTGTTTCCATTATAAATTCTAAGCTCTTAAGCCTAAAAGGGAGAGGAAACGAATTGAATGAAGAGAATTTAGTAACAGTTGGTGGTGTTAAAAAAACGGACGGTTTGACCAACCTAAAAATAAAGATATTTAACAAAGAAGAGAATGTTGATATATCCATTGTTGATGAACAATATTTCATGCATGATTTTCTGATTGGCTTGGACCTTATAAAAATATTTCGATTAACTCAAGATGAGAATTTAGAAATACATCAGGTACTGGGTACAAACATAAAAGATAATGAGAAAGTGGAAGTTTCAAATGAAGAAATAAATCATAACCAATCAAAAGTTCCTGGGAATGATGAGAACACAACAAAAGAATATTATGTCAATTTTAATGAGCATATAAAGGAGGAGGATTTTAAGATAAAGATTGATCATTTGAACAAGGAGCAACAGTCTGAAATAAATACATTGATCAATAAATATAACTCAGTGTTTGCAAGGCATAAATATGATGTTGGGACTGTCAATGGGTACGAAGCCAGAATAGACTTGTTGGTGGACAAATATTGCAGCAAGAGGCCATATAGATGTACCATGGAAGATAAAAAAGAGATAGAAGAGCAAATTGGGAAGTTACTCGATAATAAGTTAATAGAGGAATCCTATAGTCCATTTGCTGCACCGGTCACATTGGCATTTAAAAGAGAGGAGAATAAAAAATCCAGATTGTGTATCGACTTTAGGGACTTGAATAAAATAGTAGTACCACAAGCTCAGCCCTTCCCACTGATCGAAGACCTTATGATGAAGACTAGGAATTGTACATTTTTCTCGACACTTGATATCAACTCAGCGTTTTGGTCCATTCCTTTACGGATTGAGGACAGAAAGAAAACAGGTTTTGTAACCCAGGATGGACACTTTCAATGGACCTGCCTGCCTTTTGGATTGAAGACCTCGCCAGCAATCTTCCAAAGAATTTTAAGCAACATATTGAGGAAATATAAGCTTACGGACTTTGCAGTTAATTACATCGATGATATCCTTATATTTTCCAGAACGTTCACCGAACACATTGAACATTTAACAAAGTTGCTGGAAGCAATCAGGACGGAGGGCTTCCGATTAAAATTTACGAAATGCACATTTGCATCGGACTCAGTAAAATATTTGGGTCATATAATACAAAACAATTCAGTTAAGCCATTGAAGGATAACTTGACCTCAATAAAGAATTTTCCTATTCCTAGAACGCAGAAAAATATAAGACAGTTCCTAGGGAAAATTAATTTTTACCATGAGTATATTCCGAAGAGTGCCATAATACTAGACCCATTGCATAATCTATTAAGAAAGAACCAGAAATTCATATGGACCGCTGAATGCCAAAATGCATTTGAAAAGATAAAGGAGCTCTTATGTTCTCAACCAGTTTTGGAAATATTCGATGAAAATTTGCCGATACAAATCTATACAGCGTCGCAATGTCGTTTCTTTGTTTACAGGTCGGTATTGTTAGTAATAGTACATACAGTGTAGGTTAACATTAAACCTTGTAGTATTAAAAATAAAACTTTGTTTACAGAGCAACGCATGAAGTTATTCTTCCTTCCAATTCATATCTACAAAAGTGAAATCATCTTATATGTATTTAAGTATTTGTATATTATATATATCGTTGTCTGAGTACCCACAACACAAGCCTTCTTGAGCTTACTGTGGGACTTAGTCAATCTGTGTAAGAATGTCCTATAATATTTATTTATTTATTTATTTATTTATACTATCTTTGACTTACACTAGTACTAGCACCCAAAAGAAAAGGATGAATATAGTTTTTTTGTTTTTATTTACTGACAAATGGTTTGACCAACTATACCTATTTCTGGTTCCTATTGGGCATTTCCATTTTAAGTTGTACCCTCGAGTTTTTCGGATGTCCCCTTACATTTTTTGCGATTTACTCTAAAGGCGAATTTTTTAACGGGGCAAATTATGTTTTTTATTGAAATATATTATATAGACACATCATTTATTAAGTTTAATGTACAATAAATCACCTTTTTCTTACTTAAAATCAGGTTTTTAGATATGATAAAATCACTCCGTAGTACTGTCCCCTTCACCGACTTCACTTTTTGATGGACTTTTACACATATTTTTTCTATGAAGGCAACACCAAGTAATGCATTCCTAGCATAGTTTAAATGTTGAAAAATGTGTTTTTGGTGAAAAAGAGCTTTAAAAACATCAATAATAGGGTTTAATTTCGATAAAAACGTTGTCCCCGCAAAACTGTGAAACGGACATAGTCCAGGTTGGTTACGCAGTTTTCGCTACTTTGCGAAATACTTTTTACCAACATTTTATGTTTTTTTTCATCCTGACAACCCTGTGACCATAGATAAAGCTTGTTTAAACGTCAAATTTGATTTAAAACAGTCAATTCGCAACCTCAAAGGCGTGCTGGTGTGTGACCGGTAAGTTTACTCAATTTTTTGTCCGTTTTGTTCAACTGTTTATGCAGCTTTAACCGTGTGTAACTAAAACACTGTTTATATTAAATAAAACTATGTTTCATATAGTTATTTATCAAGTAAATAAGTTGAACATTGCGGTTAGTTTTGTATTATTTTGAATAGATTTAATTCTGGAACAGCAAAATCGTTACGTCCGTTTGGTTACAATTTGGAGCGTAACATATAGCCGGACAAGAAAAATGTAACCAAATGGACACGGTAAAGTCGCACGCACATTGAGTATATATAGTTTTTACCATTACTTTGTCTATAATTGTTTAATTCATGTGCAATTATTAAGTCATATTTTATGAACTAATATTGAGTTTCTTATGTTTAAAACTCTATCAACTGATTTTAGTACAAAATTAGTAGTCCTTTTTTTATTCACTGAGTATTTATGTAAATTTTTGATTATTGTGATCTCGTCTTTACTTTGTCCATTTAGTTACATCGGTGTCCATTTGGAAATGTCCCCTTGATTTCAAAAGTATTTATTATTATTTATTCAAAGTTTATAAGCTAAAATATTTAATTTTTTTGACAATAATCACAAGTTTTGTTAATTGTAATGATTGTTATTCGTCACATGGCGGTAATGACAAAAACTATTTAATAAACTTAAAAATAAAGTACGATTTTGGGCCACCCCGTAACCAAACCACCTAAAATTCCCTTTTCTGAAAAAAATTGGTTCTAAATTGGTCAATGATGATTGTTTTTGGGTTGTTTATTAACATTATTATGCTTTAAACATAAAAACATTTGCTTCTAGTATGTATTTTATTTACTATATCAAAAACCATTTGTAACCAAACGGACCACAAAAAACCTACCTCATCCTATTAAATATTTATTTTAACTGGTTTATCCTAAAAATATGACGATTCTCTTTTGTGTTTCATAAACTAGAATATATTTACTCTTAGAATTACATAAAAAAGTACCAAATAATCCAAATTATATTTTCAACTCGTCAAGTCAGTCATGGTACAACTTTAAATGGAAATGCCCTATTGTCATGTCCTGTCCTATTCAAGGTCAATATCATAATATGTATATTATAAACCAACTGCTCAATATTACACGGTATACATCCTGAATATACAATAAGTTAAGTGAGGCCACTTACCTTATTGTATATTCCGTGTGCGCCTTATATGCCTATATAGATAGAGCCCACCTTAAATTAAAATGGTTTTTTTTTAATAAACAGGATATGAAGTATGAAAAACTCACTCAAATAGGTTTCTCATTTATTTAAGTTTCTTCATTATACCAAAATAGTTATAAAAATATTACGATACTCTTGGAAAATATACCTTAAAAGTCCTATTATGGGCCTTATTGAACACTAGCAGTGTATTACTTAATCCCGCAAAAAATAATCATTTCGACAGTAGGTAATAACAGATTTTATTGTTTTTAACTTAAGAGTTATACATATACAAATAACAATATTTGATACTTCATAACAGGAGGATTTATTTATAATAAGTGAAAATAATTATTTTGGGCCTTAATAACTAAAGATATAAAAATTGTCTAGTTTACGCGAAAATAGTAGGTAACTAAACATAAATCTTTATTACTTACAGTAGTATCATCTTTTAACATCTGGGGGCACGGCAGACGAGCAAAGCATAAGGGCACTATCTACCTTTTCTCGAAGCGCTTCGTCGTGTTTTGGAACCCTCATAACTTGGGGTTGGATTATACCAGATAAACAAAGTTCTCGGACTTATTAAGCATATCAATTGCATAGCTCTTATACTTTAGATTTTATTCATATCTAAAAACTTCGATTTCGTCACTGACTCACTCACTTGATGATCATCAATACCGGGTACTTCCTGAAGTCCTCTAAGAAGCTGAAATTTGGTATGTAAGATAGTTTTAGTACACAAACAACAAATAAATTCAAAAACTTGAAATTAATTTTTTATCCCTATGGGGATGAACAGGGGGTTTAATTTTGTATGGGGAATCAATAATCGCTGAACCGATTTAGTTGAAATTTGGTATGTAGATAGGTATTGTTATGGGGAAGGATATAGAATAGATTTCAACCTCAAAGTTTACCCTTACGGGGTGAAGGCAGATTTCAACCCCAAAGTTTACCCTTATGGGGTGAAGGGTTTATATAGGGAATCAGTAAGAAGTACATTGTGTAACAGATGCCCCAGATACTTATTTCAGGATTTTTAATAGTAAATCACCCCCAACCCTTTAAATTAGGGCATGGAAGATTGTCATAAGCATCTTACAAAAAGAAGTGAAATCCCACTAAAAACATTTTGATGTAAAATGTTGCCCAAACGAAACCACTGTCAAAAAGTTATCAGATCTCTTGCCAAGCTTCTAACTCTACAAGCCCTCTAACTTTACTAGCTCTACACCAAAAGTATGTGGCTTGGTCGTTTCGTTTCTACAAGAACTATTGTAAGTATAATACAAAAACCGCCCAAATGCGAGTCGGACTCGCGTTCCAAGGGTTCCGTACATTACATAATTTTAACAATATATTTTTTTTTTAGAGAAAAGTGAGTAAAATGTCTTTAAAAAACCCGTAGGGATCGGAAAACTAGGTACTTAAGTCCGACTCACGCTTGACTGCACATTTCTAATAGGTTTTTCTGGCATCTATAGGAAAAGAGCTAATATGTGTATTTTTTTCATAATTTTAGACCCAGTAGTTTCGGAGATAAGGGGGGGGAATGGTCATTTTTTGCGTATTTTCTTAAATAACTTCTAAACTATTTATTTTAAAATTATTAAAAAAAATATCTGAGGTTCTCACAATGAGCCCCTTAATTTGATATATAACAAGATATAGTGTTTTTTTCTTCCATTTATCATTCATCTCAAAAGTGAATTTGAATTTCTATTATTTACTTTACATGTATGTTCTTGGGTTATAGACTTACATGTGTATACCAAATTTCAACTTATTGGTGCAGTAGTTACGGAGCAAATAGGCTGTGACAGACGGACAGCCAGACACACGAGTGATCCTATAAGGGTTCAGTATTTTTCCTTTTGAGGTACGGAACCCTAAAAATAATGAATTTAATAAATTTTTCACCTTATGCCCATGTGGCGGTAGCGAAACAGCCAAGCCACATATTTTGACTAAGGTGTAGAGTTAGTGAAGTTAGGGCTTGTAGAGTTTGAAGCTTGGCTCGACAAGAGATCTGACAACTTTTTGACAGTGCGAGTCTTATGGTTTCGTCTTAGCAACAATTTACATGAAAATGTGTTTGGTGGGATAATTTTTAGTGTTTCGTACAAAACTTTGTTTACGGAACACTTATGGGATCACTTCGGTCTTGAAAATCAGTTAAATACGTTTTTCTCAGAGACCGTTTGACATAGATACCTAAAATTTGGAACAGTTATAGCAATTACCACCACTCATATTGTAAATAAGTCAAAACTGCTTATTTCTTATTAAAGGGGGAAATTTAGGGGGTTGAGAGGGGTAGGCTGAAACTTTTTTCATTTGTAAGAATCGTGTGGGGTACCATTAGAAAGCTTGCAAAAAATTGAGTCGATGGACTGATTTTGACTTCATTTTAGACTGCAATAGTTTCGTCAAAAAATGCATTTAAAGTTGCAAGTTTTCATACAAAAATTTTCACCTCTGTCCTGGCGATTTTCGCGAAAACTATAGCTAATAGGCAGCTGACCAGTCAATACCCAACTTAAAGAAGCATGGAGACGGCGGGAAAATTATCAGCTTAACTTTATCTTTATTAGTTTTTCAACTGGAGCCTGGTCTTTGGTTGCTTAGGGCTAGCTAACTAATGCTTACACTGGTCATTTCATATTAGGCAGAGTAGCTTTAATGAGAAAGATCCTTAGTTAAAACTTTGGCATTGAAATTTATGACTTAAGTCTTTGACACAAAGTTTAATTCTGCTTGCTTATTTTTGTGGGATATTTAATTTTATCTGAATAGCCTACTATAAGTATGAGAGAGATCTACAAAATACAACCTTATTGTATTGCAAATAAAGTTTAAATTTCGAACAGGCTTTCCAACCAATGGACTAGGTATCTCAAAAATATGAAAAATTCAAATTAAGAATTCCATTCTTCACTGTCGTTGTGTTTTTTTTTTTCACAATATGAGACATAGATTTTATAAAGCGTATAGAGATAATAAAGTCATTTAATATTTATTTACAGCTATGGCCTCATCTATAGATTTTATTGAGAGTATCTGATTCGTCGAAACAATATACACAATATTCGGGAGGCTGAGCTCTGCGTAGGACCGATTCGAAGGTCCGAAGCGTCCGACAGACGCTTGCCTCCCGTAACTTTTCCAAGTATTTTAAACATAGATATATAATATACAAAGATTACGTCTAAGCGAGCTGTTACTGTTACCACTTTTGTTTAGTGTACGATTAACAATGTGGCCCACCTTGCTGTAGCCATGTCGATAAACTATCGACATTTCTTGCAATTTTAATTTTACTTCAAAGATTTAACGATACCTAAAATGAACAAAAACACTTTTATCGTTTGTTGTGGTTATCAGATCACAATTTTATCGTCACGTCACGCCCCAGCAGGGAACCAAGGGAAAGTTCAGCTATTATTTAATTATAGCTGAACCTACTAAAATATGTGTTCCGCAATAATTGAGTTATTTTATTATATCATAATATATTTATTATCCATTAGCATTTCAATTATGTTTAGGTTTAACGAAGATATTGAAGCTTCAATTAATCGCTATTTTGTTCCGCCAGGCGTGGGCGTGGCTCACTCCGCTTTGCTACAGGTAGCTAAAAGTACATCCGTTCGACCCCAATTTTGGGGTTTGCCATAAGCTGCGCGTGGCGCTGTCGCCATCCAGCGGCCATATCTGTGCTGATCGTGACAGACGCGTTTTGTTAGAGAGTGAGTCTTCTGTACCTAGTACTATTATTTATTCTTTGATTCCGCTGTGTAGCGTTTATCGATATATAACATTATTAAAATCGAGTTTTCACATCCCTACGCAAGAGCACACATATACGTTTTTACGCACACATACACAACCTGGTTTCACCTAAAACGATAACACCTTGATTTGAAGTCCATCTTGTCAACAGTATGGTTGTCCTTTTTAGACAAACGGCATTTTTAAAAGAGCGAGGAGAGAGAAATGATACTAGTTGCTGCGCCGTCAAAGAGAACAGGCAACGTTGGGGCCTTGATTTTAAAGTACAAGTGTCTAAATCGCAAGATCCAAAGGCTGAAGTCGCGTTGGGCCGAAAGCCCCAAGCATCCAGGAGGTCAGTTCTAAACACAGGTCATTAGTACAAGTGTCTAAATGCGAAGGCCGAAGGCTGAGCTCCGCGTAGGGCCGAAGCCTGCAAGATGTCAGTGGTTAAACACAGAACTGACAGGCTGTACGCTTCGGGCCTTCGGCCCTACGCGGAGCTCGGCCTTCGGCCTTCGCATTTACACACTTGTAATATTATTGTGTTAAAGCACTGACATCCTGGTCGCTTCGGGCCTTCTGCCCTACGCGGAGCTCGGCCTTCGGCCTTCGCACTTAGTCATTTATCTTATACTATTGTTCTGTGTTTAAGTACTAACATCCTGGACCCTTCGGGCCTTCGGCCCTACGCGGAGCTCGGCCTTCGGCTTTCGCATTTAGACACTTGTACTATTGTTCTGTGTTAAAGCACTGACATCCTGGACGCTTCGGGCCTTCGGCCCTACGCGGAGCTCGGCCTTTGGCCTACGCATTTAGACACTTGTACTATTGCTCTGTGCACGCGGAGCTCGGCCTTTGGCCTTCGCATTTAGACACTTGTACTATTGCTCTGTGCTAAGGCACTGACATTTTGCTAAAGCTCTGCCTTCGCACTTAGACACTTGTACTGTTGTTCTTTGTTTAAGCACTGACATTCTGGACGCTTCGGGCCTTCGGCCCTACGCGGAGCTCGGCCTTCGGCTTTCGCATTAGCTGTCTACACCACTTTTCACGTCAACCATAGCGCCTGTGTCCCTGATACCGCCTGTCTCCATTTTTTTTAGTAATATTCCGAATTCCATATTTACATATGTTGTTGAAAGTTTTTTCAGCCACCACAAACAAATTTTGTCTCAGAATTAATGATATATTAAATATGTAGTAAAAATTACAAGGGTTGCGAAACTATATGGGTTCCTATAGGGTACCTAATTGAATACGGTATCCTAAAAACAGGAAACAACCCCTGTAAAATGTAACGATGCGAGCGGTACGTTATCGTGAACGTAATTATATATCTCTTTCGCACTAATATGTCAGTACGAGCGAGATGCATAGAAAGTAAATTACGTTCACGGTAGCGTTTATGTCAATGCCAAACTGATGGTAGCCGTACGGAACACTAAATGCCTCGAGCTATCTCGGGCTTGGCCAAATTATTTACAGTATAAATATTTATTCGTATCAAATAATTTATCTTTTAACATAATTTTGACAGTACATCTGGTGCTACATTACGACACCGGTGCTATAATAAGCACATTAAAACACTCCCTTTGGCCGTGTGTTAAAATTTGTCACTCGTTGCAAAATATCTATTTTTCGCACTTCTATCGTAAATACCTACCTATGTATTAACAAAAAAAGTCACTTGTAAATAGTTACTGCCTTTAAAAAGTATACTAGTTTTGTGCGTTGTGCGCGGGGCCCGAGGGCCCCGCGGTCTTCTTGTTGTTGTTTTGTTGTTGGTGCTGTTGTTGTTGTTGGTGCTGTTGTTTTTGGTAATGTTGTTGTTGCTGTTGTAATTGTGTAGTAGTTTGTTTTCCAAAGCGAAAAAGAAATGAAGTTGTACTTTTGCTTGAAAGAAAAGGTCCGCATGCGAGCACTTCATTCCCGCAGCTCGGCCTTCGGCCTCGCGTGCTTGGGAAATCGTAAGGGACGCTCCGGGCCTTCGGCCCTACGCGGAGCTCGGCCTTCGGCCTTCGCTGGGTTTCGAAGCTTAGCGTCGGGCCTTCGGCCCGCCGCTTCGCTTATTAAAACACTTGGGGGGTTGGTTTTGCTTCGGGGCGTAAGCGGGAAGTTGGAGCTTAAACACGACCCAATAGTAAAAGTGTCTTGACAACCTCACGTCGGGCCTACGGCCTTCGGCCTTCGGCCCGCCGTTTCGCTTGTCTAAGACACTTTTCCTATTGGGTCGTGTTTAAGCTCCAACTTCAATGTTATTAGACTTTTTGATTCTATAAACGTCTTTAGGTCAATAAAGCAAGTGATAAATTATTAGAGTTAGACCAAGAAAAGTCTGCAGCAATTTTGACAGCCCACGCAGTGCAAGTGTTATTTATAAGTCATAATTTTATAGAAGTTTCTTCAAATCGACCTTATTAATAAGAGATTAAAAATATTCAAAATTATCTTAAAATATTTTAATCTTATATTTCATCTCATACGTTCAATAAGGCCCGGGACTGGACCTTTTTACCTGCACTGACAGTGGGCCTTCTTAGCAACAAGTACAAATTCAGAATAATTGGGAATAATAGGGAGCAACTGTTATTTTTGAATGCTGGGCCTTGTTACCCGCCGGGCCTCATATGCCTGCACTTCACCTACCTTATTTGTTTTACAAGGGGAAAAGTTGTTGATTAACCGCTCGTGCTAATATTGATACCCAAACAAGCGAAACATTTTTTTTTATTAAATAGAAGGCAAACGAGCAGACGGATCACCTGGTGGTTAGCGATTACCGCCGCCCATGGACACCCGCAACACCAGAAGGGTTGCAAGCGCGTTGCCGACGCGCGTTTAAGATGGGGGTCTTTTAAGGTTTGAAGGTCGTATCGGACAGTTCATTCCACAGTTTGGCTGTGCGAGGCAGGAAGTACATTCACAAATTCAAACATTCTAAAATTGAAGCACGAGCGTAGCGAGTGGTTCGTAAAATTGAACCTTGAGCGTAGTGAAGGTTTCGAGGGACGAAGGTTAAATAAAATTTTCATCACATCAGCTCGTAAAGGCCCTCTTGATTGTTCCAAACGGATAAGAAAAGTGGCATTTAATTTGATGCAAATTTTGAGTTGTTTCCGTAGGTAAATTGGATCAGTTGGTTGGTAACATTGACTTTAAAATGATAAATATCGTTAGTTTGAAATTGATTTTATGATAAAGTAGATATTATCGGAGATGATCGCTCTTAAAAAATATATGTCGCTAGTCATTTATAATCTAAAAGCGCCAAATTACGCAAAATTATATTGAAATGACACCTGTGTATTGAATTTGAAGAATACTTTAACAAGGGTAGTTATCTGTATGACAATGCACCTAAAATAATTTTCAAATGTATCTATTATTTCTATACTTAACACGATAACGAATTCTACGTAAACGAAACCGCGGGCAATCCCTAGTACATATAGAAATAAATAAGGAAAGGTAAGTTTCCATTAGTGTACTGTGTAAAATAACTGTTTACCATTGATAATAATTTTATAAACGCTTTGCGTATTTTTAAGGTCACCGCGCTAACCGCTAGCCCGCGACCGTCGATCGCTGCCTCCTGCCCCGGCGCACAGCGCGGCGCGTGAAAACGCCGCGCGTTTGAAATGTAACTTAATATAAGCTCGGAATGCATACTTACGTATCAGTATTTAGTGTCGCCGTGATTTTATATTTCTAATCTTTTGTGTGAGAAGTAAGATCTTTATTATGACCGTGTAGTATTAACTCTACAAACTTTAATTCAATATTGGCTATACTGCTTAACCAGAAATCAATATCTAGACAAGCACATTGTCTACATTTCTAACTTTTTACATGTATACTAAGTTGATAGGTAATATCGTAATTTTGCAATATCAGCTACTCTAATTCTGTATTTACATAATAATTCGTGTTTTTACGTTCACCAGAAAGCAGCTGTTCCAGATTTCTAAAAACCGAATATTGTGAATAAATTAAAGTGTTATTGAATATGTTAAAGTTTTTTGTAACTTTAATTTTATATTTACATAGTTATTTAGCAAAAATTGAAATATTTAAATATGGCCGAACGCTCCACCTAGAATTTTCTAACTTTTTGCATGAATGTTATTTAACATGCTTACAATAACATGTCAAAAAAGAAAAAACTTTAATGTTATCAAAACCCATTTTTGTTCCACCGCTGGTCTAACTACCCAGGGGACACGTGCAGGGTTGTGGTAGGTAGCTCCTGCGGACGCGAGTAACAGTTGTCCCCCCGTTGTTTAAATAAATTACTACGATATAATAAAAACTAATTATGTACTCACGTTTTAAGTCGAACACTGCTAGGCATGTTTTGCTCTATAGCAGCGGTCGGCAGCCTTTTAGCAGCCAAGAGCCACATAGTAGTTTACGATGTTGACGCCGGCCGCACTTTGTTAATATTTATGACTTTATCAGACATTGTCGTTTGTATTACATACAAAATAGCCAGGGAGGCTCGCGGGTCGCGGTTTGCCGACCGCTGCTCTATAGTAAGGAGCTGCAATGGGGGTACGTGGACCAACGCAGATTACGCGCTGCAGCTTTCCGCTATCGTGAGCAATCTTCGACGTAAAAATGCGTGAGTGACCCATTTTAATTTATGTGTACTCTATGTGTCTCACGAAAATATTGTTGAGCCTAGTTACCCTCTCTCCGCGCGGGCCCGCGCGCCAGTCGATCAGGGCAGGACAGATCTAGCTTTCGTCGCCGGCGCACGCTCGCTTGCCTTCGCGCAGCGACGTCTGTCGTGCCCGGCGAGAATGAATTTGTACGATTAATATTTATTCATTCCGTTCCTGCACTCATTTAGTGCAAATGGAATCATTTTTAGTGTAATAAATCCCCTTTGGGGGGCCTAGTTACGGCTAAGACCGTAGGCGAAGCAGACCAGTCCGGCAGTTCCTGAGCGGCCCCAGCTGACGTCCCTCAGCTCGTCCGTCTCCCAACCCGCAGTGGCTCCGGCAGCTTCAGGGGAGTACTTGCGTGGTGGAACTGTCCTCGGAGCAAAATCAACACCGGCCTAAGACGAATCCTACCCTACGACTTATTCGTGTGCTTGCGGCGGAATTCGGAGGAATAAATTTAGTTCAGTATTTTAAATAACTACAGTTTCATTTATTCTCTCCGCCTAACCGTAGCAAATTTCATGCAGGATCTTATTCATACTTAAACAAAAACACCAGTAAGATCTATAACGTTTATTGTTCCTCAGTAACAACCTGCCTTCGCCTTACAGAATATAATATACAGGCAATTTAGACACGCTTAAAACAATTTAACAATCGAATGGACACTGAATCTAGAGCACCAAACAATTTTGACTAGAATTTTGACAAGATTTCTAGATCCAATAATATAAAACTTTGTGATATCGGTGGGAATAAATAAGGCCAGAGCACATCGGCTGCGTATGAAGACGTGCGATAAAATGTTGGAGCCGTGCACGCACACGTCACGCAAGCGGTGTGCCGTCTCTCATAAACCTTTATATAATACAACGTGCACGTCTATGCACATGCATCCGGTGTGTAAGGGTCTTGAATAGAAAAACAAATGTCGTCTCTTCTGTTACAGAAAGTTGACGATTCTAGATATTAGTTTCTTTAAATAATTGTGATTAAATCGCCCTAAATATTTTACACTAATGTCCTTTACTTTTGGGAAAAGAAAAGTAAAAATAGAATTACTCTGAGTATGACCCATTTTGAAGTAAATGCACTACATCAGTTACTTATAATTATTAAAATAATACTCATAGTAGGTATACATCTTTTTGCTAAGTCTTATGAAAATATTGATGTGAGAGTAAAAGTTTTAAGCAATATAAGATATTTTACATAATAGGATTTTTAAAATTGTGATATTTACTCTTATATATCAAGTCAAATCAAATTTTAAAATTATCTAGACTTATCTAAAGTACCTCCGGGTTGGAAAGTTTTGTTTTATAAGGAATAGTTTTATCTCGCTTAAAATTATGAGTGTAGACTATAATTTTGTTAAAAAGTAAAACAAATATTAAGATATCATAATTTGATGCTCCTTTTTTACGTCTAGCACTCCTACAAACATACCTACCGTTTATACCTACGTTATTAGATATTACAAAACATACGTATACTTAAATTACCAACACAATATGATTAAAGGTCAGAGCCCACCGGCTGCGCGTGCGTCGCCGTGTACGCACACATCACGCAAGCGGTGTGCCATCTCTCATAAGGATCTATATTAGGTACACGCGCACGTCTTACGCATACGCATCCGGTGTGCACATGCATAAATTACTCAACTGCGCGACGCAAAGTAGTACTTATACTAAACTGCAAAACGTAATTCAAGACCAAAAAAAGTAAGACAATGTTGCCGTTGCAATAATTTGTTTGTAAAATAGTAAATTCCTTAATAATCACGCTAAGATAAATTATTTATTCGTAATTTTAGTCCTACTATTTAAAAAAAGTACTTTTATTTACTTATTTTTACATAAATGCAAGACGCGCTAGTAAAAAGTGGCAACATTGTTTACTTTTTTTGGTCTTGAATTACGTTTTACAGTATAGTTGAAGTTTTTCGTCTTCTTTATCGCTTTTTTTTGCCATATAAAGCATTCAAACGTAAAATAGCATGGCGAAGCCATAGTAAATATAAATTTGCTAATAAACCCTGCTTTCAATATGTTCAGAATCACAGCAACCGTAAATAATCTCAATATTCACTATAATAAGCTCAAAATTAAAGCAACACAGGAATGTTTTTGACTATATCATTTTGAGACAGTTTAAAATATACGACTCAACTAGACTGGAGATGAGAGGAGATTCTCTGCTCTGCTGTATTACAACAACCAATGCTATTGGTTGATTTTGGGCATGTCTCTTTCCATCTTCAGCTTAGTGGAAAGGTAGCCTTATACATGTGACACACACAACACAGAAATTCTCGAATTCTTGCATCTATAAAAAAGCTAAGTTTGCACCGGCTTGAAAGGACTAAAGTTTGGGAGTATCATTATAAATAAATAAATTATAAATACATATCATTCTTTCATAAAAATCTGACATTAATTATGACATTGCCACACTTTATTTTTCAAAATGTAGTATGATGCAAAGTTAGCTTGGTCTGTATCAGCAACCTTTTTTTAAATATCTTCTATGGCTCACAAATAAAATTTCTCAACCATGGCTTTCCTTAAATATCAAACATCATTGTATTTTCCTTCTAGAAAAATACATATTTTACACTACAAGATCATAATTTTGAGAAAATAATCACTATGTAGCCTAGAATATTCTTTGGAAGATTTTCACTAAATGCTATAAATCTTGGATCTATGTATATAGTGCTATATGAATAATTTAAAACTACGAGTTTTCCACGTGTACTAGTGTCTGAGTATCATTTGGCAGTAGAGGAAGCTATCCAGCACTGGAAAGAAAACATGTTAATGAATAAATAAATAAAATAAATATATGGGGACATTATACATATCAAAAATGTCAGGCAGGAAAAATGGAGTAAGATCGTAATGTAACAGATTGGTACCCAAGAGGTTGCACACGACGCCAGAGGAGACCTCGAACAAGATGGGAGGATGAACTCAAACTCTCAGCGGATTATATAATCTGTGACAGCAGGCCCGAACTGGAGAAGAGTGGCCCACGACAGACCCCAATGGAAAGAGTTAGAGGAGGCCTTTGCCAAGCGGCACACTGAGCTTAGATATATACTCTAACTCAGAACAAAAGGGCTAAATAGATAGATACATATCAACCTAGCCCCAAATTAAGTAAAGCTCGTACTACGGGTATTGGATACCAGGCGACAATATACATACCTAGATACATAGAAAACATCCATAAATCCAGAACAAAATATTTGTGACAAGCACACAAATAAATGCCTTTACTGGGATTCGAACCCCGACCTCCTGCTTCATAGGCAGGGTCACTACTGATTGGGATAGGAGGCAGATATTGTAGGTATTAATAGATAGGGATATTACTTGAAGAAAGTCTGTAAATTGTTATTAGATATCTCTTTTAGGGCTGATTTAGACGGCGCGCGAACTCACATGCGATTTTGGTTACATTGCAGACTCTTGGTTACGTCCTATTCAATTGACCGATCAAAACCTGCAATGGTATGAAACTCGTATATGAGTCCTGGCATAGTCTAAATCAGCCTATATTTTTAGCATTTAAGTTAATAAATGGTACTTACAATATTGCGCAGCGCTGATCAGCAAGTCATACAACTGTATTGGACCCTTCCCTTTCAGCACAACCTCGGACACAAACACATACACCACCCGGCTGGTCTCAAACAGTGAATCCAGCAGCAACCACGTCGTAATGTTCCGGCCTGTGTTCAGGGCTGTGCTCCGGTTCATGACGATACAGCTGTTTAGGAAGCCTATGGCACTTGTCACTATCATTAGACCAGATATGAAATAGTGAACTCCTGAAAAAAGGTGTTGTTAGAAATATTTTGTATGAGCATTCTTTAACCCTTTAACCACCAGAGTGATATATAAGACATTACATATCCAGCTCATTTCGCCAAAGTCTGATAAATAAGACAAAGATCTGATTTGGTGTTTACAGCACATTTATTACTCCCGTAACTATGCCAATCTTACTCCACGTGGTACAGTTACTGTCGGTGGCGACACGAGCACGCACGATCAAAAATTGCTGGCGGTTAAAAGGTTAAGGGTATTCGTTTTTATGTTTCAGTTTAATACTTTTTTATGCTAGGAAGTCAATGTTTGCTCCTATATTCCATTGCTTTTATCAAGTAGATTCTGCAAGGGGTACTACCAAATTTAATAGAAAAAAATTGAAAATATCAGTGCTTTGTGCAAGACTCGAATTTGCGAATACTCGAAACACTTTTTATCATTTTTTTTATAAACAATTCCATGGTCTTATTTCAGATAAAATAGAGACTTGTATTCCTAGCATTCTCAAAACATCAAGACCAACCAAGGTAAGCAGTTTATGACCTAAACAAGTAATTTCTTAATTAATTATCCGTTGAACGTGATCCGTAATGACACGATTATCCGTTTTATAATGTCAGTTTAAATAGAGTAATTTTGAATACAATAGGGCCAATGAAAGGCTACGCAGCATATACGTAACTATACGCTACTTTAAACGGAGGATACGAACCCAAATCGCTACTGAATAATGGCTCCAAATAGAATAATTCCGGCTTCAATAACCGAAGCAGGGCCATCACGAACGCGGTCGAAGACGAAATCTGCAATCAAATAAATTAAATAAACATACGCAATCAAAGCGACCCTTGTTCTCGCTTCGAGAAACATAATTACAGCCACCGTTTAAGCTAATTATGTTCTTCATTCGTAAGTCAACAAGCTTGTGCAAACTCAGACAAAATAAACAGTAAATATACCAAAATAAATACAGTTTAAACTTACAGAGAACACTGCCGCCACCACTCGCACGTACATTTTCAAGTCTAATAGAGGCATGGCTTTTGTTTTCGATTGTGTTGACATCGAGGCGAGGGTAGTAAAGGAACTTGGAATGCTATAACAGGTCAAGTTTTAATATTTACGGCTGTGAAAATCGATACGAAATCCGTAATTTGCGCGGTCGGATTTCATTGGACGTCAGTTTGACATTGACGGCTTTCTTTCTATAGTCTATGGCGGAGTTGAGTAAGGTTCTCTATGTCTCAATACATTAATTCAATTCTATTTATGAAACAAACATATATTTTTTTGCACAGTGGTTGTAACATGTGTTTGTTATATATTTACTATAAATATTTCCATTTCTTTCTATATTAGCGTCGACCTTTGAGGACATCTATATCAAAAAGTTTGTATCGATGATTTAAAAACTTTTCGATAGATGGCGTTAACAATCAGTACACAGCCCTTCAAAAGTGTTAAGTTTTAAAATGGGGTTGGTGGTGTCTTTGCCCCTTTCTCTTTTACTAAATGCCCCTTAAACGCTTCATAGCTTCATTCACCTTACTTAAGACTCCGTGATTTCAGGTCGTAGCTCGCTAAGCACTGAGCGGGACCCGTTGTATTTTGTGTTTCTATCGAGGGAAAGTTGTTTAATGGTTTCGAAACGATGAAGTTACTAGAGAAATGCCTCAAACTGTTCATATTTTCTGGCAACCGCATTATGATCTAGAAAACCGGACAAGTGCGAGTCGGACTCATCCACCGGGCAGGGTTCCGTACTTTTTAGTATTTGTTGTTAAAGCGGCAACAGAAATACCACATCTGTGAAAATTTCATCTGTCTAGCTATCACGGTTCATGAGATACAGCCTGGTGACAGACAGACAGAAGAACCGACGAGCAGTGGAGTCCTAGTAATGGGTCCCGTTTTTACCCTTTGAGTAGGTACGAAGCCCTAAAAAGAACTACAAGGTTTAGAAAGAATCGTTACTCTTTACTTCATTTGAAGCCATTAAAACGACAATTAAAAACCAGTGTTTTCTACCCTTCTTGTCACAGAAATAAAATTCAATTTTCAATTGAACATTTAAACGATTTTGTCACGGCTGTCTCGCGCTCGTCAACTTTTGATTCAACAATCGCATTTGAATTTTTACGAACAATTAATTTTAACTGCTGTCAACAAATCAACAAATGCCTGCAATTAAAATTGTGTTTCTTATTTTACTCGATAAAAGAGCAGTTAATGAATGTTATTTACATTTTAATTCCAATTTAAAGTGTTATTGTAAAAAGAAAATATTAAAAATCTTAGAACTTCACATTTTGTTTTTGGATGCGTAAGTTGCATATAACTAATAAATTATATTATGTACCTAAATTATAAAAACAAGTGTTTGAAAAATATTGTCCGGACTTAGCGGATGTTCACAAATGATAGCCCTAAGCCTAAAGAC
This sequence comes from Cydia fagiglandana, assembly GCF_963556715.1. Lineage (NCBI taxonomy): Eukaryota > Metazoa > Arthropoda > Insecta > Lepidoptera > Tortricidae > Cydia > Cydia fagiglandana. Next base: position 2,202,335 of record NC_085934.1, on the reverse strand, counting down.
AAAAACAAGAAGGTACTCATATAAAAAAATGGTGATAATGCTTTTATGACCTTCCTTTCAAAACATTTTATTTATAAATGTTAATGAACCTTTAGGTTCACTCAGGAGTGTTCAGTTGTGGGTGGTGGTGATTGACATGTTTTTTTGGAAACAGCAAAGTCAATATTATCGAGTGACTTTTCTTTTTTATCGTCATACTTTGCCTATTAATATTGACTTAATATAAATTATTTTCTTAAAGCTCAACCATTTCTATATTTTTACTTAATACCAATATATGCTACCTACCTACTCAAACTATTTTCAAACACGGTTAAGCAATAAAACAAACTAACAATTAACAAAATTAGAACGGACCCAAAATTTAAATTTCGAACCATTTCAAATTCGGGGGCGCAATAATGGCTGACAATCAACCGCCATTCACGCTGACCACTCAATCCGATTACCGATTAATTCGATTAAAAATAAATAACCACTCGCAGAAACCCCTGGGAAGTTCAAACATGAACTCTAACTCTATGGTTATACGGCTGTTGGCGAGCGCATTATTTTTGTGGTTTTTTCTATTTCTGTTTCCATTTATGAATTTACGAGTTGTTGGCAGTTATAAATTTGCGATTGTTGCGTCATTTTTCTGGTTGAGTTATTATTTGATTTCGATATATGTGGTTTATGGTTACAGTTTTATGATTATGCAGTTTTCATTTATTCCTTTGACGATATCGTAAATTTATATAAATTTAGTAAGTTATATTATTCAATTATTGAATACGTAGATCACTTTAGGAGAGATATACCCCGTACATACTTAAACTGGCCCTAGTTTTACAAATAAAAAGGTCATCATCATCAACATGCAACGCATCTGCTTGTTTGCCACCGACGTTAAAACATTTTTGGAAACTAAATTACCTTTAAAAACGTAATAACTAAATTTATGCCGTAGGTATGTAACATACGGTATAAATTAAGTTCTTATGTTTTCACCTTTTGAAATAAAAAAACCTAATCTAGAATCTGAAAGACGCTCTTTAACATTTTTATATATTTACAATACAAGTATGGGACAATCCTATAGGCTAAAAAAAGTATGTATAAAAAATAATGCTAACCACACTCCATTAACACAAACCGAACGCATAATATTGCAATAACAAAGCCATCGTCTCTATTATCATAATCAATTATACCATCTCCCAAATCTAACAAATGCAAAAGCGATACCCACTTAATTTCTATTTACTCTGACCAGTTGCTGTGGTCATCCCGTGGTCAGTCCAAAAACACAACAAAACCAAAGGAAAAAGAACCCTAAATCAACTGAATAGAGTCCTTTTCACATTACAAAACTCAAAGGAATAAAATGAAATAAAAAAATTGAAGTGGATGCGAGGTACAATGAGAACTAACCTTTAAACCATAGACAATAAGAATGGGCGACGTGGCTGAATAGAGAGCTATTGTCAAAGCTCTGGGCTAATCGTTGGGCAATAAAAACGATATGGTCACTGTGCTTTGATGCAATATGCAATCCACTTTATTTTATTACAATAATATTGACTTTTGGACTCTTGGTAGCTGGTCAGTGGTCTATAGGGGTCAAAAACGTTCTGGTAAATCCGCGTCTTTTCTGTGGACATTACGAAAGTTAACAATTTAGGTAAATTTTAGTAAGGATGTAATCAATCAAGCTTTTAAAAAGTAGAAACTTGGAACAAATAAATAAATAACATGCCTGGGTTTCGCTCGCACCAATCAGTGTGATATCAAGTTCGACATAAAATTGTAGAAATTAAATAAAATGGAACTAAAAAAATTCCATAATTCTTGCCATGTGTAAGCATTTTACGTAAAAAATGTGACAGTTACGTAGGAAGTGGCGCCCTCATTTATTTTCTACAAATTTTTGTCGGACTGTACTAAACAAAAGGTTAAAATAAATCATATTTTTAAAATCTGAAAGCACCTTCTGCGTACTACCAGTGCTACCACCTACCACCACATAACCGTAGCGGCATATGCTACGGTTTGCTACGCCGTGTAGGCTGTAGCGATAATTTCACGTAGCGCACTCAGTTAACATTAGAGTTATACCAAGAAAAGTCTGCAACGATTTTAATAGCATACGCAGTGCAGGTGTTATTTACGTCATACTTTCATAGAAGTTCAATTGACGTTTAAAATAACATTTGCACTGCGTGAGCTATCAAAATCGTTGGAAACTTTTCTTGGCTTAACTTTATCACGTCATGTCGTGTACATACGTATATGACAGCGCCATTATTTACAAAATAGTGTTAATTTATAATTTTTATAAATATATATAAACTATCAGCAAAATAGGTACAGATGCATTCATAAAATTAACATCAACGGTAGAAAAGCACTTTAGGATGCAGGGACAACTTTTGAATATGCAACCGATAAACATAAATATCTATTGACATATTTCTAACAGACACCGTACCATCACCCACACTGTTAACTGACAGTTCGTAAACCTTATTACAAAAGGCATAAGGTCCACCGATAGACAGTTGAAGGTTGCAGTTTGTACTCCATATCAAATCCATAAGCACAGAACAGTAAATCAAGTGTAGGGGTCAGCAAATATAATGGAATTAATATGCACATGTTTGCGCTCGTAACTCAGTGCAATGGAGCGTGTGTGAATGTCTATTATAATTTACAGTATACCTTGGGAATAAGTTATAGCTGGTCAAACAAGTTTGTCAGTAGCAAAAGGTCAAAAGTGGCTCCAAAGTGGCTATCAAAACCGCTGCAGACTTTTCTTGGTGCGACTATATCTATGTTTAAATTGAGACAGTTCCTGGCCAAATACGAGTACCTACCAACCAATATACAGAAACAAAATAACAAGTTTAAAAATGATGCACTCATCATGAGTATCATACTTAGGGGTCATCCATTAATTACGTCACACGAATTTCTAGGTTTTTTGACCCCTCCCCCCTCCCCCCTCCTTGTCACACTTGGTCACATTTGGCAAACCCCTCCCTCCCTAGTGTGACGTCACATTTTTTCTACGAAATCGCCGAATCGAATTAAGTAAGTCCCTAAGTATTATTAATATTTTATCAAAATATTTTTGACGATATAAATATTAGTAATTTTATAACCCAAAACTGCTTAGGAAAGAAAATTAAATGAATAAAAATGATTATCGTTTTAAAAACTTGTTATTTAAATGTACAGCGAATAAAATAATTTAAATAAATTTTCGGTTACTGATAAAGTTAAAGTGACATCACAAAGTTTGTGTCTCCCCCCTCCCCCACGTCACAATATGTCACATTTTCTTGACCCCCTCCCTCCCCCTACACGTGTGACGTAATTAATGGATGACCCCTTACATAAACCCTACAATCTTGAAATTTTCAATATAAATAAAGATTAATTTAATTAACTCATATGATGAATCACCCGAATTTATATCTATTGTCACCCGGAAGGGTAACTATTGTGCTAAAATTAGGTTGGTACCATTTGGTGACTTGTCGAACTTATGATCGATGGCCGATTATCGACTCCTTCATCACTTTACAATTAAAATTATATTTGATGCGTTTATTAGGTAGGTATTTATTTTGCACATTGCACGCAGAGAAGATGGCCGATGGGATCGAAAAGTGCTCGAGTGGAGACCACGGACTAGCAAGCGCAGCGTAGGACGTCCACCCACAAGATGGACAGACGACCTTGTTAAGATCGCCGGAAGACGCTGGATGCGGGTCGCTTCCAACCGGCACGTATGGAGGTCCGAGGGGGAGGCCTATGTTCAACAGTGGACGTCTTATGGCTGGCAGCATCCAAAAAAAATAAAAAAGAATTACAATAAAACCTTGACCAACATTTGACCTCGTACTTTCGAACTTTTTTAACTACCACATATTTAGCTGTTCGCTGCAGCATTCTAGTGTTAGACCAAGATAAATCTGCAACGCTTTTGTTAGCATACGCAGTGCTTGCACTGATTTTCATACTTCTCATAGAAAAAATAAAATAGTAAAAATGATAATGTAAGTTTATTGTTAGCACTATACAAAAATAATAATAGAAATTTGATATCAAAGAAAACAACTTTGTTTTGATACTTTTGACCTGGGTTGTATAGTAACAGCACCAGTCATGGGACATTTAAGAGGGAATTTGGAGTATTTGTGATATTTCCCTAATACATGTGAATGGTCTACCGCTTAGCGTATTGAAAGATGAAAGTCCTACCCGTCTTTCATGTTTCAGGCGTGTTGTATCAAAGATACTGCAATGAGTTTCCACATACTTAACAAATTAAAACTATGCTATTTTTCTCCAGTCATGGACACCAAAGCTCCAGTAATGGGCCCCCCAGTAATGGACACTGCTCTATCAGTATAAAATATTGAAATAGGTCATCAGATCTGGTCCATGTTATCATAATATTGCATTATCATCCGATTTGCATATTTAATTACGAATACAAAATTTCAACTCAATCGAAAAACGGGAAAGTGGCTCAAACTCGGCTACCAAGATTTGACCCACACTAAAAAACGATATTAATTTATCCGAAGTCCGAGCATACCTCCTGGTTGACATATTTCGTAACTACATTTTACTTCTGTATTGTTTAAACATGAAATGATGGCATGGCAAGCATCATTATGCAAATTGCCCATTATAGGAGGTATGCAGTTTTACAGCTCCTATAATGGGATTGGGCCAAATACCACTATTTTTTTACATCTGTGGAGTCACAACATAGTATGTTGTATACCTTATCTCATGGTAAATGCAATTAACAAAACACATTCTAGTTTTCATCAAGTATTAATTAATTAAAATTTAATAAATTAACTCATCTCTCTTAGCGAAGTTGTTAAGAATTCGTAGTGGTATTTTTTTTCAGTGACACGACAACTTTTGGGTTGACGCCAATTTCTTAAAAAACAACCAAATTTAATAAAAATTCAAACTGAAACAGCTCTAGGACTCTTATTTATGATAATATACAGGCAGTGTTTATAAACTACTTTTAGACACTTATTTTACAGGATTTGTGGTTTTTTGTCCCATTACTGGTTCCACGCCCATCATAGGGTACACTACTATATATATGTACTAATATTGTTATGTTCTCACCAATCTAACCGGTCACTGCCTCCAGACCTTCATAAAACGCTTTAAGGATGACTCACGTTAGACCGAGCCGTGTCCGGGCCGGAGCTTCCGAGGCTTACTTTTCTTTTCTATGACACGACAAGCGATCACGTGATGCTTTCCACAGAAAACCATGCGCCGGAAGCTCCGGCCCGGATACGGCTCGGTCTAACGTGAGTCAACCTTTACTCAGCTCAAACAAAATAAGCTGAGGCATAGAGAAATATAGTAAGAATAGAGTGCGCACTCCATACAAAAGTTTGGGTACCAAAACGACTATTATTTTCGCAGTCGACAAATAGTATCGAGTAGCGGAATTATCATCAGTAGGTACCGTAAAACGGGGTGAGCAGGTTTCGCGGGGAGAGTTCGGTTATGAATGGGGAGAGAAGGTTTGAGAGGGGGGTGAGAAGGGATTTTAAGGTTACTGCTACAAAAATAATGTATTCCAATTTAAAATGGGGCTACAGTAATACGCATAATAAAAAAAAATCAATCCAACAATCTTCCAAAATCACCTTTGTATGAAAAACCCTCTCACCCCAAATACGAGGCACTACGGGGTGAGGTGGGTTTTCCTCTTTGTCGTCAAAGTTATGAAATGGAACTACCCAAAATAAAATACAAACTAAAATACAAACGTCCGAACCACTTATTATATACACCATTCAGTTTTCACATGTAAAAATAAAATTTTATCGAGGTTTGAAAGTCAAATTTCAGTCAACTCACCCCATTTTACGGTAGCGGAATTATCGTCAGTAGGTACCGCTACCCCATACTCGTACTAGAATTCTCTAGCGTCGCGACACTCGCGAATTTTATTAAACAACAATTTACATATAATATTAAAAATAGAAGTCGTTGAAAATAGAGTTCCCGTTAATCCGGTTATAATATTAGCTGAAAATAGTTGGGCATTAAAGTGACATTCCATTTCCAACTGCAGCTGCAATACTGTTCATTTTTACTATGGAAACGCGTCGCTGTCACTGTCAATTTCCATAGTAAAATGATCAGTATTGCAGCTGCAGTTGGAAATGGAATGTCACTCTTAGACTTTGTGGTCGGTGCTACATCTATTGTCAAGTAGCAGTACTGGCCGCCTAGCCAATATTACAATCGCTATCGCTTCGACAAGGAAAAGCTTTATGTCTCTTTATCACTCTTCCATATTAGTGCGACAGTGACAGTTGCGTCTCGATCGCTACGGAGCGTAAGCGATTGGCATTTTGGCTACGCGGCCTGATTCTGCTGTTCGATGCTAGTTGTCGACTACGAAAATAATAGTCTTTTTGGTAGGCACTAAAACTGGCATGGAGTGAGCACTCTATATATTTTTTTCTCTATGGCTGAGGTAAATAACCGAAAGACGCTCATAATAGAGATGGATTCACTGTACTTTTGACTTGTTTATCCCGGTGTTTTGTAATAAATATTAATGGATGGTTGTTAGGTCATTGTACCTGCACCTATTGTAAAGGTCGTTAACCCGTTAGGACTTTAAGGGAGAGTTTATCAATTTTCGTGACCGCACTTTGCATATAAATTAGCAAGCCGCTGATTTAACCGGTACTGTGTTTTAGGGTTCTGTAGTCAAAATTGAAAAATTGGTAGCTTTATGACTAAAATAACTGATGTCTATTCTTTTTTAATTACCTATGTGAACACTACTGAAAATACTTGATCGTTGTTACTCGAAATTGCAAAGTAATGCGTCTTGCTCTCTCACCATTTAAATGGCGCACGAAAAAATACTTACATGGGTACTTAAGTACATATTTACTTGGCGGGCATGATGACCTAAAATGACTTAACCTGGAGGTTAAGATTTTTTCGTGATGTTGTGTTGGAATACAACATCACGAAAAATAGAGATAGAGTAGATAAATACAGCTTAAGAAATATTTTACAACAAAATTAGTTTAAGCGTTAATGTTTCCCTTTTCTTTAAACTTGTTTTATTTTTTAAAGTGACGCGAAGCCGCCTTTGATTGTATGGCTTTTTTTGTATACAGGTACTGAACCCTTCACTACACATACGTATTCTGCATTGGGCCGGTTTTTTTATTAACCCCTTGTCCGCCTAAGACTGACACACAACTGACGCGTGCGGCGACAACTCAATATCAAATTATCAACCATTGTGCATTTTGACAAGGTTTCACGATAACACATATTTAATGTAATTATTAGATTTTAATTTAATTTTAATGTTATTTATTTAGTCGTATGGCATGCACAAAGAAGGACAATCAGAGTATGGCCTTGAGGTCGCTAAGCCAGACAACCAACTCAGGCGTGACCGAGTTCAAATCTTCAGGAGGTCCAGAGTACGAGTGAAGGGGACAGCGTTGGAATATATGGTCAGTGGTCTGCTCTTCCTGCCCGCATTCGCAGAGTGGAGAATCTTTCCAACCCCATTTGTGTGTTAGAGAATTACAGCGACCATGCCCGGTTCTTAGCCTATTTAGGCGACACCAAAGTTTGCGAGGGAGGTCAAACCCTTTTGATTTTTTTGTCGGGTCGGTTAAATGGGCGGCCTGCCCTGTTGTAGCAGGAGGCCATTCCGCTTTCCACCGGTCTGAGATATTGAAGTTGTTCAGAGTCTGGGCAGCAGAACACGGTGGGAAGCCAGCCTGCTCGGGTGGAATTACAGCCTCTATAAAGGGTTCTATCCGTACCAAGATGAGACGTTCTAGAAGTTTAAGCGTACAGCTAAGCAGCAGCTTTCGGGAAGGTGTTCGGATTTGCCCGGTTTGAGCACTGCGATCACTTTTGCTATTTTAAACTCCTTTGGTAAGATTTTAGTTGCTAGAATATTTGAAAACAAGGCTGTAAGCCAACTAACTGCAACCGGGCCCATATGCTTCAGGAACTCGTTGAACATATGGTCAGGACCAGCAGCTTTATTGTTTTTAAGTTTATTGATGGCTGATCACTTCGTCCTTGGTAAATGGTCTAGACAGCTCATGGTTTCGCGGCGAGTTCTGCTTGAGCATCGTGAGTTCTTTTTTAATTTTTTTTGTGAAGACTTTATGAGTGCTATTACATTTCGGGGTTGAGCGAGTTTAGGTATTTTACGCGCTGCGGCAGGCCGTGCGAGCTCAGTATTCCGATCCCTTCTACCACACTCGCACTACAATTATGGATTAAACATTCTTGATCCATCGCGAAGCATATTGAAATCAACCATAACAACACTAACTGTACTTAACTTATAAAGTCCTAAAACTGTTATTTGGTAAGTACGAAAATACTAAATGCAGTGCAAATGTACATAGGGGCTGTTCATAAATTACGTCATCTATTTTTGACCCCCCCCCCCATCCCTCAAATCATCTAAAAATCATGCTTCGGATGACTCTGTTTCCTCCTACGTCATGCTGCCATCATCCGATGTCCAGACCCCCCCCCCCCCCCCCCCCCCTCCTCCCATTTGAAACGACGTAATTTATGAATAGCCCCATACTCGTACTTATGAACGTATATTACTCGAAAGAAATTATAGGTACTCGCTTATTTACAAGAAACAAGTTACAAGAAACTGAAGATACACAGGGTCTGATGATGGAGCTGGAAGGTGGCCACGGGTACCAGTCTATCATGTAACTAAACCACTTCGTGTTTGGGCTCGTTTGATTCGTCTCAACAAGATCTTTGACACTGAAGATACACAGGGTCTGATGATGGAGCTGGAAGGTGGCCACGGGTACCAGTCTATCATGTAACTAAACAATTTCGTGTTTGGGCTCGTTTAATTCGTCTCAACAAGATCTTTGACACAAGACAGTACTCAGGGTCTGATGATGGAGCTGGAAGGTGGTCACCATTACCAATCAACCATACAACTAAACCACATCGTGTTTAGGCTCGTTTTATTTATCTCAACAAGATCTTTGACACTAGGTGATACTCAGAGTCTGATGATGGAGCTGGAAGTTGGTTACCGGTACCAATCAACCATGCAACTAAACCACTTCATGTTTAAGCTCGTTTGACTAGTCTCAACAAGATCTTTGACACTAGGTGATACTCAGAGTCTGATGATGGAGCCGGAAGGTGGTCACCGGTACCAATCAACCATGCAACTAAACCACTTCATGTTTAGGCTCGTTTGATTAGTCTCAACAAGATCTTTGACACTAGGTGATACTCAGAGTCTGATGATGGAGCTGGAAGGTGGTCACCGGTACCAATCAACCATGCAACTAAACCACTTCGTGTTTAGGCTCGTTTGATTCGTCTCAACAAGATGTTTGACACTAGGTGATAAACCAAACACGAAGCCCAAACACGAAGTGGTTCAGTTATGTGATAGACTGATACCCGTCGCCACCTTCGAGCTCCATCATCAGACCCTGAGTAGTATCTTGTGTCAAAGATCTTGTTGCGACGAATCAAACGAGCCCAAACACGAAGTGGTTCAGTTACATGGTAGACTGGTACCCGTGGCCACAGTCCAGCTCCATCATCAGACCCTGAGTACTAACTTGTGTCCAAGGTCTTGTTGAGACGAATCAAACGAGCCCAAACATGAAGGGGTTCAGTTACATGATAGCAGTGTTGGCAAAAAATCAATTCGAATTGACGATTGAGAATTGACCGATCAATTCGAATTGACGATTGACGAAACTAATTCTAAATCTACTGATTGAAGATTGACGATTACTAATCGTTAATTCAAATTGATCGGTCAATCCTCAATCGTCAATTCGGATTGACGATTACTTTGTATGTACCTACCTAATGTCCTTTTTATTTAGGCCATTTTTGTGAAACTGACCAAATGCGTTCAAAAGCGGTGTCTGAGTTTACCAAAGGTTCCGAAACATGTTTCCGACGGCTATATGAAGGATGTCCTTTTTGGAACATTTTCGGGACTTTCCTTAAAATTAACCGACAGCGTTCAAAATCGATATCTGAGGTGCCCAAAGGTTTCGAAACTTGTTTCCGAGGGAAATATTGAGAGATGTCCTTTTTTGAGACATTTCTAGAAATTACCCGATTGCGTTTAAAATCGATATCTGAGGTAAACAGACGTTTCTAAACATTTTTTCAACTGCAATATTGAAAGGTGTCCTGTTTTGGGACATTTTAGTGACATTCTTTGAAAGTGACTGATTGCATTCAAAATCGATATCTGAGGTGCAAAATATGGTTTCAACGGCAATATTTAGATTCTACACTTTAGCCGCGTACTTACTTTACTACCTGCATTACACCACCCTGCTGAAAAAAGGTCATTTCTCGGTATTGCCGTCAGAAACATGTCTCGAAACCTTTGGGCACCTCAGATATCGATTTTGAACGCAATCGGTTAATTGGAAGAAATGTCCCATAAATGTCCAGAAAAAAAAGGAAACTCCGTCTGTATTGCCGTCGGAAACATGTTACGGAACCTTTGGAAATCTCAGATATCGTTTTAAAGTGCCAACGATCAATTTAAAAAAATGTCCCGAAATGGAAGGGACATCCTTCAATACTGACGCGCGAAACATTTTTCGGGACCTATGGTCGACATCGATTACGAATATGAACGTAATTGGCCAATTTCGAAAAATGTCCCTAAAAGGGACATCAGTCAATACTGACATCAGGAACATGTTTTCGAACCTCTGGGAACCTCAGATATCGACTTTAAGTCCAGTAAGTAAGTGCTTAAAAAGGACACCTTTGAAAACTAATCTTAGGGAAGGGAAAGGGACCCTAGGTTAATCTAGATTGAGAATTGATTTAATCCGAATTGAGGATTGATGCGTTAATTCCAATTGATTCAATCGGATTGACGCGTCAATCAGAATTAAATCAATTCGGATTGATCAATTCGGATTGACGCGTCAATTCGATTGATCAATCCGGATTGATTTAGTTCAGATTGATGCCAACACTGCATGATAGACAGGTACCCGTGGCCACCTTTCAGCTCCATAATCAAACCTTGTGTATCTTCAGTGTCAAAGATCTTGTTGAGACTAATCAAACGAGCCCAAACACGAAGTGGTTTAGTTGCATGGTTGATTGGTACCGGTGACCACCTTCCGGCTCCATCATCAGACCCTGAGTACTATCTTGTGTCAAAGATCTTGTTGAGACGAATAAAACGAGCCTAAACACGAAGTGGTTTCGTTGCACGGTTGATTGGTACCGGTGACCACCTTCCGGCTCCATCATCAGACCCTGAGTACTATCTTGTGTCAAAGATCTTGTTGAGACGAATAAAACGAGCCTAAACACGAAGTGGTTTAGTTGCATGGTTGATTGGTACTGGTGACCACCTTCCGGCTCCATCATCAGACCCTGAGTACTATCTTAAGTCAAAGATCTTGTTGAGCCGAATCAAACAAGCCCAAACACGAAGTGGTTTAGTTGCATGGTTTATTGGTACCGGTGACCACCTTCCGGCTCCATCATCAGACCCTGAGTACTATTTTGTGTCAAAGATCTTGTTAAGACGAATAAAACAAGCCTAAACACGAAGTGGTTTAGTTGCATGGTTGATTGGTACCGGTGACCACCTTCCGGCTCCATCATCAGACCCTGAGTACTATCTTGTGTCAAAGATCTTGTTGAGACGAATCAAACGAGCCCAAACACGAAGTGGTTTAGTTGCATGGTTGATTGGTACCGGTGACCACCTTCCGGCTCCATCATCAGACCATGAGTACTATCTTGTGTCAAAGATCTTGTTGAGCCGAATCAAACGAGCCCAAACACGAAGTGGTTTAGTTGCATGGTTGATTGGTACCGGTGACCACCTTCCGGCTCCATCATCAGACCCTGAGTACTATTTTGTGTCAAAGATCTTGTTAAGACGAATAAAACGAGCCTAAACACGAAGTGGTTTAGTTGCATGGTTGATTGGTACCGGTGACCACCTTCCGGCTCCATCATCAGACCCTGAGTACTATCTTGTGTCAAAGATCTTGTTGAGACGAATCAAACGAGCCCAAACACGAAGTGGTTTAGTTGCATGGTTGATTGGAACCGGTGACCACCTTCCGGCTCCATCATCAGACCCTGAGTACTATCTTGTGTCAAAGATCTTGTTGAGACGAATAAAACGAGCCTAAACACGAAGTGGTTTAGTTGCATGGTTGACTGATACTGGTGACCAACTTCCGGCTCCATCATCAGACCCTGAGTACTATCTTAAGTCAAAGATCTTGTTGAGCCGAATCAAACGTGCCCAAACACGAAGTGGTTTAGTTGCATGGTTGATTGGTACCAGTGACCACCTTCCGGCTCCATCATCAGACCCTGAGTACTATCTTGTGTCAAAGATCTTGTTGAGATGAATAAAACGAGCCTAAACACAAAGTGGTTTAGTTGCATGGTTGATTGGTACCGGTGACCACCTTCCGGCTCCATCATCAGACCCTGAGTACTATCTTGAGTCAAATAAATACATATAGAATGTCAGGTCGTTTCAAATATTTTTAATCCTGTCCGGTAGTTTATTAAACTGTACCATTATAAATTATAATACAGTGAAACCTGGATAAGTGAAATCTCAAGGGACGAGCAAATTTGTCTCACTTAAAGAGGTTTTCCACTTACACAGGCTCCCAGTTAGCCAGGTACAAATAAATTTCTGTCTCATTTACAGAGGGTTCCATTAATAGAGGTGAGAATAGAGTATATTTCAGTTATAGAGGTGGTTAATAAGGTATTTAGTAATTATCTTTAAAAATAAATAAGGTAATATAATCCTTGTCCCTAAATATTTTTTAAGTCTGTTTAAATATTTCTTTGAATTTATTATGAATGATTCTCCAAAGGATATATATTTCAAAATCAAATTAAATTTGATACGGACTTCATTGCGTATTAGAAATTTAATAAATGAAAATTTATTTTTTCGTGTTAGTTATCAAAATTTCAGCTTTCGTTTCGATAGTTTTAACTACTTACATAAATTAACTAAATCAAACTTGAAGTTGTTTAGACACAATTAGGCAAATGCGGAATTTGTGGATAAACTAAGAGTTAGTAAGAATACGGAAATTGTTCAATGAAGTCCAAGTTAGAGAGGTCATAGATTGACGTTATCTCAGATACAGAAGTAAATGTCCTATAAAATTCAAAAAAACAATTAGGAAAATGTAATCTTATAAATATAGTCTCAGTAAAAGAGGTAAAATACACTCTCTGTCTCAATTATAGAGGTAAATGTGACTATAAAATCACAACAACGAATCCCAGTTATAGAGGTTCGTTTTTTCTCAGTAACAGAGGTAATTCAGTGCTAAAGTGTCGGGACCGCACCATGAGTCCCAGCTATAGAGGTTTCTCACTTATCCAGGTCCCACTTAACCAGGTTTCACTGTACTATAAAAACAGTGCTAGGATCAAAGTCTCTCGTTGCGGTTTACACGCACACAGTATAGCGTGTTACACGGCGCCCGCCGCACACAATGATAAAAAACCTCGTCGTCGCCGTTGAAAATGTGCGGAGCCGACCGACACACGTCCTGCCTGTACAAGCTCTGCCGCGGCACTGAGCTGGCGAGCGCGCGTCATCGGTAATATAGAGTAGTTTTCAAAAAATTGCCAAAAAATTATAGTAGAATTTCATAAACACTAATGTATACCAACAGTATAAGCAAACGTTGCAGATTGCTTGAGTATGAAAATGACTTCGATATTAAGTAGATTTTCGTAGAAATTGACACTTGTTTCGGAGAGAAAATTGAGTTCGTTTTACTTTGATTTTCTCTTTCTCAAAAGTATGTAGGAAAAATATCGTTTGATATGCCTAAAGTACAGGGTATTAGTAATACAAAATAGCCAGGTTTAGCAGAGTAAACTTCTCAACATTTCCAAATAAGAGCTTGCCGTTCAGTGCTTCACGGGGTTTTTCGGAAACGACCATCAGAAAAAAATTCATTACTAATTTAATAAGTCCTTTTTCTAATATTTACAACGATATTTAAAAAGATAAGAAGACGCTTTTACTGGAACAAGTACTCATTGTTTCTAATAATGAGCACAAAGTCCTGAATTTCGTCGACTAGTATCATCAATTTTGCATTATTTCGACTTTTCTTGTAAGAGCGCTCTTATCACGTTTTGCTCTCGTGAGCTCTACCATTCTGGTCGCTATGACATCTGGGTCGACTTTAGAGCAGCCTATTTTATTAGGAGTGTGCTTTCCAGTAAGGGTGTTTAGTGTTTTCCAGGCCTTTCTGCTGGAACGCTTGAAGTCCATCTCTTCCACGGCAGATTCCCATTTTGCTTTTCGGCTCTCGTCCAAGGAGGCAAGAAGATCAGCGCCCGTAGTAGGGTTTCCTGTTGTTTGAAATTCCTTGTAGAGATCCTCGCTGATAGAATTCCAGCCTGGTACGTAATCCTTTCTATAACCCCTCGGTATGCTGTGTTTTGCTGCTATAAAGATGAACTCGCTGAAATGGCCATAGTTGGGAGTTACTGGGTCTAGTTTGGCAGAGGACAATTGCTGGTCCAGTTGTTCTGTAAAGCTGTTCCAATCCGCCCGATTTATTTTTAATATTTTGTAATGGGTATATTTTTTGCCTGAAATATATTTGATTGATTGATTGATAAGCGTGGCGTTCAAAGCGTTAAACCAGGAGGTCGCGACCCACAGTTTGAAAACACTGATTTAAGACAATTATGTTGAATGAAATTGATTTATATTGAAATTTCGAGGCTGTTGTTATCTCGTGGCTTTTGTAATAGATATTAATTGGGTTTGAGCTTTCTTAGGTCGTTGTACCATGATTATAATAACAGTCGTTGACCTCTAGGTTCATTATTTTCAGGGCAGGGTCACAGGATGATAAAACAAAAATTGTCAAGACCAAGTCTCTAAGGTTGCCTCCCTTCGAGCAACACGGAAGGGAGGCGGCATTCCCACTATTTCCCCTCTGCCGAGGTACAAGATTAGCGCGTCAAAATAATCTAGCGCGGGTAATAAAACTAGTTGCACTTGGATTTTTCACTAGACCGAGTCCAGACGCGCGCGTGAACACTGCTGCACAAAAATGCCTGTTTGCTCGGTTTTTTGTTATAAAAAGAGGTCGGGGACATCAAATTTACAAAAAGAAAGTGTTACATTTCACATGTAATATTTTTTTTATATATCATACGTTTAATTACATTTAAATACAATTATTATATTTTAGTCTCAAGTAATTGTTGGATTTATCGATTTTGTTCGCTCAGTACAAATTGCGGATCGGTCGAGCGACAAATCCGACTTCTCATCTCTCAGAATACAATGACATATTTCAACGAAAATGTGTTAGTGTGCGTGTTGTGACACTAGTCACTCGTCCGTACACAAAAAGAGATCGAGGTTTGCAAGATTTGTCTTTGACGTGTGTCATTTTCTATGTATTTGTGTTGTCATTACAGAGGGCCTACCGCGAACCACGTTCGACGTGTTGCCTCCCTGTCACACTTACGTATGAATTTACAAGTGCCATAGAGAGGCAACACGTCGAACGTGGTTCGCGGTAGGGCCTTTGATTGGGTTTTGTATGTAAGTGTGTGAGAAGTGCGACTGTGTGCACCTTCCCCCCGCGAAAAATGGCAGAATGATTTGTACGGTGAGATATCGCTTGGGCCCCTCCCTTCTGACGTGTCGGAAGCCGGTGTTGCTCGAAGTTGCCTCCAGAATCTCGCGAACTAAATTGACAGGTCAATGTGCACAAATGATACCACAGTTTGGCCAGTGCTGTTCATATCGATATTTTGAAAAAAGTTTGAATTAGAGAATACCGCGAGAATTCACCGCTAGCGGCGCTACTGTTGCGCGGTCAGTTAAAATGTATCTTTAAGTAATTTAAATTATTTTACAAATGGTATTTCGAAAATTGTGCAATTTTATAGTAATCGATACAAGAATATTGGATAAACATATTGTAGGTAATTAAATAAATATTTTATTATATTTATTTTATTTGTTAGGAAAACTTACAGCTAGAGTAACAAGTTGTAGGTAATAACATAGAAACAGTGATTTTGGCTCAAAATACAAATAAGGCCGACCCAGACGGGGAAATAAGATAAGATCTCTCATTTATTTTGTGTGGTGTGGACGTAAAAATTAAATCGTCTCGGTGATCCCTATTGCTTCGATTGTAAAGAAGACGAGTCCCTAAACTGGACATTCAAGTTGACAATTAGGTCAGAATCTAAATACAATTAGACAGAATTAAACCACGAGCGTAGCCAGTGGTTCGAAAAATGGAATCTTGAGCGTTGCGAGGGTTACAAAGCACGAGGGTTAAACAAAATTTGCCCCCGAGTGAAACAGAACATTTTTCACCACACCAACCCGAAGCAAATATTAAATGTAAAATATCAAACAAATCAAATCCAAATGAATGTTATTAAATATTTATCATCCAAAATCATCATTTAAAAGTCAATTCTACCAGCAAACATAAGAAAACAACTCAAAATTTGCATTTGATTACTTTGCCTCACATGTGAATAAAATACAACTTTGCTATCAGTTTTTGAAGTGCAAAGTAAGCCTTTCCAAGCTGGTGTGGTGAAAAAAAGTTATTAGTTACTTGAAATCAAACGGGGTCAACTCAACCATGTTAAAAAGTCATTTATAAAATTTACTGCCCGGTTTGAACTTTAAGATACGTCAATTGTCAGTGTCAAAGGTGACGTTTCATCAAACAAAAACGTCACTTTTGACACTGACACATCTAATCCATATCGTTTCTAGATCTATTAAATGACGTATATTAAAGTTCGAATCGGGCGGTTAGACTAAAATTTTAACAAAAACGATGCTTCAGTGACCAAAAAGGTAGCTTCAGAAATAATAAGCTTCATATAGAATTCTCTATACAATAACTTTGTTCATTCGTTCACCCACCCTCATTAGTCTCATTAAAACCTTTGATATTGATATCATGCCCCTATTTGCAACCTCACAACCGAAAAGTCATAAGTGCTCCTAGTTTCAATGCACCATTGCCCACACTGTTAACTGACAGTTCGTAAACCTTATTACAAAAGGCATAAGGTCCACCGATGGACAGCTAAGAGTGTAGCTGTTTGTACATACGACTACTCAGTTCTGAGCCACTGATCCTCGGTACGAGAATGCAATTAAAACTCACCGCTGACCTTTCAGCAGAATATTGTATTATGCATATACAGAAAAATGTATACGCAAATCGAGAAATTGTAGAGGTTAGGTACCCAGTTACCTATTATAAACTGAAATATCTGGGAGACCGAGCAATGCTCGGAAACATATTAAAACTCAAAAATGCGCGTTTTCCCTGACATAAGACCTAGCTACATTGATTTATCGCCCCCAAAAACCGAATCTTTTGAAAATTTCATCGAAATCGTTACAGCCGTTTCACAAGAATTGCACGTTTAAAGGTATTAGATAAATAGATAAATACCTAGATTTAAACCTCTAGGCATATACTTGACCTAGAGGAATACTTAGATTTTAAAGTTTGTAAAGTTTTGATATTGTTATGATACGACTCGTAGTGCATTTTGCTCTAACCACAAAGTGCATGTGATCGTATCATAACCACATTTTAAAACCTAAAGTCATATTTAGGTTTTAAAATGTGGTACGAAGTCATTCAAGATGAATTCATTTTTTTTTAAATTAATATTATAGGACATTCTTACACAGATTAACTTAGTCCTACAGTAAGCTCAAGAAGGCTTGTGTTGTGGGTACTCAGACAACGATATATATAATATACAAATACTTAAATACATAGACAACACCCACTCAGGAACAAATATCTGTATCATCATACAAATAAATGCCCTTACTGGGATTCGAACCCAGGACCATCGGCTTCGCAGGCAGGCTAACCACTAGGCCAGAACGGTCGTCAAAAAAAAATTTTCGAAACTAGAAACTAAATACCTAACGAGTAAGTAGATTATTGGACAAAATATTTTCTTGATGCTTGATAATATGGTCATGAAATAAATTAAATAACAAATATCATCACATAATCGACAGCTTTAAAGCTTTATGTGAAAACGACCTTACCGGTCAATGTTCTGAGTTAATAGAGTATTCGATTCGATACCAGCCGGCCTAGCCAAGGTTACAATCGCTATCGCTTCGACAACGAAAAGCATTATGTCTCTCTATCACTCTTCCGTATTAGCGCGACAGTGACAGTTGCGTTTCGATCGCTACGAAACGTAAGCGATTGGCATCTTGGCTACGCGGCCTGGAACGCTTGGTAAAGCTGAGGTTACACTGTGTTCATCCATATAAAATGTCGATACGAGTTTCATACATATGAATGGGCGTCACTGTAAGGACAGAGGGGCTACCGCCAAAACCGAAATTCGCAAATTGCGGGGATCTTTCTCTTTTACTCCAATGAAGGCGTAATTAGAGTGACAGAGAAAAATGCTCGCAATTTGCGAACTTCGATTTTCGCGGTTATAGCCCAGAGACTGCCAATCCGATAAAGCAGTTGCTAAGCGACTTAGTGGTAAGAAATGGAAATATTTGATATGAGATTCTTATCATTTTTATTCTTAATTGATACCGAGGTTACTTACTAGTAGTATTGATCAAAATAAGTTGTTTATGACGTCGCTCAAAGCTCAGGAAAGCTTAAAGCAGTTTTGTCTTCATATAAATATCGATACAAGCGATTTGAAAGCACTGAGCGAAGCTTACATGTATTATTAGTTTGGTGTTCAACGTATAAATAACTGCCCCCCCCATACGACTTTCTATGCAGGGGGGGGGGGTCAGTCCTCTCTGCTGCTTACTGGACGTTGCTGAAAGCTTAGGGAACCTCTAAGCGGAGGCGACACTGTCTTCATATAAACTTCCAATCCGATAAGTGGCAATCGTTTTCGTTTGCATCTGTTATTCCGATATGTACATATTTACTCTACAATTCGGATTTGTCGATAGGTTGGTTAGTTTGGCTCCGGCTTTTGGAGCCTATGTAACCTTTGGATAACTTTCTTCAGAAAACCTAGGAAAGGAGGTATACAACTGAACATACACAATAAAATAAGCTGTGGTATGGTGTGGTGTGACTAGATTTATACCAATACTCCCAGTTTGTATGATCGCCGTTCTACACCCAGCCTTATGTTCACCCACTCCATATTACACCCACTCCCTAGAATCCACCTACACTCTATACATCCACAGTTGCAGCCCGTCGCTTGCATCCCCGCAATTCGCCCCCTACTGCACCGGTCCTATGGTGTAATGGTTAGCACTCTGGACTCTGAATCCAGCGATCTGAGTTCAAGTCTCGGTGGGACCTAAATGTCTTTTGGTTTTGTTTTTTTTTCGTATGACAGTAGGGAGGTTTTTCATCGCTGTTAAAGATAGCAAAAAACATTTTGGACTCTGATACTTACCTAATACGTAGGTCACTCGATAAGTTTTGAGATACAGAAAAACTATTCAAGATATTAGCACTATTTATATTACATTTTTTCAAAATACTCTCTATCATTCTATATTCAAAGTTCCATTCATCTAAACCAACTTTGAAAACATTTTTGCCAGGCTTGATCCGATAGGGCAGGAATCGCAACTTCATCAGTTTGTTAGAGCAAACGCGGGATCTAACGACAACAGAGCTTCCTCACTCCAAGATATTGATGTAGGATTATACTAACGCCCCCCGAATTGACCGCTAGGATCTTCTCTATGTCCTTGTATGTTATTCGTGGATCTTCTTGCACCAACATTTCAGTAGTCCACACGTTTTCTGCAGTTACTGCTGTTTGCGGGCGACCACTTCGGTGGTCATCTTCGAGGCTGGTTTTACCCCTTTTAAATTCGTTGAACCATCTAAAAGCTGTTGCCCGTGAAGGAGCAGAATCTCCTAACGCTGATTGCAATCGTTGCAAACACAATTGTTCAGATAAACCAAATTTAAAATCATAAAATATCATAGCACGCAAATGTTCGCGGTTAAGCTCCATCGTTTCAAAGAAAAAACGCGGGAACCGTTTTGGAAAAATGACTGTAATATATTAATTTTTTTAATTGGAGCGAATCGGCAACTTGTGTTCTATTTTGAAATAAATTTGCTATTTAAAAACATAATTCAGGTGCGTTCCATTTTCGAATTTCGAGCATCTCAAAACTTATTGAGTGACCTACGTAATGTGATGGTAACTGTACCTAAAAATATTTTATTTAAACATACTATGTATTTATTTAAACCGAGATCAAAACAAATTGGTATTACATTAAATCGCGAAAACTAAAGTAGGTTAATATTTGTGTGATGAACACAAATATATTTGTTCCTAAGTCATGGGTGTTTTCCATGTATATAAGTATGTATTTATCTATATAAGTATGATTATATCGTCGCCTAGTACCTATAGTACAAGCTTTGCTTAGTTTGGGGCTAGGTTTATTTGTGTAAGATGTCCCCTAATATTGATTTATTTATAACAATAGGATATAATATAATTTCTCCAGCGAATTTAAAAGGGATGGCTTAATTTATTACTTTTCCATGGATACTAAAACTTTCACGGCTTCATGAATAACAAAGAGTTTCTGAAAGTTTAATTTTAATACGCTTCCTCAGCGGCTATTCATATCATATCGATTTTTCAATTTCGTTTCTGATATTTTTTCCTTGTTCTATTTAACTGCCTTAAGGTATTAATTTTCAATAGCCTTTGTCAGTATTTCACTGTCAAAGGGAAGACCTAGACTAGTTATGTAATGATAAATCAATTTGATCTGCCTAAAGTTATTAATAATATAGGTCGGTACCGAGAAATCCATCTGGCGAAAACAACAAACTAACATAATTAATTAAGTTCTTATCGATATAAGAGACTCTACCATCAGTTGGCAGAGTATTTTTCACTTACTTTCAGTGAATAAACATGCCGTATGTCACGTTTTACGTTTCTTTACGGTCTTATGCGCCTAACTTCACTCCAATCCAAACGATACTCTCCCTTTAAAAAAGTAAATTACATATCGAAAGTAAATTACGTTCATCACTATAGCGTTTATGACAATGCCAAACTGGTGGTAGCCGTGAAGTAGGTATTGTAGGTTGTAGGTGTTATTGAAAAGCGTGTTTTAGTCGTAGATAATTTATAAATAACCATATATCACATACATTACATCAACCCTCCCTACCCCTCCTCGCTCTGCGTCCCCCCACCCTGTAACAAAGTTACAGACATAAACTGCCGTATTCGAACTTCAAGATATTCACAAGAGACGACACGTACTAGATCCATTCTAGATACGTCATAGTTTAGATATCAACTAGTTCTCTTTTGCAGCGCAATTCGGTCAACCAATGTCACTTTTACGTTAGATAGAGTAAGATATCTATTAGATGTGAATTGGATCTCTAAGGGCCCGATTCGGATTTTGAAATGACATCTATTAGATATATTTTAGACATCACCAAGATACGATAACGATATGTTTAAGATCTAACCTGTCAAATTTGATATTTGCGCGATTCTGAGGATACTCTTAAACGATTTCCACAGGATATGACTCAGAGATCCAATTCACATCTAATAGATATACTCTATCTAACGTAAAAGTGACATTGGTTGACCGAATTGCGCTGCAAAAGAGAACTAGTTGATATCTAAACTACCTATAACGTATCTAGAATGGATCTAGTACGTGTCGTCTCTTGTGAATATCTTGAAGTTCGAATACGGCAAAAAGTTTGTACTAGGCTCGATACGCCCTGTTTAAGACTTTGCAATAAATCACACGCAATTTTCGATACATATATGACCAAATTCACTGCACTTACCTACTTACAGTCAGACCAAGCTAACTCGGTAGCGATTTTGAAATTACATAGGTACTGTGCAAGTATTATTTTAAAATCGCTGCCGAGTTAGGCTGGTCTTACCATAGTCACCTTATCGAAAATCGAATGTGGTTTATTGCAAGGCCAGTGCAACTTTAGACCACAATCCTGAGCGTCGACCTCGACCAGACCACCAGACTCGAACATCCGCCAGATCTCCGGATAGCTACGGCAATACGGCCGGAAACTTGATATTAGAGTCATGTTTAAGTTCTCCTTCGAGATATCTTGAGTACCTACTCGTTCATGTTGACAAAGTTTGAACTGACACATGCTTAGATATTCAGGAGACCTATACTAGGTTCTATTAGTTTCCAACTTTTCAACTCTTCCTTTTGAAGGCTTGATGGAAGAAATCCCTTATAGGTATATTCGCCTTTGTGTTGTTTACGCTAGAGTACAGCCGGCCTAGCCAAGGTTACAATCGCTATCGCTTCGACAACGAGTAGCTTTGAGCCTCTCTATCACTCTTCGATATTAGTGCGACAGTGACAGTTGCCTTTCGATCGCTACGGAGCGTAAGCGATTGGCATTTTGGCTATGCGGCCAGTACTACTTCTTGTACAGTTAGTAGCAGATGGGTGTAATTCTGAATCCCTAATAACGTTTGTCCTAAAGTCACTTGCCCTAACTAGTTTGTCATAATGGGCACATGCCCTAACGATCAATTGTCATAACGATTATTTTCCATAATATAAGGTTCTGAAAAATGGTTACGTTTTAGAACTTGCTGCCACGAAAATACTTAGGTTAGGTTAGGGTTAGAACTGCGACCCTCGCAAAAAATAAAATATGCTTAATAAAATTAGGATAAGTAATCAATAATAGGGATTTTGAAATTAGGGTTTTTAGTGTTAGGACAACTGATCATTATGACAAACAATATTAGGGAATGCAAAGATAGGAGAAAAGACTCCAGGGATAGGGATTCAGATATAGATCCGTAGCAGATAACTAGTGTGTGCGGGCACAGAATAAATAATAGTCCTAGGTACAGAAGATTCACTCTCTAACAAAACGCGTCTGTTACGATCAGATATGGCCGCTAGGTGGCGACAGCGCCACGCGCAGCTTATGGCAAACTCCAAAATTGGGGTCGAACAGATGTACTTTTAGCTACCTGTAGCAAAGCGACGAAATCGCGCAGACACGCCTGGTGTGGGGCATAAAGCCAGGAAAATAGAAGGATACAAAAGTATGGCGCGCCGCGCGAAACGTGCTATGGCAGGCCGGAACGGCCATTTCAATTACTCTGACAATATACCTACTTACTTAATTCTGTTTAAATTTTGCTTGTCGCAGGTCTCACTGCCGTATTCGAACTTCAAGATATTCACAAGAGATGACACGTAGATCCATTCTAGATTCGTTATAGTTTAGATATCAATTAGTTCTCTTTTGCAGCGCAATTCGGGCAACCAATGTCACTTTTACGTTAGATAGAGTAAGATACCTATCTATTAGATGTGAATTGGATCTCTATGTGGAAATCGTTCAAGAGTATCTCCAGAATCGCGCAAATGTCAAATTTGACATGTTAGATCTTAAACAAATCGTTATCGTATCTTGGTGATGTCTAAAAGATATCTAATAGATGTCTATTTCAAAATCCGAATCGGGCCCTCAGTTATTTTATACTAAAATGATACTGCTATGGTATTCAGGCTGATGGTATAAATTGGTAACTTAAAATAAATGTAAACTAGACATCGAAATTAAACTTTCGTGAGACATATTTTTAACTGTAGATGACAACGGTTTCACTCACTTTTTTTTTAGTCGCTATTGACGAAGTGCAGCCGCCGCGAGCACTTGAGCCTGAGGAAGGACCCCCGACGGGCCCGAAATATGTCGCCAATAGCGACCGAAAATGAAAATACAAGTGAAACCGTTGTCATTTAAACAGTTTAAAACTAGACACGTTTTCGTGATTTTGTTCAATCATGCCAACATTAACCTTTTAAAGTTTTGATTGGAGTCTGCCCTTCATAGTTTTCGTGACTGTGCGATATTACAAAAGCTGAGCAGCTGGCTGCCAGCGTATTATGGATGGCTTTATCCATCTTTATCCACGTGATAAAATAACTGTTACTGTTTAACACCGTGGGATAGAAATTGACGGACACTGTTTTATCACGCTGTCATGTAGACAAGAACGACCATCATATCCGTACTGATTATTCTAACTTTAAATGAGTAATTTCAAATGTAGATATTTTGTCATTTATATCACATATGGTTTCTATATTTATCGCGTTAATACCTACATCTTAATATTTTTCTACTTAAATAGACACGAAAGAGACGCGTTCACCTAATTATTCCCCTATCTTTAGCTACGAAATCTATTTTTTGCATATAGAAAATAAACCCAAACGCGTGCATGTAATTTAAACACATAATAAAAACCAATCAAACTGCGTGATTCTTCATACCTGCGACATAAGGCCGCTTTTTCTTTGACAAAAAGCTTTGTAAAGGCACGTGGCACACACGCGACAGGCACGCTCACATGTTTATTATAAAGTAAGAAGCTTTACAAAACTCTTATTGCGTATTATTCATTATTCAAATATGAACTTTAGGGTTTTAGGATAAGGTTTAAATTTATTTGTAGTTTCGGGTGAGATACGATAATGTGAAATTTAGTTTTGGTAATAGGCAAAAATATGTAATTGCTTTTAAGCATTGTGCTTCATAATCTGTCTTTTAGAAAGTAAGATTGACAGTTCTTTGAGCCATTTTAATCCTTCATAATTACTCGTTATTGCTTATAAAACATAAGCTTGTGAATGTGAAGTACCTACATATATGTAAGAGAAAATTTGCTTCATAACATCCAATTGTGTTAAAATTGCGGACTATAGGAGTCGAGAACGTTCTCGGAAACACGGAAGTTTCTCGAATACTGAAACTTTTCAATTGAGTTGAAGGTTTGGGGAAATTTGTGCTTATTGTCGGTAATTTCTTGCTTGTTCATATTGTTTTTTTTATGTTGGAAATTCCGCTACGTTGGAATTTATAATATTTATATTTAGATTGAATGCCATACTGTCGTCATGTCGTGTAAAAATGAAATGAGAACTATTCTTATTTAAACAATTATTATGGTTTTGAGCTGGTTTTGATACGACCTTGAGCGTCTTGGTGATTACTGATTAGACTTTCACTTCATTTCTCTCGTAGCCGTCGTGATTTATTATAAGTTATAATAAATCATTAATAAAATTATAAGTTATAATAAAATTGTAAGTTATAATAAATCATTTAAATAAGATATTATAGGCGTTCAAAAATTCAAGCGCTCATCTTGTGACAAATTGTACACAAGTTGCCTTCAGTCGCACTTGGACAAGCGAGCAATGTGGACGTGCTAACGAGCTCACCGAAAGAGAAAGAGACAAGATCATGTTTAACAACGAGTATGACAAAGATGAATGGAATGAGAAAATTAACGAATAATAACAAATTTCTACGTACAGTATTATTTGTGTTCTTTATGAATGAGTATAAACTAAGTCTATAGGTAGTATTATTGTCGTCGCATTAAAGCTTGCACTTAAATTTTAAATAGCTTTTATTATATTACACTTCGACTTACGTTAATCATAAGGCTGCCGAGTGTTTTAATTAACATTAAGTACAGTACTTCATTTAAATATCAAATACATGTGTCTAATTAATAAAAAATATAACAAACGTGTCGTATTTGCTATGTAAAGTAAAATTAATTACTCACATATGAAATATTAATCCTAGCTAAAATATTATTCATCCTCGGCCACCGACCTAACATTACGTAAACACAAAGCGTCAGTCACTTCGTTAAATTTGGTTCTATTTCTAGTTTACTTCATTAGTAATTACTTTATTTACTGGAGTAACATGAATATTTGATTAGGGTACATATACAGTCTTGTGAATCGTAAAAAAATAAAAAACGCGGAATAAAATTAACCATAAGTCCAAAAGAATATTGTAAATTAATATTTACACATTTTCCTTTACACGCAGTGGAAGCGTTCTGGGCCCATAACCTGTTAAATCTGGGCGTAGAAGAATCTATGATGAGTCCATATGAAGATGTATATTGTCGAGAATAAGCACAGATTACAAATTTAGGCTGTCGAAGGGTCGAAACGAATGTGTCGGCATCGCGCACACGAACAAAATCTGTATATTTACTGCTGTATATTTAAGCTGTATATTTACTGCTGTATATTTACTGCTGTATATTTAAGCTGCATGCTTACTGTGGGACTTGGTCAATCTGTGTAAGATGGTCCTATAATATTTATTTATTTATTTATATTTATTCAAACATTTAAACTTGTTCCACGTGCGTTTATGCAGTAGCCTATAAAACAAGATTCTTTTAGTTTACGAAGACAGTTTCCAACAGTCTGAGCCTGTATTTCCACTACTGCTACCACTTTACTGCTGTTTTACTCAACTGAATTTGAAGAAATTTGGCTTGTATGGCACAGGTTACTACACAGGTAGGTATATCATATCATATCACATTAATATTAAATAATTATGTAACAGGTCATAAATCTAAATGCCGCTCAAAAGAACGTGGTAAAGCGGTGATATAAGGTAACCAAATTGATTTTTTATGATATTTTATTTTAAGTAATTGTGTTGACTGTACGTGACTGTGTAAAAGCCACGTTTATGGTGTGTAAGCTAATATTTCATTAAATTGTATTTTTTCATCGCCCCCAGGGCAACGAACGCATTAACGAAACCAAACAAGCAGAATTAATTCGTTTTAATGTTAAGGTATAAAGTAGTTTTAATATTAATATTAATTACTTTACTAGCCGTCACCCGCACTTTTGTCCGAGTGCTGGAAGTCGTTAAAAAGTTTCAATCGCATATTCACCCGGGATGAATTGAATTTAAAAAAATCCTTTCTTAGGGCCCGATTCGGATTTTGAAATAGACATCTATTAGATATCTTTTAGACATCACCAAGATGATAACATAACGATATGTTTAAAAAGATCTAACATGTCAAATTTGACATTTGCGCGATTCTGGAGATACTCTTGATCGATTTCCTCAGGATATGACTTAGAGATCCAATTCACATCTAATAGATATCTTACTCTATCTAACATAAAAGTGACATTGGTTGCCCGAATTGCACTGCAAAAGAGAACTAGTTGATATCTAAACTATAACGTACGTATCTAGAATGGATCTAGTACGTGTCGTTTCTTGTGAATATCTTGAAGTTCGAATACGGCAGTTAGTGGTTTTACCTAATATCAATCGAAGAATACCTAAGGTAAACGTACTAGTGCTTGTGACGGTCCCAGTATGTACATGTCCTCTTTAAACAGTAAGTCATTGTCAATAGAGGTGACAGCAGGGTGTTATCTATTGGGCATTAGCATCTTGAGCACTAGTACGTATATGTATAAGTTCCAATTTTCAAGGTACTAAGGTTTTCAAAGGATAAGACTATACGTTACTATGTATAACAGTATTAATTACTTATAAATCAATACGTAGTGGGAATATAATAATAGTGTTGCTTGTTATAAGTTAGCACAAGTTGAACATTAACAGTTCAAGTTTTGAATAATTCACGGTTAGTTTCACTAAACTTACATGGCCCGTGATTAAATTTTGTATGCCGCCAGCATCCTTGGTACAATGCCTCAAGGGCCTATTTTAGATTTAAGCAAGTTATTAAAATTTCTGTTACCCGTGTGTATATCTTGTTTGTAAATAAATGATTTATACAATTTTGTATTGTTTTCAAGCCCCCGATATTTCGACGCAGTTTTATTAAATATACATGCATCTTGTTCACTATTGCCTGGAGAATTAAGAGCCAACAGGAGTGGTCATTTCTCCATACAAACGTACTCGACTGTTTCCTCCGTGGGTTTGATGCTAGAGCAATGATTTTTTCAACACAGATTAATATTGTCAATATCTGTGTCGGACCGTTTTGCTTTTTTTGATATTTTTGTTTTTAAGGCGCTAGAGCCCTTCAAAAATGGCCTCATTGACTATGCCGCAATGAGAGGCGTAGTATTCAAAACTGATATCAATTAGCAAAACAAGCAAAACGGTCCGACACAAATCATTTCATAATCATTTAGATTTCCAGGTTACGATTGGTTAAGTTTTGGAGGAGGAAACAGTCGAGTACGAAACCTCGATTTTTGAGATTTTGACGCAGGATTTTTCGACTTGTCCTTATCGCACTAGTTTTAGGAGCCGTTTCCGTTAGCGAGACGGGTATATTTACCTAAAATATATAAAACTCAGCTCCTGTTTTGTCTCAAAGAACACATCGCTGCGGTCAAGAACAATATCGGCTCGATTCGGGAAATGAATTATAGATTCACTAGATATGAAATAGTAAAGATATGCGACGTTCCACGGCAAAAGGTATATATTTATTTTTATATACTTATTATATTATAAATTATTTATTTAGTTAAATGAAGTGTGAATGATTGAATGAAACTAATTTCTTCTTTACAGACTTAAATTTAGATGTTGTGTTGATCCATAACGATAAGTCATTCGATAGAAATAAAGATAATGAACTTATTCATCTTATAAATGAATTAGTTTTACATTTAATTTTGATTCTGGTGCTTTTCTGATAAAATCAGCGTGTGTGTGGAGCGTAAGTGTGCGTAAGCTCTTCTTCCTCGCGTTATCCCGGCATTCTGCCACGGCTCATGGGAGCCTGGGGTCCGCTTGACAACTAGCAACAAGTGTGCAAGCGTCATAATCAATGTCATAAAAATTGAGATTTAAGTATACCGGGTGTGGCCTATAATACGAGCAAAAAATTAAACTGTAGGCTATACTCCTCATACTGACCAACATTTGTTCAGCAACTTTTAAAAATAACCTGTGGTTTGATTTTTATTACACTTTAAAGTTTATTCTAAGACGCAATGTATTGCGAATTTTGTTATGTTTAAGGCGTGACAAGCAACGTCAATCACAATGATATGGCGTGGCGATGGCGTCCATTGAAGATAATATTTATTTTATATGAAAAATAGGGACTCTAAATACTTCATAATTTTTAAAAGTTGTTGAACAAAAGTGTCATCGTTTGAGGAGTAGAATCTATGTTTTAATTATTTGCTCGTGTTACAGGCCACACCCGGTATAATAATTTATTGGTCTGACTATAATTAACTTGTACAGTAATCACTTAATCAGTATGAATTCTTACATTCATTTAACAAATACTTAGGTATACCTACAGCTACTGTGTTTTATTGTTATTAATAAAACAGCTTATTATTCATAATAGTAGCCCATAAAGCATTCATCATCATTTAAGTACCCTTAAAAATATTACGTTCCAAGTACTTGGTAATTTAGCTTCCTGAATATTTGATTCGGTTAAATTATGTTCTAATGTATGGGCAAGAAAAACAAATTATAGCCAGCATTCAATGAATGTAGTATGATACCTTTGGGTATGGTGCTTTACGCACACTAGCGTCCCTCCCCCTCCCCCTGACGCAACCCCCCCCTTTTAGCTTGAAATATGTCCCGTTTTTCGGTTTTTTTTTTATTTTTGAGTAAAGTATTAGAGTTGGGAAAAAAGTGTCAAGGTAAGAAATAATCCTTAATAAATTTTAAACAAAAAAGGTTATATAAAACTTTTTGGTAAGACGCACCATATTCATGTATTAACTTGTTGAAGTTCAATATAAGTTAGTACGTGATAGTACTGAAATAAAACTAATACGGAGAATAAGCTTGCAAGCTTATTGTTCGTGAAGATTTCTTTCAGTACTGTCACGTACTATGTTATATTGAACTTCAACAAGTTTTTCAACGGTAAAATTTTGTCGAAGTTCATCTAGCTAAAACATCAATATGGTGCGTCGTATCAAAAAAATGAATATAACCTTTTTTGTTAAGAAT
Source organism: Cydia fagiglandana (assembly GCF_963556715.1). Taxonomy (NCBI): domain Eukaryota; kingdom Metazoa; phylum Arthropoda; class Insecta; order Lepidoptera; family Tortricidae; genus Cydia; species Cydia fagiglandana. The sequence goes on along the minus strand of NC_085934.1, from coordinate 2,172,411 downwards.
TTAATAGGGAACATTTCTTTCATTGACACTTTTTTCCTATATTGTATACTTTCCCCAAAAAACAAAAAACACTCTCAACTGGGACATATTTCAAGCTAAAAGGGGGGGTTGCGTCAGGGGGAGGGGGAGGGACGCTAGTGTGCGTAAAGCACCATACCCAAAGGTATCATACTACATTCATAGAATGCTGGCTATAATTAGTTTTTCAAAAAACACAATTTGACCGAATCAATTTCACTTAATCATTTTATAGGTACATAAGATACATTAAAAATAGCTGTTATTGAAAAATCAACTTTAACTAAACGCATTATAGTTCAAAATTTAATTCAAAAAGAAAAACAATCGTAGGGGTGTATTATATTCAATGACTTCTCAATCATTGCATTCGGAACGATCGATCCCTCAAATGCATAAAATTTACATTGAATTTAATCCACTGCAATTTCAATCTTATCGAATTGCTTTAAAATCCATAATCGCTTAACAAGCGTTACCCCATTGCAAATAACACCTTAGTACTTTCATTTTTAAGTTCACAATTGGTTGCTAAACCGTATTTTTATGGGGGTTGGATGCGTACGCGGCAAATTAAAGAAAGGACATAAATGTATGGAGTTCTCATGGCGTTTGTGACGTTTTAGATCTGGTTGGTTTTGGCACGTGGCAGCGTGGGATCGGCGCGAGCGCGCTTTCCCACATCGGTGTGACACTTAAACACTTTGCTTTGGTTACACAGAAATTAAAAGAAAATTAGCTTTTCTCGATTTTTATCCTACTAAAAGTAATTCGGTCCTTATTCTTAAAGTGATATGGTGTAAAATTGAATGCTTGACGTGAAGATTACAGAGAAAAAAAATATGCCTGGAATATAGTGATAAAATTACATAGAGACGTCCCCCATGTTTTTTGAAACAGGAAATTAGATGCCAGTTTGTTTACTTCCTGTAACTTATTGGTTATACTCTGAGTATTGAATAACTGGAGTTGTTTAGGAGCCTACCCCTCTGCCAAAACCTTGCACAATTGTGCAATCTTTTGTTTGGACTGACGTTGATCTGACATGGCTATTTGTATGTTACGTACAAATACTAAATGCTCTAAGGTTATCTATCATATCGTTTGACAACGATAGTACGTACTATTTACGTGAATAATGTAAAAAGCTTTGAGGATAAATAAAATAGAATCGGCTTTCTGGTTTTCTTATCGTTACAAGGCTAGGCTGGGGTCAAATTAACGAAATAAAAAATGGACAAAATAAAAAAATATATTGTCATAAGCAACTTACAAAAACAAGTGAAACCTCACCAACACATTTTCATGTAAAATGTTGCCAAGACCAATACGACTCAGAACGGGTAGAACAATGATTCTAACTCTAGTAAGCTTGTAGTAGAGTTAGGGCGTGCTAACTCTACTACGTAAGTACGGTAAGTCTACTGCGTTAAGTAGTGAAGATCGATATCTAATGCCGGCTACATACGTAACGATAAATCGTTGCGATAAAACTGTGCAGTCCGACTGTGCAGATAAATCGAACCGTGTGTATGACAAATCGTTGTCGATTATCGTAACGATTTGTCATACACACGGTTCGATTTATCTGCACAGTCGGACTGCACAGTTTTATCGCAACGATTTATCGTTACGTATGTAGCCGGCATAAGCAGACTTTAGCTCAAATATACGTGACGTGACAGTCATCACGCACCGATAACGTTGTATAACAACGAAAAGATAAATATTTCTAATGCACTAAATGAATATTATTTATAAATATTACTAATGCGTCTATATTTAATGTGCTACCAGGAAATGACGGCGCCAACGCATGGATAACGGTGACTTGTGTAAATGACTCAATGAATTATAATCGTTTGAGTCAATATAATATAATAATATAATTTAGCCTATATACGTCCCACTGCTGGGCACAGGCCTCCTCTCAAGCACGAGAGTTTGCCCCCACGCTAGCCCAATGCGGATTGGGGATTTCACATACACCTTTGAATTTCTTCGCAGATGTATGCAGGTTTCCTCACGATGTTATACGCGCCACCAGCATGTGTATCCGAGGCACACGCCACCGTTTTAAGTCGACCGCGGTGGCTTGGGTTCGACGACGGTGCCGCCCTTCCACACATCGATTGAAACCACTTTTCTACCCTACCCACATATGTATTACCTAACCCTTTGCCTATGTACTTATGATTGTTTTAATATTCCTCACGATGTTTTCCTTCACCGAAAAGCTAGTGGTAAATATCAAATGATATTTCGTACATAAGTTCCGAAAAACTAATTGGTACGAGCCAGGATTTGAACCCGCTACCTCCGGATTGAAAGTCGGGCGTCATATCCACTCGGCCACCACCGCTTTGAGTCAATAATTAAAAATAATTATACCTAAATTAGACCTTATAGTGGCCGTCTATGGTAGCTCTGCAACGGCTCGTAAGCAAAGTGTGGATGTTCCATAGTAAACGTCAAATTTTAATAGAAATTTTATGAGCCAAAAGTATCTGCCAACTTGAGTTATTTCTTGTTATCATCTGCGAATTTTATGTCACAATTTTCCGCCCCTAAAAACTTGCCGCCCTAGGCCCAGGCCTACTTGGAATTAAGGAAAATCCGCCACTGGGAGGTACCCTAAATGTCCTAATGCTGGGCACTCTCCCTATACGTAACTGTAATCTGAAACTGGCTGTCAAATATAGGTCAAACTATGAAAATATGACGTTTGCCTATGCAAAGTTAGCTTGGCTCTATTCGTGTTGTGATTTAATTCATTTTTGGGTCAAAATTCGTTTCGTTGTCTTGTTCCTGACCACTCTGTCACAAAGCTTCACTCCGTCACACTTTTAGGGGACAAAAAACAAGGCAACGATAAGAATTTTGACGAAATGAAAAAATATTATTGCTCTAGAGACCCGATTAAAAAAGTTCCTATAACCACGTCTGTTTTAACTTTTTTTACAAAGAAAGCTTTGAAAAATACTTTTATAAAAGAAATCACGCTAACGAAACACGTGTTTAGGTAAAATATAATCCACGTGTAAATAAAATATCATGCTTATCCAATTTATTATTCTTTCACAAAATGTTTTTTTCTCGCGTAAAAGAAAATAACAAATACAAAAAAAAAACCGGGCAAGTGCGAGTCGGACTCGCGCACGAAGGGTTCCGTACCATAAAGCAAAAAAAAAACGGAAAAAAATGCAAAAAGAAAACGGTCACCCATCCAAGTACTGACCACGCCCGACGTTGCTTAACTTTGATCAAAAATCACGTTTGCTGTATGGGAGCCCCACTTAAATCTTTATTTTATTCTGTTTTTAGTATTTGTTGTTATAGCGGCAACAGATTACATCATCTGTGAAAATTTCAACTGTCTAGGTATCACGGTTCGTGAGATACAGCCTGGTGACAGACAGACGGACGGACGGACAGCGAAGTCTTAGTAATAGGGTCCCGTTTTACCCTTTGGGTATGGAACCCTAAAAAGGGGTGAGTTGGGTGAAATTTGACTTTCAAACCTCGATAAAATTTTATTTTTTACATGTGAAAACTGAATGGTGTATATAATAAGTGGTTCGGACGTTTGTATTTTAGTTTGTTTTTTATTTTGGGTAGTTCCATTTCATAACTTTGACGATAAAGAGGAAAACCCACCTCACGCCGTAGTGCCTCGTATTTGGGGTGAGAGGGTTTTTCATACAAAGGTGATTTTGGAAGATTGTTGGATCGATTTTTTTTTATTATGCGTATTACTATAGTCCCATTCGAAATTGGAATACATTATTTTTGTAGCAGTAGCCTTAAAATCCTTTCTCACCCCCCTCTCAAACCTTCTTTCCCAATTCATAACCAACTCTCCCCGCGAAACCTACTCACCCCGTTTTACGGTAATAGGTAAAAAAAATACGACGGAAAAGCACAATCAATAGACGAATAGTATTTATAAAAAAATAAATGTTGGTCTAGTTCTTTGATAAAATCAGGTTTATGAGTCAAACACATTTTACAAAAAGCGGCCAAGTGCGAGTCGGACTCGCCCATGAAGGGTTCCGTAGCAGCAAGTAACATAATAAAATTGCGGTTTACGATTTATGACGATTAAAAAAAAACTACTTACTAGATCTCATTCAAACCAATTTTCGGTGGAAGTTTGCAAGGTAATGTATATCATATATTTTTTTTACTTTTATCATTCTCTTATTTTAGAAGTTACAGGGGGGGGACCCATTTTACCACTTTGGAAGTGTCTCTCGCGCAAACTATTCAGTTTAGATAAAAATTATATTCGAAACCTCAATATCATTCTTGAAGACCTATCCATAAATACCCCACACGTATGGGTTTGATGAAAAAAAAAATAAGTTTCATTTCTAAGTATGGGGGACTCCTAAAATTTATTGGTTTTTTTCAATTTTTTTGTGAAAATCTTAATGCGGTTCACAGAATACATCTACTTACCAAGTTTCAACAGTATAGTTCTTATAGTTTCGGAAATAAGTGGCTGTGACATACGGACGGACAGACAGACAGACAGACAGACATGACGAATCTATAAGGGTTCCGTTTTGTGCCATTTGGCTACGGAACCCTAAAAAGGTCACTTTTGTGTAGAATAGATCATGATGACCCAGGTACAAGTACAGTCGCTATCATATATATCGGGGCGGCCAAGGTGCTCACAAATATCTGAGCACGCCTCTATTGTCAAGGCGTTAGAGTGCGTGTTCAGATATTGTGAACACCACGGCCGGTCCGATATATCTGATGGCGACTGTACATCCGCGTATATTTTAGACCGCTGACTACTGTTATTGTAGATGCCTTTTTGTTTTTAGTATGATGGCAAAGTATGTTGTCGCTATGGACTTAAGAGTTGAGCATCATCATCATCATCATATCAGCCCTTTATCGCCCACTGCTGAGCATAGACCTTTCTTCTAGTACGACACTCGTCCCGGTCCTGAGCTAATCTCATCCAGAAGTGACCCGCAATTTTCCGGATGTCGTCCACCCAACGGACGCCAGGCGCTTCTTTCATTTAATGAGTTAACTAAGCATAACTAAGCATACATATAAATATGTTTGACCGTTATGCCCCCTTCCCCCTGTCCCTTATCGACTGTTTAATGATTAAAATTTCACTGGTACCTATGAGTATAATATGTCCTTGCCGCGTGTGTCTAAACAAACCAGCAAAATTAGGCCAAATTATTCAAGGACTAGTTACCTAACTTATTTCGTCCCAGGTGTCGAAGTTAGGAAGCTACACAAGCGACATTAGTTTTTTGAATTACTAGTAGTTTTCCCTGAATTGAGGTCCCGCGGTTCGCCAAAAACTGTAGATTCGTCTAGACATCTATTTCATTCATTTTCAACACGATTGAGTAAAAAATGTAGTTAAAAAGAGTAGGAGAGAAAAGGCAACTGTTAAGGACAATAGAGAGTAGGAGAGGGAAAATGATTGGTCATCTTATACGACATGACGCTTTTATAAATAACATAATAGAAGGAAAGATTGCAGGCAAGAGAGGAAGAGGAAGGCCGAGGATAAGCTACATAACACAAATAAAAGAAAAGGTAGCTGTAATGTCGTATAAGGAAATGAAGTAGGCGGCCCTGGATAGAATCAAATGGAGAGAGCTACACCGACAAGAGTCTAACTCTTAAATTTACGACGACGAGTAAAAAATGAGAAATTTCTAGATGGCTGATACCATAGATTTATAAGGCATAGATTCCTAGTCCGTACACTGTAGCGATGCTACATAATTTCCTGTACCAAACATATACTTCCTCATACAACGTGACCTATACAACATTGGTGTCGCATTTTCGGCTGAATAACATACACCAGAGCGTGACACTTGTGTGGGGCTGTAATGTGCCTTCTCAGCTGTAGGTTGATTAGCATATACTGCCTCCTGGCTAACTGGTTTCGAAGAAACAAGTCTAAAGAGTATGCCACTTGAACGGAACTTGTCACCCAGATTGTGCAAGGGTTGTTGAACCAAACCTGGCTTCACGCATATCAAAATGTTCCTCCTGATCTACCCTAACTGCTCAAGGAGGTCACATCCTAATTTAATTCGTATTTTAGAATCATTTATGAAATTATATAAAAACATAAAAAAGACTTTCGTTGGGTAGTCGTAAGTATGACAGCCCGGTGACAGCTAAGAATATAGGCGTTTTGTTCAGGCATAAGCAAGGATATATTCCAAAGGAAACAGAGTAGAAACGTACGATAAAAATATAATTATTAGTAATTATTATTAACCACTTAGAATATTACAAGTATTAGTGAGTATTGACATTTTTTCGAGAATCATTTGATTTAGAAAAGATTTAAGTTGGTTTGACGTTTAATGTGTTGATGTGAATCGAAACGCAACGTGTCCGGTAGGAGATGATTTCGAACTGTCACTACACTTGGACTTGGAATGGGAATACGCTAGGATGTAGATGGTTTCTAATTAAAGATTAAGAGGAATTGCCTCGTCTCCTTCCGCCGCCTGGTCCGGCTGGTGGGAGACCGATTTGTAAAGTGCGTATATCGCTGTGCGTGAATTGTGCGCGTGATTTACTTAGCGCGTCCCGTGTCGCCGATGGACATGAGCACGGTTGGTGATCGTGTTCCCTGGCGCGCTGTTGCGCGTCCCCGATTTTGCTGAGCATCATGCTGGCGCTGCCTCTACGCCGTAGGACGCGGCCTCGATCCGCTGGCCGTGTGTCGGATGGTTATGCTGCCGTCCGACGACTCCAAGGTGTCTTCGCGCGGGTCCTTCCCGTGAAAGCCCGAGCGCCGCGGGTTGTTCTCGCTTTAGCTCGTCGCAGCTGGGGCTCGATGAACGCCCGCCGCTGATCTACGTCGACCTGTCTGCTACGCTAAGTTCCAGGATGAAAGCTACACCCGGTATCCGTGAGTGCACTAGACTTTCGTTTTAGGTTTTGGCCAAAACTCCGCGTTTCGCCCGTCTCGCGATCGTAGATTAAGGTTTACTATAGTGTCACCCCATAACCGCCGATAGTTTAGAGAAACCGATTGTCTTTTGAGCAGCGCCCGCCCTAAAGCGGAGTGCATTGTGAGTAGTTAGCGAAGTATATTAAATTGCATGTCAGATATTTGGCTGTATCTTTTCAATATCCTACCAAGTTCCCATTAACCAGGTTAGAATAACAAGAGGACCCTTGTACTCCAATAGTCCAATGTTTTACTGCGGATCTTATCCGAGGCATTTTTTCCATTAAGTATTTAAACATTTAAAACCTTATTATTTTTTATTCACTACAACACACTTTAGAATCTAATTATTTTTTATACACGACAATGGCGCCCGAACAAAGCTTAAATTCAATATATAGCCTGGTTATTGTGAGCTTGGGAAAGCGATAACATAAATTTATAAAATTTTTGTCATTTAAAAAACTTAATATTTAAAAAATTGAGTGAAATTATTTGTTTTAAAAATATAATATTAATTAATTTGTAAGTTTACTTGTGACAGGGTAGCAAATTCATCAATTATTACAATTATTATTAGGCTACACTATGACTAATTAGCATAGCGCTCAGCCACATATTATTTTTTCACCATGCTCCATTTGAGAGGTAGGTAATTTATTTTAACACTTCCTGTATAAAGTGAAGTGTTACCAATTTATTATACTTTATTACATACCCTGACACAAGCAAACCATTTTTTCTACCGACATGCCGGACGGGGAAGGAGAGGAATTTCATGAAGTAGGAGGGGGGGGATACCTTATCTACCCATCCCTACCCATGCCTAATGCCTCATTGTTTAACACGCGACCATGGGGTGCCGCGTTAGACAACCACCCGCCCGACCCACCCATTTCAAAAGTATTAAAATATTTATTCATTTTTATTTCTCAAACCAACTCAAACTTTTCATTCCGGTGACTTAGTATGATAGACGAGACACTCTAAATTTCTTTGTTTTTGACTTATTTGGTTCTAAATAGAACTATTTTATAGAACTTAAATGTTCATATTATTTGTTTTTGTTTTTTTTGAAATTTGAGGAAATTGGTCTTAGAATCAACCTCAATTTCGGCTATCTTAGCATAGCATTTTTTAAAGTTCTGCTGAAACATGCACCATTTGTATTCGCTAAAGGTAGGGACATGTTGTTGAACGGCATGCTGCATTCCATTTGGAGTAGTATTCCTGATTCGTCACATAACCTCCGAATTTCCGACTGCTAGAGCAAACCGCTTTGTAGTTAAGGTAATCTGAAAAAAATCAGTTACCATTTAATTTTAAAGCATTGGTTCAGTGACATTATGCTCAATGTTATATTTTACAAGGTGTATTTTCAAGTTAGTAACTTATTTTTTATTTGGGTGAACTTAGGTAACAACCCATTTTTTTTGAGTACGCGTACCTCCTTGACTCACTTGGTCAAGATTTTTTTTCAAGCGTTTCTAGGGAAACCAAATTTTTTTGTGACTACACACCCTAAGGGTCCAGGGTGATGTAATTATATTAGATATAATTCACTGACTTAGACATGAAAAAGAAAACTAAGTTTTTTTTTTTTTTTTTTTTTTCACTTAGTGTAAGCCCACTGGCTACACATTGGGATTTGACTTGAGTGTGAGCTACAAGTTAGCCTCCACTATTATTAATATAATCTGTAGATATAAATTAGCAACTAGTTCCCACATTACACTAAGGTACTAGTAATTTAATTTTGTAGTCATAGGCATGCACATAGTAGGGCATGCCATATTAAAACTTAATAATTAGTATTGCATTATGTATATGACTACTTGTAACATACTAAATAGTAAGAATTTATAAGTATAGTTGAAAATACTTAATATTTAAATTGGATTTAAATACTTTAGTGAATCTTAGAATAGGGAGTTAGCTTATTATTATTTATGTCAAATAGTGGCTAGACCAGTCAATATAGGATTACTTGAATTGAAAAAATATTTTTTAGTTAGGTAGACTAAAACATAATAATATTTAGCATGCACAATAAATAACAGTCAAAGCTTACTGTTAAACAGATAGACGTATCTGCATGCATAGTTAATGTCCTAATGGACTCCATGATTTTTTGAGGAATTTTTTTTTCTCCGGTTACCCCGGCTGCCTCGGTTAACCGGTGCTTAACCTCTTTGCCGAGAGAGGGGATATTGTAGCGATGCTACATAATTTCCTGTACCAAACATATACTTCCTCATACAACGTGACCTATACAACATTGGTGTCGCATTTTCGGCTGAATAACATACACCAGAGCGTGACACTTGTGTGGGGCTGTAATGTGCCTTCTCAGCTGTAGGTTGATTAGCATATACTGCCTCCTGGCTAACTGGTTTCGAAGAAACAAGTCTAAAGAGTATGCCACTTGAACGGAACTTGTCACCCAGATTGTGCAAGGGTTGTTGAACCAAACCTGGCTTCACGCATATCAAAATGTTCCTCCTGATCTACCCTAACTGCTCAAGGAGGTCACATCCTAATTTAATTCGTATTTTAGAATCATTTATGAAATTATATAAAAACATAAAAAAGACTTTCGTTGGGTAGTCGTAAGTATGACAGCCCGGTGACAGCTAAGAATATAGGCGTTTTGTTCAGGCATAAGCAAGGATATATTCCAAAGGAAACAGAGTAGAAACGTACGATAAAAATATAATTATTAGTAATTATTATTAACCACTTAGAATATTACAAGTATTAGTGAGTATTGACATTTTTTCGAGAATCATTTGATTTAGAAAAGATTTAAGTTGGTTTGACGTTTAATGTGTTGATGTGAATCGAAACGCAACGTGTCCGGTAGGAGATGATTTCGAACTGTCACTACACTTGGACTTGGAATGGGAATACGCTAGGATGTAGATGGTTTCTAATTAAAGATTAAGAGGAATTGCCTCGTCTCCTTCCGCCGCCTGGTCCGGCTGGTGGGAGACCGATTTGTAAAGTGCGTATATCGCTGTGCGTGAATTGTGCGCGTGATTTACTTAGCGCGTCCCGTGTCGCCGATGGACATGAGCACGGTTGGTGATCGTGTTCCCTGGCGCGCTGTTGCGCGTCCCCGATTTTGCTGAGCGTCATGCTGGCGCTGCCTCTACGCCGTAGGACGCGGCCTCGATCCGCTGGCCGTGTGTCGGATGGTTATGCTGCCGTCCGACGACTCCAAGGTGTCTTCGCGCGGGTCCTTCCCGTGAAAGCCCGAGCGCCGCGGGTTGTTCTCGCTTTAGCTCGTCGCAGCTGGGGCTCGATGAACGCCCGCCGCTGATCTACGTCGACCTGTCTGCTACGCTAAGTTCCAGGATGAAAGCTACACCCGGTATCCGTGAGTGCACTAGACTTTCGTTTTAGGTTTTGGCCAAAACTCCGCGTTTCGCCCGTCTCGCGATCGTAGATTAAGGTTTACTATAGTGTCACCCCATAACCGCCGATAGTTTAGAGAAACCGATTGTCTTTTGAGCAGCGCCCGCCCTAAAGCGGAGTGCATTGTGAGTAGTTAGCGAAGTATATTAAATTGCATGTCAGATATTTGGCTGTATCTTTTCAATATCCTACCAAGTTCCCATTAACCAGGTTAGAATAACAAGAGGACCCTTGTACTCCAATAGTCCAATGTTTTACTGCGGATCTTATCCGAGGCATTTTTTCCATTAAGTATTTAAACATAAAACCTTATTATTTTTTATTCACTACAACACACTTTAGAATCTAATTATTTTTTATACACGACAACACCCCCAGTGAAGCCATTTCAAGTGCGACGTCACGTCACACTCGTATCGTCGTTTTCGAACGGCCGTCGCAGTACTCAAAGTCAAATCGGTGTGTGTACACCTCCCGTTTAAAAATCAAAAACTACAGGAAAGATGGTTGTTTGTACAGTGAATGGGTGTCACAACACATCATAAAATAAAAACAAACCACCCGATATTACATTTCACGCGTAAGTACCGAGTTTAAGGTGATATTTTTACATAATCGTAAATACAAAAATCCAAATTTTCGTCAGCTGCCATTTCTTCTAAATGTTGCCAGTGTAGTGAATATTTATTCCTCCAAATGGGACATGACGTCTACATTCTAAAATAAATACGCTCAATTGAATTTCATTGTACAATTATAAGTAAGTAAATTATTTAGGTATTTCGTTTTTTTTCTTATTTTTATTATGTGTAATGTTTGTTTCAGTTTTCTGACTGATCTGCTGTCTGCGAGATGGAAGGAAAAAAATGGACTAAATCGGAATGACGCATTATGGAAACATTGGAAACCGACTAAACACAGTCGAATATGCTCTGTCATATTTAAATGTATTCTTATTATTTTATGCACTTTTATTTTGTTGAATAAACATAAAATAGTAAAAACTTATCAGCTATTTATTTAAACCTTATTTCACAAAGTACAGAAATGCAATAAATCACAAAATAAACAAAAAGCTTTTGCTACAAAATCGAATCTACACATTTCCAAATTATTAATAACCAAGTGTGGATGTTGTTAAAAATCCCCTACTTTGAGAGATGTAAATGAATACTGGCAACATATTTTGTATACATGTGTGTGTTTGCTGAGCGTAAAACACGAGCGTCGCACGCACACATCCATCGTGTTTCGGCTTCACTTTTGGCAGGTTCACCGTATGGGGACTATCTGTCTATGCGTTATTAGTTTAAGGCTGATACGCCTATTTTCTCGCGTACCCACCACAATTGACCAGACAACAATCCACCTACCCTACCAATGTATCTGCACTATAGCCACTCATACTTTCTTACAAAGGAATGACCAGAATAGCAAGACTGCTCACAAATAACTTTTGGGCCTTCTAGGCTTTTCTAGCTCCGTAAACCCGTGATTGTACCCTGCTCATAATTTAATGACGAAAATATAATGCCCTCAACTATATGTTTACCTAATATCATTTAAATTTAAATACAATGTATGTAAGAATTGTATGTATGTATGGTAGCATCTGGTTGACGTAGCTGGTGACCGAAGAGCTGGCGGACCTCGCACAACATTGCAATACAGCGAAGAAATTCAACACAATTAGGGAATGCAAATCGGTTTTTTTTTGTATGGAAATAATCGGTTTTTAACCGAAACCGCGGTTATTTCCATACAAAAAATAACCGATTTGCATTTCTTAAACACAATGCCTCAAGGCACCTATTTTAGATTTAAGTTAGTCATTAATTTATTTTAGTAATAGGTACCGCTGTATATATCTTGTTTGTAAATAAATGATTTATTATTTCATAGTCCCCAATCCGCATTGGGCTAGCGTGGGGACTATAGCCCAAGCCTTCTCGCGCATTAGAGGAGGCCTGTGCTCAGCAGTGGGACGTATATAAGCTGAAATGATGATGATGATGATTTCATAACCTACAGTTTAAGTCCGCCATTCGTATATAATATTATACTATCTTGTACAGTATAAAGTTTAAATCAATAAATTCCCACCGACATATTGCGCAATAAAGTTTATATAAATAAAACCCCACCGACCACGTCTGCATTAATTAAATGTTCCGTTTTCACGTTTATTTTCCCCTCACAAAAGCTGGCAAAATCCTTGTTTGTACACGCCGTTTGCACACCGTACACTGTATACAAACAGTGTATCTACGCCGCGCCGATAACTTACCTTGTACCTTGTTGTTTATGTATGAGCACGAATCTGTGCTGTGAGTTATTTTTATTTGCATTTTTGAGGTATTTTAAAGACAATCTACGTTGCATTTAAATATTGAATTGTTATTTAATATTTAAAAGTAGATAATAAAGTATATTTTATAGATAAAAACAAAGTAAGAAATAAACAAACATAATAAAACTTAAAAATCTATAGATAAAAAATTGCCCCAGATCGCCGTCAACGGGCAAGGTGCCCAGAAGGCTGGCCGTATTTCCCCGCTGTATTGAATATTTTAACATAACTAGGACATAGATGTCATAGATCAGTGTTTTTCAAACTTTATGGGGTCACGGCCCTTTATGACCACTAAATTTTTTTCGCGACCCCCCCTACCCCGTCTCTACGCTTTTCTATCTATGTATATAGAGTCTGTGCGGAAAGAGAAGAGTCGTGAAATGTATGGGATCCTATACATTCTACGGCTCCTCTCTTTCCGCACAGACTCTTAACAAATTTGGAACCGCAGATCAGTGTTTGGAACGCACCTTTCTATCGTTCACTCAGTTACATAAGCATTTTGGAACGCACTCTATATTTACTTTATTTATTTATTTAAGCCTTTTATTCTCACAAATATTACAAATTTTGGGTGGTTTTACACATATTATTAAAGGTGAGGTACCCATTTTTGGGCAAAGGCCTCCTCCAAGCCCTTCCAATGGTCTCTGTCTTTTGCTTGTCGAGTCCATGTGTTTCCAGCTATCTTCGCTATATCATCTACCCATCTTCGTTTTGGGCGGCGTCTTGGTCTTGTCACCTCGCGAGGGTGCCAGTGCAATACTCTCTCAGTCCATCTTTCATCTCTGATTCTCGCAACATTTATATTTACTTACATATTATTAAGTAAATAAAAGTAATGGATTCTTAGCAAAAATTGAGTTGTGGACAACATCAGCTTTACACAGTACCTATGCAGTTTGATTCTGTCCTTTGTATGGTTAAAATAATTCAAGGTATAGTTATCATCAGATAACTCCGTGAACGTGGAAATTCATATTCCTGCTATAGTGGAGAGCTAGCAAAGTTAAAAAAAAACTTTTAAATCATTTCTCAAATGAAACACTGGTTGGTGATGGAAAATGTTTTGAAAATTCATCATCTGTGAAAATTTCAACTGTCACGGTGAGGTCCAAAAAAGCGTTTTGAGGAATTAATTCCCAGCAAGCTGGAAATCATTTTAATACCTTCATTTGATCCTAAGTAAATGCGAATAATCTGAGTTTGCTCTCTCCCAGGAGGTGTGGATAAATTTTGGAAGCCTTGGGAGATACGTTTTGCCTTGGATTGACAAAACCACTCGATGTAGAAGGAATCCACCGTCAAATTTAATGTCACAGTACCAGCAAGGTTGTAGATCAGACACTGGGAAAAAAATCGGATTTTAACACGATTTTACCAAAAAAAAAACATTCAAGTGGCGGCCATTTTTTACAATGTCTGACTACTAATTCATATTAAGGTACTTTTCGAATCTTCAGATAGCAATTTTTATCACGATTAGTGCAAATGATCCGTCGGATGTACCGTTTTTGAACTACAAGCAAAAAACTGAAAAAGAGCAAAAAATTTTCTACTAGGTACTCCTGGAATGGAGCAAACTCGGATTACACTAATTACTAATTTATTAGAACCAAATGAAGGTATTAAGACGATTTCCAGCTTGCTGGGAATTAATTCCTGGAAAAAATCTAATTTGACTGGCCTAACAGATCTTAACTTATTTAACTGTTTAATAAATACAGTTTACCTATCTACCTAATAATGTTTTGTTTTATTGGTATGTATGTTAACGACCATTAAAGTTTAAAGGATTGGATTATTTCTAAGTTAAATAAAATGAAGTCTGCTTTCAAAGCCGAGCTTCGCGACCCCCCTGGACAAGTAACGCGACCCCCCTGGGGGTCGCGACCCACAGTTTGAAAAACACTGTCATAGATAATTAGGTACATACCTACATTTTCAATTGGAATTAGGAGAACATAATCAAAATTCTCTTCTTAATCAATACGGGTTGATTTTCTATAATAATACAAGGTATATATGTTTGTACATATTATAGTATGTATACGTATACGAATGTAGGTAAGTACGTATATGAGCAATTTTGTTAAGAGAGTAACTATGAAAAAACAATACCCACTAAAGTTCTATTTGACACAATTGTATGTATGTAATGTATCTAGGATCTTATTTTGTAATATAATAGTTGATAAAACGACGCTATGATTTGTAAATTGATTGCCCTCATCATTAGCGATTGAAGGATGTAATATGTTATCTTATCTCTAACAAGATACTTACGCCCACGGTTCCCGACATTTAAAGCAGATACTCGTATCAAACAATACCCCTTGTGTAAATTTCATTCGAGAACGTGACGTAACATACGCGTTTGCTTTAAGTGTCATTTTGTATGGGATTTAGAGTTTCCATAACGTCCCGATTGGCTCGTTGTCCGAAATCCCATACAAAAGTAGACATACTGCCGTATTCGAACTTCAAGATATTCACAAGAGACGACACGTACTAGATCCATTTTAGATACGTTATAGTTTAGATATCAACTTTTGCAGCGCAATTCGGGCAACCAATGTCACTTTTACGTTAGATGGAGTAAGATATCTATTAGATGAGAATTGGATCTCTAAGTCATATCCTATGGAAATCGTTCAAGAGTATCTTCAGAATCGCGAAAATGTCAAATTTGACAGGTTAGGTAGATCTTAAACATATCGTTATCGTATCTTGGTGATGTCTAAAAGATATCTAATAGATGTCTATTTCAAAATCCGAATCGGGGCCCATAATAACGCAAACGCGAACGCTCGTCACGCTATCCAATGTAATTTACACTTCAGTTCAGATATGCAGAGTAAAATAAACTCAGTGACGCATTAATATGTAAAGCATAACCTCAATATTTCTAAAGGCTCAAACAAATGTATTGACAGATAGTTCACCTACTCCACTTTTTAAGTGTTCTAAAACAGCTTCGATCAAGCAAGGTTCACTGCTCCATACAAAATGCGCAATAGACAAAACAATTTGATAAAAAGCTTTTACTTTTAGACAAAAATGTAGTAAAATACGTCAGATATAATGTCGGTTAAGACCTTTTACATTGGAGCTGTCGCACCCAATTTATCCACTAATGGTGTTGACCGGATTTGTGTGCAATGTGGGGCGACTTTGGTTTCAGGGCTTCACAGACAGCTGATATACAAGCAAACAGAGATATCTAAATACTAAATAGTACCTACCTATGCATTTGTACTATAAGTATAGATATATAGATAATCTGTTTATTTGTTTGTCACAATACACACATAATATTCAAATACAAAATAGGCATAGAAGAAAAAAAACAATCAACACAAATAAAAGACGCAGATTTTTACAAAAAATAAAGAAAATTGAAATACATATGAATATTGTTTCAAACAACTAGAATGCTGTGTGCGTCGCAGCAAAACAAAATGGTTCTGGCTCAGTATTTAATTTCGCTTCACCCTATGGGAGAGGCACTGATATTCTGCCAGGGCCAGATCACGTCAACAAAAATCAGTGAAAAATATGAAATAATCAAAAGTAATTTCTTACCAAATTACCAATAAATAACTTAACTAGTGACATAATAATTTAATTTTTTTTTACCTAGCCTACTTGGTGTCTCACTGCTGGGCAAAGGCAAATAATTTAAATTATTGTGACATTTAAATGTGTGCACATAGTTGTAATATGCCTAATTAATAATATTTACAGTAGCTTGGCGTTAACTATAAATATGCGACGCACGTAATTGTATAAATAACATGTAAACAATCATAGCCTATAAATAAGTTATGTTTAGATTAAATTACGCAATATACGCATGTATGATAATAGGTATTGGAATATCGAGAATATAACACGCACATCTTCGGTAATTATTATTGGTTTTACTCCATTTAACCTTCCAATACTTAAGGCCGGTTGCACCAAACTGTTTGTATCGTTAAAGAGTTCGCTATATTTTTATGTATGGAAAGTTTCATACTAAAGCGCCGCTCCCGCTTAGCAACTTCTGCTGCTGACTGTACGTTAGTTATTACTGAAGGCTTCACCATATTTGTGACTAGGTAGGTGACCGTTTCTGGCATCGATCCCGTTATCAGATCGGCCTTCGCCAGGTGACCCACTAGCCTAGCTGCCACCAGCAGATTATTATGACACTCGGGTATACCTGTATAAATACATTTATTCTAATCGGGGGGACTAGCCAAGATGACAATTGTATGTATGTATGTTCTTTATTGTACATAAAAATAAAAACACGAGAAACAAAGTTACAGAGTGAATTAAATACAACAAAGGCGAACTTATCCCTGTTCAATTGTGTCCAATTGTTCGCAGAGAAACGAAACGCAGCGCTGTCTCTATCGCACTAGCGTTTAGTTTACTGCAAAAGATTGTCATCTCGACTAGGCCCCCAGATGTAAAACGCTGATTTAAACTTTATTATGATATTTACACGTTTTTATTTACGAAAACGGAACTTAATCGTATATTATCGTATAATTACCTCCGACGTTTCGAGGACGGCGTTGCACCCGTGGTCTCGGTTTTCGTAAGTACTTATTGCCCGGTTCGAACTTTAAGATACCTACGTCATATATATGTATTACGTCTAAAAATCAGAAATAAGAAAATTTGCTAAAAACATGGTCATTACAAGGTATTTACAACAGATTTTTGAGATTTAGAATTCTAGATACGTTATATTAGATATGTCAATGACAACAGTGACGTCTTTGTTCGTTTTTATTGTAATATTTGACATATATCTTAAAGTTCGAACCGGGGCGTTAGTTTTACCAGAGATATATATAACTCCGTATAAGATAAATAGTCTAAGAAAAAAACGTGTCTTGGAAATCAAGAAAAAGTCATTCTCGAATAGATGGCGCCATACCTTTGGCCTATTCTCGGCTAGATGGCGTTGACGACACCGTTTGATATTTAACAATTTTAACACATAATTATATATCAGTGAATGAACATGGATATAAATGATATAAAAATAGTAAAATCATTTATCCATACATACATTTTTTTGATAATTTTATACGTTTTCATTTTGAGTTTTAGTCGTGTGTCGATAGATGGCAGTAAATGTACTGTGACTACAAAATTCATAATGACAGGACCCCTCTATACTATCTATTCTTTTTAGTCTGTTCGAGATCCTGAAAACGGTGAAAATTAAAGATAAAGCTCCTAAAAATACGTGTGAGACTCATTAGATTCATCATGATGTCTAGAAAAATGTATTCGAAGCGTGTATTAGCACACAAGAAATATCAAAAGTAATAAGCATAAAAGGGAGAAAAAAATAAATATTTTTTATTTCCCCAATATCTCAAAAAGTATCCATATTTAAAAAACGAAAATTCATATTATTAAAGAGGAGGATATTTCCAGTAAAACATTCCATACTTGCAGAACTGTATCTCCATTATTTATGGCTCCTCTACACGTTGGCCAAACGCTCCGCCAACGCTTGGCCCATGAGTTGGCCGTGCCTTGGTCGGAACGCTACTACACGTGGCCACGTATTCGTCATTTTTAATTAAAAAAAACACAAAAGCATGATCGTCCACCCTCGACCGCGTCCGAGCACGCACTGCCGATTGGGCAACGTGTAGATGCGTACCGCAATCGCTTGGCCAATCCCTTTGATGTGAGGCCGAAAAACTGACACCGCGGCCAACTCATCGCCATCCCGCGCGCCAAAAGCCAACCGACACCAATACCCCCTCTACACGTTGTCCCAACATATTGAACCAATAGGTTGGGCCAACGTGTAGAGGAGCCATTATACTTTTTATTCACCGCTGAACACAGCCCGCCACGCTCCATTTTCTGGAAACGCGCGCGACGTGAAAAAGCGGTTACGTAAAATTAAATATAATTTTAACGGTATTAAATATTCATTGAAAAAAAAAATGGTGTATTTATAACATGTCAACAAATGTACTACTTGTAGAAATTTATTTGTCGAGTCATAAGAGCGTGTTACATATTTTTGCGGCCTTCCAAAAGTAACATATTGCAGGTGACTGTACAGAATTAATGTACACATTATTAATTAATTACCAGTTTAATTAATGTGAATCCCCTGGAAACGAGGTCGTACTTACGTAATCTTTGATCTCCTTCTGTATTAAGCTTTCTCAGCCAGATGCTGCCTGACCTATATACGTAGTGAACGTAACAGGTTGTCTCGGAAACCTTCGTGAGTTTATTTTTATAAACTCATTTCATTCATATCATACGGCGCGATTCGGGAAATGAATTAGAGATGCACTAGATATGAAATAGTAAAGATATGTGACGTTCCACGGCAAAAGGTACCTTATGGCGGTTGGCTAAGCGCCAACCGCCATAAGGTACCTTTTGCCGTTTTGCAAAAAGTACTCTATGGCGGTTGGCGCTTGTGCTATTATTAACGCCGCTGCAATATTATTGCGGTCGCCATAAGGTACCTTTTTCTGTGGAACGTCACATATCTTTACTATTTCATAGGGCATCTATAATTCATTTCCCGAATCGGGCCGATAAACCCACACTCGTATTTTAATACGTTTCATTATTTAACAGTCACATAAACAACTATTTAAGCAAAAGCCTAATAATATGATGATTATAAATTTAATAAATTGCAGAATTAAAACTAATACTTTACAACATCATTTAAACTAACTATAAATTAAAGATTTAAAAACTAAACTAATTTAATAATAATTTTATGCATCCGTATACTTATAATCATACCTACTTACTAAGACATACTTAAACAACAACTAATGAGATCTACAACAATTAATATAGCCCAGGAAGTAGTGTCATAAGGTGCAAATTTTGGTATCGGATGAATTCACTTAGCACAGATGTAATATACGTAAAGCTAAGCTAATTGAGCCCGGTAGACATCCGCCACCCCCGGCAGGTAGGCAGGGGGGGCAGTCAAAATAATTTGTAATGGATTCAAGCTTTGAACTCCTTTTTAACCCCCTTATAGAGGATGAATTTTTAAAAACGCTGAAATTACTTTTCTTGTATTCTAATAATATGCGCATATAAAATGTTTCAAGCCCCACACTCGAAAAAAATGTTGATAGGGCGACGGCGCGATTCGGGAATGAATTAGACATTCACTAGATATGAACTAGTAACGATATGTGACGTGCAATAATATTGCAGCGGCGGTAATAATAGCACAAGCGCCAACCGCCATAGACTACTTTTTGCCATGGATAGTCACATATCGTTACTATTTCATATCTAGTGAATGTCTAATCCATTTCTCGAATCGCGCCGCGAGTAAAACGCATCTTTTGTTGCAATAGTGAATTAATAAAGCCGTAGCCCGTAGCACTGCTACGCCAGCCTTCTACGAGCTACGTGCTGCGTGCTACGTGATTGACGTAACCATTCTCTGAAGCCTTCATTAGCTAAAAGCACAAGGCCGATTCGGGCTCAACTATTTGTTAAGAGGAAAGGGGACGGCCGCTTTTATATACAAACGTAGTTCTTATTTTGCTTTCAGAATATTGACATTATGGAAATTATTTTTACACAATTTGACGTATATTATCGCCTCGTGCTACTAACGGCGCGATTCGGGAAGTGAATAGATATTAACTAGATACGATATAGTAAAGATATGTGTCGTCCCACGGGTAAAGGTACCTTATGGCGGTTGGAGCTTACGCTATTATTAACGCCGCTCCAATATTATTGCGGCGCTATGCAACGTAAGCGTAGCCACCATAAGGTACCCTTTTCCGTGGAACGTCACATATCTTCACTATTTCATATCTAGTCAATCTCTAATTCATTTCCCGAATCGCGGCGCCAGCCGCCATAAGATACCTTTTGTAGTGGAACGTCACATATCTTTACTAGTTCATATCTAGTGAATCTCTAATTCATTTCCCGAATCGCGCTGCATAGCTCTGCCCTAGGTTTGACTTTTCTAGGTTTTCTACAGTAGCACAATAAAATCTATCAATAATCGCAGACCAGACATCGTGACGTACGCAAAAAGACACGATTCATAGCACGTGCCTGCTCTGTGGATAGAAATATTATATAAAACCAATAAATAAATTCAAGATTGCGACCTAAAACGTGATCGGAAACTTGTAGCCGCACGCGTATTGTACGCAGATACCGTAAAACGGGGTGAGTAGGTTTCGCGGGGAGAGGTGGGTTATGAATAGGGAGAGAAGGTTTGAGAGGGGGTGAGAAGGAATTTTAAGGCTACTGCTACAAACATAATGTATTCCAATTTAAAATGGAGCTATAGTAGTAATACGGACAATAAAAAAAAATCGATCCAACAATCTTCCAAAATCACCTTTGTATGAAAACCCCTCTCACCCCAAATACGAGGCACTACAGGGTGAGGTGGGTTTTCCTCTTTATCGTCAAAGTTATGAAATGGAACTACCCAAAATAAAATAAAAAACTAAAATGCAAACGTCCGGAACACTTATTATATACATATACTCGTACACCATTCAGTTTTCATATGTAAAAATAAAATGTTATCGAGGGTTAAATTCCAGTTTTGACCCTACTCACCCCATTTCACGGTAGTTTGTCTATATAAGTACTAGTTTTTGCCTCCGACTTTATCCACGGGGTACATTGTAGTAATAGTAACACTTAACAAATTTTTTACTAAATCATCATGTCACGCCCTCTATCGTCAGAACCCCTAGTAAGTTTCATTCGATAGCGTGACGAGCGTTCGCGTTCGCGTTATGTCTATTTTTGTATGGGATTTTGAACAGCGCGCCGAGCCAAGTTTTGGAAACTCAAAAGCCCATACAAAATGGCACTTTACGCAAACGCGTATGTCACGTCACGCTATCGAATAAAATGTATACTAGGGCTAGAGATCCTTCTCCTTCCTTCTTCCTCGCGTTATCCCGGCATTTCGCCACGGCTCATGAGAGCCCGGGGTCCGCTTGACAACTAATCCCATGATTTGACGTAGGCAATAGTTTTTACGAAAGCAACTGCCATCTGACCTTCCAACCCAGAGGGTAAACTAGGCCTTATTGGGAGTAGTCCGGTTTCCTCACGATGTTTTCCTTCACCAAAAAGCGGCTGGTAAATATCAAATGATATTTCGTACATAAGTTCCGAAAAACTCATTGTGTACGAGCCGGGGTTTGAACCCGCGACTTCCATATTGCAAGTCGCACGCTTTCACCGCTAGGCCACCAGCGCTTACTAGGGGTACAGATGTAGTGCATAATTGTTTTTCTTCGTATTTTCACGGAAACATACGAACGTATCTGCGATTTTAGTCAGTCTCGGTACAAAAAGTACTGAGGTTGACTGAAGTAGCATGACTATTACGAACGTTCCCGAAAAAACACGAAGGAAAACAATTATGCACTACATCCGTATGATGGATGGTTTTATCCGTGTGATAAAATATGTGTCAATTGAATACAACATCCAATTGGAAAAGACAAACGCTGTTTGGTAAACAAATACGACCCCCATATCCCTCCTGTTTATGTTTACCTTTCTCACGCTTCATTTCGCATGAATAAGAAGGGAGCACGCCTAGTATCACGTGCCCTCCCCTCGTGGTAAAGGCGAGTCGCGCGAGGAAACCGGGAAAACTTTACTATTGTATCGAATGATTGAATTAATTAACCTTGAGGAGGGCCTATAGGGGCTACACGTTTTTTTCATAGATTTTTGACAACTTTTGAATCATCTCACAAATGAACCTACTGACGCTTAACACCAGTAAAACTAAATTTATGTGTTTTAGTATCACGAGTTGTACTCAACCCACTGGTAATATGGACTTAAAAATACACGATTCTCAACCTTGTGATATAACTAACTCATTGTGTTTGCCCATCTATTGAAAAAACTTCCCAAATAAAGTACCTAGGAGTTCAATTAGATGAGCATTTAAATTGGTACTCACATATTGATCGGGTCATCAGTAGAATTCGAAAGCTGCTCTGGATATTTAGGACACTGAGACACATTGTGCCAAGGACGATAATAACAACACAAACAAAGTCTCGTAATATACTCAATGAAATATATACATCTCTGGCACAGTCTGTCTTAGTGTACTGCATATCCGTTTGGGGAGGTGCAGCAAAAAGCCGTTTTATAGACTTAGAACGAGCACAAAGGGCATTAGTTAAAGTAATGTATTTTAAAAAGATTACTTTTCCTACTGATTTACTGTACCAAATCAGTGGACTTATGTCGGTCCGGAAACTATATATTCTGCATACAACCTTAAAAAAGCACAAGATTCTGCCATATAACCCGAAGTATAAAAAAAAAAGAAGACTAATACCGAACATAGCCATGCTACCTAAAACTATTAGAACCAAATTTGCTAGCTCACAATACCAGATACAAGCCTCACATCTCTATAATAAAATAAATAAACTACTAGATATTCACTCAAAACCACATCATGAGTGTAAAAAGCTCATAATAAACTGGCTAAAAACAAAAACATACGATGAGACAGAGAATGTAATTCGGTGATCCTTCAGACACACGCGTGATCAGACACACACACACACACACACACACACACACACACACACACACACACACACACACACAGAGATACAGACAGAATATCTCTAAGGTGGTTCTTTGTTAGTAGAGTAAGGCACTTTGTTTATTTATTTATGCCGAAAAGGTATTATCGCTTACTTTAGTTAGTTAAGTTTAGTTGAATAGTTTACCATGTAGTTGTAGTTAGTTACCTATGTAATGAAGAGCGGTGTCTCCCAACACAAGCATTTATTTTGCTTACAGGGAGGCTCCATCCCTTTGATCATTTGTACATGTTTTTATCGAATAAAGAATTTTGAATTTTTTTTTTTTTTTTTTATCTGCCGTAGGTATTCGAACTTCAAGATATTCACAAGAGGACACGTACTAGGTCCGTTCTAGATACGTTGTAGTTTAGATATCAACTAGTTCTCTTTTGCAGCGCAATTCGGGAAACCAATGTCACTTTTACGTTAGATAGAGTAAGATATCTATTAGATGTGAATTAGATCACTAAGTCATATCCTGTGGAAATCGTTCAAGAGTATCTCCAGAATCGCGCAAATGTCAAATTTGATAGATCTTAAATATATCGTTATCGTATCTTGGTGATGTCTAAAAGATATCTAATATATGTCTATTTCAAAATCCGAATCGGGCCCAGAGGCACGCGAGGAAACCGGTAAAACTTTACTATTGTATCGAATGATTGAATTAATTAACCTTGAGGAGGGCCTATAGGGGCTCTCCGCGGTTTTCATCGATTTTTGACAACTTTTGGATCGTATCTCCTACATTTGCACTACAGATAGAATTATAAGACAAACGGCTATCGGTTGTTCAATCTTTTATCTCGATTCTTGTCTACCAGATTTTGAATACTTATTTTTTATGATATTTTTAAACTTCTTCTTCCTCGCGTTATCCCGGCATTTCACCACGGCTCATGAGAGCCTGGGGTCCGCTTGACAACTAATCCCATGATTTGACGTAGGCACTAGTTTTTACGAAAGCGACTGCCATCTGACCTTCCAACCCAGAGGGTAAACTAGGCCTTATTGGGATTAGTCCGGTTTCCTCACGATTTTTTCCTTCACCGAAAAGCGACTAGTAAATATCAAATGATATTTCGTACATAAGTTCCGAAAAACTCATTGGTACGAGCCGGGGTTTGAACCCGCGACCTCCAGATTGCAAGTCGCATGCTCTCACCGCTAGGCCACCAGCGCTTATTTATGATGATATTTTTAAACATTTTCTAAAAAAACACTTTTTCGTAACTAGATTGCTGTGAAGGATCTTACATTTATGTACGAAATCTACATATTTGGGCTCGTCTTTGACGTCTCTAAAAACGTGTAAGAGATTTTAATTTTAAACTAATTAACACAATTACAGGCCATAAAACCAGTTTTTTGGCCTAGAATTGTTCAAATATGATGCCAAATATCGCGAAGGCAATGGAAGTGAATATGGGATACTAGTGTTTGAATTTAGTTTAAACCTAGTAATTGCATGATAATTACTTTAAAGTTTAAATCATTTACTTTGCTATTATAGTTACTGTAATTGTAAATTTTATTTAGTTATTAAGTAACATGTCCTGTAACATCATGCAGGTCTAAGGGGGAGGCCTATGTTCAGCAGTGGACGTCTTATGGCTGAGATGATGATGATGATGATGATGATGTCCTGTATTGTATGCCCTAGCAGGGTGTCATGCACCTACGAAGACTAAAATGTAAGACCTATTGTACTGATGAGCATGAGAACAATGGATTAAATGAATATGAATATGAATACTATATTGCTTAAACCCGTTGCTGTTGATACATATGATAAGCTACAAAAAACATTAGAAAACTAAAGGATTCAGATCGAAGGTCATTGGCGTTAGGGAGCCCCTTAAAGATCACTCGTGACATTGCCCAGTGTTGCATATACAGGCAAGGTATTGGTAAGGGTGGCGGTGGTGTTGCCATCTACCTCCGCAGCAACATCCCTTTCAAAATTATTTGTTCATCTCCGTCTTTGTTCTCTGGGTCTGTGGAATACTTAATACTGGAGGTTAATATTTCAGGCACTAAAGCTGCGCAAGGAGTTGTCTATTGTCCGCCCGGTGTTGATTATTTCACAGATCTGGAATCTATTCTTTCACCACTTAGCACAGATTACACACATCAGATAATTTTAGGTGATTTTAATACTGATCTCACGAAGAATAGCCTCAGGACGCGCAAACTAAATGCTATTGTTGAATCTGCCGACCTTTCAGTACTACCTCTATCGCCTACGCATCATAACACCGACACGTCAGACTCCTGGTTGGACCTTGCTATTGTTTCCTGCACTGAACGCGTCAAAATGGTTGGCCAACTCTCTGCCCCAGGGTTTTCACACCACGACCTCATTTATCTGAGCTACCGTATTCGACCTCCTAAGGTGCATCGTGTGTCGGTTGAACTGCGCTGTTTTGCTAGACTTGACATAGAGGCCTTAAAGCGTGACGCGCATGCTACTGACTGGTCGTCCGTTATGTCGGCGCCGTCGGTTGACGAAGCGGTGGCGTCCTTGAACGCGGCGGTCTTAAAGCTTTTTGATACCCACGCGCCGGTCCGAACGGTCAAACTTAAACGCCCACCTGCGCCGTGGATCACCAGAGCTGTCCGTATTGCGATGACGCGGCGTGATCGGGCGTTTCGTAAATTTAAGCGCGATCGTTCCGAAGGAAACTGGTGTGCATTTAAATTGGCTAGGAACAAGTGCAACCAGATGGTAAGAGCAGTGAAACGGAAACACATTCATGACAACATTGCCTTGTCATCCCCTGCCGAGACTTGGAAATTTTTAAAATCCATTGGTGTGGTAAATTCTAACAAGTTCTCTGATAACCTTACTTCTTCAACATCTTCGTTTTCTTTAAATAACTTAAACGTACACTTTGCCAAGCCTTCTTCATTAGATCCCGCTACTAAAGTTCACAGTATTTCCCTTATCAATGCCTTGCCCTGTATTTCTAATAACACTTTTTCATTCACCCCGGTCACAGATGATGAAACTCGCAGAGTAATAATGTCTGTTAAATCTAACGCTGTAGGTCACGATGAGTTAAGTAGGACGATAATTTTGAGCATTTTAGAATGTATCCTCCCGGTTATAACCTATGTTATTAACCTTTCAATGTTTTCTGGGGTTTTTCCTTCGCTATGGCGTAACGCATATGTCATTCCACTGCCTAAAATTCCTAACCCCAGTTCACTTAAAGATTTTCGTCCCATTTCAGTTCTCCCCTTTCTGTCAAAAATCTTAGAAGCCACCGTTCATAAACAGTTATCCCACCACATTTTCTCTAATCAACTGCTTTCGCCATTTCAGTCTGGATTTCGCCGTGGCCACAGTACCTCTACCGCCTTGCTCAAAGTGGTCGAAGATGTGAGGGTCGGTATGGACTCTTCGCTCCTTACAGTGCTGGTCCTTATCGACTTCTCTAATGCGTTCAATGCGGTAGATCATGATTTACTTTTGGCTTCTCTCAAACACGTGAACACTTCATCATCTGTGACTGATTGGTTTGCATCCTATCTCCGGGACCGTCATCAGTTAGTTCGGGCTGAGAGATCTTTTTCGGATTGGTGTAAACTCCAATCTGGGGTTCCACAGGGCGGCATTCTCTCCCCTCTGCTCTTTTCGATTTTTATTAATCTCATCACCACCAAAATCAAATGCTCTTACCACCTGTATGCCGACGACTTGCAGCTCTACACCCAAGCTAGCGCCGAAGATCTGGATAAAGCTGTCGCCGATCTAAATACTGATCTTAACCACATATCTGCATGGTCGCGCTGTTTTGGCATTGCAGTGAACCCTACTAAATGTCAGGCCATCATACTTGGTAGTGCGCGCTTGCTTTCTTTGACGGACACGGCATACCCCAATTCAGTACGAGCAAGTCGATATACCTTTTGTGCCGCAAGTGAAAAACTTGGGGTTGACCATCGATAGCGGACTGACTTGGGATCCTCAGGTGTCTGGCGTTTGTCGTAGAGTGACTAATACTCTTAGAGCACTCTATCGGTTTAAATATTTTCTCCCGACCTGCACCAAGACTCTTCTAGTCCAAGCCCTTGTCCTACCCATCCTGGATTATGCTGATGTGTGTTATAGCAATCTCACCCAAGCTTACCTAACCAAGTTCGATCGGTTACTAAACAACTGCATCCGGTTTGTCTTTGGACTACGAAAATACGACCATATCTCCGCTTATCGCAAAAAACTTAACTGGCTCCCTATTCGTGAACGTCGTTCCTTGCGTATTCTCTGTACTTTGTTTTCAATTCTATTCGATCCTTCAACCCCTGATTATCTTCTTTCCAAATTCAAATTTGTGACTCCGCGCCCCGGCACAGATCGAAGCTCCCGTAGCCTTCAGCTCATTGTGCCTCGTCATCGCACAGGTTTCATGTCGAATTCCTTCACCATCCAGGCAATCCGGCTGTGGAACGATCTTCCTCTCTCTATTAGACAGGCCCAGAACAAATTCTCTTTCAAGCGCATGTTGCGCAAGCATCTGTCGGACCAGGTTCATAAGTCGTCCTCATGATGTTTACAGTGGGTATATATATATATATATATGTGTGTATATATGTATTTATATAAATATATTTATATATGTGTATATATTTACGTACTTATATTTATTTATTTATGTATAATATTACGCATCATGTATATATAATGTCATATATTATAGTTTAGTGTTTTTTTTTCTTCTTTCCAAATTTACTGTAACAGTATTCTGAGCCTGCACCAACTAGATCTTTCGGTTTAGCCCATGGTTGACTGGTAGAGAATGCCTTCTGGCATTAAGTCCGCC
The DNA here is from genome assembly GCF_963556715.1 of Cydia fagiglandana. NCBI lineage: Eukaryota > Metazoa > Arthropoda > Insecta > Lepidoptera > Tortricidae > Cydia > Cydia fagiglandana. The sequence continues at coordinate 2,144,199 of NC_085934.1, read as the reverse complement.
ATTTGTACTCTTCATTTATTGTGCAATAAAGTTTAAATAAATAAAAATAAATAAGGTAAACTTAGTGCTCGACATGTTAATGCTTTTTTAATATTTTTTATATTACAATAAATATTTTTACAAGCTTTTATTTAGCTTCACCTGTCCGTTGTCTGTCTGTCTGTCTGTCTGTCTGTCTGTCTGTAATCAAATCTTGCAAGTTAAATTTGATCCACTTCCCGGTTTCCGATTGAGCTGAAATTTTGCATGCATGTATAAATCAGATGACAATGCAATATTATGGTACCATCGAGCTGATGTGATGATGGAGACAGGAGGTGGCCATAGGAACTCTGTGATGAAACAACGCAACCTGATTGTGTTAGGGGTTTTTAGAATTGTTTCGATGAGTATTAGTTGTCTGTCGTAAGAAAAGTACAGTCAGAGATAAAAGCTTGTACTTACCAAAAATGAAACTTTTGCCAAAAACATATTTTAAACTATTTTCGGGTAGATTAGTGTTGTTTACCCATATTATCTCCGTTGACATGTTGTGAGGACGTCAGACATCCGTGATCACAGCTGGTGCAACCCATTTGAAATGTCGGGTTTAATTTAAGAATAATGAAATTATGTCGCGGTAGACCCGTTCATGGCACTAAATAGGTGTACAAAACGCGAGAGTTTAAGGTGTTACACAGCAAAGTTATCTTTTAAGTGAATATAAATAAAAATAGTTTTCAGTTTAATCCGCACATTCATTAAGTATAGGTTACATTCACAGTTTGAGAATTCGCGTATGTTCTCCTATATATGTTCAACACACGATTAAAGGCCGAGCCACACCGGCTGCGTGTGCAGCACGTTGCGTGGCGTGCGCTGCGTGACGTGCGCAGCACCCCTGTCACACCGGGTGACGCGCACGTCACGCAGCGCACGCCACGCAACGTGCTGCACACGCCACGCAGGCGCACGCTGCAGCTCAGTCATGCGTGCAGCAAAATAAAATACTCCTGCGACAGTACCTACATCATGTTATTATAACTCCAGTTGCAAATGGAAGCTGCTCACCTAATGCCGCCATTGCAATTAGAAGAAAAAAAATGTCTCATATTTGAATCGAGATAGTTGAGAGTACATAATATTGTTCACCGACGCAAAATAGTTCACAATACAACAACCTTGTTTTCCAATAGTATCGTTAATACCTAAAATCGATTCTTTCCCACAGGCCAAATTATTTTTTTTTAAGACGTATTTGTGGTAATCTTTGTGCTATATTGTAAATATACATTCATATTAACGAAAGATTTTAATTAGTTTTTCTTTTATCACTGAATCCGTATTAAAAACCAGCACGCGCACCGGCCGAGTTGTAAATAAATACAAGTGGCTGCGCGTGTACACGCACAGCACCTATGCAGCACCGAGCTGTGCGTGTCCGAACCTGCTCGGTTCGCCCTCTCATAGGGAACGCAGTTAAACACAACGTCATCACTGCACGCAACGAAGCGACGTTGCCGCTACGCTGCGTGGACGCGTGCACGCAGCACGCAGCCGGTTTGTCTCGTCGGAGCTGCGTTGCGTGCAAGTCACGCGTACGCGCACGTCACGCAAGCGGTGTGTCCTCTCTTATGAGTTTTCATATTCTACAACGCAGCGGGACGCGTACGTGCACGCGCACGTCACGCACACGCATCCGGTGTGGTTTGGCCTTAACACAAATAATATATATCTACTAAAAACTTAGCTTCACCAAACTGTCATAAATTTAAAATTTCCGACAACCTTTGTTAGCTTTTCACATAATATTGAAAAGTGAACGGTTATATCGAATGCCATTAATCTTACTTATACAATGAAGTTAGTGTAAAAACACGAAATCACGTGAGCAGGGCGAAGGTAACCTTTGGCGAGGGTAGGTATATTGTTTTAGTTTTTGAACTCAAACAAAGTGGACCTAGCAAATATGTATGGATCCACTCTGTTTTAGTTCGCAAATTAAAACTATTATTTCTAAGATTGGTTTTTTTCGATGCGTATCTATATTTAAGTATAGGTACTTACGGCCTGATACGAACTGACGTTCTTCAAATAAAAACGTCATTTTTGACACAGACATCCGATCGATATCGTATCTTTAGCAAATTTTTGACGTATCTTAAAGCTCGAATCAAGCCGTTAGTTAAAGTTCGAAATTTCGAATTAGGGCGTTAGATAACTTAAAAATGTCTTTCTGTAAGGAAATCGTGAAAGATTTGAGGAGAGTAGTGTCGGAATGCCACCGGAATAATGACCTAGAGTTCCAACTCCAGGGAATTGGGCTGAATGAACGCAACAGCTGATCGAAAGCCCTCCAGTTTCCCATCATCATTGTTATTAAAGGTATAGCGAGTGTTTTACATATTATGTTTCATTTAGGAACCTATGTAATCTTTAATTTACCATCACAGGTATCAGTTGAAAAACGGTCTCTGCTGGATATATCACGTGCACAGTTATAGATAGCTTGCTTAGGTGTTACTAAAAACCATCTGTAAATACAATTAAGCGCTTCAATTTTGGAACGTCTATAAACTATTCAATTTCAATTCAATTTCAATTTGAACTACGAATAATACCTCAAATAATACAAGACCTTAAAACTTAACCACATAATACTTAAAATACCTCACCTTAAATACTTAATAATACTTTAAAATACCTCAAAATTACAAAATAACTCACAGCACAGCTAGGTTGATATTTGTGGTATGATGATAACATGTCTACTATCGGAATGATGTTATAATATCATTGTTATGAATATGATGTAGTGACGTGACGTAACACACGTTAGTTTGTCCGTAGACAAGGAGTGGCTCAAACCCCGGCTCGTACTAATGACGTTCTTGGAACTTATCTACAAATAACTTGATATTTATTTTACCGGTTTGCTTTTTACTAACATCCTTAAGGAAAGAAAATATAAAGAAGGAAAAATAAAAAATATCTCTCCTGTGCCCGATTAAATATACTGGAGACTTATTTTTTGTTATGACATTTATTAATTACGTCATCTAAAATCCGCCCCGAAATAATATATTTCGTGAATATCAGAAAATCCTATTAATTTTCGGATACGAAAAAGTGTGTATTACGCAGTGTGTTAAAACCCAAATTTTGTCTCATGCAGTTTTATTTGAAAAATGCATAGTTCTAATCGTTTTAAGTAGCTCACAAGAACTTCGGCTTTCCAACGTTTTTCTAGTTTTTATGTTATCAGATAGGTATCAAAGTTCACCTGGGTGTAGGCAAAGAAATAATGATCATCTTCAAGAAATATAAAATATAATTAATAGTCATAGAACTAAGCGGCCTATAGATTTTAAACTGAGCATGCGTGGAGCGTGGAATTTCCTCTTACTCTATACTCTTTTTGTGTATCTAAAACTAGCATGTATTTATCATCGTATCGTGGCTGGAGTGTGGGTTGAAAACTCTGACCTAATTTAAAAATTACTTGACGTATTAGAAATTTAGGATTGAGGTAGTGTAAATATTTAAGTTTGGATCAAGTTACATCAATGGCAGGATTGCGGAAATGAGAAAATGCCGTTGTGACACAGTATATGAATTAATTTAGCATACTCACAGTTGCCTGGAAACGCTTCATGAAAATTGTATGTCTGTCTTCAGGAATCATGATTTCATTGAATAAAACAGTAATTATAATTGAATTAATTTGCGTGATTTCTGTATAAAACAAAGTTTTACTGTCAATTTAGTGCAAATAAACATTTGAAAGTAGATAGATGCGCACATATTTATGTAGTAATCGTCTGTAATTACTTAATATAACGCAATTGTTTTTTGTATGGATAACGAACCACCTTAAAACACGTGAGTGATCAATTCTCAATATAGCAATATAATACAGCAATACTAAAATGAAATAGGCTTATTTTTATTACTTTTATTAGCCAATATACAAGAAGTATTTACAGATACCAACACGTCCTTAATACCCGATATCTTCCACCCTTCCTCGAAGGCTGTTACTCCGTATGAATAATTCATGTCCGCGGTCTACACTGGACTTGGCAAGCGCTGAAGCCTTCCTAATATAGAATATAGCCTTATCACTACAACTTATAAAACAAACTGCCGTATTCGAACTTCAAGATATTCACAAGAGACGACACGTACTAGATCCATTCTAGATACGTTAGTTATAGTTTAGATATCAACTAGTTCTCTTTTGCAGCGGAATTCGGGCAACCAATGTCACTTTTACGTTAGATAGAGTAAGATATCTATTAGATGTGAATTAGATCACTAAGTCATATCCTGTGGAAATCGTTCAAGAGTATCTCCAGAATCGGGCAAATGTCACATTTGACAGGTTAGATCTTAAACATATCGTTATCGTATCTTGGTGATGTCTTAAAGATGTCTAATAGATGTCTATTTCATAATTCGAATCGGGCCCAAAGTCCCCGGCCGCGTCTGTCTGTTTGTGTGTTTGTATGTTCGCGATAAACTCAAAACTACAGTACGGCTACCATCAGTTTGGCATTGACATAAACGCTATCATGAACGTAATTTACTTTCTATATATCTCTTTCGCACTAATATGTCAGTACGAACGAGATGCATGGAAAATAAATTACGTTCACGATAGCGTTGATGTCAATGCCAAACTGATGGTAGCCGTACTGGACGGAATTTCATGCGGTTTTCACCTATCAGTAGAAAAAATCTTGAGGAAAGTTTAAGGCCGAGCCACACCGGCTTGCGTGTGCGTGACGTGCGCGTGTGTGTGCGCTAAAATGTTGGAGCCGCACACGCACACGTCACGCAAGCTGTGTGCCATCTCTCATAAGGATCTGTATACCACAACGCCGCACGCGCACGGGCACGTCACGCACACGCAGCCGGTGTGCACAGGCCTTTAAATGCATAATAATGATAACCATCTCTGTAGCCTTACGCCTTACACACACTCGCACTCACACACGCACACACACACACACACATACACACGCACCATTTTTTCATTCCTTTTTTTCTTTCTTTGAATTTCATAATTTCCTTAATTATTAGTTTATTACATTAGTTTCTTCTTAACCTTTTGCTTACAAATTGAAAACCCCGGCTGCCACGTCACAGGCATAGCCTAGTGTGGGGCCACAGGATATATATATATACAGGGTGGAAAGGCACGACGATCCTTCCCGGAAGTATTAGGTCGTTTAAGTGATACTGAGCAGATTGGTAATGGTAAGAATCGTTAATTGAGTAAAAAATAAAAATACCAAATTTTCTACTTTTTAACTCTGGTGATAACCCTATGCATGTGCATATGACGGCTAGGTTAAGGATCTCCGTCGGGAAAGCTCGGGACTTTACGCTTTTCTCCGATCGTTGACAGAATGGCAATGATGTATGAAAGACGCATAAATGACAAATAAATCAAATGAATGCAAAAATATTACAAACAATTTTATTACTTCCTTAGATAATTACTTTTTGGCAATATTTAATACTATCTTTTCTTCACATACGCTTTTCAAATGTACCTCCGTGTCTTATAATGTACGCCGCAGCCCGCACCCGAGCCCGCGCACATTGCCCATGCGATAAGTGTATGCTCTTCGTCATTTTTCCTCCGCAGATTGTCACAAGCAGCAATTAGCCTTTAATATCTCATTTCTTCCGCAGTTTCACATTCCGTTTGGTACACCATATCTTTTACAGAGCCCCACAAATTTAAATAACCACGAGCATCTAACAACGGCATTTTTATTTGAAGAATATGAAATAAGTAAAATGAAGTAAATATGAAGTGAAGTTCAATGACAATTTAATTTCAAACATCAGACGTCTTGTCTATTTCCTACCAGGCAAGAAGGTTTGTTAGTTAGGTACCTATTTAAGAAGTATTTATTCTTGATTTATTCTTAGTATTTCATTTTTGCAAGTTCATTTGCTGCATCAAACACAACCTACTTGTAATTTTTAATTATTTTAGATAGTTTCCAATTATTCGAAAATAATTTTGTGAAACGTGTTAAGAAATTAAAACCTTTTTATCAGTCAAGGAAACCAGAGATATTTATAAGACGATTGCGTACTTTTGAGTGGTTGTCAATGTCACAATTTGAACTGTCGTTGTAAACAATGTTGTGGTTAGTATTATTAATATTAAGGAATAACATAACTACTTCATTCAAGTATTGAACAAGTGGAACCACTAAGAAAGCGAAAATCCTGCTACGATTCTTACTGTGTTGTAAGCAGACCTAAGAATAGTTGGATGGCAACAAATTATTACAATTTCCTGTCGTATATTGATTGTTTACAAGTAAGTTCATTGACCCTGTCACCTGTACAATAATAATAATAATATTATTCTTATTCTTATAATTTGTTGTTTTGTAAGGTTTGATCTGATCAAAGCAGGCACTGAAAATTGTTTTGGTTGTCAACTGTTTGGTTGAGGATATTTTTAGTGCTGACTGTATTTGCTTAGGTACCTGTATGTTAATTAACTGTCTAAACGCAAAGGTTAATTATAATGAGCGAAACGAGACAAGGACATTTCTCGGTGTTATTATTAAGCGAAGTTATGTAAAATTAATTAATAAAAGAGATAAATGTTTCATAGTTAAATATTTATACGCGTATGATAAATATAACTGACCGAGGGTTAGCGAAAGTTTCCTTTTCAGCTTAGGCAAAAAAATTAACCGATTCTCGAAAATCCCGTGAGCAGGTTCGGGGCCCGATTCGGATTATGAAATAGAAATCTATTAGATATCTTTAAGACATCACCAAGATACGATAACGATATGTTTAAGATCTAACCTGTCAAATTTGACATTTGCGCGATTCTGGAGATACTCTTGAACGATTTCCACAGGATATGACTTAGAGATCTAATTCACATCTAATAGATATCTTACTCTATCTAACGTAAAAGTGACATTAGTTGCCCGAATTGCGCTGCAAAGGAGAACTAGTTGATATCTAAACTATAACGTATCTAGAATGGATCTAGTACGTGTCGTCACTTGTGAATATCTTGAAGTTCGAATACGGCAGTCGATGTTTATTTTGTCGAGACAGTTTGTGGATTTTTTTTCAGTTTTCGGTTCTAAATTATGCTCGAGAGGTCTACAGCTCACATAACAACTAGTTGATTTATACATAACACAATAAAATCATTTATTAAAATATCACAATGGACACGTGATATGTCCCCACACGCGTTTCGCACAAACGTCAAACGTAAGCTAATCTAATAAGTGCCCTCAGTAAAATTAGCACCCCTCGCTTTGACGTTCCCAGGCACCTTACACCCCTGACCACAAGCGCGTAACTTAATGGTTCGAATATTTTGGAAATTACAGTTATTATACTGCTATACAGTCAGATACAGAAATATTTAAGCGCTTATTATGTACTCAGAATTTGCATTAAGTTGAATACTAGAATTGAATGTGTAGGTACTTTCTTTAACAATGTTAATGTTAATTACTTACCGACTCGTATAAATATGATTTATTAAATAAACGTAACATAAATAATAGACAAATTCATAGGTATCCGCAACGTAGACTTCGTCAGTAGGGTAGGTACAATACAGCCATAATACGTACTGCCCGGTTCGAACTTTAAGATACGTTAATTAATAGATCTAGAAACGATACGGATTAAAGTGACATTCCATTTCCAACTGCAGCTGCAATACTGTTCATTTTCTATGGAAATTGACAATGACAGCGACACGTTTCCATAGTAAAATGAACAGTATTGCAGCTGCAGTTGGAAATGGAATGTCACTCTTAGATGTATCAGTGTCAAAAGTGACGATTTTGTTTGAAGAAACGTCACATTTGAAACTGACATATCTAATCCATGTCGTTCCTAGATCTATCAATTGATGTATCTTAAAGTTCGAATTGGGCCGGTACTAGTACGCGGGAACTTACGAGTATAATGCATATACGCCCTTTTTCCCCAGCACAACTTATCAGTAATAAAACAAGTGAATGGATATACGTCCTTTCCGTTCAGGCCACGCGGGGGTGAGCAGTCATTCCCGCCGACACCGCCGCGCCGCACGCACGCCGGCTCTCGCGGCGATCCAAACTTTGTTGTGTTGTGAAAAGATGGTGTTGACCGACTTTCTCACGGAGACCAGACGGAGGTGGCTGAAGGTGAGATTAAATTTCTTAAATTTAGTTTATAGTACCGGCCAATTTTTATAAAATTTGCTCACTTTGCTTTAGAACTTTTTAGATTTAGAATTTAAAATTATTTTTTAATGTATATATAATATTGTGTTGTGTTAATAGGTACCTATATATTTAAATGAGATTGTGTTAAAACTACAATCACCTAGTGAGGAGCAAAGTAAGCATAATTATTACAGTACAAATTAATTGTATCGTCTAATTTATGCGATATTTTTTAAATAAATCTGTGGGCTTACAGACTAATTATATCTGAATATTATAAATAATAATGATTTTTTTTTAAGTACAATGCGTATATTAATATACTTATATTAGTATGTGATATTTTATCAGCAGTTACTGTATTTCATTTCTCGTGTAAATTCTCTTTACAAATTCATTGTTACTGTCTTTTTCATAGTGCACATTTGCAACAAATAAAAAATAGATCATTTCTCTTCATTGTCACCATTAAATTCGGACCAAGCTACATCTATCATGTGCATGGCATTTGCAATGACAAACTGTGGAAATGTCCCTATAAATGTCAAAATTTTATGAACATTTTACACTCGGGACTCGGGAGTATTGGGGACCACTTTATTTTGTTTATGACGGTGCAATGTTCGCTTCAATCACAAATTTTCAGTCATAAAAGTTACTCTAAAGGTAGCCATTGACGAGCCTTCCAACAGTCCAAATAGCGTAACTGCAATCCAAAATCGGTCCGTGAATATCAAAAACGTACAATGTTTAATATTAGGATGTCGTCCATTTGGATGAATCCATTGTAACGGCATCCATTTGGAAGGCTCGTCAGTGGCCTGCTTAATATTTATTAAAATAAAGTAGTAGACAGTAGGCAGGTAACAACTTAATCAATCAATGTAGAGAAATAATCATGCGGAGATGCATCTTTTTTATTTATGACGTACCTAGATGTATAAAGTTTTTTTTCTATAAACTTGAATTTCTAGATACCTAATTGCTATTGATTATTGAACTTATTTCTTGAAGTAAAACACAGTTTTTGACATTCCATTAAAATGAACAAGAGTGAAATTCTTGAAATTACAAAAAATCTGGTTTTAAAAACAATACAATTAAAAACGCAAATGGATTTTAGCCGTTATTACAAATATTAGTATCGGTACACAATGATTGCAACGAATAAGAGTTGATAGAAAAGTGCACCTTATTGCACTACTGATAGAGTGCACAATTGAACATATAGTTTAAACAATGACTTCATTTGTTGGTGTTAATTACCTAATCAGGGTTTGTATTAATTAATTATTATAAATATTTTTAGTTCTCCACGAAAGTATTGTTAGGTCTGTGTATCGGGTTTTAACAAACTATTACGTAATTATTTTCTTTGGTTAAACATATTTTGTTTAGACAGAGATATGAGGGCGTATTCGGAAACGAAAATGAGGCTAGCAATTTGATTTCAATATAAGTTCTTTTTAACGAACGAAAATAACTCTATTGCGAACTTGTTCATTTTGAAGTATCTCTTTCTTGTATTATGAGGGGCTGATAGACTATGGGCCCGATTCGGATTTTGAAATAGACATCTATTAGATATCTTTTAGACATCACCAAGATACGATAACGATATGTTTAAGATCTAACCTGTCAAATTTGACATTTGCGCGATTCTGGAGATACTCTTGAATGATTTCCACAGGCTATGACTTAGAGATCCAATTCACATCTAATAGATATCTTACTCTATCTAACGTAAAAGTGACATTGGTTGCCCGAATTGCGCTGTAAAAGAGAACTAGTTGATATCTAAGCTATAACGTATCTAGAGTGGATCTAGTACGTGTCGTCTCTTGTGAATATCTTGAAGTTCGAATACGGCAGTCTGTAACAAGTTGATAAATAGGCATGTTTGGTCATGCTTCTGCACATTACTAGGGTGCTGATATCGGCAGGTGTGACAGTTGACCCGCTAACCTTAGTGAGATAGAAAAAGCAAGAAGGAAAAAAAAGGGTGGGAACGTCGCACCGCCTGCCGGGCTTTACCCTAAAGGTACCGTTCAAATTCAGATTACACCAGCGTTACTGTTGCAGTAATGTAACCGACTGCTTTGCTGCGGGAAACGTACAAAAAGGTAATTTTACAAATTAAAGAGAAATATAAATTCATATTAAATTTAATATCTCAGGACTGACCTTACGGGCAATAAGAATGGGACATGAATAGGGCCAGTACAGCGGTGTGACACCGCTACAACGCGATTGGTTGATGAGTTCGCTTCACGCGCGCGATTGGTCGCAACTAGTTGCGTTAGCCTGCACGATTGGCTCGAATTCGTGAGGGACACCGCTGAACCAGTACCATTTTTAGGGTTCCGTACCCAAAGGGTAAAACGGGACCCTATTACTAAGACTTCGCTGTCCGTCCGTCCGTCCGTCCGTCCGTCCGTCCGTCCGTCCGTCCGTCCGTCCGTCCGTCCGTCTGTCACCAGGCTGTATCTCACGAACCGTGATAGCTAGACAGATAATGTATTTCTGTTGCCGCTATAACAACAAATCCTAAAAACAGAATAAAATAAAGATTTAAATGGGGCTCCCATACAACAAACGTGATTTTTGACCAAAGTTAAGCAACGTCGGGAGTGGTCAGTACTTGGATGGGTGACCGTTTTCCTTTTGCATTTTTTTTTTGCACTATGGTACGGAACCCTTCGTGCGCGAGTCCGACTCGCACTTGCCCGGTTTTTTCGTGTCCGTAAGGCCCGTCCTGAGATGTACTTACGTCAATGGTTGGCGACTTATGTTGTTGCTGCCCTGATTTTTGACTTTTGCGGCACCAATGCACTCGGCAGTACCTTACCTTGAGTTTTCTGAATAATTTTAAAGTCAAACTATAATGTCAAGTGCTACCGTAGAATTTTATCTCGGAACTATGATAATGTAAAACTATCCTATTGTGTAGTACGCTGACATTATTTGCATATGAGATAAGATATAATCATTGTGTGTGTAAGATAAACGTAAACCCCAGAAACGGTGGTATGTGTTTTTATTGAATAACGCATACATATTAATATACGTAGTAATAGTTTAATAAGGAAAAAGGACGTAAATCAATTATGATGTATACTAATAATTTCCGCACAAAAAGTAACGATATCCCATCAAAAACATAAATGTGAATTGAGAGCCAAGTTTAATATTAAGAATATTCGTCGTTGTTGACTTCGCCGAAAGAATTGATTATATAGGTGAAAATAATGCCGGGATAACGCGAGGAAGAAGAAGAAGATGAAGGACAAAGGACGTAAATGTGAGGGGCACGCAATCACGATATGAGTGTTTTGTGCAACAGGTACTTACGTAAAGTATGACTTACGCTAGACTGGGCCGGGGCAGGGCCGGGGCATCCGGTGCTTTGTTTTCTATGGAAAGCACCACGTGCTCACCGATCAGCCGCCATAGAAAATGACACGTCGGGTTGACATAGAACCAATTGTTTCAAAATATTTTCAATAATGTTCATATCCAGAGAAGAAAATGAGGACTACGTTTATATGAATAGGCGATTTCGTGCGGGTTTCGTCTTAAAATATATTTATAAAGGGTCATTCACATAATTCAGGTCAAATTTCACTCGACATTATTTCGATCCATTACAAGGGTCCTCATCAAGAGCACTTACAGCAAAAGGCCAGTCCACGGTCACCGTGACAAGCGATCCGTAATTTTGCTACTAAGGTACTATATTTTAATATGTCTGAGTCTCACGGGAATTTTTAAAGGAAAGTCTAGATACACTTTACCATTACTTTTTTTCAAAAGTTAACATTACTATGTATTAGTTATTATTATTTATTTAACCATTTGACTGTCGAAGACGTCAACTGAGTTCCGACTACGTTCATAATGACACGCCGCACACGATAGGCGTGGCATTTAAAAAAGGGCTTAAATAAAAGAAATAAGTGTTCCGTAAACAAAGTTTTGTACGGAACACTAAAAATTATCTCTAGTTGTCGATTTAATATTTTAGAGTCATTTTTCATATTATACATAGGTAGTCCAAAAAAATATAATCATAAAAAAATGTGTCGTAAAGTTGGCAAAAACTTTGTGACACTTTTGAAATGAACAGTTTAAGTAGACGTGACTATAAAAAACCCAATAGTTTGTGTCAGTTACGTCACTATGTTCGCACTCGTTATTATTTGGAGATACGTCCTTTTATCTATTCTCTATCATTCGTTGCGAATAAATATTCTGCAGAATATGTACTCGTATTTCTATGACGTAGAAATGTTTGTTTAATCGTGTAAATATTATGCTTAATGTTATGTCATTTGGTGATAATTTTTATGTTTACAAAACTGGCTAAGCGGATCTGGTGCACAAAATAATCTGAACGTAACTTTACGAGATAGCGTATCTAGTAATTTGACTGTGCAAACAGTAACAATCTTAACTGTCCATCGGTGGACCTTATGCCTTTTGTACATATTAAGGTTTACAAACTGTCAGTTACTATGTATTGTAGTGTGGGCCGTAGGTACAGTCTGTACGTACGGCATTGTGATGTTTTCTGACATTCTGCGTAGATACGTAGTCGATAATGAGTGATCTTACTAAAAGCAGGCAAGCAGAAGGTCCCGGGTTCAAATCCTGGTAAGGGCATTTATATATGTGTTTATCAAATTATCACAGATATAGTGGAGAGTAGGTCAAAATGCGATTTCGTATTTATGTTTAGTAAAAAAAAATTTTTTTTTGTATGAACAAACGTCATTAATGTAACTACACAAAAAGGAGGATTTCTAAGATTGCTTTTAGGTGCGTATGTTTGCACGTTTGCTAAGATAAGATAAAAGTGTTGTCTTACTTAGGTTGTCGTTAGTTGTTATATATTCATTTTTGACTGACAACGAAGTGCGTTCCTTTTTAGGCAATCGAAATCATGATTGTCTCACTTTTTTAGGTATGGGTTATTACCAGAGGTCGGCGGGGGTGAGCTATTTGCTTTATAATATGACGTAATACATGTCAAATTATAAGGTAAATAGCTCACCCTGTCCGACCTCTGGTTATTACAAAATAATCTCGCAATACGTTACAAATTTTATAAGTATAAAAAAATATTCATCAAAAAGAAAAAAAAGGATTTATCAAAAACTGTTTCTTTAATACGTAAATCGCATTAATTACTTATTTGTTACGTTCCACTGGTATATGTACAGTCAGCAGCAGAAGTTGCTAAGCGGGCGAGGTATTCAAAATTACCTTGACACGCTCTTATTCTCTTAACAATAAAGTCGGGTCAAGATCATTTTGAACACCTGGCCCGCTTAGCAACTTCTGCTGCTGACTGTACTTTATGACAACGGGCGTTTACGCTATTATTAATAACGACGCCCCAATACTAATACTATGCGACGTAGACGCCAATCACCATATGGTGCCTTTACTCGTGGAACGTCACATTTCAGAACAATTGGAAAGTAACAGCGCCTCAAGGAGATAAAATTACTTTGACTTCTACTTCAGAAGTTAAGAACATTAAGGGCCAAAAGAAAATTAATTAAAATTAAGACGGTCCAATGACCGACTTAAACTTCAAGGTTGCGTAATATAGAAGTATACAGAGTGGGCCCGAATAACCCAGCCAACATTCTCCATAACCTAAATCTCGTTTAATTTTGCAGTTATAGATATTTAAAATATACGCATTACTTATATAATATCACACATCATTAATTCCTAACAATGTTAGAAGTAAATTGAAGTTTATGACAATGCACGTGATGCCTATTTACCTTGTGATTAGTTGACATATAAATATACAATCATGACATAACGCTGCACAAAGGTAAGTGTCGTAAAATTGTCAACATATGTGACATATATAAAATATCAGACTGAGCAAAGTCTTGATATGAAACGAAGTAATTTTAATAAATAAATTGGCTCTAGTAAGACTAATGTAGATCTAAATAAATGTGCTTAGCCGAGACATGCAAATGATATCACATTTTTTAAATTAAAAGAAATATGGAAATATTTACTACTCAGTGGAAATGTATTAATGTTTTATGTACCTACATGTGGTACTTAGGTTACGTTATGTAGGTATCTTAGAAGAGGGTTAGATTTATACTATCAGTCTAAAAGGTTTTTTCATAAGTATATAATTAATATATACTTAGGTACATATGTATTCATCAATCGTATTTATAGGATTGTTTGTTTTCCTTGTTTTAGTTTTAGTGTTCCTGTTTGGCTATGATTGGCTGGTAGAGAATGCCTTTTGATATTAAGTTCGTCATTTGCGATGCTCGGAACCGGTTTTTTTTAAAAACCCGATATAGCTCAATATTTTTAACTATTTTGTGCTATGTACGTAGGACTGAATCATATATTTAGGTAACAACTTCGTATTATTAGATTGTCCCATTATAAATGAAATAATAAACCAAATAACGAAAAAGATCGTAATAATACCGGTATTTTTTGTATGAAGAAAAAACTGGTTCTGAGTCTTGGTCATTTGTACATAATTGTATATCTTCGTGCAATAAATTCTAAATATTATAAATATTACCCGAGTGACTTAAAGCACATCACCGGTCTGAAGTTGTCCTACTGTACCTCGTTAAACGTAGCTGTACTTTTTTTTAATTAAATTATTTTTTTAGAGGACATCAGGTTTCTAGGACAGCTATCCCCGTTTAACCATTAATCTAGATTGCCTGGATTAAAATATAAGTAGGTCAACAGCGGGGCACAATGTCAGCAGTCTGTTACTTAGCCGGCATTACCGTTCCTCCGAGCGTTTAGCCTCGACCGACCAATATAATGTGGCCTTAAGGTCCTAAAATATTTAGAGGACTCCTGTAAAAGGTGAAATGGGGTGTGCTCAAATAGCATGCAATGCATGAACACTCCAAAATGTAATTTCTTTTGTAGGATGTACTTTCAGTGTTTGAACAGACGAAGCCAGATTTAGCAAAAAGGCAAAAGGCCGGTCTACGCACACGCCGCCGTGTGATCTCGCCTTTAACCTTTATTTTTTTCTTGATTATTTCCTCATTAGCTTCGCTATTATTACAGAAAAATGCCTATTAAACCCTTTTTTAAGTATTTTAATCTCAGTATCTTTTTTACTTTTATTCGTTAAACTATGTTAGGTTAGGTTATTCTGCCTCACTCTGTATATTTAATCATAATATACAACATTATTGAATGAAACAAAGGTTCATCAATCAACACGACGTTAACTGCTACAATGCAATCTAGAGTGCAAGCGGACAACAATAACAGTAAACATAAACCTACATTACTGATAATAGGAGTTATTGCTCTGATAGTGCAAGTGTTTGGACAGGCTGGCTAACGATGGAAGCTAGAATCTATGGGCCCGATTCGCATTTTGAAATAGACATCTATTAGATATCTTTTAGACATCACCAAGATACGATAACGATATGTTTAAGATCTAACCTGTCAAATTTGACTTCATTTTGAAGTATCTCTTTCTTGTATTATGAGGGGCTGATAGACTATGGGCCCGATTCGGATTTTGAAATAGACATCTATTAGATATCTTTTAGACATCACCAAGATACGATAACGATATGTTTAAGATCTAACTTGTCAAATTTGACATTTGCGCGATTCTGGAGATACTCTTGAACGATTTCCACAGGATATGACTTAAGAGATCCAATTCACATCTAATAGATATCTTACTTTATCTAACGTAAAAGTGACATTGGTTGCCCGAATTGCGCTGCAAAAGAGAACTAGTTGATATCTAAACTACGTGTAACGTATCCAGAATGGATCTAGTACGTGTCGTCTCTTGTAAATATATTGAAGTTTGAATACGGCATAATGATTAGTTTCTGAAGTTGTAAATGTAGGTACTCCGGTAATAGGTAATATTTTTTAATACATACTCGTACACATAATCACGCCTATTTCCCGGAGGGGTATGCAAAGACCACGGATTTCCACTTGCTACGATCCTGACATACCTCTTTGCTCCCTTCACTTTCATAACATTCCTCATACACGCTCGCCGGATTAGGGTGCTCTTGACCTAGCCTTTCTTCAGGATTTCCCCGATCTGATCAGAGAGAGCCCGCCGAGGTCTATCCCTCCCAACTCCCACTTCCTCTTCTCCCTTATACACTCTCTTAATAATATTTTAATATGACTTAAGTTATAACTTTTAAAACGCAATAAAGAAATGTTTTTAGGGTTTTCGTACCTCAAAAGGAAAAAACGAAACTCTTATAGGATCACTCGTGCGTCTGTCTGTCTGTCCGTCTGTCACAGCCTATTTCTCGGAAACTACTGGACCAATTAAGTTGAAATTTGGTACAGATGTAGATGTAAATTAGCGACCCAAAGATGGACATGTTTTATTATAACTTTAAAATGCATAGGTTCGAAGTTATTTAAGAAAATAGCCAAAAAATTACAATTCCCCCCTTTATTTCTGAAACTACTGGGTCTAAAATTTTGAAAAAGACACAAAATAGTTCTTTACCTATAGATGTCAGGAAAACCTATTAGAAATGTGCAGTCCAGCGTGAGTCGGACTTATGTACGGAACCCTAGAAACGCGAGTCCGACTCTCACTTGGCCGGATTTTTCCGTCTGACACGACCTTTCGTTGCTAACGAAATCAACACACACGGACTACCGATATAATAATATTTCCGATGGCCGTCGCGGATGGGTAGTGTGAAACGTTGACCCTTCAGGACCACTGACCCTTGATGTGATTAGGGCCAGGGATATGAGAGGTCATTAGATATAGCTCTGATATAGCCTAGATATCATATCATTGCTTTTTTATTGACCTACGCCATTCGAATTTAAAAGAAGCGGGCCTACCGCGAACCACGTTTGATGTCATTGTGTTGCCCCTCTGTCGCACTTGTGGATTCGTACGTAAGAGCGACAGGGAGGCAACACGTCGAACGTGGTTCGCAGTAGGCCCTTAGATTCCTAAATTACTGAACACTTTTTTGTTCAAAAAAGTTTAGCAAATAAACTTTTAAGCACCATTCCACTAAACCGGGGTAAACCTGTTAAACTTAGTGTTACCATGGTTACCAGTACAATTTAACACTGGGTTAATGGTTAACGGGTTAACCCCGGGTTAGTGGGATGGCACAAGTGGCCCTAAAGGGCATAAGGATATAAGGATGCCAAAAATTATTATTTTTCACTATCATTTTGCAATAAAATTCAAAGTCATAGTGGGAAATATATTCCCTCCACCTTATAAAGGCTTAATAAAGTGCCGATTTGTTTGCACTCACGTAATGTTCACTTACAAATATACAGGGTGCTTCCTGTAACAGGAGCAATAAATTAAACTAAAGGCTCCTCAAACTGACCATCATTTGTTCAGCAACTTTTAAAAATTATGAATCCTTTAGACTTCTTCTTTTTCATACAAAATAAATATTGCCTTCAATGTACGCTGACATCAGTGTGTTTGACGTTACTTGTCACGCTTTTAACATAACAAATTTTGCAATACATTGCGTCTTAGACAAGGCCTGTTCACTTCCTAAGAAAGTTATGTCCCCAAATAATTGCGCATGTGTGCGCCTTAATCTTCTATGTGTGCGTTGGCCTCCGGGAAAAAGTTGCGAGTAATAAAAATAAAAACATTTTTCTACAGCAACATTGCTCCCAACTCTGATTTAAATTATCACGAATTTTATACAATATTAATCATAAAACGGGACTTAAAACGCTTAAAACTTAATTACATGCGATTAAGTTTTATAATGAATATTTGCTTCCAACTGTCTTTATCAATGTTCATAAAATATATGGAGGGTAGGTACGTCTACCCACCATAATAAAAAATATATTTATCAATGACTCTGTCCAACTGCTGTGGTTAAAGTTCATAACGAAAATTTTATTTATTAACTCTTTAAATAATACATACAACGTGTACCGCTACGTACCACTTAAGACTGTAAGTCAATGCACATAGAAAATGTGCTAAATGCGGAGCAACGGCTGTTGAAGCAGCCAGAGTGAAATTTACAACTTTAACGTGGGTTCAGAAGGAACCGAGTCATAACGCATCTGGAAAGCGTATTAATTAACCGTGAAGAAATGTATGAATACAAGTTGGAAATCTGTGTAAAATGCCGTGTGTAAAGTGTAGTGTATCTGTGTGTAAAGTGTAATAGGTAGGCATGCCTAATGTTATTTGTATAAAAGGTACTGAAAACTTTGTGAATGCGCTTTATTAATGTCTATTTTTAGGGTTCCGTACCTCAAAAGGAAAAAACGGAACCCTTATAGGATCACTCGTGCGTCTGTCTGTCCGTCTGTCCGTCTGTCACAGCCAATTTGCTCCGAAACTACCGGACCAATTAAGTTGAAATTTGGTACACATATGTAAGTCTGTGACCCAAAGACAGATATGTAACGTCAACAAATGAATTTTAAACATAGGGGCTACTTTTGGGGGGTAAACGATAAAATTAAAAAACAAAGTTTTGAAAACTATATCGTGTTACATATCAAACGAAAGAACTCATTTTGAGAATCTCAAATATATTTTTCTTATAAATTTAAGATAAAACGTTTAGAAGTTATTCAAGAAAATAGACAAAAAATGACCATTCCCCCCCCCCTCTTCTGAAAAAAATACACAAAATAGTCCTTTACCTAAAGATGTCAGGAAAACCTATCAGAAATCTAGAGTCAAGCGTGAGTCGGATTTAAGAACAAAAATGCGGTTAACGTTTTTTTAGGGACACAGCCGCAATGGTTTAAGTGAAACGTGATGTAGACAGCTATTGCGAAGGCCCTAGGCCGATGGCTAGGCCCGAAGCTCCCCAAAGAGGCGTGCCTTTAGCTTCAAGCGAGAGTCTGTATCTGGCACATAGTCGCAATGGTACTTGTAGTACAATCAACAGCAGAAGTTGCTAAGCGGCCGAGGTGTTCAAAATTACCTTGACATGCTCTTATTGTCTTAACTATAAAGTCGCGTCCAGATCGTTTTAAACCACTCTCCCGCTTAGCAACTTCTGCTGCTGACTGTACTGATTGATTAGGTTACTATTGTTACGTGTTTTAAAAAGCAGTAGGTATACAGGGTGGCTAAAAAATAAACTAAGTGTATTCCCGTTGCCAACGTGCAACCTTGAAATCGCGAAGAAAAATTTGGCTGTTTCATACATTTTGGCTGGTCCGTTTTCTATGGGAGGATACTTCTATTTTCGCGATTTCGGGGTTGGTCCCATACTAAAAGTTGCTCAGTATAATCCCAAAACCTCCTTGGCTACGGGAATACACTTATTTTTTGGTCACCCTGTAGGTATTATCTCTCTTCGGCCTTCGCTTTTAAAACACTTTCGGAAGTTGTAGGAAGCGCGACCCGTCGGACGCTCGAGTTTTCAGCTCTACGCATTTGGACACTTGTAGGTACACCGAACAATATTCGGCATTTAATCTTCAGAGATGTAGAGATATGCCACCACGCCAGAAAACTTCATGTTACATCTGGTTTTTGATTGACCCATTCGGGTTTTTCAAGACGTTTCACTCACGTCACGTTTCACGTACAAAAAAAATTTTGTAAATTGTGTGATGTACCCTTGAAACGCGAGTCCTACTCGCACTTGACCAGTTTTTTATTTTATTAAGTTGCCAGTTTTCAGTGTATATTTTTATATGTAAAACATTTTTTAATAAATAATATATATAATGTTATAAACATAAACATGCCTTTTATTTAAATCAATTGATAATACCACAAACAAGAGGTAATATTTGCATCTTGCATATATTTCGTGATATGAAGATAACAAATATGTTTATCAACAGAATTACTACCTACCAATACCCGCCAGGCTAAACCGGTTGTCAACTTTAGTTCCATTGGTACACAAAGACGGCGCCACTAGTATAAACGTATAAACGGTTGGGGACATTTTTTTGTATGGAGTTACCGTTCTTCTCCTAGTGAGTATTATATTCTTTGGTCTTAGAATAAACTTTAAAGTGACATAAAAATCAAAACATGAGTTTGTTGTGCAAATGTTTGTCAGTTTGAGGAGTACAGCCTACAGTTTCATTTATTGCTCCTGTTACAGAAAACACACTGTATTTATTAGGTTTTGCATTAGCATGTTGGTGTAAATTTTATTAGATACCTATCTAAATTGTGAATATAGTAAATAAGGTAAACGTACTGGTGCTCGATGAGGTCCCAGTACTTATCTTGAAACTTAATTCATTGTCAATAGGGGTGACAGCAAGGTGTCATCTATTGGGCATTAGCATGTCGAGATCTAGTACGTTTACCTTATATTTATTTTGTTTTGCGTTAGCATGTTGGTGTAAATTTTAAAAGTCACCTATCTAGAAGTTGTGAATATAGTAAGTACATATGTGCACAAGTCATCAATTAAAACTACTGATAAAAATATTTTTATTTACTGGCGGCATATTGTCGGTAATTTCAACAAACGTTTGCCTTTGTGTATCGTAGCTAAATGTGAATATTTTGAATAGTTTTGTTTTAACAAAAACAAAACTATTCAAAACAGTCACTTTCACAACACACAACACACAACAGACACAACAACAACAACAGTCAACAACAACAACAACAGCAACAGTCGCTTTCGTAAAACTAGTGCCTACTTCAAATCATGGGATTAGTTGTCAAGCAGACCCCAGGCTCCCATGAGCCGTGGCAGAATGCCGGGATAACGCGAGGAAGAAGAGTTTTGTTTTAATTAAAGGATGACTCATACCGGTTATACTTTGACTACTTAAACAAATAATAAGTTTTTGGCAAAAATTTCATTTTATCGCTATCATACAAGCTTTTATCGCTGACTGTACTTTTTTTCCACAGGCAACTAATACTCATCGAGGCAATTCTAAGAACCCCAAACACAATTAGGTTTCGTTGTTTTATCACAGAGTTCCTATGGCCACCTCCGGTCTCCATCATCAGATCAGCTCGATGACACCATAATATTGCATTATCACGTATGTATGCAAAATTTCAGCTCAATCGGAAACCGGGAAGTGGATCAAATTTAACTTGCAAGATTTGATTACACACTGACAACGGCCAGGTGAAACTAAATAAAAGCTTGTAATAAAGGCAAGAGCTGTAAGCCTCAATACCAATACTTGTATATTATTAGGGCGTAAAAGAAGCGGTGTAAGTCTCATTATTATTCACTTCAAATCTTGACGCAACTGAGCGCAATTAGAAAAGTTCTAGGTCAAAGGCAATTCCGGTAAAAATAATAAAATTCTTCTGTTTATAAATCTATATAATAATAGTCCCGCCAATTATACATTGATCATTCGAACTTTAAGATACGGCAGTTAATGGATCTAGAAACGATAATAATATGGATTAGATATGTCAGTGTCAAATGTGACGTTTACGTACGAATAAAAACGTCACTTTTGACACTGATACATGTAATCCATATCGTTTCTAGATCTGTCGTACTTGATTCGATCTCGGACTGAACTCGTAATTGACATATCATATCTTAAAGTTCTAATAGAGGCAGTATGTCTGCAAGCTGATATGAAAAGCGGCATAAATATAAGTAACTTATATCTATGTCTAGTATTAGTTTTTGTGCCTAAAAATTGTAACAATACAAACTGCACTATTTTCTTTGTTTGAATTACAATTAGTAGCAACTAAAACTACTACCTGACATAGACGTAATTTCGATTGTATGGCGGCGGGGGATTGTGTGTCGTGTGACTTGACAACAAGCGACGACAGGGCTATAACCGCGAAAATCGAAGTTCGCAAATTGCGGGGATTTTTCTCTATCACTCTAATTACGCCTTCGTTGGAGTAAAGGAGAAAGATCCCCGCAATTTGTGAATATCGGTTTTCGCGATACCTAGCCGCTCAGGTGTCGCCCCCTATCGTGCCTACCCGTGCGGAATGTACGTTATTCTGCACGTAAAGTATATGTTACGCTTCGTAAGTCACATTCCTTTTGCCCTTTTGGGTCAAACTCGCGAAGAATAACAAAACAACATCTGGGAGACCGAACTTGCTCGGGAAACATATAAAAACTCAAAAATGCGCGTTTTCCCAGGGATAGGAAATAGATAGACCGATTTATCGCCCCCGAAAACCTGCAAATTTCATCGAAATTGTTAAGCCGTTTCCGAGATCCCCGAAAAATATTTTAAAGAAACAAAAATTGCTCGTTTAAAGGTATTAGATATATTTATCTTATATTCCCGAATGATAAAGATAGGTTGGTACGAGTATATTTTAATGTCATCAACGGGTCGTGATAAAAGGTATTTGTAATATGGGCCTTGTTGCCTGATTTAAATTTCTAAATAAATAAATAAAATTTAATTTATCCTTTTTTTTTCCGATGTCTCCGCCACTAACTGATGGGGTCACGGAAGACTGACATACCAGGAAAATGTCAATGGAGATTATGTGTACAATGTTGCAAACTGATAGGTACTGTGTTTAAAAAAAACAGATAGGCATTGTGTTAAAAAAAAACGCAAAACTGAAATAATAATTTTCGATTGGCGTTTGTAAATAATATTTTTTGATAGGGTTGTCATCTTGGCTAGGAGCTTTATTTCTGTGACTTATGTCGAACAAAACTACTCTAAGATTTTATGCTAAGTAAGTACATATATCAAATTTTAAGGCATTAATATAACGTTATTCATCATATTATACTCTACAATCATTTTATACTCTAAGCGAATTTTTTAATGACATTATAATTCAATAATATTGTTTATAAAGATAATTACATCAAAAATTCTCCTCTCGTTCAAATTGTAAATATGTAAGATATTGCAGTGCCCAACAGGGTTCACAAAGACCTAGCTTATAAGTTTTTACCACCACCACTTTAATAAAATATTGAGTATTGAGTTATTCGTAGACTTACTCTTTTGCATATTATATAACAACAAAATTCCATTTCCTTGCGGAAGTACGAATAGCAAGGATATATACCAGGGAAAATCCATACGTACTATAATATAGGTAATAATATAAACGTCAATCCGTATTTCAATTCAGCAATTTTAGCATGTAGAATGACATACGGTCTGATTCGAACTTTAAGATTGGTCAAAAATTTGGTATAGATACGATATGGATTGGATATGTCAGTGTCAAAAGAGACGGTTCTTCAAACAAAAAACGTTAATTTTGACACTGGCATATCCGATCCATATCGTGTCTTTAGCAAATTTTTGACGTATTACGTAATATTTCATATGTATAGCACGTATGGATTTCCCCGATTGCTTAACATTTCTTTAAACAAAAACGTCACTTTTGACACTGACATATCTGATCCATGTCGTATGTTTATCTTATTGACGAATCTTAAAGTTCGAATCAAGCCGTAAGCTCCGGGTAAGGATTTAGGCAATGTACTCGTACTTTATTCCTTGAAATCTTCCCCCTGGGGAAAGCGAAGGGAAATTACACAATTCAAATCCCACGGAAGCAAAGCTGTGGTGGAATTATTTCTTTATTTTAACCATATTTTACAATGGAAGAATGTACTCGAGGTTTTCGCCTTAAGGCAAGAATTTTATTTTAGGATTTTTTTTTCTTACTTACACGTGTGTTTTACATTCGTTAATCATTAAAACCTTAAATCATTTTCTTAAAATAATATTTTACCTAAAAAAACATACTTATAGTATATCCAAAATTATTCTCCTTAAGTTTTGATAGGGTACACAAACGCAAACGTTTGTTAAAATTATCAAATAAATGTCACTATCAACAATATGCGAAGAAAAAAAAAACGTACTTTTGGTCCAACCTGTACAATCAAAACATTGGGTCAAACATAAACTTATAAAATGTGCAGGTTTTTTTTATAAAGTCACATAATAACTTATGAATGAGTGTCAGTCGTTCGTACGTAAAAGCTTGTGGTTAAAAACGTTACTGAGTCAATCACGACTCATATAATTAATAACACAAGGAAATTGCAGTGTAATATAGAAACAAGCTTCCGCCCGTGCCTTCGTCCGCGTAAAAATCGTTACCTTGCGAAACACTCCTTAACCCGTTTAGTATTTGGGTCAAACACATTTTTACTGCCTGATTCGAACTTTAAGATACGTCAATTAATATATCTAGAAACAATATGGATTAGATGTGTCAGTGTCAAAGAAAGTGTATGAAGAAACGTCACATTTGACACTGACATATCTAATCCATATCGTTTCTAGATCTATTAATTGACGTACTTATCTTTACGTTCGAATAGGGCTGTTAGACTCTGGTACCTACATAGATATCTCGTTTTTCTTATTAGTGTTCCGTACAAAACTTTGTTCACGGAACATTTATGGAATCACTGCTGTCTTGTTTGAGTCTCAAGTACTACTGAATAAATGTATCCCACCAGTAAAGGTGCCACGTAAAAAATAGCTTTAGATTCCCTTAAATCTGCGATGTATACAGGAATTACGCGAACGAGTTTGCTATAAAATGTGTATGATGTGTGTGTGTATGTGTGTGTATTTACTTCTAATACTTTTCACCTCCATAGGATTTCCGATATAGCAAGAACCCTAAATGGCATAACAATCCCTTATGGTGACTGTACGTACTTGGAGGTGTCCCAAAATTTGCTATACAGTTTTTGCGTAAATGAGGAAAAAGTATCTGAACAATTAAACATACACGCATTCGCATTTATAATAGTAGTAGGAAAGTACTTACGGAAAACCGCATAGCAACATAACTTTAGTAATAATGCCGGGAAAAACAGTTTTCCTTTCGATATGCGGGCAAATTGGTTTTGGCAGTTCCAATGAGTTTCGTATGCCTTAGTGATTATAGTGACGTAACAATTTTTTTTATTACGTAAGGGAATGTGGAATGAGTATTATTACATTGTATAGGTACATAGAAAGTAATACATCTGAAATAAACATAAATATGAATTAATTCGTGATTCATGCACAAAAATACCCCAAACAATAAACACACCTACGTTAAATGCGCATACAAAAGCCTTATGTGAAAGAATTATCGTAAAATGCTGGCACATCGAAAATAAAAATATTGCTTTTATTATTTTTCCTTAGACGTATAAAACAAGGATAAAAGCACGTTTTACCCGCCTACGCGACAGGCTGTGTCGTACTTACTACTACGTGTACTTGTTAACCCAGAAAAACCGGCCAAGTGCGAGTCGGACTCGCGCACGAAGGGTTTCGTACCATTACGCAAAAAACGGCAATTAATCACGTTTGTTGTATGGCAGCCGCACTTTAATATTTATTAAATTCTATTTTTAGTATTTGTTGTTATAGCGGCAACAGAAATACATCATCTGTGAAAATTTCAATTGCCTCGCTATCACAGTTCATCAGATACTGACAGATAGAAAGGCAGACAGACGGACAGCGGAGTCTTAGTAATAGGGTCCCATTATTACCCTTTAGGTCCGTACCCACACACACACGCGTCCGTACACAGATTATATCCCTACTTACTTGGGGCCCGTTTCTCAAAAGCTTGTAACTTGTGATACAAGCGGATGTCACTTGTTTTTGTAGGTACCTATACATATTATTAAATAAATTTAAACCTCATACATTTCCAATTAGCAATAAAATTATTCTCTGAACTAGATAAGAGTACTTTCCTACATACAATACTCCAATCATATCACGCATATCAGCACATTACATGTATATTCATGAAATATTAGCTTATTACTCACGATACCGATATAATTGACACAGAATCGATTCTAGGTAAAATGTAGCTCGTATTTCACCAGTATCTGGCTAGTTAGCCTAAATACTGGACCTAGTTTTTGTGACTTTTATTAGGGCCCGAATCGGATTTTGAAATAGATATCTATGAGATATCTTTTAGATATCACCAAGATACGATGACGATATGTTTAAGTTCTAACCTGTCAAATTTGACATTTACGCGATTCTGGAGATACTATTGAACGATTTCCACAGGATATGACTTAGAGATCCAATTCACATCTAATAGATATCTTACTCTATCTAACGTAAAAGTGACATTGGTTGCCCGAATAGCGCTGCAAAAGAGAACTAGTTGATATCTAAACTATAACGTATCTGGAATGGATCTAGTACGTATCGTCTCTTGTGAATATCTTTAAGTTCGAATACGGCAGCTAGTTTTTGTGACTTTTATTAGTTGCTGCATCATTTGTAACTGTCTTTGTTAACCTGGTTAACCCTTTACGAACGTTAGGAACCAGAAGACTTTTGACTAGAGATGCACCGGAGAGTCGGTTACTATCCGGTATCCGGCCTATCGGGCCATTATTTTAACATCCGGCCGGATACCGGATAGTGGCCTACTATCCGGCCGGATACCGGATAGTAACATTGCTTCATTTCGGAGTAAACAAAATTCGAATAAGAAACAGTCACGGTTATAATCGTACTCGTTTATTATATTAAAACAATTTCAACATTCCACTCACTTGCACGCGCACTCATTTCGAACCTAGAAAATGAGTCCGCGCGAACGTTAACTACGACACAGGTCAAAACCTGTACTATGCGCACCTGAAAAACCGAAATGTAGGTATAGTTCCGCCGGCCGAATATTCGGCGGCCGGATACCGAATATTCGGCCGATGGTCAGGCCGAATATCCGGTATCCGTTATCCGGCCAAACAACTATCCGTTGCATCTCTACTTTTGACCCTCAATGGCACAGTGTTAAAAAGTGTTTTTTTATCTTGAGGAAATCGTTATCCAAATCCATCTTTTCTTCAACCGGATTTTTTTTATCGATATTGATAAAATATGACATCTCCCTATTACGTTTAGATTATTGCTAAGATGCTACTATTATTGCTGCTGATTGTACAATTGAAGTCAATTTGTTTGAATAAAATATATGACCTTTTCTATGACATTTATGTTTTACTAAAATTTAAATCACATCTATTCACAACTCAGTTAATGAAAGCAGTTTCAATAGTCCAAAACTAACATGAGGCCATTCAATATACCCGCTGAGGTCTGCGGTTTGGGTCGCAATCCTCTAGGGGTAGGTTGTATTAGTTCTAACAAGGGTTGAAAGTTAAAGGTATCGTCAACAACTATTTATTTAATTCAAATTTCCGACAATTTTTGAGTTTATTTGATTCGAAAATCGAGTAATAACTATTGAGTCATTATAGATCGTTAGCTTGTTGAGTGGAGCGAATTTATTCTTAGATATCGAAATTCCGGGCTTTTCTTATGGCTCCTCTACACGATGGGCCAATGCCGGCCACTCCAAGGGACGCAGCCATGCGGCAGAATGAGATAGCAATATCAATTGCTCCCTCTAACGCATAAATGCGTCCCTTGGAGTGACCGGCGTTGGCCCATCGTGTAGAGGAGCCTTTAGAACAAAAATGAAAGATCAGTTAGCACCTTAAGCTTAATTACGATTCAGGTTTCTAATAATGCAGCTACATTTTTATTCAAATCTAAATGATACTTTAAGAATTATATAGATATAGAACCAAATCCCCACCCTCTGAGATATCTAAGATATCTAACTTCGTTTGAGGCAGATTTCATACGTACGTATTAGTTAATATGAGAAGCTCTGACAAACTTAGTTTTAGTACCTGCCCACATAAGATAGTTCCTACATAACTTGTAATTAAGTTTCAATGTTTTACTACGCACGACTTGTTCTTAGATACTGATGAAGTTATTACTTTGAAAACTAAAGTGTCATTCTATGGAAGTTGATAACTATGTAAACAAACCCCCATATTGAAATTGTCTCTGAATTATGAATTTACTAGTGACTTTTGTTTACATAGTTAGCAAGTTCCATAGAATGACACTTTATGGTCCACTTTTTGGAACAAGTGTCTTTTTTTTATTCTTCTTATTCTAACAAATATATTTAGGTTGACATGGCTAGGAAGGAACTTCTGTCTATACATGAAAAATCTCTTCAAATAATATGCCAAGGCGGTAGCTACCAAAACCTGGTTTAAAAATAAAAAGCTAGCAACCATTTATCCTGTTGTTTCCATTAAAGTTTACCTTTTTTTTCTTTGTTACAGGCTTTCAAGCTGTTCAAACGGAGCAAAAGCCGCAAGAGCGCCCGCAACCGCATCTCGCCCCTCGTGCGCTCACCATCTTACTCTGGCACCGTCGACGCTCGCTCCGAGATCGACATCCAACGCTACTGTCCTTGCAGAGCCTCCTTACCACCTCTCCACATCCCAAGCGAAAGCATCGATGGATACAGCAGCTGCAATAGCTACGACAGCTCACGTAACGAAAGTTTACGGAGTTACGAGTGTGGATACAACTGTGCGCGATCGGATTCCGCCTATGAATCCGCCAGAAGCAGCCCGGCTAGAGCACCGGTCTGCTATGCCACAGTCACATATTTTAACGTTAACGACAGCGAGGATAGCAGCAGTATCAGAACAGAATATACGCTACTAGATTATGATGTGGAGGACAGAGAAATGGACGGGACTGAGGAGAGAGCGCAGAATTTTATCAACGAAAGCTTGGAGCTAGTTAGCACTTTATGAATTAGTTTTAGCTAAGGTAGATTTTGTATGATATTATAGTGTTTTGTTTTGGATTAGCTTTAAAATAGTTATAACTGTGGTGTGTTCTTGATGAAAAAAAAAGTTCTCTCTCGAAAGTAGGTAGTCCTTTTCCACGAAATAGACTGCAATGGACTTTAAAATAAGCAAACAATCAAAGGCTTTGAAGTCAACACGCCACGGTAAACTAATATTATATCAAAGAAACGAATTAGTTTGAGTTGTATTTGACTGTTTAGTGTAGGTAGATATAAATTAATGTTTGTGTAACAAAATAATATCGAAATATGGCATATAACCAGCATCTGGCGGTCTGCATGCAAGTGTTAAATAAAAAAATATGTAGAGATAAAAATTCACTGGCAAATTTTGGACTTTTTTCTTATATGGCTTTGCCGTAGGAGGCTACTGATTCCACAAAATGAATAAAAAACTATTGAATTTGTTAGCTGCTTGTATATTGCGTCTACCAAAGTTTGTGTGATATCATAAAGTATAATTAAATATAAGGTTAGTATAAATGACCACTGTACTGCTAATGCCGGTCAATATCATATCATAAATAATAATGATTAGAGATGCACCGGATATCCGGTTATTATCCGATATCCGGCCTATCCGGAGGTTATTTTGATATCCAGCCGGATACCGGATAGTGACCTACTATCCGGCCGGATACCGGATACATTGCTTGATTTCGGAGTAAACAAAGTTGGATTTAAGAAACAGTCACGGGCGTCACGGTCATTATCTTACTTTATTATTTTAAATCAATTTAAACGTTCCATAGTCATGCATGCGCACTCATTTCGAACCTAGAAATCAGTCCGCGCCAACGTTCACTACTAAACAGGTCAAAATCTGCACAATGCGCACTTGAAAAACCGAAATGTAGGTATAGTTCCGCCGGCCGAATATTCGGCGGCCGGATAACGGATATTCGGCCGATGGGCAGGCCGAACATCCGGTATCCGGCCAAACAACTATCCGTTGCATCTCTAATAATGATCATAAATACCTACTGTATATTATATCCGACAATGTCACAACATCAAAGTGTCTACAAACTGGGGTTTATTGAAATATGTTTTTCGAAATTTTATATTTTTCATATTTATTTCATGAATTGCTTTTTCATAAAATACAAATAATTTAATGCATGAATGTCATTCAATGTATCCGCGCATTTAAAATTTATTCGTAAGTTTTCAACATTCCAAATCTGAATATTACATATTATGATTTTGATACACGACTGAGCAGTGTAGTCATTGTTAATAATTTGGTAATTTTATATATTACATATGTATATTCTATGTCGTTGATCTCAATTAAATTTTATTACCTAGCCATTAAGTTTCTCTCCTTCGTTCCAATTTGTAATTTTAAAACACTTAAGTATAGGCAGATATAGTAAAAGAAAACTAACTCTGTAACGACTTAGACAGAACAAAGTGTAATATGTTATATTTTCTTAAAATTTTAACATTTATGGTGACATTTCCAGACTTTGCAGAGTTAAGTTGGTGCGACTATAGATACTCGTGAAATCTAAAACGGTCCGGGTCCAGACCGAGGCATCTGACACTTCGTTTTTACAAGCAAGCTTTGTTTTCAAGCATAAGTAACATACCCATCATGTAGGTACAGGAACCCATCATAGGAAACAAAGTGACGGGCGCCCCGGCCCAGACCCGGACCGGTATACATCATGTGGCCCATTACAAGGGCGAATAATTAAAACAATCTACGTTTTAATTATTCTTTCTTACTACTCCTCAAACTAGACAATGTTTGTTCAACGACTTTTAAAAATAAGTTGAGACTTGGATTTTAAAACACTTTAAAATTTATTCGAACACGCAATATATTACGAAATTGATTATGCCTGTACGGTAACAAGACTGACAGGCAATCACGCGTATTCGGGAAACGAGATAATCACAAGATCTAGAAACGATATAGAGATCAACTTGATTTACATTAGATATCGACTAGATGTGACTTGGATATCTAAGTCATAACTTGTCGAAATCGTTCAAGAGGGCCTCCAGAATCGCGGAAACGTCAAATTTGACATATCTATCTTACAAATATCTTTAAATTATCCACATCGTAAATTGTTGAGGTCTAGTAGAGATCTAATTCATTTCCCGAATCGAGCCGAATGTCAGTTAGACGGAATTTAAATTTCATTGAAAATACCTACATATTATTTAGTTTGTTTGAAAAAGGGACAATCTTAAGACTACATAATTTAAATAGTTATTGAATAAAAGTTATATTGTTTGAGGAGTAGAATCTACGTTTTAATTATTCATCAAATGTAAAATGAAACGAAAATGTTTTTATATTTCGGTTGTAACCCAGGTAGCCTTGTATTTGAATAAATGTATGTTATTACTTGATTTAGTTGATTCTGTATCCTAATTGGCTAAAATTGCCAATCATTTGCGATTGGGAACGCGAAATAAGCTCGTATTGAAGAAATTCCACCATTTACAAACATTGTACGAAGGGGGTTGTAATAAATTGATGTCATAATTACCGTCGTATTTTATTTGGGTTATTGGAGGTTGGAGGGTTTGGAGCGAATTGCCAGGGAGTCAATAACCTTTATATAGGTATCCGATGTTATTGTCAAGGGTAACAAACATCTGAATTGATATAACCTTGGGAAATTTTCATGAAAGCCACTTCTGAATAAACCAGTAAGAGAGATATTCGCTTGTATACCTAAAACACTCAAGGAGAGGCTTAGAAAATTGTGCCTTTCCAATACTTAGATAATTCTGTTTTTCTCGATAAAGTACCTACTTCTTTAATTTCCTTTGATTTTCTGGTTCGCATTCATATTTATTTATTTATATTATATATGTATGCATTTTTTGTATTGTTATATATCTATTTGTATATTTGTAGTAATGTGTAGGTATTCAAACTTGCATTTCATTAATTTTAATGATTGTACACTTTTGCTTTTGTTTGTCATTCATCGTTCCTTCTGTCCCACTCGTTTCCTCAAAGGTTAACTGAAAGAGATCCCATACAGGGATAAGTTCGCCTTTGTTGTATTTAATTCACTATATAACTGTATTGAATTAAATACACTTACATACACTTTTATTTTTATGCACAATAAAGTATATGCATACATACATAGGTACATACAAGCGAATATCTTTTTAACCTAATAAGGCCCACTTGCACCATTCCACTAACCCGGGGTTAAGCGGTTAAACTAGTAACCTAGTGTCAAATTGTATGGCTAACTATGGCAACTCCTGGTTTAACCGGTTAACCTCGGGTTAGTGGAATGGTGAAAGTGGGCCTAAGTGATATAAGTTCCAGTCCTTGTAAAGCCCACATACCTTTGGCTTTTTTCCTCTTGGGTCTTGCAAGTTACCAATTTACTCAAAGGATTATTAATATAAAGATGAAAAGAGGAGGAATATGAACGAGATGGTCGTAAGGGGCCCACTGACTAACAGTCCGCCGGACGATATCGGCCGGTCAGTTGTTCGGAGCTGTCAAATTTTTGATCCAACTGACAGGCCGATATCGTCCCAGGCGGCCTGTTAATCAGTGGTCGGCTTTATTAACTTCAGTGTTCGCGGTAGGCCTCCTTAAAAAGCAAGTATGAAGTGGTGCCAAAGTACGGTGAAGCACGAATCTGCCACTCCTCCGGATTATACCGACTTCAGTTACTTGAGAGGCTTCACCGGAATCTTGGCTAAAAATAAATACCTACTTATTCCTGAAGTAGGAAGTCCGCCATTTCTAAATTTTTCCTGTGTTTGTGCAATAAAGTTTAAATAATAATAAATAAAAAAAAGGAGACGTCCGAGTGCTCGCCACTGTCGAGGTGTCAGGGTACAATACAAATACAATACAATACAATACAATACTCTATATTTATTGCACACGTCACATATTTCACAATAAGCGCCCTTAACATAAACAAACGACCCAATTCGAACTTTAAGATACGTCAATTAATCGATCTAGAAACGATATAGATTAGATATGTCAGTGTCAAATGTGACGTTCCTTCAAACAAAAACGTCACTGACACATCTCATCCATATCATTTCTAGATCTATTCATTGACGTATCTTAAAGTTCGAATCGGTTAGAAAGACAATTGGATAGAGGTAACAACAGTAAGTAAATGTAATATTAAATATTGTTTTTTTAATGATATAGGAGGCATATGAGCAGACGAATCATCTGAGGTAAGATTACCGTCGCCTATGGGTTGTCCACCCACAAGATGAACAGACGACCTTGTTAAGGCCGCCGGAAGACGCTGGATGCGGGTCGCTTCCAACCGGTACGAATGGAGGTCCAAGGGGGAGGCCTATGTTCAGCAGTGGACGTCTAATGGCTGAGGTGAATGAATGAATGATGGGTTGACATGGTTATACGTACAAAGAAAGCGAGTAAAAGTTTTACATACAAAGCTTGTATTTCCTCTATTTTGTGTGTTTTATAAACTGAAGCTATGTAAAATAATTACAGAACTAGATATACTTCATGTCATTGTATGTGCAAATTTATTTATTTATTTATTACAATCCAACACTTAGTTGTAAAATGGGAACGAAACTCCGTTTGTATGGGAAGGTGAAATTCGGCCGAGCTTGCTGGGAACTCTTCACGAAACGGAAGCTTTCAAAAGTTTTCGACTAATGTGTGCGCATCAGTCGTAATGGGTGACACTAATATTATCTGGAATCAATCAATACTCGTCTCTTGACACCGTATGTTTCTAGCACTGACAGACAATGATGGATGAAGGCTGAATACTCAAGAGAAAAGACATAAATATCCAAATAAGTACGAGTATGTAAATATTTTTAACAGAAAAGCCTTGATAAGAATAGATGTGGCTTGAGTTTGACAGAAATTGAATAAGATCATACTAGCTAGTTAAGATCTGGGATTCTGACGAAACAGAGAACTGATTAAAGGATGACTCACATTAGACTGGGCCGGGCCCTGGCCGATGCGTCGGACACGTCATTTTCTATGACGGCTGCTTGACGTGGTGTATGACGTGGTGCTTTCCAAACGCCGGAAGCTCCGGCTTGCACCCGGCCCGGTCTAGCGTGACTCATCCTTAAAATTAAATATGGCAATATTGTAATTTGGGTATTTTAACTATTTTTATAGTAGGTAACTAGTATATTTTGCTCTTGAAGACTCTTAATACCATTTAACAGCCTAGGTATGAAGACTTTAAAATTTTCATTCAAAATTATTTTAGCAGAGAAGATGGCCGATGAGGTCGAATCGACTTTGCCGCCTACGCGTACGCCTTTTTCTACATAATAATTATTATAATGGCACAAACACACCAGGTCGTTCGCCGGATGAAAACAATGTTGCTTACATTGGGGTTGTATTTTCGCTTTTTGGTAAACGACCTTTGTATGATCGCACCCTTAAAGGATAACTCATGCTAGACCGGGCCGAACTAGGCCCCAACGTTTTCTGTTCTCTTTGACGGTGCAGCAACTAGTATAATTTCTCTCTCCTCGCTCTTTTAAAAATACCGTTTGTCAAAAAAGGACAACCATACTGTTGACAAGATGAACTTCAAATCAAAGTGTTGCCTTTTTTGGTGCATCCAGGCTGTGTATGTGTGCGTAAAAACGTGTATGTGTGCTCTTTTAGGGATGTGTAAAGTCGATTTTAATCATGTTATATATCGATAAACGTGTGGGAACACTCGACTGACATCATGTGTTTTGGCAGAAACACGGAATTGTTCTGAAAAGAACAGTTTGCGATCGACTGACACTCTGCGATTAAACAGAGAAACATGACGTGCCCTGACAAGGGCAGTTTTATGTTGCTCTGAGAAGAGCATTTTACGTTGCCCTGATAAGGGCAGTTGCGTGCTCAGAAAAGAGCACATTTATATTGTCCTGAGAAGGACAGTGTAATATCCGGAGCCCGCAGCATCCTCGTCGATCTCGTCGTGTCTTCAACCAGCGAGCACGTAGCAGCGGAGCGAGGCGCGGCGATCCGACGACACGATGTTGACTCCACGGCGGCCGGCGAGCGAAAGGACACGCGCCGCCGGCGAACTTAGTTTTATTACAGCGCGGCACGCGCCGCGCCTGCGCAGTAACACGCGCGCGCGCGGTCTCGCACACGCCCGCGCCCGCGCACCGACTATCTCCATTTCACTCTTTTGTAATTACATCTCTTTCTTCCTTTCCTCAAATTTTGTATATATATCGTGTGTTTTGTAAATAAATTATTCCATTCTTGTACATAGCAACAAGCGTTTCACTTCTACAACCTTCTGACCAACTCATAGCCCTACCTTGCTAAAGTGGTGACCACCGACTCTGGACAAGACAAGAAGAATCACAATCAAGAAGATGCCTCCTGAAGACGAGAAAAAAAGCGATGCCCCGGAAGAAACCAGCAACGTCACCAGCCCATCTCCGGCAGCAGCACTCCTATCTCACGACGTGGCGGCGATATCCCTCTCACTGCGCGTCCCACCGTTCTGGCGAGACCAGCCAATACTCTGGTTCTGCAGTTTCGAGGCGGCCACGGCAGAGCTGAAGAGAAGCCAGGCACAGCTCGCACAGATGGTTATCGCGCAGCTAGAGAAACAGGGTATTCAAAACATCAGCGACCTCATCTACTCCCCGCCTGAAGAAAATTACTACACCGTCATCAAGAACAGACTCATCTCGGTGTACGAGGAGAGCAACAGCGCGCAGACTAAGAAGTTGCTATCCCAAGTCGAGCTCGGGGAGCAGAAACCCAGTCAGCTGTTACGACGGATGAAGACGCTGAACAAGGAGAAGTTTCCCGAGTCAACGATACAGATGATGTGGCTTGATCATCTCCCGCCACACGTACGCTCCGTGCTCACCGTCAGCGAAGCGTTTAAAATTAAAACGACGCTAGAGGACCTCGCGCTGCTCGCCGACAAAATGTTGGAGCACACGCCAACATCAGCGTCGCACCAAATCGCCGCAGTTTCCACTCCCGCATCAGTCTTACCAGCTTCGCTCCCAACACCTCCACCGTCCACGTCAGCTCTCGACACGCAGTACCTCATCGGCGAAATAAGAAGATTATCTCTCGAAGTCGCCGAGCTCCGTTCGAGACCACGCGAAAGCTATAATCAACGCTACAGCCGCTCTCACCGCCGTTTCCCATCGCGATCGCGAAACCATTCGCAATCGCAAGACCGAAGCCCACGCAGCCGCAGAAGCTCGCCGATGCCGTATTGCCATTACCACCGTCGATTCGGAATGGACGCCCAGAAATGTGCACAGCCGTGCAGTTTCAAACCAATACCGGCAACTCCATCACCAGCGGAAAACTAGACGTAACGCTGGCTGCGGCGGAAACCGGCGTTACAACAAGATCACACCGCCTCTTCGTACGTGACCGAACCAGCAAGCTCGTTTTCTTGGTTGACACGGGAGCCAACATCTCCGTCCTGCCAAGAACACCCGGCACGAAGGCGCAACCTCTACCCTTTCAACTGTACGCCGCCAACAATACCGTCATTCCCACCTACGGCGAGAAGACGCTGGAACTCGATCTCAATCTACGCAGACCATTCCGGTGGAAGTTCATCATCGCTGCAGTGTCGAAACCCATCATCGGTGCAGACTTCCTGGACTACCACCACATCATAGTCGACATCACCAAAAGGCGACTGATCGACGGCAAAACCCTGCTGTACACGAACGCACAACTCTGTACCGCAAACATACCTACCGTGCGCAGTATAGACGTGCAACAGTCGTGCCACAACATACTTGCCGACTACCCTGGTACAACTCGCCTCACCTCCATGAAGCTCAGCCCGAAACACAACGTCGAACATTTCATCGAAACAACCGGACCACCACTTCACTGCAGACCACGTCCGATTGCACCGCACCGCTACGAACTCGTGAAGAAGGAATTCGCCAACATGATGGAACAGGGCCTATGCAGACCAAGCAAAAGCCCTTGGGCATCACCTCTTCACGTCGTACCGAAGAAAAATGGCGAATTACGTGTGTGTGGCGATTACCGACGGCTTAACGCAATCACTAAGCCCGACCGCTACCCAATCCCACGCATACGTGATTTTACCTACCAACTCGCCGGCAAGCAAATATTCTCCACTTTGGACCTCAACCGCGCCTACCAACAACTACCAATAGCAGAGCAAGACGTCGAGAAGAGCGCCATCATAACACCATTCGGCTTATTCGAGTTTCCAAGAATGTGCCCCGGCCTAAAAAACTGCGGGCAGACATTCCAACGCTTCATACACGAAGTACTGCGCGACCTCGATTTCGTTTTCCCATTCGTCGACGATCTACTTATCGCGTCAGCCGACCAAGCTACGCACGAGAAGCACCTACGCGCCGTACTAAGCAGACTCGAAGACTACGGTATCACTATCAACCCGTCGAAATGCGTATTCGGACAGCCATCGGTCAAGTTCCTGGGCTACGAAGTCAGCAAAGACGGCATTCGACCACCTACCGAGAAAGTTCAAGCAATCATCGACTACCCTAAGCCGAAAAACATCGATGAACTACGAAGATTCCTCGGCATGCTGAATTTTTACCGCGAAAATATAAAAAACGCCGCACAAATTCAAGCACCACTCTGCAAATACCTACACAATGCGAAGAAGCGCGACAAGACCGAAATCAGCTGGGACGGCGAAGCTGACGAAGCTTTCATCGCGTGCAAAGCGAGCATCCAAAACGCCGCTTTGCTCGCGCACCCCTCCCACCACGCCCCGCTAGCAATATTTAGCGATGCGAGCGACAGAGCCGCGGGAGCATCGCTAAACCAATTCGTGAACGAAGCTTGGCAACCACTTGGCTACTTTTCCAAGAAATTCTCCGACGCCCAGACCCGCTACAGTACCTTCGACCGTGAACTACTAGCGATATACCTGGCTACGAAGCACTTCCGGAAGATGTTCGAAGGACGCGAACTTATAATATTCACCGACCACAAGCCGCTCACCTACGCATTCACCAAAACAAGCAATAACAACGAATCACCGCGCCGCACCCGTCAGCTGTTATATATCAGTGAATTCACTACCGATATACGACACATACCCGGAACGCAAAATGCCGCTGCAGACGCCCTATCTCGCATCGAAGCTATCGCATGTCCATCTCCTATCGACTACGAACAACTAGCAAGAGCGCAAGAGCGAGATAGCGACACCATCCAATCACTCGCACAGCAAGACAACCTATCCATGAAACAAGTCACAATTCCCGGAACTACAGTCAAACTCTACTGCGAAACATCGACGCCGCACTTACGACCTTACGTACCCGAAGAGCATCGCCGTGCCGCTTTCAACGCAGTACACAACATAAGTCATCCTGGAATCAGAACGTCACGCAAACTCGTCGCTCAACGCTACTTTTGGCCCGGACTAAATGCCGATGTAGGCAAATGGGCAAAAGTCTGCGTTCACTGCCAACGTGCGAAAATCCAGCGACACACTGCAAGCCCTATTTCAAGTTTCCCGCCAACTACAAGATTCGAGCATATCCACATCGACCTTGTAGGACCGTTACCTACTGCCGCCAGCGGACACCGATACCTACTTACTATGATTGACCGCGCAACTAGATGGCCCGAAGCAATACCATTATGTGAGATCACCGCCGAAGACGTCGCTAAAGCCCTATACGAAGGCTGGATCTCCCGCTTCGGCTGCCCCGCTACCATCACGACCGACCAAGGACGGCAATTCGAGAGTCGAGTATTTGCGTCACTCACCCGCTTACTCGGCATCGAAAGAACCCGAACTACGCCGTATCATGCCCAAGCGAACGGTATGATTGAGAGGTTCCATAGAAGTCTCAAGGCCGCACTCAAGGCCAGGCTACAGAACGACAAGTCATGGATCGACACATTACCTAGCGTTCTACTTGGACTACGAGCCGCACTACGCACAGACACCGGTGTAAGCCCAGCCCTACTCACTTACGGCTGCAGTGTACGACTACCCGGCGAACTGCTACTACCTACGCGCGATGACGTCACCATGGACTCCGACTTCGTCGAAAAACTACGAGCGACCATACACAGCCTAACACCGACAGCAATGATCCCGCATGGCAACAAGAAACCTATCTTCGTGCATCGTGACCTTCAAACCTGCGAACAAGTATTCGTACGAGTCGACGCCGTAAAGAAGCCGCTACAAGCACCTTACGACGGACCCTACCGAGTACTAAAACGCAACGATAAAATATTCACTCTGCAGCTACCTAATCGCCAGATGAATATTTCGATCGACCGCCTAAAACCCGCATTCATCATCGCCGACACCGAGCAAGATATACCTACAACTTCAACGACAGCAACAAATATACCTACAACTACAACGACTAGTACAACGATCGCAACGAAAATACCTACAGCTACAACTACGAGTCTACCTACAGCTACAACATCGAACAAAACTACGCAACCGACTGTACCCACATCACAACAAAACAACAACAACCAACAACAGAAAAAAGGCATCCTGAAACGAAGAAATGAACCAGACACAACCACAACCACGCAAGTTCCTACAAGCGCGAGCACGACACGCCGAGGCCGCCCTATTCGCCTGCCGGTACGCTTCGCTTGAGGGGGAACCCTGTGGGAACACTCGACTGACATCATGTGTTTTGGCAGAAACACGGAATTGTTCTGAAAAGAACAGTTTGCGATCGACTGACACTCTGCGATTAAACAGAGAAACATGACGTGCCCTGACAAGGGCAGTTTTATGTTGCTCTGAGAAGAGCATTTTACGTTGCCCTGATAAGGGCAGTTGCGTGCTCAGAAAAGAGCACATTTATATTGTCCTGAGAAGGACAGTGTAATATCCGGAGCCCGCAGCATCCTCGTCGATCTCGTCGTGTCTTCAACCAGCGAGCACGTAGCAGCGGAGCGAGGCGCGGCGATCCGACGACACGATGTTGACTCCACGGCGGCCGGCGAGCGAAAGGACACGCGCCGCCGGCGAACTTAGTTTTATTACAGCGCGGCACGCGCCGCGCCTGCGCAGTAACACGCGCGCGCGCGGTCTCGCACACGCCCGCGCCCGCGCACCGACTATCTCCATTTCACTCTTTTGTAATTACATCTCTTTCTTCCTTTCCTCAAATTTTGTATATATATCGTGTGTTTTGTAAATAAATTATTCCATTCTTGTACATAGCAACAAGCGTTTCACTTCTACAACCTTCTGACCCACTCATAGCCCTACCTTGCTAAAAACGCTACACAGCGGAACGAAATAGCTATTAATTGAAGTTTCAATATCTTCGTTAAACATAAACATAATTGAAATGCTTATTAATAATAAATATATTAGAATATAATAAAAGAATTCAATTATTGCGGAACATATATTTTAGTAGGTATTTATGTATTTTAATTAAATATCTGAACTTTCCCTTCGTTCCCTGCTGGGGCGTGACGATAAAATTGTGATCTGATAACCACAATAAAGAATAAATGCGTTTTTGTTCATTTTAAGTTTAACGATACTTAATACCTTTACCGATACCTTTGAAGTAAAATTAAAATTGCAAAAAATGTCGATAGTTTATCGATATGACTTTATCGATATGGCTACAGCAAGGTGGTGTTAAACTGTTAATCGTACACTAAACAAAAGTGGTAACAGTGACAGCTCGCTGAGGCGTCATCTAAGTATATTATTATATCTATGGGGCCGAAGCTTCCGGCGCATCGTTGTCTATGGAAAGCACCACGTGTCGGACGCCTCGGCCCGGGCACGGCCCGGTCTAGCGTGAGTCATCCTTAACTCTGACCTGCGAATTTCAAGTATTATTATTATATAATAGTTGAACACTATTTAATTTGGTCGTTTTACTTTCTCTAAGAAAGGTATAGTTTGACGACTGGTCTGGCCTAGTGGGTAGTGACCCTGCCCATGAAGCCGATGGTCCCGGGTTCGAATCCTGGTAAGGGCATTTATTTGTATGATGATATACCTAGATATTTATTTGGTCCTGAGTCATGGTTGTTTTCTATGTATTTAAGTATTTATATATTATATGCATCATTGTCTGAGCACCAGCACCCACAACACATAAGCCTTCTTGAGCTTACCGTGGGGCTTAGTCAATTTGTGTAAAAATGTCCTATAATATTTATTTATTTATTTATTTTATTTATTTATAGTACCGTAAAATGGGGTGAATTGGGTGAAATTTGACTTTCAAACCTCGATAAAATTTTATTTTTACATGTGAAAACTGAATCTTCTTCCTTGTCGTATCCTCATGGCTGAGGGACGTGACGAATGTGGACACTTTTCACCAGCGCTCTCCAAGCCACTCTGTCTTGGGCCCAGTGCATGCTAGCCTGCAATGTGGCGTTTGTCTCTGACGTTATTCTGTCCGCCCAACGCGTGGCCATACGTCCACCCCTACGCTTCCTTGCCATACGGCCAGTAATAAGGAGCTTTTCCAGGCTATCTGGCCCTGCCCTGCTCAGATGGCCGAAGAAACTAAGTACACGTTGGGAGCAAACAGTGGAGAGCCTCGTTGTAATGTTAAGTTCGTCGAGAATTGATGCATTTGTACGGCGTTCAGTCCATGAGATCCGGAGCATTCTCCGCCAGCACCACATCTCGAACGCATCTATCCTGCGACGGGTTTCGGTTTTGATGGTCCCGGTCTCGGACGCGTATAAGAAGATCGAGAAAACAAGGGTCCGCATTAGTCTGATCTTTGTTTTGCGGTTTATGCTTCTGTTATCCCATATTTTCTCGAGTCTTTTCACCGCAGCTTTGGCCATCTGTGCTCTTCTAACTACCTCTGAGCCGCATTCCCCATCGTCACTTATTTGAGATCCCAGGTACACAAACTTGTGAACCACCTCCAGATCGTGCAACTCGTATGTTCTCTGCGCTTTACCAGGGCGGTCAATAAACATCAACTTCGTCTTACTTCTGTTGATTTTAAGACCATACTCATTGCTGACGAGCTCAATCCTTCGCAGCAACAGTGCAAGTTCGTTTTCAGAGGCACCTATTATAGTCGTGTCATCTGCAAAACGGAGGTTACTGATTTTTTGGCCACCAACCTGGATACCCCCCTCCCAGCCTTCCAATACCCTTCTCATTATGTGTTCACCGATGAGATTGAACAGCTGCGGTGACAGGATACAACCTTGCCGCACTCCTCGTTCGAAACTGAATGGTGTATATAATAAGTGGTTCGGACGTTTGTATTTCAGTTTGTATTTTATTTTGGGTAGTTCCATTTCATAACTTTGACGATAAAGAGGAAAACCCACCTCACCCCGTAGTGCCTTGTATTTGGGGTGAGAGGGTTTTTCATACAAAGGTGATTTTGGAAGATTGTTGGATCGATTTTTTTTATTATGCGTATTACTATAGCCCCATTTTAAATTGGAATACATTATTTTTGTAGCAGTAGCCTTAAAATCCCTTCTCACCCGCCCTCTCAAACCTTATCTCCCCATTCATAACCCAACTCTCCCCTTGAAACCTACTCACCCCGTTTTACGGTAATACGGCTATCACTAGTTTGACATATTCGCTAAAGATTGCATAACTTATTTTCATTTATGCATCTCGCCTCGTGGTGAAAGGCCACTAGTAATCTTAAACGACTTGTACAATGAAGTTGACATACCTACTTTTATCTTTTTACCATTTGTACAATACAAAGAATACTTAAAATATAAAAATCGCAAATGTATAACCAGTATATCGAGTAATTATGGACATTTCAGTTGGTTTCGGAAAGGACCGGGGTTGTTAAAGGGACAAAGGGCACAATGGGGCAAACAGGTTTCCTGTGTCTTCGCTTTGTGGCGTTTGGGAGGGTAACCATGATTACTGGAGGTTTGAGGACTGGGATTTAGATTTCAAAATAGGAAGAAATAACCTTACAAATACTAGTTAGAAATTTAAACGGTGCCCGAATGTTATGAACAAAGTAATTTTCGGGCATCATAAAAATAAAACTATACACCTATACTCTGTACGTACCTTTAGGTATTTAAATAAAAGTAAACAAAATCTACTCTCAAATAGCTCCTTAAGCCAGTTGAGGGTAGATGAAAACATTACATGTACATGATCAAATAACGTAGGTCAAGTTTTGGACAATCCCTAATAATATTATAAAGGCGAAAGTAACCTATGTCTGTCTGTGAGCTCTTCACGGCCTTCACGCTTAAACCGCTGAACTAATGAAGGTAGATGAAATTTGGTATGGACATAGTTTGAGGCCCGAGGAAGGACATAGGATATTTTTTATATTAAAGGAAAAAAATACGCTTCTGGCAGGACTTGAACCCGCGACCTCTGCAATCCGTACATGCACCCAGAGATCCAGAGATTTTGCATGTTTTTCCTTTAATATAAAATTTGTAGTATCGCTCGCAGACATATCTGCTTGATAAAATTCATCATCATAATCATCGCACATATGGACTGTCCATAAATTACGTCATCTAAATTTTTGTCGATGTTTGCCCCCCTCCCTAAAATCATCCA
This sequence comes from Cydia fagiglandana, assembly GCF_963556715.1. Classification (NCBI taxonomy): domain Eukaryota; kingdom Metazoa; phylum Arthropoda; class Insecta; order Lepidoptera; family Tortricidae; genus Cydia; species Cydia fagiglandana. The sequence goes on along the minus strand of NC_085934.1, from coordinate 2,100,805 downwards.
AAAATCATGCTTCGAATGATTCAATTCAATTCAATTCAATTCAATATTGGAGGCATAGCTAGTAAAACATAACAGGTGGTAAATTGATATTTAGCTTCTGTTTTATTTATATATAAACCAAAGGGATAAACAGCAATAAAAATAGAACACACAGTCGTGCTAGCGAGTGTCAATCCTATCAAATGGGTCAATTTCACCAAACGAGCATTTTTGTCTAATTTCCATGGAATTTTGAAATACCAACATTACACAAAAAAAATTATGCTGAGAATTTGATAAAAAATATAATAAATATTAATTTTCTTATGGGATAAAAATATTCATAAAACTATAAAAGTTATTTAAATTTAAAATTTTGGTCAGGGCACGGGAATTAGTGTGTCCATGGAAATTAGATTTTACTAGGACGGAAATTACAACACGGCACGGGAATTGTTTTCTTAACTTATTTTGGTACTTAAAACTATTATTTATGTATATTTTAATCTACAATAATATACTGCAACCATACTGAAGTGGCATCGGACATATTTACCTTCTTTAATTTTAGTTTCGAACGACAAATCTACGAAAGTATGTTACACTAAAAACTACGTATTTGACTAATCCTTTCCTTTATTTTAATGGCAACTAATCTCTCTTTCTTAGTAAAATGTACATATTTCAAAACAATACTTTGAGTAGTTTCGTAAACTTGTCCGCCTTTACATACAAAACTATTCATTAAAAAGTGTCATTATGTATCTGCATGTAGATAGGTACAAGGTGTATGATCTGGTATATGGTCTTATAGGAAATGATACTAAGAAATAAATAGGGGCACAGTGAGAAGAAGTTATTGTGTAAGTTAATCTGAAGAAATCGAATATGCTGCCTTCATAAATTAATAACCCAAAAAATTGTTTGAACACATATGAGGTAAGGTGGGGTAAGACTATCACCGGGGTAAGACTATCACTTGTATGGAATCCTCATACTGTTAGTCTTGCCCCGATCAAAATAAACTAAGTTAGTCTTACCCCGCCTTACTTTACACATAGGTATACGAGGTGTCCCTGCCCTGCGGGAAAATCTTCAAAGTGTAGGTTGGTTAAGTAATTTCTCAAAAATATCATAATCTTCCTAAAAAAACTTGCTTACAAAATACCCCCTGGCACTGACTAAAATAACCGACTTGGTTTCACATTACATCCCAAAACTTTTTTGTAGTAGAGTAGAAGAACTGCATTGCGAGATTTGCATCTTTTTACATGAATTGAAATGATCCCATCTCTTTTTGTAGGCTGTCCTTCTTTTCGGGTAAACATACCCATACTATACTGATACTATGTATATACATATCATAATACATCTTTATTCATACTCACATCGTCCATCGTAGTGTACCTTTACTCTCCCTACTAATTGTAAGAACTAAAAGGTAACGTTGTTATCGCATATATTTCTATAGGATTAGAAACTTAATTATGCAGTTATCTTTAGAACGTGACTAATATAGCAGTATTATTAGATTTTTATTGGCTTAAAAAGCTAAAACCTAATTACGTTTCAAATTTGGAACTTGTGGGTATGCTAGAAGTACCTTAAAATAATATTGATTGAGAGTGATTGTGCCAGTGACAAAACTAAGGGATTTTAAAGTGTATTAATTCTTAGATTACATGCTCAAATTAAATGTTATTTAGATAGAATGTTATTGAGATTTGATGGTACGGCCGTGCCACTTTGTTTTGCTCGACTTGGCGGCGGCACTGCCGTGCCCCCAGATCCTTTGTCCTTCTTCAGGCCTCAAACTATCTCCACGCCAAATATGTATTATCAAGATTATATTGTTTCAGCGGCTTAAGCGTGACGAGATAACAGACAGCCAGACAGAGATACTTTCGCATTTATAATATAGTAAGAATAGGATATATTTAATTTTTCTTGTACCTATTAGAAAAGCTAATTTATAACAACTAATCTATTAAACGAGCAATTCTTGTATATATTTCGGGGATCTCGGAAACAGCTCTAACGATTTCGATGAAATTTGATCATATATGGGCGTTTTCTGGGATGAAAAATCGATCCAGCTAGGTGTCTCTGGGAAAACGCGCATTTTTGAGTTTTTAGTTAGGTATATGTTTTCCGAGCAAAGCTCGGTCTCCCAGATATTTAAACTTTATACGGCTTACGCTGTCAGCTGTCAAATTTACAAAATAAAACCATTGTAAATTTGATTCATTTTGTTTCATGTAACCTTAGGTACGGGTATTATAATATGTAATAATTCCAAAAATAGTTTTATGTTTATATAATATTTTAATATTATAATATGATAAATGAATAAAGTAAGGTGGCGCAAGACTAACAGTACGAGGATTCCATACAAGTGATAGTCTTACCCCAGTGTCGTCTTACCCCACCTTACCTTACGTATTAAAATTGCCCGGGTTATTCGGGTCCACCCTGTAAGTATGTACTATAGTACTTATACTAAAAAACTGTTCATAGATTTTTGTGCATTCTCTGAGACTTCCTTAAATGTAAAATAGAAAGATATACGTCATATTATTATTACATATAATATATATTCAATGCCAATATATATATATGTAGTAATAATGTGACGTAAACATTGCCAATTAACTTACAGTGCCCCCAATTAAAAATTTGTTGTCAATAAATGTAATACTTTCTAATTCCCGTGCCACTTAATCAGCTGTTTTAGGTAAATATTCTATGGGAATTAGGGCACGGAAATTAGAATTCGTAATAAAAAAATTCGCCAAAAATTTAAATCGTGTTTAACCAAACTGTTATGTTATCGCTTACATAAAGATACATAAAGGGCTCCTAAATATGACAATTGTTATTGAAAAGCTATGTGGGAAATAAAATTTATAAGGCGCATCGAAATTAGAAAAAAATTGTCGCCCACCCGGATTCCGAAATACTTATGCGATTTGCTCGAACACGCCGCGGCTTGACGTACGTCCGCTTGCTTTGAGAATCAGCCGAATACTGCCAGTACAGGTGAGGCGGGACACGAGGCGGTTCAGATACAGACGTCGGCTGTGAGAGCCCTTTGAGTTTTGCCGACGAAATTTTACTCGCGCGCTCGGACAAAATTTAAACTTCGATCACGAGTTATTTACCACAATGAAGTTAATAGTGTATGTGCTCAGTGATAGTAAATATCATCTAGTTTAAGTATTTGACACTAAATTAGTGATACTAATGTAGAATTTTTCGTAGGATTTTTCATTATGCTCAAAAGTAGATTCCGGACAGGGCACGGGAGTAGTAATTTGAGCCCTTAGGTATTTTTAAATGTACTCTAAAAACCAATTAATCAGTGAATTCATATGGAACCCGGTGTGAAAGTGTGGCTTCTTTATGTAAAAAAAAAATGGTAAGTATTATTTGATGCTAACCCGCGATTTTCATCACGGACAGAAAAATAATCGTGTTCAGAAATTGACCCAAATATCAATTCAATCCAATAATACCAAAATGTAGCCCCCACTTTGTTTTGAAATCCGATCAGTATTTGTCTAAAGCAAAGATTTATGTGTGTAGGTACTGTGTAAGATAATATAATAATATGTTAATGTTCTAAGAAAATATGTCACTCCCAAATATTTGAATTTCGTGCATTTTTCTTGCTGACGCGAGGGCCACCAGCGACGGCACCCCACTTCCCTCCACCCAAGGCAGCCCAGGCTGAAGCCCGACAGACAGGCCAAAGGCAGACTGACGTGCGCTCGTTTAGACCTCTTTTTAAAAATTGATTTTCTTATTAGGGGCTGTCCTTAAATTACGTCATCGTTTTTTGAAAATGTTTGCCCCCCCCCCCCTAAAATCATCCAAAAATCATGCTTCAAATGACCCCATTTCCTCCTACGTCATACTACCATCATCCGATGTTCAGACCCCCCCCCCTAATTTGAAATGACGTAGTTTATGAATAGCCCCCTAGATTATCTTATTTTGTAATTCCTAAATTTAGATTTTAATTGTAACATTTCTTTTCATTTTTTATAATTTGTAGTAACTTTGATTCATATTTTATTTCACAGTTTACTTCTATGAGAACTAAAAAGTTCACGCACGCTCCATATAATTCATTGTCACCCTACAACTCAAAATGTCTCGATATTCAATACAAGTTTTCATACACAAGCCATACAATGAATAAAGCCGGGAACTGGAAAAACATGTTTGGTGGATTTGCGCTAAACATATTTGTTATTATGAGGATTATATTTTTGTTGTGGTGAAAATGTGTATTAGTGTTTAAGCTTGCTGTTTTGTATAATATTGTATGTATATTGGTTTTTTAAATAATTAAATACCAGTACTATTTTTTTTTAATACTTACTGTTACTTAGTAATACCTCTATAATACATAATCATAACAGACCAGTGGCGGCGCGACAAACATATCCATAGGCAAGCCGGGGCTAATTTGGCTTACATATTTCCTTTACAATTCTGCTCAAACGTCCAAAAACAGGCAAGCCGGTGGTAATTGGCTTTTATGGACGCACCGCCACTGCTACATACAGACATACATACCTACAGAATACACACATGTAAAACTTAAGGTTTAACTATATTTTTGAGTCGGGAGTTAAATAGTTATTACTTATCTAATACCAAACACGTTTTATCATACTCTCATCCTATTTGTAATACTTAGTTGGTAATAGCTAGTCATTAGTGATTGTCCAAAGATAATTATCTTTTCGCAGAAAACGCATAATAATATTTCAAACATGTTGTCAGGTTCTTAAATACATGTTTGCTATATCTCTATTACTTATCTAAGCGGCACTTGCACCATTCCGCTAATCCGGGGTTAACCCGTTAAACCGTTAACCCGAGTGTCAAATTGTACGGGTATCCGTGGTAACTTCAGATTTAACCGGTTAACCCCTGGTTAGTGGGATGGTGCAACTGGCGCCAAGAATCGGATATCCGATCCATATCGTATCTTTGGCAAATTTTTGATGTTAGTATCTTTAAGTTCGAATCAGGCCGTAGAGAGAATTCAGCGTCACTATCACCCCTCCTTGTCTTGTTTTAACGTCAATTAAAACGCAAATAAAAGGTCAATAAATCCAATAAAACCCCATTATAAAGTCAAACGCACACATTCCAATACACACACACGTTGCACACACGCTCACGCAAAAAACTTGCACCCTGCGCACACGCTTCCCATATTAAAAAGTTCGACTTTGCCGATTCGTATCAAAATTATCCATTTAAATAACGACTTTATTCCAACACATTAAGATCCAAATTCGAATAACACAAGTTTGAGATTCTTGGCAAACTTGTATGCTACCGTCGGCACCTTCCTACGGAAGTGGAGAGCGAGACAGTTGCGCCGGCGCATGCGAGGGAAAGGGACGGGTAGCGTGGGAAACGTAGGGGTGGCGATATCCCATACTCGACCCCTAGAATTGCGGTAAAATGCCGTATGCAGTAATGACGTAAGTTGGATATTGGTTTTATTGCCAATGCCAATGTGACGTATAATAAATTTAAGTATAGAAAATCCTCATTTCTAAATTATACTACATATTTTTGTAAGTGTTAATTTTGTTTTTTTCTTATACAGACTTAATAACCAATCGGAATTTGGACACGTTTATTGGTTTTAATGAAATGTCTTTTTTTTTCATTATTAGTCGCCAAAGTCACCGTACGTACCTATTTAAAATGTCTTGGTAAAGAAAAATGTACATTAAAAATCATAGTCTTTTATAGGTCAGTAGGAAAAAATGTGTTATATCGAAAATTTTCTTATAAACGCTTTAATAACCAATTAGAATTATTTTCGTAGACTTATTAACAAGGAAAATTCTTGGATTTTTACCTGGTTTATTTAACAAGATACTTAATTAAAACAATTTGAAATGAACGTTATGTTTCGTTATTGTTTGGGCACATTAATTTATTGTCTTCCGAGTTATCCTATAAGAAATGTGTATAATAGGTAGTGAAAATTTTTCCAAAATTTGTCGTAATATGGTATGGGAATAGTAATTTTTGATTTCAGAAACGAAAATCATCTTTTTTTTGTAAATTTTTCCTGAAATATTCATAATATTTTTAGCCCTTTTGCAACCTGCACATCTCTAGTAATTTTTTTCGACAAAATTAGTACCTACATAACCCCATATTTAATACTTAGCATGAAAACTTACCGTGGTCGGACTTTGTCTTATATATTTGCTTAGTTTATAAAGCATGGCTTTATAATTTTTTAATATATTATTTCTCTTGTACGGAGTACACGCCATTGTGCTTTATTCCTTCCGAAAATCTTCCTTCCCTCATTGCAAGTTGCGAAAGCTTCCAAAAAAATTCGAAAATTTTTCGCAAATTTCACAGAAATCAATGGAAGTTTTCATTTGGTAAACTTCAATTCTCATACAAAAATTCGAGTGTGTAAATTTCGCAATTTTAGTAAGTTTCCGACATTACAACAATGCTTACCTATTACAAGTTGCTTAAGCTGTTTCAAACATTACTGGCGCACACATCTAGGGTTGTTATTATGTACGTATCATATATATTGTATATACATATATAAGTGCCTGTAGTTAACTTTGTGCACCCCACACCGATCAAGTAATTCTTTTTCGGATGACACCACATTTCACATTGTCCTACCTGTTCCTTGCAGGCACAAGTCGCTTATGCTGTTCTAATTTTAAATTCCAATTAGTTACTTATGCTGTTTCAAACATTACTGTCCCGCGAACATCTGGGGTTGTTTTATAGTGCGCACCTGTGCGATGGCTATCTACTATGAACCGGCAAAGCAAATGGCAAAGTCGTTGTTACTGGCCAGTAATACTAATTTATGTTACTTTTAAAAAGTACCTTTCTGTGGTGCCGATTGAAATTGAACTCTATTGTTTAAGGTTTATAGTCGAATTTAGATGTGGAATAAAAGAGGAAATAAGCTTTTTAATGCGAGAAATTGTATAGGTTATAAAAGGGTTTATGAATGTATATCTCTTGGAGTTCAATACGTCATTACGGTGCGATAGATGGTGCGATTATATATGGGGGTTAATTAGTGAGTTTGACCGTTAAATACGGTGATGTTGGAATTTTATTGAACTTTATGTAATTGGAATAAAGGCGTAAATTAAGTATGTAGTCGCTAGTTCCACAGGACTATGGAACTGTTAGCTGAAATCCCTCCTCCTCCTCAATCATCATCATCAGCATCATTTGGCAATTACCTCATTTTGTTGAACTTTGAATTTAAAAATAATACATTATTTCCCTTCGATTATTATGAATGTAATAGAAAATATTTATGGGTCATTTTATTCAAATTCTCAACACTTTTATTTAATTATTTTATCGCGTTGTTTCTATCACGAGCTCTTTCGATTCGAAATTGTCCCAAAGTTTCTATACATTCTTCCAGTTGACAAGTTTCTATACATTTAGGTATACAAAACCAAAATGGCTCTTTTGTGGTATTTTTCCATTTGTGATTTGTCGTTAGGTGAGACTATATGCTAGTTCTACTTATATACCTATATAAGTACATAAATATTGAAATGCGAGAATTGGGAGTACGAGTATCTACAATGAAAGATAAAATAAATTGTCAAAATAATTTAATTCTGTTTATTTACAAGTAAAATTTACATCAGACATACCCAATGTACGTCAAACCGATATATACAAATCAAATCACACTACATAATAATAATAGCTTTTTTCACAACCGCTTTTAGGTATTATTATTATATTTACGAAGATATTTTTCTATTTAAAGTAGTTTTTTTTCCTTTCTGCCCTTTTTCTTTTTAACTTTTTTGTGCACAATACTTAAGCAGTAAAAGCACATAATAAAAGCAGTAATCGTATTATTGAAAATTAAAGCTTTTCATTTGGTCCCAATATGCTAGTGACTTCTTAAATCTATGATATACTATATTGCTATCACACAACCTATCATATATCTCCATACTATCTTTACAAACAGTACGTACAGTTTTCAAACATATTTTATAAAACTCTGAGATCGCCAACAACTCTTAGGGCCGATACAGACGGACTACAACCCAACTGCACGACGACTGCATGCCAACTGCAACGTCGGCGTGCAGTTCCCAGCAGTTTGATCTGTAGGAATTTGTTCCGGATATGATCATATTAAATTCTCTTTTTTTCAGAAAACGTAGTTCTAAAGGTAAGACTATTGAATTTCATATGAATACATTTCAAGTTTATTTTATTAGTATTTAAAGAAATATTAAAGACATTTCTAAGTATCATCATATCATCAATAAAAGTCTGATTTAGGTACCTTATAGAACTGAATAAAATATGTGGGTGTGTTACATATTGTCCTAATAAGACTGCTTGTTATTCTAATTGGCCCTATAAAATAAAGAAGACTGATAAATACTACAATCATAGTCTTTTGAGGGCTTAAACTAGACAATAAGACTCCAATTAGATGACATAAAAATATTGCGTTCAATTTGTGAGTACAAAAACGGGACCTTATAGGATTGGTCATTTTCATAAAGAGTAACATGTAGGTACCTAAATTATTATTCCCTATATCGATCGATAATTTTAAATAAGTACTAGTTTGACTTGTTTTCTACCGAAAATTTATGATTAAATTACCTTTATTACCCTATTAATAAATGACAAGGCAGACGTTTGATGATTTTTTTAAATATATTGAGCATAAATATCCCAATGTTTAACATGCCCCCAATATTTAATGATATTAAATGGTCGCCGTAGACTCCATTATAACATGTGTAAAATATGCGACAGTATAGCTATAGAGTGATGCCCCAAATAGTTACCTTAAATATTTCTTGCTAAAATAATTTTAGGTACCTATCAAGTATTGAAAAGGCTGTCAGCAAACAAATTAATGTTTACTTTACATTTAAGTACCTCTTGGACTACATTTTTGAACGATATAAGTAAGTATATGACTATAGTTCATCAACTCCAATATGGAGTCTACTTAATCAGTAACGGCCACTTGCACCATTCCCTACCCCAGGGTAACCGGTTAAACCTGGAGTTACCATGGTTAACAATTTGACACTGGGTTAACAGTTTAACTGGTTAACCCCGGGTTAGTGGGACGGCGTAAGTGGCGATAATAGGTCCACAATCTAATAAGCTAACTCCGCACCCCAAGGTCTATAAGGTTTCGAGCTGTTCTGCGAATACTGGTTATGCGTAGGCTGGTGAGGATACGGAGTAGGATAATGAGGTACAGGAGGTGCGGGGTGCGGGCCAGGGGGCGCTGGAGGTGCTGGTGGAGCGGGGTAGTGGGGGTAAGATGGAGGGGCGGATAACGGTGCTGCTACAGCCATGGGTGCAGCAACAGTTGTCGTCGCAGTTGAGGTTGTTGCTTCTGGTCTTAGCTCATAACCATGCTGAGTTTGAGGTTGAGGATGTACTGGTGTGGGGTACTGAGGATATCCCCAGTTGGTGGATTTAGCTGCCAGCTCCCTTTGCGCCGCGAAGCACTGTAGATGGCTCATGAGGCGTAATCGCAAAGGGTCTTGGATGTCAAGGCCTTCGCAGCTGACGAGATAGCGTGCGACTTCGGCGGCGCACTCTCTAAAACCTATGCTGTGGTAATCCATGGCGTAGCGCTGGGGGTCGTACGCGAACGTGTCGAGACCTGTAACAAAGAAGAGGAGAGTTAGTTATGTTACGTGTACCAGTTCTACTAAAGGCTTTTAGAAACGTAGCAACAATTGCTGGCTAAGTAGGAGAAATGTATTCAATCTATCGACCAAATGCCGCAACGTATTGCAAATCGCATGCATTTATCGGTGGCGTTTGGAGAGGCTAATATAAGAGACATGCTTGGGTGAGCCAGACAGTAGTCGTTACTTTTTATAGTTAAGTGCTTGTTTACAAAGACCGTTACAAGAAAAAATATAAATTATGTGCATAGCTAAGTAATTATCATTTTCTACATAGGTGCTAAATGGCTGCACAAATACTAAATTCAAGGTAATAACAGTCGATCGATACTTTTCGTCGAAATTATTGTTGTTTTTACTTTTTTTATCAGTATTCTGATCACGGTCACGAAGTTTAATTGGTTGACAAATGTAGGAATAAAAAATCTTCACTGAATAGGGAAATATTTACCTCCCTAAATCAAATTTATTCCAAATTAATTTAAAATTATATAAAGAGTGCAAGCTAGTGCATTTGCATAGTCGACTGAACATCTAGCAACCTTCACCAAGGAGGAGTTTTGGCGAAGGGTGTCAAGTTTCGGCGGTATCGCGGCCGGCTCCCAGACACTGCGGGGTTGCGTAATGCATCGCAACAATAGGTGATGTGATTTGTTAATAGTGTTTAGTGTTAAAATATTTTTTTATAATATGTATGCTAGTTTTAAGGTAGGTAGTAGTGTTTGGTTGCCTGAAATAAAAATGTTCATTAATTTTTTTATTCATTCATTCATTTGATACTCTACTAGCTCGTGGCTATTAAAACGAAGATCGTTTTAAGGGAGACAGTTTTTACACACTTCACTGTACTACTAACAAGATTCCCTTCCAGATGTTACCAGAATTTGCGTATCAAAAGAAAACGAACAAAAACCAAATTCAAGATCTCATTCAACCCTTACGCAACAAGTTCTAGAAAAGGACAAGAATATAAAAATCTAAAGATTAAAAAGAGAGGGTAGAAGTGTAACGGGAACCCTCCCGTTTCCGGGCGTCTTCCGTACGGATGTCCAAGGTAAGATGGGCTCTGGTCCCCTTCCGATCAATGGGAGTTGGTATGCGTAAAAACAGGTTCATTGATGATCGGGGGGTCATGTGTGCTGGTCGGGGCAGTGGGCCACCGGGCCAGGGTGAGGTTAGGGGTATTCCATAAAAAGATCTATTTTATCGGGGACGTGGCGCGTATGGCAGCTACTTTAATAGCCTGCAGAAATTTACATTAGGTACCTATACAGGGTGATTCATGAGACGTGAGCAGGACTAATCCTGCACACTCAGTAACTGATAATTAATTAATCGATCACCATCGTATTTAGGTGAAACAACGACAATTTTTCCTATTTTTAACTTTTTGGTGAGGGCAAATTTAACTGTCTACAATCATGGTTACCCTACAAGACCTAATTAATAAACATAAAACCTCTTTAACCGTAATGACAGCATTTTGATTACGAAGAAAATAAACTGTCAAACTTGAGTGAGATACGAGTTTTCAAAAGTAACCAGACCGTGATGACAGTGATGGCATTCAATTTGACACAGGATATCGGTAGTTTAGTATTCTAATTTTAGGGTGACCATGCATGTCGTAAATAAATGTATTAATTTTTTTTTTCAACACGAGTAGAAAATTAACGTTAATCTCACTAATACTGATACGAAACAGTTGCTTATAATTTACAAAATGCGCAGTCTTAGTCCTGCTCACGTCTCCTGAATCACCCTGTATATCTATAGTCTACAAAATTCAGATCCCGCTGGTCCATACTGTTTTTGCAAAACGTTTCGAGCTTTACATTTCAAGGTATATTTACAATGTCGCCATAGGACATTGTGATATCAAAGATAAATCCGTTTAGACGCTAAAGTACTTGTTAAGAAATAGCTAGCAAGTTTAACCTATGATGAGACAGAGAAAATTTTACAAATTAGAAATTATAATAAGTATCTCAAACCAATATTGAACAAGAGTAACAAAAACAATCAACCTATATGATGAGACAGAGAAAATTTTACAAATTAGAAATTATAATAAGTATCTCAAACCAATATAGAACAAGAGTAACAAAAACAATCAACCTATATGATGAGACAGAGAAAATTTTACAAATTAGAAATTATAATAAGTATCTCAAACCAATATAGAACAAGAGTAACAAAAACAATCAACCTTTATGATGAGACAGAGAAAATTTTACAAATTAGAAATTATAATAAGTATCTCAAACCAATATTGAACAAGAGTTACAAAAACAATCTACGTAAACTAAGTCCAGGGAATCTTTTATAGTACTTTTATTAGGGTGTATAAATAGATAAAATAACAGTCACTTTGACTCGGACCTGCAGAGAAAGCCCTGTAAAGTTCACAAAGTAATCCCATTTTAAATTGTTGTATTATGGACTGACACTAATTCCTTTTGTAGTCAAATAAAATGATCCCAGATTACATTTAAATTAAACTGCTAAGTGGCATAAAAAGATACCCTTGAATTCAAGTAGGTCTGAAAGGACATGTCTGACAAGTTTTGTAATTAATTATGACAGAACAACAACTCAATTAGGTGAGGTTTTTATTCATGGCTACTTTTCTTTTCGCGAACATTCGTTGGGTTTAAGTCTTTTTTATGAGACTTTATTAAACTGTAAGCCATATTTTAAGGACAGAAAATATTAAAAATAAACGTTTAAAAATATATAAATGGTAATAACCAAATAGTTTGAGAAATATATATGTATTGATGTAGCCTAGTATTATGCAAGTTGCAGAACACTTTTTAAAAAGTCCGAAAAGTTTGTGAATTTTTGGAATATCCAAACTAAAGTAACTGTAAGAAAATTTGGCAATAAACTAAAAAATAGAAGATTTCATGGGAACTTTGAGTTTTTATTTTTATTTCTTTGGCACATTGCTAATGTAGTTGTAGGCTATTAAAATAAATGCGATTAATAACCACATGCTTTTGAATAATGATAATATTTTAATAGGCTACATTTCGTTTCAAATCTCAGGTCGATTCAAATAATGACAATAGATATTTCTTCATTTGATTATAAACTTTTTTATTGTATCCCCAAATTCCAGGGTTCTTAGTCTTTGTTCGCCTCTTCCTTCCTTAATATTGTTTGTTTTTTGGCGCGCAGGTGTGACAACCCTTGCATTAGAATATTTTCCGTACCAAACTCGACCTTATTCCGAAGTAACAAGGACATGAAACTAGGGCTGGCACAATTTCCGCTTGTCATTGTGTGGAATTGACGCGTGATCGTTTAATGTGGATGTAGATTAGTAGTTTTTACTTGAGGAAAAGGGTGGTAAGGGGTAAAATGGAATAGTTATGTTATAATTATTACGCTGCGTAAAATTGTACGAGTTTTTACTATTAGTTATCTATTTTTAGAAAATAAATTAAGCTGCAGAGATAACTGCCCCTGCATATATGTAAACTTGTTTGTAGGAGGATATATGTTATCTGTGCAGCGGGCGCAGCACGGTTCCATTTTTATCGACTATCACTATGCGCATCCCTTTCGCACTTACATACTTGTTAAAACGTGATAGGCATCCTTACAACGTGATAAAACGTGACAAGGGATAAAAACACGACCGTGCTACGCCGCCAGCTTACTGTTCTTATGTATAGCTAAAAGTTTTTAACCTTCAAGAGTATAATGTTGTTAGGTACAGTAGAGTCCGGTTATAACGACACCCAAGGGACCGCTGATATTACGTCGTACTATCCGGACGTCGTACAAAACAAACTGCCAATTTTAATATATTTTTTCAATCAAAATAATTACATAATTTTGTATTTATTAATACTTATGCGACAATTAAAGAAAAAAAGAAAACATTTCTTTTAAAATATTTTTTTACGTTAGTATTACGAAGGTGTCAAAATGGAGAGACTTGTGTGTTTAGAAGAAGCCACTTTTCAATATACGCGTACTCACTCGTCATCCGCAAATTACTCGAATCCCGTAAAATAAAAAGACGTAATGCTTGGAGATCTAATCAAGATGACGTTGTTTTATCACACAGTTTCTATGGCCACCTCCTGTGTCCATCATCAGATAAGGTCGAAGGTACCTACTACCAAATATTGCATTGATACCCAACTTACATAATTATGTACTAATGTGAAGTTTAAGCTCAAACGAATAATGGGAATTTGGTTTTATTTAGTTTACGAAAGTAAGAAGAGCAAGTTTACGAAAAGTCACGTGACTATTTCATCTTCCTCCGTATAGGCAAAAGGGGGAGTTGGGTGAGCGGGAGGGAGTAAGCTTCTTACCAAGAATTTATTTGTAAAAACTACGTCGCTCGTCGCTGTAACCGGACTTGACGGACGGATTTTGTGTCAATTTCCGTCGTTAAAAGCGGTCGGTTGTTATAAGCGGTGTCGTAATAAACGGTTGTTCGTTCATAGTAGTTTGTACTAAAACCAAACAAGTGCCTATACTTACGTCGCTATAAGCGGTTGGTTGTTATAAGCGAAGTCGTACTAACCGGATTCTACTGTATTTAATTTTGCCTATCTTTGAGGCTTAAACTTTCTTCGTGACATTTTTTTTTAATCAGTAATAGTCGTTTAGCTGTTTAAAGGTAACATATAGATAGGCTTATTTTAGCATTAATGTGAGTGATATTATGTAATAGTACGGATTATTTTTCATCAGACGCGCTGAGGATGCAACATAGAGGGATAAACGCTGAGATTAGACCAGCAGGCCCATTATGTATGGCTTTATACACGTGACAAAATATCTGTCACTTTTTAACAGAGCGCGATTGAAAGTGACGGATACCGTTTTATCACGCTATCACGTAGACAAGCACGACCATCATATCCGTACAGAGTATATTTAAATTTTCATTTCTCATTTAATTTCAAGAAGAAGGTACCTATAATTTTGACGTGTAATACAGGCCCCTTGATGAGGGGCAAAAGGGCCTCGCCTCGCCACAGGGCACGGTTAGTACGGCTACGTCGAGATTGGACGTTTCCTTTAGGGCTCTACCCTCTTTGCGGTTAAGGGCCCTTCGATCTACATGTTAGTCAGTATGCCTAAGTGCTATTAACAGTAGGTGTGTTACCCGTGTCAAAGTTATGGTCCAAAGATGAGTGAATCTCGTTTGGTTTAAGCTTTGTTTTTATAATGCGACATACGGGTATCGTCTTGGGTCGTCCCATTCGTTTTTCGTCAAGTTCTTAAATTAGTCATATTCTGCTTTCGTCACCCATTCTACATTCGTCAAAATCGTCGGTGGCTTTCAATGTAGAATGAGTGACGGAAGCAGAATATGAACTTGACGAAAAACAAATGGGACGACCCAAGATGATACCGACATACGCTGTGCGATATTCCTTCATTCGACTGTTATAAATTTTTAAGTTTAGTTATCCTGTATTTTTTTTAAATGAGCTAATAGTAATAAGTGATGGCAAATGTATTGGTTTATGAATTATGTATCGACACTAGTTAAGAAACATGTACCGTTTGTGCCCAAATAAACATTAAAACATTACTGTCACAAATGTCAAAATCGATGTCGCTGCCCAATTTTTGACATTTGCGGCAGCAATCCAGCAGTAATGTCGGACTGTAATACTGTTGCAGTAATGATTAAGTTTATTTAGGCTTTGCCCTAAAGTTTATTACCATTTTAGACCTAATTCAATTTTCTCAACCACATACTTTCTGTTTACATATTCTTTGAAGAATTAATTAAATTAATTCACCATTTTGAAACATTATCAAATATTTCAACGTCTATCTTTTAACATTGCAAATAAAGAAAACATCAGTTACAGTTTTATTACATTAATAAAAAGATTAAAAAGCCAAAAAGGGTGATAGAAAAAGCTTTGATTCAATTATTTCGAATAAAAGCGATAGCCGAAAGGGATAGTAACATTTTTATCATACTCTTTGAAGAGTATGAATGAACATTCAATAAGGCATTCTTTTATCACATTCTTCGAACAGGAATTTGGTCCCATTTATTACCTATATTAGTTTCTATTAATACTTTCGAGGCTAATAAAATAAGGTTCCATTCATATCTTTAGACATCTGTAATTTGACATACATTGTATTTTCTGTATATCTACGGCATAATTAGTTTTCTAATAATTCTAATTGAGACTAAGTTATATATTCACACACAGAAATGGTACCTACCTTTTAGATCCACTGGGTTTTCCTTTGGGCTGGGTAATTGGGTTACGTAATCATGTTACTAGGGTAAAATAAAAAATGGAATTGGGACATTGCTAACTAAAGTAATTCTATTTAAGGTTTCATAAAAGTTTTTTTTATAAGAAACGCTAAAAGCAATGCAATTAAACATTTCTATTATCATTATCATTCTTGTAAAAAAACTTTCAGTCCCATTCTTATACACCAAACTTATAGCCCGTTTATTTTATAAAATTGATGCTGTGCGTTTTCTGACAACATTTAAGTAGTATAATTATTTAAATCAACAATAGGTCAAAATAATATGGCTCAAATAGTCGTATAAGTATAGTGTTTTTACGAACAAAGTATACAAAATGACACCATTGTTTTAGAGGACTTTATGCAAAATAGCATTATTATTAAATCTACTTCTCATAAACAAAACTAGCTTACAAGTGAAATCCCTCCGTAATCCGAGTTTCCCATACAACCAATTCGCAAGGGCTATCATCCCCGCTGGGACAGGGTGGGGAGGGTCGTTCCCACGGACGTAGGTTCGACCCCGGACTGTGATAACGAAGATAACTGCAATATGGTCAGGGGGTTATTATAGTCAATTACATATTGAAATTTGGGCGAGTGAGTGATAATGATAAGGCAGTTTACAATACATTTGATGGGGGTAAAGTTTGATAATGAGTTAAACTTTTAGGATTTTTGACATTATAAAACTAAAACGGGACTCAATATCCTGCGTATTTAAGCAAGTAAACAAGTTCCATACAAAATTGTTGCCATGTTTACTGGTTAATTAATGTGTCCATTAATTTTTTGCTCTTTCATGTCCCACTGTAGGTCCTGTAGTTTAAACGGTTTATTGATACGAGGAGATTTAGTCAGCAAAGTTTACATCGACATAAATAATGAACATAAGGTGCAAAGTTTTGCATTACCTAAAAAAATCAAGTAAAAAAAACTTGCCTTTGAAATTATAATTGGTAAAATAATCTATTATTTCTTGACTACTCGCCGCAAGTTCCCAGTTTCACACGACAAAAAAATTATAAACCTAAATGCTATAACCTCAAAATGTAACTTTAAACGCCTTTGAATAGTGTTTGCTGCTTTAATGAACCCATTGTTGACCGCGATGGCCCTTTAATAGACCCCAGGGTCCCCAGGTAGGCACCTGGCGGTAGAAAAAGTAGAAAAAACCAGGAAGTGTGACCATATGTGGGCATTTTTTCTATGGGTAAGCAAGAAGTTTGTGGTCGGGTGTTTTTGAAATGGATAAGGATGATTGATTTGGTGGATGTAAATCCATATTTTAGGGTACAATACTTTGATTACTGATGGTTATTTTGATTTTGGATTCGGGGCACGAATACTAAAGTGAAGTTTATTATTATAACTAGTCCGCCAATAAATTGTAGAAAATGATTGAGGGCGCCACTTCCCAACTTCGTTGTCACATTTTTGACGTACAAATGCTTAAAAATGGCAACAATTTAGTATGGATTTTTTTAGTTCAAATTTATTTAATTTCTACAATTTTATATGTCGCACTATACCTTAAGAGGCTCGGTATGATATCGAAATTTTACAGTAATAAAGGGTTTTCAATGAGCTTAAAAAACTTTATTAAGAACATCACTTTATAGTGCCATGCCTTATGGGAAACGGTCGCAGAGATAGTTCAGAGCCGGAAACCGCTACCAACTTTTAGTATGTTGTTGGGCATGGCATTGGATTTCCAAAACTGCCGGGAGACGGCGGCGCCGGCCATCTACTTTAATTTTGTAGTACATTGCTTTAACGTCCGACTTTTGGTTTGGTTGTAAAACCCAAATAATTAAATATTTTTTTACATCATTTTGATTCTTTTGCAAATGGCTCTTAAATGGCTGAATATTTTGGTACACACTGTATAAATGAAATATAGCATATTTAACTGGCTTTCATTCAATACCCCACACAATTATGTGCCATGCATAGTTTGGGTACAATATGCAATATTCGCAATGAAACGGGAGTCATTTTGATGACGTCATTCCGCTGAAGTAGATGGCCGGCGCCGCTGTCTCCCAGCAGTTTTGGAGACCCAATGCCATGCCCAACAACATATTAAAAGTTGGTAGCGGTTTCCGGCTCTGAACTATATTCCCATAAGGCATATGACTATTAGTATTCGTGTCCCAAGTTAGCTCACATATGGAAATGAGATTATGAAGTATTCTTAATACTTTGAAAAGACCTTTCTTGTCAATGTAGGTTCCCTCGATGGCCTCTCGGGGCGTCTTGAA
The DNA here is from genome assembly GCF_963556715.1 of Cydia fagiglandana. Classification (NCBI taxonomy): domain Eukaryota; kingdom Metazoa; phylum Arthropoda; class Insecta; order Lepidoptera; family Tortricidae; genus Cydia; species Cydia fagiglandana. The sequence continues at coordinate 2,082,558 of NC_085934.1, read as the reverse complement.
ACCAAGCCCCACATCTTTGTGGTATCTCAGAAAAGGGTGACTATTATCCTTATGTGGGATATGTGTAGTATAGTATACCATACATAATAATTTATTGTAATGTACTAATCTCTTCTAATGTTACTATCTTTGTCTTGTGTATTCTTATTACTATATTTGTTTTTTGTATATATTAATTTTGTTGTTATTCTTTATGTATATTAATAATTTTCTTGTTATTCATGTTACCTGTCGTGATTGTTTCACCGGATGGTCTTATCGGAAGATCAGCGCTGGAAGTCGCCAGCAACATGCTGAGGTGAGACCATTTCGTGGCACTCTCTCTTTTTTATGTTTTCTCTGTTCAGTATAAGTTTTTATTTTGTGTTTGTGCTCACGAATAAAATTATTTCTATTCTATTCTATTCTATTCTATCACGTCTAAATTAAACAACCAATGTACTCAAAGTAATAATGTATTTATATTTTAATAAAATTCCCAAAACTTTTTACTCACAAAAGTTAATAATGAGCACTTATATTGTTGGGTGTGCTGTTTTGAAGCAAGAACATAGAAAAAAATTGCCTCTGGTTTTCGTCGAGTAATTTTACAAGCAATTACGAACAAAATGGATTTCACCCCACAAAGTTACCTTGAACTGTCGTAGTAAAATTATTCCCCGGTGATATTTTGTCCTCTAATTTTCATTTTCTTTGATCATTGATATTTAAGGTTACTTGTAATTCCTAATTACATACTAAATAAGACTACTTACTGAGCCAATTTACCTACTGACAATATTTGTTAGCAACCATGATCAAATTAAAGAAACTATCTATGTGTAACATATTGAATATAAAATAACTTATTAAAATAAACTAAAACTACAAAGAAATTAAAATTAAGACTAAAATAAAAGAAACTTACCTATAAAATAAAAACCTAATTATAAAAAGAGATTACAAGATTTCAAATTAAGATTACCTATTTTGAAATTCAAACAGTCACGTATTGTAAAACACCTATAATAAATATACCAAAATAAAATCGAAATTTTCCGTTTTCATTAATATACTATGAAAGTTTCCTGAAATTTCCGTGAACTTCCATGGTAACATGCATCCCGTAGACTGGTCGTTTTAATATTCCTAGTTTTTTTTTTCAACCGAAACAAACCGCCAAGGCCTTGCCCTTTAACCATAAAGACAATAGACATATGTTAGGGCGTTAACCGAACCGCGACCTAACCGCAAAATCTGGCTGACCGCACATCCCGACATTATTGTACAAATTAAATTAGTGAAATAACATTACAGGAAGGAAGAGCAATTTCATAATTAAGTGGCTAATGGCTTTTCCTCTTCACGTGTTTAATTTTGAAATTAAGATACGAAAAACGGTAAAAATATTGAAGAGGATAATTGTTTCGCACAGTCAAGTAGCATCTTGTTTTTAATGATATCATCTTATATCATATTTTCTAACATGATATAAGGAAATAGGCTTTTTAGATTTTTTGAAGATGTCCCAGTAATTCATGGAATATTTGGACACGTTAAAAAATGCCAATCCATTATAATATGTTGTGACATTTTCCTTTTTACTTTACAATGTTTTCAATGACCATGACCATCCTCAAACCGTATCGAATCTCAACACATAACAAAATTAACAAAATACCCCCAAAAAAATCACCTCCACATTCAGGTTCACTTTTGAATTCGACTAGAACTTTACGCTACGAAACGTAGTATTTTTATACAAAATGGATGGTTGAAAAGTCCTTTATGTCTGTGGTAGTAGACGAATACGAAACGTGTTATTTTAGTACAAAAATGATGGTTGTTACGACCTTTTTGCCGCTGGTAGTGGTCGAACATTGCCACCTGTCGGATGCGGAAGCGGGCCGTGGGAACGCGGAACTGCGCGGGCGCACCGCGCGGCGATCTGCCGATGTGCGGGCGCAGCGGCGGTTACGAAGGGACGTGTGTGCAAGGAATGACAGTGGCGGTTACGACTATTTAGGCGTTGGTAGTTCTTTGGTTGGTAGTTGAAGAATTTTGGGTGTCGAGTAGGTTAGGTTATATTTCGTAAAATAAATAGTAAAAACTTGCTCAACAAGAAGATTCTGAAAGGACTAAGTACACCAAAAAGCGCAAATAATCGTAAGGTATGAAAAATCGTATGAAAACAATTAGCAGCAGTGTAAAATTTCATATTACTCAGGAGACCGAATTAAACGAGATCATAATAAGAGAATTCTACTGTAGTAACTAGAAGTTAATTTTTATGGGTTTTTTTTTCAATAAAATAAAAAATCAATTATACGTATCAACATAAATGGAAAAAATTCCTAATTTCTATAAAAAAAATAGGCGCTATAAAAAAACTAAACTAAAAAGAAACATTAATTCTAATAAAAACAGAGCGTAAAATGACAGTCTGCAATCAATGTTCCTTGTAGGTAAGTATGTACTATACCTAATTTCTAAAATAATTGTTTTCTTGAACCATGACACAGCTAATAAAAGTATTAATCACGCTTCAAAACAGTGATTTTGAAAGTTACACAAGATTGTTAACAAATTTTATCACCGCGCTTGGAAATTAAGATCCTTGAAAGTTTCGAATACTTTACAAAATTCGAATGCTAAAGTTAGTCAAGTTTTAGCGAGAATGAGCAATTAATTTATAAGTAATTGTTCTGTTATCTTCGAGGTTTCAAGATTTTAGACAAATATTTAACACCGAATGTATTAATAGATAAAAACTACTAAAATGCCTAAAATACATATTTTTTTAAGAGACCTGCTTAGGTGTATACCTACTATATTTCCATGTAATAATTGATGCAAAATTTTGACTCCAATTTATTTATTTATAGTTTATAATTAAGACAAAAATGAATGAATATAGGCCTTTTTCTACCTGAAACACTGGAAATCCTACTTCAAGTATTTGTAAACCACTCTTCTCTTCTTCTCTAATAACACTTTTTAGTCTTTAAGAACTACCACTTCATAATTTTTCAATAAATTACAATACAAAACAAATACTCTTTATTGCCACCCCAATAAAAAAGAATACAGATCTCTTAACAATAAACTGCTTACCAATTTCTGCTGCTGACTGTACACTCCAATTAAAAACGACTTATTGATATTGTAAAATATTCGTTACTCGCATTATATTTACGAGTATACTTTTTGCGAACAATGAAAAGAAGATCTAAAAAGTAACAGTCAAGAAAAAAGGCCTCTTTTCAATAGACAGGATAACGGAACGGTTACTTTTGCTTTTTTAAGATTTTTATGAAGATTTTAGCCAACCGTTAAATCTTTTATTAATTTCGAGGAAACGGAAATGAGTTGTTGAGTGAATGAATGGAGAGTGAATGACAGATCTCGGGACTTAATGGACGGAATAGCGGTTTTTGAAGTACGATGTTTATTCCGGAGTTTTTTAGATAAGTACCTAAGTAATACTTTTTATCCACAATGGAAAATCGAAGTAATATAAAATGTGACCCATTTTACGACTGGTTGGAAATGAACTACCTGTTGACGTAAGAACTTATAATTGGACTTAGATAACAATAACGAAGTAAAGTTCGTAAGGTAAACTTTCGTGTTTGTACTTATAATCAAAGCTAATCCGTAGCTAATTTTGGAAAATCAGGAAAATTATTATAACCTCTAGCAATCCACCGTCCTAATACGTGTACAAATTACTTTCAATTAATTTTAAATCATGAGTATTTTGACTGACTGACCCGTTGACCACGAAAGCAATAAAGGGTTCGAAACATCCAGATGTATTCAAAATTCATTATACGCGTTATATTTAACCCGGTTACATAGTTTCACTTTGTCATATTCATATATGATTTCAATGAATTTTAGACAAAACGGAATCGAAGTTACCTTTAGCATCTAAGTCTGCATTTAGCGTTCATGATTCACAAAATTCTTGAGCTTTCTTTGGTGCTGGTGAATGAAAGAGCCTTACCTTTGGCATGTATCATCTTGAGATGGTCCACAGTCAACTGCAGTATCTCAGCCTTCTCCAGCTTGGCGCTGCCCTGTTTCTCACAAGCTGCTGGTACCAGCCTCTTCAGCTCGGTGAGGGAGGTGTTGATGCGGTCACGTCGCTTCTTCTCGATGACACCTCGGCGGCGCTTGCGCGTCATGAGTTGACAGGAATCACCGCCGGGAGAACTGAAGATGAAAAAAAATTATATACTGAAGTATACAATATGTGTACATATTTATGTAGGTAACATGCGAAAAACGTGATTAAGAGCTCCAGTGCCCAGACAAATTAAAATATGTACCTAAAAATTTATTTGGACCCTGGATGAAAATTTCGTTTAGGCACAACTTCAAAATGAAAGTAAAGAAAGTGTGCCAACAAGATTATAGCAAGTGTAAATCCATAATAGCAGATAATAGTAAGTGAATATAGGCAAGGTCTATTTTCTAGAGTGATAGGATAGCGTTGGATGTAAAAGCTCACTTTGTACTTACATAGGTACACCATAACTAGATTATGACAAAAAGTTTCAGATTTTTTTTACTTTTTGCGCTAGGTAACTTATAAGTAGGTATGTACTAAGATAATAGTCACAATATCAGTAGTATTGATTTTCGAGGATGATTAAGGATAGTTTAAATAGATACCCAGTTAAAATAAATCGACATCAAATGATTTAATGAAATCCATTTATTTTGGACTGTTTAGATTTTTTTCATTATAAAATACGAAAACATGGTACCTACGTTAACAATGAATTCATATTTCCATTTTGCCGTTAATTTCGACGTTTTTGCTTGATAAAAAATAGTTCATATCAACAACTTGGTAAATCCGTGCTTCAGTAAATTTTGCTACAAGTGACACAGAAAATCGCTTAGTTTTCGTAGCCGCGTAGCTCTCTACAGCCGTAGCATTCTATTTATGTGGAGCGACGAACTCTTATTGGAATCTATTTCGTAGATTATTAAATATTTCCCATTCTGAATTAGGCACCAATTTGCTTTTCAAATACACGGGAATGAAAAGACTATTTTTATTTCATTGAAATATATTTCAATGGGCTTTGTAAATATGCTTTTTAAATAGCCTTTTAGGACAGGAATATGTAAATATTAAATATTAGTCCTTGTCATTGGGAAAAGTGGCGTGCTCTCGTTTCGGAGGCCAAGACCCTCTTTGGGTCGCTGAGCCGTATTAGTTAGTTAGTCCTTAATAGTAAATAATTAGCATTTTTTGCGACTACACTCGATAAATATCAAGTTTATTTTTGTACTATACATTTATATACACTAAAATTATAATAGAACTATTTTTTGTACTTATATTAATCATTGTAGAGGTATTTTAGCACCATTAATGGAATACCATTACCTGTACCTTACAAAGACGGAAAGTGGAACCAAACTAACTCTGCATGGCATTTGCAACGAAAAAGTGTGGCGAGGTCATCATTAGTGTCAAATTCCTATGAAAATATGACGTTTATAATGAGACTGACACTCTCTCACTCTGCTCTGTACAAGTCGGTGCAAAGTAAGTTTAGACGGACTCTAATTATTAACATCATAAGACTCACCATATGAAGTTTTTGAATTTTTAGTTTGGGCCTTTGTTTATAAGTAAATTAGAACGAATTTCGTTTGTTTTAATTTCATAATTCATAATTCATTTATTGCATTTATAATCATGTGTTACATAAGGTCTTACAAAGGGCATTTTACAGCTAGTGTTCACATGAACCCTGTTAGGGTACATAGCAATGTAAGTTTAATTAAAAAGCAATGAAACAAAAGAAAAGCTACTTTATTTAGCCCATGAAATATATATGTACATTGTAAATTGTAATGTACATTAAGGGCTGATTTAGACGGCGCGCGAACTCGCGAGCGATTTTAGTTACATTACGGACTGTTGGTTACCTCCAAATTCAACCGACCGATCATAAACCGCAATGTGAAACTCGCATGCGAGTTCTCGCATCGTCTAAATGAGCCCTTAGTCTCAGGGCTATAATCATGAAAATCGAAGTTCGCAAATTGCGGGCATATTTCTCTATATAATTACGCTTTCATTGGAGTAAAAGAGAAAGATCCCCGCAATTTGCGAATTTCGGTTTTCTCGGTAGCCCCTCAGGAGTTTAAAAAGAAAACTAAATAAAGCCGAGTACTCACGTGGCGTCTTTACTGCTCTCCTCCGAGAACGCATCGTCTTCGCTCTCGGAATGCGTGCGTTTGCTCCTCGGGGCCGGCGGCGCGGCCGGCGCGGGCGCAGGCGGCCAGTAGCCCCACTGCTGCTGCTCCATGTGGCGGTGGTGGTAATCCATGTTCGGTGACAGGTTGGCAACACTTTATATAGTCAAAAAAGTCACTGGTTTTTGACAGACATTGGCTGGTTGAAGGTAGGGAACACTTTGTTACTTAGTCAAGTCACTGGTGAAAAACCAGGCATTGGTTGGTTAACAACTTAAAGATAGTGGTAATCCATATTCGGTGACAGGTTGGCAACACGTTGTTTAGTCAAGTCACTGGTTTTTCACAGGCATTGGTTGGTTGAAGGTTGGGAACACTTTGTTAGTTAGTCAAAAGAGTCACTGGTTAACAGGCATTGGTTGGTTGACAAGTGAATTGAGTCACTTAAAGATAGTGGTAATCTATATTCGGTGACAGGTTGGGAACACTTAGTACTTAGTCAAAAGAGTCACTGGTTTTTTAGAGGTGGTTGACAATTTATTTTAGTAATTTTTTGTTACTTTGTTTAGTTAAGAGTCACTACTTATTCACAGTAGTAGTTGATAAGTGATTATAACTTTAATTTAACTGAAATTTTAAATTCAGATATTATTTTGTGACAGGTTTAATTCGCTTCAGTTTTAGGAGTCACTGATTTTCACTGTTTTTAGTTTTTATAGTAAAATATCGCTTTTCGCATGTATCTAAGTTTGAAAACTTTGAACACAAAACACTTTCAAACTTCAATTCTTCAGTCACTTAACTCCTTGCAACTTTGCACTAGATCATAATTTTCTCAAAATGAATTATCGTCCAAAATCTAAAGGTCACTTAAGTTTCCGCAAGTAGGTCACGTTTCTTTATTCGCGCGTCTGTATCGGACACGTGCGCGCGCGCCGACGTCGTCGCGGAGTGTGGCGCCGCGTGCGGCCGTGTGCCGCCACCCTTCGCCCATTTATTAAAAAAAAACGTTTAACCACCGCCACCCTTGTTATACTTTCAACTTTATGACCAACAACTTAAGGTTGAAGACGGTAAGTATTTTTTTGTGGAATTGGTGCGCTTTGGTTTTTAGAACGCACGCGGACGTATGCACTCGCCTTTATAACGACTATGCTACGATACCGCTTTGCTAGATTAATTTAAACTGTATTACAATGTAAGAAAGCTTGTTGTGATAGAAAATGTAATTTGGTAAATATGAAAATTGGCAATTTTACGTTCAGCGTTTAAATGCGCTATTTTGAACTTTGTAAATATAGTGTTAAGCACTTTTTAAGCGCAAGTAGAGATCAAATACCGTTCGAACTATGCGTAAATTTTTACTCATCATTTCCGCCTTTAATTATAGCTTTTAAATACCTATACATAAAGTTGAAATTGGCTTGTTTTTATAGTATTAGGGGATAGAATGGCCACGTGTCAGACGGACGGTGGGAAATGAAGGAGCAATTAGGAAATGCAATTTTATTCCGAGTTATTGGTGTGAATGCATGGGGGATGTATGGGGTTGCACGGGAGTGTGGGAGGATTAACTCGGTATATGGTAAATAGGGGTAAAAAGCTAGTTGAGTTACAATCGCCTTGAGTGCTTTTTTAATAGCGAACCCTTGTTTAAGGTTGATGTGAAAGGGACTTGATTAAAGTTTATTATGAAGATATACAATACATTATATTAGGTATAATACATTATAGTAGGTATGTGGTATATTTTGATTTTAACACTTCATGAACTCTAGTTTGAGTTAATAAGGATTATATCATTCTTACCTTATTGTTATACGTATATCTGTCGGCGGCCGATCGTAAGATCAGGCAGATCGTAATGTTCCTGTGTAATGTTTTGACGATAGTCACATTAAACCAATATATAGGGAGGATAGGTTCGTTAGGTTGCTTCAGATGCCCGAAGGGCAAACTGCCCAGAAATAGAAGCTCCGCGTAGCGGGACTCCGTCGACTCAGGGAACGGGTCAAAGATTTTCACGTGTCACGATATGCCTAGGAATTTCACGATATGCCTGATCTTATGATCGGCTACCGACATATCTAAGATTAAAATCCTTAAAAGATTAAGATAGGTATTCATTATCAAACATGCAAAGAGAAATCTAGGAGCAGAGACCCCAGACTGGTATGAGAGTAGGTTAAAGAAAAAAGAAGAAGAATTTAAGTATAACGTTTAAAATCGTAGAGCCACTCACGTATAGAATGAATTTAGAAAGCCCGAAACATGGTTGATGGTAGGTACATAGTTAGAATAATATCTACATAAATCGTTTTTGTATTTCTAAGCTTCAGTACAGAAAATACGCATTTATAAGAGTTAAAATTCATTTGAGAATCAAGAATCTCTTGCTTTAAGTAAGTTAGAATTTTAGAATGTCCAGATAATTTTCTGATGAATACTTGTCTTAGAGTCCATTAAAAGAGCCGGCTGAACAACAAATGAAACAAAAAAGGATCAAATGAGCATAAAAACGTTTTGATTTTAGCCCCTTTTTCCTAACTGACCTCCAATAAAATTAAAGACCTCCGTTGGCTATTATTTAGTACCTGATTGCTACGGAACCTTAATTGGGGTTCCGTATGCCCGGACACGTCTCAGACTTCCTTTTAAATTTTGGATGAATTTGGTCGATGGAAAAATGGGTAGTGGGGTGATAAATTGTCTATCAATATGTTTATTATACGGTGAAATATTTAGTGATTCAATATCGTTATAACTTAGGTACGAAATACATTATTTCAGATAGGTAAGTAAAAAATTACCAACTAAGTACAGGAAAAACCAAGTGCACACGTGTAAGAAAAAGTTAGTGCCCTCTTTAAATTATCTAGGGCGAGGAAATCCATTCATTCATCATTCGTTCAGTTACAACCTAAAATATAGATACCTACCTAAATAAATACCTAAATAAATATAGATACTTACCTACCTAATAATTGCACGGGGGAGTGAAGCATTAGGTATTTATAAGTACAGTCGCCATCAGATATATCGGAGCGGCCAAGGTGCTCAAAAATATCTGAACAGGTACTCTAACGCTTTGATAATAGAGGCGAGTTCAGATATTTGTGAACACCTTGGCCGCTCCGATATATCTGATGGCGACTGTTTTAAATAACAATGGTCGTAGACATGACGGTTTTAGCCTACATTGCCTACACCGTATGTCATTTCATTAAACTCTTTTAACTTTTTACCTTACTATACAGGGTGATCAATCCAAATGGGTCAGTATGGAGAAGTCAGAAACTATAAGAGATAGCGAAATCTGTTCTTAGGAACCATGGCTTCGATTTTAGATTTAATAATAATGGCATTCAATTTTTTTTTTAATCTATTATACATAATCGGGATACGAACCTGGTCAATATTCTTGTTGTTTGTTTGTATGGCTACTTTTAAACGATGCGTGATAGGTGGGGGGTGCTCAACCAAATTTCATAGAGGGCTCCGAGACGAAACAAACTGCATTATAAAAAATTCAAAATGGCCGACTCAAACTTAACTTTTTAACTTATTTTTTTTTTATATGTTAATTTTGGGTCCCCAGGCTGGCCGCATGAAACAAACTTGAAAAAATTAAAAAAAAGTCGGCCATTTTGATTTTTTTTAATGTAGTTTGTTTTGTCTTGGGGCCCTCTATGATATTTGGTCGAGCACTCCCCACCTATCACGCATCGTTTAAAAGTTGCCATACAAACAAACAACAAGAATATTGACCAGATTCGAATCCCAGTTATGTATTATAGATTTAAAAAAAAATTGAATGTCATTATTATTAAATCTAAAATCGAATCCATGGTTCCTAAGAACAGATTTCGCTATCTCTCATAGTTTCTGACTTCTCCGTACTGACCCATTTGGATTGATCACCCTGTATAGTACAAAATGATCTTTATACCTTTATTTACATACCTACTTGTAATGAGCTCTATTTTATGCACTGCATGAAATATTAAGGTAATATCATTCTTAAGCAGTGGTGGCCGAGTGGATATGACGTCTGACTTTCAATCCGGAGGTCGCGGGTTCAAATCCTGGCTCGTACCAATGAGTTTTTCGGAACTTATGTACGAAATATCATTTGATATTTACCACTAGCTTTTCGGTGAAGGAAAACATAGTGAGGAAATACTGTATTACTCGTACTTACTTACATGATTCCTGCTCACAATAATAACAACAAATCTAAAATTGTAAACAAAAGCCCAAACTATAACTAACTGTTGAACTTGAAATTAAGACAAAGCATATCACGATCCAGTTTTGTACAGTCGCCATCAGATATATCGGAGCGGCCAAGGTGCTCGCAATCATCTGAACACGCCTCTATTGTCAGGGCGTTAGAGTGCGTGTTCAGATATTGTGAACACCTTGGCCGCTCCGATATATCTGATGGTGACTGTACTTAAGAAAACATAAGTTCAGAGCTAAGACAAAAGCGTATTGTGTCAAATACATGTGTCTCGAGTCCCCACGATCAGCATGGGATGCCGCGTGATATATCACGTTGCAGATCGCATTGGTTGTTGTTCCAACTATAATATTTGTCGCCCTTAGTGAAAAAGGGTACAAGTCTCACGCAGCTTAGGTCTAAAAGGCTTTCTTTGCTGGTTTAGTTTATGTTTATAGATAATTTAGTTTATGTAGGTACTGAAATTATATGGGGCATTATCTATGAAAAGGGACATTATTGTCGATGGCGCATACGCCGCACAGCGTTGCGCGGCATTGTATTTATATCGGAGCATCGTTATCTGGCCTTATATGGCGTAAGCGCCATCGACAATAAGGTCCCTTTTCATAGATAAAGTCACATATATAGGTACATATATATTATGTGTATTAAGTAGTTATATTATGTTAATTGTGCCGGTTAAGTATGCCGTTGCTTATGTATGTTTTTCAGATTAGCTTTAGAGATTAGTAGCACCACCCACAAACTCTCTGCTTTGCCTTACGCTACGTCTTACGTAGGCGAACAACGCGCGAACGCGGCGCGGCGCGGCGCGGCGAAATCAATCCTTTGATGCCCATAGAAGTGTCCTACGTAAGCGATCTCGTTGCGAACGCGGTGCGGCGCGATTTGCACGCGAATGTCAGGCGGCGCGGCGCGGCGCGGCGCGGCGGCGGCCGCTTTCGCCGCGCCGCGCCGCGCCGCGTTCGCGCGTTGTTCGCCTACGTAAGACGTAGCGTTAAGGTCGAATGGTAGAGAATGCTTTTTGGCATTAAGTCCGCCTTTTGTACGATAAGTTTTCTTTTGTGAAATAAAGTTTAAATAAATAAATGGGAATTAACGCCCTTTTACAACTGCACTGCCCGAGAATTGTACCTTTATTCTGTAATTATAGTCTGTAATTCTATATAACGCATAAAAGCCGTAACTGCCATTGGAATATTCATTCAATATTGTACCGTATTCTGATGTTAAGACCCTTATGACTGTTTAGTGCTTATGCACGGTGTAGGTATTGTAGGTGGGCACTACTCTAATTTTAGAACAATAGTTTAGTAACCAAAGTAACCAAAGTAACCAAAATAGAATGGCTATTCCGTGTAGGTATAAATATGTAGTTACCTATTTATAAGATTTCGATAAATCTTTCCCGGGTCATATATGTCTTATTGGTTTTCCTCTTTTTCTAAAACTTAGATATAAGTATTATAACTTCTGTAACTTCAATATCTTTAGAGTTTAAAAGTGAATTATTAGATCTAAATAAATAAACATGTATAAGATCTAAAAAAATAAACACACACACAACAAAAAAAAAGACTTATTTTAATTAAATTAGATATTATGATGTATTATGATTATAATTGTAATGTTAATGAAATTTTATTAAGGAATAAATAAGGCTGAATTAATTATTATTATTAAATAAACATGTAGAAGGTTTGACCAAATTTAACCAAATTTTGTGCTAGATGTATATGTACCTACTTAAACAATATTTAGAAGTAACTGATATAAATATATTGCCAAATAACTTAAACTGCGTAACTACGCAAATTTATAACGAGCCGAGTATATAAAGGGAAGTTATTTATAATAAGGTAAATAATAATAATTGTGTAACATCACCTTGCGTAACCAAACAATGCCTCCCAATCTATGCCTATTTAATTTCCTAAACGACATATATCCACATTCTTAAACACACTATTCTGCACCTTACTGTCATAATCTTACATTCAAAAATTGAATGAGCTTTCACGTCCACTTTTAGCACTGTTATAAGCCTTCGATCACTATCACAGTTTACCAAACAAAAGATAATAGATAAGGGTTCGGATTGACTTCTATTGATACTGAAGTACAAGGACGCAAGGACGAGAGTATTGTCGGCATTGTGTTCTTATAAAAAAACCTTTGTACCTAGTCTTGTTTCGTGAGAGACGGCGCAAAATGAGAGGATTACTTCTATACAGGATGACTTTTAAGTCGTGAACCGTAATATGTTTTTCTAAATCCATAAACAACAAGCAATTTAATGCCTCTACGCTTACTAAAATCAGTAACGGTTTTTTTTTTGTCATTTACTTTACTTTTATAAGTGGCTTTAGGATATTACAACGGCTTTACTTTATTTAAATTAGTTGAATCGCCTCTTTGAATCGGAACTGTCATTGACAACAATTTTATCATTTATCCCAGTTAGAAATATAGAACTGTACCCGTAAAAGTAAAATAAATGACAAAAAAAAAACAAAATGTTGTCTGATTTTAGTAGGAGTAGGGCTCGAGTAGGGGCATTAAATTGCTTGTTGTTTATGGAGTTAGAAAAATATATTACGGTTCACGACTTAAATGTGACCCTGTATATACCTAAAGCTGGGATTAAGAGCATATGCCATCAGCCGGGCAGGCGTAATTTTTGTCAAGAGTTATTTATTTGCTAAAAATCCATGTAGATCTGAGGGTTTCGACTAAAGTTAAATCAAGCAATGGAAGAATCATTAGACCAGAAGTTAGTTTTCAAGCATTGTCTTAAATATAGTCTGACATATCATTTGGTGGAATTAGTAGACCCTTCATGAATAAGTGGTGTGGTGAACAATACATTGTTATCCCTAGGGATCTAGTTTAAATATAGATAGTTATTATTATTGGAATCCCTTAGGGCGAGTTCTTAGGATAACGAAACGAGTTTGACTACCCAAAGAATGCTTGAGTAAGGGTTTGACTTTTTTGACAAAGGATTACAAGGTCGAGTGCATTGTTGCCATATGTTTTTGTAAAAATCCTTTTGTAGTTTTTCGTGGTAGACGATGCGGCATGAGCGGCTTACTTTTCTTACCTCAAAGATTTTTTAAGAAGCCGCGAAATATATTCGAACTTACTTATGACGACCGGTCTGGCCTAGTGGGTAGTGAATCCCGGTAAGGGCATTTATTTGTGCGCTGAACACATGTAAACATTTGTTCCTGAGTCATGGCTGTTTTTTATGTATATAAGTATGTATTTATCTATTTAAGTATATCGTCGCCTAGCAGCCATAGTACAAGCTTTGCTTAGCTTGGGGCTAGTATAGGTAGATCTGTGTAAGATGTCCCCAGATATTTTGATATCTAAAAGGTGTTTTAATTCGTACGTGCATTTTGCTCGGACTTATTCATGCGCGAGCGAGACTCACGGGTGTCGGACGTCAGGGCTCGGATCCGGACCATTCTAGCGTGACTCGTTCATTACGGATTGATTAAATGACGTCACGGAATTACGGTCACGAAACACAATTCTACGTCACAGTCACAGTCAAGAGATAATGACAGTAATCTATGTAAGTAGCCAAGATGCCAATCATACGCTAATGTCTCTCTGTCGCACGCACTAATATGGAAGAGTGATAGAGAGAGATTAGTGACAGCTACGGCGCAAACGATTGGGACCTTGGCTAGACCCTCCAGAAAGGCCTAGCCAGGATGACAACCTATTGATAGAAACTCCAATCGAAACTTAAATAGGTAGTCTCGTGCCTTTTCGTTGAATCTGATATTTTTTTTCATTTGACTATTCTTGTCATCTTGGCAAGGCTCTCAGGATTTAATAGATCGAATTGAATACTGCAGTAGGTACTGATCTAGTTTAATAGAGGCTGAAACGTACCCTTGTAGCTTGTAACTATTATCAATTAATTTTCGTGGATTACATATTGAATTGTGTTTGAAAGCAGGCCACTGACGAGCCTTCCAAATGGATACCGTTACAATGGATTCATCCAAATGGACGGCATCCTAATATTAAACATTGTACGTTTTTGACATTCACGGATCGATTTTGGATTGCAGCAACGCTATTTGGACTATTGGAAGGCTGGTCAGTGGCCACCTGAAGATGGGCTACTCTCTGTGTAGGTATAATACTCTGCCACATGAACTGAACTGCATGAAATACCTACCTACTGTGTATTCACCCCAAATACCCACGTGAGTGTTTATTATTCTATGACGTCACATTCCATAATTAGAACATTAGTTGCGTGTTAAAGGAAATGTACTTGGAAAGGTAGTTTAAAAATAGCCGAATTTAATGTGTATTTTGGTTGAATTATTCTGCAATACATAGACTCACACGATACACCATGCAAGAAATAAAGCACCAGAAGATTATCAGAGAAAATTAATCGACTTTATTTTTAGACACAATTTATATTTTAAAACCCGTAATGAAACAAAAAGTACCTAGGTAATTTGATTATGACTTTTCAAGCTAGTGCTAGGGTTTTAATATAAATTCCATAGTAGCAAATCGTTTTAACAGTTATAAAAAAATAAACTGATTTGATTAGTCGTCTAATACCCTATTAAAGTTGAGTCAAGCGAAGTCTGCAACGATTTTGATAGCACATGCAGTGCAAGTGTTATTTTAAACGTCAAACTTCTATGAAATTATGACGTATAAATGACACTTGTACTGCGTGTTCTGTCAAAATCCTTGCAGACTTCTCATGCCTTCTATTATTATGGCAAAATACCTAGGTAAGTGCTTTTAAAAATGGCAAAACTAAAACCATGTTCCGTGTATTTATGGTACTATTAGTAGGTAAGTTAAGTAGGGTTTACTTCAAGATAAACTACTCCTTATAAGTCTACTCTGATACGGGTAGGTGTGCAAATGTCTATCCCGTTTTTATTGCTAACGCTGCAATTGGATCCATTGTCACACGATAAAAGCTTAACATTCTTTTGTACCATTTAATGCGATTTTCAAAGAATTACCTAAAGAACATGAGCTCCTCTCACTCGGTTTAATGCTTTAATAAAAAACGGGCCAAGTGCGAGTCGGACTCGCGCACGAAGGGTTCCGTACCATTGCGGAAAAAACTACAAAAAAACATGTTTGTTTGTATGGAAGCCCCACTTAAATATTTATTTTATTCTGTTTTTAGGGTTCCGTACCCAAAGGGTAAAAACGGGACCCTACTTATTACTAAGCCTCCGCTGTCCGTTTGTTCGTCCGTCCATCTGTCTGTCACCAGGCTGTATCTCATGGACCGTGATAGCTAGACAGTTGAAATTTTCAAAGATGATGTATTTCTATTGCCGCTTTAACAACTATGATTTCTATTGCCGCTATAACAGCTGTGAAAATTTTAGGCGGTGGATTCTTAAGTAACAGGGTCCCGTTTTTACCCTTTGGGTACGGGACCCTAAAAGCGTTGGTGTAGATTACAGTATTAACTAATATAAAAAATACGTGTGGGATTTTGTTTTCATATATCTTCAAGCATATACATTTAAGTCCCCCTTATACATTAAAGTCCCCCGCCGCGTCGGTTCGTGTGTATGTTCGCGATAAACTCAAAAACTATTGAACGGATTTCAATTTATTTACTTATCATTTTAAATCCGGCAACAAGGCCCATATTACCAATACATACCGGGTGTGGCCTGTATGTAAAATTTGCACCCGAGGACAAACTTTCATCCCCTTTTAACCCCCTTAGGGATTGAATTTCCAAAAATGTTGCAAGTACTTATTTTTCTAATCGGCTATTATGCCTTTCTAAGAATTTAGAAGCATTTGTAATGGATTCAAACTTTCAACCCCTTTTTATCCCTGTTACGGGATGAATTTTATAAAACGCTGAAATTACTTTTCCTGTCTTCTAATAATATCCCTAAATACAAAGATTCAAGTCCCGCACTCGAAATAATTTTTGATATCCATACAAACTTTCAACCCCTTTTCCACCACCTTAAGGGATGAATTTTCAAAGACGCTGAAATTAGTTTTCTTGTATTTTAATAATATATCTTTTACGAAGTTTTAAATTCCTAGCTTAAAAGAAAACTTTAAACCCATACAAACTTTCATCCCCTTTTTAACCCCCTTAGGGGTTGAATTTCTCAAAATCACTTCTTATCTCTTGTACACTTTATAAATGCAATCTGGTGTGCAAATTTCAACTTCCTGGCTTTTGTAGTTTCGGCTCTGCGTTGATAAATCAGTCAGTCAGGACACTTGCATTTATATACATATATATATTTTATATATATATATATAGAATAAGATAGATTAAATCTCCATGAAGGTGAAAAAGAGTCTGTCTAAGCTAACTTTGCACCGAATTGAATAGAATAAAATCGGGTACCTATGTTATTATTTCCAATAATCTATATTTACATAAATATCAGTTGGTAACGCAAATGTTTAAGTAGGTTAATATTTTTTTTTGTAATAAGAATTTATAAGTAGGAGATTCAGGGTGAATTGATTCAATTTATTTGCTTACGGCTGAACGGGCCGAATAGCGACCAAAGTTAAAAGCGAACATTTAATATTTTCTGAAATGTTACCCAATAATGAATGACAAGAATGTTACGAGTTATTTTCGTAATTTTCGGTCGGTATACAGGAAAAGGTCAAACGGGTAATCCCACGCGAGAAATCACAGAAATGTACAAGAGTTAACAAAATGACCGCGCGATTGAAAATGGTTTTAGATATAATATGATTCGGTAATGTATGGGGAACACAAACAAATTATAGCCAGCATTCAATTAATGTAGTAAGTATGATACCTTTGGGTATGGTGCTTTTCGTACACTAGTGTCCCCTGCCCTCTATTAAGGATTATTTCTTACCTTGACACTTTATTCCTAACTCTAATACTTTTCTCAAAAATTTAAAAAAAACCGTCCCCCGGGACATATTTCATGCTAAAAGGGGGGGTTGCGTTAGGGGGAGGGGATTGGACATTAGTGTGCGTAAAGCACCATACCCAAAGGTATCATACTACATGCATCAAATGCATTGATTTGACCGAATCAATAGGTACCTCTATTACTATTGTGGCAGTACCAGAAAAGGTGCCCCTAATGGTCATGTACGTCAAAATATATATGTCTGGGTACAAACGTATTCATAAGAATTTGCACAATTTTATTACAAGTTTGATATTTTTAGTTTTTGTAATTAATATAAAAGTTAGGAGCGAAAAACAGATTTTATACAACTTTTTTAATGCTCCTTTCTCTTAAAACAATGAAAAAAAATACAAAAAAACAAACGGTCGGTCATAGCTATGATTAAAATACATCAAATTGTGTAAAAATATTTTCAATTATGTTAATATCCAGAGAGAAAAAAATAGGGACTACGCTTGTATGGAAAGGCGGTGTCGGGGCGGTTGTCTCCTTTCGTCTTAATATTAAATAGTGTATTAAGTATCGACCACCATGCAGTATTACCAGTAAAGTGGGTGGCCAAACTTAAACCACGATAACTATCAAAATAAACACTACTCCATTTCGCACGCCCTAAAAATTCACTTGCAAATTTCAACCCCTCAAAAATCACACGCAAAAAATAACAATACGGGTTTTTGCCCGTGAGATTACTAGTACGAAGCTAACCCGTTGTCTGCCGTGGGAGTGGGATATTCGGGCAGGTGGTGGTACATATTGTGTGGGGTGACAAGTGCGTTTGTATACGGTTAATGTTTTTTGGTTATGGTCACTCAGTGGCTGGATAAGTACCGTGGAAAAATAGATTGAATTCAATTTCATGGTAATAAAGAATATACTTATTAGTACATATATAAATAAGAGCTTCAATATTGAGATTTCGGTAAAAAAAAGACGCATTATCGATGGTGCTACTGTTTCTCTCCCGCCTACATCTCAAATTTTGTAGTACGAATTTAATTATAATTTATTTGTCGTTAAATAAAATTTGTGGTTATTTTGTTTTGTTTTTTATGTTTTTGAAACTCAAAGGGTCTAGCCGCAATCCCATAGTGAAACTGCCCCTGGCTGAAATGTATACCTTTCTTAGGCGCGTTTATTTGTCTTATTATAAGATATCGTTTTACCAAATTTCAAGCCTAGAATCCCCTTGGTTTGGCAAAAAAAAAAATTTGTTTTATATCGTTTTTATTTTTTTTGTAGCTAAACTAGTAGTTCTATTATTTTGAAATTTGGATGTTACATGCACCTAATAGTAGTTCAATTAAAAAAAATCAAGATTGTAACTTGTTTATAAAGGCTTAAAAATATATTTTTAATTTTTTAAACTTTTTTTTAATACTTGTGAGATAGCGACATCCTCATACTATTGCATAAAATATATTTTTTGTAAAAAAAATCCATTTGTGGCAACAAGGTAAAAATTTCTTACTAATGCATACTGGCCGTCCTTTTTACGTACTTAGGGTGGTTCACGTTTGTATGGGAAAAATTAAAACTCTAGCTAGAAGAAGCGGCACCCCCTTATTTGGTTACACTTATTATGCTGATAATGTACACCAAGTTTTGTAACTTTATCTCAACTACAAGGGGGTGCTCAACCACTTTGAAAATTTTCAACTTTGTATGAAATCCAAATATAAACAAATTATATTTTTTTTAGATACGATACACTTCAGCCAGGGACAGTTTCACTATGGGTTTGCGGCTAGACCCTTTTATTTGATTAATTGTTTTCTAGCCATTGGCCGCTTGTATACGTAGAGGCGGCTTATAGGTCGAAAATAATCAAATTTCTATTTTAGTTTGATCCTCAATACACAACCGAATACCTCCGCTTATTTATACCAGGCTAATCTTGACCTAAACCCCGAACTAATCTGACAGCTCCGTACTCTCATTACGCCGTATTTACCCAGGTTTATTTATTTTGGGGTCGAATCGGCCCCCAAGCGTTGCGTAGTTCTAACCGAGATTCGGGAGCAAAGTAAACAGCGGAGATTGAAGGTGTTAGGTTTTTTCAATTTTGTACAGTATTAATTGGCTGGATTTTTCTTGCGGCGTAAGTATTTATAAGGAATTGATTATTGTTTGTATTTATTTGGGATCGCGAATTAATAACATTTACCATGGCAAAAAATATTAACTGGTTTTATTT
This sequence comes from Cydia fagiglandana, assembly GCF_963556715.1. Taxonomy (NCBI): domain Eukaryota; kingdom Metazoa; phylum Arthropoda; class Insecta; order Lepidoptera; family Tortricidae; genus Cydia; species Cydia fagiglandana. Next base: position 2,062,958 of record NC_085934.1, on the reverse strand, counting down.
TATTTTGTTTACTTTTATTTAAATACCTAACTACCTAAGTTGAAATTTGGTATAGAGATAGTTTTGAGTCAAGGGAAGGACAAAGGATAGTTTTTATATCGGAAATCAATCCTCAAAAGGCGGTGGAATTGAAAGATTTAATGAATTGCCTAATAATTGAAGTAAGCAATGCGCGAATTGAATGATTGCTATTAGTATTATCCAGGCGCTATACCTACTTTAGCTGCTGGCACATTCCACGCAGACGAAGTCGCGGACAAAAGCTGGTTGACCTATAAAAACTAACTAGAAGCCTGATTTCGGTTATCCGTAAGACCTTAGGAATCACTTTAGGAGCCCACTTAGGTACCTTCTAAACCTCAACTATTAAGCCTGTCAAACTGTCAGAGTCAGATACATTTGGCGCGTTGACGTACCCACCCCAACTAGCAAACTAGGTCGTATAAGCTTCACTCTTCCGACTGTTAAGTCGAAAAACAGTGGTATGAAAGATTTATTGTTTTCAAAACGCCGTATTAAAAAGCAACTCCGAGAGAAATCTCACGACCCCCCATGCCTGCGCTATTTTAAAAAATCTCCAATAACTGAATCGGCAAAAAAATATATTTAATTACTTATCCTGCTCAAGAAATATCACGAGAATCGGTTGAAAAATGAGATCCGTAGAGGAGAAGCCACACAAAAGCGATTTTGCCTAAGCTGAAACGCAGAATTTCACTTCACTCGGCTAATAAGAAAGACAACTATACAGTATGTAAACTTACTAAAACCATTTACTAAAGCCCGTTAATGAATGGGTCACACTGAGCAACTTTTACTATGGCACCGACTCCGAAATCGCGAAAAAAAATTTGGTTATTTCATACATTTTGCTGGTTTAGCATTGAAATTTTCTGTGGGAGAGCCAATTTTTTTTTCGCGATTTCTGGGTTGGTGCCATAGTAAAAGTTGCTCAGTGTGACCCATTCATTAACGGGCTTGAGGAATGGTTTTAGTAAGTTTACATACTGTATATACGAGTCTTTACTTATTCATGAACATTAGTGCTTTATGGGAAAATGTAGCCACCAACAGTTAGCTTCCCCAGTAGCCTAATGCGCCAGAACAAACATTTGACAATACCAGGATTTGGTTTCCATTTCACCAACATAACAATTCACATTATCAAACCCTAGGGTAATAAAAATAAGGTCTACTTTGCCCTGTATGCCAGATTAATGGAGCGTGATAACGCCGGCAAGTTCCCACGTGAATTGGGGGTGGTATTTCGACAGCAACAAAAGGACGTAACTGCAGTACAATTGTATGGCAGTTAAGACCTTTTTGTAGATAATTTCTTGAGGGTGACGGCATATTTGAATCGTTTTTTTGCATCAGAGTAATTATTTTGAGTACGTATTGTGTTTACTGTTGTAAAGTGGAGGTGAATCATGTTTCATTTGATTTGTCGATGTCGGGCTTTTTATTATATTTTTTATTTAAATATAAAGTTATAATACCTTACCTTATTAATACCTTACCTACCTACTCTTCATCGCATGGTAGCTAGTAATAATGATTGGTAGGTTGACGGACTAGATAAAACTAAACCTATCAGAATCCAATAGCTGTTCCAAAACCTCTAAAACAAAAAGAACTAGGAAAATTAAATAAAAACATGTCTAACGATCGACTTCCTTTTTATTATGCTTCTTTAACCTTTTGGACGCCAATGACCGATATATCCGCACCGCAGGTTCAACGCCAAAGACCGATTAATCGGTCACAGACTACAGAGCAACATACACCTACGTGCATACGCATAAAGTTCAATTTCAGTTTTGACACTTGGATGACGTGGCGTCGGACTGACAGCTTTTGTTTTTGTGTTTGACACGGCGTCGAAGAAGTTGTTTGCAATATTGCAAATATTCATTTAAGTTTAAGCGAACATCATTATGCCTCTCGGTCTTCTAAGTAGGTATACGAATAAATAAAATATACTTATGTTTATTTACAAAGTCACGCGCCAAATTCGCGATAATCACCCGTTGAGGCCCCGCCACTTGACGTATATTTTTCCAAAATGGCTGCACCACTCAACCGGCTTGTTATGTCTGTCCGTCTCGCGGCCACCGCCACTTACCGTAGAGACCTCGAGGAGGACAATGCCACTCGAAGGGTTATGTTTATTTTAGCAAAGACGAAATTATCTCAGTTCTTACTCTAAAGTTAGTTTGAAATCAAGGCTTAAACCGGAGTGCTAAAACTGAGAACGTCTTTTACTAGTACATATTTATTTATACTAAAGTATTTTGCTTTTTCGACAGATGTCTGTCAACATTGGCATATGGATACTGATATCACATTTAACTTAATAACGGTAGGTACAAGACATTTAAGTTCTGACTTACCTAACATAATTAAACAAATAATTAATAATTAATTTATTTTTAGATTAGTTTTATTTATTTTTAGATTTAGTTTTTAAGTTTTGTAGGTTAGTTATTTAATTATGTTTTAGGTATGGTATTATTTTGTTTCTAGGTAGGTATTAAGTTTGTATGCACTAATAAATCATTAAACAAATATATTTTTTTATAATATAAAAAGGAATTTTTTTTTTCTAGGTTCCTTTGGTTTTTAGCTTTTACGCATTAATACTTACCTGTTACGGGAAAGTGCATTCAGATGTAATAGAGCATTAATAAGAAGGAAAATGTTTACACGTTTTGAAAAAAAGATGGAAGATTAATTGTTTTTCAATCAACAAAAATATGGTATGCATCTTAAACTAATAACGCATAGACAGATAGTCCCCATACGTCTAACCTGCCAAAAGTGAAGCCGAAGCCGAAACACGATCGATGTGTGCGTGGAACGCTTGTGTTTTACGCTCAGCAAACACACACATATAAACAAAATATGTTGCCAGTATTCATTTACTTCTCTCAAAGTAGAAGAATTTTAACAACATCCACACTTGGTTATTAATAATTTGGAAGTGTGTAGATTCGATTTTGTAGCAAAAGCTTTTTGTTTATTTTGGGATTTGTTGCATTTCTGAACTTTGTGAAATAAGGATTAAATAAATAGCTGATAAGTTTTTACTATTTTTATTTATTTAACAAATGTGCATAAAATAATAAGAATAAATTTAAATAGGACAGAGCATATTCGACTGTGTTTAGTCCGTTTCCAATGTTTCCATATTGCGTCATTCCGATCAGTCAGAAAACTGAAATGAACATGACACAAAATAAAAATAAGAAAAAAGTAAATACTTACCTAAATAATTAACTTAATTATAATTTTCTATAATTATACAATGAAATTTAATTGAGCGTATTTATTTTAGAATGACGATAGACGTCATGTCCCATTTGGAGGAAAAAATATTCACTACACTGGCAACATTTAGAAGAAATGGCGGCTGACGAAAATTTGGATTTTTGTATTTACGATTATGTAAAAATATCACATTAATCTCGATACTTACGCGTGAAATGTAATATCAGGCGGTTTGTTTTTATTATATGATGTGTTATGAAACCCCTTCACTGTACAAACAACCATCTTTCCTGTAGTTTTTGATTTTTAAACGGGAGGTGTACACAAACCGATTTGACTTTGAGTACTGTGAGGGCCAAAGAGCATATAATCACTACGTTTTAAGAGTCGGCACTCTCGAACAATCCTCGAACCGAATTATGAACGTACATATCCCAACACACCAAATACAGGCTTAAAGATCTCGCATCCAGGCCATAATTGTTAAAAAAAGAAAAACCACACAATACTACCAACACAAAAAAAACAACGCTAGGGCTCGACACTTCCAGTACCTACTGTTTATCGATATCGATAAATGTGCGATACGTGCTGCTGTATTTACCTACTGTACTACCTATTAATAAAATAAAAGAACATTATATATATATATAAACAATTTTATTTTACATGATAAAAATAACATAGTTTATTATTCAAGTAGGCATATTACAATATGCTGAATTCGCGCGCATTCTTTTTTAATCTGGTCCCTTTTTATTGAAGGCACTGGATGGAGAATGATTTCCACAAATGAACTTGTTTCCATTCAGCTTTTGAATAGGTAAATAAATACGCCAAATCCTCATTTCCTTTTCCTCAGCTTTGCCCATAATCGACATCTGAAATAAAGAGATTATCGATAAAATTGGTCGTACACTATTCGTGTCATAAGTTACTTAGTTTTTTACTTAAAAATACTTTATTCACAAAATATTTTCGTTTTAATCATGGATTGTACACGACTAAAACTAATTAAATTAGTAACTGTTAACGACTCAAAGTAAAAAATGAAAATATTGCATACAAACATCAGTTTACCGACCTGTTCGGATCAAGTTGGAAATTTGGCCAAAAATGCGTCAGTAGTTAGTCTTCTTACACACCCACTACAAACTTCACATTTCCTTAAAGATTTGGCCCCCATTTAAATAACAGCTAAAGTTATTTTACCAATTACAATAAAAAATAACCACGTATTTTCACGTTCATGACAATTCAAATGACGTTTGACGTTTTACTACCAATCATACCAACCTAAAGAAAAGTAAGTATAATACGTCTATGTTAAAAGCAAGTATGGTATGTGCCACCAAAATGCAACAGCAGTCATTTTAATTCGATAAGATTATTTCTATGCCTCAATGTTGGTAACAAGGGCTTTCATAATTTATCAAAGTATGGGGTGTCGATGGGCTGGTGAGGGCCGTTCGAATACGATGATACGAGTGTGACGTGACGTCGCACTTGAAATGGCTTCACTGGGGGTGTACGAACTAGGAATCTATGCCTTATAAATCTATGGTATGCATAATAAATTTCTGAAGCGTCAAGCTCAAGCGAAATGCTCTGTTGCAACTGTTGCAAGTAATAAAATCCATATCAGGTTTTTTGAAATTCGTATGCTCCATATTGTATCATCTAACAGTTTATCAAAATTGAATCAATAGGACGATGATCGCGAATCATTTCACACCTGTCAATGACAGCTCATAATAAATCACCCCTAAATCAATGACAATAGCTTCCTCATGTCCCCACATATCGGCCCCTAAGCGCCTCGCGGAAAGCACGTAAGCGTAGTACGCGGTGGGATAGATACGCCGTTTTAGATGTGGTAACGCAATGAGTGAAGATTGCGAAGTTAAAAGGGCATAAGTGTTGTTGATACCTACAGGATGTTTTTACCCACGGAAGAAAGAATGAGTTTTTACCATATTCTACAGAATATTAAAATTCTCAAGTTTAGTCAAAATGGTCAATGCCATTCGACTGCATGTTGTGAAAATCCGTTAGACAAGATTTAATATTGTAATCATACTATATTATGTACTTCATCATCAATAGGAAGTTAGAAAATAAATTTGGTAGTCAAGATACCTATTAACGGTTGCAGGCGTGCATTTTATGAGAAACTGCTCGTTATTTATTCTTCCTAATTACTATTACAATTCCAAAACACTGAAGATTAAATAAATTCATGAATTCTTTTAAACCACAACGTATTGAAACCGATTTTGATCTATGAAACAGCGCTAGAAAACTTACCTAATCGGTTTACCTGTTTAGGAGCTACGGTGCCACAGACAGACACATCGTTATATAGCAGTCAAACTAACACCTTTTGCGTCGGGGGTCAGTAAAATAAAGCCCCGTTTCCTTAGAATGAACCCCTGTATACTTAGTCAGTAAGCAGATATGACGTTTCGCATCTAAAGCGCATGTCTCGTGCGACCCGCTCCGCGCACGCGCTCACACGCGAGCCGCACGCGCCGCCGCCGCGCGATTATCTGATTGGCTCGAGTGATCCAAGCTATTTATAGATGCTTTTATTGGTTGACGAATAATGGTTCACAATCTTATAAATATCCTAAAGGAAACACTCCTGTTGAATGAATTTTAATGGTGTTACCGAATAATTTCGTATTTCAGATAATTCAAAAAATCAGATAAAAGTCACCCACTCGTAAGAGTCCCATTTCAGAATGTTCCGAAGGGTTTCGACATTCACCTTAATAATTTCTTAGTTTCCAAAAAGTATTTATCCACCTTTCTAAAATGTATCTATATTATAATAATAAATTATAGGTATGTATTTTCATTTACTTTAATAACTTACTGCTTCTATTCCAATCATTATTTGGATAATTTATCTCGACTCCACTCATTAAGCTTAGGTAAGTAAGTAAAGTATGTAAATTAGCAGTGTCCCTCAGCCTTTTTCGATAAAGAGAACAGGAAGAAACTAAAGAGGACAGCATCCAATTACCACCCTCACATGATGGGTATAATGTGTGGATTGTTAGACATCGAAATAAAACAGTAATTATTTCACATAAGTATATGATATAGTTAAGGGATTCCAAACTTCTTTATTTAACAAATTAATGCAAAATAAAAAAAGGTGTAACCAATTTGAATTTACAACCCGTCTAAATCAGGTTCCCCAGCTACGATATTGCTTTCCATTTCACAGTGGTTATCGCCTCTCTGGAACTTAAAGAAACCTTTATCTCCCCAGTCATTGTTCCAAGAGTTGGCGCATAACCAGTACTTCTTACCATTCTCGACTCCCCATCCCAAGATCTTAATAGCATGACCACCCACGGCCGCTCCAGATGTATGCGAGTATACGCCGCTTTTATAATTAAGAAAATCTTCAAATACGATGAAATCAGCCTCAACGGGACCTTTAGTATACAATTCCGCTTTAATATGATCTTCATCATCAATCGAATAAACTTCTTTCGCGCGGTGCTTATCTTTCTTATACTCCACATTACCAGCTGTGCATTTATTCAAGCACTCTGGCGTTTTATCGTAACCATTGCACTTTGGCCTCGGTCCATCTACGTGGTGCTCGCACGGAGGGATTTCGTACGGCCTGCAACCTTGAGACGAATTATATTGCCCTCCAGACACGATCCCAACGTTGTTCCAGTACAGAAACGCTGTAGCCGGTTGACCACCTTGGCACCCATGACCACATTCTGTACAGCAACTTACTAGATCCTGTGCTGAGTAGTGGAACTGTTTTTTACCATTAGAATAAGTGCAGACTCGATCGGTCATAACTTCAGTAGCTCCGAACGCCCAGCAGCTACCGCACGATCCTTGGTCTCTGATTTCGTTTAAACTCGGGCAGTTCTGCCACTTCTCTCTAGGATCGAAGTTTTCTGGTAAACTGGCGATTAAGTCAGCGTCGTGGGTTATAGCGGGAAGCTTGGGTGACAATGGGTTTTTGACTACTCCCATTAATGCCTTGATGTGGGTAAGAGGAGTGTCCAGAGGAAAGTTTCGTCCGGCCTTCCATGAACTTTGCTTGGAGTTGATCAGCGATATGAACTCGTCAGAGAGAGGATGGAGAGAATCATTTGCGGCGACAAATGTAGTAGCAATGAATAACGTACCGATTATGAGAGAAAGTGCCATCCTTTCGATAGTCAAATAATTGCAAGTTGATTTTACGTTGACAATGAGAAGGGTTAGTAGTGTGAGGTGTTTAAATACTAAAGCAATAATCGCTGCTATTTTTTTACAATTATGTAGCAATAACACGTGTACTTAAATAAAAGTATTGGCCAAGAACATATCGGGTCATGTTGAGTGTAGGGTTCCGAACACCACAATTGCATAAAAATACAGTAATAATTCAAACTAAACTTGCAAAACCATTTGTATTAGCTATACCCTGACCACAGAAAGCGGTCTTAAACTGCAAAATGGGACATGGAATTGCGAGAAACGGGACGAAGCAGGATTGAACCCGGGACTTTCGGCTTCATAGGCAGGATTACTACCCACTAGGTCAGATTGTCAATAATTTACATTCATGCCAAGTTGCAAGCTTTCATCCGGTGAGGACTGAACTTCATGAATGTGGGGATGAAAAGTACCTAATATTCTTAGTACGGCTATAAGATCTTTATTATCTCTTATGAATAACAATTATTCACGTACATGAGAAAACACAGAACAATCAATATAACATTAAATTGAATTAGTGAGCAACGACAATATAATCATACCGCGCTAGTAAGTAAAAGTACATCGATAACAAAAGTTCTTAGTTGTTTATATTTTATATGAATCCGCTTTAATCTCTTGCATCCCGAGAACAAAACAAAAATATAGATGACTCAGTAAACTCACTCATTTTGTATGTACTTACTCGTATGTGTAGAAATACCTTGTTGTTGTTAGGTATCAAAATAAAACGATGATTATTTTAGATGATATATGGAAAGTAACAAACATTAGATATAGGTATATAAATTAACAAATTAATTGAAAATAATAAAAATAGAAATCAATTTCGTGACCATGGTAGTATTACCTGTTGTTTTATCTATTAAGTTTTGTCACGAATAAAAACATTCTATTCTATTCTAATTATAATTTACAATCCATCTAAATCAGGTTCCCCAGCTACGATATCTTTTTCCATTTCACAGTGGTTATCGCCTCTCTGGAACTTAAAGAAACCTTTATCTCCCCAGTCATTGTTCCAAGAGTTAGCGCATAACCAGTACTTCTTGCCGTTCTCAACCCCCCATCCCAAGATCTTAATAGCATGACCAGCCAGGGGATCTCCAGATGTATGCGAGTATACGCCGCTTTTATAATTAAGAAAATCTTCAAATACGATGAAGTCAGCCTCAACGGGACCTTTAGTATACAATTCCGCTTTAATGTGGTCTTCATCATCAATCGAATAAACTTCTTTCGCGCGGTGCTTATCTTTCTTATACTCCACGTTACCAGCTGTGCATTTATTCAAGCACTCTGGCATTTTGTCGTAACCATTGCACTTTGGCCTCGGTCCGTCCATGTAGTGCTCGCACGGAGGGATTTCATAAGGCCTGCAACCTTGAGACGAATTATATTGCCCTCCAGACACGATACCAACGTTTTTCCAGTACAGAAACGCTGAAGTCGGTGGACCACCTTGGCACCCATGACCATATTCTGTAGATCAACTTACTACATCCTGTGCTGAGTAGTGGAACTGTTTTTTACCATTAGAATAAGTGCAGACTCGATCCGTCATATCTTCAGTAGCTCCGAATGCCCAGCAGCTACCGCACGATCCTTGGTCTCTGATTTCGTTTAAACTCGGGCAGTTCTGCCATTTTTCTCTAAGATCGAAGTTTTCTGGTAAACTGGCGATTAAGTCAGCGTCGTGGGTTATAGCGGGAAGCTTGGGTGACAATGAGTTTTTGACTACTCCCATTAATGCCTTGATGTGGGCAAGAGGAGTGTCCAGAGGAAAGTTTCGTCCGGCCTTCCAGGAACTTTGCTTGGAGTTAATCAGCGATATGAACTCGTCAGAGAGAGGATGGAGAGAATCCTTTGCCACTACAAGCGTAGCAGCAATAAAGACTATACCGATGGCCATAGAAAGTGCCATTCTTTATTTCGATCGGCAAATAATTTCAAGTTAATTTCACGTCAAGAATGAGAAATGGTGGTAGTGTGAGGTGTTTAAATATTAAAAAAAAACCGCTGATGTTTCTTTTATTATGTAACATGTAAACACGTGTAATTTTAAACACTGGCCAAGAACATATCGGGTCATGCCGAGTGTAGGGTTCCGAAAATCACAATTAGGAAAAAATATACGTAACTATTGAAACTAAACATACGCCAATAAGTTTCATGCTGTCTTCCGTTTTTTCGGGCTTACGAGTCGGACTAGATCCCAAAATAGCGCTTTGAGGAATTAATTCCCAGCAAACTGGAAACTGTTTTCATACTTTCATTTGGTTCTTTATGCGTGTAATCCAAGTTTGCGCAATCCCTGGAGGTGGAAGAAATCTTGGTCGGAACTAATTCATGGGAAAAAGCGATTTTTTTTTAATTATGAATGGGCTTACTCATGGCCACAGACTAGCAGAGACGTAGACGTGGCCTACGATGGAGCGAGCTCGCCCAGAAGGTGCCTGTTCACTCTTGATTTGAAGGTTGCCGGGTTATAAGAACACGGAAATATAGACGCCGGCAAGGAATTCCATTCCTTGGCAGCGCGCATAAGGAAAGTAGAAGCAAAGCGCTTCGTGCAAATTGGTGGAATATCTACCAAGTAAGGATGGAAACCGGCCGTGCGTCTAAAAGTCCGATGGTAGAATGGGGACGGTGGAATAAGCTCGTGTAGCTCTTAGGCACACTCCCCGAAGTGCAACCTGTAGAATACCGACAGGTTGGCGACTTTCCGCCGATGGGCCAAAGACTGAAGCTTAGCCGTTAGCTTCTTTTTGTAAGCTCCATAATTTTACTGAATATTATATATTGCAGTGTTTGGACTAAAGAAAATAGTTGTTAGTACGTAGTATTAATAGTTGTTGGTATTTGAAATGAATAAACTGAAATTTTATCAATGTATCTTGGTTATTCTCTTCCTTTCCTTGTACAGTAGTACGATTTCGTATTTTGATACGAATAAATTTATAGAAGATTTTGTTATGCCCCATAAGAGGACCTACCTACCGAGAAGATGTCTTGTAGAGTGTGCTAACCTGTTAGCATATAATATTGAAGACCCCGTCGTGGCTAGCACGGCGTCTAATAGCCTTAAGTCGCGTAGTATTTTACGCCTTGGTAGCGTAGGGTTTGAGATGGAGCCGCCTGGTGATTTGAATTTAAACTAATCGCTACGACAACGTGTGCACCAGCCGGCTCCGTTCATATTGATCACTGTGATGCTAGTATGTTTGGTAAAACCAATTTTTTGAACTTAGTTCATCAAAATATCCAAGGATTTACCTGTAAGGAACACAAAATTGATTTGTTTATACAGTACTCGAATATTGACATTCTCTGTATAACTGAGCACTGGCTTAAAGGTCATGAATTTATGTTTAATTTCAATAATCATAGTATAGTAAGTTCATTTTTTAGGAGATCTTGCAATCGCGGCGGGTCATTGATAATGGTAAAACATAATTTAAAAAGTAAGGAGCGTAAAGACATTGTTGACATGTCTGTGGAACGCCTTATAGAACTTTCTTGTGTTGAATTGGAACAATTTATAATTATATGCGTGTACAGGCCCCCATCGGCAGACTATAACTTATTCGAATCGGTCATAGATGAAGTACTTAGTAGTGTTTTTGGAAGTCATAAAAATATAATTGTATGTGGTGATTTCAATATTAATTTGCTAGAAAATTCGCCATTATGTGGAAGGTTACTAAATACTTTTAAATCCTTCAATTTAGTCAATTTATTTTGTGAACCCACTCGAGTCACAGCAACCAGTGCTACATGTATAGATAACATCTTTAGTAATAATGACGCGATTAGTAAATCTGTTATTAACAACCTAAGTTCTGACCACTGTGGACTAAAAGCTTCTTTCAGCGGGAAAACTGAAGAAATTCCTCAAGACACTTTGTGCAGGCCGATTTCCGAAAGTCGCCTAGGTTTATTCAATCGTAATATTACTAAACAATTATGTTGTCTTTCATGTACCCAGGAAAACCCTGACTGTTTGAGTTCCGAGTTGTTTAATTGTATTAAAAAGGAATTTGATGCCTGTTTCATTCAGAAAAAGGTGCAAGGCAAGGCTAAGACTAAATTTAGCGACTGGGCTACACCGGATATTCACGAGAAAAGACGCCGGCTCTACGACTTATATGATTTAAAGGCAATTGATAAAAGACCGGAATTTCTGGAGTACGTCAAAAATTATTCTAAATCTTTTAAAATGTTGTGTGTCGCCGCTAAAGCCGATTATTTGTCGAAAAAGATCCTAAATTCCAGCGATAAAGTCAAAACTGTATGGCAAGTTATCAGTAATGAAACTGGAAAACGTAAACTGAAGGATCCGCACTACAACCTACGAATTGCTGACACTTTAGTAAGTTCCGACCGTGAAGTGGCAGATCATTTTGAGCGGTTTTTCTCGAATATCCCGGTAGAAACAACAAGATCCCTTAATTCATCGCCAGACGTCGCTGAAGAAATTTTGAAGACAAATGTGGCAGAATGTACAGAAATCTTCAAATTTTCGTATGTCTCATCGAATATAGTTCTTAAGACTTTTAGGTCTTTAAATTTAAAGAAAACAGAAGATCTTTGGGGCCTGTCTGTCAAAGTATTAGATTCCATCATTGAGTCAATTACACCATACTTAGCTGAGATTTTCAACAGATGCATTGATGCTGGAATTTTTCCAGATATTATGAAACATAGCAAAATTATCCCTCTGTTTAAATCAGGAACGAGAACAGATCCCACGAACTTTAGACCGATTTCAATACTACCGGCATTAAGCAAAGTGTTCGAGAAACTTATTCTGAATCAACTATTGTCACATTTCAACAGAAACAAACTGCTTGATAGCAATCAATTTGGTTTCACCAAAGGTCGATCGACTACTGACGCCGGTGCGGTACTTCTAAAACACATCTTTGATGCTTGGGAAAAAGCTCAAGATGCTGTTGGAATTTTCTGTGATCTGTCAAAGGCATTTGATTGCGTTGATCACGAAAATTTAAAGAGAAAATTAAGCCGCTATGGTATAAAAGCTAGTGCCCTAGACCTGGTCTCATCGTACCTTTCGTATAGAACTCAGCGAGTAGTTATTAATGGAACTCAATCGGCGGGGTCCCCGGTAGCCCTCGGAGTGCCTCAAGGTTCAATTCTTGGTCCCTTCCTGTTTTTGGTATACATTAATGACTTACCAAAAGTTGTGCAAGATAGACATGATATAGTGTTATTTGCAGATGACACTTCCCTTATATTTAAAGTGGACAGAAAGGAAAATAGCTTCGAGAGCATTAATGACGCGCTATCTACCATTGTAAACTGGTTTACGGCAAACAATTTGCTTTTGAACGCCAAGAAAACCAAATGCATCAAGTTTACGCTACCTAACGTCAAGCAGGTAAATAACAGCAAGATTAAAATAAAAGGTGATACGCTGGAATTTGAGGACCGAACTGTTTTCCTGGGAGTCACTCTAGACTCCAAACTGCAATGGCATGCACATATAGGCACTCTAGCCGGAAAACTTAGTTCAGCAGCCTATGCAGTGAGGAGAATCAAACAGCTGACAAACGTAGAGACGGCCAGGCTGGTATACTTTAGTTACTTCCATAGTGTTATGTCTTATGGAATTCTGTTGTGGGGAAAAGCGGCAGATATTCAGACAATATTTGTGCTGCAAAAACGAGCTGTACGTTCCATCTATGGACTGGGCGCTCGAGTATCCCTAAGAGAGAAATTCAAAGAAGTTAACGTTCTTACCGTTGCATCTCAATACATACTAGAGAATATTATGTATGTTCGGAAAAACATCCACGAATTCAAGGTTAACAGTGATATCCATAACTATAACACTAGAAACAAACATAAACTTGCTGTGCCCGCCCACCGCCTCCGTAAGGTTAGTACGTCTTTCGTCGGGAACTGTACACGTTTTTATAACAAAGTCCCCACTGATGTAGCGAATTTACCACTTCACAAATTTAAGTCGCACATTAAGCACTCCTTGTTACGTAAGGCGTACTACACTGTAAATGATTTTATAAACGATAGAGATGCTTTTAAGCCGGTAGCTTGATTTCATTAGTATAATAAGAATTAAATAAATATTGTTTTTTTTTTACATTGTGAATTAAATATGCTAGTGTCCAGTAGAATTGACACATGAGACAATGATGTTCTCGCTTGATTATATTGTTTAATTTAATTTTAGTTTTGGACACTTGGAGACCTTATACATCTCTAAGTACATATTTATTTATTTGATTATTATTTTTGATTGTACATACTTACCTATATTTTTAATGTTTCTGACACTTAGAGACCTTTACATCTCTAAGTCAACTTAGGCTAGTAATTATGTGAAGCTATATTACTGTCTTTTTATGTAACATATGAGCACAAAATGCCGTGTCTTACAGCTACATGTTATTACTATTTTAATATTAATATAGGCCGGTAGCTTGAACATGTCATGCTCGCTTAAAAGTCTTTGCTTACGGTGGCGTTGTTGATCGGGTCGCCACTTTCCCGAATGAAGGTTGAGGGAGGCGATGGCTGAGATACGCGTCATACTCGTGAACGGGTGCTGTTTGTGGAGACTGGTCTGTTAAGCTAACACGAGCTATTATACTTAGTAACTTTTATTAATTAATTACAGTGAGACGCCTCATTCTGTTCTCGTATGTTTCTTTTCTTTTAATGAATGTATTAATTATACAGGATATTGACTCTTGGAGACCCTATACATCTCTAAGGATAACTTGATAAACTATATAATCTTATAGTTCTGACACCTAGAGACATTTACACCTCTAAATATTATAGATTTTTTTTGTGTGTGTTTTTTTATCTGTATTTTGTATGTAATTCGACATTAAGAGACCATATACATCTCTTAGTAATTGTAATACGTTAGATTGAATTGTTAGTTTTATTTTATAAAATTGTTGATGTTATTATTTTTGCTTTTATGTAAATTCAATGTTGACGTGTAAAAGTGCCCTTGTGGCCTATTTGCTGAATAAATGTTGATGTTGATGTTGATGTTGATTTAATCATAAAATAATATGCTACAAAAAAGTTAACAATCGTCTTCATCACTGTCGGATTCTGATGCTGCAATATCCGGAATTTGGTTAATAACATCATATTCAGAGTTAAGCCAGCGAAATCAATCATAATATTCTTCAGGAATGACGCCTTTATCGCAAAGACTGAGTAAGTCCTTTTTCTTTGCTGCAGAGATCGCCGAGGGTTTATCGTACATTTTTTCTAAACCCTGACTAAGCTTGCTTCAGAAGTCGGAAGTGGTTCCACAGAGTTGGGATTCGTTGCGTTGGAGTACCTTGTCCTGTACCGAGAGCCAGATTAGGAGGTCGCCGTCTTGGCGAGATGTTGCCGCAGCCCTGGTATCAAAGTTCCAATAATCTGCAGATGTGTCTTAGTAAATGTACATATATTTTTGGGTAAAGAATTTAAATACAATGACTTTTACGGCCTCTAACGTTTAAGTGAAGCTATAATATTAAAAACAAAAGCAAGAACTTCAATGGGCATAAAGGCTTCTGGCGAAAGATAAAAAAAAATGCGTCAAAGGTGACTCAAAAATATGTATACTTTAACTAAGACACATCTGCAAAATATTGGAACTCTGGTACCAGGGCTGCGGTATCATCTCGCAAGACGGCGACTCCCTGATAAGGTACCAAGGCAACGAATTCTGTGGAACCACCTCCGATTTCTGAAGCATTTCTTAGTCAGGGTTTAGAATAAAATGTACGATTAACCCTCGGCGATCTCTGCAGGAAGGAAAAAGGATTTACTAAGTTTTTGCGATAAAGGCGTCATTCCTGAAGAATATCATAGTTGATTACGCTCGCTTAACTGTGATAATGATGTTATTAACCGAGTTCCGGATGTTGCAGCATCAGAATCCAGCAGTGATGAAGACGATTGTTAACTTTTTTGTAGCATATTATTTTATGATTGAATAACCCAGATACATTGATAAACAGACTTAGAAGTTTTTGTGGCAAAATAAAGTGATTGAAAAAATGAAATATCGACATGTCTGTTATCGATGTTAACCTTAGATATTTATTACATTTTATAATAAGTGTTCTTTTGGCACTGTATACTACAGTTTACGTTTAAATTGTTAAGTACTACATAAATATACGTTATAAAGAAATTATGTACCGCTTTGTGATTGATTTGCATGAAATTTCTCGGTAACTTACCCACAGCTAGTAGGTAGAAGTTACATATTTGAAATATTAATCTACCTATGACTTATCGATAACAGATTTATCAATTAATCTACCTATGACTTTTCGATAAATCTGTTATCGATAAGTCGTAGGTATATTTTATTTTTCTCAAACGCTTTGCCACAAAAACTTCTATATCTGTTGATAAAATTTCAGTTTATTCATTTTAAATACCAATTTTAAATACTTTCTTTAGTGAAAACACTGTAATCAGTAATATGTATTTAGTAAAATTATGGAGCTTACAATAAGAAATTCCAATATTCTTTACAGGTAAAACCACTTATACTTTGGTCGATTTTCAGTTAGCTACTATGCGAAGCTAGTATTAAGCGCACTTAGTAGGGTCTGCCTGTACAACTACACGTTAACATTGGAATAAAGTTACATGCAAAACCTATTATGTCACTGTACAGTTTTTTGTCAGAAAGATATTGCAGTTTAATGAATACGTAGATCTTCAGACAAAACAATATAAAGATGTTTAGTATATTTTAGCTTGGCATAAAATTAATAATTTTCTGGTTAATCTTTTACGCAAATACCAAATATGTATACATAGAAGCTACTTTTAGAATATACAACGGTTATAATTTCATAAAATGATTATGCAAAAACACGTTAAAACCTGGTAACAGTTTTTACTTGGAGGAGAACACATGAATCATTGTGTTATCATACACATGCCAATTTCTTCCAGTACATAATGCTACCAAATCATCAATATGTTGCCTTACGCTCAAGCTATCTTCGGAACGAAAGGTACTATCAAAAATGGGTTTTACCAGTTTGTAGAGCTTGAAAAATTTATTCTAAAGGTCTAATAAAACCACTTTCGTCATAAAGTCACTTACTAGGTAAGTATTTGCAGTAATAGGACGGTATATCCTCCCTGCTGTCCCTTGCACTAGCCAAATATCTCTCAACAACCGTACTGTCATCTGCATAACCTACAATGCTGGGTTGCAGCATGTCGTTAATGTGGAGCAGGAAAAGGGTTGCGGAGAGAACAGACCCCTGAGGAACACCGGCGTCAATGGCCATGAGGTCCGAAGAGCAGCCATCAATAACTACTCTGGTCGACCGTTCACTCAAGAAATCAGATAGCCAGCTACAAAAGTCAGCAGGGATACCGTATGCAGGAAGCTTGCTAAGGAGACTTGCGTGTCAAACCCTGTCAAAGGCCTTCGAGATGTTCAGTGAAACAGCAAGCGCTTCACCGTTCCTCTCGATGGCCTCGCTGCAGCAGTGCGTGACATACGCTAAAAGATCCCCAGTAGACCGACCTTGGCGAAAGCCATATTGACGGTCACTGAGCAGATCATTTGCTTCGAGGTATGTCAGCAGCTTGCCGTTAAGTACCCTTTCCACGACTTTACACAGCATGGAGGTAATGGCGATTGGTCGGTAATTGCAGGGATCAGCACGACTACGGCCCTTCTTGGGTACTGGCTGCACGTTTGCAAGCTTCCAGGATTTCGGCACCGTTCTAGTTTGGCATAGTTCCGTTAGAGAGGCGGTACAGGCGTGTCAGTACAGGAGACAACTCAGGCGCACACTGCTTTTGTACACGTGCAATACCGTCTGGTCCATTGGCCTTATTCACGTCAAGATTCTGCAGAGCTCGGCGTACCTCTTTTGACCTAGACTAAAAGTTTTCTTAGTTATTTATATACGCTTAATCGCTTGCATCCCGAGAACAATTGCGGCCGACACAGTAAATTCGCTCATTATTTATTTCTATACAAAGTGACACGTTTCACGTTCAATATATTTGGTCACTTTCGCCGCCTATTTAATCAGATTCAGATTATTTATTGGTAAAACAAATGCAATGCTTTTACACATCATACATTTAGGCAGGTACATAATTTACATATTGGATTACATTGTTCATTTTTTATATAAATTAATTTTACAATATAAATGTATTATAAAATTCAGAGTACCTAAATTAAAGCTAGCTGGACAGGACAAGGACACACTGTCAGACATGGTCAATCGTTGTTGATTTTTTAACCCTAAAATATCTCTTCTTCTTCAGCGTGTGCTCGCCCACCGTTGGGCATACGCCTCACCAGTCTTTCTCCATTTTGAGCGGTTGTTGGTCACCCTTATCCAGACTAGTCCCGCAGTCTCCTTTATGTCATCGGACCAACGGGCGGGTGGTCTGCCTACATTTCTTCTGCCTAGCCGGGGTCTCCACTCCAAAACACACTTGCTCCACCGTTCGTCGTGAAGTCGGCACAGTATAATTATGCCCTGCCCAGGCCCATTTCAGCCGGGCGACCCTGTGACCTATGTCGACGACTTTTGTGTGTTTTCGGATGCGCTCTAATCCCCCTAAATGAACCCTAAAATATATCATAAAGATATACGGCGAATATGTTAAATATTCACATTTAAAGTCGCGTAATAAAAACCTAGTTATGTCGGTACATCGATAAGCGTCAATGATATATTATACCACGCATAGTTCCATGTCCACGTTATGTTGCCGATATGAAAAGTATTTTCTATTTTTAATGGCCCACGTGTACTCAAACTTCAAGGTATAATTTTAACCCAATTGAGAAATACTTTATGTAATAGGTACCTACTTATTAACGATACAAGCGTGAACGAGTGGTGAATTTTAAAACAGGACCGAAGGGACGAGTTGCGAATTACCTATTCGCACGTGTATCGTACGTTTTACAGTACGTATGGCAATTTAACCTTTTCGACGCCGTGTCAAACACAAGCTGTCACGCGGACGCCACGTCACCGCAGTGTCAAAACTGAAATTGAACTTTTTGCATATGCACGTAGGTCTATGTTGCTCTGTGGTCTGTGACCGATTAATCAGTCTTTGGCGTTGAACCTGCGGTGCGGATATATCGGTCAATGGCGTCCAAAAGGTTGAATTTTCGACGTAGGTAAATACGTAATGTGATTATTACAGCACAGGGTGTCTTATCACCAGATGTATTTACTGTAAAATAAATTAAACAAGTTTTTTCTTCAGTTATTTATTTACTTAATAAGTGTTCAAAATTATATTAATAGACACGACCGGCAAATTATATAAACCACAAATCAAGGCGTATTACGTTCAAGAATTAGTGTGGTTACCACAAGTTTGGCACTGATATAAGTAAACGTTTTTGTGAACGTAACTTACTTTTTATGCATAATGAATTAGAGCGCGATGTACAAAAAGTACATTATGTAGACGTTGGCGTATATATAAGTGTTGATACGTGACTGATTTACAGACAAGTGACTTATGGTACGGGTATATATCCTCAGAGTTAGCGTCTTTTTTACTGGCGAAGTGGGTGTGTCAGAGTATACGCTTTAAAATGGGTTCAGTCGCCATTTCTTGTTTGAACGAGATTATTTGTCGTGAGAGGAGCGCGAGTCCAGGTCCGACACGTGGTCATGCTCCATTTCGAAATCGTCTACGGCCATCGGAGTATCTGCGAATAAGAAAACATTTATAATAACCTCTTAATTTTCAGGTTTTTTGGAGTATTTTGCATTACATGCCGCGTAGGATGGTATACTATTATACTATACAAAAAAAGATGATTCAAAATGTCCATTCCATTACGTTACGTTTTAGTATGATAAAATTTTTCACTCGTATGCGCGTGACGTAGCGGAATGTACAATTTTCATAAAAATTTTTGGGGCATTTTATTTTATCATCAGAATCGAATATACGTACCAGTGATTTCGAGTCGAAAGAACCCAAAAACACCGGGACCTGTGAGAATCGGGTTTTCGATATTTATTTCTGAAAACGCCCAAATACATATCGGACCAATTCCCTCCGCTCGTATCGTGTGGTGATACGGCCGCACGTACCGGGACTCACCTAAATGGTCCAGAGTAACGCCCATAGCCTTCCTTATGCGGTGCAGCGGCGCCAGGCCGGCGGGCGGCACGCGCGCGGCCATGGCGCGCAGCGCGGCGGCGGCGGCGCGCGCCAGCTCGCGCTCGCCCGCGCCCGGCCCCGCGCCCGCGCGCGCCAGCAGCGCCAGGTGCCACGGCGGGGTCGTTGACAGTCTGCAGGAAAAATAAAGGTTGCAGTGTATATTTCACTTAGGGCCCCCCCACATCTGGCGTCTTTCGAGCGTCGGCGTCTGTCGGCGTCGGTCCAGCGCTATGGAAAATGACGTCGCTGCGCAGTTGCGTCGACGCTGCGTCGACGTTGCGTCGACGTCGGCCATAGAATTGTAGACGCCGACGCTCGAAAGACGCCAGATGTGGGGGGGCCCGTAGATGTCAAAAATTTGTTTACACGTTTCGCCTTATTACAAAAAAGTGAGGTGCAAAAATATAAACATATCTTTAACGAAGTCAAAAACAAATATACTATTATTCATGTAAACCTAGATTCAGAGCGCTTCTGACCGTTTTACATAATATTACGTCGACTGTGCCTAGCTTAGTAACTAAAGGTAGCCTATGTCCTCTTCGACATCATCCAAGAAGTCCACATCTATGCCCAGCTCTAACTTGACATACATATGTATATAGATACTAATAAACAGTAATATTATCTTACCTATCTCTCTGCTCCTTCTCAAGTTTCTGCAGCACCTCGCACGTGTGCTTCAAGGCCGAGGCGATGCCGTATTCATGTTGCGAGGCAGCTATACCCTTTCGACATCGTTCAAGAAATCTCTGTCTACGCTCAGCTCTTTACGTAAATAAACAGTAATATTATCATACCTATCTCTCTGCTCCTTCTCAAGTTTCTGCAGCACCTCGCACGTGTGTTTCAAAGCCAAGGGGATGCCGTAGTCGTGTTGCGAGGCAGCTATACCCTCTTCGACATCTTTCAAGAAATCTCTGTCTACGCTCAGCTCTTGACGTAAATAAACAGTAATATTATCATACCTATCTCTCTGCTCCTTCTCAAGTTTCTGCAGCACCTCGCACGTGTGTTTCAAAGCCAAGGGGATGCCGTATTCGTGTTGCGAGGCAGCTATACCCTCTTCGACATCGTTCAAGAAATCTCTGTCTACGCTCAGCTCTTGACGTAAATAAACAGTAATATTATCATACCTATCTCTCTGCTCCTTCTCAAGTTTCTGCAGCACCTCGCACGTGTGTTTCAAAGCCAAGGGGATGCCGTTGTCGTGTTACGAGGCAGCTATACCCTCTTCGACATCGTTCAAGAAATCTCTGTCTACGCTCAGCTCTTGACGTAAATAAACAGTAATATGATCTTACCTATCTCTCTGTTCCTTCTCAAGTTTCTGCAGCACCTCGCACGTGTGCTACAAGGCCGAGGCGATGCCGTAGTCGTGTTGCGAGGCAGCTATACCCTCTTCGACATCGTTCAAGAAATCTCTGTCTACGCTCAGCTCTTGACGTAAATAAACAGTAATATTATATTACCTATCTCTCTGTTCCTTCTCAAGTTTCTGCAGCACCTCGCACGTGTGCTTCAAGGCCGAGGCGATACCGTAGTCGTGTTGCGAGGCAGCTATGTCCTCTTCGACATCGTTCAAAAAATCCACATCTATACCCAGCTCTGACAGGGTCTTTAGTTGCTCGACGTCTACTTTCACTGATGATATGTCCTAGAAAATATAAAATTACTAATTAAAACAAGTGTCAAGGACTTTTTCACATGGCAATACAAGTCGACGAACCAGTCCATCGCCATCATCATTTTTCCATCATTGCCTCGTAGATCATAAAAAAACCGTATCATCATTTCTCGGAGCCATTCATAGCATTTTCGGCTCCACTCTAACTTCTTTCTTCTGGGAAATAAGGTTAGGAATTAACAGGCCAAAAGAATTACATCGAGACTTCGAAGTTGTCGTCAAATCTAAATCAGTTACTGCAGTTTGAAAAGTTCGAGTTTTCTTGCGGAAAGTATTTACCCCCTTATTCATAAACGCGCTTCAAACCTTGATTAGCTAATAATCGTTTGTCTTTATCTGTCATTTTGACTTATGTATTTGTAAAAAAGGGATAAAACATAATTTAACTAAATCAGGCCCGTAACTTGCCTGCAGAATAAAATGGAAATGGGCTGGTCATGTTGCGAGACTCAGAGATGAAAGATGGACTGAGAGAATATTGCACTGGCACCCTCGCGAGGTGACAAGACCAAGACGCCGCCCAAAACGAAGATGGGTAGATGATATAGCGAAGATAGCTGGAAACACATGGACTCGACAAGCAAAAGACAGAGACCATTGGAAGGGCTTGGAGGAGGCCTTTGCCCAAAAATGGGTACCTCACCTTTAATAATATGACGTGTAAAACCACCCAAAACTTGTAATATTTGTGAGAATAAAGGCTTAAATAAATAAATAAATAAATAAATAAATAAATAGGCCCGTAAAGTTTTATGAATTATGGGTTAGTATATGTCGCCTCTCGTAGACGTGAACAATAAATAGGAGAAAACTGAAAGATTCGATGGTTTTGGGGTTCTCGATAACTCAATGGATTTAAAGGATTCGATCCAGCAAAGCCTATATTGCGAGTTGAAATCCTTTTAGACTTTAATCAAAAAACTATTAATAACCGGACTACTGCGAATCGGACTCGCTCACCGAGGGTTCCGTACTTTAGTATTTGTTGTTATAGCAGCAACAGAAATACATCATCTGTGAAAATTTCAACTGTCTATTAGCTATCACGGTTCATGAGTTACAGCCTGGTGACAGACAGATGAACGGACAGCGGGTTTTTACCCTTTGGGTACGGAACCCTAACAATCAAAGAATAACACCTACCTTCTCCTCTGAGGGCGGCTGTTCTTGTTCCTTCTTTTTGTCAGGAAATAGCGCTTCCATGTCGTAGAACAGGTTCCAAGGGGAGTCCGGGGCAAAGCGGAGCATCTCTTCATTCCCTTGCCCTGTTTCTGACGCTGAAAGTTAAAATAGTTTCGTTAAATTAAAACGCAATATGTGCGCAATACTTCGCCCTCGCAGAAGTCGTAACTTATAACCCCGTTTTCCCCCTTAGAATGTAAATTAAAAAAAAAAAATTCTTACACGAATTTTACAACATATGTATTAGGTATATGTTTCAAGGTACTATTTTCAACTGATTTGACTGTGCGTTGCCTGTCTGTAAGAGCGGCCTTAATATTTGTAACACAATGTTATAAAAAAAATCTAATCATACAGAGTAACTCAGAAAAACTTCTCAAAAAATCTTTTCAATATGGTAGTAGCTAGTAAGTAGGCTTTTTTACTTGCAATAACTGCAATGATGGGCCCCCATACAAAACGTGTTCAATGCTTAGACCGTCGTGGCCCGGCGACTTTAGGAAAATAAAAGCTTACGTAGGGTATGGTAGAGCAGGTGCGACTCCTCTTTAGTGCGAGTGGCGAAGGTGCCATCGTAGGAGGGCGCGAAAGAGCTGAAGGGCCCGTAGTTGAGTGGTTTCACGCCCTTCACTAAGTAACGCCAATCCCCGGGACGCTGGTAGTAACATAATTATAAACTTACGTAGGGTATGGTAGAGCAGGTGCGACTCCTCTTTAGTGAGAGTGGCGAAGGTGCCATCGTAGGAGGGCGCGAATGAACTGAAGGGCCCATAGTTCAGTGGTTTCACGCCCTTCACCAGATTTCGACGGTCTTCGCGAGGTGCTGAAACATAATGACAAATAAATAATAATGAAATTTTGGAAGCAGTATTTAAGCATTTAAAATATTATATGTTTATCTTTCAGACATTGGGATAGCTGTAATTTGACAAAGTTTCAATCGGGAAATATGGATTATTGTATTTTTTGGACTAGTTGTATTTCTATAATATTTTTAACCTACTCTTTTATATCCGTATATATGTATTTCTATCCGTTTTATTAAATACAACTTATATTATAGAAGAAACGATATCAGGAGCATTCAATGAAATTGTCTACCGTTGTCCCGTACAAACGCGAAGTTTCTCAAGATTTAAAGGTATAAGAGTTTCCTTTTCTATGATAAATGGTCAAAAATATGCACAGAAAAATAATCGCCTGCTTTAAATGCCGAGAAAAAAGTCGCAACACAGGAAATAAAATGCGTTTGTACGGGACAGCCCGTGGAATGCTCCATCAACGGATTATAACAATATCATCTAATAACGAATTTAAAATACATCCCGATATCGCGAAATTATGTTGGAAATAATGTCAATGTGTAGCTTGCGGTCCATTCCTCAAACCATCAACGGAAAGAAATATGGCGTTCACAAGGCTTTTTTACCCATCTTCCTTAAGAGCCTTAACCAGGAAGCTGTGGCTATCGAGCGTTTATTCCCGACTAGCCATTTCATCCCTAGCCCTGAGAAGGCAAGTGAATAGTCACTTCTAGAACTCAATACTTGTAAATGTTATAAATTTGCTCGAGAGCGCATCAGAGAGTGGATCAGCTACACTCTAATAACACGAGCCAAAAATTGCCTACTCCAGAGCACACAGTCGCTGGGGCCGAAACCGGTCAGGAGAGCATCATCATCAAGTGGTCATCATAATACTAAATTAGTACGTCGTATCACAGAATAAATAATAGTACTAGGTACAGAAGGTTCACTCTAGCAAAACGCGTCTATTACAACAGATATGACGCAAGGTGGCGCACGCGCGAGCAGGCGTCCGTTGCGTAGCGGTGCGCGGCAACTACTACGGCTTATGGCTAGACACCAAAATTGGTGTGGGCCACATGTACTTGTGGCGATGCGACGAAATCGCGGAGTGAGCCACGCCTGGTCGTGTCAAGTCTTACCACACAGTGCGCCAGTGCCTTGCGTCAGCTTGCCGATGTACTGTCCCAGTGTGATGGGTCTCTCGTCGGCGGGAGTTGGCGGGTCCACTGTATTCGTCACCAAATTGAGGGTAGTTTTGCCTTCGGTGTCCATGTCAGACCATATAAAGATGATATTTACCATACAGCGCGCCAGTGCCTTGCGTCAGCTTGCCGATGTACTGTCCCAGTGTGATGGGTCTCTCGTCTGCTGGTGTGGACGGGTCTACTGTGTTTGTCACCAAATTGAGGGTAGTTTTGCCTTCGGCGTCCATGTTCGGGAATGCTGTGAATAAAATTTATATTAGTATCGAAAAATGACAAATAAATGTGGTAAGACCTTCAGTTATGTATTATATCATAGTGTATCTATTGTAAAGTGTCTTAGTATGTGTAGTATTAAGTATATATGTGTAGTGTTTAGTGTCAAAGTAAAATGTCATAGCTTAAACATGTTTTGAAAATAGTATTAATTAAGCTTCTGGCAAAACAAACATTCTTGGCTCGTTAACACTCCTCAATCTAATAATATTCCAAAATCAGATTTTGAAAATTTGTATTTTCGTAATTTCTGCTTTAACTGAATTATTTTATTTTTTATTTATTTACGGCCTATATTATACCATTCCTAGTATTTATTGTTACCTTTCTTAGCGAGTCGCCTACGGTGCTGCTCCCTAGCGGCCTCCATCTGCAGCTTAACACTGTCTCCGTCTGGCCTCTCGGCCCCGTCGGACACCACTTCGGCCTCCGAGCCCCCTGATTTGATGGGGCTCGAGCGTTTCAGCACCTTCTGTTGATGAGAAACGTTAGTGTATGGGATTGGAGGGAAGCTAGGGCATGCTGTACGCGTAGGGTTCGTTGTGGTCTTTTTATTTTAGTTTTAGACGAAACGGCGTGTGTTCTCAGGACTGTCGCAGAAACATCTGAATAGAAAGCCTGATAGTCTATTGATTGGTGTATACATTCAAATCTAATTGTCATATGGTCAAGAAAATTCTTCTACATATCTGATGACAGTGATGACCATTTTCTGACTGAAGATATTCTACTGAAGAAATTTGAACTTAAAATAGAACAACATAAGGTTCCAATTCCTTCAATTTTTTTCCCACCGGTTATCATCTTCCCGCCGTGTACGGAATTTATATATTTTAACATATTTTAAATTGTTTTCTATAGGTTATCACAATATTTGTTACCGAAAAACTAAGTAAAAATGATGTCAAATAATGGTTAGATTGATAAAAACCACAATGAACCCAGCGTTCCCTAACACTTCACCATGCAATTTTATTGGCGCGTCACTAGCACACGATGAAGCCAAACAAAACTATTTAACTATCACTTCTAGGCTTGTATAGTGTTCCATTCGCTCAAATATATAATATGTCCAAAAGTCGTTAAATATCTGGGCGACCAAGCTTTGCTCTAAAACATATAAGAACTCAAAAAAGCGCATTTTCCCAAAGACAAGACCTAGCTAGATCGATTTATCGCCCCCGAAAACCCCTATATAGCAAATTTCATCGAAATCGTTAGAGCCGTTTCCGAGATCCCCGAAATATATAAATAAACAAGAATTGCTCGTTTATAGGTATTAGATAAAATTTATATAATTAGAATGAATATGTAGATAGTTAATACCATTTTTACTATTTTATCTTTTTACTATTAAATCTTTGAGCGTATGGAATGGGGCTAGTAAATATATATTGACTACTTAATGTGAAGACATTCACCTTACGGCCGTACGTCCTAAGAGGCTGCGTGGCAAAAAGTTATCACTTAAAGGTCTTTTCAAATTAAAGAAAAAAAACCGGCCAAGTGCGAGTTGGACTCGCGTTTCAAGGGTTCCGCACATTAAGTCCGACTCACACTTGACTGCACATTTCTAATAGGTTTTCCTGTCATCTATAAGTAAAGAGCAATTTTGTGTACTTTTTTTTCTGTGACAGACAGACGCACGAGTGATCCTATAAGGGTTCCGTTTTTTCCTTTCGGGGTACGGAACCCTAATAAGAGCATTTACAAATGTTTGCTATAACATATAAGTAGGCTGATTATACTTTTGAAAAAAAAAATTATATATTTGACAATAATAAAATATGGATGACCTACGCAAATCTCAACATCTGGGATTACGATTTAAATTGGGTTAAAATGTACAAAAAATTTACACACTGTATCACATTAATTTTAATTGTATAGGTAATCACTATTTTTGAATATTTGTTCTGAAAATTTATTTGTACATTAATATTGGAGTAGGTAAATACTAAAAAGGCATAGCAATAGATTTTAGATGAAATCTCTTCAAGTATTGTCATGTTTTTCTTTTCAGAAAACAATCCAAACATTTTAATATTTTATGCACAATCGTATTATTCCGATTTCATGTCAAAAGTCGAGTCTTTTTGTCAAATAAAGAAATGGTTGAAATTGTATATAACTCACTGGTACATTCGGGAGGTGGTGATACTCGCGTCCGCAGGAGATACCTTTTACAACCCTGCACGTGCCTCCCGGGTGGTGCTAAACGAGTATTAACGCCGAGCATCGGGCGGCGGATATGATAACCCGACCACTGGTCTCCAGTGGCGGCTTCAGTGGCCGTGAGGATTAAATTCCCTCAAAAAGTCTGGTGCGGAAAGGAAGGGGATACTACCGCAGCTACAAGATTCCCAAGAAAACGATGTGGGTTCCGAACAGGCATGATTTGTCGAGCGATCCGGCTGACGCCCGGCGCCAGCATGGGTCCGGGCCATCTGGTGTGAAATATGTTACTGGCTGCAGGCTGGTGACTCAGCAGGCCGCTTGCGGACAATGGACTACTGCTGCTAACAGCAAGAAGAGGCAAATCAGGAAACACCACACGCTCACGCTTGCTACCTGGAATGTACGCGGGCTGTCCAAACCCGGAACATTGGAAACAGTGGAGAGAGAGATGGACAGGTATAAATTGGACATAGTAGCCATTAGCGAGACTCACATAAAGGAGACGGGCCACTACACGACGCCTTCGGGGAATTTAGCTATAGTCTCGGGAAACCCAAGTAAAAGCTTCAGTGGTGTGGCAGTCATAGTCTCGAAACCTCTTCTAGACAAAGTAATCGGGTATGATTGCATCAACGACAGAATACTTAAGCTCAGATTGGGAGCACATCCATACCCGATGAACTTAATCACGGTCTATGCCCCCACATCATCGTCCTCTGAAGAAGATATCAAGGAATTCTACGGTACCCTTGAAACGACCCTGCGCTCTATACCAAAGAAAGAACCGATGATTGTCCTTGGAGATTTTAATGCTAAGATTGGCGCAACAATTGACGACGACCATATCAGAGACATAGTTGGGAAGTACGGATTGGGCACTCGGAATGAAAGAGGTGAAATGCTCTTGCAATTTTGTGCGGAAAACCAACTAGCGGTCATGAATACTTGGTTCCAGCAGCATCCGAGACGTCTCTACACGTGGACTTCTCCCAATGGGAAATATAGGAACCAAATCGATTTTATTTTAATGTGTCAACGTTGGCGATCAGCCATATTCGCCTCAAAAACCCGACCAGGAGCAGACTGCGGAAGCGACCACCAGCTTCTTACTGCAAAGCTCAGGATTCGCTTAAAGAATACTAAACGAGCGAACCTGAAGAAACCGGTCCAACTTAATGAACAAGCGCGAATTGAGTTCCATGACAAACTCCAATCCAAGCTCCAGGATACAACTTATGACCCTTTTGAGTCCGCCGGGTCAACTTGGAATCATTTCAAAACCATGGCCCTCGAAACAGCTAAACTAGCTGAAGCTGCCCACAAAACAACACGACCTAAAGCCGACTGGATGAGCACCGAAACCTGGGATAAAATCAACGAAAGGAAAGTTTGCAAAGAAAATGGCCTGCACTCCGATCAGGATAGATCCAGATACTCGGAACTCCATAGTGAGATCCAGAGGCTTTGTAGGAAAGACAGGAATAACTACATCAATAGGATATGCACCGATCTAGAAAAAGCATCACAGACAGCGCACACGCGGGACTTGTTCCAGAAGGTTAAACTACTCGCTAGCGAATTCAAACCGAAACAATGGACAATTGAAGACGAGAATGGTGCCACACTAATGGACAAAAGTGCAGTTCTAGAAAGATGGAGGCAATACTGTCAGCAGCTGTATAGTGATACCATTGAGGAAGACACAAATCCAAGGGATTACGTAGAAAAGGAACCAGACATTCTTCTAAGTGAGGTCGAATCAGCTATTCAGATGCTGAAGCTCAATGCTTGCGGTAGCGATGGCATAACGGCACAGATGCTGAAAAGTATAGGTGTCGAAGGGCGGAAAATCATGCACAAGATCTGCGAGAAGGTCTGGAGAACAGGCGTATGGCCCGAGGACTGGACCGAATCCACAGTAGTACCCCTGCACAAGAAAGGTTCTACGCGCAAATGTGAAAATTACCGCACCATATCGCTCATATCACATGCCAGCAAAGTCTTCTTGCGAATCCTGAACAAGCGGCTAGATAACTATATTGCCAGGCAAATACCCAGGGAGCAGGCAGGATTTGTAAGGGGTAGAGGTACTCGGGAGCAAATACTCAACGTGAGGCAATTGATTGAGAAATGCAGAGGGCACGACGTCTTTATGGCTATGTGCTTCATTGACTACGCAAAGGCTTTTGATTGCATCAACTGGGGTAAAATGTTCAGAGTAATGGGCGAAATGGGGATACCGCAGCACCTAATCTTTCTTGTGCAAAACCTATACTTGAGCAGCGAGTCTAGAGTGCGGATAGAGGACACTGTGTCACAACCCTTTAGAGCTGAACGAGGAGTGCGGCAAGGTTGTATCCTGTCACCGCAGCTGTTCAATCTCATCGGTGAACACATAATGAGAAGGGTATTGGAAGGCTGGGAGGGGGGTATCCAGGTTGGTGGCCAAAAAATCAGTAACCTCCGTTTTGCAGATGACACGACTATAATAGGTGCCTCTGAAAACGAACTTGCACTGTTGCTGCGAAGGATTGAGCTCGTCAGCAATGAGTATGGTCTTAAAATCAACAGAAGTAAGACGAAGTTGATGTTTATTGACCGCCCTGGTAAAGCGCAGAGAACATACGAGTTGCACGATCTGGAGGTGGTTCACAAGTTTGTGTACCTGGGATCTCAAATAAGTGACGATGGGGAATGCGGCTCAGAGGTAGTTAGAAGAGCACAGATGGCCAAAGCTGCGGTGAAAAGACTCGAGAAAATATGGGATAACAGAAGCATAAACCGCAAAACAAAGATCAGACTAATGCGGACCCTTGTTTTCTCGATCTTCTTATACGCGTCCGAGACCTGGACCATCAAAACCGAAACCCGTCGCAGGATAGATGCGTTCGAGATGTGGTGCTGGCGGAGAATGCTCCGGATCTCATGGACTGAACGCCGTACAAATGCATCAATTCTCGACGAACTTAACATTACAACGAGGCTCTCCACTGTTTGCTCCCAACGTGTACTTGGTTTCTTCGGCCATCTGAGCAGGGCAGGGCCAGATAGCCTGGAAAAGCTCCTTATTACTGGCCGTATGGCAAGGAAGCGTAGGGGTGGACGTATGGCCACGCGTTGGGCGGACAGAATAACGTCAGAGACAAACGCCACATTGCAGGCTAGCATGCACTGGGCCCAAGACAGAGTGGCTTGGAGAGCGCTGGTGAAAAGTGTCCACATTCGTCACGTCCCTCAGCCATGAGGATACGACAAGGAAGAAGAAGGTACATTCGGTGTTTTAAAAACGTACGCCATGGCACTGACACTGATTCATTTTGATTATTACTTTTACTTTACATTTTGAATATTTTGGCCGTTGCGTGGTCTAACAATTGAAAACTGACAAGTTGCTGGGTCATTTTTGAGTGCAAAATGTTTGACAGCTGACAGTTGTCAACATTTTGTTTGCCTACCCACTGTTACGAAAAAAAGGAAACATCTAAATTTTTTTACGTTTAATGTTTAGCCAACATTTTGAAATATTCTACTTCTTTGTTTTTATATAGCAATATCTGGGAGACCGAGCTTTGCTCGGAAAACATATAAAAACTCAAAAATGCGCGTTTTCCCAGAGATAAGACATAGTTTGATCGATTTATCGCCCCCGAAAACCCCCATATAGCAAATTTCATCGAAAGCGTTAGAGCCGTTTTCGAGATCTCCGAAATATATATACATATAAAAAACAAGAATTACTCATAATTATAATCATATATAAAAGGCATTAGATTTCATAGATTTCACTATTTAAATATTACTTGTTACTTCAATGTTGGAATTTCTACAAAAAGCAAATGTATACCTACATAAATTCGAGTACATATCACGTTATACATCTAATCTTTCATTGATTTATTTTTCAATTTCAGTAATGTCTTTTTTAGAAAATTTATAACTATAGTCTGACTAACCATCTCTAAAGGGGTAAATTTAAAAATTGTGGGCGCAGAAAATTTTGATGGAACTTTTTAGTGACAGAAAATGTACCACACATTTAATGAAAAGTAATCTGTACCAATGATTATATGACAAATCTTTTAACCAATCACTTACCACATCCATCTTCCCGATATCAAATCCCAGCTCCCTAATAGGTATCTCGTACATATATGTCAGTAGGTCTCCCATAGGCCTCAGCTTCTGCGGAGTGAGCTGCTTCAGGCCGGTGTGGAGGAGCCTTCGGGCGGCTTTGTGGTATACAGTGCCCGCTTTGTTGTATTTCATGGCGTTGTTGCACATTAGCTTGAAGTCGCTCTATGGAAGGTATTATTATAATTATTATAAAAGCATTATATTAAACTTCAATGTAAATCAAAAAGTAATTAATCACAATAGATCAGCGATGGCCACGGTGATACATAGGCTGAGGAGCCCTATATAGCCGGGTCGAACAACAATTTTTTGTTGTTATTCTGTCCCATCAGCCAGGAGACAATAGTAGCATAGTTTCTTAGAAGAGCTGATGTACCATATTCTACAAACGTGCTTAGTAGATGACCCTTTATGGAAAGGCCTTTATAACTACCAAAAAATTCAAGTTTGGTTCATTTAAATACGAAATAACTAGTATTTTAAGAGTGACCCAGGAGACCGTAACCATGGCAACTAGTGACAAGAAAAAGTTGATTCACCCAGCCCTAAAAAGAACCAACAACAAATTTAATGATGTGATTACATACAGATTGTTTTTAGGGTTCCATACCCAAAGGGTAAAACGGGACCCTATTACTAAGACTTCGCTGTCCGTCCGTCCGTCCGTCTGTCTGTCACCAGGCTGTATCTCACGAACCGTGATAGCTAGACAGTTGAAATTTTCACAGATGATGTATTTCTGTTGCCGCTATAACAACAATACTAAAAACAGAATAAAATAAAGATTTAAGTGGGGCTCCCATACAGCAAACGTGATTTTTGAACAAAGTTAAGCAACGTCGGGCGTGGTCAGTACTTGGATGGGTGACCGTTTTCTTTTTGCATTTCTTTCCGTTTTTTTTTTGCTTTATGGTACGGAACCTTTCGTGCGCGAGTTCGACTCGCACTTGCCCGGTTTTTTTAGTCACCTGCAATAATTTACGGGCTAAATATATGGTCATACTGAGCAAATTTTACTATTGGACCAACCCAGAAATGGCAAAATAAAACTTGAACCATACATTTTGGCTAGCTGATGTTGATATTTTGTATGGGGTAGTTAATTTTTTAGTTATTTATTTTTGATTATGCCCAGGCTTATCTATCAGAACTACTTTTTCTCTGTTTATATATTTTTGGCATTGGCAATGCCAACAATCTTATGAATACAGTATGTATGCCTGATTCATTGAATGCTTGCAATTTAAATAAGGTACTTACAATAAAACAATTGAGCGACTTATACTCATTATCATCTATCTTCTGTTTTATAGTGGAAAAGTCCATAGGCCGTCGGATAATGTCAGAGTAGCCGGGAGCGAAGTTGTCGTTCACCGGCCATGCAAAGAACTGGTGAGGGTCCCGCTTCTCCAGGTTACGGAGTAGCTGCTCTAAGAGGCGGGAGAGGGGACGACGCTTCTGTGAGGCCTGGGAAACATGAAATATGATGTGACAGTTAGGGAACTAATGTCAACAGAGCAAAAGTGTCATTAACTTAGAACATTATGTTGTTGAAAAATTTGACCACCCTACAGAGTATGTTGTGACGCATCTAATTTACCTTAAGTACACAAGTACGGGGCTCCCTAGAGTTGGGTCCGGGACTCAGTCTGCGATGCACCTTCTTAGCCAGGCCTTCATCGTCAGTCTCATCATCGTCCGAGAGCTTGATCTGAAGCAGACAGGTTTTTTTTTTTTTAATCTTTTTTTTTTAAGGGGTTTTGTCACGCAGTGACAATGTCACCCCCGTAATGAGATCTAATAATAATAATGATGTAGTAGTGAAGTATTACCTACACCACTACATCACATTTAAATATAGTTTGCACATCAACCTGGCCTCGTCTGATAGTGGCGATGCCAGGACGATGTTGCAACTACCTATGTTGGTGGTTTTTATAAATGTCATGTCACTCCTCAGCGCCTCATTACGGACACATTCCATCAACACATGGTGAACATCTTCTATTTTATCGCACTCTTGGCAATTTGGTGAAGCCGCTAGTTTCATCAGGTGCTTGAATTTGTTTGATGGAATGTGCCCGGAACAAAGTCTGAGGAGTGATACTACCTGTTTCCTGCTTAGCTTTTTGTCAAACCACGGGACCTGAGGGGGCTGACATTGAACTGTTCGGTACCAGATTCCTTTAGTGAGAGACCGCTTATCAAAGTATTCCCTCCACATCTGCCTGCAACTAATCCTAACTTTACCTAGTACTTCGCTGTGTACTGGTAGACAATGATATGGAATACCGTCGGTTATTGCAAGTTTTGCTGCTCGGTCAGCCTCCTCGTTACCCATGATACCAACATGAGAAGGTATCCACTGTACAATCACTTCCCTATTTAACGTACGAAGTTTGTTGATGGATTCAAGGATGGTGTAGGCTATCGGAAGCCCTCGACTGCTCGAGGGTAACCGAGCCAAATGTGAAAGGGCGCTCCTTGCGTCTGACAGAATTACACATTTGTTATGGTCTATAGACTCTACATATGACAACGCTTCGGCTATGGCAATAAGTTCACAGTGCATAATAGATATATCAGCTTGTAGGTTGAACTTTCCCCGGAAATCCACCTGAGGGTCAAAAAAAGCCGCCCCATATCCTTGTTTCTCCTTGGACCCATCAGTAAACACCTTATAAAATGAGCTATACTTACTTTCTAAGAGATCATTACATAACCTATATAAATCTATTTGGTTTACATGTTTTTTGGCGGTCTCTAAACCCTGTACAAAAACATATAAAAACAAAAGCAGACAGTTCCAGATTGTGATTATTCATTAAAATAAGAGAAGTATCATTTTTTTTGTGTATTAAAAGTTAATATCATCTTTAAAGCAGTTCAGATAAACAATTATTTCATATTTATAATGCTATGCACACATGTATGCAATAAAACAAGTGTCCTTTTAAAGTTTGTAAGGCCTTTATGGGAACTCGGCCACAAATTCACCGTAAGAACCGACAATCGCCCTACAGTCACACGTGTGCTGGTAACTTGTATAGGAGTTCCATACCATAGTAATTCTGGGGCGCTCCACAGGTTAATCAAAAAAACTGAATCAACCCCAACATGCTTCCCTATAGCATAATTTCTAGATTCTATATAAAATTAAAGCTCAGGGATTCATTAGTAACATTTTACACACTGATATGACATACCAAACCTAGGGAATCTGTGCACAGGTGCACACTAAAAGAGGCAGTTAGCAACCTGAAGACTGCTAGGTTTCGTGTAGGACCTGGGGTGCTTAGAGTAGCGCTACCTCGTTTCACGCAAAATAGGCACAATGGATGTCGATTTGCGGAAAATGCCCAGCAAAACTAACTAACATACCATATCAATCTCACGACGCCTTCTCTTTTTCTTCTTGGGTTTCTCATCCATTTCCTTATGGTCGTCTGTGGAATGATCCACATCACTCATATCCATTACTTCTTCTGCGGAACACACAAAATTTTACTTATAACTTGTTGATTTTACATTTTCTTAACGGTACGAAATAGGTTATGATTGAACTTACTACAACTCAATTTATCCATGTCATCCATAGTTAACACTTAAGCTTAAAGATAGAATACACACTAATTAATACTTAAAAGTAATCACACCGACTCCAGTTCAATTAATTATTAAATAAAACTATAAAGTACAAAAACTGTACATTAGGGACGTAGTTTAGCGTAAAAGATCCATCCTCTAAAATTTGTCATTTAAATGAATGACTTATCCGTTTGACAGAAAGTTCAAATTTTACTAACAGATTTTTGTGGATTGGATCTTTTACCCTAAACTACGTCCGTTAGCCTAATATTAGTAATATCTTATTTATTTTTATCAAGATTGTTTTTAATTACAAGAAATATGACGTCTAAATAAAAGTCATTTTCCATTGGATGTTATAGATTCACATCCAATCCTTTTCTAAAACATAGCCAATGACAGACCAGATATCCCCCGTTCAGCAATCGCTGGGCATTGAAAACTAACTAGCCACGCTTAACGTTACTCTCTACGCAGATTCTATTACGCGGTTATCACACTGATGCGCACCCGCAACCGATATGAAGATCGCCTTAGGCCCGATTCGGACGGCAGCTTTTTCAACGCGCGTTAAAAAAGCGTTTGAATCAAGGCCCCTCACGGACGTAGAGATTATAAGTCCATGAGGCCCCTACGTTTATTGTTCTATTTGACGGCGCAGCAACTAGTATCATTTCTCTCTCCTCGCTCTTTTAAAATGCCATTTGTCAAAAAAGGACAACCATACTGCTGACAAGGTGAACTTCAAATCAAGTGTTGCCTTTTTTGATGCATCCAGGCTGTGAATGTGTGCGTAAAAGCGTGTATGTGTGTTCTTTTAGGGATGTGAAAAGTCGATTTTAATCATGTTATATATCGATAAACGCTACACAGCGGAACGAAATAGCTATTAATTGAAGCTTCGATATCTTCGTTAAACATATACATAATTGAAATGCTAATGAATAATAAATATATTAGAATATAATAAAATATTTCAATTATTGCGGAACACACATCTTAGTAGGTATTTATGTATTTTAATTAAATATCTGAACTTTCCCTTGGTTCCCTGCTGGGGCGTGACGATAAAATTGTGATCTGATAACCACAATAAAGAATAAAAGCCTTTTTGTTCATTTTAGATATCGTCAAACCTTTGAAGTAAAATTAAAATTGTAAGAAATGTCGATAGTTTATCGATATGACTTTATCGACATGGCTACAGCAAGGTGGTGTTAAATTGTTAATCGTACACTAAACAAAAGTGGCAACAGTGACAGCTCGCTGAGACACCGTCTATATATATATTATGTCTATGGTTTGAATGACACAAAATGGATTACCATGTATCTATTCACACGACAGCGGTGGCGCTTTTTATCAAGCGTTGTGGTATTTTCAACTTTAAGCCTTTGTCGTTTAATTGAATTTAGGCCAAGCGCGCACCACAACTTTACTTTTTGTCGCGCGATAATTTAGTCGCAGATATGTAACGTATGTGTTTATATGGCAGTGCGCGCATATGCGACAAAAAAATCGCAGCGATTATAAAATTGTGATTTGTCACATTTTTCCGCGACTGCTCGCGACGCGATTGTCGCAAAGTGAATTGCAGCATACGGAATTGTATGGCCCCGCGCGCACTGCGATAATAAAATCGCACCCCGGACCTCAGTCGGCATTTCGCTCTCCAAGCGTCAACATATCGGAACCTGCTTCTCCAATGGAGTCACATGATGAGACGCTAGATGTTGACCGTTTAATTATAGAAATATAAGGAGATCACCTTTGTGGTATAAATACTCAAAGTCATACAGCGTTTGCATATTGTTTCACGACAAGCGACTGGTACGAAATCCATGTCGAGAATGAACAAATCGTCGACTTTTCATCGCAGTGCGCGCAGTGAATTTTCTGCGATAAATTACAGCGCGATTCTAAAATCGTGTCGCAAAAATAAAAATCGTGGTGCGCGCTTAGGCTTAAGCCCTCTCCAGACTATGTGCGTGAATCGCGGCGCGACGTCGCGGAGCGAACATATCGCGAAGTTCACGTATGACTCCACACTCGCACACTTCATGGCGATTTCGCAGTTTGGTTCGCGGCAATATGGCGGAACAGCATCAGCTGATCGAGTTTAACTGTTAGTTATCTATGGCATCAT
The DNA here is from genome assembly GCF_963556715.1 of Cydia fagiglandana. Taxonomy (NCBI): domain Eukaryota; kingdom Metazoa; phylum Arthropoda; class Insecta; order Lepidoptera; family Tortricidae; genus Cydia; species Cydia fagiglandana. Next base: position 2,026,046 of record NC_085934.1, on the reverse strand, counting down.
ACGTGATTTAGCTGTTTTTCCATTTTGTTTTATTGTAAAACCGTAAAATATAGCTGCTTAATATAATATAATCATAATATAATTTATATTTATCTTGCCACAGAGGAGCCAAAATATTGTGTAATGTGGAGTCTTGCAAGTTCGCGCTTCGCGTCTCCTTTAGCCCGCTCCACACTCGTGCGCGAATCGCGGCGCGAAGCCGCGAACGCGAGTCTGGAGTCGATTTCGCATATCAGCGAACTAGACTCCACACTCGCGTTCGCGGCTTCGCCCGCGATTCACGCGCATAGTCTGGAGGGGGCTTTTGACGCGGGCCGAAATACCGACAAAAAACGGAGAACAAGGCGCGAAGGCGTGAACAATCTGCGAAATCGACGCCACACTTGCGTTCGCAGCTTCGCCCGCGATTCACGCGCATAGTCTGGAGGGAGCTTTAGAGTGCAGACAGATTCAAGCGCTTTTTTTAACGCGCCTTGAAAAAGCTCTCGTGCGTATGGAGCCTTTTTCCACAAAATAAATTTGAAACCGAATTCACGTGTAAGTGTTTTCATTTTATGAAGTGAAAAAGAGATTTTGAATCTTGATTTTTATAAATATAAATACTTTTAAAATAATATATATTTTTATCGAGATACCGGACTGTTTATTGATCTACATACCTATAGTTCTAGTTATAGTCTAGTGGTCTAGTAGCTTTCAGGTCCAGCTAGCACGTCTTTGAGCATCGCGCGATTACCTACATATAATTGTATCAAGCATGCATCAAAATCTTTAAAGTAATACCTGATGGGTTTGAAGACACATCATAGAAGAAATTGTAAATTTGGTACCTAAGTTGTTAAAATTACGGTATTAGCTCAATAGAAGTTTTTTGGTCAGTTAAGTACCCATTGAAAAAACTTCACATAATAAAAATTAGTAGGTAATCATCATCTCAAGCGCTATTATTTTGTACCAACTCCACAAATAAGCCATAACAGTATATTTTTATTCTGCACGTTTGAGTTAACACGCTCTAAATGTACTACACGGCAAAACAATATGAAACCATGTGGTGGCGCTTAATTTCGCTTTTTTGTACCACTGCCGAGCTCACTTGGCAATTGGCACGGAATTCATTTACATAGCAAATGCTATGTTTGCTAGATACTGATCAGATCTACGATTATTGTTAGAGCTACTCGTACAATAAGATGACGTTAACTGGTGCATGATGTCTGAGTCTGACAAACGATGAGTTATGGCTACTCAAATTAACGATTATGCTACTTAACGGGACATTTCTAAGGATGGTATTCCACCTGTCCAATTTCTTGGTCCAATGTGTATTTGCGTCTCACATTTTGCTTAATGAGAGAGTGAGGCGTAATGAACATTGGACCAATAATATGTACAGGTCGAGTACCACCCTGTGTGGAGAGGTGAGTAAATAGATAGGAACCTACTTAGATAGTTTTCAGAAATGTATATGTTCCAAATCAAGCTGTACGGATATGACGGTCGTTCGTGACAGCGTGATAAAACGGTGTCCGTCACTTTCTATCCCACCGTGTTAAACAGGGATAGTTATTTTATCACGTGGATAAAGATGGATAAAGCTTTCCATAATACGCCGGCTGACGTGACAGCGTGATAAAACGATGTCCGTCACTTTCTATCCTGCGATGTTAAAAAGTGTATTATTTTATCACGTGGATAAAGTTGGATAAAGCCATCCATAATACGCCGACAGAGGTTTTATAACTCAAGTTTTTCTTGATTTGATGATTTGTCCCCTGGCTTCAAAGACCGTGAATAAATAAAAATAGTAGTAGTAGAATAAATAAAATATATAATTATTAATTACATAGGTAGGTATGTATCTAACAGGATCCATTATCTTGTTGATTTAATAAAATATCCTATATTTTCTCTTTTCTGCAGTCATTAACTTATCAACGTCTTAAATTAGACCTCTTACGTCTTCCATAAATTTAGCTTACCTCCTCTATCAGAAAGTCACTTAATCTATGGCCAATTTTCTTGGAAGTACATATATAGACCAACTATTGAACTCAAAAGGCAGAACCACATGTTCTACTTGTTCTAGAACTGCTGGATAAACCAGTATAATCGTGACCTCGACGTTTGTAACAACACGTACTAATAGGAGATCACTTTAAACTGGTTACAGGTTTGAGAATATTATCGCAGTGTCTATTTTTATCTCAAAATTAGAGACTAGTAATTCGTAAAGACTTCAGTCTTAACCTTTACGTGACACCTTAAGGTTTTCTTTTATCAAATCTATAAACAATAATTGTGGTATTATATATAGTCCGTCTAAATGTTTTCATAGAAACTTGACATCAGTTAATGATGACATTCCCACTTATTCTTATTGCAAATGCTATGCAAAGTTAGCTTGGTCCTACTTAGACTATTTTGGTTTGGGAGGGGCTTAAATCTAATGAGGACCTCTTAAAAATGTTCATGGAGGGACGTGTATGTAATATGTAAGGAGGTCAAGCCCCGCTAAATCCTGCCCTCTAAAGCCGCTAAAGCCTAGCCTCAAACAAGGTATTAATATTTATGTAAGTACATATATTGGACCCGGGTATGTCCTTAAACTACGTCCAAGACCACCGGTGGACGGGCAGCAGCATCCCTCAAATTCGGTGTACTCGACTGCGATCGCCAACCCGCCTGCCAAGCGTGGCGATTATGGCATACACCTAGGCCTATGTTCAGCAGTGGACGTCTTATGGCTGAGATGATGATGATGATGATATATCGTACAATAGTGGCAAATTGTTATTTTTTTATGACCTAAATTGAAGCAGACCATAAATTAAAACGACGAGACGGGTAAAACTTATGCTAGCGCCATCTATAAAAACCTTTGACAGGTTGCAATTGCCAGTCTCTACAACTTACAGGTCACTCCTCAAATCCGAGTGAAAGTGGAGGAATGCCGTTTGATTTGGCGGTAGCTGTAGTTGTGTAATATATGTCACACGGTGAAGAGAGCGTGCATAATATACACTAATCAAATGTACACACGGCTGTAGATTGTGGACAGGTTTCCCCTTGGTTCTCTTAAGCGCTTTCGAGAATGGTGGAGACTCCCAAACTTGGTCATTAACAGAAGCAAGCGTGGCTCACTCCGCGATTTCGACGCTTTGCTAGTTACAGGTAGCTAAAAGTACATCCGTTCCACACCAATTTTGGTGGCTATAGCCATAAGCCGCGCGTGGCGCTGTCGCCACCTAGCGGCCATATCTGTCCTGATCGTAACAGACACGTTTTGTTAGAGAGTGAGTCTTCTGTACTTAGTACTATTAGTTATTCTGTGATAGAAACCCAAAAGTTCCGACTCAAAGTTTGCCAGCGAGCAATGGAGCGCAGTATACTACTAGTAAATATAATACATACATTTATTTTCGAGCTTAAATATACTAAATCTAATAGGTATAGGTTAGGTTTTTGTAAATCAGATACCTCATCATCATCATCATATCAGCCAACGTCCGCTGGATGCTGGTGGCGAAGGCCGGTCACTGTGGCACTGGGGGAGGCCTATGTCCAGCAGTGAACTCTGGCGGATATGATAAATCAGATACCTACTCAACATTGTTTCAAAAATATACCTAGGTACATATTACGAATTTTCGTTTCAGTTTACGGTGCTAACTTGCTCTCTCAAAGAAATCTCAACTAATAAATTTCAAAATACAAGTTCCTTGCACCACAGAAAATCAAATTAAAAACGCCGGGCACGTTCTAACGCCGATATCGAACGAAACGCGATTTATTGGGTGAGATGTTATTACGGAGCCAATTTAATTAGCTGGTCATACGGTAGGTGCAACTAAACGCAATCGTGTAAAGCCTAGTCTACACCAAGCTAAATAACAACCAACGAAATGGTACACTCGACGTCGGAGATGTTTTCAATTTTGCACTTACTCCTTTGAAAAGGCGAAAAAAGTAAACATAATATCTTTGACTTCGACTTACCTATAGTTCGTTTTTTTAGCATTAGAAAGAACTCCACCGAAGCAAGCGTGCAGTTTTTATGAGGCTCTTTAATTGTTAATAATTACCTATTGAATTATCTAATGTAGCATGGTCAATACATATAATTTACTTCAAATTATTACCGCTAAAAGTGCCGGATTTGGAACCACAAGCTTACTTCTGCGAAGTTCTTTCTAATGCTAAAAAAACGAACTATACAATCAAACTGTTTCGCAGTTTGGCAGTCCTATTTTAATGTAACACCTATGTACTGTGTCTTATAAAAATAATACTTAAATAAAGAATAGTTTTGAATCCATAAACGGCCTAGCTTAGTCGGTCACCACTTCGGGTCCCGAAGTACACTAACTTTTTTACATCGACTTGAGAAATAAGTAAGGTCGGAGAAACAGGGCGGTGGGTTCCAAATCTTCAATCTCCATCCGCAGTGTGAACCACCCCTAACAATAACAAAAGCTCCGTTTATCTGTCGGCGCTGGCCGACGAACATCGATCATCTCAACCAGGAAGCTAGAAGGAACCGAGGTTTAGAGGTAGATGCTATTCGCGGTTATTTGATAAACATGTGTTTTCTAGTAGGTACTTGATTGTTCTGTTATCGAACCCTTACTAACAAAAACCGACTTCACGAAACATATGTATAACTCACATTTATAGACGGGTCTATTGCGAATTTATTTTATTATCTTTATTTGTTTCGACACAGGTTTCACTGGTCGTGGTCGCGGCTAACATTTACACACACCATTAACATTCACAAAACAATTTAAAACTGACGATAATATAATTCATGACCGAGTTTTAAGTCATCTTTATGATTTTTTTTGAGAACGCATTGTTCTTCTATATGCAGTACCTACTTACAACCCAGGTATGAACCCACGATCTTTGACCCCACACATATGAAACATAGCATAGGTAAGGATAGGTACTAATGTAATGTAAGTAGTAACTACTTGTACATAATGTACTTAGGGTAGGTATAGAAAGTATTTTTAGTAAAAGCCCTTATGTGCAAACCGTAGGTAATATTAGGCATAATCTAAACAAAAGCTTAAGATAAAAATGCCGCACCGATGGGATCAAAATATTTGAAGCGTCCAATTAGCATGCGAGGTTTTGACGCTAGATGGCGCGATACGCTGTGCGCACGCGCATTGCGGCGGTTGCTTTTTACCCAAATCCCAAATGTATTTAGTTTGGCCCAGCCCAGGACTGTTTCATTTCAAAGACAGAGTCATACTGTCTTTGTCTTACGCTAGTACTAGTACCGTCACCTGCAATAATATGTTACTCTTCGAAGGCCGCAAAAATATGTGACACGCTCTTATGGCTCTACAAATAAGATCGTGTCAGATATTTTTGCGGCCTTCGTTGTGCAACATATTATTGCAGGTGACTGTACTAGCTAGCACCACAGAATAAATAATAGTACTAGGTACAGAAGACTCACTCTCTAACAAAACGCGTCTGTTACGATCAGGACAGATATGGCCGCCAGGTGGCGACAGCGCCACGCGCGGCTCATGGCTAGCCACCAAAATTGGTGTGGAACGGATGTACTTTTAGCTACCTAAAGCAAAGCGATGAAATCGCGGAAAGAGCCACGCCTGCTAACACCCAAAAGAAATGAATGAGCATAATCTTCCTGGTTCCTAATGACTGAAAGGTTGTGTTTGTCAGACTATAATAATTAGCCCTAAATCTTACTTCAGTGTGTATTATACCTTGTGTACCGTCGCGTTATTATGTGTAAGTAAAGTGATATAATTTTTTTTTTGTATAATATAGAAGTGACCCGGAGTGAAGTTGGACCCGGGTATGTCGTTAAACTACGTCCAAGGCCACCGGTGGACGGGCAGCAGCGTCCCTCAAATTCGGTGTACTCGACTGCGATCGCCAACCCGCCTGCCAAGCGTGGCGATTATGGCATTCACCCCCCATAAGGGGTAGGCCTATGTTCAGCAGTGGACGTCTTATGGCTGAGATGATGATGATGATGAATTTATAAGTAAAACGGGCAGACGACATCGCTTAACGTCGCGGTCCGGTGCGCGGTCGTCTATAGTCACTGTTAAAAGAGTATCTAACTTCCCAACCTTACCTGGCGCCCACACCCCGCCACGCATTCCCCCCTTTAACAATTTAATTCGTCCGTTTAGCGACTCCCGCGCAGATAATCAACCCTTTGTTCCACCAGCTTCATAAAGATAATTGTCCCACAAGAATCCATACTTAAACGAAAAGTCCCATCTCACTAACTACTCCATAGTGACATAGAACCTTGTGTTTTTAAAGAAACATCTGTTTGTTTTGGAATTCTTTTGTCCGCTTTAAATTAGCTGAGTTTAACTTGTTTACCATAACTTTATCTAATTTTAGCGCGGGTTTTAACGGCGAAGGTGAAATTCCTGGGAAATTCTTCGCAAGGATTTTATAGCGCAGTTTGCGAAAATAATTGCGGGTCTGATAATGCATGTAAGTTTTCAGGTATTTGCATCGTGTTTTGTTTTATTTTTGTTGCATTTATCTCGGGTTTATCTTTAACTAGCGAACCGCCGTGGCTTCGCACGGGTAAACCTTAATAAATTTTATACCTAAACCTTCCTCAATAATCGCTCTATTGATAAGTGAAAACCGCATGAAAATTTGTTCAGTAGTTTTCGAGTTTATCGCGAACATACAAGCAGACAAACGCGGAGGGGGACTTTTTATAAGGTTTAGTGATAGACTATAAGCAGAGACGCTTTTCATAAAGATTTTCGTACATTGACTCGCCTGTTGACATCTCTATTGCACTCGTATAATTAGGTATATTGCTGTCCTGCCCATGATGCCTGTTGTCAATGTCACTGTGCGAACTTGAACGCGTCTCTACTTTAGCTGTGGTTGGGTCTTCAACAGGGTTAGTTTCTGTAGGGCTACCGCCAATACCGAAAATCGTCAATTGCGGGGATTTTTCTCTGTCACTCTAATTACGCTTTCATTGGAGTAAAAGAGAAAGATCCCCGCAATTTGCGAATTTCGGTTTTCGCGGTAGCCGCTCTGTCTGTATTCAAGTAATACACTTTATCTCCCTCAAGAGAAGACTTTCAAAAATAAAGTACCTAGACTTAAACCTTATTAAAAACGGGTCACTCACGTAGTTTGCGAAAGAAAATACGTGAGTGACCCGTTTTTAATATATTTAATATGTCTGTGTCTCACGGAAGTTTTCTATGAAATTATGTCGAAGAAAATAACACTTTCACTGCGTGGGCTATCAAAATCGCTGCAGATTTTTCTTGGTCTAACTCTAATAAGGATGTAATACATATTTGATTGACTGATTATCTATTCTTCTAGAGTGCCTGAGGGGCTACCGCGAAAACCGAAATTCGCAAATTGCGGGGATCTTTCTGTCTCACTCCAATGAGGGCGCAATTAGAGTGGGAGAGAAAAATGGCCGCAATTTGCGAACTTCGATTTTCGCGGTTATACCTAGCCCTGTCCAGTCGCTCTTACCCAGGTGACCTTAAAGCCTGTTTTCGATCCTAGTGAATTTCGTGCAAAAGTTCCAAAATTTAAGACAGCCGGATTTCGAACTCGCAACCTCCAACCTAAAAACCGTACCTACCGTAAAACGGGGTGAGTAGGTTTCGCGGGGAGAGGTGGGTTATGAATGGGGAGAGAAGGTTTGAGAGGCGGGTGAGAAGGGATTTTAAGGCTACTGCTACAAAAATAATGTATTCCAATTTAAAATGGAGCTATAGTAATACGCATAATAAAAAAATCGATCCAACAATCTTCCAAAATCACCTTTGTATGAAAACCCCTCTCACCCCAAATACGAGGCACTATTACGGGGTGAGGTGGGTTTTCCTCTTTATCGTCAAAGTTATGAAATGGAACTACCCAAAATAAAATAAAAACTAAAACACAAACGTCCGGAACACTTACGAGTATTAAGCCTCCTCCACACTCGTGCGCGAATCGCGGCGCGAAGCCGCGAACGCAAGTGTGGCGCCGATTTTCGCAGACAGCGAAGAAGACACTCGCGTTCGCGGCTTCGCCCGCGATTCACGCGCATAGTCTGGAGGGGGCTTTATATACACCATTCAGTTTTCATATGTAAAAATAAAATGTTATCGTTTTGACCCTACTCATCCCATTTTACGGTACGCCTTACCGCTCGACTATAAGTGATATGTCTTCCTAGTAATCAAAATAAATGTGTACCAAGCCTACGACAACACCCAAATCGAAGGTTAAGTTCGCAATCACTTCGATGTGTTTGTCACCGAGTGGACTAATTTAGACAAACTGTAGGCGTTCCCGTTTTAAGGAAATACCAAGGTGTGATGTCATCGAACGAACTTGTAATAATATATATTATTTACTTGGCTGTGATATATAAATTTGAGTAGCTTAAAGCAATTAGTGTGTTAAAAAAAGCTCTTTCAAATCATATTCAAGAGTTCAGAGAAAACGATGAAGGTGTAAATAATTTGACTGTTTGCAAGCATTGCCATTCTATAATGTTAAATTCACTTGCCGCACTATAAATTTGATTCCAAATACTTGACGAAGAAATTGAACTAGCCTATTTTCTCAAAAACTAAGATTTTAATACAACAGATTGATCAAAAACTGTTTCTTGTATATTAATGTGCTGTTTCAAGTGTTTGGTTTTTGTTATGCGTAATGATGGCGCCTTATTTGTGATGTATTGCGTCGCTCGATAACATTAAAAGGTAATACCTAAGTACTTACTTCATTCACTATATTTTAGTATCTAATGCTATCATAAATGTATCTTAGGATTTAGTAGACACGTATCAAACCGCTTTCCTGCTAATAATTCAAAGCAACTTGAAACTGATCCTAATCAGACCCGGCATTGCCGCTTCACACCTTCGTAAAATGATAACTTCTGGCCGTATTTCTTGGCGCTCATGAGTCCACTTCTCGCGTGAACTAGTATAAGTAGTGTAGCATCATCATCTTCCTCGTGTTATCTCGGCATTTTGCCACGGCTCATGGGAGCCTGGGGTCCGCTTGACAACTAATCCCAAGAATTGACGTAGGCACTAGTTTTTACTGAAGCGACTGCCATCTGACCTTCCAAGTCTTCCAACCCAGAGGGGAAACTAGGCCTTATTGGGATTAGCCCGGTTTCCTCGCGATGTTTTCCTTCCCCGAAAAGCGACTGGTAAATATCAACTGATATTTCGTACATGAGTCGGGGTTTGAACCCGCGACCTCCGGATTAAAAGTCGCACGCTCTTACCGCTAGGCCATCAGCGCTTTTTTGCAGCGTTTGTAGAAACAAAGATTTAATATTGCTGTCCCGGTCATGACGGCGGTGGTCAACGTAATAGTGCGAGTGGAACTGCAACATAATTAATTATATGCGTGTGATAGGGATATGAAATGGCGGAGCAATGTACAAATTTCTTCGTTTTTAGCGTTCTTACTTTAGTTCTCATCGGCGGTCGACTCGCTTAGAATAGATTGTAGTTGTAACATCTCTTTCTATCCCAAGTTAGGTAACTGGCGGATTGTGTCACTATGAAGCTTGAGATAGGATTTCCATGTACATACATACTACGTAATCGGGACGTTATGGAATTTATCAAACTCAAACAACAACTATACATTGTTTTCAAACAATTTAAATATGTGTAATATCCTTAATTATTATTATTACAAGCTTTTATTTAACTTGAATTGCAAGGTATTTTTTCACCACACCAGCTCGGAAAGGCTTACTTTGCACTTCAAAAACTGATAGCAAAGTTGCATTTTATTCACATGTGAGGCAAAGTAATCAAATGCAGATTTTGAGTTGTTTTCTCATGTTTGCTGGTAGAATTGACTTTTAAATGATGATTTTGGATAATAAATATTTAATAACATTCATTTGGATTTGGTTTGGTTGATTTTGTTTGATATTTTACATTTAATATTTGCTTCGGGTTGGTGTGGTGAAAAATGTTGTGTTTCACTCGGGGGCAAATTTTGTTTAACCCTCGTGCTTTGAAACCCTCGCAACGCTCAAGATTCCCTATTACGAATCACTCGCTACGCTCGTGGTTCAATTTTGGAATCTTTCGCTTTCTCGGCTATCAATATTGAAAGCCGGGAAAGCGAAATGATCATGCTATTAGCACGAGCGGTTAAACAACAACTTTGCCCCCGTGTAAAACAAATAACTATTGTAACTATGTTTATATTGTTTGTACGGGTCAAATCTTGCAAGTTGTCCCTGTTTCTGCTTTGTAACATCGAGTTGATTTATTTTCATGATGGAGACAGGCGGCATCCCTATTGCATATATTGCAGAGTGGGCCCAATGGCCTTCTAAACGCATTTGTCTCTATTAGTAGAATACTAGCTTTTCGGTGAAGGAAAACATCGTGAGGAAACCTGCATACATCTGCGAAGAAATTCATAGGTGTATGTGAAGTCCCCAATCCGCATTGGGCTAGCGTGGGGACTATAGCCCAAAAACCCTCTCGCGCATGAGAGGAGGCCTGTGCTCAGCAGTGGGACGTAAATAGGCTGAAATGATGATGATGAGTAGAATACCCACTAGGTAATATGTACCTAAAGTTCTTCGCATTTGTGCCCACAGCGATAATAGCATCTTAAGATGTATGTTAATACAAAGTGAGTAAATTTAGAATTTAAAACCGATACGATAACGTTTCGAATTAGAAAAGCCATACCATTACGAGTAAAGGTGAAGACGATTGGACTCCATATAAACGAGTCCTTATTTTCCCCCCTGAACAATTGGACATTGACATTCATTTAACAATAAATACCTATAAACTAACTTATATGGTAAAACTACAAATAAACACAGCACAATACATAAATTATTAAATAATCTAAAATAAACCACCCTGAATCGTACCCGGCTCAAAGGTCCCCATTATTCCCGCTGCGTTCCCCCGCTGAACGGCAATGGAAACCTGCTGGACCTGACCGCGTAGCCAAGATGCCGATCGCTTACGCTCCGTAGCGATCGAAACGCAACTGTCACTGTCGCACGAATATGGAAGAGTGATAGAGAGAGATAATGCTTTTCGTTGTCGAAGCGATAGCGATTGTAACCTTGGCTAGGCCGGCAGATACGACCCAGAGCGAGGATCGCAGCCCCTCATTTAACTCTTCACAAGAAGTCACGAAGAAGTCCCCATTGCATTATATACCTTATCACATAGTTATAAGACTCACTCTCATAAGTCATTCTGTACCTGATGGTATGTAAGTACCTAATAATAATGCTAAAATGCATAAAATGTATGTTTGTGTCACTTATATAGTAAAATTGGCCCGATTTCGTATCGCTTTATTTATAATTTTCTTTAAAAGCAGTCGTAAACATGCGTTTTATAGTTGTGTTAGTACCTTTATGAGATAAGAGTAGCATATAACGAATAAAATAGTTGTGCATGAGGTTAACTAGGGTTAGGATGTAAATGGGTAGGTACCTATAGGTATATGTATCTAGTTTATTATAAGTATTTTGCCTGGGGCAATAGAGAGTGCAAAGAAGAGTGAATCGTACCTACATCGGCAAACGCTAAACGAAGAAAAAAAAAAAGCCATAGACCTAGTATTACATAGATGAGCTATACGCGTGCCTCCGTGAGGTACAAAACATACGCAAAGCGACAATATTAAAAACACGTTTTAACATTCCTGACAACATACCAAAAACAATCTACGTAATTCGGTCGGGTTATGGGGGACAAACAAAAAGTGAGACTGTGACAAGGACAAGCAATAATACCGCTTTCTCTGCTACTCCTACTGAAATTTCCATAAGTGCATCTCGTTCGGTCGTTTGGTTCCCCCGTGTCATCTCTATATTATTGTACCTCTATGAAAAAAAACCGGGCAAGTGCGAGTCGGACTCGCGCACGAAGGGTTCCGTACCATAATGCAAAAAAAAACAAAAGCAAAAACAAAAACGGTCACCCATCCAAGTACTGACCACTCCCGACGTTGCTTAACTTTGGTCAAAAATCACGTTTGTTGTATGGGAGCCCCATTTAAATTTTTATTTTATTCTGTTTTTAGTATTTGTTGTTATAGCGGCAACAGAAATACATCATCTGTGAAAATTTCAACTGTCTAGCTATCACAGTTCGTGAGATACAGCCTGGTGACAGACGGACGGACGGACGGACAGCGAAGTCTTAGTAATAGGGTCCCGTTTTACCCTTTGGGTACGGAACCCTAAAAATCGACCAAGGTAGCTATCACGGTTCATGAGATACCGCCTGGTGACAGACAGACAGACGGACAGACGGACAGACTGACAACGGAGTCTTAGTAATAGGGTCCCGTGTTTACCCTTTGAGTACGGAACCTTAAAAATGTACAGGGATAACAGATATGAAGAATAGTGTCATGACTATTTTCATCTAGACACGCGGCAGCGGCTAGCCAGCGCCAAGTGTAATATTACACGAACCACTTGGTGCCACTTTTGACCCTTCTATAACTCAAAACATCTTTAACGTAAACACATAAAACTACGTGTGTTTAATTATATCCATAAGGACATCTAGAAGCCCAAATTTCATGAAGCTAGCTCAAACGGTTATAAAGATATGAAGGTCAAAAAGTCGTAAATTTTAAGACTGACTGACAGACTTATAGTACCTAAACCTAACCTACTTCCAGATGACCTAGAAGGATGAAATTTGGAATCCAGCTCAGTTATTGTGTAAAAGCGTAGGAAAAAATGTAAAAATTAAAAAAGTTATAAAAGAGGGGGGGTCCCCATACAAAAAAAACCATTTTTTATTGTGACTGACATATAAGTACCTAAACCTAACCTACTTCCAGATGACCTAGAAGGATGAAATTTGGAATCCAGCTCAGTTATTGTGTGAAAGCGTAGGAAAAAATCTAAAAATAAAAAAAAGTTATAAAATAGGGGGGGTCCCCATACAAAAAAAACATTTTTTATTGTGACTGACATATAAGTACCTAAACCTAACCTACTTCCAGATGACCTAGAAGGATGAAATTTGGAATCCAGCTCGGTTAGGTATTGTGTGCAAGCGTAGGAAAAAATCTAAAAACAAAAAAAAGTTAATAAATAGGGGGGGTCCCCATACAAATTTCTTTTTTATTGTGACTGACATATAGTACCTAAACCTAACCTACTTCCAGATGACCTAGAAGGATGAAATTTGGAATCCAGCTCGGTAATTGTGTGTAAGCGTAGGAAAAAATCTAAAAATAAAAAAAGTTAAAAAATAGGGGGGTCCCCATACAAAAAACCTGTAATACGCGCTAAACAACCGGCCAACGGTGTGTCGTTGGCGGCGCGCGGCACCACATAATTAATACAAAGAACAGAAGTAAAAAAACATGCAGCGGAAACACAAGAAAAAACATTAAATCTCAATACCTGCCTAGTTTTCTTTACAAAAAGTATTGATATCCCATCAAAAACATAAATGTAAAAAAGGAGAGCCAAGTTCAATACAAAAATTATGCTTGGCTGTGGGGTTCGCCGCAAAAAGAATGGAGATCTAAATGAGTACCAAGTTCTATGCAAAATCCAAATATGTATTTATAGGAACAAAATAACATTATAAACAAGTATTAAACTCTATTTCTTTGCTTTATTGGATACCTATAACAATTGCTGTTATTTAAAAAAAATGTGAGATCTTAAAGTAGGTTAGATTTGGCTTGGCCAGTTTTTATCAGAATTACAAAATATATATGTTGAATAACTTTATAAAATGACTGATGTAATGAAAACTGGCCAAGTCAAATCTAACCTGCTTTAAGATCTCGCATTTTTTTTAAATAACAGCAATTGTTATAGGTATCCAATAAAGCAAAGAAATAGAGTTTAATACTTGTTTATAATGTTATTTTGTTCCTATAAATACATATTTGGATTTTGCATAGAACTTGGTACTCATTTAGATCTCCATTCTTTTTGCGGCGAACCGGCGAACCCCACAGCCAAGCATAATTTTTGTATTGAACTTGGCTCTCCTTTTTTACATTTATGTTTTTGATGGGATACAATATTCAAGTTTCGTTTGGCCTTTCCTATGAACGATTGTCACCTTGGCTAAGGCCCCTGAAGCCCAACCATTTTTGGTCATATATTATATTACCTGTTCTTGGACAGATAGGTACCTTATCGTTAATTATAATGATATTAATTAAGCTGTATAAATAAAATGATAAATGTACATCTCCACACGCAGCATAACTTTCCCTTCGCTCGTCACAGTCGGTTAAAGATGCTGGCCACTATTCATCGGTATCTCGATGTTTCATTGATTACCATACTCTCTAGTGGCCTTGATCCTTTCCTCATTGCTGAAGGCTAGCATGAAGTATGTTGCACACTATTTAAGGATCACGTGATGCTTTCCATAGAAAACTATGCGCCGGAAGCTCCGGCCCGAAGACGATGTAGTCCGATGCAGGGCTATAACCGCGAAAATCGAAGTTCGCAAATTGCGGGCATTTTTCTCTGTCAGTCTTATTACGCCTTCATTGGAGTAAAAGAGAAAGATCCCCGCAATTTGCGGATTTCGGTTTTCGCGGTAGCCCCTCTGAGCTTGCATTAAAGAACGTGGTGCATCTTCTTTTTATTTTCATTCTTCTTCTCTTCTTCCTCGCGTTATCCCGGCATTTTGCCACGGCTCACATAGGAGCCTGGGTCCGCTTGACAACTAATCCCATGATTTGACGTAGGCACTATAGTTTTTACGAAAGCGACTGCCATCTGACCTTCCAACCCAGAGGGGAAACTAGGCATTTTTGGGAGTCCGGTCTCCTCACGATGTTTTCCTTCACCGAAAAGCGACTAGTAAATATCAAATGATATTTCGTACATTAAGTTCCGAAAAACTCATTGGTACGAGCCGAGGTTTGAACCCGCGACCTCCGGCGGATTGCAAGTCGCAAGCTCTTACCGCTAGGCCACCAGCGCTTCTTTTTTTTTTCATTATTAAGTAGTAATATTTAAACAATTTAACGCGAATATATTCATTTTCACCACACCAGCTCGGAAAGAATTATTTTGCACTTCAAAAACGAATAGCAAAGTTGCATTTTATCCACATGTGAGGCAAAGTAATCAAATGCAAATTTTGAGTTGTTTTCTTATGTTTGCTGGTAGAATTGACTTTTAAATGATGATTTTGGATGATAAATATTTATTAACATTCATTGGGATTTGATTTGGTTTGATTTTGTTTGATATTTTACATTTAATATTTGCTTCGGGTTGGTGTGGTGAAAAATTTTGTGTTTCACTCGGGGGCAAATTTTGTTTAACCCTCGTGCTTTGAAACCCTCGCAACGCTCAAGATTCCATTTTTCGAACCACTCGCTACGCTCGTGGTTCAATTTTGGAATCTTTCGCTTGCTCGGGTATCAATATTTAGTGATAGGGCTTAGCGAAAAGAAACTGCATTTTTGGCAGAAAGCAAGCCGCTTTGCCCAGTGATACTAGGGACCACTCTGAATGATTTCATCCGAGGAAACACAAATTTCATTCACTAGAATTCAAGATGGCGGACCTTTTCCAAAATGGCGGCTGCAATATTTAAAAAAATTATAGACACAAAACGGCTGCACCGATTTTAGTGATTGATATATCGATCAATTCGTATTGACACCTGTAATCGAATAAAAAATATGGCATTTAAGAAATTAAAGATGGCGGCCGAATATTAAGAAAATTGTGTTTTTTTTTTCTTTAATTTTTTCCTTATAATGAAAATAACAACTAAATATTCTATAATATGATCATATATTCTTTAATTTAAATGAAACCTGATAATATTATCTACAAAATAAAAAAAATATTTTAACAATCCGTTGAGTAGTTTTTGAACTATATGCATTTCAAAAAGCGCGTAACTGCCGTCCGAAACGGCCCGCTCGCGCGGCTCGCGTCAAAACTGAGAACTTTGATGATTTTAAAGGCAAAAAAAGAACTGAAAACATATTTACTTTATTTATTGAGCTATAAATTAATAAATAAATTGTATTTCCGCTTATTATTTGTGACCATCACGCAGAGGCGTAACTAGGGGGGGGTTGGAGGGGGCACGTGCCCCGGGCGCCGTCCAAGGGGGGGGGCGCCAAAATGGGCAAAATACCTCCCATAGAAAATGGACCAGCCAAAATGTAGGACACAGACAAATTTTTTTTTCGCGACTTGCTCAGTAGGTGTAATCCCAAAATCTCCCTGGCAAGGAAAATGCAGTTATTTTTTAGCCAACCTGTATACAGGATGGTCCAAACCTTGACGTCCAATTTTTTTTTTAGTATCGTCGTCATGGGTTATCACTTATCAGAATATATATACCCCATGATTAGCCGATTTTTCGTAGTTTACGAGTTTAACTTTTAACTTTTGTTAAGAAATTCCGGGGTGAAGCTTTGCTTTGCTTTTATGTCTTCTAATACATGTTCGTGGTATTTGCACTATAACATGAAATAGCGATGGGGAAGTGACACCATAAAATAATTGTAGAAATAACAAAAGAGGACTTTTTTAATGAATTACTAATTTGGAAGCTTTCCACCTCAGTTCCTTTGACCGGCGACTCTGAAAAATTAGGACTATTAAGTATCACTTTTTTGACCTTTTAAAAAAACTAAGGGTCTAGCAGTTTCTAAAATAACAAAAAGTCCTTGAAATCACTTGTATTTTATCATTATTTATTTTTTATTTATTTAGGTAAGGGCAACATCTAAGCTTGAACTCAGCTCAACTCAGCCAAGTGAGGATGCTGTTGTTTTAGCAACTGCGCCGTTGGTCAAGGATTATGTTACAAAAAGAAACAATAAAGTTCAATTGTTTTTTTTAAATTAAATCATCACCCCAGAATTTCTTAACAAACGTTAAAAGGAATAAATATCATAATTCGAAAACTACGAAACGTCGGCTAACGTACATATTCTGATAGCCCACAGCGTGAGAAATTTAAAAAAATTATGGACGTCAAGGTTTGGACCACCCTGTATAAGACATGCCGTGATAACATCGCTCGTTCTGTGATACTAGAATGTCGTGAAAAACCTGTGTCAGGTTTCGATGTGGGATCGGGACAAACTAGTCCAATTCAATCCCACCAAGACTCAATTTTGCGCGTTTAGGGCTAAGAAAACCTCATTTTTCAAGGCACAAGCCTTCCCATGTCAGGGAGTATTGGGAGCCTCGGTGTTGAGATCTCCATCAGTGATGTCCAATAATTTCGTAGCCACCTTGCTGGGTAGGCTGCGCTCGTATCCAAAAAAAAACTCGGTGTGCTCAATAAAGGGAGGCGATACATTACTCTGGGGTAGACAGATCCCATTTATTGAGTACTGCTGTCACCTTTGGGCAGGAGCATCTGGATGCCACCTTGGACCCTTCAAATCAGTCCAAAGGCGCGCTGTACCTGTGAATAGTCTACGATCCCAAACTCACAAGCGATATTGAAACTTTAAGTCTAAGGAGATCTCCAAAAAATAAGTGTATAAGTTTTAAAATGGTCGGCAACGCGCATGTGACCGCTGACCATCAGGTGGGTCGTACGTGGGCCATACTGAAAGTTTCTGGATTCTGAGCAATGAGACGACTTATTATCCTTATGGTATATTTATTGTTTTACGAGGTATATACCTTCACTATTTACACACTTTTACATTCGCTGGAACCATTGTGAAAAGCAGCAGGTCCAGTCTTCCTTAGGGACCTCTTCGATGGCTTTGTGGAAAGCATTCACTGCCACTTCCGGGCTTGTAAATCGTAAACTTCTGAGTATTGCTTTAATTTTGGGAATTAAAAAGAAATCACATGGTGCAGGATCGGGGATATATGGCAAATGAGTCATTAATTCCACATTTGAGGCCTTCAAATACACATTCGTTGCCTTGGCGGAGTGCGCTGACGCGTTGTCGTAGTGGAGGACTATTTTGCTACTAGGACGCTTTTCACGAACTTTATTGTCAAACACTCTGGGCAAGCACGTGTTTACATACAAATCTGCAGTTACTGTCTTTAAGTTTTCTAGCGGTATAGTGGTGTAATGCCCTGATTTGCCGAAAAAAAAAGCAACCATTTTGTTACCAGTGCTTCGATTTTTTTTAACTTTCGTCGGTAAGTCTTCAAAAGAAAAGACCCACTCCGCCGATTGACTTTTCCTTTCTGGTTCAAAGCAGTAAACAATTGTTTCGTCACCTGTCACGATATTATATACAGCCGTTGATTGTCCTCCGTCAATTTTTTTTATAATTTTACGGCACCACTCTACACGCAGTCGTTTCTGGTCTTCCGTCAAATCGTGCGGTATCCATCGCGTAAAAAGTTTCTAAATCTTAAGGAGCAAATGCAGTATCTTTTGCACCTGGCTCATTCCAATGCCTAAGGTACTACAAATTTGCTGACAGGTAATTTTTTTGTCAGTTTCAATTAGTTGTCGTACAGTATCAATATTACTATCGATAACCGCTGTCGCCGGCCGTCCTTCACGTTCATCGTCATGTCCTCATCTAAACTTACTAAACCACGAGTAAACAGAGCTACGAGATGGGGCTTCATCGCTAAATGCTAATTGAAGTCTTTGACAACTTTCTTGCTGAGTTACACCACATCGAAAATCTAAAAAAAAAATTGCTTCGAAAATTTTCACGACTTAAATTCATTGCCACAACGACACACGAATTTCAACCCAACGTCACGATGAAAAAACAAATGACAGCCTCACAAATTAAAAAGTAATATACTGCCAGAGAGTTCCTTTTTCAAACCCTATAATTGTTTTTTTAATTATCGTTTTCTAAATGGCCAGTTCCAGGAATTATCAGTATGCCCTAAGTAAGCTTGTTAGCTACCGATGTACTAAAAACACTTTTTTGTCTCAATTAAAAGTAAACTGTAAGTAATAAGTAAAAAAGTAACTCTTTCGTTAGTTCATTTCGTTTGGGGGGGCGCAAATTTGGTGCCTGCCCCGGGCGCCATATCCTCTAGCTACGCCTCTGCCATCACGGGAAAAGGTATGGCGGCTGGCGCTTACGTCGCTTAGCACCGCAATAGTATTGGAGCGGCGTTAATAATAGCTTAAGCGCCATCCGCCCTAAGGTACCTATACCCGTGGGTTCAAATTTATTCCTCTCTATCATCATTATCCGATGTGGTTGAACTGAAAGAAAAGAAAATTCATATGAAATCAGATCAAAATATACCCAATATAGGTAATTAAATTAAATATATAGAGATGAACTACGCCAAACTGTCCCGCCCCTCCATTACTATTTCAATGTGTGTAGTATTGAAATAGTAATGGAGGGCGGGACAGTTTGGCGTGGTTTACCTATAAGTACCTTTCGTTTTTGCAGTTGCATTTGCAAGTGCTGCATAGCACTGTGCAGGGTAGACCCACCCTCTGACACGTGCAGCGCATTGTTTCGCAGCCTTTTTTACAGGCGCAATGGTCCAGCCAGGTATGATAATTCACGTCATATCTCCCTGGCATCAGACCATTGCGATTCCCAACTGCCATGAGATGACTTCCAACCCCAAGAGGATGGCAATGGCACAGAGGCATCATCAAGAATAAGGGTTGGTTACCAATTTATTTTTAGTAGCAAATAGCTCCTTGCGTACCAAGTTGACCGACGAATGTGCTATTTGTGGGTCATATAGGTAGCAGGTGAACTTTTCCAGCATAGCCATGATTTCCTCAGGAAGGCTTTGTAATGGCTGCGATATTTCTTTCAAAGCTGGTATAACTTCAGGGTGTGTCAACCACGTTTTGAAGCAAGACTTCTTTCCTTTTGTATGGAAGTAAGAAGTAGTGTCACACCCTGTAGATGTGCGAAAGTCACGAAGAGCGGTTGATCTGTCAGGACCCAAAGTATTTGCTATTTTATGAACATCGACATAACGGCCTTTATTTTTAGTCGTATTTTGATTTAGGGAATTTGACTAGGGAATTAGGCGTATTTTGATTACATCTTCCGATACAGATGTTTTGGTGTTATTGATATCATATAATCAAACTTTAATTGAGAGTGGCCTGCAAGAGTTATGGCTAATAACTGGGACTGCAAATAAACGCCGTTATATCGATGTTCATAAATAGCAAATACTTTGGGTCCTGACAGATTAACCGCTCTTCGTGGCTTTCACACATCTGCAGGGTGTGACACTACTTCTTACTTCCATACAAAAGGAAAGAAGTCTTGCTTCAAAACGTGGTTGTCACACCCTGAAGTTACACCAGCTTTGAAAGAAATATCGCAGCCATTACAAAGCCTTCCTGAAGAAATCATGGCTATGCTGGAAAAGTTCACCTGCTACCTATATGACCCACAAATAGCACATTCGTCGGTCAACTTGGTACGCAAGCAGCTATTTGCTACTAAAAATAAATTGGTAACCAACCCTTATTCTTGATGATGCCTCTGTGCCATTGCCATCCTCTTGGGGTTGGAAGTCATCGCATGGCAGTTGGGAATCGCAATGGTCTGATGCCAGGGAGATATGGCGTGAATTATCATACTTGGACCATTGCGCCTGTAAAAAAGGCTGCGAAACAATGCGCTGCACGTGTCAGAGGGTGGGTCTACCCTGCACAGTGCAATGCAGCACTTGCAAAGGCAACTGCAAAAACGAAAGGTACTTATAGGTAAACCACGCCAAACTGTCCCGCCCTCCATTACTATTTCAATACTAAACACATTGAAATAGTAATGGAGAGGCGGGACAGTTTTGCGTAGTTCATCTCTATATATTTAATTTAATTACTTATATTGGGTATATTTTGATCTGATTTCATATGAATTTTCTTTTCTTTCAGTTCAACCACATCGGATAAAGATGATAGAGAGGAATAAATTTGAACCCACGGGTATAGGTACCTTAGGGCGGATGGCGCTTAAGCTATTATTAACGCCGCTCCAATACTATTGCGGTGCTAAGCGACGTAAGCGCCAGCCGCCATACCTTTTCCCGTGATGGTCACAAATAATAAGCGGAAATACAATTAATTAATTAATTAATAGCTCAATAAATAAAGTGAATATGTTTTCAGCTATTTTTTTGCCTTTATATCATATAAATTCTTAGTTTTGACGCGAGCCGCGCGAGCGGGCCGTTTCGGACGGCAGTTACGCGCCTTTTGAAATGCGTATAGTTCAAAAACTACTCAACGGATTGTTAAGATTGTTTTTTTATTTTGCAGATAATATTATCAGGTTTTATTTAAATTAAATAATATGTGATCATATTATAGAATATTTCGTTGTTATTTTCATTAGAAGGAAAAAAATTAAAGAAAAAAAACACAATTTTCTTAATATTCTGCCGCCATCTTTAATTTCTTAAATGCCATATTTTTTATTCGATTATAGGTGTCAATACAAATTGATCGATATATCAATCACTAAAATCGGTGCAGCCGTTTTGTGTCTATAATTTTTTTTAATATTGCAGCCGCCATTTTGGAAAAGGTCCGCCATCTTGAATTCTAGTGAATGAAATTTGTGTTTCCTCGGATGAAATCATTCAGAGTGGTCCCTAGTATCACTGGGCAGAGCGGCTTGCTTTCTGCCAAAAATGCAGCTTTCGATGTAAATATCGCCGTAAGCCCTACTACTATCAGCATTGCTCCGAGTAATTATTAGGGTTGGCACCACTTGACTTAGGTTGACATTTGACTATAAAACCGATGATCGGAACGGAACTAAGGGATGTTTTTGGCCTTTTAGCTAAAGAACCCAAAAAAACGTGCCTAGGACAGAGTTCTCAAGAAGCCTTGATAGTCTGTCTTCTCATCTCATACCTTGCACGTTGTGAGGAAATTAAATCTTATCCCAACATTCCCAACATAGAACAATGTAAAAAAAAAACCAAAGATACCTAATCAAGTAAGCTTACGTATTTGGACAGGATCGTAGCAAGTGGATATCCGTGGTCTCTGCCTTCCCCTCCGGGAAATGCGCGTGATTATAGGTATATGTATGTATTTGGACAGTCTTTAGGTCGCCTAGGTACTTTCCAACTGATAGCAGGCGTGGCTCACTCCGCGATTTCGTCGCTTTGCTACAGGTCGCTAAAAGTACATTCGTTCGGCCCCAATTTTGGGGTTTGCCATAAGCCGCGCGTGGCGCTGTCACCACCTAGCGGCCATATCTGTGCTGATCGTAACAGACGCGTTTTGTTAGGGAATGAGTCTTCTGTACCTAGTACTATTATTTATTCTGTGCTGATAGTCCATCTGGTAAGCTTAGCCAGTTCAACCGGCCCGGTTGAGTCCGCCGTGAGTCGTAAACTTACGACCCGCGGCCAAAACTTTCCCCCGATCGTGCGATAATGCGGCCATCTTCATTGATAACCTGGCCGCGTAGCCAAGATGCCGATCGCTTACGCTCCGTAGCGATCGAAACGCAACTGTCACTGTCGCACTAATATGGATGAGTGATAGAGAGACATTATACTTTTCGTTGTCGAAGCGATAGCGATTGTAACCTTGGCTAGGCCGGCTGTGCCATAAGTACTGCCCGATTCGAACCTTAAGATATGTCAAGCATTACCGCTAGATACGATATGGATTAAGGCCTGTGCACACCGTGACGTGCACCGTGCTCGTGCGGAGTTGTAGTATACAGATCCTTATGAGAGATGGCACACCGCTTGCGTGACGTGTGCGTGTGTGGCTCCAACATTTTAGCGTACGCACACGCGCACGTCACGCATACGCAAGCCGGTGTGGCTCGGCCTTTAGATGTGTAAATGTCAAAAGTGATGTTTTTGTTTGAAGAAACGTCACATTTGACTCGTGATCCAGAATACTCGAAGCCTGTTAGCTCTTTTTTTAGGGCTCGCCTCATCTCTTGACGCCTTAACGTCTGCCTGACGGCGGCCGATGTCTATACAATTAAGGAGCCCACTGATTAACAGTCCGCCGGACGGTATCGGCCTCTCAGTTGTTCGGAACTGTCAAAATTTTGTTCTAACTGACAGGCCGATACTGTCCGGCGGACTGTTAATCAATGGGCCCCTTTAGTAAAATAGACTTTTAGCCTTTTAGGCGTCAAGAGATGAGGCTAGCCCTAAAAAAAGAGCTAATAGGGCTCGAGTCTTTTGGATCACTACATTTGACACTGACATATCTATCTAATCCATATCGTTTCTAGATCTATTAATTGATGTATCTTTAAACTTCGAATCGGGCCGATAGACTATACTACAGATATATCGGAGCGGCAAAAGTGCTTCCAAATATCGGAACACGTTTACATTGTTAAGGTTATTAAAGTAAGTACATGTTGAATAATACATGTACTTAGCTTATTGATAAATAATATTAAAAATCAGTTTGGCAATCTATTGAGTAATTGATCTAAAGAAATAGAAATAATTAAATGTCCATTGTGCATTGTACATTTACATCTCAAACACATGAACGCATATTTTATTGAATGTACCAATTGTTTATCTTTTTTTGTATGTAATAATAGTTTTATTGTTTTGCGATACCTACTATTAAGCCGAAACAGGAGCTGAGTTTTAAATATTTTAGGTAAATATACCGGTCTCGCTAACGGAAGCGGCTCCTAAAACTAGTGCGATAAGGACAAGGCGAAAAATCCTGCGTAAAAATCTCAAAAATCGAGGTTTCGTACTCGACTGTTTCCTCCTCCAAAACTTAACCAATCCTAACCAAACTTGATTTCCAATGATCCAAATGATTATGAAATTATCTGTGTCGGACTGTTTTGCTTTTTGGGCTAATTAATATCAGTTTTGAATACTACGCCTCTCATTGCGGCATAGTCAATTAGGCCATTATGGCGCCTTAAAAAACAAAAATATCAAAAAAAGCAAAACGGTCCGACACGGATATTGACAATATTATTAATCTGTGTTGAAAAACTCATTGCTCTAGCATCAAAACCCACGGAGGAAACAGTCGAGTACGTTTGTATGGAGAAATGACCACTCCTGTTGGCTCTTAAGTTTAAAAGTGCTAATATAGCGAGCTTTGCGCTACGAAACTTTTTTATCACGTCGGTGGCAAAAAATATACGGTCAGCCCTATAGTATGCGGTTACCATAGTCTATGGACGTTTGTAAATCCAACATTGCATGCTCGACCCTTTATATAAACATGTACACCCTTTTTTTGAAGAATGCATAGCTATAATATATTGTAATCCCTTGAGAAATTACGTGTGTCGTACAATTTTCGATACTTTTGTTTGGTAAATTGAATTGAGGTGCAAAGAATTCAATCGATTGATCAAATTTCGCAATACATACAGGGTGATTCATGAGACGTGAGCAGGACTAATCCTGCACACTCAGTAACTGATAATTGATCGATCACCGTCGTATTTAGGTGAAACAACCACACTTTTTCCTATTTTTTTAACTTTTTGGCGAGGGCAAATCTAATTCTCTACAATCATGGTCACCCTACAAGACCTAATTAATAAACATAAAACCTCTTTAACCGTAATGACAGCATTAAGATTACGAAAAAAATAAACTGTCAAACTTAAGTGAGATACGAGTTGTCAAAAGGAACCTGACCGATGACATTCAATTTGACACAGAATATCGGTAGTTTAGTATTCTAATTGTAGGGTGACCATGCATGTCGTAAATAAATGAATACCTTTTTTTTTCAACACTACCAGAAAATTAACGTTAACCTCACTAATACTGATACGAAACAGTTGCTTATAATTTACGAAATGCGCAGTGTTAGTCCTGCTCACGTCTCCTGAATCACCCTGTATACAGGGCGTCCCACAGCTATGCCACATGGAGGGTAAGTACCCTGAATATTGTAGATAGAACATTTTGCTGAAAGAAGACATTATTTTAATTTAAAAAACAATTTAAACTGCATTCATAGATTTTTAAATAATTACATGGTTGAACCGGGAATCGAACCCGCTACACGGAAAAAAAAAACATCCTTTAGCTTTTTCATACCGATCGAAAGGCTTCATCATAAGGATTATTTTTTGCTAAATAACATAGTGTCGGTAATAAAAAGAAACCCATGAATTTTAACATTTTTAATTCAAATTAACCAATTTAATTTATCAAATGCTCAAAATGAGTGTCATTATGTTGAATACAAAGCCGCTCTCTTTTGATTATTTCGCTAAATTTCACATCAAATGTTAAAATTCATGGTCTTCCTTTAGTTTCTGACACTATGTTATTTAGCAAAAAATAATCCTTATGATGAAGCCTTTCGATCGGGATGAAAAAGCTACAGGTTGTTTTTTTTTCTCGTGTAGCGGGTTCGGTTCCCGGTTCAACCATGTAATTATTTAAAAATCATGAATGCAGTTTAAATTGTTTTTAAAATTAAAATAATGTCTTCTTTCAGTAAAATGTTCCATCTACAATATTCAGGGTACTTTCCCTCCATGTGGCATAGCTGTGGGACGCCCTGTATATTAATAAGTGTTCCGTGAACAAAGTTTTGTACGGAACACTAAAAATTATAGTAAGTAGGTAGGTAACGTAAGAATTGTTTTTTTTTTATAATTATGAATTGATCCTTATGAAAATGACTACAAGGCTATAGGTTAACCAAAGTAAGTCTGCAACGATTTTCATCAACGCAGTGCAAGTGTTATTCATACGTCATAATTTCGTACACGTTCGAAGTTTCATTAAAACTTGCACTGCGTGTGCTATCAAAATCGTTGCAGAGTGCAGACTTTCTTTGGTTTAACTCAATCAGTTCGAAATATGTCTTACTTGTAGCTTCAAATCACAACTGTCAAATATCAATTCTTACGTTACTGCAACTATGTGGGTCATACTGAAAGTTTTTGGATTCTGATATATGAGACGACTTATTTTTCTTAAGTGGCCAGTCCATAGGGTAATAAAACATGGTCTTCTCTTCCCAGAGTGACACAAGCCTACGTCACAATAACATGGCCGCCATATTACGCTACGTCTTACGTAGGCGAACAACGCGCGAACGCGGCGCGGCGCGGCGCGGCGAAATCAATCCTTTGATGCCCATAGAAGTGTCCTACGTAAGCGATCTCGTTGCGAACGCGGTGCGGCGCGATTTGCACGCGAATGTCAGGCGGCGCGGCGCGGCGCGGCGCGGCGGCGGCCGCTTTCGCCGCGCCGCGCCGCGCCGCGTTCGCGCGTTGTTCGCCTACGTAAGACGTAGCGTTATATAGCGCTATCGCATATTATCATATAGCGCTGTCGCATGATGACGTAGGCTTGTGTCAGTCAGGTGACCTAGAAAAGACGGGAAGAGAGTACAGTCGCCATCAGATATATCGGAGCGGCCAAGGTGCTCACAAATATCTGAGCACGCCTCTATTGTCAGGGCGTTAGAGTGCGTGTTCAGATATTGTGAACACCTTGGCCGCTCAGATATATCTGATGGCGGCTGTACCAGGCGGAGTATATTATTATTACCATTGGCCAGTCCACGAATTTTCAGTATGCCCTAAGTATCGGTAGAGCCCATAAAACTGATGATGACGGTTGTGTCTCTATACTCTCTACAACCTAAACCTAAACATACAATTAGCATTATCACGGCAAAGCTCATCCAATGCTCTCTCCGCTTTCCCGCCTCGCGCCTGCGCAGAACATAACGGCGCGCCGACCGACGCGGACGCACGCGAGTGCTTGTGTTCCAAATTCGAAAATCGAAAACTGTGCAGTGTTGTGATTTTGTTTGTGAACTGTGACTTTTATGTGCGGTGAGTGTGTTTTGTTTTTAAATCTTCTATTATTTTTTGACGATCGCCTTTTGTTTTTATAGGGTGTGCTATAGCGATAGTGTTTTTTTTTTGCGAATATTTCGAAAAGTTTTTCAAACGCGATTCGCGGTTTAATTTAATTTAATTTGCGGTACTTTCTTAGTGGGTTTCTGAGGAAAATAGTTAGGTTTGTTTGATAATTGCGGCGCGGTGCCGTTATGTTCGTCTGTCTGTTCGGTTCTAGCTCAGTAACGCCGTTATGCCTGAGCACATTTGGATTGAGTTTGCGTTGATTGCTTTGATGGAACTATTTGTGTAATGGGGATTGGGACTTAATGAATGACAGTGGAGATGAATTGAATGGATTGCATCATTTTAATACTTAAAGTAAAGCCGGCTCGTACCAATGAGTTTTTCGGAACTTATGTACGAAATATCATTTGATATTTACCAGTCGCTTTTCGGTGAAGGAAAACATCGTGAGGAAACCTGCATACATCTGCGAAGAAATTCAAAGGTGAAGTCCCCAATCCGCATTGGGCTAGCGTGGGGACTATAGCCCAAGCCCTCTCGCGCTCGAGAGGAGGCCTGTGCCCAGCAGTGGGACGTATATAGGCTGAGATGATGATGATGATGAATACTTAAAGTGACATTTTATTTCCAACTGCAGCTGCAATACTGTTCATTTTACTATGGAAACGCGTCGCTGTCACTGTCAATTTCCATAGCAAAATGAACAGTATTGCAGCTGCAGTTGGAAATGGAATGTCACTCTAAATCGTAATATTGTGTGTGCAGTTAGAATTTATATTTAATTTTCAATTATAAAATATAAATTAGTTGTTAAACATAAAACGAAAAATTACAGTAAAAAGTATATAATTATTTAAATAAACTATATTTTAGCAAATTTTTTGACATAGGTGCCTACTCCATGATTTTGGCGCAGACTTTTTATATTTTATCTGAGAATAATTATGTAAACAACATCATAATTTTTATATGTAAGCACTTGCCTCTATCACACTCGCATGTTTTTTCAAAGTACCTAAATAAAATATGACTCTACATTTAATATAAAAGCTTGGTATAACTATGCAATGCAATATAGATTACGCGACAAAAACACTATATTAAGTAACTGAAAACAATTCGTTTACTTAAGATTTAAAAATAACTACATTGATACAAAAGAGCGTCTGATAGTCACAGCTGTACTCACAAAAACTATAGGCCTAATTAAATGTATGAACATACGAATATTAAGTATTGCCACACGTATCCATAATATTGTATGAATTCCTTCACGCTTATAGGTAGGTACCTACATACTTGTTTACGTGTAAAGGCTTCTACAGACGTTGCAAGAAATGACATGCGATTTTAGATCTTGATGCGATTGACGGCTAAGCAGGAGCAACGCCTTCAATGGATCGACCAAACACCGCAATGTATTGCAAATCGCATGCGATTATCGGTGACATTTGGAGATGGCATAACATTTAAAAGTAGAGACTTTAAACTATACAGGGTGATTCAGGAGACGTGAGCAGGACTAACACTGCGCATTTTGTAAATTATAAGCAACTGTTTCGTATCAGTATTAGTGAGATTGACGTTAATTTTCTACTAGTGTTGAAAAAAAAAATTACGTCATGCATGGTCGCCCTAAAATTTGAATACTAAACTACCGATATTATGTGTCATATTGAATGTCATCACTGTCATCACGGTCTGGTTACTTTAGAAAACTCGTATCTCACTCAAGTTTGACAGTTTATTTTCTTCGTAATCAAAATGCTGTCATTACGGTTAAAGAGTTATGTTTATTAATTGGGTCTTGTAGGGTAACCATGATTGTAGAGAATTAAATTTGCCCTCACCAAAAAGTTAAAAAATAGGAAGAAGTGTGGTTGTTTCACCTAAATACGACGGTGATCGATCAGTTATCAGTTACTGAGTGTGCAGGATTAGTCCTGCTCACGTCTCATGAATCATCCTGTATTTAGTAGATAATTGTAAGGTTTACTCGGGTAATTCCGAATGTCGAAAACTGTCGGATAATTCCGAAAAGAGACTTATATAATGATGGAATTAAGGGTGATTTTCATCTGAATTTCGGAATTATCCGACATTCGGTATTACCCGAATACACATTATCTGTTAAATTATTATTTATTTCAGTAACAAAAAATTATGTTATGATGTAAAATAATTATTTTACATCAAAACATCATATTATTAGTATCGGAAATGTATTCATTCAAATATGCCGTTTCTCAATAGTCAACTTTAAATAGGTGGGTAATGGGTATCATTATCATGTTGATCTATTCGATATAAAATTGCAAAATAATATTTACATATTGAGATTCGGAATAAGGAACTTCTGCCTAACTTTCCAATATAAATAGAACCTAGGTATAAGCAGGGGTGCGAAACTCATAACTTCGGGTAAACTCGGTTCCGTTCGGTTCAGCATTGCTCCGAGCAATTATTAGGGTTGACACAACTTGTCGTCCCTTCCTGCACGACCACAGATAGGATAATGTCTTGAATTTTGACAACCCTAATAGACGAAAGGGATAGTGCTACGAGTATATATTAGAAAGGGATCACATGATTCGACCCTGAACCGCTGTCAAAATTCGGTTTTGTAGAAAGTTTTCTTTCTGTACGGTAGTAAATACTATGACTTATTCCGTGGTACCTATAGTTAAGCGCAGTTACGCCAGCCTACTAGAATGACCAAGTTGATATCTTCGCTAACCACAATTATACAGTACGCAGTATTGTTTCAACTTCCAAGCGTAATACGTGATATAACTGCTAAAGCTTCCGTCTAGTTACATAACAAACAAATGAATTAATTGAATACACCACTAATCAGCGTGAGATTGACAACTTTTTAAAAGGGTTTTAGTATCTGCATTTCACTTCTACGTATTGCTGCATTCCTGTCGTCGGCTGCTATATTATTTAGGAATTTATTTATTTATTGCACACAAGAACAACTTAATGCATTAAGTTCGCAATGCGATGAAGCATTCTCTACCAGTCAACCTTAAGGCAAAGCAGAAAAGATTGTAGGCGTTGCATTTGAAAACCAAAAGAAAACTTATATCTAACAACAAATTATATACAATGTACATACATACTTACATATATCACATAATTCTTGAATAAATATGGCATTAATACATAAATATAGATTAATAATACATATATAAAATACCTACTCATACATACATATATAGATATATTAAGTAAGGTGTGGGAAGTGCTTTAGACCAGTCGTTGGCCTAAGCCCTAGTCAAGATCGCAAACATTTTTACAAGCCATCGTTCAAAATCGCTCAAAGACAGTGACAATAAGATCGTGTTAATATTTTTGGAATATTTTATACATTAAATACAAATATGGACGACTTAACGAAATAATCAACTCGACGGATACTGCAATTAATAGGAAATATGGAAGTCTAGAGGGATGGCCTTTGACCAGCAGTGGGACACTTCATAAGCTCGTTAAAAATGATATCGGCCGGCGCTTACGTCGCATAGCGCCCCCATAATATTGGAGCGGCGTTAATAATAGGGTAAGCGCTAACCGTCATAAGGTACCTTTACCCGTGGGACGTCACATATATAACGAACCCAGATGGTATGATAAGGATGCCCAAAAACTCCCCCTAACATCTAATACCACCTGTCGTAAGGTCACTGGTGCGTACCGACCTCTACCATAGTTTGTTTATTCGATCCTTTGAGTGAAATTTACGTTTTTTCTAGGACTAGTGAAGCGTCTAAACTTACGTCGTAGAAACATTTAGGGCCGGTTGCACCAAACCATCTGTAACCGTTAAAACATTCGTTAAATTTTATTGCATTGGAGGTTTCATAGTTCATTTCTAAGTGAAGTTGACTATAATTTGTCGTGAGATAATATGATTTCCCCTTTTCATTTATGGTTTCCTGAGGAGTAGGTATCCCTCACCTAACGTATCTCTGTCAAGATATGAATAATAAAACTAAAAAGCGAAAACACTGCACAAAAAAACTAAAACCTACCACTGACTAACAGTCCGCCGGACGATATCGGCCGGTCAGTTGTTCAGGACTGTCAAATTTTTGTTCTAACTGACGCACCATATTTTGGGCAGAATAAATTATTTACTTACTTAACATGTTAAAATTCCGAAACAAGTATTATTTGCTTCAAGACTAAAGTATTGACATTTATTTAGTTTAACTTACGACTACAAATTAGTATAGCTCAGTACACCGTGTTTTTTTTTGATTTCCGTTAATTTCAAGGGTGCATTCCTGGGCTTAAATCAAGTAACGTTCTTAAAGATACCGATATTCTAATTAACTCCATTTCGGAGATAATCAATAATCTATTTTTTGCCTATAACGCCTCTACAAGCGTGTACACTTGCCTTAGGGTCGGTTTAAATATTGATTAGTGTTCAGAATGAGTTCATACATTTGCTACTAAACTTAAGTAAAATCTCAGTCGATCGATATTCGACATAACATTGATATGTCACAGATTTCAATTGTTTGGTTGAGTTAAATGTAATGCCCGTGTTACAACAACGCTATATGCTACATTTAATTACTTTTTAAACTTATTTTTTTTTTACAAAAAAAGCAAAAAAAAAGTTTTTTTTTGAGAATTAATTATGCCATTTAGTTCTCTTAAACGTACATAACCATACCCCGAAATTAACGGAATTCAATAAAAACACGGTGTACATATTGCAGTAACATAACATATACATATTGCATAACAAGCACGTTTATATTACAATTCTAAAGGCATTATAAAACAATAAAATGTACCGTTGTTA
Organism: Cydia fagiglandana; assembly: GCF_963556715.1. Lineage (NCBI taxonomy): Eukaryota > Metazoa > Arthropoda > Insecta > Lepidoptera > Tortricidae > Cydia > Cydia fagiglandana. The sequence goes on along the minus strand of NC_085934.1, from coordinate 1,994,428 downwards.
AAGTTACATATTAGACAACGTGACATGTCGACACGTAAAAACTGTAAAAATAATATAGGTACATGTATGGAACACATGTAGAATTTCGAATCTTATGTATTGAAAGTGATGTTAACTATACCAAACGTGGTTTATCCTTTGTAACTAACAAGACAGCAGCGAATTTCGCTTGAACCAATAGGTATAAGACTATAAGTACCTACTCGAGTAAAAATTAAATAAATAAAAAAATATCCCCATTAGTGTCTAGGCGTTAAAGGAAGCAAAGATTCGCCTACCACCGGAAATATCTATAGTTCGTTTTTTTAGCATTAGAAAGAACTTGCAAGAAGGTTAAGCGATCTTGACATGTCTTTTAATTGAAAAACACTTTTTCAAAACCAAAAACTATTACTTATGAAAGCAGAAGAATATAAATAATCGTATTAGATTCATAATTGTTACATATTTGCCGTAACTTATTATTAAAATGTGTTTTTCAATTAAAAGACACAACAAGATTGTTTACCTTTTTTCTACTGCTAAAAAAACGAGGTATAAATAACCTCTAGTCGCCCAGACACCTAAAAAAGGTCTCCTGTTCCATTCGAATTTGAACTTTGTGTTGACAAAATCAAAATTTCATTTTGCTTGGCAAGGTTTGACGTACGGGCGGCTAGAGGATATAACTATCCAAAATACTAAAAAAATGATTTGAATTAAGAGTGTGATTTTTTAAGTAATTAAATTATGTAGTTATATTTTTTTCAAACGATTCCAACAACGATTTATCATATTGACACTACTAACTAACTACCCGCCGAATAGGTTCGACGAAGGATAGTGTAAACGCCCCTTAAAGTTAAATCTGTTAGCTCACTTAGCACGTTCCGAGTTTCCGGTCAGCCGTCACTTAAGTAACGGTTAACGATTAACCGCCGGTTAAATGCTACGATGCGACAGGTGATAAATACAAATTAAGAGTTTTGTTGTTATGCAATAGTAAGTATTTTGGGGTTTTTGGTTACTTGATTGCTTAGAAGTTTACAACACAAGTAAACTAGCTTCATATAATGTTTTGTAAAACAAATATTAGTTAATCGTCGGGTGAGAATACGTTTGCGCCATACGCCACTTACATTGGTTTGCAGGAGAGCGAAAAGAAGCAAAAATATTTTTTTTTCGCAAAGCTTTTTATGTGGGAAATATTGAACTTATTAATCATTTAGGCACATGTGTTTACTATTTATAGTACCATACAAATATTGTAAATATAGTGGTAATCATAAAATAAAAGCATGTTTAAAAACCGGGCAAGTGCGAGTCGGACTCGCGCACGAAGGGTTCCGTACCATAATGAAAAAAAAACGAAAAAAAAAATGCAAAAAAAAAACGGTCACCCATCCAAGTACTGACCACGCCCGACGTTGCTTAACTTTGGTCAAAAATCACGTTTGTTGTATGGGAGCCCCATTTTAATCTTTATTTTATTCTGTTTTTAGTATTTGTTGTTATAGCGGCAACAGAAATACATCATCTGTAAAAATTTCAACTGTCTAGCTATCACTGTTCGTGAGATACAGCCTGGTGACAGACAGACGGACGGACGGACAGCGAAGTCTTAGTAATAGGGTCCCGTTTTACCTTTTGGGTATGGAACCCTAAAAATATTGCCATATCCGTTTTTGATGAGTAAATGTTAAACGTACATGATTACAATGTATGATATGACACAAAAGTTTTGGATATATCACACTTTTGTCATGATTTTCTGTTAAAAAAGTGTACCTAATTATCCTAATAGCAAAATGCGATATGGCACAACATTTTTCAAAAATAGTTTTATCAAAAACCGATTACTGTCAATTATAGCATATTTTTTAGGAATTATTCAAATACGATTTTGCCAAAAATGGATATGGCACAAACGTATGCTCAACCGGCGTAATATTATAGTTATTCAAGATTTCTACAGCTTTTTGTACATTTTTCACTAACATAAAGGCTCACACACACATAAGTGCCAATTGTCACTTTGAGGCCGTGGAACCGCCGGAAAAATCCGTATCACTTCGGGAATTTAGGACGGCTGTGGGAGGAAGATGGCCGATTCAAGATGGCGATTAAAGATGGCGGATTAACTTAGAAGTTTTTGTACTTTCCCGCGCTCGCGTTTCATTGTGAGATTTAATTTAATTTCTAGTGTAGAGTCATTAGCTTGATAATATTGATATAGTGGTGTACTTAAAGACGGCGTGGCAGCAGAGGCGGCCGAAATATTTAAAAAAAACCGGACAACCGGGCGAGTCGGAATCGCCCACCGAGGGTTCCGTACTTTTTAGTATTTGTTGTTATAGCGGCAACAGTAATACATCATCTGTGAAAATTTCAACTGTCTAGCTATCACGATTCCTGAGATACAGCCTGGTTACAGACGGACGGACAGCGGAGTCTTAGTAATAGGGTCCCGTTTTACCCTTTGGGTACGGAACCCTAAAAAGACCAAATATAAGGGTCTCAGATTTGGTACCTTTTGGTGTCGAGACCCTTGGCCCGTGGGGTCCGAACGCGTCTACGCTATTTAAGGATTTATCCAAAAGGATAGCAGACGCCACTGGTGATCGCAGAGCTGGCAGCTTCCTCGCACAAAGAATAAGTATTGCGAACAGCGGAGAAATGATGCCAGCATCTACGGCACCATTCCGTAGGGGAATAGTTTGTAATTATTTATTTTAAGATTAGTTGTGTTAGTTGGTATAGTTTATGCTAATATGGAAAAATCATTATAAATTTTCGACTCCATGTTCAGCCTCTCAGGATAGGTTGATGTTCAGAATAACCGTTCTTATTTGAACCTTACAACATTTGAAGAAGTTGATTTCGGTTTCTCCAATATATTAAGTTCAAAAGTCGTATCAAAACCATTCAAAACCATAAATAACAATCCGTATAAGAATATTAGTGTCCGATAGATGTTTAGGTCTAAATCCTGTCTGCTCGCCAGTATTTTTAACAGAAAAGGCAACTGAAAACACTACTTATTAAGCATTAAGGCATTAGGGTCATTGCGTCAGTTTACTGTCCAGTACCTGTTTTAGTCAACTTGGCATAGTTGTTACAGAATTGTGTATAATTTGAATATATGTCTATATGTTCAAGAAATATATACATACCTCTATGTTCATATGATAGATAGATAGATAGATAGAATACTCTTTATTGGCACACCTCAGTAAAAAGATACAAAAGAAAAGTACAATTGATTAAATGTAGAGGCAGACAACAGGCGGATGATACGCAATTCTTTGTAGCAACTACGCCAAGTGGAAGGAAATAGGCACCAGTGGCGGCGCGTCCATAAAAGCCGATTCCCACCGGCTTGCCTGTTTTTGGACGTTTGAGCAGAGTTGTAAAGGAAATATGTAAGCCAAATTAGCCCCGGCTTGCCTATGGATATGTTTGACGCGCCGCCACTGATAGGCACCCTATGGTAAACTGACGCAATGACCCTATATGTATTTAATTATTTTATATAATTTTAACTGTGTTAAGTATGTAAAGGTGTACAGGTACGAGTACACTAGAGGTAACGACCGGCCGCTATCGCATCGTCGTATTGTTGCGGCCGAAACAAAGAATCATTTTCGCGAATGATTTTTCTCCGCAGAACAATGGGCTTGAGCTTGGGTCTATGCGCAGTGTAGTGTGGTGCAGAGGTTTCAAAAATAGTGTGAGCTTTTTACTTTTAACTAGAGTTTAAGGGTCATACTGCACTTTTTTATTTAAACAATACAATACAATACAAATACTCTTTATTGCACACCTCAATAAAAGAAGACAATACAAAAGAAAACAGAAATACAGGCAGAGGTAAACAACAGGCGGGCCTATCGCTAAAAAGCGATCTCTTCCAGACAACCTTTGGGTAGCGGAAATTAATAAATTTACATTATGTCAGTAGGTGTTGCAAATGCAATGAAAGAAACTTATCACTAAATACATCGAAAGCAGACAAATTACCATGCAAAAATAAACATACAAATAAACATAGAAACATAGAAATAAACATGTTTATTTCTACTCTGAATAAATATCATTAAGCTCTGGCATTAGCTTCGCCTTTTATACAATTTTAATGTGCAATAAAGTTTAAATAAATAAATAAGTTCTAATAAATATATAGGTAAGGTAAGGTGGGGTAAGACTAGAGCTAGACCAAGAAAATTCTGCAGCGATTTTGATAGCCCACGCAGTGCAAGTGTCATTTTAAACGTCAAACTTCTATGAAATTATGACGTAACACTTGCACCGCGTGGGCTATCAAAATCGCTGCACACTTTTCTTGGTCTAACTCTAACATGTGTAGTTTATTTTGCTCGCGGCAAGACAAACAGTATGAGGAGTCCATACAAGTGATAGTCTTAGGGCCCCCCCACATCTGGCGTCTTTCGAGCGTCGGTGTCTACAATTCTATGGCCGCTGCTCGACGCGACGTCGACGCAACGTCGACGCAACTGCGCAGCGACGTCATTTTCCATACCGCTGACCAGACGCCGACAGACGCCGACGCTCGAAAGACGCTAGATGTGGGGGGGCCCTTACCCCGGTGATAGTTTTACCTTACAAAGTCTGTGTTAGTCTTATATTTTTTCCGAATTTGGGAATTTTCATGTTATTTCTATTCAAAATCACTAGCTCTTTAGAACCTTATAGAAAAAAGGTGTCTCAAAATGTGTGCCTTTTTAGGGTTCCGTACCCAAAGGGTAAAACGGGACCCTATTACTAAGACTTCGCTGTCCGTCCGTCCGTCCGTCTGTCACCAGGCTGTAGGCGAACCGTGATAGCTAGACAGTTGAAATTTTCACAGATGATGTATTTCTGTTGCCGCTATAACATCAAATACTAAAAACAGAATTAAGTAAAGATTTTAATGGGGCTCCCAAACAACAAACGTGATTTTTGACCAAAGTTAAGCAACGCGGGAGTGGTCAGTACTTGGATGGGTGACCGTTTTCTTTTTGCTTTTTTTAGTTTTTTTTTTTGCATTATGGTACGGAACCCTTCGTGTGCGAGTCCGACTCGCACTTGCCCGGTTTTGATTTTTCCATTCCATCATCGTCATACAAATAATATGAAGAATTTGAAGAACAGTAATAGAATGGAAACAAATATCTAAGAATTTTTTTTCTTCAAAAATAACTCGTAATTCTAAGCGGAAAAACGAAACAAAAGAATACCTACAATTGTAAATAAAATAGCCATATATATTATAGGGACCGTGCGCGTTGGAGGGTCTGCCATCTTGTGGCCTCAATCGGAAACATATGTGCACATGTATATTGTATTGAGGTACGTAAGTGTCACCCAATGTATGGGACGTGCAAATTTTGGTATCGGATGAATTCACTTGGCACAGATGTAGTATACGTAAAGCTAAGCCAAAGCAACCCATCTCTATCTACCGTTCTCGTCGGCGCGTTTCCTTGTGTATAGTAGGTTCTGCCAACTTGTGGGCTACATCGGAAGCATAAACGACACATTTACGCCTCGCGTCAAAAATGACGGCTCCTATGTGCTCGGGGCCTAATGCCACCACTGTTCCACGCTACACTGTGGCTGTACTACTAAACAATACGCCTTGTATTGTACTATAAATTGTTTTTATAACATCGCACAAAGGTCGAGAGCGTTGTCCCGATTGCCGTAATTCCTTTGATTGCAATTATTCCGATAGTATTATTAACTTAATGAGAGGTTAGGTGATATTGTTTTATTTAGACATAATGATAAGTTTGTTATTAGTTGATGGTTCTCTAATAATATAAATTGAAGTCCAAAATTCACAAAGAGGTTCAGAATGCAACGTTTATTTAAGGTGTTGCTGGGTGAGCTATTTGTGAGTGTAGGTTATAATTTATAATATTAAATATGATTTAATGAAATGAAATTAACTCGGGGAATATTCAAATACCTATTCGTATAATGTCGATATCGTTTTCGTATAATATTTTTTAGGGTTCCATAGTCAACTAGGAACCCATGTCCATAGTTTCGCTATGTCCGTCTATCCGTCCGCGGCTTTGCTCTGTGGTCTTTAAAACTAGAAAGCTGCAATTTGTTTTTATTGGTAACTAGGGAGTTGATCAAGTTGTATCTTATTATACTTAAATATATTTTAAATTACTAACAATAGTAACAATATAAAAGCGCTGTCATCAAAATTATATCGCAGTCAAAATTATGCTGAGCATGAAAGTAGGTCAAACTAACTAATCTTTGACTAAACTTGATTAGTGTATTGTATAACGAATACAATTGAAAACGCGAGTAATAATATCATTGTTTACGTATTTTAACCTCCTGAGACTCAGAAGCAGTTGTTTTGAATTGGGAACCGAAGCCTTATAAGTAGTTACCTACTCAATAAAAGTTCAGAATACAGGTTGGCCCAAAACTACGTCAACAACATTTTTCTAAGAATAATTACTTACACTACAAGTCTTTTACAAAATGTCTTATAACATTAAACCGCAATCATTATAACCAAAAGCAAAACGTAAAATATATTCAAAATATTCTTCTTTAGCTACGATACATAAACGCAAACGTTGGTGAAAATTATAATCAATTTATCAACAATATGCCCGAGAAAAAAATTTACAGAAACGTATTTTTGGGCCAGCCTGTAATACAATGGATCTACAAGATTTGCCTTTAGAATGAGAATAATAAAGCGGTAGATTTGCCTTTAGGGGCATATATTTCCAAGTGTCAAAACGTCCAGAACCATAATACCCTAGGGGAGACCGAGGTGAGTTGTGACAGAGGAGAGTTGGAACATCGTCGATTTTTTGGAATCTATTAACTAGAAACTAGGTCGCAATAGCGCGCGTTTGTTAGTTCAAGTTACGAGCTAACAAACGCACACTGCTGCGACCTAGTTTCTAGTTAATAGATTCCAAAAAATCGACGATGTTCCAACTCTCCTCTGTCACAACTCATCTCGGTCTCCCCTACTGCCAATAGTCCCCTATGTATTGTGAATGCGTTGTCTCGGGAACTTAAAATAGGACAGATTTTTGTTGTTATATTTTGTCAGTACACAAACAAAACAAAACAATAGGTGAATTTTCACACATAATCACTCACGAGTATCGTGTTCTATTATGTTTTCTTGTTTAAATTGTCGCTTTTTCAAGTGACATGAGCGTGTAGTGAATGAATCAAGTCTAAATGAAAAGCTATTGTATTTGACATTTAACGAAGTTTTTCGTATCAGGTCACTTATCTTATTATCTGTGGCAATTTTCACTTGTTTCTTGCATTAAAATTGATTTTAACTACAACAAAAAGGTTTTCAGTGGATTGAGATCTTTGAACATATAATAAATAAATACGCGAAGCGTCCGTTTTCAGCATTGTAACGTTTTCTGGTTTATGTTGATTATCCATATTATCTCACCGTTTTAAATTTAACATATGGCATTCAAAGGGTACCTAGGTAACATAGGCAACACCCAGGCTACTTAGTGTTTCAAGAACAGTCTAAGGCTCAGTGCTAATGAGTCCGGAAGTAAAGCACAATAACCGGAAACTGCTCAAACGCCTGCGCCGGCGCTGAAACGCGCGTGACCGCCGCCATCTTGGATTTTCAATGTGCTTTTCACCAGCTGAGCACACAGATCTAATTGAGGTGCACGAAGCAATAACGGTTCTTTTAATCTTAGTACAGATGTTAATTGTTATACTAGTAGGTATAGTTGACGAAATATTAGCACCGATCTTCCATCAACCTCAGTACTTACTGAGACGGACTGAAATAGCAAGACACGTTCGTGGGTTTCCGTGAAAATACGATGGAAAATAATTATGCAATAAATCTGTATTTAAAGGCCGTAGGAAAAAATACAGAGGTAAAACAATACGCTAACTTCTCATCCCATCTGGGCATCGTTTCGACTTGCAAAAAATACTGGATCTCTGCGCTGCAGACGCTCTCACACTTTTATATTGGAGCTAATGTATGGTACGATTGATGCGTGTATGTACTTATGACTTATAACTTACTGGCGCGACGACCCAATATAGACCCTTGCAATAAACTGTGTTTTACATACATAAATTTTTCTCACTCTATTGTCTTTATATACCAATTTAGCAATCAAATATGTAATAGATAATCAGCTCGATTCGGGAAATGAATTAGAGATTAACGATATAGTAAAGATACCTTAGATACCTATGTGACGTTCCACGGCAACAGGTACGCTGGCGCCGCGATTCGGGAAATGAATTAGAGATCCACTAGATATGAAATAGTAAGGATATGTGACGTTCCATGGCAAAAGGTACCTTATGTCGGCTGGCGCTTAGGTCGCGTAGCGCCGCAATAATATTGGAGCGGCGTTAATAAAGCGAAAGCGCCAACCGCCATAAGGTGCCTTCTCCCGTGGGACGTCACATATCTTTACTATATCGTATCTAGTTAATCTCTAATTCATTTCCTAAATCGCGCCGAATATCACGTGAATGTTCATGTAATAATTTTAAAATGAGAGCTTAACTTCGTTTGCATGGGAGCGGTATTTTGGCGGCGGAGTCGTGTGACTCAAGACTCAAGCGATATATTGCACCTTTATGGGGTCACATTAGATAATGCCGCAAAACCGATTCATTGCGTGTACTAGGATTGTTCCTATACACAATGCGCATGCGCGAACCAGGTCGTGGGAGACGCAGAAAAAGGAACGTTATGTAAAACCATTGTGCCTATTTTAAGTAGGAAAACTTTTTCTGGTGGTGGAACTGGGTTTGATTCGCGGTGAGGCTATTAATTCAGGTACGAGTATTAGTGTGCTTATATCATAGTACTAGCGACCCGCCCCTGCTATTCACTGGTTACACAAAACCTTCCTCAAGAATTACTCTAGTGATACGTGGAAACCGCATGAAAATCCGTTCAGTAGCTTTTGAGTCTATCGCGAAAATACATACACACAAACAGACAGACGCGGCGGGGGACTTTGTTTTATAAGGTGTAGGTAGTGATATGTCCATGAATTATGAATGTTTTCTATATACATATATTTATCTGGAATATATCGTCTGGAATATATAGGTACCTATTTTTATCAGTATCACAAACTTTGTTGAGCTTAGGTACCTACTCTGCTTCTAAATATCATAGTTCTCGTACGGTTTTTTAAATGGTGGTTTTAAACGGTGGGTATTATAAAATTTTTGCTGTTATCATTATGAATATTATTTTCATCACCTACTAAAACTTATTTTACTGTTGACATTAGTTTTATCATATTTGTAACATTGTAACACCTGTATCTATATCACGAAGTTTCCACAAATTCTGTATTAGTCAACAATTCGCCAAACCTAACTCTTGACATAATTCGCTGCATTACTGTGCATTATTTGCCTGAACGTGACTGCATTTCTTCAAACCGCTGCGTGTGCGCACCCCCTTCCCATCCAGAAGGTCGTATCTTCAAAGGATTTTCTACGGAGTTCCGCCATTTTGGATTAAGATTGTATATTGCTGCGCTCGCGTCGTATCGAAATATTGTCACGCAAGATCTCTCGTTAAGGCTGGTACATATTGAGCGGAGATATGCGATTAGATCAGAGTAATATCTTATTTTAATACATGTGTATTGTAACTTCTTAACTCGTTGTTATTGGGCACTTACTCTGTGTTAGGTTCAATCACAGGGTTCAATATTAGCATTATTAGACTTACGCAAGTATTGTTCGAAGCATGACTGTCTTCATATGCGTCTTCGCTGTGATTTTAATACCGCTTTTTAGGGTTCCATATAGAAGGGTAAAAACGGGACTCTATTACTAAGACTCCACTGTTCGTGTCTGTGTCCTTCTGTCTGTCACCAGGCTGTATCTCGAGAACCGTGATAGCTAGGCAGTTAAAATTTTCACAGATGATGTACATATTTCTGTTGACCCTATATAACAACATACTAAAACAGAATATAATAAATATTTAAATGGGGCTACCATACAATAAACGTTATTTTTTGCCGTTTTTTGCGTAATGATACGGAACCCTTCGTGCGCGAGTCCGACTCGCACTTAGCAGGTTTTTTATATTAAGTACATGTGCAACGATTATCGTTACCAACTGCAGCATAATGAGTGTTTAGGACAACTCATAGCACAGAATAAATAATAGTACTAGGTACAGAAGACTCACTCTCTAACAAAACGCGCCTGTTACGATCAGGACAGATACGGCCGCTAGGTGGCGACAGCGCCACGCGCGGCTTATGGCTAGCCACCAAACACCTGTAGCAAAGCGACGAAATTGCGGAGTGAGCCTCTCGCCTGGACTATAACCGCGAAAATCGAAGTTAGCAAATTGCGGGCATCTTTCTCTGTCACTCTAATTACGCCTTCATCGGAGTAAAAGAGAAAGATCCCCGCAATTTGCGAATTTCGGTTTTCGCGGTAGCCCCTCTGCTCATAGTGCGACTGTTGCCGCCATTACGTTGTTAATGGCCGCCTAATCACCGCTAACGGTGAGAGTCGTCGACCTGCGCCTGCGCCGCGCAGCGCCGAGCAGCTGCGATTTGTTCGCAATTAGCCGGGGGATTAAGGATGACACGCTATACCGGGACGGGGCCGGGCCGGAGCTTCCGGCGCTTCGTGAAAGCACCACGGGATCACCGATCAGCCATTATAGAAATTGACATGTCGGACGCCTCGGCCCGGGCACGGCCCGGTCTAGCGTGAGTTATCCTTTAGACGATGTTTGCTTATTTATTTTACTAGCGACCCGCCTCGTCCTCGCACGAGTTACAATTACACAACACTTTAACAAATAATACACTCTGCACCTTTTTCAAGAATTATTTTATTGATAGGTGAAAATCGCATAAAAATCCGATTGGTAGTTTTTGAGTTTATCCCGAACATACAGACATACAGACAGACGCGGAAAGAGACTTTGTTTTATAAGGTGTCAGTGAAGATATTTTGTCAGGTAGTGACTCTCAAAAACTTATTTAATTGAATACTGTAGGTACCTAATAATTACGTATTGGCAGGGGTGCGAAACTCCTGACTTCGGCCTAACTCGGCTCCGCTCGGCTCAGCATTGCTCCGAGCAATTTTTAGGGTTGGCACCACTTGACTTCCTTTTGCGTGCACGACCACAGATAAGATAATCACTTAAATTTTGACAACCCTAAATAGCCGAAAGGGATAGTGTCAAATATTAGAAAGGGATAGCATGATTCGACCCTGAACCGCTGTCAAACTTCGGTTTTGTAAGAAGCTTCCTTTCTGTACGGTAGTACTATTATTTATTCTGTGGTATTGGCAATTTTCAAGTTAAAACTCTAGGTGTCTCTTGACACAAGTACAAGTATCTCGATACCTAAAAAGAGACATCAACTTGCACATTATAAAACTGTTTGGTATACTGAATAAAATATTTTTTTTTATCTATAACTGCATTTTTTTCAATATAATACGTAAAACTTTCGCGTTTTAAACACATCGGTACATAAAGGTAATAAAATGAATTCGCGATAGACTCGTCTATAAATGTGAGTTAATATGTGTATTTTCAATGTCACTTACGCGTAATAAATACAGCTGTTACGCGTGTTGGGGCAGAGTTGTCGCTGTTCTTATTGTATTTCACCAAAAAAATATATGTAAGTAATATAAAACTAAGAAGTTCCAGAAATCCAATAACTCCTATAACGACCCGATTCTAATTTTATGATACGTCAGTTAGGCAATATAGCTATAATGATATGGATTAGATATGTCAGTGTCAAATGTGACGTTTCTTCAAACAAAAACGTCACTTTTGACACTGACACATCTAATCCATATCGTTTCTAGTTCTATTAATAGTGTATCTTAAAGTTCGAATTGGGCGGTAAGTGTCGTTGAGAAGAGCGGTTTCACTAAAGGGAAAATCCCTTCACCAGATTTTATTTATTTTACAATTTATTGAACCATATAAAAATTGTACAAATTGGCGACTTAATTACTTAAGGCATTGCCTACCAATCAACCCTTGGATCAAGGAGAAACTTGTAGTTAGTGCAGGATTTCGAGATGAAATATATGAAACACAAATTTAATCTTCTGAAAGTTCTGAGGTTAGAAACATTAAAAATAACCGAATTGAGTTTTCTGTTCCTTTTATGATTTTAGAGGTCAAATATTTGTCAAACGTAACCGCAAAATATATAAAAAACAGTAAATTGAAATCGATGCAATATAAAAGAAATGGAGCAAATTTCATAGCGGCTAGCATTGCAAATCGAATGTAGGTAAACAACAATTGCACTTAGAGTGACACTTAACTACTTCAAAATAAGTTTCATTCTTGTACAACTGAGGTGCATTACTGTAAAAACGAAGTTTACAAACCAGCGAATAAAAAGCGGTCGTCAACATTATTATTTTAAGTGAAATAGGGTTCAATTTTGTATGTCTCTTAGAATGTAAAGATAAGGTTGACAAACATGAGAATGTCACGTTCCGTTGGGCAGTTCATTAAACGTAATCGTTATCAATTTACATACATTTTGTAATTAATTCCTTTGAAAGGATATGTTTATGTAATAGTGACCTACTGTTGTTAAACTTACTTATAACTTATAATAAGTCAAAAAAGTATGTCATAAGATTTAGTTTTGACAGTGTTTAAAACCGGACAAGTGCGATTCGGACTCGCCCACCGAGGGTTATGTACTTTTTAGAATTTGTTGTTATAGCGGCAACAGATTTTTTTATTATACTGGACTATACTGGACTGGTGACAGACAGTCAGATGGACAGACAGACTGTAGAGTCCTAGTAATAGTGTCCGGTTTTTACCCTTTGGGTACGGAAACCTAGAAATCAATACTTACTTTTACTAATTAAATTAGAACTAGTGTCTAAGAATAATTTTACTAGGATTAATTTTGATTTAAATACCTGAAGCACAAGTAATAGGTAGGTAGGTGTATATTTGCTTTCCTACTGATGATACTGACCTGTTACTGTCAGTGTCAAAACTGACATTTCTTCAACCAAAAATGTCACTTTTGACAACTACAGATCAGTATCATATTGAAAACAGATCTAATAACAAGACTTGAATTGGCCTGTGTTTTTCGTAAGTAGGGTAGCAAGATTGACAATAAAACACAAAGCTATAAATTGTAAGCAAGATGTAGGCAATTTCGGCCGACCTCTATGAGTCCGATCCACATAACCGAATTAAAGTTACTCGGTAGATGTGATTTGTATCTGTCATTTCAAGCACAATTTAAATAGTAGAAACAGTATATTAATTTCTGCCAATAAATCAACGTTGTAGATATTTCGTATACTTATTTATTTAGGTAGCCCTGTCATTTTATGAATAAAAACATATTAGATGTTTGATGTACTTACGCTAAAATTTTGAAGGATCTTTAAAAACTCTTCAAAATTTGTCGAGTTCCAATAAATGATTTTTTGAAAAACGTATAAACCCCAAGGGGATGATGAAAAGGGGTTTTCAGATTTTTTATCAACTCCCACTAAGGTCCAATTAATCTAGGCCCTTAATAAGGCCCTATAATCGATAATTAGTAAATCCTGCCTTACACGCAAAAAATAGCCACAAACACAAACAAAGGCTTATTAGCCTTTTAAATAATAATTAGTCTATTGACTAACTATATATTTTGACGAATACCTACAATACTAACGCTAAGATAAATGAATCGGCATAAATATTACGAATACCTAGTAGGCATTGCCTCATTCCCCATAGCTACAATTTGCTTGAATGGTGAATATACTGTTTTTAACATTGATCGTGACACTGCTCTACGGCGGTGTTGTAACCTGCGTCTGCGCAATTATTGCCAACACCTTTGAACTGTTTTGACAAATGTGTATCATCAATTATGGTTTTTGTCAGCATCGTGTTTCGTAGCTTGGAAGTCTTTGTTTATTACATGATGTAACTATTAATGTATTGATGATTTGATGGCACAAAAAAATTATTTAATAAATATAAATGTTGTATAAAAACTTATAACCTAAAATTACACTAAATGAATAAAAATAAAACCTAAACCACAATAAAAAATCGCCCCTCGGCAAGGTACCGTAGATGCTGGCAGCATTACCTCGCTGAATTGCAATGCTTATGCGTTGTGCGAGGAAGCTGCCAGCCCTACGGTCCCCAGTTACATCCACCAGCCTCTTTGCTAATGCGCCGAATTTTATGATTTGATTAAGTTTATTAAGTATCCTCGTAAGTCCCAGAGTATTTAGTTTAAGCGATTCTGAATTTAACCTTACTTCCTTTATTGTCTATTTAAAATTCTAAATTACATTTCCAGTCTAGTTGTGATTTTTAAGGTTCGGTTGTTACGGCTTCCGTTAAACTAGATTTTTATTTGTACAGTACAAGTACGAGTTCAGTCGACGTCAAAGGGATCATCCATTAATTAATCACACGAATTTCTAGGTTTTTTGACCCCTCCCCCCCTCCTTGTCACACTTAGTCACATTTTGCAAATCCCTCCCCACCTGGTGTGACGTCACATTTTAGGCAATTTGGTTTTCAACGAAATCGGCAATACTAACTCGGCATAATTTTTTTAATAAAAAAATATTTTTGGTAAACGAAATATTAGTAATTTTATAACATAAAACCAATTAGGAACGAAAATTACTTACTTCCAAAACCTCATTATTTAAATGTACAGCGAATAAAAAAATATAAATTAATTTTCGGTTACTGATGAATAGTGATGAAGTTAAAATGACGTCACAATGTTTGTGACTCCCCCCTCACCCATGTCACAACATGTCACATTTTCTTGACCCCCTCCCACTTCCTAAACGTGTGACGTAATTAATGGATGACCCCAAAGATATGTTTACACTTTTGCATCTTACTCCCTTGTAATAAGGCGAAAACGGTAAGCAGTTTTAAGAGTTCTAATTTATTTATCTTTTGAATGAATGAATGAATGCATGAATGAATGAATGAATGAATGAATGATACTTTTATTGGAAACACACATACACAACAACATTAAAATAGGCTTAAATCTAGGTAAATTTGAAGTTACAGTGCTGCGAGAGGTTCCAAAAAGGATAACACTCAGCATGTGTCGCAGCACATGAGTAGTGTTACGACGCTGATTTTCAGTTTTGCACACGGCATGAGTTTGAGACGAGAGTGAATGTGTCAAAATTCAATATTTATGTACCTAGAATCTAAAATTTTGCGTTAGCTATCTCAAGCTCGTCCAAAACCGACTCGAAAAAAGACAATACCGGGTGTGCAACATCACAACATGAGCAAATAATTAAAACAGATTGTACTCCTCACAGGGTGACACTTTTGTTCAACAACTTTTAAAAATTATGAAGTATTTAGACTCCCTATTTTTCATAAAAAATAAATGTTATCTTCAATGGACGCCATCGCCACCGCCACGCCATATCATTGTGATTGACGTTACTTGTCACGCCTTAAACATAACAAAATTCGCAATACATTGCGTCTCAGAATAAAATTTAAAGTGTATTAAAAATCAAACCACTAGTTATTTTTAAAAGTCGCTGAACAAATGTTGGTCAGTATGAGGAGTACAGCCTACGGTTAAATTTTTTGCTCATATTACAGGCGACACGCGGTATAAAACCAAACTGCTCCACATAGAGAACAGTTTTTAATATGAAACTCATAATTGTTTGCGGAAGCCTGTCACCAAACAAGCCACTTATAATTTATTCAAACAGTTTCCCTAAAGCCTGAGAACACGTTGTTATTGTACTTATTGTTCTAAACAATTAGTTTGGCCGTTACGTCACTTTATTGTTAGAAAGCGGGAAAATTATGAGAATTCGACATTGTTTAGAGGAGAGAACATGTGACAGTGATAATGGTGGATTGAGGTAGGAAAAAAAATAGGAAGGGCGGATTGTCCATTGATAGTCATTGTACTGGCATGTTTTAATTGTGTTACGTAATATGTAAGGTGTGGTAGATACTTTATACGTGGTAGTACGACCTTTTATGTGTATTATTTTTGAATTTAAATTACTTTCTGTAGCCGATACATAATTTATGCCAATGCGATTTTATTCTGTATAGTAACTGGTGCTTTTAATGTACCTATAGCAAACATTTAAAGTTCAGTTTTAGCACATATGTATAAGTCACAAAATATCACGGGGAAAAGACACCTTATTTTTAAGTACATATGTACAAATAAGTGCTCCAACCTTTGACAACCAACTTTGACTTAGAGCCCGATTCGGATTTTGAAATAGACATCTATTAGATATCTTTTAGACATCACCAAGATACGATAACGATATGTTTAAGATCTAACCTGTCAAATTTGACATTTGCGCGATTCTGGAGATACTCTTGAACGATTTCCACAGGATATGACTTAGAGATCCAATTCACATCTAATAGATATCTTACTCTATCTAACGTAAAAGTGATATTGTTTTCCGGAATTGCGCTGCAAAAGAGAACTAGTTGATATCTAAACTATAACGTATCTAGAATGGATCTAGTACGTGTCGTCTCTTGTGAATATCTTGAAGTTCGAATACGGCAGAGAGACTGATGGCAGACTTCCGAGGATAGGGATAAGTGGAAGCATAAGAGGGAGGCCTTTGCTCAACAGTGGGACAAAAAGGCTCATAAGTCATTATAATAAATTTCTGGGAGACCGAACTTTGCTCGGAAAACATGTAAAAACTCAAAAATGTGCGTTTTCCCAGAGATAAGACCTAGCTATATCGATTTTCCCCAAAGCTGTTCATAGCTGTTCTCCAAAACCTAATGTGCGACTTACCATGGTCAAACAAAGGAATATATGGGTCAGGGAAATATTTAAACCATCTGAAATTTGCGGACGACATCATATTGCTGTCAGAAAACCCATCAAAACTAGAGGCGATGATAAATGAACTAATGACTGCTAGCGCAACTGTAGGGTTGGAGATGAATCTTGATAAAACAAAATTAATGACCAATGTGAAACCGGTACCCATTTTAGCTAACAACACCGCACTCGAATATGTCCAAAAATACATCTATCTTGGGAAACAAATATCATTTAACCCGGAAAGAAACACAGAAGAAGTGGAAAGAAGAATAGCCAACACATGGAAACAATTTTGGGCTCACAAGGAAATACTCAAATCACAACTCCCTGTACACCTAAAGAAAATAGTCATGGATTCATCTCTACTACCTTGCCTCACATATGGCTGCCAAACCTGGACCTTTAATCAAGCAACAAAAAACAAAATACAGACCACCCAAAGAGCAATCTGTCTAGGCATAAAATTAAAAGACAGAATAAGATGCTACGACATTAGAAAAAGGACACAAGTAACTGATGCCTTGCACTTTGCTCAGAGCATGAAATGGAGATGGGCCGGTCATGTGGCAAGGTTCAACGACGGGAGGTGGACAGGAAAGGTGACCAAATGGAAGGGGCCCTATGGCTCAAGAAAGAGAGGACATCCACTAGCCAGGTGGCAGGACGAGATTGTTGCCACTGCAGGCAAAGAATGGCATAGTGTAGCGCTAGATAAATCCAAATGGAAACAGCTGGAGGAGGCTTTTACCCAGAAGGGGTCTACAATAGAAAAAATAAAATAAAAAACTTTTATATCAAATAAGAATTATAAATAATTTAATACAATTCTCTGTGGAATAATTGAAAGCTCTAATAAATAAATAAATAAAAATATCGATTTATCACCCCCGAAAACCCCCATATAGCAAATGTCATCGAAATCGATGGAGCCGTTTCCGAGATCCGCGAAATATTGGATATTTAAACAAGAATTGCTCGTTTTAGGTATTAGATAGATAATAATAATGAAAGGAACTTATGTTAGGGCACTGATTGTAAGTACTTACCAAGTTTCTTACACCATACTACACACCTACTTACACAAAGCATGGAATGTGACTAAAACAAATTGCCATCGCAAACGTGAAATCCGCAAACCATCAGAGATTATACAAATTGGCGGCGAATTTGAGCCGGTGGTTGAATGCGAATTCCGTCGGTGGGACCGGCGGCGTCGCGTGCGCACCTTGCGTAAGGCTCGGCCGTCCAGTCCAAGGCATGTTCTTAAGCGAGATTAACATAAGCTATGAGTTTAACATAAGTTTTCTACATAAGGCTGAAGCATAAAGATCACAATCCTTATCAGGGATCATCCATTAATCATCACACGAATTTCTAAATTTTTTGACCCCTCCTCTCCTCATTGTCACATAGGTCAAATTTGGCAGACCCCTCCCCCCTGGTTGTCGTCACATTTTGTCAACGAAATCGGCAAATCGAATTAAGTAGGTTGTAGGTACCTATTGTTAGCCCAAAACGGATTAGGAAAGAAAATTAAATGAATAAGTTTGTGACTCCCCCCAGTTCCCCCCCCCCCCCTGTCACAACATGTCACTTTTTCTTGACCCCCTCCCCCCCTCCTAAACGTGTAATGTAATTAATGGACACACACAGACAAGACACAGACACACACAAGACACACCCTCATATGAACACAGACAAGAGGATTATGGGCCAGTTGCACCATCCACATTTGACAGACTGATCAACGTCAGCCGGCGCGCCCCAGCGCTTTACTATGAA
This sequence comes from Cydia fagiglandana, assembly GCF_963556715.1. Taxonomy (NCBI): domain Eukaryota; kingdom Metazoa; phylum Arthropoda; class Insecta; order Lepidoptera; family Tortricidae; genus Cydia; species Cydia fagiglandana. The sequence goes on along the minus strand of NC_085934.1, from coordinate 1,975,772 downwards.
ACATTCCATACATAAAAATTTAGCGAACTCTTTAACGATACGAACAGTTTGGTGCAAGCGACCCTATTTATATCCTTTGTTTAAAGGCCTTCGACATCCCCAGTAGATGTCAGTTAAGTATTACCTTAAAGCGTTAATTTCTCGTACCTTGAGCCACGCGCACCACAAAACTCTCCCACGGCTGACCAGCCACAATCGCTCCCGAGTTTCGACACCAGACACCAGCAGCGTTTCGTTCCAACAGCGTCAAACACTTGCGAGTCTGACCTTAAGGTCAACCAGTATAAGTAAATTTACTATACTGAGTTATGAATGAATGAATGAAAACATTTATTTTCAGGCAACTATTGGCCCATAGATAAATACCTTATAACTAACATACAAAATATATCTTAAAACTAAAAACACAATTATGGCGGCGATGCAGTTCGCGACCCCGCAGTGTCAGGGAGCCGGCCGCGGAACCGCCGGAACTTGACACCCTTCGGCCAAAACTCCTCCTTGGTGAAGGTCGCTAGATGTTCAGTCGGAACGCTCAGCACAAAAGAAAATTCACACTGTGTCGAGGTTCCAACTTCACGACCCTCAGGATGAATCCGGACTTGGCTCGTACATACTTTACGATCTCCTCGACCTTCGTAAGGTAATGTTATCGCATCGTGGCGCGTGGCAAACTTGGCATTCGATAAGAACATGTCATTTTAAGCAATTTTTACGATATTCACTCGAGCGCATCATACGCGGCGCGTGGCTATAGTGACCGATGCTCAAATGCTCATGCAAAGGTAGACCTTGAAAAGATAGACCTAGGCACTTCGAAACATGTCGCGGGATGGACTAAAAATATTTGAGTATAAGCTAAATGTTAGTATATTACTCACGCCAGTAGTTTCTTCCCTTACGGACTTTAGCTTTAGGTCTTCACAGATATATCGACGAGGAATCGGCAAAATTCGAAAGGAAAAGCTTTATGTCCGCGCAATAAGAGCGAAAAAGTCGTCCACGCGCCGTTCTGAGGGGCTACCGCGAAAACCGAAATTCGCAAATTGCGGGGATCTTTCTCTTTTACTCCAATGAAGGCGTAATTAGAGTGACAGAGAAAGATGCCCGCAATTTGCGAACTTCGATTTTCGCGGTTATAGCCCTGCGCCGAACCGAACAGTTAAACTTGTTTAGTTCCAAAACTCGACTCACACGAACTAAGGAATCGTTGAGACAAGTACCAATGCTCAAGGATGCCTCGCAAGAATTAATTGAAATTGATAACAATGCGATTCTGGCTTTTGACCCTCAACACGCAATTTTAAGCGTATTATGTACATTGTACATGGAATTTCGTATTATTTGGAAATTTTAAATACACGTTTAAGTATGACAAGGTTAAGTGATAGCATTGTACTTCGCTAAAGAAAAAGGGTGGCACACACAATGTGTTAATGCAAAACGTAATAAAAGTCCGTAAGTTAGAATCTTACTTAAGTTTTCTTTTTATCCTTTATTAAAAAAAAACGCAGCAAACGGTTCACACTTCACAGCAATCAGAAATTAATAGTGTAGACTAGTTTAGTAAAAATTGTAAATATCGTATCTTGAAAATACACAAAAAAATTCGGTCATAAGAACATTAAGAACCGGCCTGTGCCCAGCAGCAAGCTGGCTGCAGCACTAGAACCATAATTTTTAGCCGGATACACAAAAAAAAGTTAGGCGCGGAATTATTCACCAGTGCTCTCCAAGCCGCTCTGTCTTGAGCCCAGTGCATGCTAGCCTGCAATGTTGCAATGTAGTGTTTTTCTTCTGACGTTATTTATACGTCCACCCCTACGCTTCCTGGCCATGCGGCCCGTAATAAGGAGCTTTTCTCAGAAAGCTCTCCAGGCTGTCCTGCTCAGATGGCCGAAAAAACCAAGTACATGTTGGGAGCAAACAGTAGAGAGAGAGCCTCGTTCTAATGTTAAGTTCGTCGATAATGGATGCATTTGTACGGTATTCAGTCCATGAGATCCGGAGCATTCTCCGCCAGCACCACATCTCGAAGGCATCTATCCTGCGACGGGTTTCGGTTTTGATGGTCCAGGTTTCGGACGCGTACAAAAAGATGGAGAAAACAAGGGTCCGCATTAATCTGATCTTTGTTTTGCGGTTTTTACTTCTAAGTAAATGGTTACCAAAGTGGAATAACGCCATATATACTTAGTTTCCACCGAGTTATATTTGTCGACGCAATAAGTATACTTAAAGCATTAAATTTGTCCCTTTCTAAGAAGTTTATACGCCATTGTATAATATTTATACGCCAGTATGTGCTTTTCTATTACTGTAACTCGTTCTCCATAAATACCCTAAATCCATATCCATTCCTATTAGGAATCACAGGAACAGCTGCAATATAACCTCGACCTTACCACGTTGTAATACGGTTACAATTAGTACGTTTTGGGGTAAGTGTAGATGTTATTGCCCCGTGGAACATAAATCTGGGCAGTTAACAAGCGTTGCCTAATTGCCCGGAGTCGTCCAATTAGAATCCACGTGGGTTTCATTTCATGCGCAGGCGGTTTTTCAAATTATACCGGTATCTAGAATAAAGTAGAGTAAACGGGCCATTTAATTTATAAACATTTGTACATATTTACTTTTGTTTTATTTATAAATTATTACGTTTTCTCTACTCACAATCACGAGCTCTTTCAATCCTAATCCTAATGGAGAAAAAGTCCCCCATGTTAATTTCTATAATAATTAAATTTACGGGAATATACAGGGCATCCCGAGCGATAACTCGTAAAGGTGTCAGCTGCCGCTCCGTTGGCGGGTTGGGGGTAACGCAGGCATCCTCCTCCTTAAGTCGTTCCCTCACTGTGCACTGCTGAGGATCGTGGCTTCGACGGAAACGTTGCAATAGGCTTCTCCATTTATTGCGGTCTTCAGCCTGATGCGGAGCCTGTGACATTGGCATCTGCACTTCTTTGGAGAACTGGTCTGACCATCGTGTGGGACTGGGTCCTCTTGGTTGCTTACCATCAACCTTGCCTTATAAGCTCCATCTTGTAGATGTCGGCGGCCGATCGTAAGATCAGGCAAATCGTGAAAGTCCTAGGCATATCGAAAAACGTGAAAATCTTTGACTTGCTCCCTGAGTCGACGGAGCCCCGCTACGCGGGGCTCCTATTTCTGGGCAGTTTGCCCTTCGGGCATCTGAAGCAACCTAACGAACCTACCCTACTTATATATTGGTTTAATGTGACTATCGTCAAAACATTACACAGGAACATTACGATCTGCCTGATGTTACGATCGGCCGCCGACATATATAAGGTGATCTACGACGAAAAACAATGTAACGGGCTGACTGACAATTTCATTTAGCACCAAACGAAATAAATAACTAACCTCAAATCACAATTTTATTATCCACCGTATCTCAACTCTGCAATTATTTATTTATTTATTTATTTATTTAAAACTTTATTGCACAAAAGAATAACTTAATGTACAAAAGGCGAACTTAATGCCATGAGGCATTCTCTACCAGTCAACCTTAAGGCCAAGCAGAAAATATTGTAGGCGGTGCATTAGAAAACCAAAAGAGAACTTATCTGGAAACAATTACGATCTCATACGCAATTAAACTGTAACCGCCGATCGAATAAACAAATAATTTCTAATCGGCCACACTTGATGGTCACTTTCACCAAGCTGTTTGAAAAAAAAACTTGTATGTGTAGGAAAAAAATTACGTAACGTGCTTGCTTTTTTAAAATCAACTCTATTCTAAGCGTATAAAAGTCTAAATTGGTTTAGATCGAGAAAGGATTGAGTGGTCACTTGGTCAGTATAAATCGTTGTACCATGACCAATGGGATTTGACCTCTATTAGTTTTTTGAGAATAATTGAATTGTGTGATATCTTGTTAGAAACGAGTGATCTTTAACATTTATATTATAAATCTTTCTTTTTATATCTGTATCGAGAAATTTGTTCATTTAACACTAACAATATCTGAACATTATAAAAGGAAGATTTTCACCCAGCAGTAGGTACACTTTAAAGGCCTAACTACCTAAGTATATTTCGGACACAGACACAGACTAGTGAATTTATTACACACCAGCGAGGTGCCCTGGCTTCGCACTGGTTACACAAAATCTAAATAAATTATACACCTTCCTCCAGAATCACTCTATTGATAAAGTGAAAACCGCATGAAAATCCGTTCAGTAGTTTTCGAGTTTATCGGGAACATACATACGCACAAACAGACAGACGACCCCGGGGACTTTTTTTATATGGTGTAGTGATAATGTACAGAAGCGAATGAGGGGGTGACGTGTCTAAAATTTTCTAAACATAACTTTACCGTGAAGATAATAAGATTAATAAGAAGTATCTAAGTAGATAATTTTAAGCACATCGCTCGCTTATTTATATCAGGTACCTAATCCCGGATATCATTTAAAATTCACTCATACTGCGTTGCAATGGGAGTCCCTCTTTGGAATTATCAGATTTTTTAATGTTTTTATCTTTCGGAACTACCCGAATACAACTTACTTAACAACAATTATTTGCAATTTTTTAATGTAATTGCTAAGTTAGTTTTAAGAATTTGCTTTTAATAATGCCGAATGTGAAAATATTTTAATTTATATAAATTTTTTGTTACAGGTGTGTGCAACAAGTGTGAGAAATTGGAATTGAAATTTAACTGTAAGTAGATACACCTACGGTATTTATTCTTATTATTTCTACTTGTGTATATACCCATTTTAATTAAGTACTTACATGTAATTTTGTTATTTGCCATGCAAAAAGTGTAAAATTATATATATTAGAGTCTGAGTCGGCTAACAAGATAAAACTAACACACAATTAACTCGATGATGATGATGAACATTCATCAAGTCATCGCTAGTTTCACTATTAAATGCAGTATTTTAACTTCCTTACTAAATGCATTTTTACACAAAGCATATCTTTTGTTACCTAATTGACATTTTATCTCGCTACGTGATACATTTATTATTATTGAATTTGTTTAAAAATATTTTATATATATATACATATATATATGTTTTTTGTATATTTTACCTAAATAGGCTTGTAGATGAGATGTAGAGATTGAGTTAGTTTGTACACTATACAAGAGCCAGTCATAAAGAGCCTGGTATCTAATTTTTTTTGGTTAAAATTTTCAAATGTTATTACTGTTATTAGCATAGCAAACTTCATATCAGAAATCACTGAAATTGATTGAATTTTATAGCCAAATTTTATGTACATATCGAATAAGTCTCTTTTTTACCCTCTCATAAACATCGCAATCATCTGTCATCATGCCCGTCACGTTCTAACAAGTAAATGCGAAAGAGACGCATGACATGACAGGGGATAATGCGACCACAGGTAGTCAATATACTGTTCCTAGTTCACTGTGTCACATCCGTCCAGTGTAATTATGCTCCATTTTTTCCACAAACCATGTCAATGCTCATACAGATCACCGGCTATTGAGATGCGTTTTTGCTGTCCGACACACATGTCAAACACGATCGTGTATTCTTACTAATATTAACAACCGTAAGTTACACACAATTAGTTTTAACTTGGTATTTATTGTGTGAAAATAAGATACACATTGGAATTACTTTTGGAAAATTTCTTAAGTTTTTTATGCGTCGGTACCTAAATGCAGTCTATAGTGTATTTACTAAACTAATGATGTCAGACTTAGAGCATTTAGTGACTTAGATATGTTATGGCTGTCATTTTCAGTACAAAACAGTTCGCCGATTTTTGCGGGGGAGGGGATGTCAAATGTATTGCTACATATTTCTACATGATTTGTACGTAACGTACAAATAGCCATGTCAATCCAGCAGAGGCAGAGCGGAAAGCTCTCAAAGGCGTCTCCAGTTATTAAATGCTCTAAGATGTCAAATGACTTAATTATTTAAAAATCGCTTGGCGAATCCAAGTGCGCACATAGAAGTTTTCTAAGTACGTGTAAAACCCCATCTCTTTCGGGTTGTCCAGCAGATTCGATAGATTCCTGAGATTTCGGAGCCCTGAGTAACTTTACTGTTGAATTTTCATATTGATTAACTGTACGGAATAATGTCTTTGTCAGTCTGTCATACAGCAATCCGTTGATAGCCCTGCGCCTGAGTCTTCTGACGGAAGCGGGCGCGAGCCGCGCCGGCGCCGCTTCCGCCGCGCGCGCTTTTTGCGCCCGCGCATCGGACAGTTATGATAAACGCAAAGAACAGAGACTAAGTTAAACATAAAGACTGGTCGTGCATGGATTGCCTCTCTATTATTCCAATTTGCAAGGGCGATAGAGAGGCGGATAACGAATTTTCTATTTTGAAATGAAAAGTATTTATTTGACACAACAATCTTAAGATTAACAAAAATTAGATACCTAGTATACGTAGAGTAGACATAGTTATGTAACTTGTTGTCTCAAAAAGGATACCACTCAGCATGTGTCGGAGCACATACTTAGTGTAGTCTCTCAGATCTGTTAGCCTTATTATTATGAAATAAGGCTTGAAGATTAGCCAAATGGACTTCGCGCGGCCGCCATCAAGCAAGTCCTCAGTTTTACAATCCGAATACGAACTCCATGCTTATATTTGACACTGTCAACTTTACTATTACCAAGCTAGCATTATGGGACATTTCAGCAGCAGCACATTAATTAGCGCAATGTTGTGAGCTTATTATCAAAATAGCGGTGACACGTGACAATTGTCACGTTCGGATTGGTCTGAATATCAACAGTAATAAATAACGTTAAACCCATTTTTTATGAAGATCGACAGTCTTTATTAATACTTGTCTTTGCTGCCACTACAAAGTCAGTGAGATCGATACTATAATGAAAAGGAACGCCAAGGGCGTTTTTTACACTTCGAAATGATTATCAATTTGTCTTTTATACTTTGAGCCGCATCAGGTTGAGATGACCGATTTTAAATTGAGCTTTTCAGGGTTCTGTCAATAAGGAGCCCTTAATTTCCGTTACGTTTCAGTCGGTGTGACTGACTTTTTTGTATTAGCTGTGTAAAATGTTTGTAATCTATTTTTTGGTTTATTTTATGTTTCTTTCCTTTATATTTCTTTATTTTAGTTTTTGTCTGTTACCTTCCGTGAATATTTCTCACTTGATGGTCTAATCGGAAGATCAGCGCTGGAAGTCGCCAGCAACATGCTGAGATGGTACCATTTCGTGACACTTTATTTTTCACTGTTTTTTCTTATGTATGTCTGTTGTTTGTGTGTTTACGAATAAAAACCTATTCTATTCTATTCTGACGGTACTTCTGTCCAGCCGGGCTTAGCTCAGTGCCCATTATTTAAGGTAGTCAGTAAGGCATGAATATTATACATTATGTTAGAGTTAAACCAAGAAAATTCTGCAACGATTTTGATAGCACACGCAGTGTCAGTGTTATTTTAAACGTCAAACTTCTGAAAATCTCCTTTCCTTTCTTTTTGAATCTTCTTTCTGAAATTCTTCTGAATTTCGTGAAATTATGACGTATCCGCCATTTTTAAATAATTTCTAAAACCGGATCGACAAAAAAAATATATTTAATCATAAAATCTGGTGTCAAAATTTTAGGAGAAGAGGTTGATAATTTTAACCTGTAAAGAACATCCGGACATACAAAAGCCAAATGCCCGAGTCAAAACCTTCGCTACGCTTCGGTCAATTACACTCTTAGCAATAAATATGTGCAGCTCATTTTGATCACTTCGCCCGCTCAGCTTCTGCAGACGTGTAAAGACGTCAGCATTCCTCGGCGTCCGGATAATCGGTCGGATGGCACCGCGTAAGCACGTTCCCACGGATCGGATGCCGAGGTAGCGAAATGACTAAATAGGATCGGTGGCTGATGGGAATGTAATGTGTATGTAGTGTAAGTACCTAATACCAAAAAGAATAGATAGTATAGAGGGGTCCTGTCATAGTGTCACTGTAAATTTACTGCCATCTATCGACACACGACTATAACTCAAAATAAACACGTATAAAATTATCAAAAAAAATGAATATATATGGATAAATGATTATATTATTTTTATAACATTTTGACCCATGTTCATTCACAGATATCTATGTGTTAAAATTGTTAAATATGAATCGGTGTCGTCACGCCATCTAGCCGAGAATAGGCTAAAGGTGTGTGCGCCATTTATGCGAGAATGACTTTTTCTTGATTTCCGGGGCACATTTTTTTCTTAGACTTTATTCATCTTATACGAAGTTACATATGTCTTTGCTAATACTCGTAGTAGAGACTGGACTCAGTTTTGCAGACTCATATAAGCTTAGAATAAATTTAAAAGTGTAAAAATTACTAACTTGAGTGAGACATGAACTCACGGCCTCTGGATCGATACTCCAGCGCGCTGCCAATTATTATTTATTATTAAAATTAGTATAATCCTCATATTACCTATGTCGAAATTCGAGTTCTTTTCAACTTGTTAGAATCTTTGGCAGGGATTTGAGTCCTTTTCGGAGGTCTCTCATTTTATAAGTACTTTAAAAAATTCCATAATGCAATGTAATATTCGTGGGTTAGGTACAACATAGAATACCGCTTATATACTTTTCTGCTTCTTGAGATAAAACCTACAAAATGTTTGACGGAATGTTCACTTAACTATTGTGTTACGCTGAAAAAAGTTTCTATAAAGGACTCGACTCTGAACCTACGACTAAGGCGTTGTTTCCCTTATAATTACCCTTGGAATGTTTACAACAATTCATTTTAACAAAAACCACACCACTGACGTCATGCAATGTTAGAGTAGAAGCTCCCCAGAGTCCCAAGTAGCCGCAGCATCTCGCGCGCGGCCGACCGCATCGACGCTAGAGATGCACCGGATATCCGGTTACTATCCGGTATCCGGCCTATCCGGCCATTATTTTACTATCCGGCCGGATACCGGATAGTGCCCTTCTATCCGGCCGGATACCGGATAGTAACATTGCTTGATTTCGGAGTAAACAAATTGGATTTAAGAAACAGACACGGTCATAATCGTACTTGTTTATTATTTTAAAACAATTTAATCATACCACTGGCTTGCACGCGCACTCATTTCGAATCTAGAAATGAGTCCACGCGAACGTTTACTAGGAAACAGGTCAAACCTGCAGAATGCGCAACTGAAAAACCGAAATGTAGGTGTATAGTTCCGCCGGACGAATATCCGACGGCCGGATACCGGATATTAGGCCATGTCCAGGCCGGATATCCGGTATCCGATATCCGGCCAAACAACTATCCGTTGCATCTCTAATCGACGCATTGCCATCGCCCACACTGTTAACTGTACATCGGAGGACCTTATGCCTATTGTAATAAGGTCTACTGTACAATTGGACGTAGTTACGCGAAAACGTTCCAACCCACAGCGACCCCATTTTGAGATAAACGCAATTTTGTGTTTTAGCGGTACACTTTTTCCCTGTAATTATTTCAGGCAAATACTATTGGTTTTACTGTGGAATGCCAAACTGGTTATTGAATGATATGCATATTTTTTGTAAATACATAATACAAGGGGCATATAAATAGGTAAAACGAGTTTGAAACGTTTTTGCTAAATTTAATTTTGTATGAAACTTGTTAAATAGCAATTATGCATAAACGTTCCAAAACGAATTTAAGTGTATGTAATGAATTTAAATTGACCTAAAGCATATAACATTGTTTTCTTCTTTTTGGTTATTTAAGTTTGATTGGTTAAGTTTTGGAGGAGGAAACAGTCGAGTACGAAACCTCGATTTTTGAGATTTTTACGCAGGATGTTTCGCCTGTCCTCTAGGCTCTGAGCAGCCCTACGGACATCCGCCTCGTTTTCCCCCAGGAGGGCTAGGTCGTCTGCATACCCAATAATTCGGTGACTACCGTTCAACTCTACTCCGCCACCAGAGGCTATAACTTTCTTGGTGACATATTCGAGCACCAAGTTGAAAAGTATGGGAGAGAGCGCATCCCCTTGCTTGAGACCCGTACCAACATCAAACTGGTCTGTTAGGCCGACTCCCGTTTTCACCGTCATTTTGCTTGTTGAGGAAGAGGCAGTGAAGGTTGACCTACGAATTAGTCGGGAGAAAACTGAGTACCTTCATATGAAGCGATACAGAAATAACTCTATTCGTAGGAAAGATCTCACTATAGGACAAACCTCTTACAAAGGTGTAGAGAAATTTAAATATCTTGGGTGTATCGTCACAGACAGCAATCGGAGGGAAGAGGAGATCCAAACCCGAATTCAGAACGCGTTCCGGTGCACAGCTGCTCTTCATAAAGTGTTGGTGTCCAGGCTAATGACCAGAAAGACGAAACTCCGTATATACAAGACTATAATCAGACCGATCTTGATGTACGGATGCGAAGCCTGGACCTTAACCCTTAATCAAATATCGGGAAATTATTTCCCACTTCATTCTAATTTACGAAATATTTTTTATCTTTTTAAAGGCAGCACTCAGCGATACCAACCATACAGATTTAAAATCTCAGTAACATTTTGAATTTGAAAAATGGCAACACTTTTCCAATAGCCGCCATTTGTGACCATACGTCAAAGTCAATGTCAGTTGTTGTGATTTTTTTTGCAATAACGACATTTTTTTTAGTGTTTTGAGGTTAAGTGCGAAAAAAAATCTTGTGAGTGCATACACTGAATACTATCATAAACTAGACTTATTTTCCCTGTATTTTGCTTGAAAAGAATTGTGATAACGATATGATTTAGCCAAGATTTTAAGGTTTTAGTAAGTGGGTAATTATTTCCCATTGTTTGTTCCTGAACGTACGATTTACAAAAAAATTGGTAGGTTTTATCAAGTGGGAAGTTATTTCCCAGTGTTTGTTCTCCACCTAAATTTTAATTGGTTTCCACAAATAAAAATATATGTCCGTTTGCCTATTACACAAAGAAATCTGTGCCTGTTTTTGTTTTCTTTTTTCTTTTATTGATTTCTTTGATTTTTGAAGATAACGTTAAATGATCATACTTGAATTCCAAGCAAAGCCGGGGGAAGCTACTAACTAGTAAAAAGTTCGTTACCGTATCGGACAATGGGAAATTATTTCCCACTTCATTCAAAATTTTGCTATTCCGTAACGGATAACGGGAAATTATTTCCCACTGCAAAACCCCCCTTTCCCCCCCACTAAAATTCTTTTTATATATTTTTTCGTAATCTACGTACCCAAATCACCCAAAAACCAATCATAGTTTTCAAAAATCTCATAAAAAGTGTTCCGTTTGATTAAGGGTTAACACAAAGAGAGGAATACGCACTGCTGGTGGCTGAACGGAGGATCTACCAGAAGATACTTGGACCCACTCGCGGAGAAGATGGCTCATGGAGGATACCTACGCAGGAACCAGGAAATCGAAGATCTAGTGGCCGAGCCCAATATAGTCGGAGAAACGAAAGCCTCAAGACTCCGATGGCTCGGGCACGTGGTCCGTATGGGTGAAGATCGAGCGGTTTGGAGAGCGTACTCGGGCCGTCCGGAGGGTCGACGACCGGTTGGGCGTCCTAGGTATCGCTGGAGCGATGAGGTCGTGAAAGATCTGAACGAGCTCGGTGCCGTCGATTGGACAGAAACGGCGCTTGACAGAGAAGCATGGCGTTCCTTAGTGTCAGAGGCCAAGATCCACTTCGGGTCACTGCGCCACGGCAGTAAGTAAGTAAGTAAGTAAGTATGTTTCGCCTGTGCTGCAGTTGTACTAATCGCACTAATTTTAAGGGCGGAGTCAAGTTTCTAAATAAGTACACAGACAGAAAAGTGATGGGCAATCGTCGACATTTAATGTCGATAATCTAGTGATGTAAGAAGCGCTGGTGGCCTAGCGGTGAGAGCGTGCGACTTGCAATCTGGAGGTCGCGGGTTCAAACCCCGGCTCGTACCAATGAGTTTTTCGGAACTTATGTACGAAATATCATTTGATATTTACCAATCTCTTTTCGGTGAATGAAAACATCGTGAGGAAACCGGACTAATCCCAATAAGGCCTAGTTTATCCTCTGGGTTAGAAGGTCAGATGGCAGTCGCTTACGTAAAAACTAGTTCCTACGTCAAATCATGGGATTAGTTGTCAAGTGGACCCCAGGGTTCTCATGAGCCGTGGCGAAATGCCGGGATAACGCGAGGAAGAAGAATCTAGTGATGTAAGAAGTTATCGATAAACCGTCTTGTGTGAAAATATCTAGATCATCCTGAGAGACAAGGGGTTTTGGGTTGAGAGGGAACACATTTTTGAAGTTATGTACCTATAAAATCTATTTTGAACTTTTTGATTCTAATATTTCAAAATTGAAATTGATATGAAATTTATTTTTTGCATGGTCATGGGTTTACAAAATTCTTTAGGTACAAGATTGGCGATTCGAAATCTCGCACGAAATATCCGAATAGAGATTGGGTATAATTTTTTAATTTTTTGTTTTTTTGAGGTTGGGTGTTTCGAGATCTCGAGAGTCACACTTTCGAGATCGAGATTAATAGGTATCTCGACGAGATCGAATTTGACAGGTAACTAAAAATGAGTTATTTTAATCAAAAATCTCTAAGAATTCCATATTCATAAATGTGTCGGCGGCACACCGGCATATTTTTTTTTCAGATTCCTGCTACTCTTTTAAAAAAAATTGTAATTATAAAAAAATTTAAAATACGTTATTTAGTCTTTTCTACTTTACTCCCTTTTTTGTTCGAAAGGGCATTTTTTGTTCTAAAAATAGATTCCTTGTCCTTAATTTATCCGAAAATAATATATTACATGCCCTAATAGGTATAGTTTTAGAGAAATGCAGCTCCAAGTGAAGCGCGGCAGTGTTGAACTTCCCCCCCCCCCCCCCAAACTAATTGAGAGGTGGCTCTCGATGTCTCCCCGGTCTGTATCTGCTCAAGACCAGCTAAGAATCAACTGTGCCAAGTTTCAGCGCATAGTCACAAAGTGCAAGGTCCCCATACAACGGTGTGCGCTAACAAACCAGCTACATGACATTTAATGACAGGTAGGTCCGCGGCGGCGTTTCGTTTCACATGTGCGTTTCGTTGGTGCTGTCATTTTACGGGAGCAAAGAGTAATAATGTTGCCACCTTTATTGTAAATAGTCCATTGATTGTTTTGACTTAATACATAAACTTAAATATACCATAGTTATTTATTTTGGTAAAAAAAATTTTTTTCTCTCGAACATATTTAATAGCAAAAATGGATCAAGTATATGTGGATCGTTTATAGCAAAAAATTAGACAATAATATATTATAATAAAATGTTCCAATTTATTTAGAACAGTCTTCGCAGCTTAAAAAAACAGTATGGATTAATCTAAAAGGTTTCAAATTACATGGAACATTTTTGCAGAAATAAAATATGTATAAAGATTTTGCAAAAACGTTCCAACCTACATGGATCATTTAAGAAAAAATTAAATGCGCATTTTATGAATTTAGTATAATGTTTCAAGACAAGTGGAACATTATAACGATATGTTATTCTATTAAGAGTTTTTAACAATATGATTCAGTATGCATGTAATGTTTTTACTTTATTTTGAGTACACGTCCTTGGTATAATGGTGGGTTGGAACATTTGGGTCAAATTTTATTGATGAAACTAACCTAAAAATACTAGCATCTTTGTGTGCACATGATGTAATATGTCAAAAATAGTACCCTGGTTATGGTAACTCATTTTCGAGTGACTTGTGGGTTGGAACGTTTTCGCGTAACTACGTCCAATTAGGAGTATTGCTGTTTGTACCATCGCTTGCTACAACGCAAACCATTTTAAATCTTGGACTGTCAAATATAAATTAATCTTGTGATCAGAAATCTGTATGAAGACACATTTAATTACACAAACGGGTCTACCGCGATATCATTTCTTTGTTTTTACCTTAATTTCGCGGTAGACCCGTTTGTGTAATTAAATATGTGTACAAAACGTCAGTATAAAGAGCTTTCTAATACTGTAGACCGCGGACCATATATCGTAAGTCATCGCCGCCCCGCTGATACTTAGTCAGATGATAGTTTAGATGCTATCAGGGTTCATACACAGCCGTTAACCGCTAACGCTATACGAGTTATCGCCCGGGAGTCGATTGGCCATGGAAATCTATTCGCGGCCCGCGGTCTACTGGTTTATGGCAGTCTTTTCTCGCCCGCGCAATGTAACCTTCTGGAATGTGAGTCAAATTGTATGCGGTGCTAAAAAGTCCAAATTTGCGATGAGATTCAATGTCGGTTAAGACCTTTTGTATAAGAAGGACGATGTGCTCTATTTCCTGCGCTTGCGATGCCCTTTAGGACCGATTCTGCCGCGTCAGATAATATTAAATGGGTAGTTTATTTATATTTTCTAAAACTTAGTTAAAAATGTTTCATATGTATTTTATACTGTCACGAACCTCCATGGCATATTGAAATTTTCACGAAAATCATTTCGGAAATGCGACTGCGACATGGGGCCAAATTCGAAACGTACAACTGTCAGATTTCGCATCCACATCAAATCAACAGTTGATTTTATTGCATACTGAGTCTTGATTCCATCAACGGTGGATAATATCATTTGGTACAACCAAAACTCAACTCTAAACTAAGGGTGGTTCGGTTTGGTTTGCTTGTCACCCTACCTGTGGATTGTTATTTTTCCCACATCAACGGAAGATCAACACGAAACGTCAAACGTCGCTTGTCGAATAGGGGTCCTGTTTGCTCAAGCTACAACCGAGACTTTTGATTTGCTCGGTCAAATATGGATGGTGTTTAGCAAAACTGAGTCATCCCACATCCATTTTGCAATCAAATGTCAACTTTAAGCGTCAATTTTTTGAGTTGACATCTTATTGAAAAATTAATGTGGGTTGACATATTATTGCTTATCAGCATCCATATAGCTGCTTTAGCTTAGTTATACTTTATATTACAATACAATGTTAAACATAAATATATATAAACACTTAGAGCCATCCCTCACTAGCGTCTCCCGAGCGTCGGCGTCTCAAAATATGTTAGTAGACACTATTAGCGTATACCGAGGTTAGCGCTATGGAAAATGGCGTCGCTGCGCGATTGCATCAACGTTGCGTCGAGCAGCAGCCATATGGCTCCTCTACACGATGGGCCAACGCCGGCCACTCCAAGGGACGCATTTATGAATTAATGAAAACATTTATTTTCAGGCAACTATTGGCCCATAGATAAATACCTTAAAACTAGCATACATATTATTACAAAATATGTCTTAAAACTAAAAACATAATTATGGTTGGGACGCAGTTCGCAACCCCGCAGTGTCAGGGTGCCGACCGCGGAACCGCGGAACTTGACACATGATTGACTTGATTTATGCGTTAGAGGGAGCAAGTGATATTGCTATATCATTCTACCGCATGGCTGCGTCCCTTGGAGCGGCCGGCGTTGGCCCATCGTGTAGAGGAGCCAATAGAGTTGACTAGATGCCGACGCTCAAAAGCAACTAGTGTGGGTGCTTACACATGCCGGCACCGTCTTAAACCAGCAGCCCGCGACGGTAGCGCACAGATGCTGCGCTCCATTTCCCCGCGCATACGCATGTGGACGTTCACTTCGCAACTAGATCACTGACGCTCACACTTACAATGGTAATGTTATGGGTCTATCACTAAGGCTGGTGATATGTTATTATGATCTACTTCACTCGCAAAGTATATAAAATTAGAAAAAACTGACGGGCTACCTTTCCGCTGAGACAGAGATGAGAGAAGATTTGCGGATTTCAACCAATAGCATTGATGGTCTTCACCACTCCTTCCAATGGATTGCAATGCTGTTAGTTGCATGTTTCCCGCAGGTCTCTTCTCATTTACGCCTAACGGCAAACTTACGGATGACACACGTTAGACCGGGCCGAGACCGGGCCGTGTCCGGAGCTTCCGGCGCCATGACATGACAGGTGATCACGTGATGCTTTCCATAGAAAACTATGCGCCGGCCCGGACCTTTTACTGGCGAATATTTCATGAAATTACTGTAGTATTTATCAAAATACTTATAAAATTGCCTGCTTTCGTAAATCAACGCAGACCTATATTTCTCTCGTGTAAAACATATAGTCTACACATCTAAAATAGAAATCGAATGGGACGATAAAGTTTGATAAAAACCTCTCAGATCAACGTCCGCTATTAAACCATATATCGTTCATATTTTCCTATTACAGCTATTTTCACTATCTATAACAAGTTGAACACGCCCCTGAGAAGCAAGTGATCCTAAATGATATAGTAATAAAGACTAGATTGCTTTGACACGTTTATTGCGTTGTCCAGAACTTTCAAATGTAGTAACAATCGGTTTTTGCGCGGGAAAAGTGATGAGGACTGGTTTTCTTAGGTCTTTGGACTCTGTGTCTAGTTATTATCCCTTCCAGCATCATATTACCTACATGTATAAGTAATACAACAGATTTTATTAAGAACATTGTGGTCATTTTGTAATTATTACACTTCACATCCAGAATGAGGAGCTCTTCAAATCAGACAAGTTGTATATAAAAATCGAAAAAATAATCAACAACAAATTCAAAATCGGCTCTTTTACGAACTAAATTCGACACATGTTCTACTTCTCACTTAAATTTTCTATATGTTGTTGTTGTTTTTGTTGTCATGTTGTTCTTCTGGGATCTTGCTCAGCACAGGGAGGATTGGAATGCAAGAGGGGAGGCCTTTGCCCAGCAGTGGGACACACACATAGGGTGATAAAATAAAAATAAAATTTCTACTTTCATATATGTAATACCTATGTAGGTATTTTATTTCAAATAAAAAGTATAGTTAATGCATGTAAAAAAAATTGACTTGATAAAACATATTCAAATTCTCTTCCAAACTACAAACAAATTCCTATGTTCTTCCATTTCTCATCATTCTTCACTTTGCATTTTGCATAGAATTTCCTGTTGAATATAGTGTTTAACCCACATAAAGCAAAGACGGTGAAAATCTAAAGCCTTGCGAATAACCATGTTATTACTTTAGAAACCCGTAATGCACATGGCATCAGTTTAATTTACGACGCAGAAAGTGAAAACTTTCCCAAGAGATTCGTTCATAAAAGGATTGCTTTCCGATGACGGCTGTATATGGGTAGGACCGGGTTGTGTTGACCGTTGTGCGCTGTGTTGCCAACTCGGATTTTGAAAAAATGCTAGACTAATGTCTAGATTATGCCAAAGTTTTCTGAAATACCTATGCTATAAAAATCCTAAAATATCGACTTGAAATTAGACACTTAAAACACATACATTTTTCAAATTTGCCGCCTTTTTCTACTGACAAGATCTGCTTGACCAACTTTATCTAGTCCATCGACGTCCATCCGTCCACAAAAGTCAAAATTCATATGAAAATATGAACCACATAAGGCGATGGCGCATATTGTTGCTGCCAAGTTGGTGCAAACTTGGCTTAGACTAAATTATGCTAAAAAATATGCCAGATGCTAAATGTAAGATTTTGGTGCCAAAGGGAGTGAAAATATGCCAGATCTGGCATCATTTATGCCAAGTTGGCAACACTGGTTGTGCGCACCCTAGGATGGTTACATTGTATGTATAGAGGTAAATGTAGGTACTCTGTACACCTATACGAGTTTCTTACGCTAGTAGGTACCTGTAAGCACAAGATCGTGATGAAGATTAGAAATCTGAGATTTTATTACTTAGGAATTAAATTTTTACTACAATACCTATCAGAATTTTAAAGCTGGTACTGGATTTAGTTAGAATATCATTCATCACAGTTTAGTGCACGCGAACCCAGTTGCATTTTTAACTGAGTTACTTTGGCGGCTCCCCGACAAAAACATGACATAAAATTTCAGGTTTCTGATAAAAAAGGAAATTACTATAGGTACCTATTTTGAGGGTTAATGAGGATGTTTGTTTTATGTTTCGTACGTTCCCCGACTTATAGATACGATTTGGAAAATGCCTAAGGTACTTATTTTGTATCAAAGGGGTATCTCGTCAAGAGAAGGTTGCTTACTTGACTATTGGCTTTATGGCTAGCTAGAGTATCAGCCATGCCAGTAGGCTGTTGTATTAGTGATGACTGATGATTTACCCATTCATTCCTTCTTCTTGACGCGCAGGAGATTATTTTAAAACAAAGTCTCAAATCTCATAATACATATTTGATTTTAAATTTTCGAATTTAAATACATAATGTAATTAAAACAGTACAAGCATTCAGTTACGATTCCGTTGCTTAGAATCTAATGTTACCTGATAAAATTGTCTCACCAGCACCAGCGTAAAGCGTGGGTTGCAAAATGCGAGCAGGTGGCATCTAGCCTAGATTTTACGATAGTGCCGACGCTTTCCCGGCAGATGGCGCAGGAAGTTGTAAATATCGACATTTCTGCACTAGAGAGCTAAAATGACTCGTGTATGCTTTATTTTTCACGCGATTCTGTTACTAATTCCTTTGGAATAACGTCATAACTAGAATTTGTTCAGGTTCTCCAGGACTTGGTTGGACGGATTTCTCCGGCCGATCTATTGGATTATTTGTTTGTTTAAATACCGGAGATTCTTGTCTTGGAAGACTGCTTTAAATTATTTAAATTTACGTTTGTTGAAAGTGAATATTTATTTGTGATAAAGATAAATTAATCTTCAATCAAGAGACCTGTTTAGTGATACTATAGGAATATTAATGCAAAATTAATCATATTGGGAAATTAGGTTACCATGGAGTCAAAAGTATCCAGTAGGCACATGATGGTTGCTGTTTTATCGTATATCGTGTCACTCATCACGCTACTATAGTTATTTGTTTCACTCGGGGGCAAAGTTGTTGTTTAACCGCTCGTGCTAATATTGATACCCGAGCAAGCGAAAGATTCCAAAATTGAACCACGAGCGTAGCGAGTGGTTCGAAAAATGGAATCTTGAGCGTTGCGAGAGTTTCAAAGCAAGAGGGTTAAACAAAATTAGCCCCCGAGTGAAACACACAATTTTTCACCACACCAACCCGAAGCAAATATTAAATGTAAAATATCAATCAAAATCAAACCAAATCAAATCCAAATGAATGTTATTAAATATTTATCATCCAAAATCACCATTTAAAAGTCAATTCTACCAGCAAACATAAGAAAACAACTCAAAATTTGCATTTGATTACTTTGCCTCACATGTGGATAAAATGCAACTTTGCTATTCGTTTTTGAAGTGCAAAGTAATTCTTTCCGAGATGTTGTGGTGAAAAAAACATTGTTATTTATATTTATAACGTGACGGCCGCGATGACAGACGCGTGACTGTCCTATCAGGTCCACTTAGTTCCAAAAAAAATGTATATTTTGCGTTTTATATAAACAGGGCAGCTTTAACAGGATCATATACTTTTGTATGCTCTGACCCTTTATAGGGTAGTTACACTTAGATATTATATGGCAAAAATTACCACCCTATTTATAAGATTCATGTTTTTGTATTTTAATCTTAATAAATGTCTATTATTTAACTAACAATAAAAAACCTGTAAGAACGTGATATAATTAAAAAATAAAAGTTTAACGATTAACAACCAGTCAATCCAGAAAGTTATACAAATATCATCAATAGCGATTTGATGACAGCATTAATTTGCATTAATGGTATACGGATAGAAAGTGAAATCCACCCAGACACCGTGCAAAGGGGCCAAGTTCGTGATAACTACATAAAAATGCAGATGAGTGAGGTTAGGGAACGGACGGCTTTGTTTGTCTTGGTACGGTTCAAAACTACCTTTTAGACCGTGGTCTACTACAATGGCCCCCTCAATATCATTTCAGTTATTTACTGGGTAAAAAAATAACAAACACGCACGTATGCATTCGGCGTCAGAAAGTTTGACGTTTTATTTTTTAGAAAATTGGAATAATAAACTTTAAAAAACGCTATAGTTGTCCCCTTGTCAACAAAGTGTTTTTGCACGTCAGTTCGAACTCCTATGTGTGTTTAGGTCAATGACAAAATGACAAGTATACTTTGGCCCAGTTCGAAGGTAGCATGTTGACATCATATCTGACATGCTTGTGTTAATCTGATGACAGTGATATTAAGATGCAGTAGGTTTACCAACAGAGTTTTTGAAAAATCGTAACCCTTTTTAGGGTTCCGTACCTCAAAAGGAAAAAACGGAATGATACGGTTGCAAAAAATTATGAATACTTTAACAATCTTTAGGCCTTATTCTATGTAGTAACTTCATCGATTTGAAACCTAACTTAACTAACTTTTCTATTGTAAAAGTAGGCAACAAGTTGCCGTTACATATGTATTGAAAGAGAGGCTTTTTTTTATGCAATGATCATTTGTTTTTTCTTTACTCTGTTTTTCTGGTAAAAGTTAAACCAATATTGGCATAAAGATGTAGTGGGCGGTGGGTCCCACGCCCACGCCTGGGTGGAAAGTGAAACCATTACGAAGGCCGAGAGGTGTGGCTGAAATATTGATTCTAGCAGTTTAAGGCCTTAAATATCTAGCAGACCAAACTTAGCTCGGAAAACATTCAAAATCTCAAAAATGTGCTTTTTCCCAGAGTTAAGAACTAGCTCTTAATAATTTAGTATCCAAATGTAGGTTTTTGGATGACTCACGCTAGAGCGGGACGGGCCCGGGCCCAGGCGTCCGACATGTCATTTTCTATGACGGCTGATCGGTGATCACGTGGTGCTTTCTTTAGTATAACATTCGAGTTCTAAAAAGGGAGAGAAAACGAAAGAATTTGACGTAGTTTTACTTTACCAGACGGAGCTTGTAAGAATTAAGCTTATTTATTTTTAGCTGTGTCACGTCCTTTAAAAAAAAAGTGTGGCCCAACATTCATAAAAAAACTAAAACTCAAACCGGACTCAATAAACTTTACAAACAAATAATGTTTACTTTCCCTTTATCTATCGATTGAGGCATCATATCCGTTTCAACGAATAATCGATGTTATCTCAAACGACATTAGGGAGATATTTGCTTGCGATTAAACTGATTTTCATATCACGATGTTCATTTGTTGACAGAACAAGTGGGCTTTGTTCTAAGAGAAAAACGCTTTGACTATTTTTAGATCTTAAGCCGTTGCAGTAAGAGTTAGGTATGGTCAGTTGTGTAGGTGGCTCTTAGTTTGGACAATCCGGACAATCACTGTGAAAGTGTATGGTCAAATAATGGACAAAAACATAGGTTGCTAATTATGTGATTCAATGTTTATTATTTATTTATGAGCAACAGATGTTGTAAAACCTTATGACAAAAGTTTGGAAAAACAAATACTGTGAACATACTATAAATCTGTAATTTGAAATTAAAAGATATATATTATGGATATATCTTAAAAAAATCTTTTGTTTTATTAATTTTGTACCTATGTCTCTCTCTTCAGTTGTTCCCACATTCCTGAGGATCGTGTATATGTATTTTGTAAACATATTTTAAAAATTCTTTGTTATTTAAACGCACAAATCGGAAAACGCACAAAACTAGCTACACTACATGGTTTTGTTATTACTTCTGTATAGGTAATACTCAATTTTAATCGGTTTTATATGTATAGGTACCTAACTTAATGTTATAATAGGTCGGTAGGTACCTACCTAAACAAATTGTAATTTTTTTAAATCCAATAAATCCCTATAAAGATTCAAAAAACATTCCAAAGTTTTAAAACCGTGTATTAACAATTTCCACGCGGGATTTTCTAGTATTTTTCATGAAAGGGATTCTTTTTATATTTTCATATGAAAGCAACTACTTTTGGTTTAATATAAGGAAATGTTTGTAAACTTTATAATAAATCCTGTTATTAATATCCCGGAAACCGATATCAAAGCTTCAGAAACAGTATTAATATAATCACCAATTCACGGAGCGGCGATTTGGAGCAAAATGTGAAGGGCCGACATTTCACGACGCCGGCCGAAAGGGCTGCGTTTTATAGTACATTATTGCAGAGGCCGGGAAAGGACAATTCGTGGATGAGTTTCGATTTTGTCGGACGACGCGAAGCGGAGTCCGACAAAGAAGACGAATCCACGAATTGCTATTCCTGCCGAGGCATATATAGTGCTTTTCTCCAAACATGCGAGGAAATAAGCTAAAATAATTATTATTTAAGCATCAAGCATCACTCAAATCAAACCTTCACATCCAAAATGTCAAAAACAATTTCCCTCTTTAATTAATTTTTAAAAGTTAAAGGCACAAACTTATTCTGCCATTCAGTACCATTCAATATTCGTTCATTCAATATAATTGCGCAATATAGTTTGTCAAACCAACTTTTCAGTCAGTAAGAACCAAGAAAACTACACCCATCCTTTTCTTTTGGGTGCTAGTACTAGTGTAAGACAAAGATAGTATGATTCTCTTTGTCTATGTTTGAAATGAGAAAGTCCTTTGACAAACTATGTAAGCTTTATGAACACGGATGAGATTTAAAAAAAATATAAAAATAATCTTTGATTTTATTAAGCAGTATTCGCACGATCATACACGTGAAATGATAGCTGATCGGGTCGTGTGGAAGCGGCTCGCGGCAATAATAATTGGCTGTTTGCGTTTTTTATTATTAAAAAGTAAAAAACACTACAGTAATAAGTTATTACTGTAGTGTTTTTTTACTTCCCGTCCGCTAGAACAGGACAGCGATAGTTTGATGTTTTTTAGTTAGAGTTTGACATTAACGAAGAACTTCCCGTACTATTTTTGCTACAGTAAGGTGAACATTTCCGAGCATATTGGAGAAAAGGATATTTCTTAGTCAATATTACTACTGGGCACATAACTGCTTCACCGTTCTGTACATATTCGACAGATTCGATTCATATCGTATTGAGATCAAAATTCTAAAGTTTATTAAAATTAGAATCAGGTCGTGTTTCTGTGTGCGTTTTGCCCGGTGAGTGTGCGTGCATTATTTATTGTTAATTATAATTATGCGCATTGTAATATATGTTTAGCAAAAGTATGAAACCAATCAACAATACGTAATTATCTATTGTAATAATACCTTTTACGTTATATCATTCATCTAACAATAAACTTGTTTATGAATGTGTTAAGCGTTTATGTAAATACGAAAAAACACAAAGGTGATATATTACGTAACGTACGTATTTCGTGATGCACACTTAGTGATGTCTTATTTCCTTGCCGTGTTGTCTGTACATGTTAGTACATGTTTTGTGAACGTCACGAATAATAGTTATTTGTTTTACAAGGGGGCAAAGTTGTTGTTTAACCGCTCGTGCTAATATTGATACCCAAGCAAGCGAAAGATTCCAAAATTGAACCACGAGCGTAGCGAGTGGTTTGAAAAATGGAATCTTGAGCGTTGCGAGGGTTTCAAAGCACGAGAGTTAAACACAATTTGCCCCCGAGTGAGACACAAAATTTTTCATCACACCAACCCGAAGCAAATATTAAATGTAAAATATCAAACAAAATCAAACCAAAACCAATCCAAATGAATATGATTAGATATTTATCATTCAAAATCATAATTTAAAAGTCAATTCTACCAGCAAACATAAGAAAACAATTCAAAATTTGCATTTGATTACTTTGCCTCACATGTAGGGCATGCTCCCGGGAATTCCCGGTTCTCATATTCCCGGGAATTCCCGGGAATTTTATGGTATCAAAAGAACCGGTACTGAAGACCCGGTACCGGTACTTCCCGTTTCTCATCATATGACTATTTATTCCCATTTCAATAGTAGTAATGTATTAGTACTTTAGCTCGGGACATTATATAACATTTAATAATGGTGCTATGAAACGGGAGACCCAAATAACCCGATAAATTAACCTAGTAAAGTAGGCATTCGTGAAGGCAGGCCGTGCCGTCATATAGTGTTGAGTGCATCGACTACGCTACGGCCGTGTGGCTCGGCCCAGGCGGAGCCTATGTGTGCCGGTTAATTTCGTAAAATAGGTTGGAACGCCAATTAAGTGTTTGTTTATAATAAAATAAGTCATTTATTAATTATTATGCAATTATTTATATGAAAATAAGTCATTCATAAAGATTGTACGCTAACAGAAACAATTTCTTAAAAGTAATCAAAAGATGCCTTGAGAACCGGGAAGAACCGGAAATCCCGGTTCCGGCCATGCCCAGAACCGGGAAATGAAATTCTTGGTACCGGGACCGGTACTGCATGCCCTACTCACATGTGAATAAAATGCAACTTTGCTATCAGTTTTTGAAGTGCAAAGTTAGCCTTTCGAGCTGGTGTGGTGAAAATATCTTTTATCTTTATCTTTATCTCTTATTGGCCGGTACTGTATGTTATCTCCTCTCTCTATTTTATATATAAAACTAGCTTATTACTTATATTCACACGCCAATTTAGTTTCATGTATGGGAACGCCAGTTAGAAAGCTGATTTAGCGATAATTAGAAGACACTAGTAGTACAAGATCAATCTGGATCGGATATTATGTAAATCGTATATGTAAAGCATGTTTTTGCAACTACGTTGTGTAATTCTTGTTTGTATTGATGTTGACACATTATCTTAATTGAAATGAAACCGGAATAAATATAGGTAAAATGACTACTTAAGAGTCTGCAGTAAGCTCAGACAAATTTCACCTTCCCATATACAGGTTGATTCATGAGACTAATCCATGTACTGTAACTGATAATTGATCGATCACCGTCGTATTTAGGTGAAACAACCACACTTTTTCCTATTTTGAACTTCTTGGTGAGGGCAAATTTAACTCTCTACAATCATGGTTACCCTAAAAGACCTAATTAATAAACATAAAACCTCTTTAACCGTAATGACAGCATTTTGATTACGAAGAAAATAAACTGTCAAACTCGAGTGAGATACGAGTTTTCAAAAGTAACCAGACCATGATGACATTCAATTTGACACAGAATATCGGTAGTTTAGTATTCTAATTTTAGGGTGACCATGCATGTCGTAATTAAATTTTTTTTTCAACACTTTTTCTCCTGAATCATCCTGTATACAAACGGCGCTTCTTTCTCATTTATAATACTCATATTAGTAGGGATTTACTTGAAAGAAGTGTTACAAACGTAACTATAACAGATGTATGTTGACTATTCCGAAAACTAACAACTGAGTAAGTGAACCAATTCAAATACAGTACCTACAAAAAATACTTGAACAAAAACTTTTATCATGAATAAGTAACTGATTCAATAAAGCAAGTTTATAAAAAAAGCCATACAGAAAAAACTTAATAAGTAATAACATTAAAATATCACATTCCAATAACAGTAAATCGACTATTAAAATTTCACGATTCGATGCACTCGAATAGGCACATGATACATTGAACCGTCTACATTGTACTATGCACATTAAATGGTACAAATTCAGCAATGTATAATAGCATTGTAGTTTTTCATCGGTTGACCCGCATTCAAGGATGCGCAGTGACCTCCGTAATCGGCTAGATCAACAAAAAGAAGGTTATGTAATGGATTATGCGCTTGAGTGGATAGTTCGCTGCAGTGCAGCTGGTAGTTTGGATAATGAACTTGTTTTGTTGTGTTACTTTTCTTTCTGGTACTTTGATTTTGTTTATTCGGGTTTAATTTAAAAAATTTAAAGTGTCATTCTATGGAAGTTGCTAACTATTTATGTAAACAAAAGTCACTAGTAAATTCACCATTCGGATAAAATTTCCATGTGGCGGTTTGTTTAAAAAAATAGTTAACGGTCCAAGAAAGTACACTAAATGAATTAGATTAAATTAAGTATAACACTTTTTCGTAGCACAATATAATAAATAAAATTATCACAAATTATCTCATTTAACTCTTACTGTTAAAATAATAAAAATTACCCACACACTAAAATTCTATAGACAATTCAATTCACGAATACTAACCTACATCTACAAATATAAAGTTTGAATACAACTCAATTGCATCACATTAGACATTATTACCTACATTTACGCATATTTACACAACAATAAGGTAGTGTATCATAATATCATTGTAACGTTCACCATAGACCCACAAAACACCCATACCGGCAAACAAAGCTACCTGTCATTTCATAACTACACATTATGCAGTTACTTATGAACCAATCGTACAATGGTAAATGGATACTAGTACAGTTAGCTTTATAATATCGTCATTACTTTGAAAAAATCTCGTATCTCGCACTTCTACTCAAAGTTAAAACGCAGTAACTCTGTATGCATACCATACATAGTTCCCACATTTTTATTTTTATTGACAGAACAAGATACGAGTTTTTTTCAAAGTAGTCACAATATGTCATTTCGATGGTATTATGTATTTCTGATCACTTTGTGGCCGGCCTTGGGCTCATACCAATAAGTTTTTCAGAACCTATTAATTTTTTTTGTTAAATATTTCACAAGACTTTACTGTATTTAGACATCTCTACCGATCCAGATGGGGCGGGCGCACTGTTGACGCCCTCTGGCCCATCTAGGGGACAATAAGAGCCACTTGCACCATCCCGCTAACCCTGGGTTAACCGGTTAAACCTGGAGTTACCATGGTTACCAGTAGAATTTGACACGAGGTTAACGGTTTAACCGTTAACCTCGGGTTAGTGAGATGGTGCAAGAGAGCGCCTCTTGCACCATCTCAGTCAAGTAAAGACAGTAAAGTCCCGCTTTTCGCTCACATCTTATTTCTCTCCCACACCAAGTAGCAAGTCGGCAACAGTGAAAGGCCAAACACCAAACGTTTGCCCACATTGACCAACGCATGGCGGTGCGTTTGCGCAACCAATACGATTATCGGAGTATTCA
Source organism: Cydia fagiglandana (assembly GCF_963556715.1). Lineage (NCBI taxonomy): Eukaryota > Metazoa > Arthropoda > Insecta > Lepidoptera > Tortricidae > Cydia > Cydia fagiglandana. Next base: position 1,948,896 of record NC_085934.1, on the reverse strand, counting down.
CCTTATACGGCAGGTTTAATGCTTACCCAATTTGCCATTGATTCTCGATTTGATCGGTTCGTTTATCGGAAATATGAGTGTAATTGTTGGAAATGGGTGCTTTTCGATTGCGCTACGCTGTCAGACAAGTGGTATTTAAATGTAGCTTTAGCTGAAATGTTGGGTAACAATCAAAGAAACCTCTAATAGTATATGTTACTGTGCAACTCTGTGTCTGTCTAACTAGATTCGCTGGACCGATTTAGATGAAATTTGATATGGAGATAGCTTGAGGATAGTTTTTATAAATCATTATCGCGGACACATGCTAGGAATTCAATAAATAGTTTTAAAGAGATTGCTAAAGGAAAGATTCAATATGACTAGTTTTTACGGTGAAACTCAGTTTTTTAGGAATTTCCAGTAAAAAATCTCACATTTTACTACGTGACAACATTTGTTTGTGTTCAACCATTCAAAATCGTAAATAAAAACGTTAGCAATGTCATCAATTTTGGTTTTTATCAAAGCACGTACGTAACCTATCGTGACCCAGTGTGAGAGAAAGTTATAAAAACTTTGTTTAGTGATAAAAAATATCAAACATTCAACGAGTTTTTCAACAACGTTCGATTTCGTTTTCAAACATTGTGGGTGTCTGTTATAGCTTTGTATCTAACATAAATATTGATTTTAAAAGACGACAATACTGTTTTTAAAGGGCAATTTATTTACCTACCTATATCTTTATGTACCTAGGTGTATATCAGTGGCGGCGCGTCCATAAAAGCCGATTCCCACCGGCTTGCCTCTTTTTGGACGTTTGAGCAGAGTTGTAAAGGAAATATGTAATAAGCAAAATTAGCCCCGGCTTGCCTATGGATATGTTTGACGCGCCGCCACTGGTGTATATATGACTTCATGACAATGAAAATATCGTAATTTAAAAACAATAAATATGTGTAAGTATAATTTAAGCATAGGTTAGCTTAAATTTGGGTTTCTTTCTAAAAAAAAATTAAATTGCTGCTTTTTGACATAACAATTAGATGTGTTTAAATGTCTGTTAAATACACGGAGTTAAATAGTTTTCTTCCAAGTGAGTAAATCGTGATACTCAACACGTGCAGTGATAATTATAGTCTTAACACGATGATAGTAAACGATGAATTACCTTCCCAAGGTTAGCAATTAAACTGAATTCCGGCACGAAAATTGAATAACCGTACATTCTCATTAGTTTACACCATTACGCCCTAGGGCGCAAAACGATAAACAGAACGGCTTTAAAACATGTATGTGCTTAAGGCCTTTTAACAGTGAGGGCGGTAATAGAATAGAAAGCCTTGGCTGAGGGTTTTAAATCATACCACTTGTTTAAGGAAAGTATGAAGTTAACTGGTCAAGTGTGAAAGGGACTCATGGGTGAGGGGGGTCACGGAACTCGCTTGCCTATTTTTTATAGGCATACGTAATAGTCTTCAAAAAATAGACCAAAATTTACTGGGTTATATATTTTTTCGTATGTGAGTAATTTGTTTTGCCTAGCCTTATAGGTACCTAAGTAACTATACCTATGTGAAATTTAATTTCAGTTACACAATGAGTTATTTTATAAAACAGTTTATACTGCCACTAAAGCGTTTTTTTTTTCTTCTATATATGAGAACCATCAGAGTACCAAAAACTTTTTCGAAACTATTTCATAAGACATGATCGTATTGCTTTAACTGCACATCATTATCATTATACATGCAAGAATCTTATAAGACCCATTTAAATCATATTTTAACATATCTTCATTCAGAATCCTATTAGAAATCTCTTGGTCAATGTCACAGCCATGTTAAATATTTTCTCGAGCCATTAAAATATGCACTCATACATTATGTATGGGGCAAATATTTTGCAACATCTGATAACTTATAGAGTAGATTATGCTTAGCAGGACAGTAGAATGAGCTTTCATTTTGTTACTATGATTTGCTTTTACGCGTTAGATAATTTATTAGAAATGTTGATTTTACGAATAAATTAATTTTTAGGTTTGGCGAATTCTACAAAGCGATATATTATAATCATAATCGTTTATGATTGCAATGCAATGTGCGTTTATATTAAAGCAATTTGCTTATCCAAATTCTAGGTAAGTAAATAAGGTAAGTCTAGGATTAGGTATTTATAAAGGTAAATAAGTCTAGGACCTTGACCTTGGGTCCACATAAGTTCCCTGCCCCGTGCCGTGTATCTAACTACCATCTTAAGCATTATTACGTGACGCGACGCATGCGTCCAGCGATTATGCGAGCAAAAACTGCGCTCAATGGCGGGTGGTACGAAAGTGCGTGATTGACTGATTAATTATATTGTAAAGTTATTAATTATAGGGTTTTAACTGTGTTTTTACGATGTGTTTCCCAATTGGCAATTTAAAGGTGCTGATAGATTTGAGCATTCTCGCGAACATAAGAGGGTCATTCCTCAGCAATCTCATTCCCCTGGCTATTACTTATTCGCAAATTCCCAGGAGATTGCTCCAAGCAGTTTATGTTGGACATCGAACTTAATACGGGTAACAAAAATTAAATGCTAATAAAGCGAATAGGTATGGCCAGGGTAATGAGATTATTGAAGAATGATAAAGAATGTATTAACGTTCCTCGAATAATTAGCTGAATTGATTACACTTCGAATGTTCGTTGTTCTGGTCGAGTGACTACTCAACTCTATCAGCAACTTAAAGGCAGTGTCTCTTTTGTAACTAAGTACTTATGAGCAAAGCAAGTTAAGCAAGTAAAAATAAATATTATACAACACAGACTTTTTACGTAGGTACACCATAAAAAAACGAACCGTCATGGGGACCATGATTAATTGATTATAATAGGCCTTTTAATCCGTGTCAGATGTTTTAAGCAGCATCCTGGTGACGACACTTGCGTTCGTGGCTGTATAGTCCTATGCGAGAGAGGATCCCGCGTCCACACACGCGGCAGGTGTATGCTCCCCGAGATGGGATTTCAGTGTTTAATTGATTATTTTCGTGCAAATCATATCACATAACTACCTATCGAATGTTTCAAAATAGCCTGCGCAAGCTGTTTACAGATATAATTATCGTATTAATTCTCAGCTCTGATCATCACACAATGTTCAACAAAGCCCGCAGTGAAAGTGCACGTGCCGTGACGTAACAGCGGTCAGCGGTTGTTGACATCTCGTCAGTGTGTCATGTGTCTCGTGGCATTGTGGGACAGGGATAACCACAGACAAAACATCCTCCAGACTGAGCATAGTCGCGCTACCCACTCTGCCACGCATACGGTAATTTTACTCCATGTTCGAGTCGAAAGTGTCTTTGTGTGACGTCCGTGTCTTTGAACGGACCAATCACGGCACGGGACTTCGCTCACCTCGTCCCGCGCACCCCCGCATTTTTGGCATCATCGGTTGCATGAAATAATTGCTCTAAACTCGGTCTAGAGGATTCCTAATCTATAGGGATAACGGATTGATAAGTGACACATATGACTTCCTTTCAGTGTCAGTAGGGCTAAGATTGACGGTTTTTAGGGTTCCGTACCTCAAAAGGAAAAAACAGACCCATTATAGGATCACTCGTGTTTCTGTCTGTCTGTCCGTCTGTCACAGCCCATTTCCACGGAAACTACTGGACCAATTAAGTTGAAATTTGGTACACATATGTAAATTAGTGTCCCAAAGGCGGACATGTAACGTAAATAAATGAATTTTAAGCACGGTGGCACACTGTTGGGGGGTAAATGAGAAAATTAAAAAATAAAGTTTTTTAAACTATATCGTGTTACATATGAAATGAAAGAGCTTATTGTGAGACTTTCAAATATATTTTTTTTTATAATTTTAAAATAAACAGTTTACAAGTAATTTAACAAAATAGGAAAAGAATAACCATCCCCCCCTTTATCTCCGAAACTACTGGGTCTAAAATTTTGCAAAAAAATACATAAAATAGGTTTTTATCTATAGATTACAGGAAATTCTATTAGAAATATGCAGTCAAGCGTGAGTCGGACTAATTACTTAGTTTTTGATCCGACCCCTACGGATTTTTTAAACGCAATTCACTCGCGTTTCTCATATACTTACAAATACATTGTTAAAAATTAAGTAATGTACGGAACTCTTAGAACGCGAGACCGACTCGCACTTGACCGGTTTTTATAATCTGTCATCATGTCTGTCACGTTCTAACAAGTGAGTAAGTGCGAAAGTGACGCACGACATGACGACTGATAAAAATGCAATCATGATGCAGGTGTGTTGTATAACGGTCAGCGGTGACATGTCGTTGTCAGTGTGACGTGGGTCTCATGACATTTTAGGGTCAAACAGAAAACTGTGTTACGTCTTTCCTGTAGACATACACAAGAGTTAAGGGCTATAAAGGTTAATTTTCTTATTTAACCCTTATCCACGTGAAAAGGTCCTCCTTTTATTTAGAGAACTATGATAATATAATTACTTACATGCCTACAAGCTGTTAACTATTGCCCACAGGAGAGAATGATGTACAGTTCGCGCGAACACTCTATAGTTTTCTCTCCTGTGGGCAATAGTTAACAGCTTGTGGGCATGTAAGTAATGATTTTATCATAGTTCTCTAACTAAAAGGAGGGCCTTTTCACGTGGATAAGGGTTAATTAAGAAAATTAACCTTTATAGCCCTTAACTCTTATGTATGTCTACAGGAAAGATGTAACACAGTTTTCTGTTTGACCCTTTTGGTAGGGGTAGGGGACAAGATTCATCACACACATGACCATGCTTTTAAATGTAAAAATACGCGTCTGTCTGTTTGTGTGTATGTTCGGGATAAACTCAAAAACTAACGGATATTCATGCGGTTTTCACATATCAATAGAGTGATTCTTGAGGTTTAAGTGTATAATTTGTTAATGTTGTGTAACCAGTGCCAAGCTGGGTCGCTAGTATTAGATACGTACACGCGTATTCGGGAAACGAGATAATAACAAGATCTAGAAACGATATAGAGATCAACTAGATTTACATTAGATATCGACTAGATATGACTTGGATATCTAAGTCATAACTTGTCGAAATCGTTCAAGAGGGCCTCCAGAATCGCGGAAACGTCAAATTTGACATATCTATCTTACAAATATATTTAAATTATCCATATCGTAACTTGTTGAGGTCTAGTAGAGATCTAATACATTTTCAGAATCGAGCCGTTATAGTCTCTTTGAAGCCAAAGCCAAAATTTTGTTACTCAATGCGCATGATTCGGGCCGCGGCAGATAATCGCAGATTATCTCCGTTAATGTCATATCCGTTACTAAAGCGCCATTCTTACGTTAAAATAATAATCTTGTTGTTATACTAGCGACCCGCCCCGACTTCGCACGGTTTAACAAATTATACATCTTCCTCAAGAATCACTCTATTGATAGGTGAAAATCGCATGAAAATACGTTCCGTATAGTTTTTGAGTTTATCGCGAACAAACATACAAACACACACACAGACGCGGCAGAGGACTTTCGGCGCGATTCGGGAAATGAATTAGACATTCACTAGATATGAAATAGTAATGATATGTGACGTTCCAAGAAAAAGGTACCCTATGACGGTCGGCGCTTAAACGCTATTATTAAAGCCGCTCCAGTATTATTGCGGCCATAAGGTACCTTTTTCCGTGGAACGTCACATATCGTTATCGTTACTATTTCATATCTAGTGAATGTCTAATTCATTTCCCGAATCGCGCCGTTTGTTTTATATGGTGTAGTGACATTTCTCAGTACGTAAAGCTCAGATTTATAAATTATGAACTGTCGGCATCAAATAGATGGTGACAGACAAAGTGGCCAAATATATCGTAACACGTCTTTGTTACCTAAGAAATAAAAATAAATAAATATTAGGAGACATCTTACACAGATCAACTTAGCCCCAAACTAAGCAAAGCTTGTATTATGGGTACTAGGCGACGATATACATACGTATACATAGAAAACACCCATGACTCAAGAACAAATATCTGTGTTCATCAATAATCACACAAATAAACACCCGTAGCGGGATTCGAACCCAGGACCATCGGCTTAACAGGCAGGGTCACTCCCCGCTAGACCAGACCGGTGTAAACTAAATTACAAATCAATATCAAATCATTGTAAGGCCATTGTCATTTTAAAATACTCCCTGCTTCGCATTGTTCTTTATATGTTTTAGTACGTTTACGTTAGTAATGTTTTATTTCTTATTTTATAAGTTTAAGGGTCCACTGAAAATCAGCGTCGTTGCACTAAGTGCTCCGACATATGCTGAGTGGTATCCTCTTTGGGACAACCAATTGCATAACTATATCACATGCTTGTCATCTACTAATTGTATTAGTGTTGTTTCAAATAAATTATTTTCATTCATTCATTCATTTAAATCAAAGTAACATTTAGAAGTTTGAAAGCAGCTTAGCCCCTATCTTATCTAAACGTGTTATGCATTATGCAACCAATAAGGTGACAAGTATGTTTTTATTTTGACAAGTCCACACACAAGGCTAGAAACCTTGCATGCAATAGTTCAAGTTTTATTTTACAAAAATAGCGTTAACAAAGATAAGTGGCGCTGGTTATCCCATAATATTCATATAATAACTTCTAAATTTCGCCATACACCGCTCAAAGCTCGGCATATCCTTATCTGAGGTCAACGACCGATCTATTGCGTTCCAAGTTCGAAATTTCACTCTCGATGCGCCGACGCATGCCGGAATGTTAATTAATTTATTTGCTATCGCCTTTCCTAAGTTGCGACGGTTCTCACGCTCAAGAAACATATATGTATGTACAATTAGACACATTATTTTAACCTTTTAACCGCCGTAGACTCATTTCGCCGCGGTCTGATAAATAATAATAATAATAATAAGCCCGCAGGGCAGCTTGTGGCGAGCTGTTGGGGAGTAACGACCCCACGGACCCGAGTGCTCCCGAGAGTCGGTCAGGGTCTCCGTCTCCGGCGTGTCTTCGTCGGTCGGAGTGGACCCCAAGGGGACCTGCAGGACTCTCAGCTCTGGCTTGCCTTCATTGGCCGTCCAGAGAGGAGTCGCTAGAGCTATATGCTCCAGGGGTGGAAGTGAAAGATGCATAAGACGCGAGTTGGCACAGTGGCTGTTAACAGTCACTGGGTAGAAAGCGGCGCACACCTCTCGACACCCCTGAGCCGCTCACACCGATGTTGCTCCTGGTCGTCTTCGCGACGGCAGTTTCAGGGGCCCATCTAGTCAGCGGCGAGTCACCGCCTGCCTCGATGACGGTGTTAACATTGTTATGGCAGGTGTCCGGACCTCTTTTACAATAGCCCAGTCTCATTGTCCACCCAAACATCAATCCATAGACCGGAATACTGTTCACTTTTTCTACAATAGTCCCAATGCCTGCTGCGACCGGTTCATGGGTGTCTATTGTTGCGCCTGTGAACGGGTTCCAGCAGGCGTTCTACATGACATTAAAACTCTCCAAGGGGCCTCTACGTGTTGGATCTATATCCCCACGCAAGCCTATCAAAAGACCGGGATTTATAGGCCCGTGAATTCCAAAATGGAGAAACAAATAATAATAATAAGCCCGCGGGGGCAGCTTGTGGCGAGCTGACGGTGAGTGGCGACACCGCGGACCCCTATTCCAGAGGGCCCTGTCATCTGGCCCTCGCCTCTGTGCTTGCCTTGATTGGCCGGCCAGAGTGGAGTCGCAAGAGCGGGACCTATGCTCCAGGTTGGAAGTGTAAAATGTCTTAACGCCGGCGGCCTGCTGAACGGATCACCGGGATCTGGCTACCGCAGACTCACCTCTCGACAACCTTACAGCCGCTCCGAAGTGTTGCCCTATTGTCGCACTGTGCGTGCGGCCGTTGTAGGGCCCACTAAATGAGTAGGCGAGTCACCACCTGTCTTACACAATTTTGAGACTGATTGTCACGGCAGGTGTCCGCTAGTCTCTCCCATAACCCATTATCCAGTCCATCCAACTTTCAAATCTATAGCCCAAGACCTTAGTTCCCATCGCAGCACAAAAGTGCTGCACTGCAATAGTCTTTGCACCTGGCGGGGACCATCTCCGGATGTATCACATTGTGCGTTCGGGGATGGTATCCGCCACGTGTATCCCTTGCTTTTAGATTAAAGTGTCTTAAAGGGCCTCTGCGCTGTTGGCTTCGGCCCCACGTACGCCTCCCAAAGGTCCGGGACCCCATGGTCCCGAGATATGGAAAAGACATACAAATAATAATAATAATAATAAGCCCGCAGGGCAGCTTGTGGCGAGCTGTTGGGGAGTAACGACCCCACGGACCCGAGTGCTCCCGAGAGTCGGTCAGGGTCTCCGTCTCCGGCGTGTCTTCATCGGTCGGAGTGGACCCCAAGGGGACCCGCAGGACTCTCAGCTCTGGCTTGCCTTAATTGGCCGTCCAGAGAGGAGTCGTTAGAGCTATATGCTCCAGGGGTGGAAGTGAAAGATGCATAAGACGCGAGTTGGCACAGTGGCTGGTAACAGCCACTGGGTAGAAAGCGGCGCACACCTCTCGACACCCCTGAGCCGCTCACACCGATGTTGCTCCTGGTCGTCTTCGCGACGGCAGTTTCAGGGGCCCATCTAGTCAGCGGCAAGTCACCACCTGCCTCGATAACGTGTTTTAGCATTGTTATGGCAGGTGTCCGGACTTTTCTACAATAGCCCAGTGTCATTGTCCATCCAAACTTCAATCCATAGACCGGTATACTATTCACTTTTTCTACAATAGTCCCAATGCCTGCTGCGACCGGTTCATAGGTGTTTATTGTTGCGCCTGTGAACGGGTTCCAGCAGGCGTTCTACATGACATTAAAGCTCTCCAAGGGGCCTCTACGTGTTGGATCTATATCCCCACGCAAGCCTATCAAAAGACCGGGATTTGTAGGCCCGTGAATTCCAAAATGGAGAAACAAAATAATAATAAATAATAATAAATATTACAGGACATTTTTTACACAAATTGACTGAGCCCCACGGTAAGCTCAAGAAGGCTTGTGTTGTGGGTACTCAGACAACGTTATATATAATATACAAGTACTTAAATACATAGAAAACACCCATGACTCAGGAACAAATATATGTATCATCATACAAATAAATGCCCTTACTGGGATTCGAACCCAGGACCATCGGCTTCGCAGGCAGGGTCACTACCCACTAGGTCAGATCGGTCGTCAAAATAAATAAAACTAAACTTCGTGTAACTTCGTATCGCCGGCGACACGAGTAGGTACCTACGATCGATGAAAAGTTATATGGCGGTTAAAAGGTTAAAGAATTAAGCAAGTTCCAAGAGTACCTTAAAATAAAAAGAGCCAATACTTTTTTTCGGGACAACGGTCCTGTCCCTCTAACCAACTCAGCTATCGAGACTTACTCGACCCTCGGTGAATTTTTCGTCGTTTCTCTTTTTTTTTACTAAGCCTTTGGGTGTTCCGAAAGACTGCAAATTCCAATTTTGCTTGATCAGGTGAATAATAATTATTTTTTTTATTAAGAAAGGTACAATATTTAATTTGTTTTCATTAAAAAAATGTAACTGTAGAAGTGTAGAAGATCGCATAAATCTAAAATAAATATAACTTTTGTCGGCGTTAAATGTTACGATTTTCACTTGTCCCAAAAAGCTTACACGCATTATGAAACACAGAACTTACGCTTTTTGAAACCGGTCTTGAATCGACTCTTGCGCAACTGGCAAACAGCTCCTTATTTAGTGAAAGGACGTAGTATTAATTAGACTTGTGCTATTAAGACGATATTTCGTAAAAAAAATGCTGCAGGTAGAGTAAATCAATTTTGAAACCTATTTTTCCAGATAAGTTGGAGACGTGTTGGAGGCTATTATAGGTACCTACCAATTTTTTTCTTCGACCTCAAAATCTTAACCGTGAATATGGGCCCGATTCGGATTTTGAAATAGATATCTTTTAGACATCACCAAGATACGATAACGATATGTTTAAGATCTAACCTGTCAAATTTGACATTTGCGCGATTCTGGAGATACTCTTGAACGATTTCCACAGGATATGACTTAGAGATCCAATTCACATCTAATAGATATCTTACTCTATCTAACGTAAAAGTGACATTGGTTGCCCGAATTGCGCTGCACAAGAGAACTAGTTGAGTCTAGTTGATATCTAAACTATAACGTATCTAGAATGGATCTAGTACGTGCCGCCTCTTGTGAATATCTTGAAGTTCGAATACGGCAGTATCAGTTGTACGTACATGTTAGGTACCTTAATACGTTATTAATGTGAAATCCCTAGATATTGTATAGTGTTTTTGTTTTTCTCTTTACTTTGTATTTTATTTTCTCTCGTGTAATAGACCGGGAGATAGTGACACATTTTACTGGGTCATTTGTACCAGTATGGCGGTTCGTCAGGGGTCTAAGCACGTAATGAAGGAAAGAAAAATGATGGTCATAGCGCTGGTACCGGCGGCCCAATCGCGTGGGTGTTAGTCGAACGTGTCGGATAAAATACGAGTGTCGAACGATTTGTTCCACAAAAATCCTCGTATTTTCCGATAGTCCATAAAAAAGAAGTAGGCGGTAGCGTAATGCCATACTTCTCCGGTGTGACCAAGGCCTGTTCACTTCCTAAGAAAGTTATGTCCCCAAATAATTGCGCATGTGTGCGCCTGAAACTTCTATGTGTGCGTTGGCCTCCGAGAAAAAGTTGCGAGTAATAAAAATAAAAACATTTTTCTGCAGCAACATTGCTCCCAACTCTGATTTAAATTATCACGAATTTTATACATAATTAATCATAAAACGGGACTTAAACCGCTTAAAACTTAATTACACGCGATTAAGTTTTATAATGAATATTTGCTTCCAACTGTCTTTATCAATATTCATAAAATATATGGAGGGTAGGTACGTCTACCCACCATAATAAAAAAATATATTTGTCAATGACTCTGTCCAACCGCTGTGGTTAAAGTTCATAACGAAAATTTTATTTATTAAATCTTTAAATAATAAATACAACGTAGCGGTACAACCACTTAAGACTGTAAGTCTGTACCTACATAGATTACAGCAATGCACATAGAAAATGTGCTAAATGCGGAGCAACGGCTGTTGAAGCAGCCAGAGTGAAATTTATACAGCTTTAGTGGGTTCAGAAGGAACCGAGTCATAACGCATCTGGAAAGCGTATTAATTAACCGTGAAGAAATGTATGAATGAATACAAGTTAGAAATCTGTGTAAAATTCCGTGTGTAAAGTGTAGTGTATCTGTGTGTAAAGTGTAATAGGTAGGCATGCCTAATGTTATTTGTATAATACTGAAAACTTTGTGAATGCGCTTTATTAATGTCTATTTTTATTAAGTTGTCAGGGTTTAATTTTCAGTGTATATGTGTATATAGTGTGTGTAGTGTATGTGTGTGTCTATATGTAAAACATAATACAATGTTATAAACATAAATATGCCTTTTATTTAAATCAATAGATAATACCACAAACAAGGGGTAATATTTGCAACTTTCATATATTTCGTGATATGAAGATAACAAATATGTTTATCAACATAATTACTATATACCTATAATACCAATACCCGCCAGGCCAAACCGGTTGTCAACTTTAGTTCCATTGGTACACATCGAGGGCGCCAGTAGTATAAACGTATAAACGGTTGGGGACATTTTTTTGTATGGAGTTACCGTTCTTCTCCTAGTGAGTATTATATTTATTATATTCTTTGGGTGTGACTTACAGCCCGCCATACTGAGGCGAACACATTAATTAAAAAAAAACAATTCAACCATTTGTGCCAAGCTAATTTTTGCACAGGTGATCATCGTCGAGCAGCCATTCATGGACATCACCATGCCATACTCTTCGGACGGTTCCAAATGGCCGCCATACCGCCCATAAGGGAGTTAATTTTTTTTTTTTTGCTAAACGATTTGTACCATCTTGTAATTTTTTTTCAAGACTTTCTGTGTGATCATAAATGGAAATCTCATAATGCCATACCTGTAGGAGGTGGCAAATGTGTACAATTTTTTTTTTTATTTCAAGTATGGTGCCCCTTTTTCTCCCTATTAGAAGTATGGCAAATATAATAATGGTCACATTGCATCATATAATTTCCAAAAATCCAAATGCCATACTGGTACAAATCGTCAAAAATTGTTTTTTGTTTTAAGTCTTGGCTTAAGTCTCACAGTCGTCCGCCCCGTAGTTATAATCTGAAATATTTTTTTTTAGGTATAATTGTATCCAAACAAACAGAATATGATGATGCCATGCTGTAAAAAATTATTTTACGTATACATAGTCGTATTTTTGAAACGTGTCGATTAAATAAGTTTTTCAAGTATGGCAGCACTTTTTCCCCCTACTATAAGTATGCCAATTATAATAACGGTCACATTTTATCAAATACTTTCCAAAAATTTAAATGCAATACTGGTACAAATCGTTTAGCAATAAAAACAAAATTAACTCCTTTGCGGCGGTATGGCGGCCATTTGGAACCATCCGAAAAGTATGGCATGGTGATGTCCATGAATGGCTGCTCGACGATGATCACCTGTGCAAAAATTAGCTTGGCACAAATGATTGACTTGTTTATTTTTAATTAATGTGTTCGCCTCAATATGGCGGGCTGTAAGTCACAACGGAGAAGTATGGCATTACGCTACCGTCTACTTCTTTTTTATGGACTATCGAAAAATACGAGGATTTTTGTGGAACAAATCGTTCGACACTCGTATTTTATCCGACACGTTCGACTAACGACCACGCGATTGGGCCGCCGGTACCAGCGCTATGACCATCATTTTTATTTCGTTCATTACGTGCTTAGACCCCTGACGAACCGCCATACTGGTACAAATGACCCAGTAAAATGTGTCACTATCTCCCAACTATCTCCCGGTCTATAACGAATACCCAATCGTTTAGGATTTTTAAAAATTGCACTTACCTAATAATTTTTTGACCCAGAAACTAGCAATGACTGATTTTTTTGGTTAATGAACTCCTCATAAGGATAAGTTCGCCTTTGTACTACTTACCTACTTACTAATTGTATCTCATTGTTAACATGTATTTTTGTACAATAGTTTACTATTGCTACTATTTCTTTATTGCATGTGTCCCCACCCTACCACACCACCACCCAAATAAATAAATAAAAAATCAAAGAAGGTCTAAGTTATTATTTGTATTGTTACAGAGCCGGTGCCTGGAGTGTCAAGTCGCACGCGCATGGGAGAAGCAACGAGGTTAGTTATTGCAATAATTATCATAACTGGATATGATTTAAATTTCCTAGTTGAATCTACTCTGAAATCATCATTCTTCTTCATCATTCTTGTATCGACACCGACTACACCAAAATCAAGGCTATAAGGGTAACATTCCATTTCTGACCGCAGCTGCACTACTAGTACGAACGCGTCGGTGTTATTGTCAATTTCCATAGTAAAATAAACAGTAGTGCAGCTGTCGTTGGAAATGGACTGTAACCTTAAGAGTCAAGCAAATTATCTTTCTCCCGTACTTTGTCTTCAAGTTTACTTCTCGGAATTTTCAATACCCTCGATTTTTTTATATTATACACCTAGTAGGCAAACGAGCAGACAGTGATCTGTCTGATGGTAAGCAAATACCATCGTCCATGGGCACCCGCTACACCAGAGTTTGAAGGACTTATAATCTAACTCATAAAAGTGCATGGCGAATTTAGCAATGAATTCAGTTATAATTTCTCTAGATGCTGTTCTATTGCTTATTTTTTGAAATTATACCTAAACCGTCCAAAAAACTAGCAAAATCTCACACATCTACATCAATTTACACAACGCAACGGGGACATTTGAGCCAGGTACGATGTACGATTCGTGGCGGTTATATTGTTTAACTTAGATTTTATAATGACGAAGCCTGCTGCGGATATCATCCTTGGTATGTTTGGGACGAAGCATGTTGCTGATTTGCATTTGCAGCCACCGGACAAAGCCTGCGTTGCGGATTTTTTACATGTAACTGGAGTATTTTTTAACATTAAAATATATGGATCTTAAACTAAAAATAATTACACAACTGCTTGTATTACTCTTCACTCCAATTGCTGACCCATCTCATCCATCGCCAATTTCACATTCAATCTAGATCACATACGTACAACCTGTATCGTGGGACCATACCTACCTCAACAGACAACGGTTCTAACTTTATAGGCGCTAAGTACTACTTAAGACTTTGTCGTACTAAGAGGGAACGTAAGTGCTGGGAACCGCCTCTATTGTTTAGCTCGTATGTGTCTTGTGAAACTTATTGCGTAAGGTCATTGCAAATGGAAATAAAGGAGTCGAACGGAATTGCTTTGTTGTCTAAAATATGGGGAACACATCCCTACAAGTACCTATTCAAAATGTTTAAATACAAGATTTCGAATATGGTTCGCGCGGGCCGACTCTGTTGCGTATTGTTAGGTATTAACGCTCTTTGTAGGTATATCTACATCAGTGGTGCCAACTTGGTATAAATGATGCCAGCTCTGATCTGGCATATTTTCCCTCGCTTTGGCACCAACATTTTTCATTTAGCATCTGGCATATTTTTTAGGATAATTTAGTCTAAGCCAAGTTTGCACCAACTTGGCAGCAACAATATGCGCCATCGCCGTATGTGGTTCATATTTTCATATGAATTTTGACTTTTGTGGACGGATGGACGTCGACGGACTACATATTATAAAGTTCGTTGAGCAGATCTAGTAGAAAAAGGCGGCAAATTTGAAAAATGTATGTGTTTTAACTGTTTTAAGTGTCTAATGTCAGGTGACATTTTAGCATTTTTTTAAGCATATATCAAAAACTTTGTCATAATTTTGGCATAATCTAGACATTAGTCTAGCATTTTTTCAAAATCCGAGTTGTCAACACTGATCTACATCACGTTTGTTTCTAATTCATTAATACTAAGAAAAATATCTATAAATTAACTTTTTGGTTGCCTATTGGACTATTCTGCTTATTATACTTATACACACGCAAAAATATATAACTTTTGGCATCCCACAAGGGAGCGTGATATATCCTATCCCCTTTCAAATCTACATCAACGTGACGGTAACCCCTTACCATCAGATAGGCCGTATTCTCTCTTGTTTTCCACTAATGGCTCCTCTACACGATGGGCCAATGCCAGCCACTCCAATAAGGGACGCAGCCATGCGGTAGAATGAGATAGCAATATCACTTGCTCCCTCTTACGCATAAATGCGTCCCTTGGAGTGGCCGGCGTTGGCCCATCGTGTAGAGGAGCCATAAGATGGCTGCCAGTCCTCAACTGTGCGTTTCTCCAAAAACTTCCCGAAGCGCATAACGAATCTGTGGAATGAACTGTCACCTGCTGTATTTCCGGACCAATACGACCTTCAAACCTTCAAAAGAGCGTACTTCCATCTCAAAGGCCGGCAGCGCACTTACAACTCCTATGGTGTTGCGGGTGTCCATAGGCGATAGTATTCGCTTACCATCAGGCGATTCGTCTGCTCGTTTGCCTCCAATATCATAAAAAAGTTGTACAAAAATTAATATTTTTGACTGAAAAATTATGTCATTACTAAATGGCTCGAAGACGCAGTTTATTATGATTGTACTTTTCTCCATTCTATTTCATCATAACAATCAATAAAGCTTATAAACATGCTGATATCATTAAAAAAACTTTAGCGTGGTCGTCATCAGATAAAAATGCTACTAAAATATTTTACTGTGATGTGTCAATCGATAGAGGTGACAGGCAATGGCTATGTCAACAGATGGCAGATCCATTTCCGACCGTTTATTTTTGTTGCGGACTTATCGCCGGGAGCGATCTGGTACCACTCAAGCATAGGATGATTGGAATAGTCGTGAATATATTGCGTGTGGTGCAAGGTACGGGAGATTTGCTTAAAAAAATATATTTTGTGGTATTTACATATTTTTTAAAGTACACAGCACATAGCACACATACATATATATGTAGATATAGTATACATACATATATATATATATATATATATGTAGGCACATGTAAACTATCACTATTTTTAAGCGTTTGTTTTGTATGAATGTAACCATGAAATACGTGTTTTTTGAATAAATTATGTTTATGTTATGTTTTTATGTTTAAAGTCAGTCAGACAGTCTTGATTTGTTACCAATTAGAAACCAGTCCTCTTTTGCAAAATGTTTCACTTCACATTATACATATTTTAGGTACAGTCGCTTTCAGATATATCGGAGCAACCGAGCTTTTCACAAAATGTCTGAACTAAGCTGTTTTGGTGACAGAACTCTAAGAAAAAGACTTCCGTATTTCCTAAATAATCTATCCGAGAATATTCGGCTTGAGAAAATAAGAAACAAAAACAAAAGCGCGTTAAAACTGTACCTACTACAAACACTTAATTGACAATTGCACGAGTGCAAGTGTCACTTCATGGAAATTGGCGATGTCATCGTCAATCTCCTTGATAAAATGAGTGACGGAGTTGAACGTTCCAATCGCGACATCAATTCAGTAGTGCATCGGCAGCATTGTGTTTTTTCAAGGTTGTTGATAGATACATTTTTAATTCGCACACTTCGTTTTATGATCGATATTAGTTTCACCTGTCCCGTTGTCGTTCTGTAATCAAATCTTGCAAGTTAAATTTGATCCACTTCCCGGTTTCCGATTGACCTGAAATTTTACATACATGTATAAATCGGATGACAATGCAATATTATGGTACCATCGAGCTGACCTGATGATGAAAAAAGAAGGTAGCCATAGAAACTCTGTGGTGAAACAACGCAACTTAATTGTGATAGGGGTTTTTAGAATTGTCTCGATGAGTATTAGTTGTCTGTCGTAAGAAAAGTACAGTCAGCGACAAAAGCTTGTACCAAAAATGAAATTTTTGCCTAAAACTTATTTCTGTTGCAATCGGTCGGTTGCAATTGCTCCATTTCCACGCGTAACCTAGAAACGCTTTTCGCCTGTCCCTCGCACCACGGCCCGGCGCACGCGCCGCCGTAATCTGGTCCATCGATCCCCTTTAATTGATCACTCACACCTGTCCTGCCGCGCACATTACTCTGTAACCCTATCTCTCGCCATATTTATAAGTTATAAGCTTAGTATCGGCTCGGAGCACGCGACTACCTTGTATAGTATTTATCATACGTATTAAATGTACCTACTATTTTTATAATATTTAACAATATTCAGTTTAAACCGCAATTAGTATAATAATATGTACTTCACTGTAAAACGTTGTACGATACATGTGCGAATAGGTGATTTAGAACTCGTGCTATTTAAAACACTCCCTTCGGTCTAGGGAATGCAAATCGGTTATTTTTTGTATGGAAATAATCGCGGTTTCGGTTAAAAACCGATTATAACCATACAAAAAATAACCGATTTGCATTTCCTACTTCGGTCGTGTTTTTAATTTTTCGCCACTCGTTACGAATTTCCTATTTTTTGCATATGTGTCGTAATGCATTATTACTACAGTCAAAAGTCAAATAGGCCAAACAGAGATGGTATTCAGCGAGTAATTTCAAAGTAATCATTGTAATCAACGAATGATTACTTTATCTTTATGGTCTTCATTGGCAGTTCCAATTCATTCCTGGTTTTAGGCTGAAAAGTTTAATTTTTCGTAAAGACGTCTATCATCTTTACCAAAAAGAATAGATAGTATAGACCCCTCTATACTCCTGTCATAGTAAATGTTGTAGTCACTGTAAATTAACTGCCATCTATCGACACACGGCTATATAACACAAAATAAACACGTATAAAATTACCAAAAAAATGAATATATATGGATAAATGAATTTATTATTTGTATATCATTTTGACCCATGTTCATTCACTGATATCCATGTGTTAAAATTGTTAAATATGAAACGGTGTCGTCACGCCATCTAGCCGAGAATAGGCTAAAGGTGTGTGCGCCATCTATCCGAGAATGACATTTTCTTGATTTCCGGGGCACGTTTTTTTCTTAGACTGTATTCATCGTATACGAAGTTACATATGTCTTTATCTGTACCAAATCGCTGACGTCTTCAAAATTCACGTCACGAAATCGTATGACAACATTTTAAAATAGAAACTTATGTAGCCCAATAAAACTAGGCTCACGTACTCTTTGGAAAGGGTTACTCGCTTTTACAAAAGGGCAATACTTCTTTACGAAGCCTTTGGTCGTTTTTCTAATACAACTTCATAGTCACTTAAGACGATTTGGTTTGACCCACGATATTTGATGTAATTCAGTTTTATTGACTAAGTATATTAAACGTAGCGTGAAGTAACAACATTTCCTAATTACTTTATGGTCAATATAAACCGAATTCAATTGAATAATGTTGAATTGGATGTTATCTCTATATAGATCTGTGGCAATCTTATCTATAATATTATATTGACTTTATGTTTTATTATAGCACATTCTTTCCAACCACCGCTAAAAAAGCCGCTCCTATACAATCGAAGTTACACTGAGAGAAAAATCATCACCAGGAATTAAAAAACAGTTCTGTACTGGGGGAAAAAATGAAGTTTTAGTAATAATTATGGACGTTTCACTATTTCTGTAAAGTTTATTTATAGAAACAAACAGCTCAGTAATCCCAAATATAATTTCAACAAACAGATAATAGAAATTGCAAGAACTAATAGAAATTGCAAAAGTCAATTTGTTCCTATTAGTTAACTCTCCTTGTCCCCGGATTAAGTTTATTTTTGTAATTCTAAGTGTGTTTTTGTTGTACTATTCTCTCAGTGTAGGCTCTCACTTTAAAACGACAAGCCAAAATAACATGAAACTTGACATAAATATTATATTTAGTAAACATATGTATATCCAGGTTTGGTAGTAGTTTTGTGGAATGAATGAACAAAAAAAATGTGGATTGAACTGTCGCTCGCGGTACTTCTGAACCGACACGACCATCAAACCTTCAAAAAAAGAGCATATAGGTACTCCCACGCCCTTACAGCTCCTTTGGCGTTGGCGACTTCAATTGTTTACTATCAGGCGATTCATCTGCTGGCTTCGGATACTACATCATGAAAAAAATTGTTTCACGTAGCCGTCCTATTTAGATTCTTCCTTTATATCATCTTAAACTATTTTTACTCTGCATTGTTGTCATAATGACACGTACAATTAATGGCATAAGTGCCTCACGAACGGCCATTAGCCAACAATATGCCGATGCCAGATACCAGTCCATTGTTCAAGAGCGCTGTCGGCGCCAAAAACGACGACGGACCACCGGCTAGCTAGACTATACTGGACTAAACTGTACCGTGGCCATCAGATATATCGGAGCGGCCAAGGTGTTCACTGTATCTGAACAAGCACTCTAACGCCTTGACAATAAGAGGCGTGCTCAGATATTTGTGAGCACCTTGGCCGCTCCGATATATCTGATGGCGACTGTACCGTGGCTTTGCTCGAGATACCTTCTAACGCCCAAAGGGTTTTTAAAAGTCTTCGTTTTAGTAGTAACTAGCGAACCGCCCCGGCTTCGCATGCACACAAAACCATCTTGGACGTCACCTCTGGGTACGCCTATGCCTGGCACTACTTTTCCCCAATTAAAACGCCCGGCAATGTTATTTTCGAATTAAATACATAATTAAGCTATTATATCACACCAAACTCATAGCTGTATAAATTGTACACCTTCAATTTATTTGACACCTCTCGCACCCACCGCTGAACAGCTGCCAGGCGCCCGGATTAATTAATTAATAAAATGATAGTAACTAGAGCGATTTCGTTGCTCTATACATTGCAAACCTATTTCCGTATCTAGGTCTTGGACCATTAACAAATTATACACCTAAAGCTTCCTCAAACCTAATTCAAAATTTGTTAGTACTGCTGAGTACAAGAAATAAATCGTAATTACTGTCTAAAGTATCTCACATTAACCATAAAAAAATAACGACCGGTCATCTCATGATGACAAACAAATGCATTGCTAATGTTATGTAAAACGCTACATTAACTTACATCATAAAAAGTATATAAAATGTCAGTCACAACTAAATTGCACATCATGGATCAAAACTACTACTTTTTAGGGTTCCGTACCCAAAGGGTAAAAATGGGACCCTTTTACTAAGACTCCGCTGCCGTCTGTCTGTCACCATGCTGTATCTCATGAACCATGATAACTAGGTAGTTGAAATTTTCACAGAAACAACAAATACTAAAAACAAAATCCCATGCAACAAACGTGATTTTTTGCCTTTTTGTGCGTAATGGTACGGAACCCTTCGTGCGCGAGTCTCGCACTTGCTTGGTTTTTTATTCGAAATGACTATCGGTTGCTCAAACTCATTCATAAAGAACAGGCAAAACCTAACATGCC
Organism: Cydia fagiglandana; assembly: GCF_963556715.1. Classification (NCBI taxonomy): domain Eukaryota; kingdom Metazoa; phylum Arthropoda; class Insecta; order Lepidoptera; family Tortricidae; genus Cydia; species Cydia fagiglandana. Next base: position 1,928,424 of record NC_085934.1, on the reverse strand, counting down.
AACAACATACACTTGATTGCAATTTAATCGGTTAAATATTGGCCTCACACTTTCATCATGTATTGCATATTGTAGCATAACCAGTATTCTTTGGTCTCTTCCTTATACTTGTTTCATTGATATTTGTTCCCAACTTTCCTGGATCATTTCGTCCTTAAAGTTCTAGATATAATGGTTTTGAATATGCGTTTTGTTTAAGTCTTGCATCGTCACTGATTCTTTTATCTCCGAGCGAAATTGATCTTTATTCATACGAGTTTAAAGATACTTTTGATTTGAAGTTTCTTTGTGTTGTTTTAATCGTTGCTGCAGTGAGTAATCGATTTCTTTTATAAGGGATTACACTTGAGTTCATTTTAATTATCTTCTCAATTATTGGTATAAATGCTCGATGTGTATTGTGTGGTATAATACTGAAATGACTTGCATTTCGCGCATACGTTAACTCATAATTAAAGCTAATATAGTAGAAGGTTGTTTTTCATAATCTTAATTACTTTTTGTATTACGTGTGATCTTTCCCTCGCCACTTGTCCTTAAACCTCGCGAACATAGCTTAAAACTGAATAAAATATCATCACTAATTTGAAAAATTGCCAGAAAAGTTATGTATGTACATAATTATCGAATCTGTTTAAAAAAAAAACACGAGTATCTATTAAAATGCTCTCTGGTTAGGACATAATACCCGGACATACGATATTTTAATACCGGAATTGTAGTATCGTAATTCTGGTATACCTACCTATTAGAATCGTTTAGTTTCATGTATAAGTAGACGGCCGTTAGTACATAAAATGCATAGATTATTTTAGCAAATTGTAAATGTGTGACAAAATATGAAAAACAAATTGTTTTCATTGAGCGTTTAACATATAGGTCAGGAAATGAATGCTCAAAAAACGTATATTTTATATAATATTTTATCCAAAAAAAATTTAAAATAATGGTCATCTTCAATTCCGGTATTGAGTGCCAATATCGAATTTCAATACCGGTATTGAAAACTGTCCGATATTGCATGCCCTAATCAAGATATACATATAGGCTACAAAGCTGACCAATTAAATAAGCGTAGGTACTCGTATTTTTCATTAGGCTAGTAAAAACAGTCAAATAAGTCTAACAATTAAAACCAACCCCATAATCCATATAATTATTTACAGTAATTGTAACAACATTCTCACAAGACTAGTTACGCCGTCAGCTTTACGTGTAATGTCACATTCAGAACAATTACCGAGTTCCCATTATATATAACTAGTATTACCCATTGTTTAACAACGATTATACTCTATTTGTATAATTATGTTGTTTATTTTAAAATTTGTAATGAACGTTGATAAGCTTGTTTTCAAATAATGATATGAGTTTTACATGTGGTTATTATTTTTTAGACGGTGAAGGAAAATAGAAAAAAACCTGACAATTGCGAGTCGGACTAGGGTTCCGTACTTTTTAGTATTTGTTGTTATAGCAGCTCACGGTTCACGATTCATGACAGGTACAGCCTGGTGACAGACAGATGGACAGACGGACAGTGGACTGTGGGGTCTTAGTAGTGGGTCCCGTTTTTACCCTTTTCGGTACCGAACCCTAAAAATAAAGGAAATACTGCCTATTATATAAATATGGGATTTTGGGGTTGATATTATATTTGATAAAAATGTTACATGGAACATGTTACATTAAAAGGTAATAAGTATTTATTCACAGACCTCCCATTATTTTGTTGCCATTTTTTCTTACACAACGCAACTCACAATTACAAGGAAACACAAGTAAAAACCTAACTGGCGTATTAGAACATCAAGATATTCACAAGAAACGACACGTATTATTAGATCCATTCTAGATACGTTATAGTTTTGATATCAACTAGTTTTCTTTTGCAGCGCAATTCGGGGAACCAATGTCACTTTTACGTTACGCTACGTCTTACGTAGGCGAACAATGCGCGAACGCGGCGCGGCGCGGCGCGGCGAAAGCGGCCGCCGCCGCGCCGCGCCGCGCCGCGCCGCCTGACATTCGCGTGCAAATCGCGCCTCACCGCGTTCGCAACGAGATCGCTTACGTAGGACACTTCTATGGGCATCAAAGGATTGATTTCGCCGCGCCGCGCCGCGCCGCGTTCGCGCGTTGTTCGCCTACGTAAGACGTAGCGTTAGATAGAGTAAGATATCTATTAGATGTGAATTGGATCTCTAAGTCATATCCTGTGAGAATCGTTCAAGAGTATCCTTAAAATCGCGCAAATGTCAAATTACAGGGTCGATCTTAAACATATCGTTATCGTATCTTGGTGATGTCTAAAAGATGTCTAATAGATGTCTAGATTTCAAAATCCGAATCAGGCCCTAAGTCGCCAGGCCATTCATTACAATCTGTCAGTCATGTGTTGCGCACTTTCCGCCACATATCGAGTTGCAGTACACTGCAGTTGCAGTTGCAACGTCCGGTGAGGCAACCCGGGAAACTGGCGGGTGTGTGTCATTTAGCTAGTTTGCGATTAGGTGTGGTGTGCCATACATACATATATGATATGATAGAAGGTGCCCCATAATTTGACATATTTTTAGGGTTTTGTACCCAAAGGGTAAAACGGGACCCTATTACTAAGACTTCGCTGTCCGTCCGTCCGTCCGTCCGTCCATCCGTCCGTCCGTCCGTCTGTCTGTCACCGGGCTGTATCTCACGAACCGTGATAGCTAGACAGTTGAAATTTTCACAGATGATGTATTAATGTTGCCGCTATAACAACAAAAACTAATAACAGAATAAAATAAAGATTTGAATGGGGCTCCCATACAACAAACGTGATTTTTGACCAAAGTTAAGCAACGTCAGGAGTGGTCAGTACTTGGATGGGTGACCGTTTCTTTTTTTGCTTTTTTTTTTGTTTTTTTTTGCATTATGGTACGGAGCCCTTCGTGCGCGAGTCCAACTCGCACTTGCCCGGTTTTTTTTTAAATCATACGACAATTTACCGGTTCCATCATGATGGTAAATTTTCAGCATTTTGTAAGGTTATCTTATAGATGGGTTAGGTTTGTATTATTGGCATTTCTGAAAAGTGCGGGCAAACAATACCAGTACATTATGACATAAAACAGTATGGGAAAAAATAGATAACCCTTGGTTTAACTCAAATGACAATAATCTGAAAACAAAATTAATGATAAAAAGCTCACATAATCTCATTTTTGAAATGCTGTTACCTATTTTATGAAGGTAGGTACAATGGTCCCAAAAACACCATATAGTACCGATTCTCACGACGTAATTCCTGTAATCTTCAAATATATAATAGTCATGATACACACCTGTTATTTGGTTGAAGTCAACGCACTATGATGCAACGCTAACCTGCTGAGATCATCCAATAATTACATTAATTATTACAATAATATCAAGAATTCATGAGCAATCTAATACGATGATGAAAGTCATTTGGTTATAAATAATTATAACTTAAGTTATAAATTATATAGCTATGATGGCTGTGTAATGTAGTTTATATAATTATCTTGAATGTATAGCGAAATAAGTTGGCGTGAAATCAGTTTGTTGCGTTAAATTTATGATTGATTAAATTAAACTGTAACATCGAATACATAATCGTAGCGAATAGTTACAAAATACCAGTTACTTACTAATTAATTAATGAACAACACAAACACCATGTTAAAGGCATAGACTTATAATATATAAAGACGGTGTCTCAGCGAGCTGTCACTGTTGCCACTTTTGTTTAGTGTACGATTAACAATGAGGCCCACGTTGCTGTAGCCATGTCGATAAAGTCATATCGATAAACTATCGACATTTCTTGCAATTTTAATTTTACTTCAAAGGCTTAACGATACCTAAAATGACCAAAAACGCTTTTATTCTTTATTGTGGTTATCAGATCACAATTTTATAGTCACGCCCCAGCAGGGAACCAAGGGAAAGTTCAGATATTTAATTAAAATACATAAATACCTCCTAAAATAGGTGTTCCGCAATAATTGAATTATATTGTTATATTATAATATATTCATTATCCATTAGCATTTCAATTATGTTTATGTTTAACGAAGATATTGAAGCTTCAATTAATCGCTATTTCGTTCCGCTGTGTAGCGTTTATCGATATATAACATGATTAAAATCGACTTTTGACATCCCTAAAAGAGCACACATATACGCTTTTACGCACACATACACAGCCTGGGCGCATCAAGAAAGGCAACACTTGATTTGAAGTCCACCTTGTCAACAGTATGGTTGTCCTTTTTTGACAAACGGCATTTTAAAAGAGCGAGGAGAGAGAAATGATACTAGTTGCTGCGTCGTGAAAGAGAACAGAAAACGTTGGGCCCTTGGTTAAAGGGCTACCACTATCTAAATATTGAAAATCATTATCTGGCAATAAACAGGCAGTTATTCGGTTATTCCATGTTGGGATAGTGGCCTTCAGAATCTAATGAAGGTATCCTGGAGAAATCTCTTCAAATATATTGATTTGGATTTTTATAGATGTAGATGTCAAGACCGCTAAGCTAAACTGGGGCTGGGCTGGACATATCTGCCGGATGCACTCAGAAAGGTGGGCCAAAATGGGTGGGATCCACGGAATACCATAGATGGTGCAGGCCGGGGTCAGGCGTGGCTCACTCCGCGATTTCATCGCTTTGCTACAGGTAGCTAAAAGTACATCCGTTCCAGACCAATTTTGTTGGCTATCCATAAGCCGCACGTGGCGCTGTCGCCACCTAGCGGCCATATCTGTCCAGATCGTAACAGACGCGTTTTGTTAGAGAGTGAGTCTTCTGTACCTAGTACTATTATTTATTCTGTGCCAAGGTGCAGGCCGACGAAGAGATAGCGGGACGACTTGGACTGACTTGGACGAATTCTACCCGAATCGGTAGCATAATACACACGTTAAGCCTCCTCCAGACTATGCGCGTGAATCGCGGGCGAAGCCGCGAACGCAAGTGTGGCGTCGATTTCGCAGATTGTTCACGTCTTCGCGCCTTGTTCTCCGTTTTTTGTCGGTATTTCGGCCCGCGTCAAAGGAGACGCGAAGCGCGAACTTGCAAGACTCCACATTACACACTATTATGGCTCTTCTGTGGCCAGATAAATAGTAATTATATTATGATTATATTACATTAAGCAGCTATATTTTACGGTTTCACAAGAAATCAAAATGGAAAAACAGCTAAATCACGTATGATGCCATAGATAACTAACAGTTAAACTCGATCAGCTGATGCTTTTCCGCCATCTTGCCGCAAACCAAACTGCGAAATCGCCGTGAAGTGTGCGAGTGTGGAGTCATACATCAACTTCGCGATATGTTCGCTCCGCGACGTCGCGCCGCGATTCACGCACATAGTCTGGAGGCGGCTTTAGGGTCGAGGGGAGGCCAACCCAAACCCAGCAGTAGGACATGGTCATAAAAACATTTACTTACTCTTAAAAGTTCCACTGATTGAAGTGCAACTGCTGTCAATGAAGACCATAAAAAGATAACATGTTAGACTGTCTTACGAAGTCGGTTCGTTTTTTGTTAAAGATTATTATACATCGTAGGCGTCTGATGAATTCTCGTGTCGCCGCAAACCTTTCCCTTTTATTGGTTTCACTGTCCACAGATACAGATGTGGAGATAATTATGATTTATAGAGGAATTAAAGGAATGCGTCTGGGAATTATCGCGATGAGGACTTAGGGATAGTGGTTTTGATCCTAATTGATTACAAATACAAGACTTACAGCTTGGCAAAAAAAGAGTAGAAATTAAAAAGTGGCAAGACTGTAGTGTCGTCCCGTTCTCTTATATCAATTGATTTGAAAGGGACGACACTATAGTTCGTTTTTTTTAGCATTAGAAAGAACTCCACAGAAGCAATCATACAGTTTTTATCAGGCTCTTTAATTGTTAATAATTATTGAATTATCTTATGTAGCATGGTCAATACATATAATTTACTTCAAATTATTACCGCTAAAAGTGCCGGATTTGGAACCACAGGCTTACTTCTGCGAAGTTCTTTCTAATGCTAAAAAAAACGAACTATACAGTGTTGACACTTTTTAATTTCTACTCTTTTTTGCCAAGCTGTAGGTAAGTCAAAAAGATCTCAAGCTACCCGGCAATCCTTTATATGAAAATTAAGCGATTAGCAGAAAAGTGGTGTTGTAATAATTGTATTTGTAATTTGATGCAATTGAATAAATAAAATAAAGGTATCTACTTACAGTTACGTAGACTAGCTTGAAGTAAAGGTGCAAATACAAATGTGGTTTTATTATTTTAATTTCATAATTCCAGGGTCAGTTCATTATATTAAGTGATGGATTTCTTGCATACTCGAAAATTACTGTGCATAGGTACGTATATTAATTTATTTTTATACTTTATTGCACATAAAAAATAGTACAACATGCGGACTTAATTCCGGGTTACATATCAGAATACCGAAAATCGATTTACCTAACGTTGAATCACCTATGCTCGTTTCACCTATTTTTTTAAATACCTAATGATCAATTAACCTAAGCTCATAACACCTAATGAACGAATTACCTATTGCACGTTTCACCTACAATTGGTTTACCTAAGCTAAGAATACCTATGCTCGATTTACCTAAAGTTGAAACACCTAATACTCGAAATACCTAAAGCTAATATACGTAATACACGAAACAGCTAATGTTGATATACCTAATGCACGGAATACCTAAACTCGGTATACCTAATAATCGAATTGCCTAAAGTTAATATACCTACTGCACGAATTACCTAAAGTCGGTATACCTAATGATCGAATTACCTAAAGTTAACATACCTAATGAACGAAATACCTAAATTCAATACACCTAATGCACGAAATACCTGAAGTCGATGCACTTAATGAACGAAATATGTACCTAAAATCAAAAATATACCTAATTATTGTTTAGTAGGATATTATTAGGACATACAACATTTGGTATACATTTTTTAGCCAAATCATTCAATTGGCTTACTATTTTTTATTATAATATAAGGTCTAGTCATTTGCCAGAGTAGAGATAGGTGCGACGACGAGCAAAGCGAGGAGGAGCGTGTTAGGTTAACTGCGACCAAACAGTGCCAAAACCGACTTTTATTTCATCGTCATGATGTTAACTTACAAAAATTAAGTTTTTGATAAGATAACTAAATTTGTATTAGACTTACAAAATCATTCTAGTACCTAAAAAGTAAGTTGTTATCCAAACAAACAGTTTCTACTGTAAGGTTGGGAAATCATACGATTTATTGGGTGGAGTTGCCACTTGATCATTCGGCAAAATGATATGAATTCTGTACTAGGTATATAGACTTTAGGTATTCCGTGCATTAGGCATATCGACATTAGGTAATTCGTTTAGGAAGTATATCAACTTTAGGTATTTCGTGCGATAGGTTTAACAGTTTTAGGTATTTCGTCCATTAGGTAAATCAAGTTTAGGTACAACGTTCATTAGGTATATCAGCTTTAGGTGTGTCGTCTATTAGGTATATCAGGTATAGGTGATTCGTGCATTAGGTATAATAGCTTTAGGTGCAACATGCAGTAGGTAAAACGTGCATTAGGTATATCGTGCATTAGGTGTTTCGTCCATTAGGTTATTTGAGCTTAGGTATTATAAACTTAGGTCAGTCAATGTTTAGGTAAAATGATCGATAGGTAATTTAAAAATAGGTGAATCAAGCATAAGTAATTCAACATTAGGTAAATCAGTTTTCGGTATTCTGATATGTAACCGCTATAGGCATTTTCTACCAGTCAACCAAATAGGGCAAAACAGAAAAGCGTCAAGGTTTGAGCGAAGTAAAATATCTAGATTTTAAATACTACAATTATATAGACTTATATCAAAGTTAGTATACATGGATAAATTAAAATTACTTATGTAGATAAATGTTTTAAATAGGTAAATACCTATAGATAACATTACCGCAGATGTAATGCAGAAAATAATGTAAATATTGTAAAGGATTACGCACCAAATGATTCCACACTTCCCGGCACATTATCCCGATCACCGTGGGAACGCTTCCGACACGTTGAGCGTCATTTGATGACGGAACGCGTCATTTGAAGACGGAATGCGTCATTACCGAACTGACCAGTCATGCCATAGCGCACGGGGATGATTGCTATGTTAGATCAATTTGACGAAAGATGAGCCTTTACGCAGCCGCCGAATGGTAGGTAGTTGTATTAAGACGAAACAGGAGCTGAGTTTTAAATATTTTAGGTAAATATACCCGTCTCGCTAACGGAAGCTGCTCCTAAACCTAGTGTGATAAGGACAAGGCGAAAAATCCCGGGTAAAAATCTCAGAAATCGAGGTCTCGTACTCGACTGTTTCCTCCTCCAAAACTTAACCAATCCTAACCAAACTTGGAAATCTAAATGATTATGAAATTATCTGTGTCGGACCGTTTTGCTTTTTTTGACTTATTGATATCAGTTTTGAATACTACCCCTCTCATTACGGCATAGTCAATTAGGCCATTTGGGCCAGTTTTGAAGGGCTCTAGCGCCTTAAAAAACAAAAATATCAAAAAATGCAAAACGGTCCGACACAGATATTGACAATATTAATCTGTGTTGAAAAAATCATTGCTCTAGCATCAAAACCCATGGAGGGAATAATCGAGTACGTTTATATGGAGAAATGACCACTCCTGTTGGCTTTTAACGCAAAATAACTATACTAAACATCATAGGTATTTTGTAGCGTGATCGTTAATTATACTATCGCTAATAAAATGAGAGGGTAACTTCGATTGTATGGGGGCGCCTTTTTGGCGGCGGGTTCCTGTGGCTCTTAAATCAGACTGAATGTGTGAGAACTCGATTACCGAGGAGCATTGTAACCGCAACCGCGGGTTTGACTTCACGCTATTGCTTTGCTTTAGGGTGGTTACAGTGACAGGCATTTTTACGTCTCCCACACTACTAAGGAAAACTTAACTGCTATATTCACCACTATAGTCCGTTTTTAGGGTTCCGTAGCCAAATGGCAAAAAAACGGAACCCTTATAGATTCGTCATGTCTGTCTGTCTGTCTGTCTGTCTGTCTGTCTGTCCGTCCGTATGTCACAGCCACTTTTTTCCGAAACTATAAGCACTATACTGTTGAAACTTGGTAAGTAGATGTATTCTGTGAACCGCATTAAGATATTCATACAAAAATAGAAAAAAAATAGTAAATTTTTAGGGTTCCCCATACATAGAACTGAACCTCAAAAATTTTTTTTTCATCAAACCCATACGTGTGGGGTATCTATGGATAGGTCTTCAAAAATGATATTGAGTTTTCTAATATCATTTTCTTCTAAACTGAATAGTTTGCGCGAGAGACACTTCCAAAGTAGTAAAATGTGTGCCCCCCCCCCCCTGTAACTTCTAAACTAAGAGAATGATAAAACTAAAAAAAATATATGATGTACATTACCATGCAAACTTCCACCGAAAATTGGTTTGAACAAGATTTGGTAAGTAGTTTTTTTTTAATACGTCATAAACCGTAAACCGCAATTTTATTGTTACTTGCTGTTACGGAACCCTTCATGGGCGAGTCCGACTCGCACTTGGCCGCTTTTTAAGCATTAGAAAGAACTTCGCAGAAGTTCGCTTGTGGATCTAAATCTGGCGCTTTTAGCGGTAACAATTTGAAGTAAATTATATGTATTGACCATGCTTCATTAGATAATTCAATAATTATTAACAATTAACGAGCCTGATAAAAACTGCATGCTTGCTTCTGCGGAGTTCATTCTAATGCTAAAAAAAAAACGAATTGGTTGTCAGTTCTCAACTGTGAGTTGCTTTGCTTCGCACAGCTGATCTGGGGAATAAACTGTCACCCACGGTAATTCCGGAACGTCAACTTTTAACAAACTTTCAAGAAAAGAGCGTCCCGTCTTAAATTCCGGCAGCGCACTTGCAACCCCTTTGGTGTTGCAGGTGTCCATGTCTGACGGTAATTGCTTACCATCACGCGATTCATCTGCTCGTTTTCATGAAATAAAAAGAGGTCCTTCATACATGAAGACTAAACTAAAAGAACTAAAAAGAATGACGAGCTAAAAGAAATTAATAACTAGCTTAAATCTAAAAGAGGCCCTTGAGGCATTGTACCAAGGACGCTGGCGGCATTTCCTCGCTGTATCGCAATGTTGATACGTTGTGCGAGGTAGCCGCCAGCTCTTCGGTCACCAGTTATGTCAACCACACGCTTGGGAGATGGAGAATAGATATTCTTTGAAATAGCCTAAGTCCATCAGTGGACATCTTTCGTCTGATATGATGATGATGGTTGGTTACATTTCCTAGGTTTTACATGTAAACTGCGGTTCTCTCAGCCAGTTTCGACCGCATCAAACCGCTTTCCAGCCATAACTTAGGTACAGTCGACGTCAAAGATATATTTACATTTTTCGCCTTATTACAAAGGAGTAAGGTGCAAAAGTGTAAACATATCTTTGACGTCGGGTGTACCTTACGCCATTTCTGTTTTTTGTCGTAGGTTTCTAACGCATTACGACTTATTGTTGGCTTACATAGTAATGTTATTGTCGCCCAGCGCTAATCGTGAATGGAGTGGAAAAACTAGGAAATGGCTGCGCTGAGGAAAGCAGTGATTTAATGTTTTCCCTTAGAATGCTGAAGAGTTTAAGTTTTCTAAAGGAAAACTATAATTAAGAATACACGTAACAGTATACGTCGAGTGGCCATTAAGTTACTTCGTCACAATACAGACTTAAAGAAAAAACAGTAATTGTTGTTAAGACTGTAAACTTTCGTAAAACGAATCTAATTCTTACAGGTTACAATTTTCCTTTAACCTTTTGATTGCAATGTTCAAAAAAGTCACGCACATGCTAACACTATGGATAGAGGCTAGTAGGTAATACATACATAAATTTACTTACTTAATAAATATTAAGGTTTGCTTAACGGTATAACACTACCTACTTATGCCTAAATTGAAGAATAAACATATTTTCACCACACCAACCCGAAGAAAATATTAACTATAAGATATCAAACAAAAACAAAACAATATCAAATCCAAATAAATTTTATTAAATATTATCATTCAACTATACCACTTAAAAGTCAATTCAACCAGCAAACATAAGAAAACAACTCAAAACTTGAATTGGATTACTTTGCCTCACATGTGAATAAAATGTAATTTTGCTATCGGTTTTTGAACAATCAAGAGAGCCTTTACCAGTTGGTGTGGTGAAAACATATTTTCACATAACCTAATTAGTAAATGGATTTTTGTTCCCTGCTAGGAGGGATCAAATGGGCACTTTTCTGTTCAACGTTATTTTATTGCCAGTATAAAAATATTAAATATGTCTAATTAACTATGAACATCAGATGTACAGCCTGGCAAAAAAGAGTATAAATTAAAAAGTGGCAACACTGTAGTGTCAACACTAATACTTTTTTAATTTCCTCATAGTTGATGTGAAAAGCAGTATGAATAGAATAGAATAGAATAGAATACTTTATTGCATATCACATTACAGACATGGTTGGGATGGAACATAAATATGTGTCACACAGTATCAAAATTATTTCGTCTTGGGCCTCACTAAGTTCGGGATTCTATTGTAGAATCCATCGCTTCATCCAGGATTCAATGACGCCCTTGACGGAAATATATCATTTTGCTCCCTTGTAACACAAACTACTATTCTCTAAGAGCTGTACCAATCCCAAGTATACAGTCGACAAATTTTGTGTTTTAAAATTTTAATTATCGCAGAAATTTTTCTTTCTTGCTATTCAAGGGCATTTCTCAGGAGGGCCGTTTTTACGCGTCCGGGGCAGTAATTGATTGAATTTACTGTTCAATAAATCTGAATTAATTTAGGCATGATCTTCAGCTTATATTCTGTCTGGGACACTATCAAATTATTTATTTATTATTTATATAATACAAGAAAAAGAAATTCAAATGGCAAAAATGATGTTCGGTGGACGTGTCCCGCACCCAGATTTTATGAAACAAAAAATTATTACTCAAGATGGGGCATTAGATCGGAGTTATTATGGGTATTCACGCATAGGGTATTAGTTAGCTTATCATATTCTTTATATCACAATAATGTGTTTGCTCAACACATTGAATAAAACCAAATTTACGATGTGTCCCGGGCTAGTGACTGATATCGGTGTAATTTGCAAAACATGTCAGTACTCCTTCAAAGTTGTAGACCAGGAACTCAGTGTCTCAAACATAGTATGCTTTAGTTGTGCCTTAACCGTTCAATAAAGTAGAGGTACAGTCACAGTACAATAAAGTGATTTTTTAAACGTTTCTCCGTCCTTCGCTGGGTTTGGTCCTATGTTTTTTTGAGATCGGTGGTGCAATTTTCTCCGAAAGTTTTAGTGCAATTATCGTTTTGTAAGTGATTAAGAAGTCATCGAAAGTACGTAAATCCACCATTATTACATCTCCTCTGTATCGTTCATGCTATTTCTGTAATTGCTAAAAAGCGATTAATTTTGATATCGCTGGTGTTGATTTCCCTGGTTTCGGTGGATTTTTTGACCACCGATATCAAAAAAGTGATCACTGAATTCAAATCTTGCTGTGTAAACTAGTTTGTTGTACTAATTTATCATGTCTAAAAAGTGAAAGATACGTTGTACAAACGTAAAATCATGTTTGTAAGTAAATTATGTCATAGTAGGTACACAAAATCACTAGTTCACTATGAGTAGTTTTTTAAACCAGATGTATAGACCCAATGTTTCTTTCTCTGTCTTGATATTCTTTTCCAACCAATTAAGTAAATTATGTTCGTTGTCCTCTGTATCACCGGAGGCCCTACACCTCGATACCTTTAAACGTGTCAGCCATGTTAAATAAATGTAGTCAATTAGATCCCACTTCTTTTAAAATAACTTGTGTATGTAAGTACTATGCAAGGTGAACCCAAGGGACAGGATGTACAGAACAAGGGATTAAAAATAAAATAGCATTCTAATGTCAAGATCGCTTCAAAGGCACTGAGCGTACCTACTGATCGATATTTCTAAAGGATAGCCATAGACACAAATTGAACACAGCAAATGTTTTAACAATCCTCAATGTCTTATGTCTTTGTCAACAACTTTGTTACAATTTAGCTCAAGTGTTTGAGGGTGCTGGAGATCATAATTAATTGGTAATTGGATCTTCAAGCATTACTCGACTACTTCAAATATTATAGTTTTAAATTGACGGAGTTTACGCTTTTAAACTCTTTTATTAATAAAATACTTGTTTTCCGTATTGCATCACATTGCTTTATAAGTACATTAAATATTTAATGAGCATTGAACACCACTCAAGAGTGTATTGTTTATCGGGTGCAGGTAACATAAGTTTTTTTTAGATGCGTGTGCGGTCGGATTGCGTGAAACAAACATCTTCTCCTTCATGGATATAATAATGCAACGAATAAATGATTATAATGTGCGAATTTGTGGTCGACAATGTCGACATGTCTGAAACTCGTTTCAGGACCACACATCACCCTATTATATGAGGCCAGTCATAAAGTGTGGGATATCTTCTAGAGATGTTGATTTACAAGCCGTAATTTGGTTATTTTAAAATCTTGAGTCTACTTATATCTATTAAATTTATATAAGCTTTCGAGATCATTAGCCTTGTTACATCGCTTATCAACAAATAGGATTGAAAAATATGATTAAAATAATTATATAATTGAGATATAAAACCTAAATGTGATTTTGGTGTAAGCATTATTGAATTCGGTGACGCAAATTGATTTCAGTGCCTGCACATGATTTCGGTGTTTTTTAAATCTCAAATATCTTGAACACTATAAGGTTCTAATGGAGGCCTCCACTACCAATATTTTTTATATTAAGGGTAGATTTTAGGAAATAAACTCGCATATTATATAAGTTAAAAAAAAATTTTGGCACCGAAGTCAGGCACCGAATGTCATCTCTGAGAATCGCCCTCAAATGGTAAAGCTGTCAACAAACTGAGTTAAAGATCGCCTCAAAACGTCTATGTCATGTTTATCGCCCGCCATAAACAAATTGCGCTTGTTAAGTAATGTGCAATTAAATAGAATTGTGAAACATAAAAATACGTGTATTTATGGTGTGGAGGCAGAAACAGGGCCGCAATTTGGCCAAGGCGAGCGGCGTCTGCCGACGAATACATCACTATTGGTACAGTTTAAGTATCAATCGGTTTATACAGTACGCTTACTTAAAACTAATACTGTTACGGTATTAAATAATTGAGGTGTATGAGAAGCATAGCCCGGTTTTACGACGGCAAATGAAACCTTAGTTTTTAATTGAACTTAAGTGTTATCGATATCGGCAAACAATTTCAAAGTCATTATAACAAATATGAATCATCCATGAAGTAAATAATATTAATTAAAATTGACAGTTCCTGTATTATCTAATCGAAAACCTTTTTGATTTCATCGCACGCGCACTAAGTTTAGTTTAGTTAAATTTGTCAGGATTTGTTTGTTTTATTTGCTTACGTACTTATTCATTTTTTTTCTTACAGGTAATTCATTGATGCGAAAAAAGTGTGCTAAACATTGCCACACCAAGCTTATATAATATTCGTAAGTAACATTCAAATACTCTCTTCTCCTACCGCATTTTTGTGTATTTAGAGGATCGACTGATTTATTTCAGGCTGTACTTAGCAATCTATCGAATATTGCAAGTTTCTTACGTCGTGTAAACGGGGCTTTAAATTCCAAGTTCAAACTATCTTCTAATGTAATCTATAGGACTGCCAGTAACTATTACGGCCCCGACACTATCATTAGCAATGACATGAAATTTCATGACGCTCCAGCGTTTGGTGCATTCAGGTCATGACATTCCTAAATCTCCCCACACACTTATCAGTATTTCTATCAGTATTTTCATCATTACCTTTCACGGGGAATTTTAAGTTATTATTTTCCTAACCGTTCTTAGTTATGTTGTAGTGTACGTTTTGAAGAACACAAAACCAAGACATTATTCAATCATCGATTCAAATATTTCTAACATGTCGTAATTATACTATGTACTGTGGCAACTCTATGCCAGATGAGCCAGAAAAATGCAGAAAAAGAAATAGTTAATTAAAAAGAATATTTATTTGTTTCAACCTTTTCGTGCGTACGTGCGCCATGACTGTATAAAGATTGGTAGTTAAAAAATGTATCCAAATAATTTTTTTTATTCTTACCACGAACTGGGAATCAAACTATTCTTAAAGTACAATCAGCATCATATAGTAGGTAGCATCCAAAGTACCTATTCAAATAGTTCGGTACGCCATACATGCCTATTATATGGTGTACCGAACTATGTGAATACTTTGGATGCCACCTACTATACGACGCTGACTGTACCTACTGGATTCTTCTGTTATGTAAGAATGTATACGTATTTGGTTAAGAAAAAAGGTACCTGATATGTAGGGATTGCAATCCGGTCCGCCGGATCCGGCACATTTTTCAAGATACCGGATCCGGCATAATTCACCGGATCCGGTCTCGGATCCGGTAAAGTGAATCAAAGCGCTAAAATATAAAATAACAGCTTAAAACACTGCTAAAATTTTAAAGTTCTCGCCAATATTCGAATTTTCTCGCTCGCAAACAGCAACACAACAACTTGTTTGTTAGTTGACGCCAGTCTTCTAGCCGACGAAATATGTGTAGTCGTAGCGTTGAGATTTCCGTGCACCGTAAGTACTGGATTGGTTTATATTCAATTTATTGTGTTGTTTCATTGTAATTTAATGTACATGTTCTTTGGTTTTATTTTGTACAAACCATTATAGTCCACTTTAAGACACAGGTTTTTGGGGTATCCGAAATACTAATACTTGTACATAATTATATTAATTATTAAAAAAGTGGTTAGGATTTTGCTGATTAAAACTAGTCGGGGTTTCTGCGGTTGACTTGACGTTTAGTAAAAACAATATCTGTGGAGGTTCGAAGTAAGGAGGTATAAAAAAAGAGTCCGTCATAAAGCAAGTTCGAAAGGGATAGTCTTATATGGAACATTCAACCATAAACACTAACTATTCATTCTCAATTAGTCATAAAAGTTTTTAAGCTTTACAGGCCTGATTTAGTTAATATGTTTTATCCTTCTTACAAATACATAAGTCAAAATGAGAGATAAAGACCAAAACGAGAAGATCAAAACTATTCATAGCTAATTCAGGCCAGTAACGCGTTTATAAATACATAATGCCATAAACCAGAGAGTTTACTTATAGGATAGATGCATACTTACAACATGTTATTATATAAGGCCATATACAGAATATACAAAATAGGGATGTTGACCATATTAAAAAAAAATATATTGAACTCCATGCACGAAATAAAACGCAAAAGGGAATATTACGCAAAAGTCGGCGTAGGGTCCACTAGCAAATTCAGAGGGTCTACTTCGAAATGCGAAAATCGAAATTTCATTATCAGTCTCTAACGCTCGAATACGCAAGAGTGATAAAGAGGCAGAAAACGAAATTACGCGGTAAGCCCTCAGTATGTGCTAGAGGCGCCCCCTACGCAGAGTATTGCGTAATATTATTCTATTTCCCTGAATAGGGAATATTACTCGAAACTCTGCGTAGGGGGCGCCACTATCACAATCCGTCACAATCTGGGGGTCTACCGCGAAACACGAAATTTCGTTATCTAACCTCTCTATCACTTTTCATCATCATCATCCTCACTTTTGCATATTCGAACGATAAAGAGGCAGACAACTAAATTTAGATTTTCTCGTTTCCCGGTAAAAATATAATTAAATTGTTGTAAACAACATAAAATAAAAGGTTTTTAATTTTTATTTCATGTATGGAAACTTTTAGAAAGGGACAGAGATTTTCTTTGTGCATCGTATTCTGCATGTTTTCCTTTTTTCTTAAGAGTCAAGTGAAAATAAACTTTAGAGCAATGATAATAGAGTAGGTATACTTCACTTATTGATTTAAATGCCAGTAATGACTCTTGTTAGTATAAAACCTTCTTCTAAAGTACTTTAAATGACGGAATGAGGGATTAGAGTGATGCGCTCCACTCACTATCAGTATAATGTCATTATTTTGACATTTCTTCAAAAATATTAAAAATGTTTAATAACTTCATTATCGTCCATCATTCTTTCTGTCATTTCTGATTCCATCATTCTAACCAATTCACTGTCAGTATAATGTCATTTCTAGTATCATTACTTTGACATAATTCCAATACTGACGGAAATTATTAAAATAAACTTCATTACTTGCCGTCGTTCCTTCATGACATTCCCTACACTATCACTAAAAACGTCATTCCGTCAAAGTAATGTCAGTATCCATGATAGTGTCGGGGCCGTATATTATGCATTTGGAAACAGTGTTTCCCATCAGTATTTTCAAGACAATAAACTGGTTGGAATATTTTAGCTGCACCAACTCGAGTACGTTGATATGATTCATTGACAACTTATGCTTATTGAGCGCAACCTACGTGGATTAAATTCTTGACGAAGGTGTGTTCCTTAATGAATTCCCGGCTTGAAATCCAAATTAGCTTGCAAATGAAGAAAAGATCTTTGGATAGATAAGTTTGATGATACTTAATGGGATTTTTCATATCGGGAGGATCGAATGGAGCATATTTTTGAAGAACTTCCATAAAAGGTATGGCAATACTAATACTCCACCAGAAGCCTTTATTAGGCGCGCCGACAAGTCTGTACAGTGGACGCGCACTTGGGCCCCATGGCCCCAAAGTTTCGACACCTGAATGTAGATATTTGAATTCGTTTTGGACCATAGTTGGAAGCTTTTGGGTGGTTATACTTTAGAGATATTTCAGAAGCCTACGCCAAATATACTTAAGATAGTCTACTGATATATTTCGAGCCCCGTTAGCTCGGGTTGTGATTTCAGCTCCATTCATTATGGCTCCTCTACACGATGGGCCATTACCTAATATGGCAGTAATGAAGTGTCTTATAGAGTCTGTACGGAAAGAATGTCGTGGAATGTATGGGACCCAAAATATTCCACGACTCTTCTCTTTCCGCACAGACCAGAGTATGTGTGAGGCTAGAGCCTCCTAAAGCCCAGCCATACAAATGCAAACCCATAATTTGCCACAGAAATTTGAACCTTTAGTGCAGGGAATAAAGATGATTTTGGTTTTATTTGAAAATTGAACGAAACGAAACAAATGCGACTCTGTTCCAATTGAATATGATATAAATTTCATCGAACTGAATAAGTACTTTAGGTAGGACCTTGGGCCTTAGGAGGCTAGAGTAATCAATCAAACACGTTAATACAATCATAATAACTAACCTTTTTATATTTTCTAAAAAGCCGACTCATTAACAAGAATGGCAATGACACATAAAGCCCGGGGCACAGTGAAAGCGTTGCGTAACTGTGGGAATCAGGTATCCGCCAAATACCTGCGAGTATGTTGCCGCGCCCAGTGTGCCACTTTCTTAAGCTCACGTGCACTGCGGTGACTGAGGGACTGATAAGGGTCAAACAGAAAACTGTGTTACGTCTTTCCTGTAGACATACACAAGAGTTAAGGGCTATAAAGGTTAATTTTCTTATTTAACCCATATCCACGTGAAAAAGTCCTCCTTTTATTTGGAGAACTATGATAAAATCATTACTTACATGCCCACAAGCTATTGCCCACAGGAGAGAAAAATTTACAGTTCGCGCGAACACACTAGTTCTCCTGTGGGCAATAGTTAACAGCTTGTGGGCATGTAAGTAATGATTTTATCACAGTTCTCCAAATAAAAGAAGGACCTTTTCACGTGGATAAGGGTTAAATAAGAAAATTAACCTTTATAGCCCTTAACTCTTGTGTATGTCTACAGGAAAGACGTAACACAGTTTTCTGTTTGACCCATAAACATGAAACAAAAAGCCGCTCCCATACAATCAGTACCGCTCTCATTTTAAAAGGCCGCTGCTCAAATTAGATGCATCTTTGTAGAAACATTTATGTAACCATAGAGAAAAAAATACATAGAGTGGTCACTCCATACATCAGTTTTAGTACCAAATGACTATTATTTTCGTAGTCGACATTTCGCATCGAGGAGCGGAATTTGTATATTTGCGGGCATCCATTTTTTGGTACAACCAAAAAAATAACATGGCTACCTACACCCATGTCACCAGAGTCAAACGAATTGACGCAACAAGTCAAATGTGTTGACATTTCACCGCACCTTTTGTCGCAGACGTATTTATTAACAAATGTCAACATCTTAATAAAATAAATTTATATAACAAGACAAACGATTTTGTAAAGCCGCACCTCTACCGACAACCGCGAATTCTTTTGGAGAAACATACGTTAACATCCACAGCATTTTGTGACACTCGTTTAAAACATTCAAAACTCATCCCTAAACATTACCAATTAAGGTAGTTTTTTAAACAATGCGATCGGTTAAAAATACGAGCTCTGATGTTAGTCACTATGATCTGTGATGCAACTGCAAGCGAGCGCTTAAACTCTTACGTTCAGTTCGATGATCTTACAAAAATGAATCTTATTGTGCACGTCTTATAATTGAATTTACAATGGAACATAAAGTTGATATAACCTTATGAAAATTATTGAACTGATCATGCAAACTTGACATTATTGGACATACAAATAACATGGCATAACATTTGTATGGATCGTAAAGCACTCAAGCTTTTATTTGACGAGCACGTGTCCGTCAATAATTGAATTTGACGTTTCACTCTCCATTTAAAATAACAAACATTCCAATCATATTATAAAGTCTCTTAGAGTTTATGTAGGTACATTTATAAGTAGTTACATAATATTTCCTGTGCGTGGAACTCCATAACTATATTTAAGTACCTACTTAGGGTTAGTTCTACCAACCACCTTAATTTGATAAAAAACACTCAATTTTACGTATTCCATTGTTTAATTAAAATAATGAACTCAAAAAATGCACAGATTATCACGCAATATAAACAATTATACTTTCAACAATCCCTACTATGGCCGACATATTAATAGTATCCGCAATTCGGACCGTATCTTGCAAAGGTTTTTTTTTTTACAAAAAAGTGATTTAAATTTTCCAAAGTTTTAACAATGATTAGGCGGTTTGGAGCAACCGACCCTTGGCGTTTGAAAGCTGCTCTAACGATTTTGATAAAAGTTGTAATTGAAGGCTTGTGTAAACAGTTTTCTTGAAAAAATATTGCTTGTTTTGAATGTTCACGTAGTAAGAAAAAAATACTTTTTCTGCTTTTTCTCGCTAAACTACCTCCTGTTGTTCAGATTTTACATAAAATAATTGTAAATTGGATTACTAACAAACTTCATTATATCTCAAAGGAACACCGCTAAAACCCACTTAGTAGGTAAGCTACCATGACGACAAAGAAACTAAAAGAAGTCATAATTTATACAGAACAAGCAAAATCATGCAATTTATGATACATTCTACGTCTCAGTTAAATATAAACAAAACAACAATAATTGCGGTACAAAATGATACCATAAACTAAACACCTACAAACCATAAACACCCTAGAAACCTAGAAATATAACTTCTTAAGCCCATTGTTGCGTGTGGACAATTATTTTTTACTCCGTGTCATATATGAAGGACAATAAAACTACCATTAGCGGGCCTAGTGTGCTTTTAACAGCCGCCGGACAGCTAGATCAAGAATAATAAAATAAATTGGATAGCTAAATAAAAAACTCACTTACCTAGTAAGCATCATGAAAAACAAGCTAAGAAAACATAATTTAAACAGAACAAGCAAAATCACAGTTTTATACGCAATTTAACAAAAATTATACGTCTCAGTTAAAACTAATAAAAAAAAACAATAATTACGGTACAAAATGATACCATATTTAAACACCTACAAAGTATAAACACCCTAGGAATATTGTAGCGTGTGGACAATTTTTAGGGTTCCGTACCTCAAAAGGAAAAAAAATCTTCAGTTTTTTCCTATCACTCGTGCGTCTGTCTGTCTGTCCGACCATTCCCCCCATTTATCTCTGAAACTTCTGGGTCTAAAATTTTGAAAAAATGCACAATACGGTACTTTACCTATAGATGATCGACACCTATTAAAGAGGTGCAGTCTCACGCTTGAGTTGGACTTATGTACGGAACCCTCGGAACGCGAGTCCGACTACCCGGTTTTTTTACCCCGTGTCATATAAAAGGACAATAAAACGACAAATTTAACTACCATTAGTGGGCCTAGCGTGCTTTTTACAGCCACCGGACAGCGATATCAAGAATAATAAAATAAATAAAGTGTTTAAAGTGAGTGAAAAAGATTCTTGTGATAATTGCGAAGGGAAGATTATGAGTTAAATAATGAAGTATAATTTTATTCAGAGTGAGCTATGCAGGTGTCATGAGAAGTCAGTGGCATATGACATTACTCATTAAAATTTTAATGTAATGAATACAAAACTTTTTTTACTCGGCTAGGCGGCTGATTATGCATGTTTTGTTACGAGTAGGTACCAACTGCCCGATCCGAACTTTAAGATACGTCAAATAATAGATCTAGAAACGATATGGATTAGATGTGTCAGTGTCAAAAGTGACGCTTTTGTCAGAAGAAACGAATCGGGCCTCTAGGTATCAACTACTCGATACTCGTACCTATTTATGTATCTGAGTGGTATTCTCTGTATTCTTAGCCTCCAAGCCTATGTAGTGACTGTAGTGAGTTAGTGACTCTGCCTACGAAGCAGTAGGTCCCGGGTTCGAATCCTGGTAAGGCCATTAATTTGTGTGTTTATCACAAATATTTTGTTCCTGAGTTATAGATGTTTTCTATGTATAGGTATACCTATGTAAGTATTTATATATAAAAACTATATATCGTCGTGTAGTACCCGCAACATGAGCCTTTTTAAGCTGACTATTGGATTAGGTCGAACGGTGTAAAATTGTTTCATAATAGGTATTTATTTTCTTTTTATGCGTTTACCATTATATTATTGACATAATACAATTGTTATTCTGCAATATTATTACTTAATAAATGAGTTGTGCTGGATGTTGGTGCTCAGAGGCTAGAGAGTTTTTTAAGGAGGTTGGGAACCGGTTGCGAGATAGAGGCCTGGATCCCCGCTCCGGGTCATTCCTGGTGCAGAGGTTGTCCATAGCGATTCAGCGCGGTAATGCGGCAAGCGTTTTGGGCACCTTTGCGCCAGGGATGACGCGGGGTGGGATATTTGACTGACGGGTGACTGTTTTGTTTTTGACTTGTGTGTGTGTTTTTTTTTATGTTATGTAATTTGTAGTTTGTAATTATGTGTTGTTATTAATAGGTTTTGTAGTTTTGTAATTTGGGTGTAGTGTAGTAGTTAAGTTGTATATTACCATTGTGAGTACGCTGTGATAATGATTTGTAATTTATTTTATAAATGAGTTAGTGCAGCTTATAAGTTCCTGCGTACTTGTATAAGTAAGTACGGGTACAAATTAATGTTAGCACACATTAAAACATGCAATGCCGAATGTACTACACCGAGCACTAATTAAAGTACCTATATGTCTAATTTTATATTAAACTTAATAGCGATTGCTTCACCTGTTTATGCAAACTGTGTCTTTGTTTGCACTCTCGGCTCGAATGGCATCGTAAACACCTCGGGACACACATTCGGAAACCTGGCCCATTAGTTGCGCGGACGCAGCGAGTTGCGATCTCGGAAACCAACGTAAGGTGACCTTGGGATCTTGGAGATGATCAAATACAAATTTTCCGTCCGCCTACCTATATACGCACTCGGCGAGTGTGCGCCGTTGTAGTAAGAACTATTATATAATCTGTGGTGGTAGCCTGTAGCCCATCGTCCTGCCTATAGTACCTGCCTGATTAGTAATTATTAAGTTTATTAAAATTTTAATCATTTTCAGCGGTGGTAACGTTGAGCTCTTAAAATCGAACTATGCAAAATCAAAAAACGCAGTTAGGGTAACACCCTTTTTTTAAACTAACTGGTTTTCGTAAAGTATATCGACTTGCATCTTAAATGTGATTGGAATGTTAGCAAATTGCAACTTGCATGCGAGTTCTTCAAATACGAACCGTAATAAGTAATACTCTGGTTGTTTTTCTAATACTACAATAAACTAAGATACGAAGTTTTGATCGTTACCTATACCGGGTGTGGCCTGTAACAGGAGCAAATTAAAACATGGATTATACTCCTTAAACGGTGGCACTTTTGTTCAACAACTTTTAAAAATTATGAAGTATTTAGACTTCCTAATTTTCATACAAAATAAATATTATCTTCAATGGACGCCATCGCCATGCCATATCATTTGTAATTGGCGTTGCTTGTCATGCCTTAAGCATAACAAAATTCGCAATACATTGCGTCTTAGAATAAACTTTAAAGGGTATTAAAAATCAAACCGCAACCTCACTTGCTGAACAAATGTTGGTCAGTATGAGGTGTACAGCCTACTGTTAAATTTTTTGCTCATATTACAAGCCACACCCGGTATGAAGAGTTATACTTGGTCAAGCTGATCTTGTCAGTAGAAAAAGGCGGCAAATTTGAAAAATGTAGGCGCGAAGGGATATCGCGTCATAGAAAATTTGAATTTCGCGCCTTTTTCTACTGACAAGATTTGCTTTTAATAATTTTTTTAATATTTTATAATTTTTGCCTTTTTGGTTAGGAATCGCTTAAATTAAGATAAAAGTGAGTAGTTTTAATGGCATAGTCGGGTGAACAATAGTTTATACTGTTCATACAGATAAGGACTAATGTTAAGTAGAGTCTGCAATTAAACATTGCACTTATTTATGTGAAAATATAATTCTAATCTAGTTCTGATATTACTTAATTAACTGATAATAATTAACGACCAACGAACTAGAAATTTGCGCTGGTGTCATAGCCATTTGATCAATAAAGACTTGAAGTCGGTTTTACTTTTTTTTAAACATTAATTATTCCGTTAAAATTTCTTTGTAGTTTTTACATGTACATATGTAAAATGTATAATTATTGGTGAAATAAAGAATATTTACTTGTTTAAGTTTCGATTGGCGTTTTCTATCAACGATTGTCATCTTGGCTAGGACCCCAGGGCGCGTAGCCAACGTGCCAATCGTTAACGTATCGTAATCTCTCTCTATCACTCTTCCACACTAGTGCGACAGCGACAATTGCGTTTCGTTCGCTACGGAGCGTTAACGATTGCACGTTGGCTACGCACCCGTGCTTTATGCTCGTAAGCGTAAAGCGCCGGGAGCTATTGGCAGTAGCGTCGGCGAGCGCAAGGCCGGAGAGGTCACGCGCCGCACTTGTTCCCACCGGGACATGTACAAGCGTTTACACAGTTTAACAATGGTACCCAGTATTACATCTTATGACAATAGTAGTACTGATGGTACCTACTAGCGTCGGCGAGCGCAAGGCAGAGGAGGTCACGCGCACTTGCTCCAAGCGCAAGCGCTGATGACAAAGTAACAATCATACCCAGTGCCATCTTATTACAAAAGAGGCGTGTTCAGATATTTGTGAGCATCTCGGCCGCTCCGAGATATCTGATGGCGACTCTACTGCGACCACGCTTGTGTAACACGGGTGTTTTGAAGGGGGGAAAAATAAATGAATGAAAACTCCGGCTTGTCTAAAATGGAAACAGCCATGTTAACAAAATAAAATTAAATCAAAATTAAATTAAATAAACTAAATGGAAACCTTGCTGTAGGAAAGCTAGGAGGAGAAACAATTAAACAAATTGATATCTAACAAACTTTATTAACCTAATATTATTATGTAAAAGCTCAGTGGTATAGCTGGGTCGCTTCACAGGTTCATGTTATAAGGTTTACACCAATTAATTAATTACTAAAGACTAAATTTCGAAATACCTAAGTTTTATGCACCAGAACTTTCAAAACTTTAAATTAAATTTTATTAAACCATTTTAAATTTGTAGTTGAGCGCTGATGCTACTCAAAAGTTATGCAACGGACCGACCTCAAAGCTGCTGCTGGAACCGGAGCAGCGGGGAGCGAGCTCGCCTTTCCCCGGGCAGCTGGCTGCTACCCAGGTTGGAGCAGGCCGCTGCAGATGGCGTGGAACAGATCCCACAGCCCCATTTTAAAACTTCAAAAACATCTTCAAAAGAAATATAAAAACATCGAAAGCTTCTAGAAACATCTTGAAACATCTAGAAGCATCGAAAGCTTCTAGAAACATCGAAAGCTTCTGGAAACATCCCGGCTCCTGCAAAGCGAGAAAAGGATATATTAGCCGATGCCCTTTATGGCCGCTAGAGAAAAAATGAAACAATTGGAAATTTAGCTCACCGCACTGGAAGCTGTTAGGACTTCTGGCGGAGCGCTCCCTTCCCTCGAGCAGGAGTCAACTCTGTAAAGAACCAAAACTTGGTTAAGAACAAACCCACAATGTTTCGCGCCATTGTGGAATTGATCACAACTAAATTCCATTTGTACTTACTCAGTGGAACACACCGAAGGACTCGAACTGCTTCCACCATTTTGACCACCATGTGGAATGTGTGGTCTTATCACAAAATAGGGCTCATGCGAGCGTGCGTCCCCGGAGGGGTCCACACATCAAAAGTGCATGTCACCTCAGAATGACCTCCTTATATCTTGAGAACAAAAGGCAAAAAACAAAAGTAGGGTGCCAATCCCTGAAGACACAAATCCTTCGAAATTTCTGAACTGATTAACTTAACAACTCACTCTTGAGCCTAAGAACTATATTTTTATCATTAAATCTAATAATGTTTCATTTCAGAGCCCCTTTGCCAGTCTGTAATTTCTATGTTTTGTTTTACATCAATATTATTCTTTATCTAAAAAAGTCATACCTAAATCATACAAAGTTTTCCTGGAGTGACAACATAAATATCTCAAGTTTTAATTATTTTTACTTATATGACAACCCCGACAACAGATAAGCATCAAAAGGTGCATCTGAATGCAACAGATTGTGCAAAGAAGTGCAATCAATCGAGTTAGTTTGGGATATTGTTAAAAACGTTGAAATAAGAAAAGGAATTCAACCCAAAAAATATTAATTAAAAATCTAAGAAAATGTCTACGTTACACTTGTTCCAACCGGGACAGCCAGTATAGCATAGGATCTAATTGCGTATGAAGCTTTTGCTGATTCGAAGGTGTGTCGTCGGTAGTGAAGTTGGTATATGTAGTTAGTTCGTGTATTTTGAATCTTTATTTGAAGAACTTGTCTTTTTTATGAACCTCTGCGCTAAAAACTTCCGAGTCTTCTTTAGGCTTCTTAAGATGCTTTATTGCATCTTTGTTCCTCCTTTATTATAAACTAATATATGAATATTATGATGATGATTGATAAAAACTACCCTATGTCTTTACTCTCCTTTCTATATCCATACTAAATGTTGTCCAAATCGGTTCAGCGGTTAACCGTGAAAAGACAGGCGCACTTTTGCATTTATAATATTTATTGTTTTATCTAAATACTAGTCACTTCACAGTACAATAATATGAGATCACTAGCGGTTTTTTTATTGACCTTTGTAACAAGTAGTTAGAAAGGGACATAGAAATCGAACTCCTTGAGTCTAAGTCTACTAAGTACATTACACTGCTACCAATATTTATACTGTGTTGTGGGCGCGGCAGATCGAGCGATTACCGTCAGTAGATGGAAGTTTGCCTTTATTAGTAGGTTTATATTTTAGTAATCTGACCGAATTGCTCGAGTTCCACCCGATTTGGCTCTAGTCCTACTAGTATGGCAAAATTAGATTAAATATTAGAAGGTAGTCGTGTTGATATTTGCTAAAATAAAATGTACGTGCATTTTTTATGCAAATTTGTTCTTAAATGTATGTTAAAATGTTGGGAAAATTCACGTAAGGTTTGTGAACAAGATTTTTCTTTGGTAGGTAATATTTAAATGATTTGCCAATGAAACCCGTTTAATGTTTGCCACATACATTTAACACGTTTGGTTGCATGTATTTGTTTTTGGCAAAATATTAAACTTTTTACCAAATATTCTTCTTTGTCGTTCCACTCTTGTCAAAATCGCATACAAAATGACACCAGAGATATATATAACTCCGTATAAGATAAATAAAGTCTAAGAAAAAAACGTGCCTCGGACGGCCAAGGAAAAGTAATACTCGAATAGATGGCGCCATTACCTTTGGCCTATCCTCGGCTAGATGGCGGTAACGACACCGTTTGGTATTTAACAATTTTAACACATATCAGTGAAAGAACATGGGTCAGTATGGAACAATAAAAATTAAGAATCATTTATCCGTAAACATATTTTGATTATTTTATACATTTTCAATTTTATTTTAAGTTTTAATCGTGTGTCGATAGATAGCAGTAAATGTACCGTGACTACAAAATTGTCAATGACAGGACCCCTCTATACTATCTATTCTTTTTGATGACACTTAACGCAAACGCGTACGTTACGTCACGCTATCGAATGTACTATAGCGGTACTGTAGAAATATAACAGGAATGTTGTAAGGGAATTTTAGCGATTAATAGACGACGAGCTTCACAACTCACAAGTCACAGCACGACGCCATATTTATCTGTTGGCTGCCTTCCTGACACATTATTCGTGTGCTAACCCATCCACTGCAGCTTTGACCTAGTCCATCCATCCACCTCATAATATAATTATTTAGGTTTTATAGTAGAAAAAGTATATTTTTATTGGCTCGTAGATAAAATATTGTATACAATAGTGCTATAAGAAATCAAGCTTTTCAGTCTTATATGTACCTAACGTAGGTCTCTCAGCAAGCTTCGTAGCCTTAAACACTATACTCGACTGAAATGCTCCCTATTATATCACGATTGCATAAAATACTATATACTTGCCGCCTTAGTAGAACTATAGTAACCAAAATAGGCACGTTAACATTCAGCTGTTTTACTATAATGGTTTCTATTTCACAAACCTACATGTTATCTATGATAAACCTTATTCGTACTTGACAGTTCATTGAAAACGAGAGTAGTAAATGAAATTCCCATGCCTTTATTAATAGAATTGCGAAAATATAAACAAGATCAAAAAGACCATAAGCGACGTGTTTTCCGTGCTTTAATAGGGCTTTTTGGATACCGCTGGCCGCGCCTAGGCTTTGAACAAGAAAGGTTGCGACAGTGTACTCTGTGAGACCATTCACAATGCACTCAAACGTAGCTCTACAATATATACAGCTTAATCACCGGTCCACCACTAGTATATACTAAGCGAATTTACACTGCATTTCGTAAAAAAACGTCCTAGTGCCAAAACGTATCATTTTCAACCCACTTTCATAGCATGAGAAATGAAACAATTTACTGGAATTTGTTTGTGTGACACACATTTTTTGCTGTCTGTACATCTCATTTACGTTCAATACGCGAGTGACGCCATTCTTAGTGCCCGTAAGGCCCGTCCTTAGATATATGTCTGGAGATATGAAATACCTATTAATTAAATTAGCACGAACAATTTCATGTTCATGTCATGCGCAAAGTGTTCCCGTATGAGTCTATTATCTAAGTCTCTACTTTCCTATAGAAATATCACAAGAATGTTTTAAGCGAATTCTATTGCACACCTAGTTTATACTATACAAATAGTTACGGTTACGGCCTAAAATCGTGTAAATATCTCGAGTGTCGTGTCTACAAATCAGGATTATGTCGTATTTAGGGAGTGTTTGGGCACATAGAACAGTAATTACTATTTATTAGTATATTTAATGCAAATTGTGCGCATTGTGACTGTGACCAATCCACAATGGGCCTCATAACAGTCAAAATTACATAAAGGGTAACATTATGCACTGAGTTTAGACTTAGAAATGTGGACAGACGCAGGAGAAATGCCGCAAGTACAATACCAATGGATTGATGAGGTCCAGAAAGACCTGCATGACATCCAAGCGGCTGAATGGCATCGGATCACACAGGACGGGGACCAATGGTGAAATCTAGTCTCGGAGTAGTATAAGTACCTAGTATAAAATTTTGCCAAGCAATACATTTACGAACTCTGTTGAAACTGAACAGTATTAACACCTTTTAAAGATTTATTTGAAAAAAACACATCTGAATTATGGTTTCAGAATAATTACCTGTATTTCCGTAATAAAAAATAACTAAAACAGATAAATAAATACGAGACAGTGTCAAGTTAAATGTTCCGCCAAAGCGGACTGACGGAGCCATTTCGGGCATTTCGCAATAGCGTTACAGGTTCGATTCCATTGGAATTCACTTGCCTTGCGTGGGCGCAGTTTGGGAGCGCCCTAATGGCCAGCCCTTTCAATCTATCGATCATGGTGGCTATATAGCCATAACCCGTAACGTAAAATCTGTAGTTGTACTTGTTTAATGTTTATGGTTAATACAAAGAGCGTGCGACTTTCAATCCGGGGGTCGCGGGTTCAAACCCCGGCTCGTACCAATGAGTTTTTCGGAACTCGGAACTTATAATCCCAATAAGGCCTAAATAGTTTCCCCTCTGGGTTGGAAGGTCAGATGGCAGTCGCTTTAGTAAAAACTAGTGCCTACGTCAAATCATGGGATTAGTTGTCAAGCGGACCCCAGGCTCCCGAACCGATGTACTAATGCCGGGATAACGCGAAGAAGTAGGTAGTTAATACAAAGAAATAAAAGCGAGTAGGTACCTACAAGTTTTGTATGTACTTACATAAAACTATTTTCTTTGTATGACTACTTTTAGCAACGAAAACCGATAGCAGACTAATTAGTCTGCTATTACTCTTCAGCAGACTAATTACTCTTCTCCAAAAAGCAGCTCCCATACAATTGTATGAGAAGAGTTCGTGTGACTCTTAACTTGTCATTCTTGAATTTTGTATACCTTGTTATAAAGACAAGGTCCATCATATTCATTTAGGTAATGATGCTTTCAACATTCCGGCTATTATAATCATTGACTCGTATATTACCTACTTCGTAAAGGTGGGCGTTACGGGCACTAAGAATGGTGACAGTACAGCGGTGTCACACACACGAATTCGAGCTAATCGTGCAGTAATGCCAAAACGAGATTGGTTGATGAGTTCGCATAAGGGTCTCCCCAAATATATCGACGCGCATTCGGCAAAAGCCGATAGGAAAAAGCTTTATGTCCGCGCGATAAGAGCGAAAAAGTCGTCGTTCGGCTCGGCTCGCATCGGCCGGCGCCGGCCGACGCGTCGTCGGCTTCTTCGCTCTTATTGCGTGGACATAAAGCTTTTTCCTATCGGCTTTTGCCGAATGCGCGTCGATATATTTGGGGAGACCCTAACGCGCGCGGTTGGTTATAACTAGTTTCGTTAGACTGCACGATCGGCTCGAATTCGTGAGTGACACCGCTAAACTAGCACCACTCTAAAGATCGGTTTTTTAGGGTTCCGTACCCAAAGGGTAAAACGGGACCGTATTACTAAGACTTCGCTGTCCGTCCGTCCGTCCGTCCATCTGTCACCAGGCTGTATCTCACGAACCGTGATAGCTAGACAGTTGAAATTTTCACAGATGATGTATGTCTGTTGCCGCTATAACAACAAATACTAAAAACAGAATAAAATAAAGATTTAAGTGGGGCTCCCATACAACAAACGTGATTTTTGACCAAAGTTAAGCAACGTCGGGAGTGGTCAGTACTTGGATGGGTGACCGTTTTTTTTTTGTTTTTTTTTGCATTATGGTACGTAACCCTTCGTGCGCGAGTCCGACTAGCACTTGCCCGGTTTTTTTTCTAGAATAGCGGTGCCATCATATAGCGGCCGTCTTCATACTAAATAATACGATACGGCTAAATGTGGATGTCGTAGTATTTGTATGGAAACGCCCGCTATATGACGGCACCGCTATCCTAGGAAACCAGACCATAAGTGTCCGTATCTTATCTTATCTTATTGTTTTCGGGGGCCCTTGCGGATACACTTCGACCCATAGGGATCTTTTGTGCAGTTACCCCCTAGAAGAGATCCGTCAACTACTCAAGAGCTTTTCCCACCATATCCATGTGTCGGATGATGGAGCTCATGGGTAGCGTTTTAAAGTCCTTTGGTTCCAGGTATCCTGCTCCAAAGTCCTTCATTCTTTGTCTGGCGAGGGCGTGACATTCACACATTAAGTGTCTTACTGTCTCTTCCTCTTCGCCACACATACGACAATCGGTGTTGTCAGAGTGTCCCATCTTGGCCAGAAATCCTTTGACCCTGTAGTGGCCAGTAAACACCCCCGTTATGATTTGGAGTTGTCTTTTGCTAAGTTTCCAAAGCTTTTTGCTCCAGCCGGAGTCTATTCCTTGCATAAAGAGCTTTGCATGCTTTAGACCCGTCAGACTATCCCATTCTTCCTGGTGTTTAGTCTTGGTATGGTCTTTAATAGCCGTTGTGATGGTTCCCTGTGAGAGCCCCACGAATGGTTCCGGACCTATAAGGTTACTTACAGATCCGGCTCTGGCGAGTTCATCTGCATTTTCATTGCCTATGAATCCCTCGTGCCCTGGGATCCATACCAGTTGCACCCTGTTTTGCCTTCCAAGCTGGTTCAGAGCTTGGACGCCATTATATACCAGTCTAGAGTCCACTCTGGGAGCTTCGAGCGCTTTGAGAGCGGCCTGACTGTCGCTGAGTATATAGATATTCTTCCCTTGGGTTCGCCTAACTATATTCTCATGAACACAGGCAATTATAGCGAATGTCTCGGCTTGGAAGACAGTGGCGTAATTGCCCATGCTTATGCTACTACTAAAGTCATTTGCATAAATGCCTGCCCCCGTACCAGATTCTGTCTTAGACCCATCTGTGTACCATATAATGTTGTTTACATCAGAGATTGGTGCTTCAAGACCTTCGGTCCACTCAGCCCTTGTTGGAATTTTAACGTTAAAATTCTTATGGAACACAAACTTGGGTTGCATCTTATCGCAGCCCATGTCCGTAATCCTTTCCATGAAATTGTCGCATTCCATGTTTGTGTGTTTGGTCTTTGGCTTGCTATCGCTCCAGAGTCCTGTTAGGGTCAACCTGTGTAGCGATTTCCGCGCCTCAGATTGTATCACTAGGTGTAGCGGCGAGAGGTCTAGCAGTACCTCCATCGCCGCTGTTGGCGTCGTTCTAAACGCACCAGTAATAGCCATGCATGCCGTTCTTTGTATTTTCATAAGGGCATCCCTGCATGTGCTCTTTAGTGTCCTTGGCCACCATGCCAGGCATCCGTACAAGATGATAGGCCTTACCATCATGGTATAGATCCATCTTAGTACCTTTGGGTTTAGACCCCACGTTTTGCCATAAGCCGATCTACACATTCCAAACACTCTAAGTGCCTTGGTGGTTGTTAGTTCGACATGCTTTCTCCAGTTCAGCTCTTTATCTAGTGTAACGCCTAGATATTTCACTTCATTGGACATTTCCAGTACCCTTCCATAAAGCTTCAGCTGCTTCATGCCATTAAGGGTCTTTTTCCTGGTAAACGGTATTACTACTGTTTTGCCTGGGTTTATGGAGAGTTGATGACAATTGCACCATCTTTCCACTTGCTTCAGTGCTTTATTCATGATTTCCGATACTGTTCCCGGGAATTTCCCGTTTACAAGAATCACTAAATCATCTGCGTACCCTACCGTATGTATTGGGCCTTTGTTTAGTTCTTCCAACAGTGAGTTAACTACCAGACTCCAGAGAGTTGGTGAGAGAACCCCACCCTGTGGACAACCCTTCGTAGCCGTAGCTAATATTTCATCTCCCATAAGGGAGGATTTTATTAGTCGGCTATTTAGCATAGTACCAATCCATCTACAGATTGTTGGTTCTATGCCATGTTTAGATGCTGCAATATTGATTGCCTGATACGTGGTGCGGTCAAATGCCCCCTCCACGTCTATAAAAGTGGCCAGACATAGTTCTTTGTTCTCTATCGCCTGTTCCGCTCTGGTTGTCACCAGGTGTAGTGCCGTTTCAGTCGATTTACCCGGCTGATACGCACACTGCAATTGGTGCAGCGGATGCCTCTTAAGAGGACCATCCCTTATGTGTCTGTCTACCAGTTTCTCCAGTGTTTTGAGGAAAAACGATGACAGACTTATCGGCCTGTATGATTTGGCTTCTGTGTAATCTGCTTTGCCTGGTTTAGGCAAGTACGTTACCTTTACCATCCTCCACACACGCGGTACGTGTCCGAAGGCTATGCACGCTCTGTACAGTCTACCTAAGTGCGGTATTAGTACATTAGCGCCCTCTTGTAGTAGTATGGGGTAGATTCCATCTGGCCCCGGGGCTTTGTATGGTTGAAATGTGGATAGTGCCCATTGTATCTTATCGTGATCTACTACCTTTTTAGACGTGTCCCAGTTGTACCTGGTCGTGCTGATGGATTGTTCCATTGCACCGGTTGCTACATCGTCCGTTACGCTCTGATGTATTATCGAGCCTGGGAAGTGTGTGTCACACATAACTTTGAGGGTTTCTAGCCCCGTTTCAGTCATTCTTCCGTCACTTCTTCTGATGGAAGTGAGTGGAACTGACTTTGTTGCAGCTAGTGCCTTTGTAAGTCTCATGCCTTCCGGTATGGACCTGATTTGATCGCAATGGTTCATCCATGCTTTCCTTTTTGCTTTCCTCACAGCTTTGCTGTATTCCGTGAGTTTTCGCGCGTAATGCTCGAAGTCATTGGTCCTTTTAGCATCATTGAAGACAGCTCTGGTTTCCTTCCGGAGTTTTGCAATCTCCGGGTTCCACCAGGGCACCTTCTTCGCCAGGATTTTCTTTTCCGGGCAGTTGTTTGTCCAAGCTGTATAGACAGCTTGTGCTATTCTGTCTGTTTCAAGTTCTATGTCAATAATAGAGTTTAACTTGCCTTTAGGGTCTCCCAGTTCCACCTCCAGGTCACTTTTGAATGCTAACCAGTTGGTGTTCCTGGGATTCCGTTTGCGTATAGTTTCTAATTGGATTTTAGTCTTATACCTGAAGCATATATATCTGTGGTCCGATAAAGAAATCTCCCCAGAGACATGCCATGAGCTAATCTTATTACTCGCGTTGTTGGACGCTAGCGTTATATCAATAACCTCCCCCCGCCTTGCATTGACGAATGTCGGTTCATTGCCTTTATTTAATAGTTGTAAAGAAGAGCTTACCAGAAAATCCAGTACCTTCTCTCCTCTTCTGTTGACATCCGAGCTCCCCCAGATGACGTGGTGAGCATTTGCATCGCAGCCGATGATCAGGTCGGTGTTCGCCTGGCTGCCGTAAGCAGCGAGATCCCTCAGTTGCCCAGTGATTGGATCCGCTGCCTCGTAGGGAAGGTAGGCTGATGAGATGATTAGTGCCTTACCCCCCCCCCTTGTTTTGGATCTTGACCGTAGTCAGATCCCTGTAACAGAAAGCATGTAGAAGCAGAGCGTCAATGCCATTTTTAACATAGATACATGTCCTCATAGTACTCTCAGGACAAACATATAACAATGTCCCGCCAGTACCGTTTAAGCCTCTTATCTCACCTTTGTAAATGTATGGTTCTTGTATAAGAGCAATATCGAATTTATCGCTTTTTAACAGCTTAGCCAGAAGGGCAGTGGCTGCTTTATTGTGCTGGAGATTAATCTGTACGCACCTTAAGCCCTCCATTGCGGCGTTTATTGTTTGGTGGTGCTGAGATCAGCAGCCACCTCCTGGACCGTGTCGTCGAAGGACATAGGTGACATGGTACCCTCCAGGTAGAGTTCCGCCAGACCACGCAGATCCTCTGAGCCCGCCATCGATGAGATCGGTGACGATGCTCGAGTCATGCGCGGTCCAGCATGGTCCTCTCCTAGCTGCACCATGCCCCCCGCCTCCTCCGGCTGGTCCTCCGCCACCTCCACAGGTGCGTCACCGGCTGGTGGCGCCTCCCGTTCCGGGGCCCCCCCTGTCGCCACAGCGACCGTAGCCTTCTGGGCTACCTCCCCCCCCCTCTCCCCCCTCCCTACACGGCTCGACCTCAGCCACCCCAGGCCCCTGCTCCCGCACTTCCTCCAGAAGCTTGAAGTGGCTGGTGTCGAGCCCCGTGTGCAGAACGTAGTCGGCCTCCTTGATGACGGCGGCCGACACCCGGTCCATCAGTACGATTCGCCTGGTGCTCGGCCCCGACTCCACGGTGTCGACTACCTTCCACTCGCTCGTGCGCAGCCTAGGGTTCCTCCTCTGCAGCACCCTGAGGGCTCTCGCCATGTCCTGAGTGCCATCGACCACCGTTCTCCAGGCCATCTTGACCGGTTTCGGCAGATCTTTGGCACTCACGACCTTCAGGCGCAGCCCGGCAATCTCTCCACCTCCGATTACCGTGCCGAGCCATGCCGCGGATTCCCTCCCCTTGCAGGTGACGTTGAGCGCGCCCCCCACGAGGTTGCCGAGTGTGATGTCGGGCATGGGTTCTTCGGCCTTGTCAAGAAATAGGAGCAGAGCTCCTACGATGGCCGACATATGCTCCTGCACCACTTTCTCGGCAGGAAAGGCCACTGGGACGATGGCCATCTTCTCGCTCGCCGTGACTTCCGCGAACGATCCCCCTACCTTCGCTCTCTTGGAGTCACCGGCGAGCAGAGATGAGTCGCCACTGGCCCCCAGTGACCTCTTATTCTGTGGCCTTCCCGCTCCACTTGTGGAGGGTCCGGCCACCGATTCCGCGTCCGTTCTTAGTCGCGCCTTCGCACGCCTCTTCTGCCTCCTGGACTTAGCGGCTCCTCCACCCGACTGCACGTCCACGCCCTTAGGCATGGCCGCGCTGTCGAGGGCGCCCGGAGCAACGCCAGCAGGATTTGGAAGCGGTGCTCCCGTTTGCCTCTTGCAGTAGGCCATCGTTCCGCTGCCTACTCCTCCGGCACCTGCGCTAGTCGGTCCCCCTGGGGGAACTTGCTCGGCGCGAGTGGTACCTTTGGAGTGGCCTGCTCCACCATGGCCTCTGCCTTTCGCGCCGTGCGCGTCCTCCGTCCTCGCGGACCTCCAAACCTTACCGCTACCTACTCTCGCGTTCCTGTCAGGGACAGGCCCACTAAGAGCTGGTGCAGCAACTTTTGCGCTATGCGCCTTTGCCTCATCCCGTACGGGTCCGGCTTCTCCTCCTTCCGTCGTTTTTGGTATTATGTTGTCCATAAACCACCAGTGAAAATTTCAGCAGCTTGGCTCCCCACCCTCCTCGGAGCCTCACATTTGGGATGCTTTGACGCATCAGGGATACCAAGCTGATATAGCGTCCCAAAGTGCGTTGCCCATGAATCCGCACGGTGCCAAAACCCTAGTCAGCTCCACAGCCGACATGGGAGTCGTGCTCCGCCGATTATGGACCCCTACACCCCAGGACACTCGCCATGTGGCCATCTGACTGGACACAACAGCCGATTGATCTTGACTGGCTAGGTC
Organism: Cydia fagiglandana; assembly: GCF_963556715.1. Lineage (NCBI taxonomy): Eukaryota > Metazoa > Arthropoda > Insecta > Lepidoptera > Tortricidae > Cydia > Cydia fagiglandana. Next base: position 1,891,891 of record NC_085934.1, on the reverse strand, counting down.
TAGACCTCCCGTGTGAGATGAATCTAGAGCCAAAGGAACTTCTTCTAACGGGGATAACGACAACAGACCCCCGCTTCGCGCCCGCTCCCAGGATCTCCTTCTCCACCCGTACGGGTCCCCGCGCACGGCACAAACACGCGGGTGGCATTCTACCGCTAATCATCCTTCTTTGTGGATGAGAAGCCCGCTGCGACATGCCACATCATCGCTTACGGCTGATTACGTAGGATATGGATCGTTATTTGCGGCCACCAATCTTCCCGCCCCTGCATGCTCGCCTCCGTCAAAGGAGACGAACCTACAGTGGCCTCTCGATGTTGGCACACAAATACAGATCCATCTGAGGGATAGGGCTAGGTTGGGATTACGTGAAGGGTGTTCTTTGCACTGGTTCACTTACCTGGCCCCGTTGTAGATGAAGTCATACGGATGACATCATCGACTTCCGAGCCCGGCGTTCGATCCGTTGCAAAACTCACCCTGAGATAGTTCAACTGGTTGTTTCCGTTCTGCCTGTTTCTACGGTAGAACCAGGCAGTTAACAGGCAGTAACCTCGGGAAGGAGCACAACCAGTTTTGCCTCGAGGATCTCTGCAACTTGTGCTCCCCCCGAGACCATTCACCATGCCAACTACCGGACAGGTAGCTACCATAGAGGCAGACCCATCGCAAGCAGCGACCGGCCGCAAATTATTCCTTGCATATGGACCCGCCTCCGCCCATAAGTGTCCGTAAGTATTGTCTTTATTCAATTAAGTCAATGCCGGCTATCTATTGCTGGCCTGACACTATCTTTGGAATGACATTACTTGTCATGATATCCCAACTTTCGGTCCAGTCATGACAAACGATATCAAAACAATCTACTTAATCTTCAAATCTACGCATACCATAAAAAACTGAAAGTTCAAGGCTGACAATTAGGTATGAATTAGATTATCAGGTTACAATTATTATACGGATGTCGAATACTGTTGCCAGAGATCGTTATCGAAGTTGCTATTAATGTCAGGGTCTGGATGACGTCCTATCATACTGAATAGTGAGTGGAACTTTAATTCTTACAGTAAACACTTCTGAGCGGCTACCGCGAAAACCGAAATTCGCAAATTGCGGGGATCTTTCTCTTTTACTCCAATGAAGGCGTAATTAGAGTGACAGAGAAAAATCCCCGCAATTTGCGAACTTCGATTTTCGCGGTTATAGCCCTGAACTTTTCTGTTGGACGAATTGTGGTGGACAAAACTTCGTGTAGATTCGTACCGCAGGCGGCACGAAAATTCTATGGCGGTTGAAAGGTTAACAAGCCAATTGACAGTTGATTAATATTAAATCTGGGTAGCCATTACTAAATAGTTGTTGCAGTTAAATATGCCGCCTACCGATAGATCGCAATCGGGCAATGCCCATACTATAATGTCAGGGCCTCCAAGTCCAAACATTCCGCTGTGTACCAAACGTTGACAGGTGGAGTACCTGCTGCATTGATTAAGTGGGTAAGGGCTGATTTATACGATGCGAGAACTCGAATGCGAGTTTCATTACATTGCGGGTTTTGATCGGTCGGTTGAATTGGACGTAACCAACAGTCCGCAATGTAATTAAAATGGCATGCGAGTTCGCGCGCCGTCTAAAGGATAACTCATGTTAGACCGGGCCGTGTCCGGAATCAGCCTTAATTTGAGTGCTTCAGGTATAAGTAGTAAAAGGTAATATTTTTTAAGCACTCTGGGACTAATAAAGACTGAAGATTTGTACTATAAATACCTACATTTTCAGCATCCTGAAACCCTGTGAAGCATCCTATATATTATCCCTCTGGTGTTGCAGGTATCCATGGGTGACTGTAATTACTTGCCATCAGACGATTCGTCTGCTCGTTTGCCTCTTAAATCATAAAAAGATCTCGTAGTTGAGATCTGCACACATGTCAATGGAAAGCCAATAGTTTTCCAGCTATCTGGAGCACATTTCTAGTCATCATCATTACCGATCATTACTTGGACCGCACCGCGGTCGGCGTTTCTTTTCCAACTTTTTATGTGTGAAGTGAAACATCTGGCAGAAAGACTCAACTGCGTTTTTAATGTCGTCCGATTTTTAACCTAAATTGTTAGATTATAAGGTTGAGTTTAGTGGCAATGGAAGGAATAATGTCGAGATGATGTTACCTAATGTGGGCTAAGGTTGACAGGTGTCGATTGTCTTTTGTTATTTTTAATGCAATGCCGTGACGTATACATGCCTACATATGTTAATGTGCTTACTAGGTAGCTTATTTTAGTTTTCCAGAGTACAATATTTATTATTTATTAATGGTTTTAGTATACAAAATCGGCATTATGACTAAACAATGAGGCCGTTTGTGTTTAGCAGTTGTTAAACACTGCGTGAAAATTGGTCTTATTTTACATTATCAAACTGCACAACGGGACTTAATCGCGTATTTAAGTTTTAAAATTTACCTCCGACGTTTCGAGGACGGCGTTGTCCCCGTGGTCTCGGAGAAGACTGGCTCAAGTTGACATCAACATCTTCTAGCCGCGCGAGTTTTTCGAACTACCCGCACTTGGTCTTGTTTATCAGTTTGAACGTTTTGCGCACTAGGGATGTCACTCCCTAATAGTAGTATGATAGTAGTATGGTATGTAGTTTGATAATGTTTAATAATCGTGAAAGTTTAAATCAGTGGTCTTATTTTAGTCGCGTATAAGTTCATTCATAATATAATATTTAAATTGGCCTTATGTCCGTATCCGTACAATATCCATACATATATTATACATACATCATCATCTCAGCCATAAGACGTCCACTGCTGAACATAGGCCTCCCCCTTGGATCTGCATACGTGCCGGTTGGAAGCGATCCGCATCTAGCGTCTTCCGGCGACCTTAACAAGGTCGTCTGTCCATCTTGTGTGTGGACGCCCTACGCTGCGCTTGCTAGTCCGTGGTCTCCTCGAGCACTTTTCGACCCCATACATATATATACATAATATATAAAAAAAATATTATCAGAAATATCAAAGCACACCTGTTTGAATTTGCACGTAAGTATTATAAGTAATCACACAATATTCTCTATGACTGTACCTGTCATCATTTTTCATTTACTACTTGTACCAAAATAAATAAAATCCTTTATTTATTAATTTACCACCTAGTTAACATCATATTAATATTATAAACAAGCACCTGTACTTACTTAATTAATAAAAAACAAATGCATTCAATTAACACTTTTCATAAACGCATTCAAATTTGCATTTATCTCATGAACTTGGAACGTATCAATTTCATTGTTTAATAAAACTTAATTACATTGTTCGACCCGTGGGTTCTCATGGCAATTACTGAACAATAAATGATGCGTCTAGGCAGATTAATATGCCGATTAGCATGAAGGTTGTTCATACAATCGGTAAATTGATTTGGTGTTATGAAATGTGTATTTTGTGTTATTGAGATGGATAATAGGGTGATTAGTGTACAATGTTTGTGTTTATCTGTAGTGTATCTATTGGTTCTGTTGAGCAACCCAAATAAATAGTAACATAGTATGTATGTAGGCCTGTGGTATTTTTTCATCATATGTACTCTTTACCAATGAAGGATTGACTATGAAAATAAACACAACCAGTCACAAATAAAGTCAATATATGTATTAAAAATATATCCCAAACCCTTATATAGGTCGTTATCGCCGCTGGCGGTACAGCGCCATCTTGCGCGATATTTGATAAGCATCTTTATAATTATGAAAGCTATTCGAAGTACGGACGCGAACATTCATTACTGTGGGGCTAGGTCGATTTGTGTAAGGTTGTCCCATAATATTTATTTATAATACAATACACTAATAAAAAAATTATTTGTTGCAGGTAAAGAACGACGGTGACAAGATATACCAATTTATAATTATCAAGATTATAGAGTAAGTTCGATTATCAGTAAAAATAAGTTAGTATGCGACTGTGCGTGCACCACACCCAATTAAAGGTCATCAAACTACATTATTTTCAAACTGATTTTTTTTTTCAAAAAAGTTAAATTGACCGAATCATTATTGAGCCAAAGCAATAGTGATACTGAATTGAACTGAATACTGATTTAGGTACTAGTTAGTTCAGTTTAATACAAAATTAATGTTAAATACATACACAGAATTTGAAGGCGCAGGTCCCACGCGCCGAATCCTGCCCCACAGCCGCAGGCGCACCTCACAGTCGAAATTAGGGTAACAAATGGGCCCAAATCACGGCAATTTGTTAACGGGCCATTATCGCATGAGGGCTTTAATATTTTGTGGGAAACCGGCTTCGCTCCAGTGTATTATTTACAGGTATTGTACAGTCGACGTCAGAGATATGTTTACATTTTTCGCCTTATTACAAGGGAGTGAGGTGCAAAAGTGTAAACATATTTTTTACGTCGACTGTACGCATAGAGATATACTCCATAAGGCCAATAATTTTTTTATAAGGTAACTTCGTAAAATTTTGATGTTAAAAATTAGTGGTTATCGTAGGTATTCACGCCGAAACACAAAATTTTGTCCCTTACCACAAAATATAGTTCCTAATTTCTAACCAGTATCGCCTAATAGCCGTATTCGAACAATGAGATTCGTCAAACACATAATAAATAAAAATAAAATAAAAAATAAAAATAAAAAAGCCTTTAATTCCACACAATATGAAGAAATAACTTAAAAAAAATAACAATATAGCTAACATACCTAATTAAAATTATTGATATTAAAATGAAAAACTTAATTACTATGATTGGTGGACCTCTTCGCGAGTAAAGGCCTCCCCCAGCCTCCGCCATTCTGAGCGGTCCTGCGCTACCTCTTGCCATTTGTGCGGTATGGTGTCGGTGACGTCATCGACCCATCTTGTGATTGGTCTGCCAGGTTTTCTTTTTCCTTGTGGCCCTTTCCAAAGTGTCACACGTTTGGTCCATTTTTGGTCGCTCATTCTCGCTATATGGCCTGCCCATTGCCATTTCATTTTCAGACAGTGTTCTAATGCGTCGATGACTCTCGTTCTCTCTCTTATTTTTGTGTTCCTCACTCTGTCTAGTCTTTTTAAGTTTAGTATGCTTCTTTCTTGGGCTCTTTGGCAAGTTTGAATCTTGTGTCTTATGTCTTTGGTGTAAGTCCAAGTCTGACAGCCGTAGGTCAAGCACGGCAGTAAACTAGTGTCTAGAACCTTTTTCTTTAGACTTATTGGAAGATTGCTTTTTAGGACCTCTTTTAGGCTCCAAAATTTGCTCCATGTTTTTGTTATTCTTCTGTCCAGTTCTTTAACTCCTCTGTTCTTATCGAATGAGATTTCCTTGCCTAAATATATATAGCTCTCTACATATTCTATTTCTTCTGTATCGATATATATTTTGTCTCTTCTTCCGTCAAACACATACTAGATATTAAAACGACATGGATTGGATATGTCAGTGTCAAACAAGTGTCATAAGTGACGTTTTTGTTTGAAGAAACGTCAATTTTGACGCTTGTTTGACACTGACATATCCAATCCATGTCGTTTTAATATCTAGTATGTATTTGACGAATCTCATTATTGGCTGTAAATCTGATCATGACATAAATTTTGGACTGTAAATATTGTAGATTGTTTCATCAATATTCTTAAAATTGAATTAATAATAATAATAACTTTATTATTTCCATTTATTTATTTTTCTTCTTAGGCTAGGTCATTTATAACATGAATATAAAAGTAAAATACAAAAACACATAAAAAACAACAAAAAATAAGTATAAACACATTATAAAAAACCTAACTTTATTATTATTATTAATTCAATTTAGACAAGCAACTGATTGATACTGGTACTTACGCCTAAACAGGGGTCGGAAACCGGTATTTGCTCCATACAAAAATACCGGTATTATTACGTTCGTTTTCGTTCTTTGGTTTATTATTTCATTTTTAATGGCACAATCTAATAATACGAAGTTGTTACCTAAATACATGATTCAGTCCTACGTACAGAGCATAAAATAATTCAAAACATTAGGCTATTTCGGGGTTTAAAAAAAATACCGGTCCCGAGCCCTGCGCCTAAATCATAGTTCTCTTAGCACGATTTCACTATTTAGCATAAGTTTCGGAATTTTCCAAAAAAATAAAAGAAATTAAAGAAATTTTGAAAATGAAATGTTTATAGTCCTATAAAAAACTGACCCTTTTTTTAAGTTGTTAAAACCATAAATCCTCTAATTTCTCTTGTAGAAATTCAGCCGCTGCTATTTATGCAGCCATTACTATTCAATTACTAATAATACATTAAAATCCCATAACCGTTTACATATGTCCGGCGCAATGGTGTTAATACAGTTATAAATTGCCAGTGTGACAAAGGGCAAGGTAAAAGCTACGCATACCGGACGCTGATTCCGATTTAATATTTTATAAAAATTTTGAAATAATAGAAAATGAATTCTTTTTTCTTTCTGACAACTATTGGCCCATAGACAAAAATCTTAAAAGTTAGCAAACAAAACTCAATAGTTTTAATGTGTATTTTTGAATATGTATATGTACATGTACATATGCACATGTAGACGATGTAGTGCATAAATTGTTTTCCATCGTATTTTCTCGGAAACGTTCGTATTTGTCATGCTACTTCAATCCTCAGTACTTTTTGTTCCGAGACTGACTGAAATAGCAAGACTCGTTCGAACGTTTCCGTGAAAATACGATGGAAATTAACTATGCAAACTTGTTATGGCTGCGATATGGCCGGCCGCGGAACCTCCGAAACTTGATACCCTTCGGCCAAAACTCCTGAGCGACTCAATCAATCGGCACCAATCAGTCCTGGCTATTGCGATTACAGTCTACTCATTAGCCATCTCGATCGCACTTATTGGTACACGTGAGATGCGTAGATGTTATCAAAACAAGTTTTTTTTACAAATGGTTAGATCAGAATCGCTTTCCGCCAAATTGTACTGAATTAGGAACCTGTATTGTATGTGTGTCGCGCAGGTCGGCTGAGAGCACAAAACACGTGGTAAACTCGTTTTAAATGGCCCTTCGAGATGCGGTTTTTCGGACAGAATGTATGTGAATGAAGGGCATATGAATATTGAATACCATGAACTCTCTAAATACTTTTTCTTTACAATAGAAACCCCCATATTTTATAGTAGTTAATCTGCTAATTTACAATATCATAACATTAATATAGGTTTTATAAGCCCCCCTTGTTGTTGGGCAGTCGTGTAAAAACCAACAAAATTTGATCCTGACCTACTAATAACAGAAGTCATAAAAAATGAAAAAAAAGAAACACTCCAGAAAAGTTCATAGCACCTCTATTACACCCTGACAGCTAACGCGTTGATGTCGGTGTAAAGATCTATAGATCTTACGCAACCATAATGAATGATCTACTCCAAATTAGATTAAGCGTCTGACAGACAGGCGGTAATCAACCGTTTGTTATTAGATTTCGTAATAATAAAGGTAAACGGATTTTTGAGGTTAAATTTGAGGTAGTTTATTAAAGAAAGGGTCAAGGGCGTTAGTGAAAGAGCTTATTGTTTATGAAGTATTATTACGAATAAACATAGAGTTGGTGGGAACCCAAGGCTAAAAATGCCTAAATTAGAGGACAGTACACCTCGACATTCGTGAAAAGTAGGTACGATGAATTATGTACACTGAAAATCTTTTTTTAAAAGGAACCACAAATAAGTTATTTGTTTTATAAGGGAGCAAAGTTGTTGTTTAACCGCTCGTGCTAATATTGATACCCAAGCAAGCGAAAGATCCCAAATTTGAACCACGAGCGTAGTGGTTCGAAAAATGGAATCTGGGGCGTTGCGAGGGTTTTAAGGCACGAGGGTTAAACAAAATTTGCCCCCGAGTGAAACACAAAATTTTTCACCACACCAACCCGAAGCAAATATTAAATGTAAAATATCAAACAAAATCAAATCCAAATGAATATTATTAAATATGTATCATCCAAAATCATCATTTAAAAGTCAATTCTATTAGCAAACATAAGAAAACACCTCAAAATCTGCATTTGATTACTTTGCCTCACATGTGAATAAAATGCAACTTTGCTATCAGTTTTTGAAGTGCAAAGTAAGCCTGTCTGTCTGTAAATTAATAGTATAGAAAATATCTAAAAGTAAATACTTACTAATCTTAAACACCTGAGTTTTTAAGGTATACTGGATCAAGCAAATCTTGTCAGTAGCAAACGGCGGCAAATTTGAAAAATCGTGGGTTAGCAACACTGTGTTCGAATAATTCGAATATTGCGTGTCATCTGTGTTTTATCTGTGGATCGCGAATGACAGCCATCATCATTGTTTATGTTCGGAATCGATTCTAATTCAAGAGATATTTCTGCTGAGTTACCATTAAATACCAATATATTAAATAAGATTGTGCTTAATCAAAGCTAAGGTACCTACAATGCCTACAGCGCCAACTGAGGAATCTAATAAAATATTAAAATCCAGTAGGACATCTACCTGCTGAAGCAATGATTTTAATCATACATTCTTGTTTAGTGGCATAGTCCACTTCTAATTTTATTTTGAGATCTTTAAATTAGTTAATCATTTTTATCAACAACACACACCGCTTTTAAATTGTCCGTCCATACCTATTAATAACAATTTCAAACATTTTCAATAGAGAATCCGCAACTGACAATTTGAATTGACGTACGTAATAGGGCGCACTCGGCGGAAAAAAAGTTTTGGTTCGATGTACATTGTACATTGCTGCTTTTCTTAGCGCAATACTACTCTTTGAGTGTTGCCCTACTTTAGTTTGCTTTACATTGCTACTGACAAGATTTGCTTGACGCACATATTTAAAATTACGATTTGAAAATTGACAATTCTCAAATCGTGCGTTTCGGAGTCGTCTAAGTATTTTGAGTTGTGAGCCGAGTCCTTTTTCGAGTCTTTACATAGCGACCTATCTCAAATACTTCTAGACACTTGAGTGTAAAGGGGCCTACGGACTATCAGTCCGCCGGACGGTATCGGCCTGTCAGTTGTTCGGAGCTGTCAAAATTTTGTTCTAACTGACAGGCCGATACCGTCCGGCGGACTGATAATCAGTGGGTCCCTTAAGTAGGGCTTTGCCCTATGATAAATAAACTAAAATTATTGACGAAATTATTATCATTGATAATAATTTCGTCAATAATTTTAGTTTATAATTTTAACAAGACATTAAATCAAATAATGAACTCACTACACACTAGTTTTAGTTTAGGTTCTTTGGCATCCCAAGTATGGGCCCGATTCGAATTTTGAAATAGACATCTATTAGATATCTTTTAGAAATCACCAAGATACGATAACGATATGATTAAGATCTAACCTGTCAAATTTGACATTTGCGCGATTCGGGAGATACTCTTGAACGATTTCCACAGGATATGACTTAGAGATCCAATTCACATCTAATAGATCTCTTACTCTATCTAACGTAAAAGTGACATTGGTTGCCCGAATTGCGCTGCAAAAGAGAACTAGTTGATATCTAAACTATAACGTATCTAGAATGGATCTAGTACGTGTCGTCTCTTGTGAATATCTTGAACTTCGAATACGGCAGAGTAAATTCAATAATGAACACACTACACACTAGTTTTAGTTTAGGTTCTTTGACATCCTAAGTAGGTATATTGTTTATAAAACTTTACCTTAAGTAACCAGTGCTAAGAACGCGACCTTCTGACATACTGACACATCTAACTATTGACTCTCACTGTTGACTAGTCTGTGAGTCTGTTTGCTCTCGCTATTGGCTCACGTTCGGTTATTTAGTTGGGTTAGAAATTGTTTGAGCATTGAGTTTCTTAAATCGTTTAAAGCGCGGCTATATGTGAAGGTAACGCACAGAGTCTTACCATATTTTGAAGAGTAGGAAAATAAATAGAATATAGGTACCTATTTATATTGTTCTACTTTTATGTAGGTACTGATCATACCCCAAAGTGATAATGATACCTTAAACTTTAAGGTACACTCGGGGGTACACTTTAAGGCTTAAAGTGTACCCCCGAGTGTACCACAAAATATATGAAAATATTCATTTTAGTAAAATTCCGTGATGATGAAGTAAATACTTCATCATCACGATAAAGTAAATACTTCATCATCTGTAGTTAGTGGAGGATTGTTTTTATTTTTCATAATGATTTCATTATGGACACGTATGGATTGTTTTTATTTTTCATAATGATTTCATTATGGAAAAAAAAACAATCCTCAAGCAGACTTTTCACGCTGATTTTTAGTTAATTAAACAAACTGCTTAAACATTAAACAAGCCGCAACTCGCAACCGTCCAAAGGCTGCGAAGTCCGCTTACGATCAGGCAAGCTGTACAAATGCCTGCGTTGTACATTCAAGATAAATATAAGACAGATACTAATAACGTAGATGCCAAAAAATATGTACGAGTATTAATATAACATTTCCACCATGAATAACCATAATTCTCCTTATTATAACTCCACTTATATTTAATAGATAGAAATAAGCGAAAGCAAACCATTTATCATGTAAACATCACGCGCAAATCAATAACCATATAATTACAACGTTAATAAATACATTAATACTCTCTATTAGTAATTACACCTATAATTAAACGCAATAGAAAACCATCCAAAGATGGCGACGGACATGGTTTCACATCCTCTAGCAAAAATAAGTACATATGTCTTATTAGAATGGAATAAGGTTGCATATTGTATACATATTTTTGACGTTGACATAGCGAAAACAATTAGATAATGAGAGGCGTTATGGCTAGACCAGTAGGTACCTAGTGGTGAGATGGACAGGCCAATTCGATCGTGCACCTGATCTCAAACCAATATTTGAATGATAAGCTCTAACTTGTCCGTACAGTCGCCATCAGATATATCGGAGCTGCCAAGGCGCTCACAAATATCTGAACACGCTTCTATTGTCAAGGCTCTAGAGTGCGTGTTCAGATATTTTTGAGCACCTTGGCAGCTCCGAGATATCTGATGGCGACTGTACATAATTGTTGTAGTTGTAGTGCGAGCGAGACGCCCGCGCGAATGACAGCTAACTAGGGCCCGTTTTTCCAACGCTTGTAACGTGTAATACAAGCGGATGTCACTTTTTGACAGCTTTTGTTTGGAAGGGACTTCCACTTGTATTACAAGTTACAAGCTTTTGAGAAACGGGCCCCTGATATGATTCCAATATCATTAAAGTGCAAGTTCGAATTGACCTGAGAGGTAGTGCAAATGTAGTAAAAGTGTCAATAAATCGTATGCGCTTGCAACCTTTTAGTATTTTTAATGAGGATGATTGGAAATGAGCTGTTTAGGAGTTTCTTCGTAACTTGTCTTTCTTCTTACCCAGAATGGTCTGGAGATGTGGTCTGGAGCCATTTCCAAAGCTAAAAACCCACACGACGGCCATATCTTCCGTTGCAACGTTTCACGCGGCGTAGCATATATTTTGTTTCTTTCTAATTTCCTGGCATTACGCCTCTTAAATAGGATTAGTAGCCCAAACCTGTATCACCCACGGAAGTTACATTTTGGTTACCTGGTGACACTATTTAACCCTTTTGTTTTACGTGTACCATTGGTCGGTTAACCCTTTTGCAAATTTGATTAAATCCGCATATTATTCATATAATCGGCTACTGACCAACTTTCGCTTTCCCCAGTTTGTTTTTAATTTCACAATCTGATAGCATCTATAAAACAATGAACACATTGTTCGGATGTATGGATGCGTAGCGCTGGTCAACACAGCTACATCACTGGCCATCTGGCCTACTGAGAAACCAGTGCCCAGTTTATCAAAAGCTTGTAACTTGTAATACAAGTGGAAGTCCATAAAAACTGACAAAAAGGGACTTCCACTTGTATTACAAGTTAGAAACTTTTGATAAACAGGGCACTGGCTTTTTAATAAATACATCATGCAGATTTTTTTTATTTTTTTTTATTATGCATGGGTTTACTCATGGCCACAGACTAGCCGAGGCGTAGACGTGGCCTACGATGGAGCGAGCTCGCCCAGAAGGTGCCTGTTCACTCTTGATTTGAAGGTTGCCGGGTTATAAGAGCACGGAAATATAGACGCCGGCAAGGAATTCCATTCCTTGGCAGTGCGCATAAGGAAAGTCATGCAGATTTTTTATTTATAAGTATATTTGCGTGGTGTCTTTACCCATCACGGAACCATGCATCTATATTCTATAGTATTCCGTATTTACGTTGGTTATTAATTTATTATTAAATTCAATTACATGTAATATCCATTTATCTTTCTTATTTTATTTAAGATTATCTACTTAACATTTTTATTGTTAACAGTTAAGTTTATTTAAACATTTTCTTAATTAATTAAAATTATTCATAGTTTGAGTAAGTTTACTTTCTTAGTTCTTTATGATATTATTGCGAAACCTGTTTACGATAGGTACTGAGCAGGTAACTAGACCATACTTTTTGCCCATATATAGCTATAGAAGAGAATAAGAGTGACATTCCATTTCCAACTGCAGCTGCAATACTGTTCATTTTACTATGGAAACGCGTCGCTGTCATTGTCAATTTCCATAGAAAATGAACAGTATTGCAGCTGCAGTTGGAAATGGAATGTCACTTTAATAAGTAAGTAACCTACATTAATTGCAAAATTCATGCCCAATTATAAGACCCCCATTCAATAGATTTACCACCATCACGGATCTCAAATAGTAAACTCAAGTAATAGTGTCTGCTTGTCACAGTGACTCATCTGTAGCAACGAAGCTGTGGCATTAATTAAATGTAGTATTTGAGAGCAAATCATGCTCTGATTAGCAACCGGGCACCGGTATGGCGTGCCACTGCGCAGGTGGCTTGCCTTGCTATACTTGCTATACTTAAGTATCGACTTCATTATGAAATCTTATCGAGACGAACTGATATAACTATGTCAACTATTGTTTCCGATCGTGAGTGAAGGTCTCCGTTTCAACTCGGTTAAAAATGCTTTCCGTTTCGGATAAAAAAAATATATGTATATGCGGATTTTCTCTTGTACAGAAGCGGTATCATGGTCGCATTACTTACATATTTGTTAGAACGACAGGCATGGTGACAAATGATAAAGAGCCAACCATAAGCCGGCAGGTCGGATATTCGTTTAGATTTCTTTGTCAATTTAGTTATTGGAAATTTTTAAATATGGCGGAGCAATACATTTATTTATTTAGTTTAAAGTTATGATCGCGAGGGCTACAGCTCACATAGCCACTAGTTTTATTGTGCTTTTTACCAACTTTAGGATACACGCCAGGCCAAAATTATGGAGACAAACTTATTTGAAAATAAAAGACTGTGATTTTCTAAGAATGGAAAAGGATCGCGGCGCTAAAAGGGCATACCTGTGACGCTCGGTAGGTCGGAGGCCGATCGGACGTCCCAGGTACCGCTGGGACGATGCTGTTGAAGCGGACTTGCGCGATCTCCATGCCGATAACTGGCGGGAGATGGCACAGGGCTATATAAACCGCGAAAAGTTCGCTAATTGCGGGGATCTTTCTCTTTTACTCCAATGACGGCGTAATTAGAGTTACAGAGAAAAATCCCCGCAATTTGCGAATTTCGGTTTTCGCGGTAGCCCCTCAGGATCGAGACAACTGGCGTGTACCTACTCGTGTCGGAGGCCAAAACTCATTTTGGGTCGCAGCGCCATTATGTAGACTACCTAGTAGTAGTCAATTTTCTAAGTACATACATACATATTTAGTGGATACATATTTAAATCATACATACAACGCTGGTATGGTATGCCACCGTGCCTCCGCGTAGTATCGTACAGGTGGCTCGGCCTTGCTATACGAGTAACGGCTTTGTTATGAAATCGAGACAAATGTACCTATATCCTCCTAAGGCCCAGCCATACAAATGAAAAACCCATAATTTGCCACAACTGTTTGAACCTTTAGTGCAGGAAATAGAGTTGATTTTGGTTTTGTTTGAAATTTGAACGAAAAAAAACAAATGCGACTCTGTTCCAATTGAATATGATTTAAATTTCATCGAACTGAATAAGTACTTTAGGTAGGACCTTGGGCCTTAAGAGGTTATCTTAGGGCCTGTGGTTGCAACAGTTTGTTTACCGTGGGACTGTAGTAGTCATTTGGGTAAGAATGTACCTATAATATTTATTTACATATGTAGAAGCGACAAACTAATTCCATACAAAACCGTAAAAGCTCCACACGAAGAGTTAATGTGTTAATAGCTATACTTATCAGATTATTCTTCTTCTTCCTCGCGTTATCCCGGCATTTTGCCACGGCTCATGGGAACTTGGGGTCCTTGACAACTAATCCCATGATTTGACGTAGGCACTAGTTTTTACGAAAGCGACTGCCATCTGACCTTCCAACCCAGAAGGGAGACTAGGCCTTATTGGGATTAGTCCGGTTTCCTCACTATCTTTTCCTTCACCGAAAAGCAACTGGTAAATATCAGATGATATTTCGTACATAAGTTCCGAAAAACCCATTGGTACGAGCCGGGGTTTGAACCCGCGACCTCCGGATACTGTTGCGACGTTACCGGTGCAGCACTACTGCAGTCGGTATCGTCATTCATTTTACTAGGTACGTAAATTGACAATAACACCGACGTGTTCAGGCCGCTACTACAGCAGAGTGCAGCTGCGGTCGGAAATGGAACATTACCTTAAGAATAAACAGGTATGTTATAAATAGGTTATGTAGGTACCTACTTGATGTTATTCTGCAGCCTTTGTTTTGAAGACATAATGAATTCAGACATTTTAATGTCGATACAGATTTAATTGTTATGCTAATATCGTAATTACAATGTGGGAATACTTGTTCCAACTGAATGGAATTGTGTTCAACCTTGGTGTGTTATAGTAACTGGCCGTTTTGTGATTTTGCAATATCACAATCGATTGTTCTTAAAGCTCTTCGTTTTTAGGGTTCCGTTACCAAAATGGCAAAAGCGAAACTCTTACAATTTTGTAAATGTGTGTCCGTATGTCACAGTCATTTATTTATCACAAAAACTAATGTTCACTCGTATTATAAACCTAGAATATATTATGCTGAAGCGTTCGACATCAAAATCAAAGTGATACGTTAAGATTTAGTTGGTGGAAAACATTTTCTCCCGAAATAGGTACCAATTGTATGAAAAAGTACCGTTTGTCAGAAGCTAAGATACTTCCCTCTTTACAACAAAGATATTCGAGTTAAATTTGGACCATATTTGTCAGATTTTGGACTATATTTGGGTAATTTGGGTGGTATTACAGTAGCTTAAACTTCCTACAAAAGACATCATGCCATCGCCATCTTTAAAAAAAACCGGGCAAGTGCGAGTCGGACTCGCGCACGAAGGGTTCCGCACCACAATGCAAAAAAAAAACAAAAAAAAGCAAAAAAAAACGGTCACCCATCCAAGTACTGACCCCGCCCGACGTTGCTTAACTTTGGTCAAAAATCACGTTTGTTGTATGGGAGCCCCATTTAAATCTTTATTTTATTCTGTTTTTAGTATTTGTTGTTATAGCGGCAACAGAAATACATAATCTGTGAAAATTTCAACTCTCTAGCTATCACGGTTCGTGAGATACAGCCTGGTGACAGACGGACGGACGGACAGCGAAGTCTTAGTAATAGGGTCCCGTTTTACCCTTTGAGTACGGAACCCTAACAAAGTGCAAACAATTATGACTTGTCTAAATCACCTCCCGCCATTATTCCCACTATCTGCCCATTCAACATCGCATCCGAGCAAGAATAATCGCCCGCTCTCCCATGATCGAGGATCACTAGAGATTTCACACGCTTATAAAACACACACTTACTATACAAACCTCACATCTACTTTCATATGCTTCTTTAATTTACACTCTATCTATTTAATCATACAGCTCTTTTTGGAGTGATGTTTTTGGTTAAGTAGAGAGGTTTTGTAAAGTCGAAGGTGTAAAGGCTGTCGCTCATCCAGGAAGCAGCTAATGTGTTTGAAACATGGTCATTTACTTGCTTAGCTGATAATTTCTTAATGTTCAATTTGCGAATTAATCATTTAGAAACATCTAAAATCACAGTCATTGCGTTTAATATTCATAGTAAGTAATACATTAATGTTTTTCAGTTAATGTTATTTATTGTAAAGAGTTTAGTTTATTTTGTGACACCTACCAACAGGTTGTTAGTTCTTTTCAATGTGTGTGCAAAACGTATACTGCAACTTCGTAAAAACAAATGTTGTATATCAGTAAGAAAATAAATATTATTGCAGATATGAAAGTTACGCAATTTTCCAAATTAACACGTAAAATTTCACAAGAAATAGAAGAAGTTACAATTTTGGAATTATAAAAATTTCATTTTCCGTATTTGAATTTACCTTAAGTATATGAATTTGTTTTCTTACGTCGTATATATCGTATTTTTGTCATGTTCTATTTCCGGTTCATCTGTACGAAACTTTAAAATTGCGTGCCAATCTCACCCCCTCCACGGATCTCACCCTTTGAATAATCGCCCGCGATCCACTCCCGCGCAGCCATTAACAGAACGGTTGCGCGCACGGACGCGGAAAATTATTCGCGCAGCGCTTCCGTCCTCAGGGCAGGCACAAAGCTTAATTGTTTTTTACGAGTAAAATGTTTTTTTTTTAATTTCAGATGCAATTTTCATACAAAATCCTCAATATGATCGCTCTATCGATTTAATTTATATTTTTAGCAGACTTTTCAAGAGATTTCGATTAATTAAAAAATCACCGCGCTAAAAATTAAGCTTGGCCTATTTATTAAAGATTTTTTTTTATGTAGGTACCAGTGGCGGCGCGTCCATAAAAGGCGATTCCCACCGGCTTGCCTGTCTTTGGACGTTTGAGCACAGTTGTAAAGGAAATATGTACCTAAGCCGAATTAGCCCCGGCTTGCCTATGGATATGTTTGACGCGCCGCCACTTATTTAAAGAAATATAGCCGCCGCATATTTTAAAGAAACTAGTGCATTTTTTTAGGTAAGTAGGCGACATTTGTTGAAGTGAAGCTGCTGATAAAAACTTCTCTCTTTGCTTAAGAGGCGTAAATCTAGAAAATTAGAGGGAAGCAAAAGATATGGTACGGCGCACCCCGTGAAAGTTGCGACGGAAGATTTGGCTATACTTCTGCATAACAATTTAATCTACAAACCCCTCGATTATTCTATACTAAAATTACACTGCTATGGTATGCATGGTAACTAAATATCACTGAAAATAAATGAAAATTTGACTTTTTCGTGATTTTTATAACGTTTTATTTTTATCGAGCCCACTTTAACCTTTTCAGGTTTTGAATGGAGTCTGCCATTGCAAATATAGTCTAGTTTGCATGTGAATTTTTCCACTATATTGCCCTCGATTAAAACATTTCAAAAATTCAATATGAAACATTATTAAGTCCGCCTTTTGTACATTGTTGTAAGTTGTATGTATTTTGTACAATAAAGTTTAAATAAATAAATAAAACGACAATTTTGTTTTAGGCATCTTAAAGTTATGCAAGTGACAGCCCTGACGAAACCGCTGCGGGCAGAGATGCGTTCATCAGCAACCGAGATAGCTCGGATACTTCTGTTGTCTAGCCTGAGCGTTTTAATTGAAAGTTCCGTTCAACACAGACCATAAGTATATTAAATATAATTACATATATCACAATTCACATTAAATCATCATTTTATTTTATTTCAACTATTTTATGTCGCACTTAGGGTTAATATTATAGGACAATATTATAGGACAATTTTACACAGATCGACCTAGTCCCACACAGTAAGCTCTTAAGTAAGAATTTCCTGACACAAAATTCCTGATTTCCGAATATTTTTCATGACATTCATATTTTTGACGACGACGGGAAGAATTATTAAATTAAGTAATAAAAATCTATGCTTACAATAATAAAAAAAGTCTATCAATTAAAAAAATTCCTCACATTTTCGTGTTCCGTCCCTAATCCTGACAAAAGGCCAAAATTCCTGACATGTCAGGAAAATTCCTGTCATCTGGTAACCCTAATCGCACTATACGTAACCTGAACTCTGATGCCGATAGGTACTTATAACATAAGTAGGTATAAGGGTAATGTGAGAACAAGACTCCGTGGCTCAGGCTAAGGCAAAGGCACAAAATACATGCAATAGACGTGGACCAAATTGTACGAACGATATAAATTAGCGTCTGATCAAAGGCCACGTGAATCCCGCTAGGAGTTGTTATACAGGGTGTCAAGTAGATGTTTTATTTTATTTTCTTTATTTAGGATTACCAACAGATAATACATCTTACATGCTCTTAAATCAATATAACAATCATGACTGACGCTTATCTAATTATAGGTAACCACAACTTATATAGATACCCCTAGTGTAAAAAAAATCATTCGATAGCGTTACGTGTGTTTGCGTTTGCTATACGTCTATCTTTGTATGGGATTGAGAAGAGCGCAAAGCGGGACGTTTTGGAGACTCAAAATCCCATACAAAATGACACTACGCAATCTCGTACACCTACGTCACTATATCGAACGAAATTTACACTAGGGATAACTGTATGTGTGCAATGTATTAACGCGAAATGTACTAAACATCATCGGTATTTTGTAGCGTGATCGTTAATTATACTATTGCTAATAATATATTAAGTTTCCTTTCAATGATTAAGATCTAGAAATTTTACGTTTTAGTACTTTGACTCGCGATGGAATGGAAAAAGTAACCAAGTGGAAAATTATCAGAGAAAGCCATTTTTTTATTAACGTAGAATATATATTGAATTCCTTATGGTAATTGTTATAGGTTCCCCGGTGTAATTAAAACATATGTTAATTTAATTGTACTTAACAAGGCGTCATTCTAAAGGAATGCATCTAGTTAAGTGTAAAAATATGTATAATAATAATTTATTCTTACCGATAAGTGGTAAGTCGTTGTTTAGCACTGTAATATCATATACAGAAAGTAAACTTGTGAGTATTATTTAAAAAGCAGAATAACATAAAACTTATGATTTACAATCAATGCTTTAAAAAAAAATCTAATGGTAACTAAATATTTGCAAGGACAGACTTCAGCCAAAACTTTAAAAGGTTAATGTTGGCTCTGTAACAAAAAAAAATCACGATAACATGTCTAATTTTTATCTTTTATCAATCGTATTTGTTACTCTGCATATCATAGCAGTATATGTGTTTTTGTACAAAATTAGCTGGTGACATACAATATGTATATCCGAGGGATCGGAAGACCAAAATTTTTAACAGCAGTATAGTATCGAATAGATTTTCAGAGTAATTGAGATTAAACGTAAAAAAACCCACGCGACGGCCATATCTCCGTATCGCAAGATTTTTTATATCTAAAAATTTCTTACTTACTTTTCATAGCCGAGTGTGCCATGATCATGAATTTACTGACACCCCGTATACTAGTTACACTCTTACATACCGGGTGTGGCCTGTAATATGAGCAAAAAATTGAACTGTAGGCTGTACTCCTCATACTGACCAACATTTGTTCAGCAACTTTTAGTAATAACTTATCGTTTGATTTTTAATACACTCTAAAGTTTATTCTAAGACGCAATGTATTGCGAATTTTGTTATGTTTAAGGGATGACAAGCAACGTCAATCACAATGATATGGCGTGGCGATGACGTCCATTGAAGCTAATATTTATTTTGTATGAAAAATAGGAAGTCTAAATACTTCATAATTTTTAAAAGTTGTTGAACAAAAGTGTCACCGTTTGAGGAGTACAATCTATGTTTTAATTATTTGCTCGTCTTACAGGCCACACCCGGTATAACCCTCACACCCCGCAGGCACGATGATCAGTTCACATGTCGCGTCGATAAATCATATCGGCCTAATACTTATTTATCGCATTCCTGCGCGATATAAATCACGAGCGATAATTGTCACGGCCTGGAGCTTAGCTATACTTTAATGGAGGCTTTAAAGAATAGCCCTGTTAGGTCAACTGGGAGTAAATTATGAAGTATTATAAGAGATGTATCGAACAGATTAATGTAGTAGTAGTAGTAAAACACTTTATTGTACAAAAATAAAAACAAAACAGGAAAAATAACATTCGTCATTAGTACAAAGGCGAACTTATCCCTTTAAAGGATCTCTTCCAGTTAACCTTTGAGCAATTGAGGAGAATCGGAGACGGTAGACATCCGTACTGTACCAACAGCAAATGAAAGAAAAAGAAAAAAGAATAATAATAATAAATACGAAAAGTTTCTTTGTTACTTATAATATTAGCAGCTTACCTGCAACAAATATATCCATATATACCCAACTAAATACATATATATTCCTACACTTGTATAATACATATTACACATATACAAAACCTACAATACCGCACACATCCTTTAAATTAAGTTATTCATTTGGCCAAGTGCGAGTTAAATTCTCTGAATCTGACTGTACTGTTTTCAAATCCTTTTAAAATCGACAACATTAAATGAATACCCCTCAAGCTCCATACAAAATCACTGAGGAAAAATGGGCCGTGTCAGGAGGGGAGGAGGTTTTCAGGATGATACTATTGTTAAGAAAAATCTATATTTTTTCTAGATTCCTCAGTGCCGACTGACTAAACAGGCTAGCAATCAGTAGGCGTTACACCATTTTTTATCCAGGAAACCCGCTATTCCCACTGAAGCGCGATAATTAAACGCTCTTTACCAAACACTCATCAATTCTCAACCTTCTCACTTTAACTTAAAGTCCAAATTCCAATATTATTTTCTTGTGAATCCAGAATTCGCACTTAAAAAGTGTATTTCATAATTTAAACTGTGTTACTTAAAATATAAGGTCGATATTACACTGATGAATATTAGAATGCCTAAGCATCGCTGGACCGTGCTGAGTCCGTTCTGAGATCACATTTAATTAGACATAGGTATTGAATACCAGGCTAATAGGTTTTAGTCAACCGTGGCTGTATCGATGGTTATGGAATGTGTTAAATGTGTAGTAATGGTAGGAGAAGTTAATTGTACCTCGTTGTTACGGCGATACTGTGATGCCTTCTTGCCTGAAAATAATAAATGTAACTTTTCGTTAAGCTAAAGTTACTCATTACTAGCCGGAAGACGCTGGATGCTTCCAACCGGCACGTATGGAGGTCCAAGGGGAGGCCTATTTCAGCAGTGGACGTCTTATGGCTGAGATGATGATGATGAAAGTTACTCATTAAATGATGATTGATGGTCCAGCCACCAAGTCAGAAACCTACGCGTCAGAGTCTCAGTCATGTAGACCGTTTTTGAAGTCAAAAATGTACTAAGAGTTTCGTTTTTATATTCCTATATGGTTTACGCCTATTCAAAACGAAGCGGAGTAAGGTTCAAAACAAAACAAACTTACTGCCGTAATCAAACTTCAAGATATATATTCACAAGAGACGACACTTACTAGATCCATTCTAGATACGTTATAGTTTAGGTATCAACTAGTTCTGTTTTGCAGCGCAATTCGGGCAACCAATGTCGCTTTTACGTTAGATAGAGTAAGATATCTATTAGATGTGAATTGGATCTCTAAGTCATATCCTGTGGAAATCGTTCAAGAGTAATATCTCCAGAATCACGCAAATGTCAAATTTGACAGGTTAGATCTTAAACATATCGTTATCGTATTGGTGATGTTTAAAAGAAATCTAATAGATGTCTATTTCAAAATCCGAATCGGGCCCTGAATATTTAATAGTATTAAACATAGTATGTTTTGGAACATTAATTTTACCTACGAGTATTGCTACGAGTACCCATTTTTAATTTTATACTTAGTCGAACCGGTGGACCGTTCTCTATGGCTCGTCCCTGTTTTTACACCATTCTCGTCGAGAATTTCTCGAGCACGTGTGGCCGTGGAAAGTGTTTTCTCCTTATGTAAACCATCGAACTCCGCTATTAGTTGAGATGCATTGGCTCGCCATTACATTGTTAGGGTTGTTCGCGATAGTTTTAAATGTATTGTAAAGTAAAAACTGCTCAAGAAGAGAAAAGCGTGTTGAAAGTGAAAAAAATTACGATATCTGTAAAGTTGCCGGGATATACGTAATAATATCCAGTGTGTATTTTAATAAGTAGTTACAACCGCAAGTTGAAACGAGACAATTTTTTGTATTTCGTATGTAATACTTATGTAATGAACGAGTATATATAGTATGTGTTTATCACATTACTTAACCAATAAAATGGTGGCTATGATTGTAGGCCTAGCACAGGAGGGTCGCGACAGTATCTCGCCTTTTTCTAACTGTATTAATTTAAGAGGGACGAATAGTCTATCACTCGGGCAGAAGTTTACAAGGAAAAATAAAACTCATATTTTTTTAGTTACCTGAACATATGAACATACATCCGGGCCTATACTAAATAGTAAATATTTACCCTAAGAATATACGGTCGTTTCAAAACTACACACTGTCTATTCAAGTAAAGCACACGTTGGCGGCCCTACGCTATATGAAGGCAAAAGTGCATGCGCGCGCATCATTCTCGGGAGAAATGGCGTCGGCGCCGGCGCGGGCGCACCTTTCTTTATGCTAATGTGCCTACGCCAAATTTACACGCGCAAGTATATGCCTAATGCACGCATAAAATGTGGGTGAGATTTTGTATAATTTGATGAGTATATGCAACTAGCTGTTGCCCGCGACTTCGTCCGCGTGGAATCTTATCTTCAACATTTTACATCTTTAGTACCTATAATTTTCATATCCAAGCAGTGTTGAAATTAAGTATGTACTTTTCTGTTTTAGCAAGTTGTATGAAGTTTTAAGTCAAGTGGATTTTGATGTTGGTTGCTGAAATTACTTTTCTTGTATTCTCATAATAGGTAGGTAACCTATGCCCTTATACAAAGATTCAAGTTCCGCATTCCGCACTCACAAAATATCGGATCTCCATACAAACTTTCAACCCCTTTCTCACCACCTTGGGGGATGATTTTCAAAAATGCTTGAATTAGTTTTCATGTTTTTTAATTTATTACCTTTTTTTCCAAAAAGTTAAAGTTCCTAGCTTAAAATTAAATTTACACCCCAAGACGAATTTTCATCCCCTTTTTAGCCCCCTTAGGGATTGAATTTCCAAAAACGTTGCAGTTACTTTTTTTTGTAATCGGCTATTATGTCTTTCTAAGAAGTTTCAAAGCATTTGTAATGGATTCAAACTTTGAACCCCATTTTAACCCTGTTAGGGGATGAATTTTACAAATCGCTGAAATCACTTTTATTGTCTTCTAATAATATACCCAAATAACCCAAACACAAAGATTCAAATCCCGCGCTCGAATAAATGCATGATATCCATACAAACATTCAACCCCGTTTTTACCACCATAGAGGATGAATTTTCAAAAACGCTGAATTTAGTTTTCTTGAATTTTAATATAATACCTTTTTCCAAAGTTTTAAGTTCCTAGCTTCAAATAAAATTTGCACCTGAAGACGAACTTTCATCCCCTTTTTAACCCCCTTAGGGGTTGAATTTCCAAGAACGTTGCAATTACTTTTTTTTGTAATCGGCTATTATGCCTCTCTAAGAATTTTCAAAGCATTTGTAATGGATTTAAACTTTGAAACCCATTTTAACCCTGTTAGGGGATGAATTTTACAAAACGCTGAAATTACTTTTATTGTCTTCTAATAGTATCCCCAAATACAAAGATTCAAGTCCCGCGCTCGAAAAAATGTTTGATATCCATACAAACTTTCAACTCCTTTTTCACCACCTTAGGGGATGAATTTTCAAAAACGCTGAAATGAGTTTTCTTGTATTTTAATTTAAAACGTTTTTACAAAGTTTCAAGTTCCTTGCTTAAAATAAAATTTGCACCCGCAGACGAACTTCCATCCCCTTTTTAACCCCCTTAGGGGTTGAAATTCCAAAAACGTTGCAATCACTTTTTTTTGTAATCGGCTATTATGCCTTTAGTTCTAAGAAGTTTCAAAACCATTTGTAATGGATTCAAACTTTCAACCCCTTTTTAACCCTGTTAGGGGATGAATTTTACAAAACGCTGAAATTACTTTTCCTGTCTTCTAATAATATCCCTAAATACAAAGATTCAAGTCCCACACTCGAAAAAATGTTTGATATCCATACAAACTTTCAACCCCTTTTTCACCACCTTAGGGGTTGAATTTTCAAAAACACTGAAATTAGTTTTCTTGTATTTTAATAATATATCTTTTAACGAAGTTTCAAATTCGTAGCTCAAAAGAAAACTTTAACCCCATACAAACTTTCATCCCCTTTTTAACCCTGTTAGGGGATGAATTTCACAAAACGCTGAAATTACTTTTATTGTCTTCTAATAATATCCCCAAATACAAAGATTCAAGTCCCGCGCTCGAAAAATTTTTTGATATCCATACAAACTTTCAACCCCTTTTTCACCACCTTGGGGGATGAATTTTCTAAAACGCTGAAATTAGTTTTCTTGTCTTTAAATTTCATACTTTTTTACAAAGTTTCAAGTTCCTAACTTAAAATAAAATTTGCACCTGAAGACGAACTTTCATCCCCTTTTTAACCCCCTTAGGGGTTGAATTTCCAAAAACGTTGCAATCGCTTTTTTTGTAATCGGCTATTATGCCTTTCTACGAAGGTTCGAAGCATTTGTAATGGATTAAAATTTTCAACCCCTTTTTAACCCTGTTAGGGGATGAATTTTACAAAACGCTGAAATTACTTTTCCTGTCTTCTAATAATATCCCTAAATACAAAGATTCAAGTCCACCACTTGAAAATTTTTTTGATATCCATACAAACTTTCAACCCCTTTTTCATCACCTTAGGGGATGAATTTTCAAAAACGCTGAAATTAGTTTTCTTGTATTTTAATGATATATCTTTTTACGAAGTTTCAAATTCCTAGCTTAAAAGAAAACTTTAACCCCATACAAACTTTCATCCCCTTTTTAACCCCCTTAGGGGTTGAATTTCTCAAAATCGCTTCTTATCTCTTGTACACTTTATAAATGCCATCTGGTGTGCAAATTTCAACTTTCTGGCTTTTGTAGTTTCGGCTCTGCGTTGATGAATCAGTCAGTCAGTCAGTCAGTCAGTCAGTCAGTCAGTCAGGACACTTGCATTTATATATATAGATTATAATATGTAAATATATTTTTCCTTTTTTATTGTGGGACGTACCACATTATTACAATCTATAAATTGTAAATACAGATGTCAATCACAATGAAAAAATCAACGACGATCAACTCTGGCCAACGTGGGACTCGAACCCACATCCTTGGATTGCCGGTCCAATGCGTTACCAATTCCGCCAGCTGACCTTCCGTCAGTAAATGTGAATTTAGTCATTGCAACTATGACAACGTCACTAGCGACACCTGCATTCTAAAGTTCACAACCTTTGACTACCTCTGAGCCAGAGCTGATCATCGTTGATTTTTTCATTGTGATTGACATCTGTATTTATAATTATTTTTTTTTTATTAGTTAAGTAGTTAAATATGTATTTTTATTTTTCATGTGAGTGTAGAAAATTTTACCCAGTTAAGGTCAATATAGGGAAAGACCGTTTTGTAAAATTTTTAGTTGGGAAATCCGCCATAAGGCTCACTCTTGTAGGTATTTCAATACGCTTCGTTTCCTCTGTGAAGAGTGGTGTGTGGAGTGGAGAATGTGTAATCACAAGAGTTAGGAATTTCGTTTGTTTTAAATAGCAACAAAACAAAAGAAATGCTACTTTATTTGGTTCATGAAAGGTTCAAATTAGATTGCAACGAATATGTACATTCTAATGTCTACCTACATTTATAGTTTTATTTTTAGCATTAGAAAGAACTTCGCTGAAGTAAGCTTGTGGTTCCGTCGAATCCGATACTTTTGGCGGTAATAATTTGAAGTAAATTTCATGTATTGACCATGCTACATTGTATAATTCAACAATTATTTACTAAAGAGCCTAATAAAAACTGCACGCTTGCTTCTGTGGAGTTCTTTCTAATGCTAAAAAAAAACAACTATAGTCTCAGGAGGTTAATCAAAACTTGTCATATAACGTAATTACTTACCGAAATCAGAGAAATTAGTATACTTATACTTAGATTTATGTGATTTGGTGATGTTTTCCTACGAAACTATTACATCTAAGGGTGTGGACAATCACGCACCTTTTCTAACATCGGACGTGTTCTCTCTTCTATAATTACAATTGAAACTGTATTTATTACCATAGAAAGTTACCCGTCCTAAAACATTTAAAATAACTAAGTACTTACATTCACATTCCGAGAAAATTCTTCTAAACAATTTACGTCGAAAGTAACTCTTAGGTATATCTTTATTCAATAAAGGCTACCCCACACTAGCGTCTCCCTAGCGTCGGCGTCTAGTCTCTATGGCTGCTGCTCGACGCAACTTTGGCGCAAAGTACTGCGCCGCGACGCCATTTTCCATAGCGCTGACTAAAGTTCGTTTTTTTAGCATTAGAAATAAGGTAAACAATCTTGATGTGTCTTTTAATTGAAAAACACATTTTAAAAATGAGCTACGGCAAATATGTAACAATTATGAATCTAATACAGTTCTGCTTTCATAAGCAATAATTCATGATTTTTAAAATGTGTTTTTCAATTAAAAGACATGTCAAGATCGCTTACCTTCTTGCAAGTTCTTTCTAATGCTAAAACACCGAACTATAGACGCCGACATCGACACTCAAAAGACGTTAGTGTCGAGTGGACCTACAAGTCCTATAACATTCGAAAGTATTTTATTTTTGATTTCGGTATTAGTCGATAGATTAAAAGGGATTTTCATAAAATGGGGATTAGTATGCAAATGTGATTGCTTCTGGAGATTTTAATTTTAATGTTATGTTGGGAGAGGTCAGTTATTTCCAGTTTTATAACTTGTGTTTTATGTTAGTTAATTTATTCATTTGTATGGTACTGATATTGTGGAGTTTCTGATACTAGAGGATATAAAATGGAGTCTAATAGGTATATTTATGTATCAGTAAAGATATAGTTTTATGTAGTTTTAATAGTGTACATAATATTGTTTTAAACTAAGTTTGAAATACTTAGACGTATATAAATTGTTGATACAACTATGTATTTTCTTATTACTTACGTGTTTTAACGTAGAATCAGAAGTTAAAAACTATACTAGAAGCCCAATTCTGGTTTTAATTTCTTGCTCAGAAACTGTTATGGATTTGACCTGTTGGTTGTCAATAAAGTTTATCAAAGAAGTGTCGCCGCGTTTTAAAAATATTTTATGGGTATGAGGACATTATGAATTCTGTACAAAATTAAATAATAATGTCAAGTTTTTCCTTCAATGGGTACCTAATCACTCTAACATTATTCTCAGATGAGAATGTATTAGTATTAGGCATACTGTTGTACATCAATACATTGAATATTCCAATATTTTCTAATCGTTTAGAGAAAGTTAATCCCAACTAATTGCCCTCCCAGGGTGTGTCGAGAAATATGACCCGGCAATAGATTCCACAGATTTAGAGGCGTCATAATATTTAAGGATACTTGTAAAAGTTTCGTGGGTTGCCGAGCTTAGGTTATTAAAATGATTTATCGTTGTTTATAGCTTCAATTTATTCATATAATTTAATAGAAAATCTATAAGCAGCGGCGTCCATAGAGCTCGTTTAAACTCCTCCTCCTTAGTCGTACACTCTTGTCAGAGTGGTCGTGGTTATGGGTTGTCCTTTTCTATGCTTATTGCGGCTGTTGCGATACTCCTCCATCTCTCTCTGTTTGTGGCACTCCGAGCAGCCTCAGTCCGGGAACATTTCGTCATGGACTTTATGAGATCCGTCCACCTTGTAGGAGATCGGCCTCGAGAACGTTGACCTTCCACTCTACCCTGCACTACCAACCGCTCCATCGACTTTTCGTTTTTTTTTTATTATGAATGGGCTTACTCATGGCCACAGACTAGCCGAGGCGTAGACGTGGCCTACGATGGAGCGAGCTCGCCCAGAGTTGCGTTGCGGATGATATGTCCAAACATTTTCAGTACGCACTTGCACAACGTTTAAACTGGCCTGCCTAATTTTAAGGAAGTGAGCACGTTATAAAATTTTGATTGATACAAATCGTAATACAGAGAAAATTTATCGAATACAAGTTTCAATTTTCTTTTGATACTGACAGATCATATAAGTAGGTACATGACAAATCCAGAGCAAATTCATAACCTGTTATTACGATTAGAATAAGTCTCAAGGTATTTTTCACGAACAGGTACAGTCAGCTGCAGAGAAAAGGTACCACCGCTACATAGAAGTTTGTATGCAGGGGTGGTACCTTTTCTCTGCAGCTGACTGTACATTTGGAGCGCATTCTGGATGTGTGTGTAATGTAGGTAGCTTTAGCATGTCTAAGCAATTATATATGTATACGTTCATAAATAATAATTAGTTCTTTGATCTTTGAAGTAATCGTACATAATAATAAGTAATTACAATGGAATGTTAAGGCTAAGACAAGGAAAATCAAGCTCACCGAATAATCAGTCATCACTACAGAGTCCACTCTAATGTTCTAAATGAAAAACCGATCTAAATAAAGGGTGGTGCCAAAGGTTAATGACACTGTGCGAGCGGGACAGCAATATAATTACGCGCGTGTGATAGAAATAGTAACAGACGGGTCAATATACGAAATTCCTTGTTCTAAGCGTCCTTTCTTTAGTTCAAGATGATTTCGATCATCGGTGGTTTTTACTTTTGTCTGAATTTTGCGATTAATAACCATCATGAAACATGAATAACGCACCACATAAGAGGCTGAGGATACATTATTTGCTATGGATCTCTTCTAGAGCTTGGTCGTCTAACAAAAATGTGTTACTAATAAATACCTGGACCAACTTCAGATCAAGACGTAACACTTGATCTTTCTATCCAGCTTGCTGATCTTTGTATTAATGCCGACATATAATTAGTAGAATTACAGTTATATATTCACTTGACATTGATAATCGCAGAGCATTCTGCGCAGTTAACCAACACATTTATCTAACCTTAAATATACCTTAATCCAACGACATAAGATCTAACAATCGTCAGCGAAGTATGTTTGATAACACCAGCTGTTCACCTCGCATAATGTGTTTGGTGGTCGTTCGTACTGGTCCATGTACGGAGTAATTTTATTTACTTTAAGAAAACGTTTATACGCACGTGTTTTGTGACGATTTCTTGTTAAATTCCAGATGTTTTTATTATAAATATACCAACCCAATTGGATGTATTTTTGCTTACTTAAATCATGATTTAAGTAGAACTGTGACTTATATGTAGCGTACTTATGAAAGGATGACTCACGCTAGACCAAGCCGGAGCCGGGCCAGGGCTTAAAGCGCTTCGTTTTCTATGGAAAGTACCACGTGACGTCGTCAGTAACCACCGATCAGCCGTCATAGAAAATGCCATGTCGGAATTTTGTTAAAACTCCTATTTTCTCATCTTTCTGGATTCTTTGTGTCCGATTTTAGAAGTAAGGGGTCGTCCATGATCACATGTTTTCTGGACGACCCCTTAACACGTTATTAAAGGAACTTTATGTCTCATATATTTTCATCAGTTATCAGAATGTCAAGGGCCTGGGAAGACATTTCTGTCACCTCCGTGCCCTCAGCCATTACGAAACTATGAGCTACTTGCACCATTCCACTAACCCGGGGTTAACCGGTCAAACCTGGAGTTACCATGGTTACCAGTACAACTTTACACTGAGTTAATGGTTTAGCCGGTTAACCTCGGGTTAGTGACGCTTAGATTTACCAACAGTTCTATCAACAGTTGTTTAACTGACGATTTTTTCTTCTCTTCAGATGCTGATAAAATAGCGCAATGGGGCAAGCGGGCAGCCAGCAGCACGCGCCGCTGCGCGCGCACCGTGCGCACACGCTGCCCCACGAACCGCTCCGACACGCGCCGAAGGTAAACATTTTAGATATTTAATGTCGGCTGCATGAATGAATTATTTCAAATGATTTTTCGCCCTAGTTAACCCTAAGCGGTTAAACAAAAAGCATTGTTACTTCAACTTCTGTCAAAAAAATCACGCCCGTTTAAAGGACAACTCACTTTAGACCGGGCCGTGTCCGGGCCGGAGCTTCCGGTGCTTGCTTTTCTATGACACGACAGGTGATCACGTGATGCTTTCCATTTAAAACTATGCACCGGAACTGCCGGAAGCTCCGGGTCGGAACGGCCCGGTCTAACACGAGATCCTTAAAAGGTAGTACTATGTAGATATGTTAGTTAGTGTGGGTCAAATCTTGAAGCTAAATTTGACCCACTTCCCGATTTCCGATTTATCAGAAATTTTGCATACATAAATATATCGGATGACATTATGCAATATTATGATGACATGGAGCAGATCTGGGCTATAACCGCGAAAATCGAAGTTCGCAAATTGCAGGCATTTTTCTCTGTCACTCTTATTACGCCTTCATTGGAGTAAAAGAGAAAGATCCCCCCCCCCTCAATTTTCGAATTTTGGTTTTCGCGGTAGCCCCTCTGATCGAGGAGACAGTAGGTGGCCATGGGAACTCTGAAATAAAACAACGCAAACTAATTTTGTTTGGGGTCGTAAGAATTGTCTCGATGAGTATTAGTTGGGATCCTATCTCATCGCATAATACTTAATTGATTGTCATAATGTAATGTTACGCATAAATCTCTTTACGCATATTTTTTCTCCAGCTGAAACAGAAAGTATTTTCGAAAATATTTTGCATTAGTTTGTGTAGAATAGGGTAGGTTAGGTTAAGTTTGTATTATATTTTTTCAGAAATGTTAATATTTCCAGTACAATAACAATTATGCGAAATGAGTTTTGGGGCATTCCACGAGACTGTCGCTTACATAACGCAATTCTTCTAATACTTCTGGAAATGCTGAGTAAGCGATATTGGGTCAGGTAATATTTCAGGACTTGGCTAACAAATTGGCAGTATATTCTCGAGATTCACGTATTTTATTGAGGTAGCTGCCATACAAGGCAAAAGCGTTATGTAAGCGACAGTCTCGTGGAATGCTCCTTTTATGCGTAACATTACATTAGGACAATCAATTATTATGCGACCCAATATGGACACGTATTAGTTGCCTGTGGAAAGAAAAGTACAGTCAGCTATAAAGTATTGTACCAAAATTTTCATTTTTGACAAAATCTTATTAACCAATCCTTCCAACTTCCAGGTGCTCCCGTCCTTGACAGAGTCGCCGCGGCTGCGCAGTACGGACAACGGCGCCATTTTGCACTCCGGGGGCACCATCAGCGGACGAAGACCGACCTCTGTAGTTCCCGAGACCACCAGGACCTCACATGGGCATGTGGTACGACATTTATTTATCTCATCAATTATTTTATAAACATAAGGAAGAGAAAGATGGCACAACGCAGTAGGACAACGAAGCCATTCATTATTCGGGATAAAAAGAAATCAGTTTTCATCATATTTTCCTTCTCTTTGCATACAATCGTGCATCTGATACTCCCTGTCAGTATCATAACTCTTATCCGATCCTCTGGCTGCTTTATCCGGTTTGCAGTGGCTAGGTACGAGTATACAAGAACCTTTGTGCCCCAGTAGCCATGTTCTACATTTTACGAGCATTACCTACTCCAGATGTCGGTAAACCGCGGCTATTTGGTGGTACAATTGCGGCTCTTCAAGTGACCCAAAAAATTAACACTTGGAGACAAAGTAATATAACAGTTGGCTTTTTTTCTAAAAAGTTTGCCGATTTCTGACCGACACCACTAAAGTATAGCAGCTCTCAATATAATTCTGCCTTCATTATTACACCTACACTCTGTATCACTACAACATTGTCAGGAACAGAAACAGCTGACGAAAAACAATCACTGAAACCAATCCCAAATAAGGCGCTAGCACGCAATGAATTTCGATTATTACAAAAAATCGCCGCTTCCTTCAGTCGCGAGGAAAACGGTTATTAAAGGTGTTAATACTTTTGCGGAAAATATACCTCAACATACTGGTAAATTATATATGTACTTAAAAGAGGCCCAATAGCTACAATAAAGCATTGATATGATAGAGTAGCGACCCGCCCTGGCTTCGAACGGTTTACCTACATAATACCTTAACAAATTATACACCTAAACCTTCCTCAATAATCACTCTATTGATAGGTGAAAACCGCATGAAAATCCGTTCAGGAGATTTCGAGTTTATCGCGAACATACATACACACAAACAGAAAGAAGCGGCGGGGGACTTTGTTTTATAAGGTCTAGTGATACGGGTAGGATACAAAAAAATGTTTTTAAGAATTTTTCAGGTCAGTTGCTTAATTTAGTGCCTAATTATTATAAAGTCATATATTTTTACAAATTGGTTGTATATCTACGAATATAATTTGTATCAAACATCTACCTATCAATATGACCCTACTGAACCTATTTCATATCACAAAGATCTTAATATTTATATAAATAAATGTAATGATAATGATGTTTAATATTTCAGCACTCCAACGCATACCGGTCCCGGTCGGCAGGGGCCACGAGCGACAGCGAACTGCGGGCTCGCGAGAGGGACCCGCTGCATCGCTCTTACACAAATCTCGACCTTAGGCATAACGAGAGTGAGTACCTTATCGATTGACAAGTACATCCTGATCAGCAGCACAAGTGACATCGAGCTTCGGGCCGCTGCATCGCTCTTACACAAATCTCAACCTTAGGCATAACGAGAGTAAGTACATTATCGATTAACAAGTACATCCTGATCAGCAGCACAAGTGGCAGCGAGCTTCGACTCGCTGTACCGTTCTCAACAAATATTGACCTTAGTGATAACGGAAGTAAGTGCATTATCGATTGCTTACTGTGTCCCAGCAGGCACCACAAGCGAAAATTTACAACCAATATGACACCATGGGCACCAGAGTTCCCAGGAACTCTGTGATAAAACAACGCAAACTAATTATGTTTGTGGTTGTTAGAATTACTCGATGAGTATTAGTTGCCTGTGGAAAGAAAAGTACCTACAGCCAATTACAGCGATAAAAGCTTGTATCAATTTTTGTTTGCCAAAAACTTAGTATCTAATAATGGCTAATCAGTAATATCTGTATTTTCAGATGGCGGTTTGAATAAGAGATTCGGCTCCGAGCCTGATCTGCGAGAGGAGGAACCGAAGCAAAAATCCAAGAGACATTTCAGGAAGAAGTACCGAGCACCGCCACCGCCTACCAATGATGTAAGAGAATTTACTTGTCATAACACTGATACTGATCCTGATGATGACTGGTCCTATACTTACTACGTGTCCCACGGAGAGGGGGGGGGGGGTCTTCAGAATACCACATTTGATATTTAATTACACAAACGGGTCTACCGCGATATAATTTAATTGCTTTTACCTTTAATTCCGACGTTTCAGCTGAGTTGCACCAGCTGTGGTCAAGGAGAGACCACTACTGGTGGTGGTGTGGTTTGTGTAATTAAATATGTGTACAAAACGCGAGAGTTTAAAGTGTTATACCACATTTGATCACAAGCGAGGAGGGGTTTAGGTTTTTGTCAGGTAGTCAATAACATCTAGGGAAATCTTGGTCTTTTTCGTGCTGTAAATATTCAAACATGGCAGTTTGATATCTACGGGCGGTCACCGAGGAAAGCGGCTATTGTAAAAAATGGGTCACTTGTAAAAATGGGTCAAAAGTGAGCACAACATACTTGTAGCTACCGAATTGTCAAGTGTAGTGTAGGTAAATAAGAATTGTGATCACTTATATCTACCTAACTAGCCGGCAAATTCAGACTAAATTTGTAAGTCATGGTCTTGTGTCATAAAAGTCATGGTTTCTGGGAATTGAGGGGATAAATCGAAGTAAAATCATAACAGGAGTAAATAAAGCCATCTCAGTGCTCAATAAGCATCGACACAAATGTGATTAATACTTAAATGATAGTAACTTACAAGTTTTTTAATCACACTTAACACTTTCCAGCAGCACCGTGAAGGTTCATCGCCAGATTCCAGCGAAGGGAATGCGAGACCGGAACCCCAAAGGAAGCTCCGGCTCTTCAGGACCAGGCATGAGACCAAGAAGCTCAACCATGAGCCTGAAGTTGCCAGGAACTCGTACACGGCCTACAAGTCCTTGGACGACCAGTCCTTCGAACGACGGTACAGGTCACCCTACAAGGACAAGGAACAACACTTCAAATATCCTGATACTCAAAACATGATTCAGAGTACAGCCTCCTTGAAGAGAGAAGAACATTTACTACAAAAGCAGGATTACAGGAAGAGAATAGACAGAGTCAGCGGATGTAGAGCGAAAACATCCAAGACAAACGACAGCGAAGCATGGAAAACACCGTTGCTAAATAGAAACTTTAGACATTCAGAACGATTTATAAAGGTTGACACAGAACAACCCGTATTAAGGAGAGAAAAGACTTTTGACGCGCTAATCTCGTGTGAGCGAGACAGCGAATCTCCAAGAACAACGCACGAAAGCAGGATGAAAGCTATAGGCGAACAGCTGAAGGGATCCAGACTCCAACCGAGTGAGCCTTTGAGAAAATCTCTTCCTTCACTATTACCTAAAAATAGTGAAGAAAAAGATGACTTTCAAGCGGAACTAAAGAAGGCGACAAGTAGAATAAGAAACGAATTAGGGACTAAAATTAATGTAAGTGAAAATAAAACTAGTCAGAACAAAACGACGCAGAAACCAAACCCAACGAAAATACCGAGCAAAGTCAAAGAGTCTAGTCTTAAAACGAATGTTAGCAAGCCAGAAACTAAAGCAGTTGTTAGTAGAAGACCTCTAACCAGAGCTACTGAAAGTAAAATCAAGTCAACTGTAACTCAGATTAAAGTCAATGGTAAAACGAATGTAATAACACATGGAGATAAAGTGAGTAAAGAGAAAGGTAGAGCGATACCTGACAGAGGGCAGGCGTCTGGGAAAGAGTCAACTCCTGAACACTCACCTACGAGAAAGATCTCTCCGATAAGAAAGATTTCGCCCGCGAGAAATAAGACGTCGAATCATATTATATCCAAGGAAAAGTAAGTACCGAACACCTACCAGAATTCATTAAAACCATTTGCAGAATAGATTCATATTCGGTCGTGTCATATTTTCCATGATCAATTGGTTGTAGATTTAACTACGGTCATTTGATATTAAAGAACTTTTGCAACCGGAAACTCAATCAAAATCTACAGTCATTTTTGCAAGAATACTTTCTTTCATCTCACTCTTTCTTGGTTACAACCAAGAAAGTTATTTGGAATAAATGCCTTATTTATTTACTTCATTACGTAAAAAATGAGTAAGTACAAAAGACGGACTTAATGAATTTACTACACAAGATCGATTTCTGTAAGATTGTTCCATTAAATTTACTGTTACGAATGTAGACTGACCAGCGAGTCTTAACATCAAATTTCTAGTAAATCTCATAAGCACTGTGATATTCCAGGCACACACCAGCTCCCTCAAAACAATTCTACTTCGGCATGATCGAGAGCAAACAGTTCGAGGTCCAAGACCACCTGAAGGACTTCCCCGGCCTCGGCAGCCCCATCATCGAGGAGATCACCAACTTCCACGCCATCGAGCAGAAGCTGCTGGGCTACCATGCGGAGGATGCCGAGTTTGAGGAGTTCAATGCCAAGCTGAAAGAGGACTGTAAGGTTAAGAACTGTGAGTATTTTTTTTATGGTTTGCCTCCTATGCATACGGGAAGATTAATCGCTTGATGGTAAGTCGCCCACGGACACCCAGAACGCAACACCAGAAGGGTAGTAAATGCAATGCTGGCCTTGAAAATGTAAGTACGGTTTTTTCTTGAAGGTTTGAAGACCGTACCGGTCCGGAAATACCGCAGACCACAGTTCATTCCACAGTTTAGCTGTGTGAGGCGGAAAGTTTCTGGATAAAATACAGTTTCTCCAGAAAAACAATAAAGAACTTTCAAAGTGTTGTATTTTTTCTTGTTTCACAGCATTTCACCAAAGGATGTCCCTACAATATTAGCTTAGGAGAAACCTTTGAATACGATTAGCCTTTGATTACGCTTGATACTTTTACAAACTTGTTGACACTCGTAACTTACCTCCTTTACCCTTTTCCAGTGTCTTCAGAATCCGCGCTTTCCTCTGACGCGTCAGACTCGGACGGCTCTCTGGGAATAGCGCTGCGCCTGCGCCCAACGCTGCCTAAGAAACAACGCGCGGTGCCGCGGTTCTCTCCCGCGGCAGCGTGGAGGCAGCTAGCGACGTTGGACGCTCTTCTAGCTTCAGGTAAGACTGCATATGGTAATTTTACTCCATTTTATTTTCGAGTCGATAGTGTCTTTGTGTGACGTCCGTGCCTTTGAACGGACCAATCACGGCACGGGACTACGCTCACCTCGTCTCGCGCACCCCCGCATTTTTGGCATCATTGGTTGCATGAAATAATTGCTCTAAACTCGGTCTAGAGGATTCAGTATTCATTTATTTCTTGCTTCCATGGTACATTTTTAGGTGGTATTTACATTTCTTATGGTATCACATGGACCCTGAATAGGGTGTAGCAAACATAAGTACATACATAATTCAATTAAGTTACAGGTACTTAATACATCTCTAACATAACTCTAGTGGCTTTTACAAACTTATAACTAACTTATCATTATATAGATATTTAGAATATTCCTAGTCTATGGCAAGACCCCTGTTGTATTGTAGGATTCCGTGCCCTCTTCAGACGGGTCGCATAATTGCCCAAATAACAGTGCCGTATGGAGGTATTTGGATGATTCTTCATCATGTTTTCTTTTTAAGCAAGCAAGTTTTGTTAATTGAAAGTCTGGCAGCGAGAGGCATCTCTAAGTTAAGCTCTCCGATTAAGTTGTACTTCATCTGTACTTAACCTAGAATGTTCCGTTCGTGTATCCATTAATAAAGTATTCAGGAGTACATGAAAGAGACATGATTTTACTTTCCAATGGTCTCAACTTTATACCTAAGCCTTTTCACTGCTGAGAAAACCTCGGCAGGGAATTCATTCCACAGCTGGAGCGTATTAACAACTTATTTTTCCGTTCCAAACATGTAGTTATTAGTTTCTAGTTCATAATACACTCTCAATGAAACGACACTATGCTAGCACAGCTTGTTTATTTTAATCTTTCTTTCCAGCTAGTACGGTATTCAATGTATGCGGATATCATTTATCGGCTTTCTGTGTTATATCTTTAAGTTTAGCATTTTCTGTTTGTATTGCTGTTAATGGCCCAAAAAAATACCCTGCATTTTTTTCAACAGAGACCCAACCTCTAGCCGTGGAGACCAAAGTGTCAGCCGACATAACAGCCGAGTCCTCACCGCGGTCTGACCAGTCTGCCGACAAGTCGGGAGATTCCGGCATATCGGGAGACCACGCGCACAGCGATCAGCGGATCGAATCGCCTTCAAGACAAGTAAGAATCTACTACCTTTTGAGTATCACGTCGGTGGTAAACAAGCACACAGCCTGATAGTAAGCAGTCACTGTAGCCTATGAACGCTTGCAAGTCCAGGGGTGTTACATACGCAATTACGCATTGCGAACCTTTTTAGTTAATCCTGTAGGTACACTCCTTTTTTGAAGAACCCCAAACTGTTGTCCCTCGAGGAAACCTCGGCAGGATTGGGCAGGGCTGAAATATATTTAAAAATTGTAGTTAATGTTCTCAAAGATGCCTTTTTTGTGTCAGGAACTCTTTGTTACTATGTGTCGAAGTGAGAAATTTTTTTGTATCCCATTTGTAACAAAATGATATGCTAGTATGTACTAACTTAGCATATCATTTTGTGAAATTCCATAGTATTGGTTTTCACGGTAAAAATGCTAGAACTATTGCTAAAAAGTATCAGGAACTCTAGAACGACGGTGCATGCTAATAGAACTCCAATAAAAACGTGATCTGCTAAACTTTGATATGCCAACTTCACAGACATTGAATTTTGCATATCAGGTTAGATTTATATTATGTTGTGTACAAGAAAAAGTCGATTTTGAATAATTTCAACCCCTTGGTTAAAAAGGGGATGGAAGTTTGTATGTAGTACAGGTTTTATAATTAAAACTTGCTTGCTAGAGTAATTTGAAACAAATTATTATGAACCCTATATTTACCGTATCTTGCTTCAGAATAATCTATGTTCATGTATTACATTATCACAAACACCATACATCACCACGCGTACGAAAACAGCTAATAATTACATAAATGAGAAAGTTCAAAGTTATTTTATTTGTGAGTATAATTAACTGATTACAGTGGCGGAAAATTCCGTACAATAACTTGAATAAATTCCTTACATAGGTAATAACATCCGAAATAGATTTACATCTATACATATACAAGGTACGTATGTACTTTATACATACCTAGTTATCATTAAAAGTGATGTCAAATAAAGTTAAAACAATTATCAAGCATATGCTCAACAACGATTATCAATATGCTTTAATTATTTATGCTTAAATTGACATTGTGATATTCTAAAATGGACAGGCAATTTATTATGATATAAATCTTACTAGCTAAACATAATAATACACTTTTTAATGATTTTTTATTTTGATTGGTTAGTTGCCTATACAAGCCTTTTTTAATAAAATTTAATGAATTGAATGGTAGGTACCATTTATTTCTTGTTTGGAAGTTAAAAAAATATGGAAATTTTGTAGGTCTTTTATTATCATTTCCATATACATTTTAACGCTACGTCTTACGTAGGCGAACAACGCGCGAATGCGGCGCGGCGCGGCGCGGCGAAAGCGGCGAAAGCGGCCGCCGCCGCGCCGCGCCGCGCCGCGCCGCCTGACATTCGCGTGCAAATCGCGCCGCACCGCGTTCGCAACGAGATCGCTTACGTAGGACACTTCTATGGGCATCAAAGGATTGATTTCGCCGCGCCGCGCCGCGCCGCGTTCGCGCGTTGTTCGCCTACGTAAGACGTAGCGTAAGTGTCCAATATATTGTGATAATTTGCTCATTTTCTAAGATGTATTTAACTTAGATTTTTTCTATAAAATTAAATATGTGTCATCATCCCTTATGTTAATAACTTTACAATACAATATAAATACTCTTTATTGCAGACTTTAATACAGAAAACAATATAAAGAATACAAAAATATCAAGAAGAGTTAAACAACAGGCGGTCTTATCGCTAAAAAGCGATATCTTCCAGGAAACCTTTAACTTGACCTTTAACTTTATGTTCTGATAACACAAACATATCGTTTCGTTACATAACTATGGACGTTATCTTTATGTTACATAACGATTGCACCATAGTTACTCCATTGTAAACAAGCGAATATTCTAATCATTAAGATAATGCCCCCTTTAATAATATGACACTATGCCCCAACAGTTCAGTCTTTTGCCGACTTCAACAAGAAGCAGTCATGTCGCAAAAGCTAGCTGTTGTTACCGGCTCCAACAAGGGTATAGGACTAGCCGTGGTCAAGGCCCTCTGTAAGCGCTTCAATGGAACAGTCTACCTCACATCCAGGGACGAAAGCAGAGGCAAGGCAGCAGTAGCAGAACTCAACAAACTCGGACTCAAACCAGCTTATCATCAACTTGATGTCATCG
Source organism: Cydia fagiglandana (assembly GCF_963556715.1). Lineage (NCBI taxonomy): Eukaryota > Metazoa > Arthropoda > Insecta > Lepidoptera > Tortricidae > Cydia > Cydia fagiglandana. The sequence goes on along the minus strand of NC_085934.1, from coordinate 1,852,109 downwards.
ATAGAAAAAGCATAGAAAGATTCAGAGACCACTTCGCCCGCTACCGCTAGCGCAAAGCAGTCACGCTATCTCCGTCTCCGTTGTTATTAAATCAAAACCGTGTAAAAACTGGAATTACCATAGTCGTGTGATATATTGCGTTATAGCCAATAAATCAAGCAATCTAGTGTAAAAAACCGTTTTAAAAAGTGACCTATACTTCTAAAGATATGACGAAAATAATTTCAAATATTGTATTTTAACGTCTGTGCTGTGTAAACGAACCGGTCAGCGGTGAGTCATCCGCATGACGTGCGGACTCACTGCAGCGCGCGGCCGCTGACACATGATCGCAGAGGACATTTCAACACAGGAGCAGCGGACATCAGGTAAAAATGGCTAAGTGCATGAAATGTGATGAAAACATTATTGACAGACTATATCTTACATGCTGCAAGTGCAAAAACCGGTATCATGTAAAATGCACAAAAATCTCTGAAAAACTTTTTAACCTGATGCGTATAAAGGAAACCAATAAATGGACATGCGAAAAATGCCCGAGAGCACTAGAGGACTCCAGCCCAACAGCAACGTTAGCAAAGCCATCAACGTCATCCACACTGGCCCAGTCGAATAACGTACGTAACCGACATACACCTACAAACTATGTAACAGAACGTGTTCAACATACTGTTAATGTTTCGACAGAAAATTCATTTGAATCTCTGCCGTCGGATACTGATAGCGAAGAAGACTCTTCTGCCATTCTCAATAGAAGCTGTCCTGCCGCTGGGCATAACATAAAAGAGGAAATAGAAGAACTTAAACTTATAATCTCTACCCTAGAGACAAAATTAGTATATGCTGAAAATGAAATTGAAAACTTGATACTGGAAAATGGCTCACTTAAAAAACAAATAATGACATATGAAAAGAAAACTGAGAATTTAACACGTATTTGCAAATCGACGCCAGTAAAAAATAAAAAAGGGCAGAAAAGTATAGACGCAACTAGCCTAAACCATACACACATAGAAAAATCAGACACTGAAGTAAGAAGTATGCTCTTAGAAAATAATACTAGTAACACAAAATCAAGAAAGTCACAACCTGATTCTGAGGCAATAGGAATTATGGAAACACAGACACTAGGAAGTACATATCCAACTCAAAATGTCGTACAAGAAGATAATCCTGAAATGCAACGCAGAGTGATAATATTCAGTGACCAGAGCGGCAGAGGAATCCGCAAAGTTCTTCAAGACTCATTAGGTGATGAATATATCGTGACAGCAGTTATCAAACCCGATGCCCCAATCGAACAAGTACTGGTAACAAGTGAAAAACTGTGTAAAAACTTTACAAAATCAGACTATGTCGTGATTTTAGGTGGGTCTAATGATCAGAATCCAATTAGTTTTAAATGTTTCCTGCACAATTATTTATTCTTACTGGAAAAGACAAATGTACTTATTGGAGAAATAGGCTATAATAAGCTTCTAAATGTCCAGAAACAAAATAATTTGTTACGCTTAGTTTGTTCTCAGTTCTCGCATACTTCATTTGTACCATTTGACTACAAGAACTTAACAAATTTTCGCAAACATATTAGTGGAATGTTATTGAGGGAAATACTGCGGATTAACTATAAAAATAAACGGTTAGCCCATATGTGTAGAAGAACACAGAATTACGTAAAAAACCACCAAGCAATTTCATGTCAAAAATTAATTACAGACTACTTTTTAAGCAAAAGTGAATCTAAAAACCAGGAACATAAAGTTACAACTGTTATTAAACGGCAAGTTACCATTCCATACTTATTTAGCAAACTTAAACTCAATAAGACCAAATTAAACAGTAATACGGATGGAGTAACAGACATTCACAATAGTGAAACGAATTTTTTTCGTGGCTAACAAACATACTTACTACAATAATAATGAAAATAATCTTGTGATAATGCACTTTAATACACGAAGCCTTAAATCTAAATCAGACCAGCTAGAATTATTGGTACACGAAAAGAAAGTAGATGTTTGTTGCTTTAGTGAGACTTTTTTGAAGGATAATGAAGTGGCAATTTTGCAATTACAAGGCTACAAAAATGTTGCTCATTTTTGTCGAAAACGGAAAAAGCAGGGCGGTGTTGCAATATATGTGAAACAATCAATCGAAAACTATAGTAAACTGGATTGGGTGGCAGAAATGTCTGTAGAAAGTCATTTTGAATGCTGTGGGGTTGCATTATGTGGTCTCAACTGTATAATTATATGCGTGTACAGAGCACCCAACAGTAAACTAGACATATTTCTCGTGAACATGGAATATCTTCTTAGAAAATTAGCATCAAGATCCAGAAATAGCTACAAAAAAATTTTTATATTAGGTGATTTTAATGTCAATATTCTCGACAAAACTAACAACAGTGAGCTTTTACTCAACGCGTTTCGATCTTATAAGTTACATCCAACAATAACAGAACCTACTAGAATAACAGCGAATTGCCAAACATGCATAGACAATATTTTTACGAATACAAAGCAGTTTAAGGTAGAAGTGTTAGATATCGGTTTATCTGATCATAGTTGTCAAATTATTTCCACCCCATCTGACTTAAGTTTCAAAGAACAGTATTGGTATGTTTACAGAAGAAACCCTGATGCTTACGTGGACATTTTTTTGAAATATATATCACAGATTACGTTTTCCGATATTTATTCTATGAATGATTCCAACAATGCATATAAGGCTTTCATTGATAGGTTTACTCTCATTTATGATCTTTGCATACCATGCAAAAAAATTAGGGTAACACACAAAAGTAAGCTAAATTGGAAAACAAGAGGAATAGTAATAGCTAGTAAACGCAAAAGGCAATTATACTTACAGACAATGCAGACAAATAGCGATACATTTAAAAACAGGTACAAGAAATACTGCCAGATCTTGAAAGCAGTAACAAGGCAATCTAAACGTAATACAAACATAAACTTTATTAGTCAGAGTGAAAACAAAAGCAAAGCAACATGGTCAATTATAAAAAATAACACAACTCAAGTAAGCACTATAAAAGAAACAGTAGAATCCATAAAGAAAGACAACATTGTAATAAATGAACCTATCGAAATAGCAAACACATTTAATAATTATTTCATTAATCTAAATAATAACCATACCTTGAATGACGGGCACACTAACAGACCAATCTCTGAACCATGTTTGACGAGCATTTTTATGACTCCAGCGACCGTCCAAGAAATAATAAACATTACGAAGCAGTTAAAGAATAAAAGAAGTACGGGATATGACCTAATTCCAATGAGGTTAATTAAAGCAAGTGTTGAATATATTGCGCCACCCTTGGTTCATATTATAAACTTAACTTTGGAAAATGGAGTTTTTCCTGATGATTTGAAAAGGGCGCTAATTAAACCCTTGCACAAAAAAGGTTCTAAACAAGACGTCAATAATTATAGACCTGTTGCATTATTACCAAATTTTTCTAAAATATTTGAAAAGGTTATCTTAAGCAGAATACTGTCATTCTTTAAAAAATACAATATATTAAATGAAAATCAGCTAGGATTTCAAAAAGGGAAGAATACTACATTGGCCATATTTAAATTTTTGCAGCAATTGTGGGCAGATATACATAAAAAAACGACGTCTATTGGGCTCTTTATAGACTTATCTAAAGCTTTCGATTGCGTTTGTCATAAAGTACTATTTAGTCAGCTTGAGCATGTTGGAATTCGAGGGCCTGCTTTAAAACTCATTCGAACTTACCTTACGGATAGAACACAAGCAATCGTACTGGACTCATATAATAGAACAACGAAAACAGTGACAAGAGTACAGTCTAATTACGAACATAATCCTCAGGGTGTGCCACAAGGAAGCGTCTTAGGCCCATTATTGTTTTTAGTTTACGTAAACGAGTTTCCCCTAATAATGGACCACTTATGTGTTATGTTCGCAGATGACGCTACTATATTTATTTCTGACAATAAGCTATGCGGCGGTGATATTAGTGACGAGATATATAGGACTGTGAGATTAGTTACACATTGGTTATCAGCTTTAAATTTAAAAGTTAATCTAGAAAAAACGAAAATTATTCAATTTACTAACTACAAGCAGGAGTTGCAAAGTATAAATATTACCATTGACAATAAAACAATTGAGCAAGTTGATAGTACTAATTTTCTAGGAATTACTATAGATGGCAACCTAAATTGGAAATTACATATAGAAAAAATAAACAAAAGAATCGCCAGTAACTGTTATGCAATATCTATCCTAACCAACATTACATCAACAGAGGTTGCCAAGCAAGCATATTACGGTAATATTTATCCATTATTAACCTATGGCATCATATTCTGGGGTAACTCAGTAAATGTCCAATCAACATTTGCTCTCCAAAAAAAGTGTTTGCGAATTATCTTTAAAATGAACACAATGGAATCCCATAGACCTTTCTTTAGAAATTATAGAATATTGACCTTGACATGTATATATATATTGGAAATTTGTTTATTTGTTAAAGAACAAAGTGACATATTTATTAAAAAATGTAATTCTAAGGGAAATATACGATCTCAATACAGATATGACATATGCACAGTCCGTCCGTCAAGTTATATTCTAAAGAAGAGCACTTATGTTAATGGAATAAAAATTTACAATCACTTGCCTGAGAGTATTAAGTCGTTGGATGGAGTTCAATTTAAACGCAAGTTGAAAGATTGGCTGCTGTATAAATGTTATTATGATTTAAATGAATATTTTTTGTAATTTAGACTGACTTTATTTAAGTATTTCTTAGACATTGAATTTAGTTATATAAGATTTATTGTACGCTCGAAATGGGCAAAATTGTTGATACCTTTATAATTTATAACATGTTATACTTTTTACACAATTTTGACAATAAAACATTATCTTATCTTATCTTATCTTACCACATCAAGAAGAATCATGGAGGTATCGATATTTTAGTCAACAACGCAGCCGTCGCTAATAGTGTCGAACTGTATAATAACTACGAGGAATGTAAATATATTGTCGACATCAATTACAAGAGCTTGCTGACCATTCAAGAATTACTGTTCCCACTTATAAGGGATAATGGAAGAATTGTCAACATCTCCAGCGATTGTGGACATTTGTCTAACATTAGAAACAAATACTGGATCGACAGACTATCGAAGAAAGACCTCACAGTTAAGGATGTCAACGAATTCGTCGATTGGTTCTTAGAAGGTGTGAAGAATGGTACATTTAACTATGATGACATTGCTGACGGTGGAACTGTGGCTGCGTACAGAGTTGCAAAAGTTGGTGTTAGTGCATTAACTATTTTGCAGCAGAAGGAATTGGAACCCCGCAATATCTCGGTCAACTCTATGCATCCTGGATTGGTCAGAACTGACATGACGGTCGGCGCAGGATTCTACAGTACCGATGAGGCGGCAGAGACGCCTGTATATTTGGCGCTGGACGCCCCCCAAAGCCTGAAAGGGCAATACGTGTGGTATGACAGGAAGGTGCTAGATTGGTACGACTATAAGGCGGATTGGTTCTTTAAAACTAGCACCTTGAAGTCTTAAAAATACAGAGGTTTAAAAAGATGATGATGAGATGAGCAGTGATGGTGTTTTCGATACATAAATATCTGCACAGGAAATGGTTACCTTAAACTCAGATAACGTTATTCTACAACTTACAACTATGGTCCAAATTCAAGTTGGAGTACCTACCTAAAATTTCATTGCCTAAAATATATTTAATAAGTACCTACATACATAATTATAACATTATCGAAATTAAAATGACTAATTTCAAAAAAGAAATATAGAAAAAGTATTAAGCAAGTTCAATTCAACATTTTTCGTCAATAATCAAGGTTGGTAATTGGACTATAGTTGTGGTTGTTATAGTTACAGGATCTATAGTAATACTAATAACCACTATAACTTGGATCTTTTCAAATCGGGAGTGAATAGACATCTCTCAAGTAGGTAAGCGTGATCCACACCACATCGGCACTTACCATCAGGTGAGATTGTGGCCTAATGCTTTCCTTTATCCAACAATAAAAAGTTATACGAATAACTAAAGTTTCCCGAGTTTACAATGTTTAAATATAATAATATAAAGCAGCTTACCTACACTTTGTTTTTATAAGAATTGTTTTAATTTGTGTAAATAAAGTGTTTTATATTCTGATGTATTTTTCTTATTCTTGCCTTGTAAGGCCCGCCATACGAAAGTTTCCTATTTTTAATTTGAACCTAGTTGTACGAGTATAGTCAGTCGAGATGAACTTTGTTTATTTGAGAAATCAATGAAACAAAAGAAATGGTACTTTATTTGGCATTTGGAAGGTTCTAATTACATTGAAACGGAATGTGTACATTGTAATGCACATCGGACCTCCCGATTCTAGACATTCTGAGTGCTCATTTTTTTTAAACTTCATTGCACTTTTTTACGTGCTAATACTATTTAATGGGTTCCATTGAACAAATAAAGAAAAATGCACAATCCACAGGCTGACTGCTGGGTGTTTAATATATTTCAAGCAAATAAAGTCTAATAATAATTTAATATATGTACCTTCATTTTATTAGAAAATAAAATAATCTTACTTCCTATGGTCAGCCAACCAGGCTCAAGACTTTATGAAAAAAGTAAATAAAATAATTAATGAGCTTAACTTCCAAAAAATGTTTACAAAATGTTTACAGTGACAGCTTCTTCATATAAAAATTAACTATCATAGGAATCATCATTTATTTATTTATTTAAAAAACTTTATTGCACAAAAGAACTTAATGTACAAAAGGCGAACTTAATGCCATGAGCATGGCATGATCATTCAACGCGAGAGATATATGAGTTGCAGAAAAAGTGTTATTTTAATCTTTTGTCCTTACCGTAAGTACCTACTCAACACTTTTTGCTATCGCTTACTACTAAAAAGTATAGTGTCATTCTATGGAACTCGCTATGTAAACAAACCGCCATATTGAAATTAGTAGTAGTAATAGTAGTAATCACTTTATTGCACACATCACAGGTTTACATAATATTTACAGAAATAGAGGTACAAAGGCGAACTAATCCCTGTAAGGGATCTCTTCCAGCTAACCTTCGAGTGAGAGGAGAATTCAAATTAGATAGACAAACTTACGGAATACACAGTAAAATTTTAAAAGTAATTGTCTCTGAATGATGAATTTACTAGTGACTTTTGTTTACAATGTATGTAAACTTTACATAGTTAGCAAGTTCCATAGAATGACACTTTACTAAGAATAATAAGCAAGTGTAAGTAAAGATAGACGTACTGTGATGTGATTCCCCTATACTCATAGTCCCCCAATCTTGGGGGAAAACAAAAATACTTGAGTATAGGTACATACGTAGATTGATTATGGTATATCGTAAATTAGTCTCAGAGTATAAAGTAAAGACTCTAAGGACGAATAATTTCGTACATTAACCCTCCTGCTCCTATTTCTAATTGCCACGCGTATATTAGGGTTGTTGACACATGTTGAATTTTATAACTAAATCTTGTTAAATAGATAGAAAATGAGCAATTTATCACAATACATTAGAAACTTAAAAAATATATGGGAATAATATATATTTTTATTTCCAAATAAGAAAAAAATAATGGTACATACCATTGGATTCCTTATATTTTGTTTAAGATAATATTGTACACTAACAATATAGATAAACGCAATATTTATAAACTGAAATAAATGTCATATACTAAGAAAAAGTGTAAGTGGAGTGGTTCGATTCCAGCCTGGGGCACTGGAGGCCTTGGTCACTTTTTCTTAGTATATGACATTTATTTCAGTTTATAATTGATATAGTAGTGTTTCTACTTGATAAAAACAAATTAAAATATTTTCTGAAAATAATTTAATTTGTTCAAATAATAATTATTTTTTGAACGCAATATTTCACCGACAAAATCACTATTTCATTGTTTTTCATACATCAAAACGGCTTCTAACGTTACATGGTGACGTCACGATGTATTGACATTTTGTTCGGTGTGCGGGTGCCAGAGTTTGACGATCATTTGTGAGTTTTGTATTGCTTTAAGACAATGGGTCCCATACAGACATTTGTTCCTCAAAATAAACCTGATCGATTGATACCATTCATTAAAAAATGTCAAAACCCTATTATATTGCCGCTCCACATGGGTATGTGCCCCTTAAAGCTGGCCATTAGTCGACTGTAACGTCAAGATGTAAAATCAGTCCAAAATAAATTAGTTTAGTATATTAGGCATATTTAAGTATTAAAAACGTTAAAAAGAATTTTGGCCAGCTTTTTGGCGCACATAGGGGTAATGTGCGCGCTCTGCGAGCCGGAGAGCAATTAGGTACTTTTGTTCTTGAGCCTTTGAGACAATCAAAATGCAAATTGCATAGGTGCCCGACACAACCCCAGCCTGGACCCCGCAACAGGACCTCGGTGACAGCAGCTCTGACGGCGTCAGCGGAGCGCCCGCGCCACAGGGCTCCAGCCTGGCCACGTACAGTCCGGGCGCGCAGCCCTTCAGCCTGAGTCTGCCGCGCGACGACAAGGTAGTGGGGTGAGGGGTTCAGTACGCGGGGGTAGGGGAGGTGGGAACTTTGGTTGAACGATAATCTAATACATATGTGAATATATTGATAAAAAGATAAAGATAAAAAATAGTTTATTCAAGTAGGCATATTACAATGCGCTTATGAACGTCAAATAAACCTTTACCGGCTCCAACCGTACACCTCTGCCCCGAGAAGATTTAAATCCCCCCTCAATTGGAGGAGGGTATTGAAGACATAAGGTTTAAATTTAATATACTTTAGTGAAAAACAATCATCTGGGTAAGTTTAAAATACGCACCTAAGTAAGTAGTATCTCAATGAAATGAAGTGATACGTTCAACCAAAGTTACCAATTTTATGACACTAAAATTATTCTAAATTTTGACTAACATTGTAAACTAACAGACTAATACTTGGCCTTAATTACCCTAAACTCTCGCGTACTCGCTGAGGAGGAGTAGAGGCAATTAAAACTCACTACTAACTCTTCATCATCGTACTAACCAAAGTAGCCTTAGAATTTTTCATACTCATTTTAATTTTTTCATTGTTTTAATTTCAAATCATTGTCTGTAAAGTCATCTAAAGCTCACGTACCTTCCGAAAATTTTCTAACATTCAGGATGATTCATCCCAATGAATTGGAGGAAAAAATCTAAAAGTATGAAAGGTACAGAAATTTGTTAATCGCAAAAGCGATCAGCCTCAGAGAGCCTATCGGAAAATATTTAAAATAACTTTTTTTATTTCAATTTTCGTTATCTCCTTAATTTGGTTACGCTACTCCAAATAACAAATTTCATATATTCTCTCATTGCGTTGGCATGAAACATCCCGTATAATTTCTATTTTTGAATTTTATGTAAGTACCTATAGTAAAATTTTAAATAAGTTATTTATTTCCTCGACCGATTCAATACTTTACTATTATACTTCTTTGTTGACTTATACTTCTTGACCACACATTTCTTAAAGTTAATTCCAATCGAACCTTTATTCCTCTTCAGCTCATCATTGCCATTAAGAACACCTCCATTCCCGCATAGTTTAAAGGCATGTCGTGCTTCTACGAATGTTTCCAGGGCAAGCAGATCCAACAAGGCTTCAATAGCCTCCAAAAACTACGGAAATCCGTCTCAGGGGCTTTAGGAGCGGCCTTGGGTTCCAGAAGGTTCGATTTGGAACACGAGCCGATGTTAGAAGAGCCTGAACAGAACTGGTTCTTGACGAAGTCCGCGCCGAATTCGTTGAGCAATCCGTTGCTGTACCAACCGCCAGCGAGAGCGAAGGTTGCTGAAGATGATATTAAAGAGGAGAATTCTACGCCGCCTTCGGAAAAGGTAAGTTTTTATACTTATTATCATCTATCCATCCTTTATGTTCACTTGGGAGCCTTAGAAGGTGTTGGGTTCTCGAAGGTTCGGCTTGGAACACGAGCCGATGTAACAAGAGCCTGAACGTCTTCTTTTTCAAAATGTCTTTCACAGGATCCACTCTTTCCCTTGGTTTGCATTTCTTTTAACCTTTACTAATAATAAAATCTCTTTTCCACCAGGAGGAATCCATAGCCTGGCGGCCTGGCATAAACTACCTCTCCTGGGGCGGACACGTCATGTACCTGCCCCCCGCGCCCTCCGCACCGACGCAGCCTCTGTCCTTGCTGGGCCCTATTGACAGACCTGTCAGGTAACAAAGAACTACTATTTTTCTTGTTAAAAATAAAGAAGAAATAAAAAAAATTGCCTCGGGTGAGACACAAACCAGCGACTCCAAGTTTTTGGCACGAAAACATATATTCAGCCGCTAGTGCCTTATATTAATTATATTATATTATATTAATTAATAACTACAAGTAGGGAAGTGTAAGCAAAACAACCTGTGGAAGGGCGGTGTTCTTTTAACACAAGTATCTTAAATACTTAAAAAGAGGCGCCAGCACAGCTATTGTAAACCTAATATTTTTTACTGAATACAAATATTTTATTTATTTATTTATAACCGTAGCCAAAATCAATTATGGAATTATTCGCTTGCTCAGTCTCGTACGAACAACTTCATGTGGCATAAGGCATATCAATTAGTTTTATTCCATCTAAGATCTAAGTTAACTTTGCTCCGACTTGGCATCGACAAATTACCACCAGCCGCAAAAGTGCGTGACGTGTTTAGACTCTGTCACTTACTAAGTTTGTTGCTCTTAGTCATTAATCTGTGCAGATTTTGCTTAGACGTTCGGTATAATCTCTCGCTCAATAGGCTACCCGTATCTTTCTATAAGTCATCCTCTGCTTTCTACACGGTCGTCAAAGACGCGTTGTCTCCACCGGTGGAGACAGATCAGACACTCCAGATGCAACCCTGTCACTAACTACGATCCTCAGACATGAGGGATCGACCAGAGAGAGATCTTTCTATATGTGTAGCTCAAGGTATGACCTGATACTGTTGTTTTAGGAGTAAATCCAGCGGCTCATTAGAAGTGGCAGCGAGAGCGGCGCGCGCGGCGGCGTTAGCGAGCGAGATGCGCGAACGGGAGCGCTCGGCATCGCCAGAACTCGCACGCGCATTGCCAGCGCGAGTGCAGCCGCAGCCTGAGGTTAGTACATTATTATATTCTAAATCTACGGTCTCCAATAAGCGAAAAGGAGGCAGGAGAGCTGAACCTACCTACCTTGTGCCGTGGAACGTCACGTATCTTTACTATTTCATATATAGTAAATCTCTAATTCATTTCCCGAATCGCGGCGCCAGCCACCATAAGGTACCTTTTGCCGTGGAACGTCACATATCTTTACTATATCGTATCTAGTTAATCTCTAATTCAGTTCCTGAATCGAGCCGTTAGGTTCTATTCTAAACAATAAAGTTATGGCAAGATCAAGCGCCCACACTTGCCCACACCCACTTTTTGGAATTCACCATTTTTTAATGCTGTTATGTAAACTTACAGTAGAAAATTGAATCTAACACCGTAGCCCAGGTGTACCCAAGTGGGTACGATGGGCGCTAATGGGCTACCTTACCAGCTTAGTTACATCTGTTGACTTAGTTGACTGTATGTTATCTGTAGAGTACCTAATATAGCAGTATTACCCTGTAGAGTACCTATTATAGCAGTATTAACATAAATTAAACTGATTGAATTATCAACTTCGCAATTAGCACTAATGATGACATCCCATTGCCCCTAGAGCTTGTTTCGCGTCGTTCAGTTAGGTATACTCGTATATAGGTACCTAACTATCTATTATGTTACGTATGTGTTCTATTGCCTTACGCGTCTTGATCAGTTAATGCACACCGTTAGAGTTATTGTTTTAAGTCACGCAATATCGATCAATCTATGAAAGAAGACGTTACGTTTGACAAGTGTAAGTAATTGCGTCTTCGTAAAATATGAGTTAAATACGTTCTGATTCTAATAATGTACTTGTGTATGTATATGGGTTGAAAGGTTTAATAACACTTTATGTGACTTAGGATCTTTTGTTTTATTCATTCATAGATTTTATAACAAAAGGTTACAAATTTACAAAACCTTATATCGACAGCATATGTTTAAGCTATGAGTTCTTGTGAATGTAAGCAGCCATTAGACGACCAGTCTGGCCTAGTGGGTAGTGACCCTGCCTGTGAAGCCGATGGTCCTGGGTTCAAATCCCAGTAAGGGCATTTGTGTGATGACACAGATATTTGTTCCTGAGTCATGGCTGTTTTCTATGTATTTAAGTACATATATATATTATATATTATATATATCGTTGTCTGAGTACCCACAACACAAGCCTTCTTGAGCTTACTGTGGGACTTAGTCAATCTGTGTAAGAACGTCTTATAATATTTATTATTTTAACTCTCTTGATTGCTAAACCTAATAAGTAGTTGTATGTAGACCAAGCAGTTGTAGAATTCAATTTAATTTTAATGTTTATTAGTCCTAATTAATGACGTGCTGTTATTGGCTTACATAGCCAGGAAAAACGTTGTCTCGCTACCTGACACAGGATGCATAGTCTGTAATAGACTCGCAGGCCGATGATGATGATGATGATGTTGTGCTATGTGTCCAAAAACGCGAAACTTCCACATTCGTTTTCTTTCAATTTCTGTATAAAGAATCTAAACTATCGATACCTTTTGCCGTGGCTTTTACCAAAATATGAGGTCCCTTTGTTTTCTGTAAATTATTCCTGAAATTTCCGAGATTTTTTATAACTTTTTTGTAAACTTTTCACAAACTTGCAAATCTGAATGTAATTATGGAGTATACTGCTTAGGGACCTTAGGTACCTATCTGTTCTACTAACTAAGCTAAAAAACTGTAGGTAGGTTGTATGTCCAAATTTATTCATATTTTTTTTTGTTATCTACTTCAAGACGGAACTGCAACACACAATATCTTAATTAATTATTACCAAAAAACTTTAATTGCGGTACAGATTACCTGAAGCTCAACGACAGTATTCCCACGACACTACATAATACCAACTACATTGTGTAGCCTTCCGTGTGGGTTTTGTGTATAACAGTATTTTGACTTAGCTTCGAGTAATCAGAGCTGGGCACCGGTAATCAAAAAGTTAACTTCGTTAATCGTTAATCCGTTAAATAAAAAGTTAACTTCGTTAAACGTTACCTTTCAAAAGTTTTAACGGAAGTTAAAGTTAATCGTTAATCTTTAACTCGAAATCGTAAATATACGCAATAGGAAATAAAACTAGTAGAAATAATCATAAATTTTGATTTTTATTAAAGACTAATCTACTAATTGACATGGTAATCATTACAAATTAAATAGTAGCATACTTAGCCAATAAAAAAATCATTAATTGCTAGCATCTGCCATAAGGTGCATGTTCCCCTTCATTGACATGAGCATATTAAAATTGTCGTCTGATACCGACGCCCGTTTTGGTGTCAGTAGATACTTAGGTATTAACGATTAACGGATTTAAGGAAAGTTAACGGAAGTTAACAAATCCGTTACAGGTTTTTAAAGTTAACTTAAAAGTTAATCTGTTACCCAAAAACTTAACTTCGTTAATTAGGGGTCATCCATTAATTACGTCACACGAATTTCTAGTTTTTTCGACCCCTCCCCCCCTCCTTGTCACACTTGGTCACATTTGGCAAACCCCTCCCCCCCTCCTTGTCACACTTGGTCACATTTGGCAAACCCCCTCCCTCCCTATTTTTTCTACGAAATCGCCGAATCGAATTAAGTAAGTCCCTAAGTATTATTAATATTTTATCAAAATATTTTTGACGATATAAATATTAGTAATTTTATAATCCAAAACTGCTTAGGAAAGAAAATTAAATGAATAAAAAATGATTATCGTTTTAAAAACTTGTTATTTAAATGTACAGCGAATAAAATAATTTAAATAAATTTTCGGTTACTGATAAAGTTAAAGTGACATCACAAAGTTTGTGTCTCCCCCCTCCCCCATGTCACAATATGTCACATTTTCTTGACCCCCTCCCTCCCCCTACACGTGTGACGTAATTAATGGATGACCCCTTAAGGATTAACGGATCGGACTTCTGTCCAGCTATGCAAGTAATTATAGTTGAGTAGATTGGAGAAATGGTAAGAGTAGGTCGAGTAGCCTTTAGGGCCTTTTCAGAGTCAGAAGTAGAGACTATCAACAACATTATGCATTATTAGCAAGAAAAAATTATGTACTTATGTGTGATGTTAATCTATGAATACATGTTGAATATCTATTTTAACCCTTTTGAATATACATATATCACTTCATTAATTCATAATTAAGCTTTGTCTGTGGATTTATGATTGATTTGGCTTGTTATGAAAAATAACAGCATAAACCGCCCGATTCAAATTTTAAGATACGTCAATTATTATAAATCTAGAAACGATATGGATTAGATGTGTCAGTGTCAAAGGTGACGTTTTTGTTTGAAGAAACGTCACATTGGACAGTGACATATCTAATCCATATCTTTTCTAGATCTATTAACTGATGTATCTTAAAGTTCGAATCGCGCCCAAAGTGCCTGTTACTGCTACGAGTAGTAAATATTTAAATACTGTGGTTTAACGAGTATTTTGAAGTTACACGATCCGACCAGAGCGTCCTTGGTTGACGGAAGTTATTAGACACTGGGGATCGAAGCTTATTTCTGACAGTGAAATATGATGCGATCCTTTTTCGGTGATCATTCAGACGTTTTTTACATCGTTAGTAATTGTAACGCTTCGTACAAAAGACTGCAATGACATCTAATAAAAAATAACATCTTCCTATTTTGTTTCAAAAGGAATAGAATCGCGTTTAAAATATGATTTCATATATGGATCCAATATGGAGTAAGTAAAACTTGGACATAAAAACATAAATATTACTAAAATAAATTAATTATTAATCGTAGACGTTTGGGCCTCTCCGATATACTTTACAAATACCAAATATACAACTAATTAAATTGAACAATAAGTGTATATATGTACTTAGTGCATAATGTTGATTACTTATGCTTAGAGACAAATGCGTAAGAAATAGGTATATTTTATATAATTCCACGACACTCATAACATAGCTACTATATTACGCTGTTGATTTCTCTCTCGATCCAGAAGTCAGATAATCAAACAATTAATACAACAATACATTAATAAGGAAATAAACTAAGACATTCACATGCTTAAGCGAGATAGCATCATCGCATTATGCAAATATGCATCGCGGACGCAAAGCTAGGATCTTAGTGAAGCATACATACATTAACATCATCATAACGACTCTGTCATAAACGTCTTAAATTCGACCCTCTGTCGTAGGACAATAAGATTCAGATTCGAATGCGCGTGAAAATTCCAATGCGGCTTTTCGAAAATTCGCTATACAATGAGACTTAGTGACAAAAAAGTTCAAGCCCTGTGCAACACTGTTTCAAGTCAGACCCTAAGACATTATGGATAAGGGTCATATTGGAATAAACATGTGAATGAAGTTCAAAGAGTATGTTTGTATTCTTAGCAGGACGTTATCCGATTTTGACGAGACGCCAAAAGGCCGGATCCTGTATTAAGTAATTGTTATGCGTTGTGTGTGTTGTTGTTTATGTATAATTTGTTGACGGGAAAACTAAAGGTGTGTTTATCTGAACAAACGTTTTGGGTTCGGTTTCTGCAGGATCCGACATAAAAATCATGTTTCAGGCGAGATTTCGGCTACACTAGTTTATTTTTGGAAGTGTCCGGCCTGACGTTTCAGTTTTGGTTTCTGCCGGCATAAAATTAATGTTTTGGCCGAAACTAGAGCTATAGAGGATGAATGGAAAAGTTCACAGACACTCAAATTTAGACTTTTTGGAACATCAGTCTAAGCGCTCTTAACCAACTCAGCTATCGAAACTTACCAGAAGCGTGCAAATCCTTTTATTCATATAACACTTTATACTCTCGCGTTTTGTACACATATTTAATTACACAAACGGGTCTACCGGTCTACGGGTCTTTCTATTCCTTCCTTTTTGTTTGTCGGTACTTACGCCTTAAAATAGGGAGGCGCCAAGGTTGCAAGATTCGGCGCAACCGAAAATTTCGGCAGCTTTTTTAGCCGAAACCGAACCCTCGGTCGAAACCTGATTTTTATACCAAAACCTGCCAAAATCGAAACTTCGGTTATACACTAAATTATTCATTTAGGATGTAAAAACAAGGTTTAATTGTAAACCTTCAAATGACGTGTACAAAGTGATTCTTTGTTCTTGATTACGCTTTTTATCTCTGTTAATTAAAATAAGGCCGAATGCTGTAACGAATTTAGTATCATTGCACTACTACTACACAATATTGTTAAAACTTAATACAGTGTTAAATTTTGAAACTAAGATGGTTTAGCTACGAAAATGAGATCCTAACATTTTTGTAAAGAAGCCCTTCATCTTTTTTATGGTACAATTCTGTCCGTCTGTCTGTCTGTCACATTGCTATAATTGTACAAACAGCATCACTCCTAACTGTTCAATTGTTCATCGGTGGACCTTATTACAAAAGGCATAAGGTCCATCGATGGATAGTTAACTGGGTGGGCGATGGTACAATAATAGGTACAGTTGCCATCAAATATCTGAGCACGCCTCTATTGTCAAGGCGATAGAGCGCGCGTTCAGATATTGTGAACACCTTGGCCGCTCCGATGTATATGGTGACGACATTACATAGGTAATGAAGTGCCCTGAATATTTCGAAAGGTCAAAGCAAACTCATTACCCATACAGTAATTCCATAACATTCCTTATTCGGTTCCACAATACGTCCAGCAGGCCGGTATGATGGTCGCGGTTATCGATGTAATAGAGCAGCCTTCATTTTTAACACTGAATATGTTTTTTCGATCGCTTCAGTATAGCCAGGCGTGGCTCACTCCGCGATTTAACCGCTTTGCTACAGGTAGCTAAAAGCACATCCGTTCCGCCCCAATTTTGGGGAAAGCCATAAGCCGCGCGTGGCGCTGTCGCCACCTAGCGGCCATATCTGTGCTGATCGTAACAGACGCGTTTTGTTAGAGAGTGAGTCTTCTGTACCTAGTACTATTATTTATTCTGCGGTATAGCGCCCCAATTTCAGCCAGAGTGAGATATCGCCCTGGCCCCAATTTCACCTCGGTGACAGGTGCGACTATTGTAAAACATCACTGTTGCTGACGTCACAGGCATCCATGGGCCACGATTACCACTAACCATCGGGTGGGCTGTATTCCTGTTTGCCACCATCATTGTATTATTTTAAAAAACTTTATTATTTCGGAAAAAAACAGATATCTCTCTTGCGAAGTTGCTGACAATGTGGGAATGTGCGCCAATCAGCAAGACGATCGTCGAGGTCGCATCAAAACCAATTCAAACCCGTAACAATTTGTTGAATCTGAATCGGACTCCTGTTATCTGACTGGTTGGCATTTTAGTTGCTGTAAATTTTAACATAAAGATGAGTCCTATTAACCCACAGAGACAGATAAAAGCAATGTTTATCGCGCTTCCAAGTCGATAATCGCTATATGTATGTATGTACTTCGTTTTTTTTAGCATTAAAAAGGTAAACAATATTTACGTGTAGTTTTATTGCAAAACATTTAAAAAAAAAACAAATTATATAGATGATCATATATGCCATATAATTGTTACCATCGCCCACACTATATTCACTGTCCATCTGTGGACCATATGCCTTTTGTAATAAGGTTCACCGATGGAAGGTTAAGATTAAGGGTGTTACTGTTTGCACGTAATCATCATCAGCATCATCATCTCAGCCATAAGACGTCCACTGCTGAACATAGGCCTCCCCCTTGAATCTCCATACGTGCCGGTTGGAAGCGACCCGCATCCAGCGTCTTCCGGCGACCTTAACAAGGTCGTCTGTCCATCTTGTGGGTTGACGTCCTACGCTGCGCTTGCTAGTCCGTGGTCTCCACTCGAGCACTTTTCGACCCCATCGACCATCTTCTCTGCCGGTGTGCCTGCTCTGTCGGTAACTTTAGTTCGTTTACGGTTCTCCTCATTTCTGATTCGATGATGATGCTTGCACGTAATATTTGCCGTGAATTATTTTTCAATAAAAAGACACGTCAAAATTGTTCACCCTTTGTCTAATGCTACAAAAACTGAAGTACCTACCGTAAAACGGGGTGAGTAGGTTTCGCGGGGAGAGGTGGGTTATGAATGGGGAGAGAAGGTTTGAGAGGGGGGTGAGAAGGGATTTTAAGGCTACTGCTACATAAATAATGTATTCCAATTTAAAATGGAGCTATAGTAATACGCATAATAAAAAAAAATCGATCCAACAATCTTCCAAAATCACCTTTGTATGAAAACCCCTCTCACCCCAAATACGAGGCACTACGGGGTGAGGTGGGTTTTCCTCTTCATCGTCAAAGTTATGAAATATATGGAACCACCCAAAATAAAATAAAAACTAAAATACAAACATTCAGTTCACCATTCAGTTTTCATATGTGAAAATGAAATGTTATCGAGGTTGGAATTTCAGTTTTGACTCTACTCACCCCATTTTATGGTATACCATCATAGGCATCATGTATCAGTTAGCCAAGTAAGTGGACAATGCCGTCCGTCCTTCGAATACTAATCGATCAATGGTCCGCTAAATAGGCACGATTCGAAATGGTCGCGAATCGCGACAAAGAGTCATTAAGTCATTGTCAAGGTGAATCACGAAAACCGGGCAAGTGCGAGTCGGACTCGCGCACGAAGGGTTCCGTACCATAATGAAAAAAAAAACAATGAAAAAGCAAAAAAAAAAACGGTCACCCATGCAAGTACTGACCACTCCCGACGTTGCTTAACTTTGGTCAAAAATCACGTTTGTTGTATGGGAGCCCCATTTAAATCTTTATTTTATTCTGTTTTTAGTATTTGTTGTTATAGCGGCAACAGAAATACATCATCTGTGAAAATTTCAACTGTCTAGCTATCACGGTTCGTGAGATACAGCCTGGTGACAGACGGACGGACGGACGGACAGCGAAGTCTTAGTATTAGGGTCCCGTTTTACCCTTTGGGTACGGACGGAACCCTAAAAAAGTGATGGGAAATACCTACGCGTACTGAGAGCCGGCCGTTTCTGGTGGGAAATAACTACATACATGGGTGTAACATTTCTAGAGACTGTGCTGAAATGGTAGTGTTATCTAAGTGATCTACAATTGAGTTATTATAATCGCAAATCTGGATTAACCCTTTTCCATGCATAGTACGTCCCAATCCGCATTGGGCTAGCGTGGGGACTATAGCCCAAGCCCTCTCGCGCTCGAGAGGAGGCCTGTGCCCAGCAGTGGGACGTATATAGGCTGAGATGATGATGATGATGATGCATATCGTACGATTTATCGACCACATACACGCCACTAGAATTTCAACTTTAGTATTCTGTTTCAAGATTTCTGATTTAATGAAATTCCTACAAATACAGTTTTTAAACCCGCAAAAATATTGTTAATGTTATTTACGAACTAGCTCCTGGCCCGAGACTTTTCCTACATACGAGTATTTAGAATAATGATTTTCCATTGCACTCCATACCACATTTCACCTTTTGCAGGCCGGTAACGCACTTACGACCTCTCGGGTGTTACGGGTGTCCATGGACGACGGTATTTGCTTATCATTACGCAATTTGTATGCCCCATAAAAAATTGTAAGGATGCCAAAGTCATAAACTGAAATTAATGTCATATACTAAGACATTTATGTTATGACATTTATTTCAGTTTATAATTTATATAGTAGTGTTTCTTCTTGATAAAAACAAATTAAAATATTTCCTGGGAAATAATTTAATTTGTTCAAATACTTAATAGTATTGATTGATGCCAAAGTCGTTACCTACCATAGAAAACATTATATTGTAACGCTTCGGGGAGCCCTATAGTGGTATAAAATAAAAGTAATAAAGAAATTTGTATTAACAAGTATATTTACCATTCCGACAAGACATTTAAGGTAATATTATAATAATAGCTAGCTCAGTCGTAACTTAAATAAATGGGTATTAATTTTAGAGCACAGGGGGTGAGTCTGTGTTTCAATAGGCTGGAAGACCTTGGTAACTAGGGGTAAAAAAATATTTAAATATTGGGCGCCTTTATAAAATAATAAAAAACCGTCTGACCTCCAGTTAGATAAGGAATGAGAACCGAGCCCTGCAGCTTCGTGGTGGTGAGCTCAACCACCCCGGTGCCGGTCCATGCTAGTTAAGCCGCCAAGGAAGCACCAGCTTCGCGCGGCCTGGAGCACATCCTCGCCCATGCCGACGCCCTCGACTAACTAGGGTACTGAAGGGGTAAACGAAAACCTCGTCTTGAGATACCTCATCTTAAAAGCCCTGCCTGAAGGCCCTGGAAATAATTTAAAAAACAATAAGTATGTGGCTTTGCCGATTCTCGACGAGAGTTAAAATTCACCAGAACGGTTGAGCAACTTACCCAATGCAGAAAAGAAGCCGGCTTGTAAGTCCGTGCTTTCATGTCGATGCATGGGGCCTTCAGAGGTTATGGTACGAGGAACATAATATTCTCCCTGAAAATAAGTAATAAAACAATAAGCACTGAACACGTCTCGAACAATTTGATACGTAGATCAAGAAAAATACTTACGATTAAGCGGTTTAAGCCGCGATTTAAACAATATGGCTCACTGGCCTTTGAAGAAAACGGATCGACATCCTACTCCATCACATCCGAAATAAAAATGACAGCTGACAGATCAAACCACAGAGGCTTCCACTGCTGCGCCGCGTTTCGTTGCGCGCACGATGTAAATACAGCTTCCAAAACTCGTTTCAATAATAAAAGATACTTAATAATAATTTCCAAAAAGGAAAGAAGAACAGCAATTATACTTTTAATTAGGTTTTAATTTTTGTAAATTAATAAAAGAAAACCTTTTATTTAAAAAAATGCAGATAGCGAGCTACCTCACGCCCTCTGTTGATCAATGCAAGTATTAAAACCAGTATTACCAACGCTCAACGCTAGATGGCCTTTATATTAGAAACGAAATATATTAATGCCTATGAGGCTTTAAAAAAATGTTGTTACAGTACATCCCTCCCCGAATAAAATTTTGACGTAGGCAAAATTTTGAGCTGGTCTCCAGCTCCAAACATCCATCCGCAGAAAGTAAACAATAGTTACCCCGCACAAAATAATAAACTTAATAAAAAACAACCACCCAAATCGAACCCACGCACTAAACCATACTTACTTTATAAGGACTTGACATTCGCAAGTAAAGCTCTAAGCTACATTACTACGAAACGTCGCTTCGCATATATTTCTTGGTGACATAACGAACGGCCCAGGCCGCGGGTTATGCGTCCAAGTGATATAGCGGAAAACGGCATATAGCCAAGTGAAATTTACTATAACTAAGATCGGTGACTGTACTACAACTAATTTAAATATATATACAGCGCGCATATCAGGCCGTGACTGTCAGACGTCACAGGTCTGAACGCGGTAATCAGACAATAACACAACAACAATGATACGTTGACCAGCTGTGTCTGAACGACAAGCAGACGGTAACGTTCGAAACAACACGAGACACAATGAACTCGACTGTACAGGCTCCATTTCAGGCAATGCAAGTCTGTCAGTCTGACACACAAAAATCCGATGTTTACGGACAACGCTTTAAGGCGTGTACCACATAACAACCCCCTAACATCAACATTAACGTTCACGCATATGATTTAAGTCATACCGCAAAGCGTTAACAGAGAAGATGGCACTGCTATTAAGAGCTTGACGGTTTAAAATCCGCCAAAACCCGACCAGCCAGTGCCGATTGGAATGCTGGTTTAAAGCGCCAGCACCCCGGTAAAACACACGAAGAGTCTTTAAATCGTCCTCTTCGCCCACCAACAACAAACAAACCACATGCCTGAGTTACGTTTGCTCAGACACGATCGAAAGGTAATAAGTACGCGTGGTCGAAAGGTAATTTTCCCTTCCGGACACTATGTAGATAAACACCTGCACGAAACACATAAATAAAAACTCCTACCGAACATCAACAAAAAAAAACGCGCAATCACCGATAGTTAACTAATAAGTAAATATTTACTCCATCTAAAGTAACAACAATAAGGAAAAACTCGATTTAAGTCGAGATAATAGATAAGGAAAAGCAGGTAATTAACATAACTCCCGTACGAAACAACTACAATAAGATTCAACCATAAAGACAAACCTCAAAGAAATGAATCCGGATATTGTTAAATGCGCACGTTGGACTAAGTTAAACGATTAAAGAACTAAGAGGTCAACCAGTTATTCAAAACTTAAATGGATGTTACATTTTTTTTAGAATCACCCTGTATGCTCTTCACATGTTTAACTTACTGTGTTAAGGTTCCAAAAGTACTACATATTTAATGTGAATATCTTGTGCCACCATTTAAAAAACCGCAATTCACTATCATTAAGCTAGTAATAATATATTTAAGGTAAAAACAGCACCAAATATGTGACTGACTGTACTTAATTATTCTCCTACACATCTATAGTAAGTAATATTATTTAATATTAAATTAACCACCTTCCGGTACAAACAGTAATAAAACTAATAAATTTAGTACAACATTATAAAAAAATAAACTGCTGACTGTACCTCGTTCACATCAAAAAGACAAATTCATCTTCAACCATTAAGCATAAAAAGAATAGATAAGCTTGCGGTACTATTTGAAAGAAAATTTAGGTATAACTTGCTTGCACTTCACTTCGGTAAAGGAATAAAATAGGTATGGTTAGCATTTTAATAAATAAACTGAATAATGTAACCGGGGATGGTCAAAGAGGTCCTGTGATTTACACAAAATAGCTAAGAAAAGGATCACTCACTGAAAATAATTATCATGAGGTCGCGTGCGTTGCATCTCTATAGGCCAACCGAATCGGACTGCTATCATGGCGCACGCGAGGTGATTGAGTGATTGGTTGAATGAATGTGATGAATGGTGAGTGTATGAAGATAAGGGGGTTCACAGACGTGTGTATGAGGGTGTGTCTACACGTCTGTGTTTGAACTAAGGGCTGTGCTACAGGCTCCCCCTTCGGGCCATGGGGACGTCCTCGCCCATGGGTCGACACACAGGTTGCTTCTTGCGTGGTCTTCCTCTCTTCTTCTAACAGCACCAAATATGTGACTGACTGTACTTAATTATTCTCCTACACATCTATAGTAAGTAATATTATTTAATATTAAATTAACCACCTTCCGGTACAAACAGTAATAAAACTAATAAATTTAGTACAACATTATAAAAAAATAAACTGCTGACTGTACCTCGTTCACATCAAAAAGACAAATTCATCTTCAACCATTAAGCATAAAAAGAATAGATAAGCTTGCGGTACTATTTGAAAGAAAATTTAGGTATAACTTGCTTGCACTTCACTTCGGTAAAGGAATAAAATAGGTATGGTTAGCATTTTAATAAATAAACTGAATAATGTAACCGGGGATGGTCAAAGAGGTCCTGTGATTTACACAAAATAGCTAAGAAAAGGATCACTCACTGAAAATAATTATCATGAGGTCGCGTGCGTTGCATCTCTATAGGCCAACCGAATCGGACTGCTATCATGGCGCACGCGAGGTGATTGAGTGATTGGTTGAATGAATGTGATGAATGGTGAGTGTATGAAGATAAGGGGGTTCACAGACGTGTGTATGAGGGTGTGTCTACACGTCTGTGTTTGAACTAAGGGCTGTGCTACAGGCTCCCCCTTCGGGCCATGGGGACGTCCTCGCCCATGGGTCGACACACAGGTTGCTTCTTGCGTGGTCTTCCTCTCTTCTTCTCACCAGCTGCAGGTGGAGTAGGGGTAGCAGGTGTTCGCTTCGGCGGTCTACCTCTCTTCCTTTGTGGCATGATAGGTTCTGCAGTTTCATCACCACTCTTCTGATGGTATGTAGTCAAGTCTGACACGTGATATTTACCAACAGTTTCACCATTGTTTGTTAACATATAAGTAGTCGGGCTGACTACCTTTGATATAGTATACGGTCCGTCACGTCGGGGCGCAAATTTGCTAGTTATGCCCTTTGTTTGGTTACTTAGGACGTGTGTTTTCAAAAGAACCTTATCGCCAATGTTATAATTTTCATTGGGTCTACGCTTCTGATCTGCGTAGGTCTTCCTGCGTTCCTGTTGTTGAAGATTATGTTCTTGAGCTTGGGCGAGATTATCGCTGAGTCTCAACAGGTAGGGTGTTATCTGAGGTATAAAGTTCTCTGCTTGGATAACTGCCCGCAGGTCGTGTCTATTCTCTACCGGTGATCGCATCTCTCTCCCGAAGGCGAGGTAAGCAGGCGACTTCGCGGTGCTTTGGGTGACAGCGCTATTCATGGCGAAGCGTATAGCAGGTAAGGCGCTCGGCCAGTTAGTATGGTTCCCTTCAACTATGATAGCGAGTTGGCTCTTGAGGTCTCTATTTTTTCTCTCTACTGGGTTTGCTTCTGGATGGTAAAGAGGCGTTAAGTTCTGTTCTACTCCTAGGGTGTGCATGACTTTCTGCATGACTTGTGACACAAATTGTACACCATTGTCCGATATAACTCTCCTGGGAAATCCGTATCTGAGGAAAACTTCTTCAACCAGGGTTTTGGCGCAAACTTCTGCAGTTGCTGTAACTAATGGGAAGAGCTCGACCCACTTAGTCGCAATGTCCTCTATAATAAAAATCCATCGTTCGTCATTCTTTCCAGTAGGTAAAGGTCCAAATAGATCTATCGCTAGTACCTCGAATCTCTGAGCCGGTACAGGCGTTTGCAGTAAGCCTGCAGGTTTCAAGTTGGATGGTTTGTAACGCTGGCACTCATTACAATCTCGTATATATTCAGTTATATATCTCTTCATACCAGGGAAATAATATCTTTGGCTCACCCGTTGGTATGTCCTTTCAACTCCGTTATGTCCAGCCGTAGGAGCATCATGTAATTCCTTTAAAATCTCCTTTCTCATGGACTGTGGTATGACAAGCTGCGGATCGTCGCTCTCGACGTCAGGGTTAAAGTGGTATAGCACTCCCTGTGACATATAATAACCGCGCTCAGTCCAGCGTGTAGCTGCTTCTATGTTGTTGTTTTCGAAGTCTTTGGCGATCTTCCAAATTTCTGGATCTTCTTCTTGAGCTTTCCGTAGGTCAGTAGGAGACACGTGTGGCATATCTACTATGACTGTGCATAAGTTACAGGAATCCTTAGTGGTATCATCACACACAGGTCTGCTCAAGGCGTCAGCAACAACATTCTTATTTCCGGGTTGATATTCAATTTTCAAATTGTAGGCCTGTATCTTCAGAGCCCATCGCGCGAGACGTCCTGTAGGTGTCTTTAGAGTCAGGATCCATCTCAGCGGTTGGTGATCGGTGACGAGGGTGACTTCAGAGCCTTCGATATACCCACGGAACTTGTCAAGGGCCCAAACGGCAGCAAGAGCTTCACGCTCTGTAGTCGAGTAATTCCGTTCGGCGCTCGTGAGTAGTCTGCTCGCATATTCTACGGGTCGCTCGTCATAGCCTTCGCCTTGAAGCAGTACGGCTCCTAAGGCGTATCCACTCGCATCAACTTTTAGAATAAAAGGCAAGGTGTAGTCAACCTGCCGTAAAATTGGTGCAGATGTGAGGCGTTTCTTCAAATCTTTGAAAGCCTTGACTTGATCTTCTCCCCAGATCCAGCTTTGGTTCTTTTTAAGTAACATTGTTAGTGGTCTTGCTATCTTGGCGAAGTCGGGTATAAATTTCCGGAACCAGGAGCAAGTCTGGATGAAGGTCTTCAGATGTTTATCATTATGTGGTTCCTTCATCTCACTAATGGCCTTAGTCTTCTCAATGTCAGGTTGGATTCCATCGGCTGACAGGATGTGTCCGAGGTACTTCACTGATTCACAGGTAAAAGTGCTCTTTTCTCTGTTCACTCGCAGCTTGAAAAGTTTGAGTCTCTCAAATACAGCTTCCATGTCTTGGAGGTGCTTCTCAAAACTATCTGAGAGGATCAGGACGTCATCGAGATAGGCCAGTATTGTTACATTGGGAAGGTTGGAACGAAATCTATCCATTAATCTTTGGAATGTGGATCCAGAGTTTCGCAATCCCATAGGCATTCGCTTAAAGCGGTACGTTCCTAATGGTGTTACAAATGAGGTTTTATCACGATCTTCCATTGCGACTGGTACTTGCCAATATCCAGAGCGAAGGTCTAAGGCAGATATGTATTTGAACTTGCCAGTTCCATGTAGTATATCATCCACTCTCGGCAATGGGTATCGATCGGGCTTGGTCACTGCATTTAATTTTCTGTAGTCGATGCAAACTCTTATAGTGTTGTCTTTCTTCGGGACTAGTACCACAGGTGCAGACCATGGAGACTCGCACTCTTCGATGATGTCGTCTTTCAGCATCTTCTCGAGTTCCACTCGCAGGGCTTCTTTCTTAGGCTCTGGTAATCTGTAAGGTGGTACAGAGATAGGTTGTATATTTTTATTGATCAACTCAATACGATGGACGGGTGCGCCAAAGTTCATATAAAATTGCAAATTCGATTATTGAAACTCCGAAAATGTATCTCATATAATTTTACATCCTAATGATCATTGTACATTTTCATTTTAAACAATACTCATTGGAACTTCGAATTTATTATATTCATAATGTCATTCTACATAAATATCTCTATTACTAAAATTTATGCATATATTATTACTCGACATGTCGATTTTGACATATTTGATTTTATTTATAACAGAATGCACCTGTAGGTCAAGTCAGGTTAAAATCCTGCCAGAAATGCTGCCAGAAAGGTGGGTTAGGTTAGGTTAGAACTGCGACCCTCACAGAACTGAAATGCTGCCAGAAGGGTGGGTTAGGTTAGGTTAGAACTGTAACCCTCACAGAACCGAAATGCTGCCAGACAGGTGGGTTAGGTTAGGTTAGAACTGCGACCCTCACAGAACCGAAATGCTGCCAGAAAGGTGGGTTAGGTTAGGTTAGAACTGTGATCCCCACAGAACCGAAATGCTGCCAGACAGGTGGGTTAGGTTAGAACTGCGACCCTCACAGAACCGAAATGCTGCCAGAATGGTGGGTTAGGTTAGGTTAGAAGTGCGACCCCCACCGAACCGAAATGCTGCCAGAAAGGTGGGTTAGGTTAGGTTAGAACTGCGACCCTCACAGAACCGAAATGCTGCCAGAATGGTGGGTTAGGTTAGGTTAGAACTGCGACCCTCACAGAACCGAAATGCTGCCGGAAAGGTGGGTTAGGTTAGGTTAGAACTGCGACCCTCATAGAACCGAAATGCTGTCAGAATGATGGGTTAGGTTAGGTAAGAACCTCACAGAACCGAAATCCTGTGACCCTCACAGTGAGCGAGCGTAGCGAGAGCAAATGCTCGCCTTAGTCTTCGAGAAATTCTTACAAATAACATTATGGGCACAGATACATTCTCAGTGACAATATTATGAGTAAAAAAAAACGGATTATGTATCGTTATGAATAATGTAGGTAGTAGCACAAAAAACTATTAAAAAAATATATGAGTAACAAGTTTCGGAGAAACGATGATTATGACTACAAAGCGGTATTATTAGAAATATTCGAATAATGAATTGTATATGAGCCAATATGGACCCACGATGGACAGCATAAGTGGTTGGTTCTCCCCCTAAATTGAAAGTATCCCGGTGACGGTTAAGGAGTGAGGACAACTTGTCCCGTTGTTCGTTATTGAGTGTAACACCTTCATTGTCGCGAAGTGTCTGAGGTATCTCAGTAGGTTTGCATGCGGCTATAGCTACAGGTTCATTTTCATAATGCAGTTCATACTGAATGTCAGGTTCACCTCTGAAGCTCCAGGTATGGTTGTCAAAATCAGTCTTTAATCCTGATTTGAATATGAAATCCATGCCTAACAAGGTTTCATTATCAGTAGCTTCGGGGAAGATTATAAAGTTCATAGGTATAGGTTTACCTTTTAACGTGACGATAATGTTTACAGAAAGTATATCTTCTACTTCAGAACGTCCTTTAGCATACTTAATATTCAAAGTGGAAGGGGTAAATGACTCACCACAGTTCTTCATTAGATTGTACAGACTTTCACCTGCAACGCTCCTCTTCGCACCTGTGTCGACGACTGCACGACCTTCGCGTCCGCAGACGGTAATAGGAAGAATAGGTCGTGGCCTGTCGGGTTGCTGTCCCAGTAGAAGGTCGTATTCACTTGGTGTAAATGTAAGTGTATGAATGTGTGTGTATGTCTCGCGTGCGCGCGTATCGACAGGAGGTGTGGTAGACTCCGTCGTAGTGGTTGAGTCTTCAGTCGAGAGTGCGCAGAATGCGACACCACCGCTGCTTCCCGGAGCGCCGGCGTCTTGCTTACATCGCGGGCAGTTGGCGCGTACCACGCCTGGATTTCCACATCCGTAACACGAAAACTTCTCACTTTTTGTATTGTCACTGTTATCGGTAGAAGTAACCGTCGTATCAGAGCGTTTCGCGAGTAACCATTTGCAATTATCTTTATTATGTCCGAATACCTTGCAATAATTGCAGAAACGACTAGATTTTGGTTTCGCGTTGGAATTCGCATCGTTCGGCACTTTATTTTCACTTGTAGCATTTTGTCGCGTAAAGGTTTTCTGTTTTATTTGTTTATTATCGGAAGACGCGGTTTTATTTTCAGAATTCCGGTCGTTATTTCCACTATTTCGGTTGACAGTTCGGCTATTGACAGCGTTGACGTTTGACGCATTCACGGAGGTCGTTCCGTTCTCGTTCACTTCGGCCAGTGAATCTTCGGCTGAACGAGTTTTTCGTAATAAATCGTTGAATGCCTTAACGTCATCGCGGGGAACTCGCTTCCGTATCCGTCGGTTCAGCAGACCGTAGACAATGTCAATTTGAATATTTTCATCGAACGAATATGGCAGCTGAGCTATCAATGCACGAATTTTACATATGAAAATCTCTGTCTTCTCATCGCTTTGTTCTTCGCGAAATATCTCTCGAAATATGAGGAATGGAGCCTTTCGCTTGCCAAATGCATGTTGTAGGTCGGTAATGGCTTCGTTCCACGTTTTGACGGTTTTACGAACGCCATTCCACCATGTTGCCGCGAGTCCGGTGAATAAAAATGACAATCCGCGTAATGCATTTTCATCGGATATCTTAGCACAATCTTTGTATGTTTGGATGCCATCGACAAAAACCTCTAAGGCGTCTTCGACCGAATCTTCAGCTCCGCTAAAGCTGAGTTTGCAACCGGCGAAGTGTCTGTCGCGTTGATACGTTGTGGCTTGGGTTGCCGTCACTAACTTCTCACACAATTCGTTGTGCGATTGTTGCATTTGTTGCAACAAAATGGTTAGGTACTCTTGGGGCATCGTTAAATTAAAAGATGGCTCCGATGTCGCCAATGTCGGGGTCGACGGTGTAGATTTTGCCTTCGCACCGTTTCCCGTGTTTGAATCGGCGGCGGCCATGTCTTTTTTCGGTGGCATTTTGAACGCGATTCCCGTCTAATTGCTATTTCATAACACAATCCGAACGCTGGGCGCCACGTGTAACCGGGGATGGTCAAAGAGGTCCTGTGATTTACACAAAATAGCTAAGAAAAGGATCACTCACTGAAAATAATTATCATGAGGTCGCGTGCGTTGCATCTCTATAGGCCAACCGAATCGGACTGCTATCATGGCGCACGCGAGGTGATTGAGTGATTGGTTGAATGAATGTGATGAATGGTGAGTGTATGAAGATAAGGGGGTTCACAGACGTGTGTATGAGGGTGTGTCTACACGTCTGTGTTTGAACTAAGGGCTGTGCTACAATAATTATATTTGGTAATAAACTCACTAAACAAGGGTAAATAATTCCAACTGACTGTACTTTTAATACATAAGAAACCTCCTACAACAAAACATTCTAAATTAATTAATTATGTTTAACTAATATTTTAACAATTATTTTGCCAACCATGCCAATGAGGATAAATGTACACTAAAATAGGTACAGAAATACTTGTAACACCTGTTCATAACATTCTACTTGAAATTATTTAACTTACTACCTTCATAACTACAAGATAACACTCTCAAAAGTACAAATAAAATATTTAGTTTTAATTACACAGTACCGCAACACTCTAAGATAAATTGATAAGTAATTGTAAGAATACAAGGATGGCTATTGCTTTATAACCTCCATTATACACAACACATGGTACTTAACCGCGTTAACTAACAAAGGAAATAATAAAAAGAATAATGGTCTTCCAGCTTGAACACACTAGAGCCCCACGTTGGGCGCCACTGTAACGGTTCGGGGAGCCCTATAGTGGTATAAAATAAAAGTAATAAAGAAATTTGTATTAACAAGTATATTTACCATTCCGACAAGACATTTAAGGTAATATTATAATAATAGCTAGCTCAGTCGTAACTTAAATAAATGGGTATTAATTTTAGAGCACAGGGGGTGAGTCTGTGTTTCAATAGGCTGGAAGACCTTGGTAACTAGGGGTAAAAAAATATTTAAATATTGGGCGCCTTTATAAAATAATAAAAAACCGTCTGACCTCCAGTTAGATAAGGAATGAGAACCGAGCCCTGCAGCTTCGTGGTGGTGAGCTCAACCACCCCGGTGCCGGTCCATGCTAGTTAAGCCGCCAAGGAAGCACCAGCTTCGCGCGGCCTGGAGCACATCCTCGCCCATGCCGACGCCCTCGACTAACTAGGGTACTGAAGGGGTAAACGAAAACCTCGTCTTGAGATACCTCATCTTAAAAGCCCTGCCTGAAGGCCCTGGAAATAATTTAAAAAACAATAAGTATGTGGCTTTGCCGATTCTCGACGAGAGTTAAAATTCACCAGAACGGTTGAGCAACTTACCCAATGCAGAAAAGAAGCCGGCTTGTAAGTCCGTGCTTTCATGTCGATGCATGGGGCCTTCAGAGGTTATGGTACGAGGAACATAATATTCTCCCTGAAAATAAGTAATAAAACAATAAGCACTGAACACGTCTCGAACAATTTGATACGTAGATCAAGAAAAATACTTACGATTAAGCGGTTTAAGCCGCGATTTAAACAATATGGCTCACTGGCCTTTGAAGAAAACGGATCGACATCCTACTCCATCACATCCGAAATAAAAATGACAGCTGACAGATCAAACCACAGAGGCTTCCACTGCTGCGCCGCGTTTCGTTGCGCGCACGATGTAAATACAGCTTCCAAAACTCGTTTCAATAATAAAAGATACTTAATAATAATTTCCAAAAAGGAAAGAAGAACAGCAATTATACTTTTAATTAGGTTTTAATTTTTGTAAATTAATAAAAGAAAACCTTTTATTTAAAAAAATGCAGATAGCGAGCTAACTCACGCCCTCTGTTGATCAATGCAAGTATTAAAACCAGTATTACCAACGCTCAACGCTAGATGGCCTTTATATTAGAAACGAAATATATTAATGCCTATGAGGCTTTAAAAAAATGTTGTTACAATATGAACATATATTTTTTGTGTTTAATGTTAGTGTTTCTGTTACTAAATCGACATTTTGTTATGGCACGTCATTATTAAATATGAATCTAAAAGCCATTAATAGCTAATGATACACCATCGATCGGTCCATGTAAACAATGCTTGTTTATCCGCACGTTTGCGCATAATTTTATCGACATGACATCAACTGACAGGCCAATTCAAACCACAATGATATCAAAATTACATCTAACTGAAGTCATTCAGTTATCGTGTATTTCGCTCGTACTTGGCCTTGTATTTGGCCGCGAGACGCACGACTAAATAACATGACCACAGAATAAATAATAGTACTACCGTACAGAAAGAAAACTTCCTACAAAACCGAAGTTTGACAGCGCTTCAGGATCGAATCATGCTGTCCCTTTCTAATACATCGCACTATTCCTTTCGGGCCGAAAGCCGAAAGCCGAAAGCCGAAAGTTTCGGCTATTTAGGGTTGTCAAAATTCAAGCATTATCTGTGGTCGTGCAGGCAAAGCGACGTCAAGTTTTGTTAACCATAATCATTGTTCGGAGTAATGCCGAGCCGAACAGAGCCGAGTTTGCCCGAAGGGAGAAGTTTCGCACCCCGACATGATTCAGATATCATTCTGATGTCAGTGTACGTTCGAATTGGCCTGTAGTATAGTTACGTAGTGCCACAAAAACATGCGACATACATTTTCATTAAGATGTGCTACCTTATTACGTAAGCGATCGCTATGAGATGAGACGTCATCAACTCATCACTATGGAAATGTGTCAAAGCATATGTGAAAATTAAATTAAAATGCAAAAAAAACTGTTATAAGTATTTCATAATATGCACACAGTTTTCTACTTAACTAAAAACATTATAATTAAAACACGAGATAACTAAAAACCTGTCTTCGTGTGATCATTAATTATATAATTTAATAAGTTATGCTTCTCTTGACATGGTTATGCTTTAATTTTGAAATTTAAATCCATATAAAATCAAACAAACTTGTATTTAAGTTTAAGTGTAATGTGGAATAATGCATAATTAATAGAATCAGACGTTACCTACTTTGCTGAAACTCATACTAATTAAAACAAACTTTTGCTCTACTGATCAGCGAAGTAATAACATTTTAGTTCTAGTGATGATGATGATGATGATGATGATTTATATGTAAAAGGGTTCACTGGTAGAGAATGCCGTATGACATTAAGTATGCCATTTGTAAGTGTATATTTTTTGGAATAAAACGAATAAAGTTAAAATAATTAAAATAAATTTCATACAAAGCCCGATATCAATAGCGATAGCAATAGCCACACGAAGAACCATTCTGGTGGGGAGCCGCGTCGTCTGCGCGCGCGCATCCCACGTGTCGCACACCTGTCGTGCGCGCACCGCGGCTTACCTGCCTCTATCTCTCGTGTTCTTTTTTCAAACGCGTGCTTTACTTGACTAGCATTGTTTTTTAACCGCGGTTTTGAAGGCGGCTTATTGGCCAGTATTTGGTAAGTTAAGTGGCTATTTTATTTAAAAAAAATAAATTTAATCATTTGCGTGTTTACGTTTTTGCTGATTAGAATCGAGTGGTGTTTACGTGTTTTTTTTTTAATAATATTCTTTGTAAATATTGAAGCTAAATTTGCAAGATTATTTTTGCTAAGTTTGATATGTATAATGTGTTTACGATTATATTTAATAAATACCACTGGCCAGTACTTATACATATTTAGGTGAGTTAAGTGAGTATTAAAAAACATATATATTTCTTATGTCAATACGGTAGGTAATGTTTACGTTTTCTACATTGGAAATCAATTGGTGTTTACGTCAATTGTTTTATTTATATAATAATGTTATTGCTAATATCAAAGCTAGTTCTACGACATCGTTGTTGTTTTTTTTAAGTTTTGTATTTTTACGAAACAATAATGATACTATAATAATTATTACAATAGAGTTTTATTGTAGATAATTTTTATGTGTGCCGATTTAATAAACAGCTAAATTTTGTACTTTCAAATTATAATACAGCAAATTATCTTTTTATCGAGAGACGAATCTTTATTTGCAATTAAAATGAAATGACAGTACTTTTGCTAACTTTCAAGGGCAAGTTAGCAATAAAACCTGCAATAAATTAATTATAAATGCGTTAGTAACTTCTCAGTATTATCTAACTTTATAATTCAACATAAATATTAACTAACGTTTGCGAACAATATAAGCCAACAGAAAAATGTAAGCCGCAGAATTCGTGACTTGGTAATCTTGGGAGATACATATCTAATGGACCTTTGGACATTTTTCACGGCATTTTCCCATGCCTACAAACAACAACAACCTAATATACATAAACATAACTTGGCGTAGGTACAATCAGCATTAATTATCAATATAGTTTTTCAAACAGCTTGGTACGGAGACGGATGTCATCTCAATGACAATTCTGCGAGATTTTGCGTTTTAAATTTATAAACTGTGTGGAGATGGAAATGACATATTATATCTACGTAAAGCTGTTTGAAAAATAATATAGTAGAGGATACAAAACGAGCCTAAAGTATCTTATATAATACCTAGTATTGAAAATGAAAAATACACGGAATACGGCCAAGATAGAAGAAATAGGGTATTATACTGTATTTAAAATAAATTATCTTACACCATGCATGAAATAAAGCACTAGATAATTATTAGAAAAACACAGATAGGAGTTATTTTTAAATACAAATTCTAGTTAATAAATCGGATATAAATATAAAAAAGTAGGAGAGTTGACCGTGACGTCACGATGTAATGTTTCATATAAATTCCATATTAGCAAATCGTTTTGACAGTTCTAAAAAAGTAACTGATTTGACTAGTAGGAAAATACCCTATTATACGTAGTAGTAAGTATACTGTATGTAGGTAGTATGTAGCTTTGGTTGTAATTACTACGAGTAATGTGTATCAAAGTAGCGCCAAATCTGCTAAACCAATTTTGATGACAGAGTAATTGAAAAGAGTAGTTGACGAAGGTTGTATATTTAATCGACTACTTTAAAGTGGTGGTTCTTTACAACAAACTAAAGTTAAAGTTTTTAACCGCTTTACCTGTTACTTAGTAGTCTCAGTAGCTACACCTAACATACATATGCAAATACACTTTATATAATTAAGTAAAAGCGTAGTTTTACTTTCGTAACCGCTTTTTTGTTGTGCATAAGACAGTCACTTTCCAGTTTCAGCGATGTGCAGCTAGCCGTGTAATGGCTCCTCTACACGTTGGCCCAACCTATTGGTCCAATATGTTGGGACAACGTGTAGAGGGGGTATTGGTGTCGGTTGGCTTTTGGCGCGCGGGTTGGCGATGAGTTGGCCGCGGTGTCGGTTTTTCGGCCGCACATCAAAGGGATTGGCCAAGCGATTGCGGTACGCATCTACACGTGGCCCAATCGGCAGTGCGTGCTCGGACGCGGTCGAGGGTGGACCTTCATGCTTTTTGTGTTTTTTTAAATTAAAAATGACGAATACGTGGCCACATGTAGTAGTGTTCCGACCAAGGCACGGCCAACTCATGGGCCAAACGTTGGCGAAGCATTTGGCCAACGTGTAGAGGAGCCATAATGTATGTTGCCATCCTACATACATACAACATAATTATATTTACGTTATATTTACGGCCCGATTCGAACTTTAAGATACGTCCATTAATAGATCTACAAACGATATGGATTAGATATGTCAGTATCAAATTTGACGTCTCTTCAAACAAAAACGTCACTTTTGACACTGACATATCTAATCCATATCGTTTTGATAGGTCTATTAATTGACGTACTTATCTTAAAGTTTGAATCGAGCAGATAGTTTCCATTTTAAAACTAAATTTTGTCTACAGTTTGCCTAACTTTCCACCGATTCGAACAAAGTGAGGGAGTGTCATTATTATAAATTTGACACTCAATGATGACATTACCACATATTGTCATTGCAAATGTCATGCAGTTAGCTAGTTACGTCCGACTCTATGAAACAGATGTGGCTAGTTTACGGAAAAGGGACGTAACCACAAAAACTGATTACTGAAAGTGAAATTTCCTACGAAATACCTATATTAATTTCAGTGATTACTTCTACAACATTGATTTTTAATAAAACATTGAAATAATCCTTGTCATGGCTTATAAAAGCATATTTTACATGTAAAATTAGATGAGTCATTTATTTAATTTAATTCTAAATACAAAATAAATAGTTTTCAAAAATAGTTTGTAATAAAGTAAACAGGATATTACAATCTGAATATTTTGCGATAGTCGCAAAATGATTATACTTTCTCAGAGCTAGACATCCGCGGAATAAAAAACGAGGAAATACTTAACAATCAACTTCCCTGCCGGAACATCAGCGTAAAGAAGCATACAATCAATTTTTACAACGCAGTTGTACAAGGAACGAGTAGCTGTTAGTATTAGTAAGTGGATAGATGCGTTATCACCTGAATCTTAATATATAAATCAATTGTTTTATATAAATACTGACAAACAATACACAGACTAAACTATTGAAGGTAGGATCTGGAATTTGATCCTGAATACAAAATATTTTTTTCTAATGTATATTTCAAATATATGTAGAGCTCCACTAATAAAGGGTTAAATACAATCCCTAATGAGATCAAAATAGGGTTAAAAAAAATTAACGACTTCCTTTTGTACTTAGTTGTAAGCGTAGGCCTATTCATTAAGATGTATTTGGTAACATTACCCCACTTAATTAAAATAACATTATTTATTTATTTCAGCATTAGAATTAGAAAAGAATATACATATTATATGCAGATTTTTTACTGATTTATAACCTATATTTGATAATTTGTTTGTAATCAAAATATTGAAGAGAACCTGTTCTAATAGTTCACGCCTCAAACATCCTTGACCTTATGCAAATCCAGATTCCCGTTTAGTTTATCTAAAAACTTGGTAATATATTACAGATCGAACTTGAGATTATATGACAAAAACTTATACTTTTTATCGGACAGTAAAAAAGTCGACGAACACCGCGTAAGACCCAAGCCAATTTTTGGTATTTTGAATTTAAACTTTCTTTTGCTTCTATAAGAGTTCTTAACTCGAATT
Organism: Cydia fagiglandana; assembly: GCF_963556715.1. Classification (NCBI taxonomy): domain Eukaryota; kingdom Metazoa; phylum Arthropoda; class Insecta; order Lepidoptera; family Tortricidae; genus Cydia; species Cydia fagiglandana. The sequence goes on along the minus strand of NC_085934.1, from coordinate 1,815,302 downwards.
TAATTTGTACCTGTACAAGTACGCGGGGACTTACGAGGTTATAAAACAGATCAAAAAACTTTTCCATAAAATATATACAGTGGAACCTGGATAATTGCAATCTCAAGGGACCGGCCATTTTTGGTCAATTAACCAGGTTTTTCATTTAAGCAGGTCGTGTCAATTAACGAGGTTCAAAAAATCGTTGTGTCAATTATAGAGGTTTTCATTAATAGAGGTTACGTTCTGACAAATTTCTTTTATGGAGGTGCAAATAACCTTTGAAAGTAGATTTACACGCTTACGTTCTGAGTTTTTGGTCTATATATTGCTTATTTATGTCTATACTTGTATTTTTACACTACATTAATTACTACTTTATTTTCTTATTAATCATTTCGGTTAAAAAAAATCTAGTATGTTAAATTATTGTACCTGTATTTATTGTTATAACTCCATGAAGATGAACTAAATAATAAAATGAAAACAACAAGGCATATAATACAGTACTTGTCAAAAATCTAGGTCGTCATAATTGTCAAAGGCGACATTTTTTTTTTTTTTATGAAATAGGAGGCAAACGAGCAGACGGATCACCTGGTGGTAAGCGATTACCGCCGCCCATGGACACCCGCAACACCAGAAGAGTTGCAAGCGCGTTGCCGGCCTTTAAGATGGGAGTACGCTCTTTTCTTGAAGGTTTGAAGGTCGTATCGGTCCGGAAATGCCGCAGGCGACAGTTCATTCCACAGTTTGGCTGTGCGAGGCAGGAAGTTTCTGGAGAAACGCACAGTTGAGGACTGCCAACCATCCAAGTGATGAAGATGGTAATGTTGTCGCGTAGGGCGATGGCGAAAAGAAGCGGCAGGGATTAATCCGAACAATTCCTCGGAGCACTCCCCGTTATACATGCGATAGAAAATGCAGAGCGATGCCACATCTCTACGCAGCGCCAAGGAGTCAAGCCGTTCCGAAAGCCGCTGGCAGTCGACAATTCGAGCCGCTCTTCGTTGGATGCGGTCCAGAGGGAGAAGCTGGTATTGGGGTGCCCCTGCCCACAGATGAGAGCAGTATTCCATGTGTGGGCGAACCTGCGCCTTATAAAGCTGTAGGCGCTGGGCCGGTGTGAAATACCGTCTCGATCTGTTGAGCACACCGAGCTTCTTGGAGGCTAATTTAGCCTTACCCTCTAGATGACCGCGGAACTGGACTTCACTCGAAATGTCGACACCAAGGATTCCGATACTGGCTGCGGCACTCAGGGGAGTGCTCTCAAAACGAGGTGACGCGACAAACTCTAACTTTTTTGCGGTAAACGCGCAAACCTGTGTCTTGCTAGGGTTAAAACGGACTAAGTTAAGTCTACCCCATTCAGAGACTTCCTTTAGGGAAGTCTCAATTTCAGACACAAGTTTGTTCCGGCTCTCGTTGACATTTTCCCGAGAGATATTGGTGCGGCCGGTGTAAAAGGCATCACCTGTACTATCATCAGCATAACAATGAATGCCGCTGATTTGCAGCATGTCATTGATGTGCAGAAGGAATAGCGTGGGTGATAGCACACAGCCTTGGGGGACACCAGCATTCACAGACATGGGGTCTGAGCATTCACCGTCAACTACGACCTTTATGCTTCTGTCTGCTAGAAAGCTACTGACCCATACACATAATCTCTCGGGAAGCCCATAGGATGGTAGCTTCGAAAGAAGTGCTTTGTGCCAAACCCGATCGAAGGCCTTCGCAATATCCAAGCTAACAGCCAATGCTTCACCCTTTGTCTCGATCGCCTGTGCCCAACGATGTGTCAAGTAGACTAGAAGATCACCAGCCGAGCGGCCTTTACGGAAACCGTATTGTCGGTCACTAAGCAACTGGTGATCCTCTAAGTACCGAAGGAGCTGGCAGTTGATAATGGACTCCATTATCTTCGAGAAAAGGGAGGTTATAGCGATTGGCCTGTAGTTGGACGGGTTTGAGCGGTCGCCTTTTTTAGGGATCGGGTGCACCAAAGCTGACTTCCATGAGGTTGGGACTATGCCAGAAGTGTAAGAGAGCCGGAAAAGACGCGTTAAGACCGGTGCCAACTCAGGAGCACACATCTTCAGCACAATCGCAGGGATTCCATCAGGCCCACTTGACTTATGAGTGTCGAGGGAAAGAAGTGCTTTACGCACTGAGCTTTGGTTTAACCGGATATCCGGCATACAGCTCTCGCACCGCGGTATGGTCGGCGGCGCGTATCCCCCGTCATCCAAAGTCGAATTGGACGCAAAGAGTTTGCCCAGAAGATCGGCTTTGTCTTTTGCGTCGTGGGCCAATGAATCATTCCCCATGTGCAGAGGCGGAAAAGATGGCGTGCAGAAATTCCCCTGGATAGCTTTGGCCAGAGACCAGAACGCACGAGTTCCCGAAGGGAGGCGCTCTAATTTCTCGCCAATTCTACCAATGTGCAGCGACTTTGCTTTGGCAATAACTCTTTTGAAGGACCTGGAGGCAAAGTTATACTCCTTTTTTAATGCGCTAGTCTTTACATCCCGTACTGCTGCTGCATCTACCCAGGCTTGGTAGCACTCTTGCTTTCGGCGAGAGGCCCTTTTGCAGAAGCGACCAAACCAAGGTTGGGATTTGCCACCAACAGGAACCACAGAGGATGGAATGAAAAGCTCCATTCCCTGCAGCACCACGTCAGCAACAGAATCAGCAACGACATTGGGATCATCCGGCGTGAAGCAAACCTGCCTCCAAGGGTAGGATGCAAAGAAGGAACGCATCCCGTCCCAATCTGCTGACCTGTAGTGCCACACGCGGCGGCTACAAGCAACTCGCCGACGCGGCGGGCACGCGAGTGGCACCGTACTCCGGATCAGGCAATGATCCGACGAACCAAGTGGGGCTTCAACGGATACATTGTAGTCAACCGGATGAGAGGTCAGCAGAAGGTCCAACAGGGAAGGTTCCTGGCCTTCCACATCTGGGATTCGCGTAGGCGCAGTGACCAATTGTGTTAAGCCATGTGCCAGAGCAAAGTTATAAACAGATCTGCCCGCATGATCAGTCTTGCTAGAGCCCAGCCATTCGGCGTTGTGGGCGTTGAAATCACCAAGTATAATGATCTCAGCGGATGGGATCTGTTGCTGCACCGAGTCTGCAGCCGTTTGGATCTGCTCAATGAGTCGGTCAGTTTCGGCATCACCGCTATGGGACCTATATAGGCATGAATAGACACGGGGATGATCATCGTTGTCTATACGCAGCCATAAGGTGGAGAGGTCCCTACCTTCAAGATTGCGGAGGCGGCGAGAACTGATATCGTCTCTAACGTACACGCACACCCCAGCCCTAGGCGAAAAGGAGTGTTCCAGTCCATACCCAGGGTAGGAGAGATAAGATGTGTCCGCTGGAGACGATATCTGCGTCTCGGTCAAAAAGAGCAAGGCCGGCTTAGCTGTCTCGAGGTGTAGATGGACAGCATTAAGGTTGGAATGTAAACCCCTGATGTTGCAGAAGTCCACGGCCAGTGTGGCAGGGGGTGCCGAAGTTGCTTTGCTCTTGCCTCGGGCGGATGGCAGATGATTGAGCGCGGTTTTGCCCCCCCCAGAGTACGACGTGGGGCGGCCTCGGCGTCCACGCTCAGGCATAATGTTACCTGAGCATGGAAGCCCAGTGAGGGGTTCTCCAGCGCTAGCGCAGCTGGTACCCTCCTGGGGTAGCCTCTTTAACTGCGACATCATCATTAAGAGAAGAAAGGGGGGGGAGGGGTTAGAGCTCTGGGAACCTTACTCACCATCAGAAACACAGCACTACATACCTACAGAGTAAGCAGCAGTGCTATTATGGCTGTGGTCTTCTGTAAGGTGGAGGTACTTCCCCAGCTGGGCTGCTCCAGTTTCAAGCGTGATGACATTACGCTGTGCCCTACCTCTCTTGTTGGACGTAGTTTAAGGACATACCCGGGTCCAAACATAGAACATCCCAGACATAGAACTCGGTACTTCGTCCTGCGCGTACGCCGGTCGTCCTTGCACTGTGACGTCATCGGCGCATCTGATGTACAATGTGCACTCCCATGACTTTAGTACAGGGTGACACAAAACAGGTGTCATTGAATGAAGTGCTGAATTCAAAATATGTCGTATTGATATTGACTCGTAGGAGTTACTAAAGAGTAAAAAATAGTAATAAATATTTGCAATCAGTATAACAATTTCAAAAACGAGATTAATTAGAAAAATGTGAGCGCAGATAGTTCTTCTACGGATAAAATTGCTACTTGTCTCTTTTTGTTGTAATTGAAAACGCACTGTACCTAATTAAGTGTTTTGTCACAGAATAAATAATAATACTAGGTACAGAAGACTCACTCTCTAACAAAACGCGTCTGTCACGATCAGCACAGATATGGCCGCTAGGTGGCGACAGCGCCACGCGCGGCTTATGGCAAACCCCAAAATTGGGGTCGAACGGATGTACTTTTAGCTACCTGTAGCAAAGCGACGAAATCGCGGAGTGAACGACGCCTGGTTTTGTCAAGAGCAATGTTTTCTGGCAAGACTCAAATAGATATTCTTTTAATGACAAAACTGACTAAATTTGCTAAATGTATTTTGTTATTAACAGAATCAAAATACGCTAATTCGTCAGAGCATATTATCTACATTTTTCATGTCACCCTGTAAAACGATCATGTCTATATAATATAGTCAACAGTCCTGCCATGATCATAGATCAGACAAGTGATTAACCTTGTCCTAATGTACGGGATATTATTTGTAGTGATATAATATTGTTATATACGTGGGGACAACAATTAAACTTGAACAATGACCAATTAAAATAACATTAGGTTCTACCGAGCCATGCTAAAACTATAGCAGGTAGTCAAAAACTTTGCCATGAACTGAAAATGTCTTTACTTTGCCGACTTTTAGGTTGAACATTTAACAATAAGCGTATTAAATTAGTTAATTAACATACCTAAAATAGTTTGTTAGATTTCTTCTCTTCTGAGAGACAAAACATAATCGCCCAATGTATCTAAGCACCACTTGCACCATCCCACTAACCCGGGGTTAACCCGTTAACCCAGTGTCAAATTGTACTGGTAACCATGGTAACTCCAGGTTTAATCGGTTAACCCCGGGGTTAATGGGATGGTGCAAGTGGTGCTAAGACAATTAAAATCTAACCTGACGCATTGTACAAATAAATCAATAAGGACTAGAATACGTTTTAACCTTCATATGATACTGCATACTTTTTTACAATACCTATTACCTACTGATGGACCAAATCAAACAGAGTTTTTAACCCATAATGACACAAACATATGATGTGATGACACTGATGACGCATTTTAGTTTTTGCGCATTTTTTGCGAATGATCATACAAAACAGTGTTTTACATTTAATTAGGTGGCCATATCTTCTTTTTTAAATGCAACCACTAGTGGGTGAAAATGAAAACGTGGTTGAAAGTTATTCTAGCCAGCGGTCGGCAACCTTTTAGCAGCCAAGGGCCACATAGTAGTTACGGAGGTGACGCGGGCCGTACTTTGTTAATATTTATGACTTTATGAGACATTGTCGTTTGTCACTATTACATACAAAATAGCCAAGGCGGCTCTCGGGTCGCAAGTGACAGATTCACGAGCCGCATGCGGCCCGCGGGCCGCAGGTTGCTGACCGCTGCTCTAAGCCATTATTCAAATGTACCTAGTTTTGTGGAGCTTAGAACTTAACAAAAAAAGTTGTAACTTCTTGTGTAATAAATAACTAAATAAATAAAAAATCTGATCAGGTTACAAGCATCCATTACCTATTTTATATAAGCAATTTTACACAAAACCACGCAATATTTAAAAGATTATTTAAATGAGTTACATCTCGCAGTAACCTTTTGCTAACCAACTGCATAAAATTACCGTTTTAAATACGTTGCATACGTTACGAACAAAGATCATAAGAATCCGCATTGCGAAGAATACTGATTGGGATTCTATTAGTTAATAACGGCGCGATTCGGGAAATTAATTAGAGATTAACTAGATACGATATAGTAAAGATAATCTTTAGGTACTATATCGTACCTATTCATTTCCCAAATCGCGGCGCCATCGCCAGCTGCCATGAGTTACCTTTTTCAGTGAAACGTCACATATCTTTACTATTTCATATCTAGTGAATTTCTAATTAATTTCCCGAATCGAGCCGTAAGTAAATGATAATAAAAACTGGTTCTTCGCGAACACGAACACGTTATTTAATAATTGTGTAAGAAAATAAATACATACTGAGGGCTTACCGCGAACCACGTTCGACGTGTTGCGTCCCTGTCACACTTACGTACGAATTTACAAATGCGACAGAGAGGCAATACGTCGAACGTGGTTCGCGGTAGGCCCTCTGTTTGCGAACTCAGAAGTGTTTTTCGCTGATGGAAAATTTTAGCAATTGTTTTACTAGTAAGTAGTAAGGTAAACGTACTGGTGCTCAACGCGGTCCCAGTACATGTCATCTTGAAACTTAAGTCATTGTAAATAGAGGTGACAGCAAGGTGTCATCTATTGGGCATTACCATGTCGAGCACAAGTACGTTTACCTTAGTAGTAGTGAATTCTGAGCATCACGTACTTTGAGTCCAAATATTATGGAAAATCTTAATTGAAACTTATACATGATACTTCGTACTATGTACTGATAAGTATCATGGTGCTTCTTATTTCCAATATTTTCCTTGATGACTTCATAGTTCATGATAATGTTATTTTATGTCTCAAATGTTGTAAGAAATAGTAGAAGATGGACGCGAAATAAGCACTTAAAATTATTTTAAATTACAACATAATTATATACTATTATTATCGTAACCACTTACTAACTATATGTGCAAATAACTAAACATAACACCACAGACTCGTTAAATAAATAAACAGACCGACTCTCAAACGAACATAGACACCATTACATAAGTATTTGCTATGATTTCATAGTTAACACCGTGATCTTACTCGATACTAAATGATCTTAAGTCACTGTATATATTCAGTTTTCTGCAGAGGGAAAAGCGACCTTAGTGTGAAAACCGCTTACATCTAAGACTGGATGCGATTCGCACGTGTCACGCGTGTGCGAGCGGGATGTCGCTAATATACGCATAGCGTTGTCTCGCTCATACATCGGAGCGACGTGCGAATCGCATCCAGTGATACCCGCCATAAGGTCCATTTTCCCTAAGCGAAGTTATTTTAATACCTTTGGCTTTGGAGCAATATTTTTATTATAATGGGACTTGTAGCATCTTGACACTATTTATAAAACTTACGCAAGATTTGTGTCAATTAGTTTTAAACCTTAAAAGGGCCCCAGGGTACATAATTTTTTCATTTAATGAACCGTTGATCATATTTACCTATAAGAAATTTCCCAAAAACCTTAAAGGGACAATATTTTAGCATTCTTTTTCACTAACCTTAATTTTTTTTTATACGCCCGGTTCATAGGGCACAATTATTTTACTTTCGAAGCGATTCATTTCAAAAATTTTACATACTTAATCACAAAACATTTTTCTTCTTCTTCTTCTTCCAGTGCCATCTCCTACCGGAGGTCGGCTATCATGAGGGCTATACGAACTTTAGACACAGCTGCGTGGAATAATGAGCGTGTGCTCTGTTTGAACCATGTTCGGAGATTTTTGAGCCATGAGTTACGTCTTCGTCCGGATGATCTTTTCCCTTGGATCTTTCCTTGTATAATGAGTTGAAGGAGTTCATACTTCTCGTTTCGCATGATATGACCAAGGTACTGTCTGCAGCTTGCGTTTTTTGACAGTCTTTAACCTTTTGACAGCCACAGACGGCTACGGCCGTCGTCGGTAAGTCTTGCCACGGACGCCAACGACGGCTATAGACGTCAGCTGCAATAGGGACCGCAGGACTGACTCCGTAAAGTTCAATTTCGCTTAAATAATGGCGATCGCCTGGCGTCCGGGGTACGGAATATTCCTTCGCCGTCTGGCGTTCAAAAGGTTAAAACCTCGACCTCTTTATTTACTAAGTGCACTCTTTCGTTAGTTATTCTATCCGTCCATGATATTTTCAGGGTTCTTCTGTACACCCACATTTCGAAAGCCTCCAAGCGTTTACACATATTCTTGGTCAGTGTCCACGATTCTACATAACATTTGTAGAAATCCTAAAACTGTAACTAAGACCTTATTAAATGATACACGGGCGGGATGGTTGCGTTGCCTTTTTGGCTACGAAACCCTAAATCTCACTGTATCTTCTCAAGTCGATAATTTAGTAGGTTCATATAACGTATACTCGTACGTTAGAAGTCCGAAGCGTAAAGTAGTGATAATTAATATAATTATGTGGGAGCATTGAACAAACATCCTTGATATTTAAGAATAACAAGCCGAATACAATACGACCTGTTGTTGATTAGAAAAGACTAAAAGATCTAACAATATCAAAACGAGATTGAAACATCAATTTGTAAAATATCAGCCTTCAGAAATTATAATGTGTAACTATTAATTCGAGTATTCTTTTTACATACATACATATAATCACGCCTATTTCCCGGGGGGGTAGGCAGAGACCACGGATTTCCACTTGCTACGATCCTGACATACCTCTTTCGCTTCCTTCACATTCATAACATAAATTCACATTCATAGTATTCTTTTTATACATAAATTTTCCGCATCATTTGACTCTAGGCAGGCGTGGCTCACTCCGCGATTTCGTCGCTTTGCTACAGGTAGCTAAAAAGTACATCCGTTCCATTCCACACTAATTTTGGTAGCTAGCCATAAGCCGCGCGTGGCGCTGTCGCCACCTAGCGGCCATACCTGTCCTGATAGTAACAGACGCGTTTTGTTAGAGAGTGAGTCTTCTGTACCTAGTACTATTATTTATTTTGTGCTCTAGGCCAAAATATTAACATAACTAATTTAAACGATTGCACCATGCAGAATAATAAAACTTCTTTCTGACATTTAAATAAATTAAACTCCACTTCACAATGTATTGATAAACGATTCATTACAGAAGCGCCGCCAATTAAATTTCGAAATATCTACCGTTAATATATTCATTTTCTAATCGTGCGCACTCATAAAATAACTGACTAGTTATTAATCTTATTTCCAAGACATAAGGTTCAACAATGATAAGTTAAAAGCTTGGCTGTTCAATACAACTTTATAAACTATACGAACGAAATTAAAAAGAACATCAACATAATAAATTCTTTTCTACGAGTATAATAACAACGATTTATGATATAACTGACCATTTATAGGGCCCATGCGCGTTGGAGGGTCTGCCATCGTGTGGCCTAAATCGGAATCATATGTGCACATGTACATTGCCAAAGTAAGTGCTACCATCTACCGTTCTCGTCGGTATGATTCCTTGTGCTTAGTAGGTTCTGCCATCTTGTGGGTTACATCGGTAGCATAAAAGTCACATTTACGCCTCGCGCCAAAAATCTGACGACTCCTATGCTGCCCCCTATAGTTCATGCACGCTCCCTATATGGCCTTTATCAGGCCAATTCGAGTTTTAGTTATTAGATCTGTTTCCAACATGATATTCTGTCAGTGTCAAACAAAAACGTCACTTCTGAAACTGACAGATCAGTAACATATCGGAAACAGATCGAATAGCAAACTCGAATTGGCCTCTATACGTGTCTTGCGGCTAACTTCATTTTGTCGCGCTATCATGATGAAATTAATCAATTGGGTAATTTATCGTTGGAAATATATCTTTAATAGACGCTGTAACATTTTACTATGCTAATTAAATAGGTGAAATGTGCCTCATTAAGACCCTACGGATTGGTGCCGATATCAGCCAAAGTGTGTAGACTTATCGTTTGTGGAAATACCTATAAATCAGGGCTCCAGATAATCTGGATGGAATTTATATTCGATGCACACTCAGCTTTCGCACTTATCTGGGGTGTGTGGAATATAATTTATAGAATGTGGCAACAAGTATATTTTATGTCTGTTATTTTTTACTTTGGCAACAGTATGGCCGAAAAACCTAAAAACAAGTTGTCTTTGGTTAAAATTCTTAGTTTTAACGATTTCCCGCGCTTTCTGACTTCTGATATATCGATAATCGTGCTTATTCTAACGTTGATGATTGTTTTGATCGCGATTTTATTGTTGTTTTATAATAACAAGTTTAAAAACTATAATTTTTTGTTAATATTAATTATTGATCTTGTTATTTTCCGTTTGGTGTTTTACCTGCGCCAACTTAGCTTAAAAACAGGTTGACGGGTACTTCATCAACATCATAATAATTACTGCATATTATGTAATTTTCCAAAGAATCAGACCTTTATATTATAAAATTAATATAAAGATTGAATTTTGACTTAAAAATCAATGCAATCTTTGTCCACTTACCGTAATGTTTGTCTTGTCTCGACGACCGCGACACAAATCGCCGAGTTTGGTTCCAAATCAAAGAGAAAACGACAATATTTACTCTTTACACCAATATTTGGAATTAAACTGGACCATTGAGATTGTTTTGTAAACTGTTTATCATAATAACACTTGAGTATGTGTAACCGTACTGTTTTAACTGACATGTCTAACAGGGGACCTATTTGTCAAGATTAGTTTTTTTGATAATTATAAAAAAATATTTATACTCAAGCAAATGGCCCCTGGTTGTGTAGTGACATGGCTGGCTGTCATGTCTATTGTCAAATTCTCGTATTCATTTATGAGAAAAGTAGAGCCATGTCGGCCACATCGTAGCTGTTATTCTGAAGAGTGTAATGGGCCCTCTGACTCTATGGGCCCATTTCTCGGACGGTATTACGTAGTCTAATATTATTAGTGTGTTGCCATGGTGATAATACCGTTCGAGAAATGGGCCCTATACCGCTCAGTTTAGTATATAATATAATTATAACACTTAACACTAACGAATTTTTGCTAATTTATAGTTTCTTTCCATTTCGTTTCACAAATCATAACCGATAACTAGTTAATGGTGAAGAATTTTCAAAAGTCCCAAAATTTAAAGCTTTTAATTTTTTTTTTTATTGTATATCTTAGCTTAGTCAAGTCTAACTTCAAATCCTTTTAAAAGTTAACTGCCATATCCATTTGTGCTCCTAAACTTCGTTAGCACTAATCTTAGAGCATTTTGTAACTGGAGACGTCATGGCCGTCATTTTCTGTTCGAAACTGTCTGACGATTATTGCGCGGGGGATGTCAAATGTATTGCTATTTCCACATGATTTGTACGTAACGTACAAAGTTTTTCGGCAAAGGGGTAAGCTCTTAAAGGCGACTCCGGTTATTAAATGCTCTAAGGCACCAATACACCTGCCCTTCAACGTAATGGCGCCGTATCTCACGCAGCATCCCGGCCCGAGATTCGCGTGCCTTATCGAGATGCACGTGTGGACGGTAACGTGATTCTACGGTTTGCTTAAATTGTTTTAGCTGTAGCGGAAGAAGTGTAAAAAAAATAAACAAAATAATATGGTGTTTATATTGTTTGAAACTTACCTACTAAATTTACTCCGTTGGCTTAGTAGCCCAATCTGAGTCTTGGCCTCCGACACAAGACAGCAGCGCTACTTTTCTCGGTCCTGTGCGGCTGTGCGCTACTTCCCAATCTCGCCAATTTTTGCGACTAATCTTCTTCTTCGCGCTATCCTGGCATTTTGCCACGGCTCAAGGGAGCCTGGGGTCCGCCTGACAACTAATCCCAAAAATTGACGTAGGCACTAGTATTTTACGAAAGCGACTGCCATCTGACGTACCAACCCAGGGGAAACTAGGCCTCATTGGAATTAGTCCGGTTTCCTCACGATGTTTCAGTTTTTGCTGCTGATACCGGTCTGATGTGACTCACGGGAGTTTAAGGGTAACATTCCATTTCTAACCGCAGCTGCATTACTGTCAATTTTACTATGGAAATTGACAATGACAGCGACGCATTCAGTACCGATAGTGCAGCTGCGGGTAGAAATGGAATGTTACCATTTGGAGTACAAAATAGTTATCGTAACAATCCTGTAAATATTTCAAGGCAAAATATAATAAGTGTATTGTAACTTAAGATATCCGTGACAAATCATGTGACATCACCTTGTGGCGTAGACAAACTCAGACAAAGTAACAAGCATACTGGAACGGCAGAAGCTTGGCCAACCGTTGTGAAAGTGAACAAAAGACGATGAAGTAATTAAAATGTTTTTTGTTACGCCAAGCGAACATACAGTAACAAAAGCACATTCCACATATCTAGGCAGCTACTTAATATTTCACATATTAATGGTATTAACCTAAACTTTTTAACCGCCATAGAATTTTTCATCGAGCGTGCTCGTGTCGTCGGCGGTACGAAATTACACGAAGTTTCGTCATATTCTGTCCCCAATATTTTTTTTTTTTAACAATAACAATATTTTTATTCACAATAAAAGTTTAACAGGCACATTACAGTGAACCCCGCACTAGGCATGGCCTGTGTCGCGGGGGTCATGATCATCGCGAGATACCAATATAATAAACATAAGAATAGGAATTATATTAAACATAAGAATAGGAATTAGGAAAGAAAGAGGAGTGTGAACTTGTGTGTGTGTAAGCTTGTAGTGAGAAGGGAGTGAGAAGTGTGGGAATGAAATCTAAGAATGTAATGACTGCAGAAGTTTGTTAGATTTAAGTGTGTCCGAAAAGCGCTGTGAGAAACTAAAACTGAACTAGATATATTTATTTATTAGATCGCGATGAAATGAGCCCAATTTTGTATATGTTGTATATCATGGCAGTGTACGGCGGTTAAAAGGTTACTAATATGTATATAGATATTCCATTTCATAAATAATTTACCTATATTCCTACCTAAAGCACCATTTCATGTATCTTCTTCAAATGTTATACTCGTAGAGGTCCAGCAAGAAACAGCCGTATTCGAACAATGAGATACGTCAAATACTAGATATTGAAACGATATAGATTAGATATGTCAGTGTCAAACAAGTGTCAAAATTTACATTTCTTCAAACAAAAACGTCACTTTTGACACTTGTTTGACACTGACATATCTAATCCATATCGTTTCAATAGCTAGTATTTGACGTATCTCATTGTTCGAATACGGCTGAAAGGATTTTTTTGAACTCATAAAGGGGTGAAAATGGGTGGAAGTTTTAGGAGCTTCTATAGTAAAATATCAATCACTTGATTACTTTAACATTTGCCTACTCTTCTTCAAGATTTGCTTTTTTTGGCAATTTTCAAGAGATAATAACCTAATATCTCGTACAGTCGCCATCGTCGTAGTCGTAGATATATCGGAGCGGCCAAGGTGTTCACAATATCTGAGCACGCGCTCTAACGCCCTGACAATAGAGGCGTGTTCAGATATTTGTGAGCGTCTTGGCCGTTCCGATATATCTGATGGCGACTGTACCAGAGCGTATACCTACACAACCACTTAGGGCCACTGGCCCCATGCCACTAGCCCGGGATTAACCGGTTAAACCGTTAACCCAGTGTCAAATTGTACTGGTAACCATGGTAACTCCAGGTTTAACCAGTTAACCCCGGGTTAGTGGAATGGTGCAAGTGGCGCTTATAAAAATAACAAATTTATATGAAAAAAAAACAACTCAAGACTGGAATAAATAAACAGAACAATTATCCTGCTATAAATAAAATAATTCATTATTAATAGTTATTCAAAGCAGCCATGGCGTTGATATCCCATTGTGCGCAGGAGTGTCCTTGCTGTTCTATACTGAAAATATTGTTACTTTTGTCATGTCTTTTGTTGAAAAGTTATACATATAAGAGATTTTTTTTAGATAATAAAATAAATTGGCAACTTGGATATTGAAACTCCATCTCAAATGATAAATACAAAAAGAACATTGATAGGATTAATTTGATTTTTTTTTCAAGCCTATTTGAGTGTCCCACTGCTGGGCAAAGGCCTCACCCCTTAATTTCCACGACTCCCGATTTGGTGAATTTGAAATTACTGATGTAAAAATTAAATTAACTTATAAACCCACGAATTCGCTATTTCCTTCATCCTTAGTATGGTATAGGTAAACGTAACTATGAGCGAAAGATTTTGACACCTAGCACATAATGAAATAAACATTAGCTGTATAAATGTCACATCATTATTCTAACTTCGTCTCAAAGATAACATACCAAAACAAATGTATCTATTACTATATGCAAAATAGTTTAGCACTCATATCATGTACAATTTTGCCACTTAACATTCCAATATTTTTCATAGTAGTTCCTAAAAACGCGCACGAACGAATCTATGCCAAGTACATAACCAATATTTATGCTACACACGTCTTCTTGTGACCTTTATTTTGGACCTTAAACTGCTTATAATAGAGGCCCTATTTGCTTATTAAGAACACAATAAGTTATTGACTCTTAAGTAGTGATATTAAGGTTTATATTTGGTTGTTTTAAGGTGTTTGTTCGTTAAGTATATCGACGCACAGCTGTGTAAGCATAGTATTTGCGCGTTGCTTAACTGCTGAACTGTTTTGAAGCAGACTTCGAAACAGAGTTCGATATTTATTTTAAGTATTTTAAAAACACCAGTACCTACTAAAACACACACAGTCCCTAGTAGTTTGTAGCAGTAGTAGTAGTAGTAATCACTTTATTGCACACAACAAAGGTTTACATAACATATAACGTACAGTCAGCAGCAGATATACCTGAGCGGGCAAGGTGTCCAAGAAAACATATACACTTCAATCGTCACAAAAATAAGGACATCTAAGTTGTCATTTTAGCGTAGGCTTTCAGTTCGTCACATATATCTTAACTTCTGAGTTTTTCTTTAACACATACACCCTTATTTAATCACAATGACAATAACGGTTAGAACGTCAGTGGTAACTAAGCACTCAAATTCAAGCTGCTGTCATTAATACCTACAGTCATTGCCAATCACGTACGTCAGCAGCCAGGGTGCCACCAGTTGCTAAGCAGTTGTTATTTCAACGGTAACTAAGCATCAACGTTTTATCTGGTTAACTTTTTAAAAAAATACTGTAGCAGCTACGAATTGACACCTCCTTTCTTAAAGAAGTATTTTATCGTCAAGTGTCAAACTTAGACAATAAATAAGTACTTAGGTTCTACGAGAATGATCGGTTTTTTATTTTAACTGTCATAGGCCGTTCTTCCAAACCGTAGAGCATATTATATTTAATTATAATTATTATAGTTGATATATTTATTTAGCCCGCTTATTGTACTAAAATATACTATATAGTACTAAAATACGATGCTCCGAATCGATCAAAGAAGGAAGGAGAAAATAATAGAATTGAAACTTAACACGTTCACTGTCCCAATCTGACATGTAAACCTTATGGCTTTGTAATGGAGGCTAGCTGTGGCCCCACGTGTGGAGCACGGGCAGTAAAGCATATCCAACTATGACTCCTCTCTTTATTTTGTTGGCTGGACTCATGATCCGCAATCGCAAGAACGGTGCCTCCTCTTCTATAGATGTACCTATGCGATAAAACCATCACTGCCATGCATATACCTACGTAATATGCTAACTGTTGACCATAGGAATGACGAATTTTGTTTTTACAACTTAGCAGAGAGGATAGAGTATACGGAGTTATATACAGTATGTATCAGAACGAAAGGCCAAGAAAGAGACCCATTAATGTTTAGGTCATATACTGAGCAACTTTTAGTATGGGACCAACCCCGAAACCCCGGAAAAAAATTACTCTTCCATAGAAAATTTCAACATCGGACCAGAAAATGTATGAAACTTCCAATTATTTGTCCGCGTTTTCGGGGTTGGTCCCATAGTAAAAGTTGTTCATTATGACCTAAACATTAATGGGTCTCTTTTTTGGTCTTTCGTTCTGATACATACTGTATATCTTTGAACTTATTGTTAGTATAGCCTAGCAGTAAACATCAAATGGCATTCCACACAGGAGTAATCTAAGGAACGCCCACTCCGGGTTCAAACCTACAATGTCCTGTTAGAAAGTCGTACATACGCTACATGTGACATATCTTCAAAAAACATAAACTTATACGAAATTATTATAAAACCACAAATTAATAATAAAAATGAAACCCAAAATAAAAAGCTGTAATCTCTAGGTGCGTCCGACTGAGATTTGAACCCGCGGTCTCTGCTTTGAAAAGCAAACGCCTTAGTAACAAGACCACAACGTGCCTTGACAATTGGCTCTAAATTCAGCTTCAGTTAGCTTTCGCTATGTGTCACTCATTCGTTTTGATGATTCTATTATATAAAAGAAATAGTTTGCAGTAAGTTGACTGACAGGCCCCTGTCAATGGCTGAAGAGCAAAACGTGAGATAGATGTATGTGGTGACAAGACTGTACTGCTTTCGATGATTGTCAAAACGCTTTACCTGAAATTAGCATAGCTATTATTCATTCAATATACGACCATACATGTATGCTTTAAACGTCTATTTTTCCATATTGTTCAGATATATTTGACACGTTGACCGCTTAGATACCAGTGGTTCTTTGACAGCTAAGGTATCAATGATTTGTTGTAAGTGTAGAAATTAATGAATAGCGACTGTTTAGATATTTGTGACATGTTGAGCGCTCACAAGTAAATGCTACCATGACAGTCAACAACTTTTTGACAGTTTAAACGTTAACCTCTCTTTGAGCACCTGGAGTGTATAGCGACTTCTGCTGCTGACTGTACAAGCAAAAGTGAGTAAAACAACATTTATTTATACATTATAGGAGAACAGTAAGAATTTACCAAGTAAGTACAGTCACCTGCAATAATATGTTACTCTTCGAAGGCCGCAAAAATATCTGACACGATCTTATTTGTAGAGCCATAAGAGCGTGTCACATATTTTTGCGGCCTTCGAAGAGTAACAATATTATTGCATGTGACTGTACTCATGTCATATCTCGTTAACAAAGTCATAACGTACATAATTGCCACAACCCGTTAAAAACTGTCACGACATTAATATGTTAGTTAAAACGGCACACGCACGTCTGATAGTCGCAGTTACCGGTTAACAGTGTTAACACGTTCGCCGCGGTCGGTTAAATACCGCTTTAACGGTTGTGTTGCGATTTTGGTTATTGATAATGTTTAAAGCTAGACTAAATCTTGTTAGTTAGAATAGAAAGTACAATTTAGATGATGGCAAGATTATTTAGACGGCTATTTGCGAATATTCACTTTAAATATTTTTGTTTTTTAAATAAAGGTTTATAAACAACTTAACTAGCGACCCGCCCCGGCTTCGCACGGGTTACACACTGCCGTATTCGAACTTCAAGATATTCACAAGAGACGACACGTACTAGATCCATTCTAGATACGTTATAGTTTAGATATCAACTAGTTTTCTTTTGCAGCGCAATTCGGGCAACCAATGTCACTTTTACGTTAGATAGAGTAAGATATCTAATTCACATTGGATCTCTAAGTCATATCCTGTGGAAATCGTTCAAGAGTATCTCCAGAATCGTGCAAATGTCAAATTCGACAGGTTAGATCTTAAACATATCGTTATCGTATCTTGGTGATGTCTAAAAGGTATCTAATAGATGTCTATTTCAAAATCCGAATCGGGCCCACAGAACCTTAACAAATTATACCTAAATAAACAAGAATTGCTCGTTTAAAGGTATAGGTATACACATACATATTATATATATTTCGGGGATCTCGGAAATGGCTCTAATGATTTCAAAATTTGCTACATGGGGGTTTTCGGGGGCGATAAATCGATCTAGTTGGGCCTTATCTCTAGGAAAACGCGCATTTTTGAATTTTAATATGTTTTTCGAGCAAAGCTCAGTCACCCAGATATTCGTGTATTAAATGAAATAATTGTCTAACATATTATTTAGAATAACATATTAACATTGAATAACTTCTAAAACCAACTCACTGTAATTCAAAATGTGATATAATATGATAACACTAATGACCGCACCATGATTAATAGACCCTTAAAGGTTGCTTGCATCACGCAGGATGCACTCGCACAATAATATTACATCCACTGACAATTCTAAACCTTATTGCCATGTATATAAGGTCTACCTATGGTCAGGCAAATGTTGGTACCATCCTACACACATTTAAGAGGAGGCTAACGCTGTAGTTTTTATATTGAACTATTTATACAAGGGTATCTTTGTAAACACTCTACTTTTCATTTCGAAAACGAGGAAAGTAAAATGCTTTTGTTTTTGTTTTTAAACATGGCTAAGTACAATTTTTTACAGTATTTCTTGAGATTACTTTCAACAATTCAGGCAAAAGTAACGTTATTTATGGAATGGGGAGTTAAATATCAGAATGGAAATAGTATAACATTTTGCCATTTGGCATTAAGTCCGCCATTTGTACATTGTTGTATATATTTTGTGCAATAAAGTTTAAATAAATAAATAAATAACAAATCCATTTAAACCCAAATATGTATTACTTATAAAAAAGTTAAAAGTTTTACTTGGAACGTAAAATGCTCTAGTGCAGAAATATATCATTCATGCACACCTTTTAGAACAACAATGACCCTCTTTTTAGACCATGTGTAAAGTTGGCGCGATAGAAGACCAAGCTGACAAGGCAAGGCAATGACAAGGCTTGTGTGGAAATGTCATCATTGATATCATATGTCTATAAAAATATGACTATTAGAGTGACATCTCCTCACTTTGCTTCCACAATTTTCATTTTTTATCAATTGTACTAGATGACACATAACTAAATGCATATTTAGCTGCATATTAAGGTTATAGGTAGGTAAAGCTGTATATTTTAGTATGAATATTTTCAGAGTTTTGAGATAAAAGGTAAAAATCCGCACGACAGCCATATCTTTCGTCACAGGTTTCACGCAGCGACCCATATCTTTTGTCTCCTTCTAAGTTGCTCGCATTACGCCCCCTCTTAAGAGTATTTCCATTATTACGTCCGTGCGAGTAATATCGCATCCTCTGATAACCAAAAACTCATATAATACATATCCGCCACGATTGCAGATTTCGATCACCATTAAGGTATAGGATTTCCTTTATATTAGGTTAATTGGTCTATAGGAAATTAGATTTTACTCATAATAAGAACCTTGTAACATTGAAGATAACGAACTTTATATCGTTTTAATTATGAGGTTTAAAAAGAAAACTCACTCATCATTTAGACACACTGACTGCTGTATTCGAACTTCAAGATATTCACAAGATACGACACGTACTAGATCCATTCTAGATACCTACGTTATAGTTTAGATATCAACTAGTTCTCTTTTGCAGCGCAATTCGGGCAACCAACGTCACTTTTACGTTAGATAGAGTAAGATATCTATTCGATGTGAATTGGATCTCTAAGTCATATCCTGTGGAAATCGTTCAAGAGTATCTCCAGAATCGCGCAAATGTCGAATTTGACAGGTTAGATCTTAAACATATCGTTATCGTATCTTGGTGATATCTAAAAGATTTCTAATAGATATTTATTTCAAAGTCTGAATCGGGTCCTGAGTCTTTAAGATTGAATAGGACCTATTTATAGATATAACAACCTATAAAACAAAGTCCCCCGCCGCGTCTGTCTGTTTGTGTGTTTGTATGTTTGTTCGCGATAAACTCAAAAACTACTGAACCGTATTTTCCTACGGTATAGGACGTTACAGACAGTTTCGGTAATCTTCGCGCCGTTACTCATAACTCATAACCAGATCAAATGCGATGGCCGTTTGTGCGCTATTACTATTACCTGCGAGTGATTCACACCTGCGCTTCCGCTGATTTGAAGACGACTGCCACACAATTCCGTCTTTAGTATTTTCTTATTGTGGAGTTGAGGGTGATGCTACCCGTAGCCGTAGATATTGTCCGCCCTATTTCAAGATGTACAGCTCGTATCAATAATAGCGGGTGAAAAAACCAAAAGAATACCAAAACCAAAACCATTTCAAAACCCAAAACTAAAACCGCACCAAAACCAAAAACCAAAACCAAAAGCCAAAAACCACCACCGCTACTACTACGCTACGGCACACGGTACTACGGTACGGTACGGTGCTACGGTACTTTTGGTACCGCGGGTGCCAAAAGAATCTGGCGCCCTGGAATACTTTTTCGAATCCTCAGGTGACAAGCAAAACTCACTAAATACTAAAAAAATATTAAACAAAAATCAACCTTATTTGAGTACTAATATTGTTTACTATGGCTATGACCTTGTGGTGTTAATAAGTGAGTTTTGCTTGTCACCTGACGAAATAGAGATACCTATTTGCGTTCAAAAATATCTGTTGTCATCCAATAGTTACTGCAATGTACTACAGATTAATTTAGAAATAAGACATGCACAATCAAAATTTTGTCAATATAACCATTAGGCACTGTCATAAGAATTGATCTTTAGGTACTACATTTTTCCAAATAACGGCTAAGTAGGAGAAGATGATTGATGGTCATAATATCGTAATCTTCAATATTTTGCTAAACTACTTTTACCTTTAAATATTTACTCATCTTTTATAGAATATAAATGAATTCCTAGAAATCGACTTTTCAACCGTGAAAACCTTTGTATGGGCGGGCGGCCGCACGCATTAAGGCAACCCACATACGATCCGATAACAATGAAAGCAAAAGCCAGTGGCTCCAAACATTTCTTTGTGCGCCAGCATTCAGAGCGTGAGAGCCGATGCAGAGATAGCAAACCGCCGGTCCAGTATTTTATTCGCGGGTGAGGCAATTCTAAGTGTTATGTGTGAAAAAATCTTTAAAACGAGGATCCAATAATTCCAATTTTGAGTTTTATGTTAACAACGGAAGGTCTGAATTAGAATGATAAGGAAACTAGAGTGTTTGAAAGTCTTCCTAATGTACATTTAGCTTGCAGTGATAGGCAACTTGTGGTCTAGTATTTTTACAAAAATGAAGCAATAAGCTAAGTGTTATGTGTGAAAATGCGAGGCTTCACAATAATGTATTGTGTTGCCCTAGCCTAGTCTATCTTTCACGGAAATAAATTGCGTATCCAAAGGCAGGGATGATTTTGCCTCGTCATTAATGCGGTATCGCAACTATAGCATGTTGTTTCTTGTTCGGACCTTTTCCCCGCCCAGTACGGATATGATGGTCTTATTTGTCTACGTGACAGCGTGATAAAACGGAGTCCGTCTCTTTCTATCCCGCAGAGTTAAAAAGTGACAGTTGTTTTATCACGTGGATAAATGTGGATAAAGCGATCCATAATAGGCTTGCAGGATGATTTTTCCAAGATTTTTCCATTTCCAGTGTTACGAGCTTACGAGTGCCTCTATCCAACGTTTTTTTTCTCTTTCCAGCGTAACGCCCGCAGTCGCAACAAGCGCTTCACCTTCCAGTCAACAGTTCGTCAGCTGGAAAGGCGACGACTGGCAGAAAAGCTGTCCAAGGAGGCAGACCTGAAGGAGCAACAGAGACGCACCGAGCTGGAGGCCATGAGAAGGTAGATCCTAGATTATCATAATATTTGGTTTAAACTTGACTCCAAGCTGGAGACCATGGTGAGGTAAGTCCTCTGTATTACTACTAACCGGTTCAAAACCAGATTCCCTTCGATCATATTCGTTAAAGATTTGATCCTGTTTGGAAGGACCATATCTGGTTGGTACCATATCTGATTCAAAAGAACGTATTTCAACTAATAGATCCGGCTCTAAGGCTCCATAGTCTAAATCTGGTTGGAGGGACCAAAAGTCTTGATCCGGTTTGAAAGACCAATAAGTGGTTCAGGTTAGAGTCAACAGTTCGGCAGCTAGAAAGGCGACGACTGGCAGAAAAGCTGTCCAAGGAGGCAGACTTGAAGGAGCAACAGAGACGCACCGAGCTGGGGGCCATGAGAACGTAGGTTCTAAAAAATATGAGATTATAAAAACCAAAAGAAGAGTCGATCGTGTTTGGAGGATCTAGTTCAAAGGACCATATCTGATTTGAAGAAGTTAAATCTTCTTCGTAGAACCATATCTGGCTTGAAAATCTGGCTCAGCTCAAAGGATCAGGATCATATCGGGTTTGAACAGCCATATCTGGTTCGACCAAATCTGGCTCTACAACAACACTCTTTGAGGAAACATGGACCACCTGGATATATTGTGTAAGCCTAATCCAACCTTTTTAAAGAACTTCTCTTACGCTGACTGTTTCATTCCAGAGTCGAGGAGGAGTTCCAGAGAAAGCGTGCGAGGGAGAAAGCGAACATCAGGCAGCAGCTACGGCTGGTCAGCAGCGGTGCAGCCAGCATGCCGCTCTCCACACACCATGGAAAGGTAAGACATTAGAAATTAATCGTCAATTGGTCCCCAACAGAAGGACACACAGAGGCACATACACATAATGCGAATTTTAATTCGTTTGTGCTGAGCGTTCCGACTGAACATCTAGCGACCTTCACCAAGGAGGAATTTTGGCCGAAGGGTGTCAAGTTTCGGCGGTTCCGCGGCCGGCTCCCTGACACTGCCGGGTTGCGTAATTCATCGCAGCCATAATGTGTTTTGCAGTGTTTAGTTTTAAAATACATATATTTTTATAATATGTATGCTAGTTTTAAGGTATTTATGTATGGGCCACTAGTTGCCTGAAATAAAGATTTTCATTTCATTTCATAAACGTAGATGTTAATATGATGATTACAGGCGCGCGATGAGCCAGACGGCTCATGCCGGGCATCGCCGGCGCCGGAGCGGCCCCGGGACCGGCAGCGACACAGCAACGCGTCCTCAGAAATCAGTGCCAGAAGCAAAAGCACTACTCCAGTAAGTAGCCTGTGTCCAAACCTAAATAACCTTCACAACCCTGGTTTTAGATCAGACGCTGGCGCTTTAGTAATTAGAATTTTAAATCCACGTTTTATGGCTACGTTAGTTCCGTACGCAATTGCCATATTAAGTAAAGAAACGCCACAGGCACAGGGTTGAAAGATAAACTAAGGCAGTGCGCTTAAGACAAAACTCTGACTTAATGACAAACCGATTTTGTACGCACAAATACTAATAGTTAGGGAGGCGAATAGGGGAATTTTCGGCAATACTCGAGCGTGGCAGTTTAAGATATGAGAGATACCTTAGACCTAATAGAACAACCTTGTAAAGTATTTAGCTCTATATGTAGTGACGCGCGCCTAGGATAGACGATCAGATTAGTAAAAAAAAATGGATAGTCTGAAATACTCGAGCGCGTCAGATTAAGATATTGGGGGTTGATTTTAGTGTTTATAGACTAAATTTAACTAATCTGACGATAAGTCCTTGACGCCGCCGAGTTATAGGGTCGCGAACTTGTAAAAAAAAAAACGTTAATCCGGCATTCTCGAGCGCGATTTTTTTATTTTTTATTTTGAAGAATATAATCTAAAACTTACTAAAAATACAAAATCTGCCGGTTTCCGCATGACCGGAAGTGTGGAGGAGCCATTTCGTCTTCCTAAGAACGCGTTGCGGCATATAAGTCGCGAACGATACATTTTACAAAAAAAAAGTTTAAATAAACAAAAAAGGTAATTTTATTTTACACAAAAAAGGTCTCTTTACATAAGAAAGGAAAAAAAAGAAACCAAACCAAACCAAAAAACCTTTTTCGGTCAGATTAAGAGAACCCACCAACATTTTTGTCAGATTAAAAAAATATGCTTTCAGGATACCGAGATAAACCTCCCCTATGAAAATCTGACGCGCTCGAGTATTTCAAAAAAACTTTTTTTTTTTGCATTTTCAAAAATTCATCGTAACTTATCGTCACGCCGAAATCGTCAGTTTTTTTAAAGGAAGCTTCCTTGGGGCCTACTTAACACCCCTTCCGAAAATATGACGCGCTCGAGTAAATTTTTTTTTTTTGCATTTTTGACTACTTTATATGCCTACCCCCACCACGCAAACCGGCAGATTAGTATACCGTTGTTATCAGAGGCACTCGGGGCATACGTAGTAGGAATATCTGACGCGCTCGAGAATGCCCAAGTAACTGTTTTTTTTAACATTTTTGAAAAACTGTACACGCCAAACCCACCGCTAAAATGGTTTTTGCCATACGAGCTTTTCTTTTCGAAATTATTTTATCTTTCGATTTTGATAGGTCTCGACGGCGCCGTTGAATTACGCCATTTAGCTACCTCGCCTCCCTAACTATAATCGGGATTCACCGCTCAGAGGGCCTACCGCGTGTTGCCTCCCTGTCACACTTACGTACGAATTTACAAGTGCGACAGAGAGGCAACACGTCGAACGTGGTTCGCGGTAGGCCCTCAGCCCTCGAGTTATGAATGTGTGCGTGTCGCGCGTAAACAAGAAGATATCGGTGACGGTGTGTTTATGAAGTCACAGTTTTATCTTAGCGCCCCTGCTTCTGCATATTCTGTCAGATATGTGGCAGGTATATTAAAAAAATCGGCCATAAGTGTTAGCTGTAGGTATCCAAGAGAAATATCAACAGTTTCATGTCCTCAGGTCCGCTGCGTGGAGTTATCAGAATGGCGCACAGACAGCGCAGCACGCGTGTACCGCGACTGGGGAGGCTCCGGCGTCGGTCTGCCGGCGCACGCGCACCCGCCCGCCTGCGCGCGCATGCCCATCGCCAGACAAGGTGAGGACTACCTGGGGGAGAGAGATGGATGGATGGAGAGAGAGCTTCGGATTAAGAATGGCGTACGTGACTAGAACCACCTGAGAGAGGTGTCTCTCTATGTAGATGAATGGATAGATGGATCAAGAATAGGCGAACACCAGCTGAGAGGTAGATAGACACAATGGATAGACGCGCCCGCCTACGCGAATACATCGAAATCCCGTCAAGATACTAAAATTTAAAATCTTATACGTATCAAAATATCTTGTTCTCTTTCCAGCACAAGAAGTAGAAGCGTTCAGCGGCTCCCCCCGCTCAGACAACTACCGGCTAGAGTTCGCCCGCGGCCGCTCGCCCCGCTCCCCGCGCACCCCCCGACCCCCTCGGCTTGTATCCACGCGCTCGCCTTCCAGCTCTGGATCAGAACTGTCGCTGAGACAACCTATCAAGATCAGGTGTGTTTTGTCTCTCTCTAAATCTTAGGGAAAGCGTGCGGTCTCAGGTCTTGGTCTTCGGTTTGACGCCATATGCTGTATTTGAAAACACGGTTCATATAAAAAGACAGCATCATTTTCTTAAGAACCAGAGATGTGACTTATTTGAAATAGTTGTATTTAAAATGCAAATACAAAATGCAAAATACCTATTTTGTATTTTGTATTTAAATACCTTTTGAAGAAAACTATTTTGTATTTTATTTTAAATAGTTTTTTGGACCTATTTTCAATTTTCAAAATACAAAATACTTTATAGGTAATGTAGGTAGGAGTTACAATCTCTTCTGATGTTACAATCCTGGGAACTCTCTCATTCTTTTAACATGGAACTGTTGAATCTGTTTAGTAACGTCGCACATGACCATAAGCGTAGCGAGTGGTTAAAAAAGTAGAATCTTGAGGATTACTAGACGCCTTTTTGCCTCCCAGGCTAGAAATGCTTATCATCATCATCATAACTTAAGAGCTTTGCTCTTTTCGGTGGAGCAATCGCCAATCATTTCTTTCTTGTGCCAGTCTTTTAATTTCCACATACGACGCATTATTTTTTATTTGGCTGAGATAAGTGATTCTAGGTCTCCCTTCTTCTCTTGTCTTTTCAATCCTGCCTTCCAGGATAAAAATAGAAATAGAAATGCTTAGAATTACTCAAATATCAGATGTGATGAAACTCATAGCTTAATAAAAAAAATTTGGGTCATGTATGGCAGCGTTACATAACTGATTCCAGTATAAAAGGATCCCCGCCATTTTTGTTACACCTTGTATAATTATTAAATACATATTAATATTAAATCTAGCTCGACGATCTTGCCCAAAGAGCTAATCTAGTTCGGAAATCATATTCCAACTAGATTCCTTACGTTATCATGTATGTCACCAAAAGAAAATCAGAGGGGCTACCGCGAAAACCGAAATTCGCAAATTGCGGGGATTTTTCTCTTTTACTCCAATGAAGGCGTAATTAGAGTGACAGAGAAAAATGCCCGCAATTTCGATTTTCGCGGTTATAGCCCAGCAATGGATGCGGCTATTCTGCTGTCTACTACTGTTGAATTTAACTTTGCATGTTTAAAAATACTCCAAGCTTTAAATTCCTGTAGTCTGTTTTTATAGTGCTACCAGTAATCTATTACCTTCCTAGTTTAGCATGGCTGTTAAGCTTTCGTCTCCTTAATAGTCTTCCAAACTTAAAAGTTTACAATTTAATGATAATTTGTCTACCTAAGTACCTACATGATTAAATTTAATACCGACGTGTCTTATCGGTATAATTCAAAAAGCGGTACCTGAGCTACCCACCAGTACCGTAAACTGGGGCTACTTTGATTCGTGGGGTAGCATTGATCATCGATTTTTAAAGTAGGTACAAGGATTTAGTTTCTGACCGCTTTCCTCGTCTATTTCTGCTAAGCATGCCAACCACATGATAACATTTTAAAGTTCGCGTTAATAAATCAACTCCTTATACTTCAAAACTCGATGATCAATCTTACCCCGGACACAAAGTAGCCCCATTTTACGGTACATAGTTTTACGGATATCATTATATTACAGTTAACCCAGTATTTTGGATTAAAATAGCGCTAATTGTTCTTCTAACCTTATTACAATATAACACGCTTGTGAAGTCGCATACCGACTATTACCTACTACCGACTATTGACATATTACGCGAAAACCTTAGCCTTACTCTGACATTCAAAAGCATGCAAGAGATGTAGATAAAATAGTATTTGTTTGACCGGACTTTAAACTCAAATTACTTAAGTATCGTTAAAGTAAAGATAACATTTAATCATAAATCTATTGGTGACCTGTTTGCATCCATAGGGGTGAGCGGTTAAACCTGATAAGTCGAAATATCCGTACACGGCGGGAAGAAGATGATAAATGGCGGGAAAAAATTAAAGAAATTGGAACATTATGTAATTTTAAGTTCAAATTTCTTCAATAGAATATCTCGAGTTATCAACTTACCGCCGTGTACGGATATTTTTTTATTCAAATAAGAACTCCACGCACGTCACAAATACCTGCAGTTCTAATTTGAATGAAAAAATATCTCGACTTATCGGGTTTTGACCGCCCACCCCTCGTATAGTAAAGGAAAACCTAAAGAAATTGTGAAAAAAGCTAGGTATTTATTAATACAATGAAGATATTAACGTAGTATTTGTCCCAAGGTGGTGACGCGCCCGGCATGTAGCAAATTAACCTAACCCGCCAGGTGAGTGCTTGTAATGCTTACTGTTGTACATATATAATACAAGTAGTTTAGTTTATGTACTTTCCAGATAGGTACTTATAGGCGATACCACGAATATACCTATAACCCGAAAAAAGCGGTTAAACCCCGTAACACAGTCTTAAGTCTATTGTTAGAAGATTTTTCGGGAACTTTCTTTCTCGAAATTATGCATGAACTTTTATTTCAAAATAATTGCGCATGCTATTCCCGCTTCATATAGTTAACTAGCCCCAAGTACCTAGTAATGCTTTCTTAATAATAACACACAAGTGATGATTTTTTTCTATGGGTTAATATTTACTAGATAATATGGGATAAATTCGGACAACCTGAATAACTTTAAATTTAGGCCAAATTAAATATTTAAATATGTCAAAATATCAAATTATAGTGACACAAAATTTGTGCGAATTCATCCTAACACCTAAATTACTTTACAATTATGTTACTAACATATTCTCCACCTATTCTTAGTGACACTAAAGAAGAGGACGAACCAGCAATAGTGCCCACACTACGGCCAGGCCCAGGGCGCGCTACCTTCGCAGTCCGCTGAAATACTTGCTAAAACGGATTCATTTGGCTACGAATTCTGCAGTGACACTAAAGAAGAAACAGCCATAGTGCCCACACTACAGCCAGGCCCAGCTCGTACTACCTTCGCAATCCGCGGAAATACTTATTGAAAGGGGCTCAGTGCCAAATGTGAATAGACATCACCTGAACTAATATGTCCTATGTGAAACGAGCCTATACCTACAGCAACATCAAAACGTAAACACAACCTCCCCTTTTAAAGGTGTCAATAAAGTAAATGACAGAACGTTTAAGGTGTGTACCCACAGTAACACACCTAACTGACCCTCGGTGGTTCTTATATCTTTACAATAAGATCTACAATTCGACAGCAAAGTGGTAAAGTACAGTGACCATCAAATACATCGGGGCGGCCGAAGTGCTCAAAAATATCTGAACATGTACTCTAGCGCCTTGGCAATAGAGGCGTGTTTAGATTTGTATGAGCACCTCGGCCGCTCCGATGTGTCTGATGGCGATTGTACCACAGTGATTTAGGTCAAACACACCCAGCTATTCGAGCTACGAATTTGGGCTTAGCAAACACCTTAATGGCATAACTTTCCGAATATCGAATCTCATTTTAATTTTACAATCGATTTTGAACCTTAGTAGCAGCGTATAAAGTTGATTTTACAAATGTAATCTATTGTGATGTGACTGGTGGAAAATTATGTTATTGTTGAAAGAGTTTTTGTCATTCTCAAATTGTTATTGATTGTGGTATTGCCTTGTGGCTAGTTGGGTTAAATAGACTATTGTGGGTTAGAATGACCCTGACCCGTTTAAGGTCATTTCGGGTAAAAAGAGTCATAATTTATGAAAGACGAGATCAAAAGTAATTTAAAAGCTGATTAAAGGTTTTATAAACTATTTTATAATGTGTTGTTTATATTGTCTTCTTGAATATTTTTGAAAATGTTTTATTTAAAAAATGTTGTCTTCCATCGTAAGCGAATAAGAAAGCTTTAATACTGTATAAACTATAATAACTTAATCTAGACTTAGTTTTAAGATCTGGTGCTAATATTCACATTTACCTTCATTAATTGTAATTTTCTTTAAAATTAATAATAAACAATATTAAAATATGTATTAATATTAAACTCGTATCAAAATCTGATATTGTCACTGGTCATTAAACTCGATCTATATTAATACGATATTATAAAAACGTCAGTATAATAATTAAAACCTACCACGCACAGCTAAACTGTGGAATGAACTGTCTGCGGTATTTCCGGACCGACACGACCTTAAAACCTTCAAGAACAGAGCGTACTCCCATCTTAAAAACCGGCAACGCACTTGCAGCCCCTCTGGTGTCCGAGGTGTCCATGGGCGACGGTAATCGCTTACTATCAGGTGATTCGGCTGCTCATTTGCCTCCTAAATCATAAAAAAAAACAAATTTACAGTGAAATTCACTCTAAAGTCTCAAATGACATTTAAAGTTAGGTGTTTTATAATGGCAAGACGGTTAACATTTAATAGTCCGCACTGTTCTAATATACATCGCATAATATAACAAATGTCTCTATTCGCAGCTCTAACCTTTCATGGTCGATCAATCATAGGTACTGCTGTGTAACTTTTAAAAGCTTGTATGAAAACTACAAAAGAAAATAGACTTAATCTTATAATCAGTAAGGTCCGATATTTATCAACGACGGATTAGAGAAATAGGACTAAGAAATATGGAATCTAAAAACGTTAAGTACGTTTAGTAGAATTTGTAATGGCAGTTAATGTAATTTATTTTCATAAAATAGTTATGACCATTGGAAAAAATCGGCTGAGAACTATAATGGTAGTTCGATATTGATCAATTTTGTAGGTCAAAAAACAATGCTTTTCCTATTTTGTTGGACAAATTGAAGCAATCTGACTCGAATCTTGGTATGCGGGATATTTGTACATAAAAAATTAGGTATTTCTCCGATAGTCATAAACTTACTCTAAATCTTTCTATACAGTAGGTGGCAGGCTTGTCATGTAATAGCATAATAAACTACCTAAACCCCGTAATAAATAGCTTTAATAGTAACCCATTAATTAGAGTAAACCCGCCCATCATATGCTCGGAGTAATTAACAATGGAGCCGCCATTAAGAGGCGTTCCCCTCTGTCGAAAATAGGCGGCCAATGGTCAACCACACTGCCCTGCTTATTGTATGTGCAGTACTTGCACGAAAGTCATCGTTTAAATAAAGAACTTATTCAAAGAGAACAAGATAAACAATTGCATGACATTTCCACTGCGATTACTACATATGTTGTTAGCACGGCAGCACATGTCAACCATATGTATGGACTGACGTTTATCTGACATGACGTACCTATACATTTGATGTGCCCCTCCCCCGCAAAAAACGGCAGACTATTTTGTACCGAAAATTTTAGACATGGCGTCTCCGTTGGTTATATCCTCTAAGATCATATGTTATACAGAAAAATAAGAAGGTGTGGCTGAATTGGGTTAACTCGGGCCACTAGATCGATGCGTGGTCAGGCAATAATATGATTAAGCATTAAGTCCGTCTAGGCTAACTTTGTACCGAATTGAATAGAATACCTACAATGAAATGAGTGTCATTATAAACCTCATATTTTCAAAGAAGTTTGACATTAATGATGACATTTTTACACTTTAACATTGCAAATGCCGAGCAGTCCGGCTCTACTGTAGTCATATAAGTAGAAAAAATAGCTGAATAACAAATAGGCTAAGTTTTTTCAGCAAAAATATATGCCTTTTAATCCCGAGATATTTTGTAAGACCTATATAAAAAGTTTAGAGTTACATATAATGAGAAGTGACATTAATAAATTATTTTTCGACCTTCGTTTTGTGATATATCTAACAATCATAAAGGAATATATCACTTGATACAATGTGACAATACACGTTATGGTACTTTCACACAGCTATTATATAACATCAGTGTTATAAAATGTTATTTATATAATATCACCACTGTGTGGTTGCACCATTACAGTTTTCAATTCAGATTATTATTTTATTTAAAGATGACATGAAGCTAGACTTTTTGTTTGATATTAATAATGTAATCCAGAGAACGTAATATACACATTAATATTTACTAATTATACATACATTCCCAATATATTACCCTTATTAAATATAATATAATTCATATAAGAAATAAAGTAATACGGTGCAATATACAAATACAGTAATAAATGTAAGTTATATCACGAAATAAATATATAATTCAATGAATCGCTCAATTTACATAATAATACAATTTAATATAAGATTGTATATAAATAAGCGAACACGTATATGTAGAAATAACATACTTTATGTTCATTTAAGTTGCCCGAGCATGCCATTTTATTGGAAATACTTGTATTTTTTTATAGTTTCTAGTATACCTAATCAGTTTTTCAAAAACTGGCAAATTGTTTCTATGAAACTGACATTATACCTTTGTCATTTTTTTGTGTAACTATGGCATATTCAATTGTGAAAATTTGTATAAAAACTTACCCGCAGTGTGTTACTCGTATTAGTCTTATGAACATCTAGTTAGATACATTATTTACCTTTTATATAAATACTAATATATACTCACATAACATAAGTTTGTATATAAATGAATCAATCGTAACGACGGTGCATGCATATTGTACATAGTTCAGAATGTACCTAGGTAGGTGTACTTAATGGAAGAAATAAACTTTTGTATTTAAGTTGACTTTTTTTTAATAACCAAAGCCGTCAGCTAGGTAACGAAATTACAATTTTGCCCGACGTCCAAGTTCGATTATCGCCCGAGACGCTGAATTTTTGAAGACTTGTAATATTTCAAGAATTTAGTAATAACACTTTTCAAAGTTAATATCCATAAGTTGGGTTGGGTTACGGCCAATTGTCCGCAAAAAAAGCCAATTTTTTTCTAACTGTACCTAATTGCCCTAAATTTTAATATTAAGATATTTTGTTAGTTTTGTTAAAAACACTATTGTAGTTAAATCATTTAGGTACTTACAGACAAGTTCTAAAAAATATTCATATTTTATGAAAGTCTATTCCGCCCATACATTTGCATTACGTTTGACATCCTTTCTTTCGAAAGAGTAAAGGAATTATAAAAGCTGTATAAACCTCGTTTGGAACCCATTAAGCACTATTACCTTCGACCATTAGGAAACATCGGGCAGTGCCCTAAAAACAATAAATAATAAAACAAAACACGACTTAATGTACCAACACTACGTACAACGAAACTTGGGAACTAAGAAAGTCATATAAAGGTCATATAAAACCGTCAATGTACGATTATCAAGTTTCCGCTAGAAAACTACTTCAGGCATGCGCAAAAGACATTAAGTAATATGCTTTTGGAGGGAATTCAGTTTCAGTCGCGGTTTTCAGCGGGATATACATCTATGCGTTGAAAGTTTCCGCAATTCCGTAGTTAAATCAAATAAAAAACGTATTAAACTTTCTAGATTAACATAACAGTGAAGTTGTTAAAAAACAAAATATCACGAACTTAAAACTAAAGAAGTATCTGTGATCTTTTTAAAATTGCAATACCACAGGCTAAAAACCAACGGACATTGAAGTGAACTTTTAAAAATAGAAACACCACAGACTAAAAAACTTGAGCGCGCTCAAATTCACCGTGGCATTTGACGAAGCTCCTATAAGCAGCGGGCCCTGCTTGCTGCAGACAACCAGCTCCCGGCAGTGTCTAGCATGTGCTCACAAAGCTAAACTACGATCTGGGACAGCACCAGAACTTAAGCTAGATCCTTCTATCCTCGCACCAAAGATAAAAGAAGAAGAAAAACAGGTTAAAGAGTCAGAAACGGACGGTCCGGCGGTGTTGGACGTCCGGTCGGAACCGCTGAAGATGGCGGTCATTAAACCGGACAGTGCGGATCGGGAGGCTCTGGAGGATCGGGATCCGAATAACTTGAATACGCATGTGCAGGTAAGTTATCTAAACACCGTTTTTCATAAAATTACCAAATAGGTTTGGTTTTTTTCTATCGCAAAATTGAAGGTAGGCAGGAAGGAAGGATGACCGGTCTGGCCTAGTGAGTAGTGACCCTGCATGTAAAGCCGACGAGCCTGGGTTTGAATCTCGGTAAGAGCATTTATTTATGGACACAAATATTGAGGCTAGGTTGATTTGTGTAAGATGTCCCCAGATATTTATTTATTATTTATGTATTTATTTAATACGAATTTGAGGAATAGGATTTTTTTTTCTGTTTTACAATATTTTAATATTCCAAAACTTATTTGACATTAACAACTGCATTACAAATATTACCTATAGCTAAATTGAAGAATTGAAGTTAGTAAAATAACGTGACAGCGTGATAAAGACGGTTTTTGTCACTTGCAAGCGCATGGCATGATGTTAAAAAGACTGTTATTATATCACGTGGATAATTTATGACTTGCCACAATAATGATCACTTTAAAAAAATATGGTGATATGTACTTCCAAGTTTTGTCATTGCATTGCCAAACTTGAAGAGATGCGAGTTATTTCAGGGACAAAGATGTTTAGTGCGCATAAGATTTGTATTTGTTGTTATTTATTATTTATTGTAATTAGGATAATTTAGTTTTTAAGTTCTAGATAATAAGTTTTCTGCTATGCCCCACCCGGGTTAAATAATATGACGTGTATATTTTGTATACTTATGTTATTTAGCATGAATAAATGAAATGAAATGAAATGAGAGTTAGCTTAGCCGGAGTCCGACTCTACCTATACATATAATTCATAAAAATTATGTAGTGTTAAATTATCAATATGTATATGTACATATACGTCGAATAATTCAAATAAAACGATGTCCAAACAATAACAAAACGTTAAATAAATAAAAAACATATTTTTCTTCGAAGTAAAACGCTTACGTCATTAACAACTTAATTCCACCCTGTCAAGACATGTAATTAATAACCCACCTACATAGAAACACGTCATACAGAGCGCAGGTGTGAATTCTTGAAAACCCCTTTCAGGACAGACTATGAATTATTAAATATTATGTGAATAAGCCCTCGAAATAGATTTCAGCAGACAGAGGTGTTTGTAAAGACGTAGCCAAGTTTGATTATGCGATCAAATTTTATTCTATTTTGGAAAATCAAATTAAAGTAAATAGTACCTATAGTAGTATGTATTTACTTTCTCCTGATTGCATAAAATTTTCCCTTCTCATGTTTATAAGCAGTAGACTTTTTATAAAGTGTTTTCTGTACGGAAATTAATTTGCATGTACCTTCACCAAGCTGTTAGCAAAGGTCAGAGGGCCTACCGCGACATTCGAACGTGTTGCCTCCCTGTCACACTTACGTACGAATTCACAAGTGCGACAGAGAGGCAACACGTCGAACGTGGCTCGCGGTGGGCCCTCTGGACAGAAAGGTCACGTTGAAGCTACATTATGCGTGTTTTTATTGCTGTTTTCTATTTTGGACAGTTGTAGACAACTGTGACAGAGGGGTGAGATTTTTTGACCGATAAAGTCAGACCAAGAATAGTCTGCAGCGGATTTGGTGGCCCACGTAGTGAAAGTGTTATTTTAAACGTCAAACTTCTATGAAATTATGACGTATAAATGACACTTGCACTGCGTGGGCTATCAAATCCGCTGCAGACTTTTTTTGGTCCAACTCTAGTTTATTTATGCCGCAGGCAATGTTAATATTATGTTATTATGAACTCGTATCTTAGGTTAGAATAAAACCTCTTCCTTCAGGTTGACAGCCCGTTATCATCATCATCTACGAATTTAGCACTGTAACATACCTATATGTTGTATTGTCATACTAAATTTCACACAATTTTAGGAAGATTTATTTGATAATAAGTAGTTATATATTTATATACGCCATAAGGTAATCCAGTTTAAAAATTAAGTAGCTACTTATAAGTATTGCAAGTAGATGGAACAAAGGCTACTTGCTCCCACAGACAAAACATCCTCCAGACTGAGCATAGTCGCGCTACCCCCTCTGAAACGCATACGGTAATTTTACTCCATGTTCGAGTCGAAAGTGTCTTTGTGTGACGTCCGTGTCTTTGAACGGACCAATCACGGCAAGGGAGTTCGCTCACCTCGTCCCGCGCACCCCCGCATTTTTGGCATCATCGGTTGCATGAAATAATTGCTCTAAACTCGGTCTAGAGGATACCTAGTCTATGCTTGCTCCTTAAAAATTCCTATTTTCCCTTCAACTGGACTGTAAAAGAACTCGCCGTATTAACAACCCCAATTACTGGCACGCAAAAATGAACAATGGCCACAAAATAAAAAGAAACAAACGACGGTCAAACGTGATAGAGTTCGACCGTAAAAAGTCTGCAGCGATTTTGATAGCCCACGCAGAGTGTCATTATTAAACGTCAAACTTCTATGAAATTATAACGTATACTTAACACTTACACTGCGGCGAGGGCTATCAAATCCACTGCAGACTTAGTTTGGTGCGACTCTACAGATATGGAGGTATTAGTGCATAATTTCCCCAGACCCGACTCCCGACTTCCCGACTTCTGTACCCAGAAGGAGGCGGGGCTATATGCGGTGGCCAAATATTTATTATGTACAGAATAAATTTAAAAGTGGAATAATTACTGTCTTGGGTGAGACTTGAACTCACGGCCTCTGGATCGATACTCCAGCGCTCTGCCATCTGAGCCACCAAGACCTCATCCATAGCCAGCAAATCTTTCCACCATTCACTTACGTTTCTGCTTGTTAGAATTTTTTTATGTATGTTCAACGATTACTTAGCATCTCTTTTTGGTCACTGTGTAACTCATGTCAAGTTCCATCTACAACCAAAACGGCTAAGCGGAATCTCTTGGGAATTTGCGAATAGGTATAGCCGGGGCAGTGGGGAGACATTCTGGCTTCGGGCAAACTCGGCTCCGTTCGGCACAGCATTGCTACGAGCAATTATTAGGGTTGGCACCACTTGACGTCCTTTTGCGTGCACGACCACAGATAAGATAATAACTTGCATTTTGACAACCCTGAATAGCCGCAAGGGATAGTGCCATACATTAGAAAGGGATAGCATGATTCGGCCCTGAATCACTGTCAACCTTCGGTTTTGTGGGAAGTGTCCTTTCTGTACGGTAGTACTATTATTTATTGTGTGGCCAGACGAATGAGAGTAGAGTGACCGTTTATCTTTACTTTACAAAACCGCCTACCCCTCACCCTTACGCACGTCTGTCAAGGGCTCAAAAGACGTATCATTGATTAATTTTCAATCAGTCTAGTTTCAATCCAAGTATGTCATTGTCAAAGAATATTTGATAGCTTTTCAAGGTGCCTCGGCATTAAATACTCGTCCTTCGCCAATGAAATCGCTATTTCCGTACGTGCCAAGGACGCGGTTTTAATTTTACTTCTGTACTTCTTGATTGCATGTTTTCATATGTGTGAATTAATGAGTTACTTTTTCATACTAGTGAAGTGTAGGGCTTTAGGGGCATACCTAATAACAACACAAGAGTGGAGTAAAGAATGAATGCTTTATTGGAAAAATGAAGGCATGCATATACTAGAATTTTATAATAATTATGTTATAAGGTGGTGGTACTAGTGCTCGACATGCTGACAATAGATGACACCCTGTTGTCACCTATAATTGACAATGACTAATGTTTCAAGATGATATGTACTGGGACCGCGTCGAGCACGTACCACCACCTTATCATATGTTAAGGGGTATCCAGACGGGACGGATCAAATCAGTCGATTTGTTCAGGAAAATAATTGGCCAATCTCATCTAGCGTCTACACCGTCTACACGTACACAAAATTAAATCACCAATTTGCATTCTACCACACCTGCTGATGTGATCGGGGAATCAAATTGGTATTTGCGTCCGCACGGCCTGTTCGATCGGAGAATTTCATCAGATTGGCGAAAAATTGCCTCGTCTGGATACAGCTTTACTGCGACTTCTGTGGGAGAAGCAATAGCGGCGGACCGCCATTAAACAAACTGTCATTAAACAAACTGGTGATTTTGAATCCCGTCGACTTATGGAACTAGATATTAGACGGGATGAGCTGAAAGCCCGACCACCAGCGGCTATTAGTTAGGTATTAGGTAGGTATATATAACAATGGTGTCCTTACCTGCCCGTTGTGTGCTCGGGTCTTTGTTAATAAGATCGGCTACGCAAGCCACACCCGGGCGCACGAACGTCTTCAGCAGCGGAGTTAAAACGCAGTCACCGTGGTCGAAATGGGCTGATAGAGGATATAAATAAGTACAGAGAAACACATTATCTTTCATTTTACTTCCTTCCGACATCCGATATCGGATCGGACAATATAACGCTGCGACAGTCGCCCTTCGAACGTAACCTTATGGGTTAGGCACCCGCGCCCGCAGTGTATCGAACTTTTCCACATGGATGACCCATTGTAAAAATAATGCCATAATTTCATGGGGTCACGCGAGCTTCACACGGAACGTGAAGAGAGGCCATTGACTTTTGGTTATCGAATGTGGGACACATTACATTACTGTGATTTGATTGGTCACGGAATTGGTCTGCTTTTGCAAAAAGTATTCAGTCAGATGAGAGTTAAAATGTCCGCTGCCTTTAAACACATTTTTTGCATTTTTCAAAGTGACTTATTAAAAGAGATTTAATAATGAGGTTAGTTTAATATTTTGGGATATTTTTATAGGTACCACCTAGGGGTCCTAGGGGAACCACGTTATTTGTAAAAAAACCGCCTGTTGGTACTAACGGGGTTAGATTATACCTACTTATATATTTTTCTTCTCATCTCGTCTACTTATTACTATGAATAAAATTACGAGTTCGTAGATCAAACTAGAATGACATACTTTTTAATTTTGGACACTGAAAATTCTAAATAAACTATAATAATCATTATGCAACGATTTGATGAACTATAATATTCATTAATCCACAGATAGTATGGGACGACATTATCGGCGAGCCAGAAGGCGCGCGCAGCCCGGAATGCGCATGGAGGCTCAGCAATGCGTGCTTCAAGCATACTCGAAATTGGTGCTACACGATAATGGCTGTGCTTATAGCACCGCCGTGTGCACTAATACTGGGCTGCGGTTTTGCCTGTCTTGCCTTTGAGGTAAGGAACTCATCTAGATAAATCTTTCTCTCTCTTTTTATGTAGCTATTTCTTTTTGTCTCCTTTGTTCTCTGAATGCGCATGGAGGCTCAGCAATGCGTGCTTCAAGCATACGCGGAACTGGTGCTACACGATACTGGCTGTCCTTATAGCTAGGGCTTCCATTCCGTAATTACGTAATTCCGTAATAACGTAATTCCGAATAACTATTGAACTTTAAATAATTACGTAATTAAAAGGAAGAATCCCG
Source organism: Cydia fagiglandana (assembly GCF_963556715.1). Taxonomy (NCBI): domain Eukaryota; kingdom Metazoa; phylum Arthropoda; class Insecta; order Lepidoptera; family Tortricidae; genus Cydia; species Cydia fagiglandana. The sequence goes on along the minus strand of NC_085934.1, from coordinate 1,776,936 downwards.
TAATTACGGAATTATTAACAATAAAATAATATAATCAGATATGTATGTGCGATATTTTAGCCTGGACTTACATAAAACAACATTTTAAATTAGCGCATTATTATTTGGTGATATTACTACTCGTGGTGGAAGAGTAAGTAGGCTGCTTGACGGTGTTCTGCCTTTTCGCAGAACTATTTTTGGCGGAATTTCATTTGCCAACCAACATTTCGCCGACGTTTCACTTTGACAACTAACGATTAGCAAATTTTTGTATGACAACGTTTCAATTGGTAGAATTATTGTAAAGCAGATTATTATAACGCCTCTAAACTTTTGGGAGTCTTATCATTTGTCAAATCTTTCACTTAGTCGAACAACTCTTGGACGAATAACGTTTCGTTGAAGCTACAGTTCGCTTTTCATACATTAGGCAAGTTACAAATAAGAAAAATATACATACCAAAAAATCAAAAATGGCCGAGTTGTTCGACTTTTTATAATGTATATTTTAATATTTGAAGCCAGTGGCAGCGAGCGAGCAAGACCTTCCTGGGCAGAGCCGACTTGGATATGGTTAGGTTAGAAGACTAAGGCGGGAGCTTTGCTCCCGCCTTAGTCTTCGAGGTTATTTTTTTTTCAACAACCTAAAAAACGTAATTACACAGCAACTTTCGCGTCAAATATCCCAACTTTCGTGTCAAATATCTCGGCCGTTTTTGAGAGAGTATTTGGCAGAGTCTGACCAAATGAAACAATTTGTAGACAATAAACAACTAAGTGTATATTATGCCAACTAAAACATTCTACGACATGAAAGTTGGCATTTTGAAAATTGGCATTATAAAACACAGACCAAACGTTTAGTTGGTAACTGTGCGGTTGGCAAATAATAAAAAAACCATTTGATAAATTGGGAAATAAAAATTCGGCGAAATAAAATTCCGCCAAACGTGAGTTGGGAAGTGATAATCGGCCATACCATTTTCGGCGATAAATAAGAGAACCATACGCAGAACTGGTGCTACACGATACCTGCTGTGCTAATACTGGACTGCGGTTATGCCTGTCTTGCCTTCGAGGTAAGGATGTTTCTGTCTAAGGATAAGTCTGCTGCTGACTCTCTCTGTCTGTCTCTCTCTCTCTCTCTCTCTCTCTCTTTACGCTTAAGTATTTCTCACTCTAAAGCAAGAGACTGCATAGTGCAAACCCAATGCCTGCTTCGAGCATAAGTACTAAGTATAACACCGCCTTGTGTATTGATACTGGGCTGCGGATTCGCATGTTTGGCCTTTGAGGTAATGAAATGAAATGAAATGAAATGAAATGAAATGAAATGAAATGAAATGAAATGAAATGAAATGAAAATGAAATGAAAAATTTATTGATAACAATTGTTACATGTCATTTTTACTAAGTACTAGTATTTGTCTAGTATATTAATGTGCATATACCTGTAAACACAATCCAAATTATATAAATATAAATAAAATTAATTGTTAAAATTAGCAATATAGATGTCTAAATTATTATTAACAATGAGAAATGTAGTCTACTTATATAGTAATATACAAATGTCACGCCTGTAGGTATTAGTTATCAAATTACTAGTGGAATGTCAAAAAACTCACTATAATCGTAAAACATCTTCTCAAGAAGCCACTTTTTTAGTTTAGATTTAAATCCTTCAATGGAAGTTGCATTTCTAATGGAATCGGGTAATCTATTATAGACTGAAGGTCCGAAGCAATAGACCGACTTAGCCGACTTTGCTAATTTGTGTCGCTCTGCTACTAGCCGGTCTCCGTGCTTGTTACTACGCAGTGGATATCTAGAGTTCGTACCCCTGCGTTTGAACCGATCTCGATTGGAGTGTGTAAACACTGCTACTTGCTGTATTAGTATACAGGGTAGGGGTAGAATTTGGAACTCGAGAAATAGCTCCCGGGCTGGAGCGTCGTTCGGTTTACCTGCCATACCACGGAGTGCTCGCTTTTGCATTGAGAAAACGCGATACCAGTCCGCGGCTCTGGCCCAAAGCTCCACACCATACGTCAGCACGGAGTGGACCGTCGCGAAGTAGCATTCTCGCACCGTGGTCCTCCCGGCGGTGCGCGCCAGGCGGCGCAGTGCGAAACAGGCGCGGCCTAGTCGATTACACACCTCGTCTATGTGCCTCTCCCAAGTGAGCGCACTGTCGAGGTGGAACCCGAGCAAGCGTGTGCAGGACACGTGCTGTATAGGGGCATCGTCCGCACACACTTGTAGGTTCTCACTGGGATGGCCGTTGAGTTTTACTGTCATAAAACAGGTCTTATTTTTGTTAAGCGCCAGTCCGTTGGCCTTGAACCACTCATTTAACTGCCGAACAACGTTATTTAGGGCCGTTTCAAGCTCATTTTTCGTGGGCGTACTTACTACCGCAGTGACGTCGTCGGCGTACATGTAAATATCGGCTCCAGTAATTGTAGCTGGTAAGTCGTTAAGTAGTATGCTGAAGAGAGTGTTTGAAAGGCAGGATCCCTGGGGCACCCCCATTAGGTTGTGGCGCTCCGAGGATGTCACGCTGCCGCGTTCTCCAACTACCACTTGTGCCCTCCCGCTCATAAACGAGAGCAACAGTTTTAGAGCTGGGCCTCGAACACCGTAGTAGTCGAGTTTGTCTGCTACGAGCGCGTGGTCGGCGGTGTTGAAGGCGCGTGAAAGGTCGCAGCAGACAATGGCTACGTGACGGCCTGCCTCGCGTGCGCGCAGTGCACAATTGATCACCTCCCGCACGAGATCGGTAGTGGACCGGCCTTGGCGGTACGCGTATTGGCTGTCAGATAGAACATTCCTTGGGAACCAGAATGATAGTAGTCTAATATTTAATCCTACCTCGAAGCACTTGCTAAGAGCCGGTACTAGCGCAATAGGTCGGTACGATTTCGCGTCTTTTTTGTTACCCTTGCCTTTATATAAGGGGCAGATTTTAACTTTTTTCAAGCATGTGGGGTACGAACCTAACCGCATGCAGTTGTTAAACAGTTGTGAGAGCACGAAGCAAATTGCTGGACTAGCTTGTTTAAGGAGGTTCGCGGACAGTCCGTAGACATCGGTGGTATTTTTTGCTGCTATCTTATAGGCCAGTATAACACTTATTTCCGCCGGGCTGAAGGAGGTTAATCTCAATGAGGTGTCGCTATGTAAAGTGCGGGAGGATAAAGAGGTCAGACACTGCGCACGGTCCGCGGTGGGAGCACCGCATGCGGCGCCCGCGGATATGAACTCCTCATTCAGTGCATCGACCAGGTGTTGTTTGGACAAGAATGGGTTACCGTCGCTGTCAGTAAGTAGGTCGGTATAATCTACCCGCTCGCGTGGGAGTCTGGCAATTTCCGTGTTTATAGCTCGCCACATCGCTTTATTTTTATTTGAGCTACTACTAATAATCGAGTTGAAGTACTCCGTTCTCTTGGTCTGTAGTTTTCGGTTGTAGGTATTGAGAATTTTTGTTGAGGCAGTATTTACCTGTGCGTTGCCTGGATCGTTTTTAGCTAAGGTAATAAAATCGAAAACTAGTAATTTTAAGCCGATGAGTTCGGAATCTATCCACGGGCTTTTTTTATGATGTACGGTCACAGTTTTGACTGGCATATGAACATCTTGTAGATAGGTTAAAATGTTGATTATTTTAGTCGCAAACAGCTCGCAGTCGCTTTGGTGTTTGTTTACTAAAATCTGCCAATCTATGGACTCTAGCGAACGAACAAACGAACCAATATTATTACGGCTAAACGCGCGTTTCTTTTCTATCGCTGACCGCGGCTGAGGAGCGGGTTGCGGGACGACTAGGCGCTGCGCCATATGATCGCTGAGATTAGTGATAACGCAGGTCGCGGACACACGGCTGTCCCGGATGTTCGAGTAGGCGTGGTCCAGCAGTGTTGAACTATCGCCATCTACCCTGGTAGCTTTTTTTACGTACTGCCTAAAGTGGTGGGCGGATAGAATGTCCAGGAGATGTTTTTTTACGGTGGTGTTATTAAGAAGGTCGATGTTTATGTCACCCATAATTATTGCAGTTACCTTGTCGTTGTCTATTTTGGTTAACAGCTTTTCGAATAACTTTAAATATTCGTTGTGATTGGTTAAATTGGAGTGGTATATTCCTATCACTAACAAGTCATTGTCTAACAAATGTATCGCGCATATGTCAAATATCTGTTGCCAAATTCGACATGCACAACTGTCAGATTTCGCATCCACGTCAAATCAACAGTTGATTTTATCTGCATACTGAGTGTTGATTCCATCAACGGTGGATAATATCATTTGGTACAACCAAATTAACCAAAACTCCACTCTAAATTAAGGGTGGTTCGGTTTGGTTTGCTTGTCACCCTAACTGTAGATTTTTAATGTCAAATTTTGACATTGTACGTATTCGAGAACTTATGATTTTTCCCACATCAACGGGAGATCAACACGATACGTCAAACGTCGCTTGTCGAATAGGGGTCCTGCTCTTGGGACAGTTCGCAATAGTCGAGCCGGTCTATCGCTTTAATGTGAGGCTTCGCATAAATGCAACTTCCACCGCGCTCTATATTTGGTCTACAAAAATATGACAATAAATCAAAATTAGTTAACGTGACACATTTAATTTCGTGTTCACGCAAAAAATGTTCCGTTATAATTAAGAATTTCTCTATTTATATGAGTCTCTTTTTCTCTCCGTATACTTAGCTATTTTTTTTCTCTCTAAATATGCCCGGAGAATTAGCACCCGCATCATGCATTTTGTTCCAGAATCGTAATATTTAAAAGGATCCTGGAAAATTTTAAACCCTTTCGGACAAATGGGATATCAAGTACCCCAAATACCTATTCGTACTTAGGTACTAAACATTTTGAATATTTGTTAGTGTTACGTTCAACCTTCACATTCTTCTTTTCCAGCAAATCTGGTGTACAGGACCATGCCTACGCTGTGTGAAGATCTACTTCGCATCATTCCGTACCATCGTGCAATCCTGTATGGCAGCCACTGTGGTACCGACTTGTGAGGCCATCGGCCATGTGTGTCGGCATATTCGCGTTAACTTCAGAAAAGAGGCCCCGGATGAGAATGATATGCTAGTCATTTAATTTTAAAACGGACCTAATCGACTTGTACCATTCATTAGCCCATCAGTTAGATTGGGCGGTATATCCGGGATAACTTTAGGAAGTAACTGTCGGGTGAGAAGGAATGCTAGTTGTGTAACTGTCCAATTTAATATCAGACTTAGTTTTTTGATGTCATTCCAAACGATCGAGCAATACAGCATGGCTGCCAACTGTGGTACCAACTTGTGAGGCCATCGGGCATGTTTGTACATATTATACTTATGTTATATACCTATATTCGCGTTAACTTTAGAAAACACATTACCCTCCTTTGCGTCACGCAGTCGGGTAAAAAGGCCCCGAATGAGAAGGATATGCTAGTTTTTTTATTTTAAACGGCCCTACTGACTTGTACTATCCATTAATAGCCCATCGGATACGTTTGTCGGTATATCCGGGTTAACTACAGGAATTAAGTCCCGAATAAAAAAGATATACTACTAAAAAGGCCAGAAAAAACTCCCTTCTGCCTATCTAATTTGGATAACATACGTAATTCTACAGAAGAATGCTTGAGATAGGTACTAAAATGCTGGAGTTCTGGTATTTATTAGGTCAGGGTTTTTATGAAACGTACTACGTGTAGGTACTTTTTGTAGCGTGTCTCTTTGTCTCTTAAGCCCCCTCCAGACTATGCGCGTGAATCGCGGGCGAAGCCGCGAACGCAAGTGTGGCGTCGATTTCGCAGATTGTTCACGCCTTCGCGCCTTGTTCTCCGTTTTTTGTCGGTATTTCGGCCCGCGTCAAAGGAGACGCGAAGCGCGAACTTGCAAGACTCCACATTACACAATATTTTGGCTCCTCTGTGGCAAGATAAATATGAATTATATTATGATTATATTATATTAAGCAGCTATATTTTACGGTTTTACAATAAAACAAAATGGAAAAACAGCTAAATCACGTATGATGCCATAGATAACTAACAGTTAAACTCGATCAGCTGATGCTTTTCCGCCATATTGCCGCAAACCAAAGTGCGAAATCGCCGTGAAGTGTGCGAGTGTGGAGTCTTACGTCAACTTCGCGATATGTTCGCTCCGCGACGTCGCGCCGCGATTCACGCACATAGTCTGGAGGGGGCTTTATATATAAACTTTAGATTTGGTATATGCCGAACGTGCCTTTACGGAATCAAGGAACCATTATGATTTTTTGGTAAAATACGTATGTTTAAGAAGCACATTAAGCTTGTGGCTGTACTGTTTCGATTTTGTACTGAAATATATATTTAATTTTACGTAAATAAATAGGTACTAAGCATAACTATTTAACAATACTATACACGTACACTAACAATAATATATAGACGGTAGGTACCTACTAAAAAATATACTATACGTTTATTTAAATTCAATTAATTAATATTCATTATATTGCGATATATTAATAGTTACTTATCTATATTGTTAAGAGAATCTAATTATTACATTTTCTTATTACATTCCATCGCTTGTTTTATTATTTATTTGATGCTGACTGTACCTATCCATTGCATAACCATCCTCAAGTTTAATGGCCTCTATAAACGTCACCGGTAATCGCATTCGATTTGCAATTACGGCATTTCATCGATCGATTGAATTCTTTGCTCCTACCACAGAATAAATAATAGTACTAAGTACAGACAGAAGACTCACTCTCTAACAAAACGCGTCTGTTACGATCAGCACAGATATGGCCGCTAGGTGGCGACAGCGCCACGCACAGCTTATGGCAAACCCCAAAATTGGGGCCGAACGGATGTACTTTTAGCTACCTGTAGCAAAGCGACGAAACCGCGGAGTGAGACACGCCTGCTCCTAAAGGCCCCTCCAGACTATGCGCGTGAATCGCGGGCGAAGCCGCGAACGCGAATGTGGAGTCGATTTTCGCAGACAGCGAAATCGACTCCACACTCGCGTTCGCGGCTTCGCCCGCGATTCACGCGCATAGTCTGGAGGGGGCTTAATACTTAGCCAGCAATTACCAAAAATCGCATACTATTTGTTGGAAGGTCTGTAGAAGCCTTAACCATTCTCAAGTTTAAAAAGAATTCAATAGCCAGTTCAAGCAGCTATTTGGGCTATCTAATCTGACAGCTGATAAGGTCCTTCACCCCGTATAAAGGGTAGAACGGTGGTAAAACACGCGATTCTTTAATATGGATTTTTTAATTACCTTTGTGACGCTGTGATTCACACCTACAACGGCTACCTACAACTGTTTAAAATGCAGGCTTGCTTTTAAAATAATTAAGCGTCTGTTCAACAGCAACAGTACCACCAAGTACTACCTAGGTAACAATTAATCCTGCTTCTTTGTTACTTATTATAATTTTCTTTATGACACAGTTATCAGCTTTATTATGGCGTGAACTTTTCTCTCAACATATTAACTAAAATATAAATAATGATTAAATGGGAAATAAATATACTAATTTGTAATAATTTTAATCCACTGCCAACCTTTAACAACTCTTTTACATTGATTTTTAACGTCTACTTAAACGCTTCAGTACCCCATCACACTGGCAGGTTGTAAAAAAAAGTATTGGCAGTATGAGAGTAAATGCCCAAACCAATTAAAAATATGTTGTAATAAAAATGTGCAAATTGGCGGGAAACGCGCGAAAATAAATAGAGGTAGAATACTAACATTTGCAACCAAATTCAAATAAATTCATATTTCTTGATGACTTGGTCATTGAAAGTCGGTAATAACTGTAATAAGTGAGTCTATTGTGTCGTGACAATGATAAATGGAAGTTCTAATGATGCTTCGACAAACGCGCCACGGATAAGCAGCAGTGAAACCAATCAAAGAGACCCATTCGTCATTTCGAGGTGTCGCAGGTAATTCAACTAAAAGTAATTGAACTTGAAACTAGTCTATACTTAGCAATATATTGCATGCTTTTATTTACAAGAAATCAACTCTTCTATCATAGTGTTTTAACAAAATGTTTGACCAACTTACTGTAACATATTTTATTCAATCGTTTAGGTACTTACACATTTGACACGAAAGTAAATTTGGCAAAAGTAAAGTGGTTTCCCAGTGCACATGATAAGGTATTTTGATAGCCCACGCAGTGCAAGTCTTATTTATACGTCATAATTTCATAGAAGTTTGACGTTTAAAATAACACTTGCACTGCGTGATGGGCTATCATAATCACTACAGACTTTTCTTGGTCTAACTCTAACAACCATTAAAAAATCAATTTGAATTTGGAATTTATTACGCAAAATACGGCAAGGGTAAACAAATGAATGACTTTTCCCAACGTAGCGTAATTTCCTATGACTCTTTAAGTGGATGTAGTTTCCAAAAGTTGGGATACCTACTTGTGAATTTTGACCGCATAGTAATTGTGCTAGTATCCGTCCAGGCGTCCATGCTCTAGTTTTCGTCCACTTGACGTAATATATTTCATTTTTAATTTGCTACGTACTTGCGAAATATCATTTTTATGTAGATAGATATATTGTGTACATATTAAGGATTGCAATAAGTCCAAATTTATATTATGTTTATAATTGTGTTTATATTCAAATTTCGTCAAGTGGACGAAAACTAGCCCAATGACTTAGAACCATCAGATATCTGGTACCTATATTGTTCTGCTAAATAAAAGAGTAATTCGTTTGTAATTGTAGAAATAATGAAGTAACAGTAAACAACGAAGATACTAATAATGACTCGACTGAAGAAACCGACGTGGAGGAGGTAAGTTTCGTATTTGAAAATTACTACTGGCCACTCCCACCCTGACCAATTTATTTGTCCAGAGTCTCACTCTCTCACTAAACAAAATGTGAGACGCAATACACATTGATGGACAAAGAAATTGGATATGTGGAATACCACCCTTATAAGTCTGTATCTTTAGCTATTTAAGTAAAAGTAAACCAACAACATTTATTGGTTAACCGACCAATTACAAAACCGCCTGGATCAGTCACTGAACGACCTGACTTTAACGAACATTATTTGATCGTGTAATGTTTTCTTCTACCCTCAACTGGCTTAAGGATCAATTTGAGAACATAGTCTAATAAAACATGGTCTTCTCTTCCCAGAGTGACACAGGCGTACGTCACAATAACATGGCCGCTATATATAGCGCTATCGCATATTATCATATAGCGTTGTCGCATGATGACGTAGGCTTGTGTCAGTTAGGTGACCTAGAAAAGACGGGAAGAGAGTACCAGGCGGAGTATATTATTATACCATGATTTGAGAATAGATTTTGTTTACTTTTATTTGAATACCTAAAGATACAGAGATAGGTATACGTATTCTATTCTATCTCTTATGAGTTGAATTAATTTAGTTACATGTATTTTTGTTGTTTTGTGTAGAAATTACTGACGATATACTGTCGAGCAGGCAAGCTAGGAGCCGCCTATTACACCATACAAACCGGAGAGGTGAATAAAATACTTATTACTTCATTTTGACGTAGAAAATCAAAATACAGATAGGCTCTGATCATGATAACTTTGCACAAACTTGGCAGTAGGAACGCATACATATCCTTACGTAGCACTTGGCATGAAAATTTAGCGTGGCCCGACTTTTTAACTATGTGAAGGTAGACAAACTTTTGCTTTTATAATACTAGGCCAGGGGGATTGGCCAAAATGACATTGTTTGATAGAAACTGCCTATCGAAACTTACTTACTACTTAATGAATTAGAGATCAACTTTTCTTTCATCTTTACTAAATATTTCATATCTAGTTAATGTCTAATTCATTTCCCGTTCGAGCCCAATCGAGCCGTTGTAAATAATATATGGAAAATGACGTGATTTCCCGTAGCATCTGTCATCCCGATACATTCTTACTTTTGGTTTGTACGATTGTCACCTTGGCTAGACCCCCAGCCATACTCGAATAATGGAAAATTTCCATATTAAGAAAATTCCTTCGTTCGAACCTTTAGTTTTGGGGTCAGTAGGTGAACGGCTAAGGAACCGTGCGTACCTACTCACGCAATGCTTAATTAAGTTAAGTAAACCACCCTTAGTTTAGCTCAACCCCAGCAAATTCCTTATTACGTCCTAGTTTCAAATCACTTACCTAAGGTGGGATAAGACCGTACCTAATATTATGTTATATTATAAATTGTATAAACATACCTACCTACATTAAGTAAAATGTAAATAGTAATTAAGTAACGAAATGACGTGTAAATGTAGTAGTAGTAGTAGTAATTTATTGTACACAAGACAGGTTTACAAAAATAAATTACAGTAATGGAAGTACAAAGGCGAACTTATCCCTATAAGGGATCTCTTCCAGCTAACCTTCGAATAATGTATATGTTACTTTTACCAATAAATTACTGTATCACTGGATAGACAATCACCGGGGTCAGCCTATCACTTGTATGGAATCTTCATACTGGTTGTCTTGCCCCGTGAAAAATAAACTGTTAGTCTTACCCCACCTTACCTTATACATTTTTTTAAACATAGGCAAAATGGAACAGTACATTGTGTATTCGCATTCACTGCCAACGGTTTCGTAGCGCTACGCTCGTAGCTGATCTTAACGTTTCCCACTTTGTAGAAGAAAGTGACTACTAACAGAGAACCCGCCGAGCGGGTTCCCGGCACTCAATGTGTTAAACGGTAAACACAGGAATTTACGAACCAGTGTGAATTGAAGCCCGAAGCCGAGGCGAGGGCTTAATTAACACGAGTCCTTAATTCCTGTACCGCCCTGAAATACACAATGTTTTTTATCACACTTAATATGAAGAAAAAAAGGGAAATAAAAAATCTACCTAATATCGGAAAACTTTTAACACAGGCTTAACTTTTAAGAACTACGATGACGTTGACAGTTGACATCCGACCCTTAAATTAATCCTTCTTTAGCTTCACATCCTAGAGGAACTACCAGACCGGGCCCCAGAATTCCTCATGTTCCGAAACTTGTTCCGACAAGTCGAACCCTTACAAGTCCTTCTGGATGGACGGACACAAAGTGCCTTCGTCAGCGCTGTAAAGAAGACAGTATTTGCTGGTGGAGAGGAGGGAGGGAAATGCAAGTTGATGTTCCTGGCTTCTAGGGAGTATAGTGAGTATTGAGGGTTGTTCTTGTAGATACGTGTTCAACCAATAGGCAGTTGGCTAACATACTTATTTGTATGAGCATGATGCATATTAGAATCATCTTCTTCTATCTCTGTATCTTTAGTACCTTCTTAAATAAAAGTAAACAAAAAAATTGTATATTTTTAGATAGTTATAACATTTATTGATTAAGCTTAAAATAAATTTAAAAATGGAAAAATTACTGTCTTGGGTGAGACTTGAACTCACGCTAGACCGGGCCGGGGCCGGACCGGAATTTCCGGTCCATCGTCAGAGCCAGAGGCCGTGAGTTCAAGTCTCACCCAAGACAGTAATTTTTCCACTTTTAAATTTATTCTAAGCTTAATAGCATCGTTCGCAGACGTTTCTGCTTGTTTAGAAAATTAAAATTTATTGATTAACCAACCAAATACAAAATCACCTGTATCTGTCACTGAACGACCTGACTGTAACCTACATTCTTTGATCATGTAATGTTTTCATCTACGCTCAACAGGCAAGAAGCTCTTTGAGGGTAGATTTTGTTTACTCTTTTTTAAATACCTAAAGATACAGAATATAAGTACTCATCAGAATTCAAGTTAGTCTAAAACTTTTTAGGCTTCGAAGCATGCAAACGTCGTATCTACCTCCTGTCCCTACCAACTGAACCCAAAAACTGCACCAATGAAGAGAGAACTCTATTCCTTAGAACTGTGATAGATTTCAACCAGACTCAAACAGTCCATGCTTTGGGTGCCCTGCTTAAATATCTAGACCTGAACTGGTCAAATTTGAACCTGGATTTGCAGAGCAAGCCTCAGTTTTTGAGCTTGAGAAGGATTTCTTTGTAAGTAATACCTGATATTTAAAAGTAACACAAAGTGAAATGCAAAAGTGAGATGCATACTACAATATATCCACCTAAAAATGATCCCTTCTCCGTCCGTTTTCTGTTGGTTAGCGATGTTATTTAAAAAGCCCTACATCTACCTACAGACAATTTGCTTATTTCAGTATTATGATCAGGGTCAATTTCTGAACACGATTTTTTTTCTGTCCATGATGAAAATCGCGGCTTAGCATCAGATAATACTTACCATTTTTTTTTTACATAAAGAAGCCACACTTTCACACCGGGTTCCACATGAATTCACTGATTAATTGGTTTTTAGAGTACACTTAAAAATACCTAAAGGCTCAAATTACTACTCCCGTGCCCTGTCCGGAATCTACTTTTGAGCATAATGAAAAATCCTATGAAAAATTCTACATTAGTATCACTAATTTAGTGTCAAATACTTAAAATAGATGATATTTACTATCACTGAGCACATACACTATTAACTTCATTGTGGTAAATAACTCGTGATCGAAGTTTAAATTTTGTCCGAGCGCGCGAGTAAAATTTCGTCGGCAAAACTCAAAGGCCTCTGACAGCCGACGTATGTATCTGAACCGCCTCGTGTCCCGCCTCACCTGTACTGGCAGTATTCGGCTCTTTCTCAAAGCAAGCGGATGTAAGTCAAGCCGCGGCGTGTTCGAGCAAATCGCATAAGTATTTCGGAATCCGGGTGGGCGACAATTTTTTTCTAATTTCGATGCCCCTTATAAATTTTACTGGAACATAGCTTTTCAGTAACAATTGTCATATTTAGGAACCCTTTATGTATCTTTATGTAAGCGATAACATAACAGTTTGGTTAAACACGATTGAAATTTTTGGCGATTTTTTTTATTACGAATTCTAATTTCCGTGCCCTAATTCCCATAGAATATTTACCTAAAACAGCTGATTAAGTGGCACGGGAATTAGAAAGTATTACATTTATTGTCAACAAATTTTTAATTGGGGGCACTGTAAGTTAATTGGCAATGTTTACGTCATATTATTATTACATATATATATATTGGCATTGAATATATATTATATGTAATAATAATATGACGTATATCTTTCTATTTTACATTTAAGGAACTCTCAAAGAATGCACAAAAATCTATGAACGGTTTTTTAGTATAAGTACTATAGTACATACTTACAGGGTGGACCCGAATAACCCGGGCAATTTTAATACGTAAGGTAAGGTGGGGTAAGACGACACTGGGGTAAGACTATCACTTGTATGGAATCCTCGTAATGTTAGTCTTGCGCCACCTTACCTTATTCATTGATCATATTATAACATTAAAATATTATATAAATATAAAACTATTTTTGGAATTATTACATATTATAATACCCGTACCTAAGGTTACATGAAACAAAATGAATCAAATTTACAATGGTTTTTTTTGTAAATTTGACAGCTGACAGCGTAAGCCGTATAAAGTTTTTAAATATATGGGAGACCGAGCTTTGCTCGGAAAACATATACCTACCTTAAAACTCAATGCGCGTTTTCCCAGAGACACCTAGCTAGATCGATTTTTCATCCCAGAAAACGCCCATATATGATCAAATTTCATCGAAATCGTTAGAGCTGTTTCCGAGATCCCCGAAATATATACAAGAATTGCTCGTTTAATAGATTAGTTGTTATAAATTAGCTTTTCTAATAGGTACAAGAAAAATTAAATATATCCTATTCTTACTATATTATAAATGCGAAAGTATCTCTGTCTGTCTGTCTGTTATCTTGTCACGCTTAAGCCGCTGAAACAATATCATCTTGATAATACATATTTGGCATGGAGATAGTTTGAGGCCTGAAGAAGGACAAAGGATCTCGGGGCACGGCAGTGCCGCGGCCAAGTCGAGCAAAACAAAGTGGCACGGCCGTACCATCAAATCTCAATAACATTCTATCTAAATAACATTTAATTTGAGCATGCAGTCTAAGAATTAATACACTTTAAAATCCCTTAGTTTTGTAACTGGTACAATCACTCTCAATCAATATTATTTTAAGGTACTTCTAGCATACCCACAAGTTCCAAATTAGAAACGTAATTAGGTTTTAGCTTTTTAAGCCAATAAAAATCTAATAATACTGCAATATTAGTCACGTTCTAAAGATAACTGCATAATTAAGTTTGTAATCCTATAGAAATATATGCGATAACAACGTTACCTTTTAGTTCTTATAATTAGTAGGGAAAGTAAAGGTACACTACGATGGACGATGTGAGTATGAATAAAGATGTATTATGATATGTATATACATAGTATCAGTATGGTATGGGTATAATTACCCGAAAAGAAGGACAGCCTACAAAAAGAGATGGGATCCTATCAAAAAGAATTCATGTAAAAAGATGCAAATCTCGCAACGCAGTTCTTCTACTCTACTACAAAAAAGTTTTGGGATGTAATGAGAAACCAAGTCAGTTATTTTAGTCAGTGCCATGGGGTATTGTTTTAGCAAGTATTGTTTAGGAAGATTATGATATTTTTGAGAAATTACTTGACCAACCTACACTTTGAAGATTTTCCCGCAGGGCAGGGACACCCCGTATACCTATGTGTAAAGTAAGGCGGGGTAAGACTAACTTAGTTTATTTTGATCAGGGCAAGACTAACAGTATGAGGATTCCATACAAGTGATAGTCTTACCCCGGTGATAGTCTTACCCCACCTTACCTCATATGTGTTCAAACAATTTTTTGGGTTATTAATTTATGAAGGCAGCATATTCGATTTCTTCAGATTAACTTACACAATAACTTCTTCTCAATGTGCCCCTATTTATTTCTTAGTATCATTTCCTATAAGACCATATACCAGATCATACACCTTGTACCTATCTACATGCAGATACATAATGACACTTTTTAATTAATAGTTTTGTATGTAAAGGCGGACAAGTTTACGAAACTACTCAAAGTATTGTTTTGAAATATGTACATTTTACTAAGAAAGAGAGATTAGTTGTCATTCAAATAAAGGAAAGGATTATTCAAATACGTAGTTTTTAGTGTAACGTACTTTCGTAGATTTGTCGTTCGAAACTAAAATTAAAGAAGGTAAATATGTCCGATGCCACTTCAGTGTGGTTGCAGCATATTATTGTAGATTAAAATATACATAAATAATAGTTTTAAGTACCAAAATAAGTTAAGAAAACAATTCCCGTGCCGTGTTCCGTCCTAGTAAAATCTAATTTCCATGGACACACTAATTCCCGTGCCATGACCAAAATTTTAAATTTAAATAACTTTTATAGTTTGATGAATATTTTTATCCCATAAGAAAATTAATATTTATTATATTTTTTATCAAATTCTCAGCATATTTTTTTTGTGTAATGTTGGTATTTCAAAATTCCATGGGAATTAGACAAAAATGCTCGTTTGGTGAAATTGACCCATCAGATCAATTCTGCCAGGCATAACATCAGCCTTAACACTCATTGGAAAATTTATTCTATTAGGTATTTACCTAGGTACTTTATTCTCAGGCATTAAATTACAAATTCAAACTGAATTTGAATGATAATTTGTTAACCCTTAACATGGCAAGACATGAAATAATGTATCCACCTATCACGTGGAATGTTTTTGGGGATAGGAATGAGTAAAAAAGTACTATATTTAAGAAAAAAAAATTAAAAGCATTCTGAAAGTAGGGTTTTCAGGACGTCCGTTAAAACGGACATTGTCACGAACCTTATATATTGATTGCTCCCAAGGTTGTCCTAAAAAACGGACAATGCCGTTATACAGTTTAAAAATATATTTTTTTTTTTAAGAATTACAGGGCAAGAAAATTTAAAATTATTTCAATAACACACTAGTGAATGTTTGGAATTTTTTTTTAATTCGATTATTAAGAAGAAAAAACTTATGGGAAACATTATAATACCATATTTACTTCTAGTGTTGATGTGTAAAACGACCCAAGTAAGATGTATATTAAACAAAAAATATACATTTTAAAGCTACGTATACATGGAAAATAGGCTCATAAAGCTAGTTACACATTACAATTATTGTAAGTAATATTACTTTACGTAAATGACCACACCATTTATCACTATGGTCTCACAGTTCTATGTCTTGCTTGTTTTCTTATTACCCGGACTATCTGGAACCTAAGCTGGTGGTAGAGTGTAGCTGTAGTTCCAGTAAAAGTTTAAATATTTTTCAGTCTCAGTGGCCTCTGGCAACATTTTGGGAATATATGGTTCCTCCTTGGCGAGAACCAGAGTCTTGTCTATGTTATGCTCCCAGACCGCAGGCTTTAGTGGGCGGTGCTTGATATCATCAGCTATAATAATATGTTCTTGTACCCTAGTAGAAATGCTTTGCTTCGTCTGCCCGACATATGAAAGACTAGATTCGAAATTAGCTATTTACTCTCCTGAATTTCGTAGAGATTACATTTATACAGGCCTCAGGAACTGTAGCATCTTCATCATCGACTTGAAATAGGTTTTAACCGTAGGACAATTCAAGACGTGCCAATAATTTGGATACTGAAGCGAGTTATGCGTTTAATGGCGAGGAATTAAATTTTGTAGATGGAGTACTAGAGGACAGGTCGTGTTTAGGTCATCAGGTCGAGTATTATGAACAACTTTTTTCCCACAAGGACCACGTTTGACTTCGAAATAATATTTAAATACAGACAGTGCCATTCACAATGAAGCGCACTAAACTTAAATAGCATGACAATAAGAATAAAAGCACGCGTGTTCATAAATGAACATATATTTGTCAATCATATTTGACATCCTCTTAGAAAGTGACCTGGCTGAAAAAGAGTCAGATTGGGGCAAGGCAGATGTACAATCTGCCTCTAGTAAAATTTCGTCATTGTCGTCTTTTTTGTTATCTCACTCTTCTGAATCAGATGGTGGAGCCACCTTAAATTAAAATATAAAAAAATGTACACATATACTCATGTATAACGTAACTCCAACGCAACAATAGCCTATAAAACGACGATAAATGAAAAAAAAAGTATATACCCTATGTATGGCAATGTCCGTTTTCTGTCACAATCTTGCCTCCGCACAAGCCGGCACTGTCCGTTTTTTAGGACGTGCTAAATGGTACTTTGTTACCAGTACTATCGACAATGTCACAAAAATGGGACAAGATATATTTCGCAATTTTTGACTTAGAATTAATGTATGATTTAATGAGCTTTATATAAAATAACAATGTCTAACTCATCTAGTAATAATGTCAACAGAAAGAAAACTCTTTGGCTATTTACTTTATATTCTATGGCGTCAGGAACATACTCTGTCGCAAATTCAGCGAATTTCAAATTTCAACTGCCGCCTGCGCATCAACCGAATTTTGTCTGATATTGTCTTAAACTAGGAAAAAAAGTACAATTCTCGCACTTTCTTTAACGTACTTTCTTTTCTAGCCTGCACTTAGTGTTTAAACTTGGCGCCAAATTTAGTACCTGTACTAAAAAAGTGACACAAACGCTTTAAGGGTTAACAGTATATGTAAAATAACATTATTCTGAATTTATTTATAGGAAAGACATTGTAACAATTGACGAAGACACATATCGCGGTCTCCAAATATTCAGCACCATTTCCCACCCTAGCAACTTCAAGAAGGGGGTCCAGGGCAGTAACAAGGAGGGGTTGAGTTTATTCTACTTATTTAGCAAATGCTCGAGCAAAGTTGGACAGAAGATGATGAGGTAAAAGGCGGTTTGCATATCCGAACAAAGGGTGACTCACATAGGCGTACCCAACGGTGGGGCAAGGTGGGGCAGTTGCCCCACCCCAGACCAGTCTCTGACCATAAGCTAAGAATTTCTGTTTCAACCGTCCCCTGCCTGTTACAACCTTAGCCTCAGCTACCCTGCTTCTGCCCCACCCCTTAAAAAATGCTGCGTACGCCCATGCTGACTCACGTTAGACCGGGCCGTGTCCGAGCCAGAGTTTCCGGCGCATACTTTTCTATGACAGATGACAGGTGATCACGTGATGCTTTCCATAGAAAACGATGCGGCGGAAGCTCCGGCCCGGACACGGCCCGGTCTAACGTGAGTCATCCTTTAGATGAGCAAGATAACTTATGTGTTTCTAACCAACTACCTACATAATTCTTCAGCAATTTTTATTTAAAACATTCGTCTTTTATGTAGAGTGCTTATGCAGCATCCGACCACCGACTTGGAAACGATAAAGCGTCGTCAGGACGCCGTGGAATTCTTCATGAAGCCACAAAGCGACACCATTATGAGAAATATGTGTTCATCGCTGAGGTTCATCAAGAATGTTAATGTAAGTTACCTTCTTGACCGAGCGAACACGAAACGCAAGCGCGTATCATCTCTGTTTCAGTTTGGGCAGAAATGTTTTCCTTTTGTCCGGTCCAGTTGTTCTCTTCTCTACATAACAGTCTACAGGTGGATCCGATTCTCATCATTTCCAGAGCAGGTTCTATAATATTTTTTTTGTCGTGAGATCTTGTAGAGCCACTAGTATATTTCCGTAAAGAGTAAATACTAATTGTATTGTAAATTATTATTATGAACTGTTTCCAGGGAATCTTGACAAAAATAAAGGAGTTATCTGCCAAACCCTACCAATGGAAGTCGCTCTACAACGTAAGTATAAATAAGTAACCAGTTAAACAACCCTCCTCTCACACTCCTCTTTCTTTCCTAATTCCTATTCTTATGTTTAAAAGAATTATAATTTTTTATCATTGGTATCTCGCGATGATCATGAGATCATGACCCCCGCAATATAGGCCATGCCTAGTGCGGGGTTCACTGTAACGTGCCTGTTAAACTTTTATTGTGAATAAAAATATTGTTATTGTTATCTTCCAGATTATATTATGTATATGTACTTACCTAAATGTTTCGTGTAAAATTTTCAGACTTTGTACAACGCAGTCCTGATCTGTGAGATGTGCGAGAACGCAGGGAAATCGAGCGAGTTCCTTGAACAACTCGCCTCTTTTGACAACAACAAACTTTATGAAGTATGATAAAGTTTTATTGTTATAAAATTAAAATCAACTAGAGCTAGACCAAAGATAAGTCGGCAACGATTTTGGCAGCACACGTAGTGTAAGTGTTATTCATACGTCATAATATCATAGAAGTTTGACTTTTATATAAAATAAAACTTGCACTGCGTGTGCTATCGAAATCGTTGCAGACTTTTCTTGGTCTTACTCTAAATCCCTTAGATACTTTTACCTGAAAATCTTTATAAAGTTGGTCAAGCAGATCTAGTCAGTAGAAACAGACGGCGAATTTGAAAAATGTAGGCGCGAAGGGATATCGTCTCATAGAAAATTTTAATTTCGCGCCTATTTCTACTGACAAGATTTGCTTGACCTTCTATACATATATAATACTTAAGTACCTATATAAACCTTTTTCAGATGGCGTTATACATGAACAGGATAATAGACTTCGATCTATCGAAGACTGAACGAAAGTTCACCGTCAAAGCCGGAGTTGACCAAGAACTTGACATGAGTAGGGTGACTGCTAGATATAGTTATTGACCACCCTTAACAATAAAACTTCTATACATATAAGGTAAACGTCCTGTGCTCAACGCGGTCCCATTACATGTGTTGAAACTTAAGTCATTGTCAATAGAGGTGACGGCAAGGTGGCATCTATTGGGCATGTCGAGCACTAATACGTTTACCTGCCTTACTATGAAGAGGCCATTTACTAAGAAGTGGCCAAAAAATATATAGCAGTCACACTAATTTAATTTTAAGTTTCATTACATTTTTCTGTTCCCTTCTCACCGCGGTTACTTCCCATTGATTTTATGACCCTGGATTTTTTAAAATCTTCTCTTGACTTTCACTTTCAGTATCTTTTGATATCCACTTCATAAAGCGATTGGATTTTTCATACCCGTACAGAAATAGTTAATATTTCTAATTTGTACATTTTGTTTTTCATATTTTAACCTTCCAAACAGAAAAGCAAACCATGGCAAGCCTCCACACCCTAATGTCCGAAACAGCCAAGGTTGAACTAGAGCGACTGCCCCCCTTCGTAGAAGAATGCACTATGTTATACATGCCACATCTAGGCTACCTACTGGGCGTGAAGATCTGGGCTGAGGGACTGACTATGGAAGAAAAACAGCTACCTGATATGAAGTTCATGGTGAAGAGCTTTACCTATTTTGAGGATACTGGGAGGGACAGAGGGCATTAGTTCTTTGTCTGTTCTCTTAGCAGAAGACGGCGGAAAGTGGCGGACTAAAGGACAGATGTAAATACCTCTTAAAAACTTGTCGATGTTTCCTTGAGAGACTTTCGTATGTACTTCAAAGAAGTATACAAGTTCTTTACTAGAGCAACATGACCTATTGTAGAGGAATGCACTATCCTCTACATGCCACATCTAGACTACCTACTAGGGGTCAAGATCTGGACTGAGGGACTGACTATGGAAGAGAAACAACTACCTTAAAACTCACGCTTTTCTCAAGAGTTATGTACTTCAATAAGAGTGTACAATTTCTATCAAATATAGAAAAAAATACAAGTCCAACTGCTTCATTCGACGTATAAATTATCGGCATCAATAAATAAATGGAAACTTTTTTTTCAGTTTCAAAACAATGACTACATTCACTACAAAAGCAAAGGTTGTGAAGGTAAATGTTGAAATCTTTTTTATAGACTATTCTGACCTAACCTACACCGACATTGCAGATACAAAGTGTGAAAGTGCCACTATTGACGTCATAATGCATGTATTTCCAGAACTGGACGTGATGATAGGCGACACGTACCCCGAGATCGTTGCGCATGAAACCCGCATCAAGCTGCGCCTGACCGCTGTGATCCTTGATAATCTCAACACATTAGCGGCTTGCGTAGACGCCTGCGCCGAACTTGATTGGTAAATTCGATAAGTACCTATATACTCATTAGACGAAAAAACTATTACCGCGATTTTCACGATCCGTATGTCAGTCCTAGAAGTACAGTACCACGTGAAACTTACCTACTTACATTTATTCTGATATCAATATTCAACTTGGTATAACTTGGACTTAAGGATGACTCACGCTAGACCGGGCCGAAACTTACTTTTCTGTGACATGACAGGCGATCATGTGAAGCTCCGGCCCGGACACGGCGCGGTCTAACGTGAAACGTGAGTCATCCTTTACATACTTAGATACCTACATTATGAACGACCTAAGGAAAACATTATTTTTATCTACACAAGTGCTCCTAATTCCGCCAGTTTTGCTTTGAAAAAAAAGGTTCAAAAGATTCTACACAAAAATAACCCTGAGACCTTTTCAGCCTCATAGCAATCGCCAAAGTCTCGATAGAGTACAA
Source organism: Cydia fagiglandana (assembly GCF_963556715.1). NCBI lineage: Eukaryota > Metazoa > Arthropoda > Insecta > Lepidoptera > Tortricidae > Cydia > Cydia fagiglandana. The sequence goes on along the minus strand of NC_085934.1, from coordinate 1,755,473 downwards.
CTTCGTGCGTCCCACCATGTGTCCTGAGAAGATTATTGACATCAAAGATGGCCGGCATCCACTGCACATCCTGACAACAGATAACTTCGTGCCCAATGATGCTCAGGTACCTATTCCTGGAATACGGTTTCACCGCTGCATTATCTTGGTAAAAACGTAGATAATTTCTAGCCCTGACAGTATTATGGCCCTGCACCAACTAGATCTTTCGATTTAGCCCATGGTTGACTGGTAGAGAATGCCTTCTGGCATTAAGTCCGCTATTTGTACCCTTCATGTATTGTGCAATAAAGTTTAAATAAATAAATTGAGAGGTAGACTCGGTAGCTCATGCGGTTAAAACTAACAGGTGCTATTTTGCAGACCAGCGCTGGAGCGTGCGCGAGAATTCTTACGGGGCCTAATGCGAGCGGAAAGTCCGTCTACATGAAGATGATCGGTGAGTATAACCTCCAGAAGACTATAGATTCATGATACAACTGCAATGCCTTGTGATCTACTAAGCTTAAATGGAATTGGGCGGAAAATGTTACCAGCCAGAGTGAAGGCAGGTGGACCAGTGTCAGGGATTGGTTGCCGCTTTCGGATGAAATAAGCGCCGTCCGTTATATAGCTCTTGGCTGGACATTCGGAAGATCGCGGGGCACTTCTGGATGAGACCAGAAGATGTGTAGGTATATACACGAAGAGCGGCTTATATTCAGGAGGCCGATATCCTTAGGAGGCTAAAATGATGATGATAATGATGCCTATGAAAGCATTGCACAACCGTGAACCGCAGGCATGTTGTTACAAATAATGTGTATTATTTCAGGCCTCATCGTATATCTAGCCCACATTGGCAGCTTTGTCCCAGCTCGAACGGCGACCATTGGTATAATCCGCCACATCAGGTCGCGCTTGCAGACCGCGGAATGTGTGGCGACCCACATGTCTGCTTTCCTCATCGACCTCAAACAGGTTTAAACCTTTTACTTTAGATCTTGTTGCAGAACCGTTGCTCGATATACTTAGCAGCATATTTCATCAGTAATTAACATCCCGAAGACAGATTGTGGAAAGTTGCGCATCCAGTAAGGACTTGTGCAAAATCACGCGAGGGTTTTTCGGTTACTTAAAAAAACTGGTCAAGTGCGAGTCGGACTCGCGTTTCAAGGGTTCCGTACATCACACAATTTCCAAAAATTTTTTTGTACGTGAAACGTGACGTGTGTGAAACGTCTTGAAAAACCCGAATGGGTCAATCAAAAACCAGATGTAACATGAAGTTTTCTGGCGTGATGGCTTATATCTCTACATCTCTGAAGATTGAATGCCGAATAATAGTACAAGTGTCCAAATGCGTAGAGCTGAAAACTCGAGCGTCCGACGGGTCGCGCTTCCTACAACTTCCGAAAGTGTTTTAAAAGGCCGAAGAGAGATAATACCTACAGGGTGGCCAAAAAATAAGTGTATTCCCGTAGCCAGAGAGATTTTGGGATTATACTGAGCAACTTTTAGTATGGGACCAACCCCGAAATCGCGAAAAATGAAGTAGGTATCTTCCAATAGAATACGGCCAGCCAAAATGTATGAAACAGCCAAATTTTTCTTCGCGATATCAGGGTTGCACATGCACGTTGGCAACGGGAATGCGCTTAGTTTATTTTTTAGCCACCCTGTATACCTAGTGCTTTTTAAAACACGAAACAATAGTAACCTAATCAATCAGTACAGTCAGCAGCAGAAGTTGCTAAGCGGGCGAGTGGTTTAAAATGATCTGGACGCGACATTATAGTAAAGACAATAAGAGCATGTCAAGGTAATTTTAAACTCCTCGCCCGCTTAGCAACTTCTGCTGTTGACTATACAAGTACCATTGCGGCTATGTGCCAGATACAGCATAGGCACATTTTTTGTCTTCAGTCCGACTCACGCTTGAAGCTAAAGGCACGCCTCTTTGGGACGCTTCGGGCCTTCAGCCTTATGCGAATATCGGCCTAGGGCCTTCGCAATACCTGTCTACATCACGTTTCACTTAAACCATTGCGGCTGTGTCCCTAAAAAAACGTTAACCACATTTTAGTTCTTTAATCCGACTCACGCTTGACTCAGGATTTCTAATAGGTTTTCCTGTCATCTTCAGGTAAAGAACTATTTTGTGTATTTTTTTTCAGAATTTTAGACCCAGTAGTTTCGGAGATAGAGGGGGGGGGAATGGTCATTTTTTGTCTATTTTCTTGAATAACTCCTAAACTTTTTATCGTAAATTTATAAGATTAATATATTTGAGATTCTCAAAATGAGCTCTTTCGTTTGATATGTAACACTATATAGTTTTCAAAACTCTGTTTTTTAATTTTATCGTTTACCCCCCAAAAGTAGCCCCTATGTTTAAAATTCATTTGTTGACGTTACATATCCGTCTTTGGGTCACAGACTTACATATGTGTACCAAATTTCAACTTAATTGGTCCAGTAGTTACGGAGCAAATTGGCTGTGACAGACGGACAGACGGACAGACAGACGCACAAGTGATCCTATAAGGGTTCCGTTTTTTCCTTTTGAGGTACGGAACCCTAAAAAATACGCGCAGATAAACTATTGCGGTATTTCCGGACCGATACGACCTTTAAACCTTCAAGAAAAGAGCGTACTCTCATCTTAAAAGCCGGCAACGCACTTAGGTAGGACAACTCTTCTGGGGTTGCGGGTGTCCATGGGCGGCGGTAATCGCTTACCAATCAGGTGAGCTGTCTGCTCGTTTGCCTCCTATATCATAAAAAAGAACATTTTTGGTCAGAACCTTCTCGTTCTGTTTTCCGAGGGTCGCAAATGACCCACTAGGCATATGAGAAATAACACTACCTTCCTAAGGTATTTAATTAACGTTGCAAAAACGTTAACCCTAACCAATCCTGCAATTCTAGATGGAGCTAGCCCTCCAAGAATCCACCTCCGACTCCCTCATCTTAATAGACGAGTTCGGCAAAGGCACCTCCGAGGTGGACGGCCTGTCGCTACTAGCAGCCTGCCTCAACACGTTCCTGTTCCAAGGAGACGCGTGTCCCCACATCTTCCTGTCCACACACTTCCTCAACATCAGGGAGTATATCGCGGAGACGCCATTGGTCAAGTTTTTAGTAAGAAATATTATCATTTTGTAGTTTTATCATCCGACTGATAGGTTCGGCAAAGGCACCTCCGGGGTCGACGGCCTGTCGCTACTAGCAGCTTGCCTCAACACGTTCCTGTTCCAAGTAGACGCGTGTCCGCACATCTTCCTGTCCACACACTTCCTCAACATCAGGGAGTATATCGTGGAGACGACATTGGTCAAGTTTTTAGTAAGAAATAAGTATTTCTCGTAGTTTTATCATCCAACTGATAGGTTCGGCAAAGGCACCTCCGGGGTCGACGGCCTGTCGCTACTAGCAGCCTGCCTCAACAGTCAACACGTTCCTGTTCTAAGGAGACGCGTGTCCCCACATCTTCCTGACCACACACTTCCTCGACATCAGGGAATATATCGTGGAAACGCCGCTGGTCAAGTTTTTGGTAAGAAATTGCCTTTTAACACAGTTTTATCATCCGACTGATGAGTTCGGCAAAGGCACCTCCAAGGTGGACGGCCTGTCACTACTAGCAGCTTGCCTCAACACGTTCCTGTTGCAAGGAGACGCGTGTCCGCACATCTTCCTGGCCACACATTTTCTCAACATCAGGGAATATATCGTGGAAACGCCGTTCGTCAAGGTTTTGGTAAGATTTTATACTACAACCGGTTTGAAGGGCCGTGAGTTGTGGTCACCTATAAGTGGCTAAGCAACTGTTAATGTTAAAAATTCTTGTTCCATGTATAATGTGTAGATGTATTGTCCGTTATCCGTTGATGATCTTTAAATAAATAAACTGGTCACCTTATGCTAAAACTGAATTCTATTCACCTGTAACAGAATTCATTTTATTATAATGTGGCTAGTTATTGAAGGGTGGCCAGCTATGGACACCTTATTTATGACACCTTATATTTATTTATTTCCCAGCGTTTTGAACACGTAATGGACGGAGATGCCCCGGTATTCCTCTTCAGAGTAACAGAAGGCTGCGTGGACAGCAGCTTCGCCCTTCAAGTCGCCCGAGCCAGCGGAGTAGATGGCAGTGTCCTTGACAGGGCCAGTGAAGTGGCCGTTAGTATAAAGGTATGGCAACACTTTATATGAAATGTTTTTGATGGTATATTCCTGATAAGATCCAATTTCTACTTTCAATAAAGCGGTAGATTTACTTGTCTGAAAAATTTTGGTCCCTAAAAACCAGGGTTCTCATTAGGCTAAGATAGTAACTGAATGTTAAATATCTATCATATCGCTCTTTTGTGATTAACCCTTTAAACTTTTGAACACCAAACGGTGCATCCATTTGCCGTGCCACTGACGCCACGGGGGTAAAATTTAGTTTTGTGAATAAATAATGCCAACCTGGTGTTTTTCAGTAGATTTTCATCAAAAAACGACCGCCGTCAAATGCCGTCTTTGGCGTCGTTGTCACGATTTTGCGTTGACGTCAATTGCCGTCTGTGGCGTACAAAAGGTTAATTTAATACCAGGCCGACAGTTCAAATGACAATCGAATGTCAGTCTTACTCACAGAAAATAGAACACATGTTAGAAGTGCCGTATGGGAGAAATCTATATATATAATTGCAAGTGTCCTGACTAGGGTTACCAGATGACAGGAATTTTCCTGACAAGTCAGGAATTTTGGCCTTTTGTCGAATGGGGACGGAACACGAAAATGTCAGGATTTTTTTTTTTGAATTGATAGACTTATTTATGAAGTACCTTTTTATTTACTTAAATTAATACAAATAATAAATTTAATAACACTTAAATCAATAAAACGCGGCTATCGGCTCAATCAGGTGTGGCCATCGCGTCGTCGCCACCCCGTCGTCGCCAAAAATTTGAATGTCAGGGAAAATATTCGGAAATCAGGAATTTTGTCAGGAAATTCTAAATTTGTATCTGGTAACCCTAGTCCTGACTGACTGACTGATTCATCAACGCAGAGCCGAAACTACAAAATATAGAAAGTTGAAATTTGCACACTAGATTACATTTATAAAGTGAACAAGAGATAAGAAGCGATTTTGAGAAATTCAACCCCTAAGGGGGTTAAAAAGGGGATGAAAGTTTGTATGGGGTTCAAGTTTTATTTTAAGCTAGGAATTTGAAACTTCGTAAAAATATATATTATAAAAATACAAGAAAACTAATTTCAGCGTTTTTGAAAATTCATCCCCTAAGGTGGTGAAAAAGGGGTTGAAAGTTTGTATGGATATCAAAAATTTTTTCCAACGCGGGACTTGAATCTAAGTATTTGGGGATATTATTAGAAGACAGGAAAAATAATTTCAGCGTTTTGTAAAATTCACCCCCTAACAGGGATAAAAAGGGGTTGAAAGTTTAAATCCATCACAAATGCTTTGAAACTTCTTAGAAAGGCATAATAGCCGTTTACAAAAAAAAAGTAATTACAACGTTCTAGGAAATTCAACCCCTAAGGGGGTGAGAAAGGGGTGGAAAGTTTGTATTTAGATCAAATATTTTGCGAGTGCGGAACTTGAATCTTTGTAATAAGGGCATATTATTAGAATACAAGAAAAGTAACTTCAGCGTTTTTAAAAATACATTCCTTAAAAGGGTGTTGAAAAGATGTAAAATGTTGAAGATAAGATTTCACGCGGACGAAGTTGCGGGCAACAGCTAGTACCTATATATTCCTTAGCCTGGTAAAGGGTTAAGTGGCTATTTCACGATCTGTTATTAGGCAAGTCACTTTTTCTCGGGTCAAATAAGGGCATTTATATCACTTATCTCTTCGTGTTCAGAAACGGTAGGCCTATCGTGGTCGCATTTTTATCGCCTGTCATGCCATGCGTCACTTTCACACTTATGGATTTGTTAGAACGGGACAGGCATGGTGACCAATGATAACGAGCCGACCATCATAGCCCTACAGATTATAATTAATAATATGAATAGTGGGTACCAACATTTTGTATGTCTTTTTCAGAACAACGGCCTGCCACCACCAAACAAGAAAATCATGACAAAACTGAAGGCACTCACTGAAATAATAAAATCAGATCTCGCCGAAGACATTTAATAATAAAATTTGCTTATAAACATTGATATCTCGTAGCTTAGCAACTAATAACAATATTGTTATAAAATCTCCAAAATAAAAAATAAAATACGATAATCACATTTATGTACCTTTCATTTCATAATCTTAGTAATATTAAATGCCGAGTCACAATACAATAGCACATTAATAATTTTACAAATACACGTGAGAGCAAACAATCCAAACGGGTCATTTGTATGGGAAATTCATATAAAGTGATCTGTTTATATTGCTCACGAGCGTTTCCACTCTGGAATGCGTAATACTATATTTTAAATAACACTCATTCATTAGTATTATGAAAATACTTATTTTGCTGCCAAAAAGCAGCGTTAATTCGTATCATCGTCTTTTTAAAAGCTATATATTTTTATGAATATATGACGAGTTTTAAAATGACGTTTGTGACGACACTTTTTCTGTGCAATCAACAAAAAAGAGTTGATGTAGTTCCCTAACATTATTGGAAGCTACAGGGCGTTTCTTATCATAGTATTCAGCTCGATATTTTGTAAGCTGCAAGACAATTATACTATACTAGCTACCCGCCCCGGCTTCGCTCGGGTTACACAAAACTTCAACAAATTATACACCTAAACCTTCCTCAAGAATCACTCTATTGATAGGTAAAAGAGCGTACTCTCATCTTAAAGACCCTTCTGGTGTTGCGGGTGTCCATGAGCGGCGGTAATCGCTTACAATCAGGGCCCTATTTCACCAACGTGACAGGTGCGACATTTGTCGACATCACGGTTACTGACGTCACAGGCCTCCATAGGCTACGGTAACCCCTTACCATCAGACGGGGGGGTGTGGTTGTTTGCCACCAACATGTTAATTAAAAAAAACTCCACTATATCACCAGTTAATAAGTACTTAATTTGCGAAGCTAATGACAATTGTCACAAGAAATACGACAATTGTCACATAATTCCAAGTCATTTGCTGTCAAGAATTACCGAAAGTTCATTGAAATCTTGTGACAATTGTCATCATTATGATCATAAACATCACCAGAGAAATACATGTTTTTTTGCCATATAATAAAGTTTTTTTTAAATAATACAATGATGGGGACAAACCGGAATACGGCCCGCCCGATGGTAAGCGATAACCGTAACCCATGGATGTCTGTGACGTCAGCAACTATGAGACTTGTCGAATTGTAGCACCTGTCACGTTGGTGAAATAGGGGCCAGGTGATCCGTCCGCTCATTTGCCTCCTATATCATAAAAAAAAGGTGAACACCTCATGAATATCTGTTCAGTAGTTTGAGTTTATCGCGAACATACATACATACGAACACGAACAGACAGACGCGGCGGGTGATTTTGTTTTATAAGATGTAGTGACAGGACTGTTGCAACGTTGAGTGCTTATGCATTTATATGCATTTTCCTTTGAATTGTTCATGTTATAGAGCTGAGCATGTTGCTTGTCATACAGATCACCGATATAGAACAGGTTTATATGGACTTCATTTGCTGCATGAGTTCTTCGAGAGAGAGCTCCGAGGCGGCCACGGCGCCGCCCGTGCTGGACTCAGGAGTGCTGTTGTCAACCGGTATACTGTAGGCTACCTGCAACACAAGGATACCTCCATTATTACCTTGTTATTTATTAGAAGAAGAAGAATAGAATAGAAAAATTATTGCAAAAACATACAGCACCACACATATAAATTAAAAAAAAAGAGGATCTTATACACTAAACAGTTAAAACTATTAGTAGCTTAACTAACATGCAATAATAGTCGTAGTCTTGATGCTGCTATAGAGGCTACAAATGGACACCACTCAGCATATGCTCTAACATAATATATATGCTACAGCGCTGGTCTTCCGTGGAGCCCAGGGCAAGAAGATAGCTCAGAACAGTAAAGGCAGTGCAAAATGTGATTCAGTACTTAATATTTAACATAAATTAGAAACTTATACAAGAAGAAAAAGAAAAAAACAAATTTGATATGGAAGTATGGAAGTGAAGTGGAAGGTTGGGAATATGTAAATATATATAGAAGAAGTCAGGCAAAGCATGTATTTAGTTAGTATAATATTAAATATAGTGGAGCATATATACATAAAATAGGGAACTCGAATAAATAAAGAATTAGATTTATAATATAACATTTGTGAGAAAGAGAAAATGATTTAACTAAGATGCATGGAACACTAAGAACACGGCAGTTGCAAGCTGAAAAGATATTGTTTAAATTTAAGTTTAAAAGTGTGTAATGTTTTTGAGTTACGTATTGGAGGGGGTATGTTGTTCCAGCATTTCGTGGCAGAATAGCGAAAACTGCCACGAAATGCTGCACAACCACCGTGTCTTGGACAGAGAAGTCGAATGGCATCTCTCATTGGGCGGGAGGAGAACGACAACTTGTTAAAAAGGTATTGGGGCTGTTGAAATTTTACTACACCGAAAAGAAGGGTCGCAAAATGCAACGATCGACGTGCTTCCATTTTCAAAATCTTACCACTGTTAAGATAAGGGGTGACATGAGTACGTGGAGGGATGGGGAAACAGAAACGGGCACAAGCTCACTTGCTCACTATTACTCTATTTTATTTAGTTGCAACGCTTGAAGCCAGCAAAAAGTAGACTTTATCTTACATTTTCACCATTAAAGCACTCGGCGACAGCGATCGGACCTTTTGTTCCCACCTATGGTCAGGCGTGGCTCACTCCGCGATTTCGTCGCTTTGCTACAGGTAGCTATAAGTACGTCCGTTCGACCCCAATTTTGGGGTTTTGCCATAAGCCGCGCGTGGCGCTGTCGCCACCTAGCGGCCATATCTGTGCTGATTGTGATAGACGCGTTTTGTTAGAGAGTGAGTCTTCTGTACCTAGTACTATTATTTATTCTGTGCTATGGTTGCCGCCGCCGCCGTCGCCATTTATTTCAGATACAAAACCTGCGACTCGGTTGCCTCAAGCGTCAGTGTGTCAAGTGATTTAGGGAATACAGTCAGCAACAATAGTTACTAGGCGGGCGAGGTGTTCAAAATGATCTTGACGCGACTTTATTGTTAAGAGAATAAGAGCGCGTCAAGGTAATTTGAACACCTCGCCCGCTTAGCAACTTCTGCTGCTGACTGTAGGTACATATAATGATAACTAGTTGTACATGAGTATCTATGTACTGACCTGTACACCATCAACTAGCTTCAAATTGGACGTATCTTCATCTTCAGGACAATTTTCATCCACCAAACTGATTCCTGGAAAAAACATAGCGATGATTAGTGACTTTATTATTAATACTACTGCAATATTCTGCCGCCAGAGTGCAGCACTGGCGCCTAACCATAGAGTAACTTATACACACTGTGCCTTAACACTGTTTGATGACAAGTTTTCAGAGACAATAAAATATGACATTGATGCATGAAGGGGATTTGTTAACAAGGGCCCTCCGAGAAACGCGAAAATCGAAATTCAGCTATCCGCCTCTTTATCGCTCTAATATGCAAGTGATAGAGAGGTTAGATAACAAAATGTCGACTCTCACGCTTCGCGGTAAACCCCCAGACTGTGATGGATCGTATTATTAGGTTGTTCCATTAAAAATGAAATAATAAACCAAAGAACGAAAAAGAACGTAATAATACCGGTATTTTTGTATGGAGCAAACACCGGTTTCCGACCCCTGGGGGCCTACCGCCAAAACCGAATTCCGCAAATTGCGGGGATCTTTCTCTTTTACCCCAGTGAAGGCGTAATAAGAGTGACAGAGAAAACTGCCCGCAATTTGCGAACTTCGATTTTCGCGGTTGTAGCCCTGGTGACCTACCACGAAGTTTATTTTACACAATGACATCCAAAAAAAACTATAATGTAGATGTTTACCCCATTCGTTGTCAGCATGGACTGGGCCCGCGTCCTCGGTGACCTCAGTGGCGACCTCTACCTGCGGCCGCGCTCGCGCCTCGATCTGCCGCGTGCGACAGTGGTTGTCATCGCATTGCGTGTTCGGCTGAAGATAAATAAAAGAAAAGCTACACTTTTTAGTTGACCAATTCGCAGTGTATCTTTTATATAACAACACTTTCGCTTTTAGTCCAATTTGCTAAACTTCTCTAAATATAAGTCCCGTTCGCAGATTGCCTGTTTTGCAAAATGTCCCATCCGTCCCATCCACATCTTTTTTTTTAATTATGAATGGGCTTACTCATGGCCACAGACTACACACACATCTGATTCAACACACACAGACACATCTCATCATTATCATTGAGACATCTGATTAAATGAAGCCTACCGTGTTTAATGGTTATTTGTTTTACAAGGGGGCAAAGTTGTTGTTTAACCGCTCGTGCTAATGTTGATACCCGAGCAAGCGAAAGATTCCAAAATTGAACCACGAGCGTAGCGAGTGGTTCGAAAAATGGAATCTTGAGCGTTGCGAGGGTTTTAAAGCACGAGGGTTAAACAAAATTTGCCCCCTAGTGAAACACAAAATTTTTCACCACACCAACCCGAAGCAAATATTAAATGTAAAATATCAAACAAAATCATATCCAAATTAATGTTATTAAATATTTTTCATCCAAAATCATCATTTAAAAGTCAATTCTACCAGCAAACATAAGAAAACAATTCAAAATTGATATTTGATTACTTTGCCTCACATGTGAATAAAATGCAACTTTCCTATCCGTTTCTGAAGTGCAAAGTAAGCCTTTCCAAGCTGGTGTGGTGAAAAAAACATTACTCTCCTAGGCATCGTGCAGTCCGGTATAAAAGGACCAATTTTATCAGAGATATAAAAAGGGGCATTATGTAAACGTAACTCACGTTTGAGAGAGAGACATTTAGGAAATCAGAAAAAAAATATGACGAGATAGGCGGCAAATTTAAAAAATGTAGGCGCGGTGAAATTTCAATTTTGCGCCTTTTTCTACTGACAAGATCTGCTTGACCAGCTATAATAGGTATTTTCTGAGCGTATTTTTTTTGGATGAACTAATTTGACAAAGGATTGAAAAAGACGTTTTTCAGACAGACAGGTATCACAGGTATTATCTTATCTTACCTTTAAGCTCATCATGGGGAAGAAGTCTGTAAGAGCGCTGTAACCCAGGTAGTGGCTGACCGTTCCAAACCCTAGTAGCTGCTTCAGTGTGTTTTGTACTGGAACAATTTAAAAAGTAACTTTAAAGCCGTAACACACTATCGCACCGCACCAAGGTCACGGAGCGGTGCGGTAGTGTGTTACTGCTATTATTAAATACAACCCATAGACAAATCTTCATGGAATCTATTAGGCATTAGGCACCTCCAGCCGATCGCTGATCTGCGAAATCGACTCCACACTCGCGTTCGCGGCTTTGCGCCACGATTCGGGCACGAGTATGGAGGGGGCTATAGGGTGACGCAAATGTTTGCGTGTATTGGTTTACTATTTGGTACCTATAGAAGAAAGTAAGCCAATGGGAATCGAGCTCTTTGAATGTTCTATCACCGTATAATACACTTACCAAGGAATCCGGCGACGATGCCCATAGTAGTAGGTAAACTGGCCGCGCACACGCCCTCGCGTTTTAGTGTGCGCTCGTCGATTTTAGACGCCACCACTAGTGGGGGTGCACACTACAACAAAGAACACATTATATTAGGAGTTCTGTAAGTGGGTACCAGACGAGTAAATTTTTCACAATCTGATTAAATTAACAATTTAATTGTGCGGTATGGGCGGAGAAATTATATAAACAATCAAATTACCAATTTAATTTCTGATCTAATTGGTGATTCGATTGTTTCATCTGTAACGGGCCAGAATTAAATTTTGAGTTGAACCCACAGACAAAATATCCTCTAGACTGAGCATAGTCGCGCTACCCCCGCTGCCACGCATACGGCATACGGTAATTTTACTCCATGTTCGAGTCGAAAGTGTCTTTGTGTGACGTCCGTGAACTCGTTCGTCGTTTGAACGGACCAATCACGACACGGGACTTAGCTCACCTCGTCCCGCGCACCCCCTCATTTCTGACAGCATCGGTTGCATGAAATAATTGCTCTAAACTACGTCTAGAGGATTCCTAGTCTATGGTTGAACCGAAATCGTTCAAGAAAACAGGCGTCATTTCGGTGGATGTCAATAATTAAATATTTGTGTAAATTTTCTCATGCTTACTTTCATTACCCAAGACAGCTTCTAAGAAATAGGTTTCCATAATCTGAGACTGCCAGCATTTCTTAGCATAAAGAAAAAAACAGATCAAAATTCGCAATTTTATTTCACAGTAGGTGGTTCCACAAAATATTTCTATGCCTACGAAGAAATATGTTTTGATTAATTTTCGCATACATCTTTGTTATGCTCATTATTAAACATTAGTTTGTCTCTTACTCTTTCGGTGTGAGTCTCATTAGCACGTGCACATTTCTCACTTACCTAATCGGGACTAAAAGCAACTTGTACAATTTGTACAACATAAGCGCTTCCATTTTGGAATGCCTATAACATAACTTGAGTTATAATAACATTGTGTAATATAAGACTCATGACCTTATGAAGTGGTCAGTTTACTTTTTCTACTTCTAACGGATGATAAAAAGTTATTACACAAATTAAATCTCATATTTCAGTACCATGTCGATCAGCTTTATTTATCTGTACAGAGTTCCTTTTCAGCAGTCCCAACTGTCCTTCCAACAAGACGTCCGTGATGGCTTTCTTCGCAAAGATCTGCTGCCTCGCATTCAACTTTCTCAACTCCGTAGCCATCACTTTACCCCACAAGTCAAATTCATCCTCTTCATGCACTGCAGAAGTCTGTAGCACACTTGCTTGCTGTGACTGTTTGTTTGGTGTGGTGGTGCGGTAAATTAATTTCGGAGTTGATTTTTCTGAGGTTTTTGAGGCACGCGGTGGTGGCGGGCTTGGAGTGTCATTTTCCCAGTACTTTACGTCGCTTTCTGGTATTTCTAAGTGTTCCACATCTTCCAAATGGTCTTCCTATAGAAAATAATAAGTTTATTAACAATGGCGAATTAAGGTGACAAAAATCTGGTATATGAATTTCTATAAAATATGAGTACTTTATCATCACTTGAAACTTGAATAATTATGTCTAAATTTATCACTGTTAATTTAAAAAAAATTAAATTCTTGGCTAGTCCTTTTTATAAACTACACTCCAGTCAAAACCTTTTATTAAATATTGACAGTGGCGGATTTGCAGTCTTTGCCGCCCTAGGCCCCAGGCCCTGTAGCCGCCCCTTTCAAGGCACCCATAATATTGACTACATTTTGAGTTATTTCTTGTTACCATCAGCGAATTTTTTGTCACAATTGGGCGCCCCTAAATATCTTGCCGCCCTAGGCCCGGGCCTACTGTGCCTTAGGGTAAATCCGCCACTGAATATTGATGTCTCATACTGATGATATGAATAGTATTGAATAGTATAGTTAATCTTGGTTACAGGAACAATAAAATTGATCATATAACAATCATTATTTATTGGTGCTCTCATTGCCATTATAAACGGTTTTGACTGTACTTAGTACTTTAAAAAAAAACATACCTCTTGGTCGTCAAAGGAGTCAGCCACACTTATTTCCATTTCTTCACATTTCAGCTCATCATAAGTTGCATCGACATCAATTTCGTTTTCCACCTCCTCTGACCCATACACAAATTTCATCTCATTATACCAGTACACATTCGGCGGAGGATCGCCTGGCTTTAGCCTCGCACTATATTTTCTGTAATTCGACCTCAGCGAGTTCAATTTTCTCTTCATATCGTGCAAGCTTGCCGTTGGATAATGCTCTCTGTACTTCTTCAACAATACCAGATAACATTTCTTCTTCATGTTATGGTCACGGTAACTTTCGCATTTCGTATTCCATAGCGTCGGTAGCAGTTTGTAATGTTTTATGAATTCAATAGTGAATTGTCTGTCCTTTTTCGTTGCACTAGTCATTATTAAGTTTTCGATTTGAAACTTTTTGGAAGTTCAAATATGCGGCGGGTTAGGGATCGAGTAGACAGCTAAACACCATCAATATGATTCAATCAATATAACCATCAACTTATCATCAATCTTCGTTGGCATTCCAATCGTAAAATGGCGATCGCGTCAATTTTATATCACTTCATCGAAACAACGATGTTCGGGGATGTATTTATCACACTTTTTTTCACTTGTTTTTAGTAGCCCAAAAACGATTTAACACATTTTTTTTTTTACTTTTATTGTGTTGATAATTTATTGACAATATTTATACTGGGTCAAGCAAATCTTGTCAGTAGCAAACGGCGGCAAATTTGAAAAATCGCGGGTTAGCAACACTGTGTTCGAATAATTCGAAAATTGCGTGTCATCTGTGTTTTATCTGTGGAATGTGGATCGCGAATGACAGCCATCATCTTGTTTGTTTACAAATGGTTTACAATGTTTACATTCTGAATCGATTCTATTTCAAGAGATATTTCTGCTGTGTCACCATTAAATACCAATATATTAAATAAGACTGTGCTTAATTAATGCTAAGGTGCCTACAATAATGCCTACAGTGCCAACTGAGAAATCTAATAAAATATGAAAATCCAGTATGACATCTACCTGCTGAAGCAATGATTTTATTCATACATTCTTGTTTAACGGCATAGTCCATTTACAATTTTATTTTGAGATCTTCAAATTAGTTAATCATTTTTATAAACATCACACACCGCTTTTAAATTGTCCGTCCATACGTAATTAATAACCATTTCAAACATTTTCAATAGAGAATCCGCGAGTGACAATTTGAATTGACGTACGTGACAAGGCGCGCTCAGCGGAAAAAAATGTTTTGGTTCGATGTACATTGTACATTGCTGCTTTTCTTAGCGCAATACTACTCTTTGAGTGTTGCCCTACTTTAGTTTGCTTTACATTGCTACTGACAAGATTTGCTTGACGCACTATATGTATGTATTTATCGTCCATACTTTCGTGTGATGAGTTGACGTCGAAAATATTTTTCTTCTGACGTTTAAATGCGCAGTGTTGCCAGTTTTGAAAATAATAATATATGTCTGAGTTTCCATTTGCAAAGATAGGTAGAATGTTATGGAAACCAATTTGTCAGTCAGTAAGAATCAGGAAAGCTATACTCATCCTTTTCTTTTGGGTGCTAGTACTAGTGTAAGACAAAGATAGTATGATTCATTCTGTCTATGATCGAAATGAGACAGTCCTTGTCCAAACTGTGTTATAGAGTTAATGGTTAGACAGACAAAATGGTTAGACCTTAGAGCATTTATACTTGGTCAAGCAAATCTTGTCAGTAGAAAAAGGCGCGAAATTCAAATTTTCTATGGGACGATAACCCTTCGCGCCTACATTTTTCAAATTTGCCGCCTTTTTCTACTGACAAGATCTGCTTGACGCAGTATAATAAATGCTGTATAGTTCAATTTATTTGTTAATGAGATGAATTTAATTAAAACTTTGAACGCAATTAACTATCATAAAAATCAATTAATAATATGACTTCAACACTTATCTTGTAACTCGTTACGACAAAGGAAATGATTTATATTATAAATCCTTTAAATTTTATTAAATTAACATGATTATTTAGACGACGCCAAAAAATGTGTTCATCAATGATGATTGATGAATTAACCACATTAATTAAATTAAACGTTTTCCAGTTTTGTCTTTGTGTGTCATCACACTCATCACACACAGACACAAAACTGGAAAACGTTTAATCTAATTAATGTGCTTAATTAGTACTTGCACATGTAATGTTTGCACATGTGTCCTTAATTAGTAATTGTCCAACCAATTTCTAGTAAACGGCAGTAAAAAGTAGTTAAGGTAAGGTATATTCGGGTAATTACGAATGTCGAAAACCGTTGGATAATTCCGAAAACGGACTCTTATTATGATGGAATTTTGGGTCATTTTCATCTGATTTTCGGAATTATCCGACATACGAAATTACCCGAATACACCTTACTAAAGAATGCCCAAGCCGGACGAGGCAACGTGGCCCCTTTGAAGCAAGTAACTAAAAGCTCAGTATACTTGTGTTACCAAAAGTGGTCAAGTTATTGATTTGTACATAACAGCACCACATACTATTTTTTGTCAATGCACACTCAAATCGCTTGGCCCACTCGCTTTTTTATACTTTTGTTTACACAAATACACAATATATGCGCCATAAACTGAGCAAGTGTCTCATACGCGCTTAGTGTGAAATAAAACTTTAAATTACTCACAGCAAAACAGGCGGTCACTCCAGGTACAATAAACTGTATATGCCCCGACACAGCATTCTCACTGACTCCGCTTTCAAACCATTTCTGGTTGAGCTCGTTGCAGGCTGTGTTGATGGCCATTCGGGCCTCGAAGTTGTCCACGCAGCTGAGGACCAGATCCACGGGGCCCCCGGTCAAACTGCCAGTGCTGTAAACAAAATATATAAGTTTTTTAATTACTCTTACTTTGGGAATCAGCAACGGAACACAGGTGGCACATTACTTTTGACTGTCTTTTTAGGGTTCCGTACCCAAAGGGTAAAACGGGACCCTATTACTAAGACTTCGCTGTTCGTCCGTCCGTCCGTCCGTCCGTCCGTCCGTCCGTCCGTCCGTCCGTCCGTCCGCCCGTCCGTCCGTCCGTCCGTCCGTCTGTCACCAGGCTGTATCTCACGAACCGTGATAGCTAGACAGTTAAAATTTTCACAGATGATTTATTTCTGTTGCCGCTATAACAACAAATACTAAAAACAGAATAAAATAAAGATTTAAATGGGGCTCCCATACAACAAACGTGATTTTTGACCAAAGTTAAGCAACGTCGGGAGTGGTCAGTACTTGGATGGGTGACCGTTTTTTTTGCTTTTTTTTGCATTATTGTACGGAACCCTTCGTGCGCGAGTCCGACTCGCACTTGCCCGGTTTTTTCATTGTTTATAAAATTGAACGGCCCTAAACATAATGCAATAAAACATTTTGTAATCCAGTTTCCATTCCAGTAAGTACAACAATATTTAATACAAAAACAGTAAGAAAATAATAGTCAAAAATTTTGCATTAACTACCTTCGGCATCATAACATTAGGTCTAGGTATAGTAATACTAATAAAAGAAATGAACATTATTTACACTTTTTAAAAATAATAGTTAAGGTCTACCTAATAGCATCACAGAACTTCTGGAAATTCTCCACCATTGTGATATTGTAGTTGTACGCATCAATGGCGACATCAGGGTTAATATTCTGCAGTGTGGCGGCGGCCGCAGCTACCTTGCTGAGCCCGGCTTGGTGCGGTTGGAAGAAGAGCCGGTTCATGTTCGCCAGCTCTACTTTGTCATAGTCAAAAAGGATTAACTGAAAGAAGAAGGAAACACTTGCGTCAACTGCATCAGTTTTATTAAAGGTTTATTTCTGAGTAATTGCTGCCCCAAATTAAGACAATTAGCTCAAAGAAATAAAAAAAATAATTGAGAAAAAGTTGTCATTCAAACAACTCAATTTGCTCAAAAATTCAAAGTTTTATATTATATAGTCCAGCTCATGAATACATAGTATTCCTGCTTTTTCTTAATACAAAAATAATACACTTGTTTACATTATAAGCCCTTTAAGTAACTACCATGACTAGAAACAATTACAACCTACCAAAATAACCACACAACCAAGCTGGAAGAGTTTGTAAAAACAAATAAATGTACCTTCCCAATGCCACAACGGGTGAGCATCTCTGCAGTGACACTGCCGACACCACCAACACCGACTACTGCCACTGACAGCTCACGGATCTTCTCGTAGTTGTCCACTATACCCATCCTCTTTAATGCCATGAGACGACTGAAACATTTGATATTAACATCTACAACGTTCCTACACATTACTTAAGAGAGGAAACCAGAGGTTCTACCACAAAACACGATGGATGTGTTGCATCTCTGTCGCACTGTCAACATGTCAAAGAGTGACTAGTAAATTTGAAAAAATACACTATAAACTCAATAGTACGAAAAGGAATTCGAACCCACAACATCCAATTGAGAACCTTTTGATGTCACAATATTTAAATTTTATTGCCATGTATAGATTGGATTTTTATATTGTAATAGCCGAGTCGATTCCTGTTGTGGTAATTAAAAAAGTCACGTCAAGGGACAGAACACTTCTGAGGGATAGTTTCGTTTTGGTTTAATGCATTCAAAACTTAGTAAACAGATTTTGGAGTGACCTAAACAAGAGTCATTTTTTAAACATGTTCTAATAAACATTCACCATTGTAACAACGGATGATAAGAAAGATCAAATTAAATACTGGTTAGAAGACGAATAAATTAATTGTTAATGGGTTATAAAACGTATAACTGGCGAAATACCTGTAGGGATTAGAATCCACAACTTCGGACGACATAACGTCAATTTTCTGCCGCACTGGGCCCGCGCTTCCTTGGATGGCCGCTAGTTTGGCCTCCAACTCTTGCACTTTCTTCTGTAATTCTTCGACAGTAGACATTTTTCTGTGAAATATCCTGAATTTAGCAGAAAATCTATCGAGACTATCGAGAGCAACTACCCAGCTGGCTAGCTGAGTTGTCAAGTGAAGTGTCAAGTTGACGTTTTATTTGCCACGGAATACAATGCGTTCAGCTTACAAAGTTGTTTTACTGCGCTACATTCAGTAAGCAAAAAAAAGTTTCGTTATTACAGCTTGGCAAGCCATTTCCGTCAGTGAAAAAAGGCGGCAAATTAATAAAAACTAATTAATTTGAATTTCGGGCCTTTATCTACTGACAAAGTCGAGTCAAGAGTATGGAATACTATAAATTGCTATAAATAATATAGTCGGTCAAACCAATTTGTCACAAACGCGCGGATTTCAATATTTGTATGAAAGTTCGACACTCCTTAACCCATTTTTTTGTAGAATAAGGCGGCATATTTAAAAAAATGTAAGGGTGAAGGTCAGTGGCGGATTTGCAGTGTTTGCCGCCCTAGGCCCCAAACCTTGTAGCCGCCCCTTTCTCAGCATCAGCACCCATCATATATTGACTAAGTACATTTAGATCAGGCAACGAAAAGATATGTTATAGAGGGAAATGCTAGGGACACATTTTTTACTTAGGAACTTTTTTGGACTCGTTAGGAGTTGAACATATCAAACGTTTGAAGGTCACATTTTTCGGTTTTTCGCTTATTATATCTCAGAAACTATACGTCCTATGTGACATGATCATAGGAACATAGGTTTTACGAAAAAAATAAGCATATACTTATTCATTTTAAGTGACAGTTTTACCAATAACATTGACTTTTTATGTACCTACAAAAACATTCAAAAAAACTAAAAAAAAACATAAGAAAAACAATTATTTTGCCTATTTTCTTGAATAACTGCTAAATTATTTAGCCTAAAATTATAAAATTGAGATTGTTACAATGAGCTCTTTGATTTGATATGTAACACGATATAGTTTGAATAACTTTATTTTTAAATTTTCTCATTTACTTACCCCCCAAAAATGGCCGCCATATTTAAAATTCATTTATTTACGTTACACGTCCATCTTTGGGTCACAAACTTACATATGTGTGCCAAATTTCAACTTAATTGGTCCAGCAGTTTCGGAGACAATAGGCTGTGACAGACAGTATAAGGGTTCCGTTTTTTCCTTTTGAGGTACGGAACCCTATAAACGATGAACAAGGCGCGAAGGCGTCAACAATATGCGAAATCGACGCCACACTCGCGTTCGCGGCTTTGCGCCGCGATTCGCGCACAAAAGTGCCCTCTAGATATCGTAAAAATTGTAGCTTGTAGCAAATTTAACCAACTTTCATTTTATATAATGATCATGTCGTTAGAACGCATAGTTTCGGAGATATAAGCGAAAAACTGAAAAATGTGACCTTCAAACCTCTCTCTTCCCCCGGCTCAAGGGCTACGGCCGGGGACTTTTGATATGTTCACCTCCTAGATAGTGGAAATACAGTTAGGTACAAAGTCAAAAATTGTGTTTCAAGCATTTCCCTCTGTAGGTACCTTTTTGAAAATTCGTTGACTGGTCTAATTTTGAGTTATTTTTTGTTATCATCAGCGAATTTTTTGTCACAATTTGCCGCCCCTAATATCTCGCCGCCCTAGGCCCGGGCCTACTGTGCCTTATATGGGAAATCCGCCACTGATGAAGGTTTTGATATTCCAAATTTAGTGTTTTCTACTGGCAATTTTTTGGATAATATACCTATATATACCGATAGTTTTGAAGTTATTTAAGAAAGAAAATTATTCATATTCATTCCTGAAAAAAAAAACCTTTTAAACAATCATGTCATCAATTCTATAGTATTTGCTTGATTTGAAGAAACCATAGTATCGTCTCCTAATATAGAATTACTTGGCATTACATCGCCCCTAACAGGAAAGAACTCTAACCGTTTTATCTTTGGTATGGCTTCATTCACGCATCGCCCAATAAAGAATGTCGGTACTTAAGACCCTTAGCCAAATTTGACTAAAAAGGCACCTATATAGCTCTAGATATAAATAAGTTTGTGTGTAACTTAATTTATATCAACAATTTAGGATATCCCTGCCGCCTCTTTCCGCCATCGCTCATCGCGGCCAAATTTCCATCTTCACCACTTAGATGGTTTTGGCACTCGACAGTCCTCAACTGTGTGTTTCTTCAGAAACTTCCTGCCTCTCACAGCAACTGTGGTATGAACTGTCGCCTGCGGTATTTCCCGACCGGTACGACCTTAATTCAACCTTCATGAAAAGAGCGTACTCTCATCTTAAATCCCGGCAACGCACTTACAACCAGACTGGTTTTGCATGCTCGTTTGGCTCCATTATCTTAAAAAAAAAATCTTAACATTTTAAGTAGTAGTTTTTAGTAGTTATCTAAAAAAAATTAATAGGTATGGAAAACCTCCGAAATTTGAAACAACGATACAGATCTATAATACATACTTACATATTCATTCCATTCCATAAATATTTTACAATCACAAAGACTGCTAATTGAGTATAAGTACCCAAACCAGACCCAAACCGATTTTTATTCTGCAAAGCAGAACTTTTCCACCAAGCGTTTATTATTAATTTAATTATAACATCAATATAATAATTAATCGGTGGTCCGATCAGCGCCCATTCATATCAAAAAAGTAGAGCCTTAGTAGACTCTATGTGTTTGTCCAATTAATGAGCCTGGCAGTCAGTAACCGCTCGCCTTGGTCACCGGTCGTTCAAACGCGCGTAATTTAAAAAAAAAGTTTTAAAAAATACAAAGAAAAAGAAAACAATAAACTTCGCCTAGTTTTGTTTCCTGATTTGGTGTATCAAAATGAGTGATGTGAAATTCAATGAAAGTTAAGTTCTATAATAAGTGACAAAGTTTTTAAAACTTTACAGAAAATATACACCGGCAAAAGTAAGTTTGTTTTAAAACTTTTGTTTATCTTGTTTTGATAGCAAGGCTAGTTATACATTCGTGAAACCTGTTTCGCTTCTCTGTTGAAATCCGGACTGCATCTGTTGATTCTGTGGAAAGTTTGAGGTTACCAATATTTTTTTCGACATAAATGTGTGACATTAATAAGGTGCAGCGCGTAGGTATGTGTACCTAAATAAAATATAATGAAAAATCCATACAATTTGAACCGATTTCAGCTCTCGATCATTGTGAATTGGTAATGCCTAATGTAATTGGGTTAAAAAATCTGATAACCAAAATCCAGCTATTTATAACTACATTCTACAGAATAATTTACAAGAGTCAGGCAAGTAGCAGTTAATTACAAATAAATAAAATAAATATTAAGGAACATGTTACACAGCCTAGCCACAAACTAAGCAAAGCTTGTACTATATGGGGTGCTTGGCGTTGGCGTTGGCGACGATACACATACTTAAAACACTCATAACTCGGGAACAAATAGTTATGCTCATAATCATGTCATGATGTTAATAATTTTAAAAATCGTGTTGTAAAGTTAAATGCAATAATAGTATTCAATCAACTGAGATACAGATGTGAAAGTTGCAGTAAAAGTTTCCAAAAAGTTGGAAAAATCTCGGAAATTTCAAATCAAAGAAATTCTTAATTTTATAAATGAATTTTTTTGATTTCCATACAAGAGTAATTATGCACTTGCCTATAGTTTAGGCATCCAATCCATAGACTTGTAATTGTCGCGCTCGCAATTCTATGATCCAACCATACCGATACGGACGAATAAAATTACAGGATACTATAATCCAATTAAAAGTAAATAAAATATAATAACTCATCGCTCATAACTCATAACTTCCTTAATTATGTTTAATGAGGAAATAAAGAGATGAATTTCACGTTATTTCAAAATAGGTAGGTATAGTTCTTAGTTTCGTTTCTGTTTCAGATATAGTCTGGCTACTGAAATTTTACCTAAATTATTGGCGGGAAATTCAAAAAATCTTGGGCTGGTCACACTTTGTGTAGTAGGAATTATAGTTTTGATACTAGACAATATCTTTGATATTCTGTGCACAAATAAGGTACCTAAGGAAATAAGCTAAATAAACGTTTAAGTGCACTCAAAGTCAGCTCACATAATTTCTACCACTATTTAAAGTACAGTCAACGACAAACACACATGTTTACGTTCCAATATTTAGATTTTATAGATATTTTTCAGAACTTTTAATTTATCCGTTTCTTTATACACTTGTCCTATTTATGAGATTCAGGCATTAATAAATTCACGTACTTAATCAAAGTAATCGGCAAATGTTAGAACTAGTACTTAAAGTATCAAAATATTTATAGAGCACCAACCTCGTATTTTGTTTACATTTGGTTAGAAGTTGTAAACATTGCACTTTTTCATTATACAACGCTACACGTCGACTTCGCACATTGTCGTAATTATTTACGAGCTTAAATAATAGTTTGTGAACCTCACTCAGCATAGAAATTATTAATATTATTTAAAATAAACCCCATAAAAACCGCAAACAATTTGAATGAATGACATAAATCGACAACTGACTTTTAGCTTTTTTTCAAATCATAGACAATTGGTGATACAACAACGAAATATCTGTCAACAATTTTTGGCTAGCCAGACTCTAGTTATAAAATTAGAGCGCAGGTAACTTATACGGTGAAGGCTAGGTTCGTTCGCTAATTGCAAGTGTGAAACCACCTTTAGGGTTAAAGTTTACATCCTGTAATAAAAGACAAGGAACTGTTTTAAGTATATTGCTGACAATAATCTCTTTGTTCACTAATTCGTTGCCAATTACCTAATCTCTTAAGCGATTGTGAAAAAGACACCGTAACTAAACGGACCAAAAATGTTGGGGACACTTTTTTCTCAGTAAAAACGCAAAAAGCTCGTGATTCGCAGTAGAAATACTAGAAATAATATAAAAATTCAAAGGAGTATGTGAAGTCCCCAATCCGCATTGGGCTAGCGTGGGGACTGTAGCCCATCAAGCCGTCTTGCGCATGAGAGGAGGCCTGTGCCCAGCTGAGCAATGGGACGTACGAGGATATAGGCTTAATTATTATTATTATTTATTAAATATAAATGCCCAAGGGCGCAAAGTCACCACGAACTGGTGCTATCATACCAGTTGGCAGTTCTGATGTGACGTCGGAAATTTTCCAAAATGAAAGTTTCCATATATTCCTCTGATATTTTCCTGAAATTTTCGATTTTTTTTTTCAACTTTTTTGAAACTTTCATATCAAATATACGTGGGTACCTACATCAACCTAAGAAAACGTCAAACTCAAACTAAGAAAAGGTTTCGTCGTGCTTCGGACCTCTGATGCTTTCTTTTGTTTTTTTACCTTTTTAACTTTATGATCTAAAAACCTGTTTCTCCTCCTAGTACAGAAGAATGGAGCGGCCGGGGACCAGCGGTGAGCGAACGCCTCTAGTGCAGCCAACGTATGTCTTCGAGTCCAGCATAACGCGGCGCTACCGCAAGCGGCTGAGGAATTGCCAGTGCGCCATCTGTGTCTCTTTACTGTGAGTTATTAATATAAGAACACCATATTACCTAGCACAGCTAAACTGTGGAATTAAATTCATACAAGTCTATCAATAAACTATCTATCGCTTTCACCATATTTATTACGGTCATCTGTCGCGTTTTGATGTGCTACGCCATCGCCAGAACAGATCAGACGATTGTGAAGGCGCCATTCCTACGCTGTTCTTACGCGTCAGATACGTCTCTTTTGATAGGTAAGTACCTTCGAGAGGCAAAGAGTAAATATATTTGGAAAGGGGTGGTGCGTTATTTTTGCGTTTTATCGCATATCGCATGTGTCGTCCCATCGTCAACGCTGCGTCGTTTTTCATACCTACTCGTATATTTTTATGACATGCCACATCGCCCACATCACATCAAATGCGTTGCGACGACGCGACGCAACGCAACGCCCGAACGCTGCGAACGCACTTCTTGTGCCTGGCTCTTTGGGCGCTTATATACTGTACCGTGGACACCCACGTCAATAACCGCCACAGTAAAGCAGAATACCTAAATGTATAATATTGCATTTAATGACTACATTTCTCCACAGAGTCCTCCTCAGCATCATTCTCCTCGTCACCGTCTCCTACAACCTGGCCGACGACTTCAACGGCGACGACCTTGACAATAACACCATTCTGCCGATCGTCATCCCTGTAGCCAACGGCTCCAACCTGAATATGGTTGGCAATCTGACGAGTTCGGGCAATAGGACGGCGTATAATCTGACGAGTTCGGGCACCAGAACGGCGTATAATCTGACGAGTTCGGGCAACAGAACGGCGTATAATCTGACGTCGATAGAACCTAATTTACTGCCGATTATGAACAAGAAATGGCCATTAGAAGGTCAGTATTGCTTTTTGTCTCCAGTTTTCCCAGCATTAACATTAATACATTAACTTTCTTCCGATCCATAAAGTCCAATGGTTCTAATTTGAATGTTATGGCAACAACACTGTATGACTGTTTTCTGCATTGAGTCTAAAGCACAAACTGCGGCCAGAAAGCTGGGCGTCCTAAATAAGGTGAAGCGATACTTCACACCTGGACAGCTTCTAACACTTTACAAAGCTCAAGTCCGGTCGTGTATGGAGTATTGCAGCCACCTGTGGGATGGCTCAGCTAAATACCAACTCGCCGCTTTGGACTCAGTGGAGCGCAGAGCCAGGAGGATGATTGGCGACAAGAAGCTAACGGCTAAGCTTCAGTCTTTGGCCCATCGGCGGAAAGTCGCCAGCCTGTCGGTATTCTACAGGTTGCACTTCGGGGAGTGTGCCCAAGAGCTACACGAGCTTATTCCACCGTCCCCATTCTACCATCGGACTTTTAGACGCACGGCCGGTTTCCATCCTTACTTGGTAGATATTCCACCAATTCGCACGAAGCGCTTTGCTTCTACTTTCCTTATGCGCACTGCCAAGGAATGGAATTCCTTGCCGGCGTCTATATTTCCGTGTTCTTATAACCCGGCAACCTTCAAATCAAGAGTGAACAGGCACCTTCTGGGCGAGCTCGCTCCATCGTAGGCCACGTCTACGCCTCGGCTAGTCTGTGGCCATGAGTAAGCCCATTCATAATAAAAAAAAAAAAAAAAATTATGTTTTGTTTTCTGTATTGAGGTGTGCAATAAAAAGGTAGGTATTTTGTATTGTATTGTAAACTGAAGTCGATACAAAACCAATTTTAATGACGATTATGAACAAAAAAGGCCTTGGAAAGGTGAGTAACCTATGTCTAAATAATTCATCTCAGTTTTATAGGCATGTTTTTTAGGTGCGTTAGGTAAGTTGAGATTAAAATAACACCATCCTCCCGATTGTAGTCTCTGAGGCCTATGGCTTCAGCCAATATGGTTGTTAATCTGACACATAAGTATATGACATATCAGGTTGGCAATCTGATACTGGAGTCAGTTATGTAACGCTGCCATACATGACCCAAAAATTTTTTATTAAGCTATGAGCTTCATCACATCTGATATTTGAGTAATTCTAAGCATTTCTAGCCTGAAGTGGGGGGGAGGGTGGGGTACAAAGACGGCCGCCATCCGTCATCTTTAAAAAAAATCTACTCTGATCCTGGTGGGTACTAGGGCAAGTTTGGTATCATTTTCGTATAAACCAAAGACGTAGAATTCATTGCTGATATTTGTTTTTTCAATTTCATAGTAATTTTACAAGAAAAACGTAAAAAGGTGAAAAATTTGGTTGGAGATTTTTGCTACGCGGAGCCGAAACTACAAAAGATAGAAAGTTGAAATTTGCACACTAGATTACATTTATAAAGTGTACAAGAGATAAGAAGCGATTTTGAGAAATTCAACCCCTAAGGGGGTTAAAAAGGGGATGAAAGTTTGTATGGGGTTCAAGTTTTATTTTAAGCTAGGAATTTGAAACTTCGTAAAACGATATATTATTAAAATACAAGAAAACTGATTTCAGCGTTTTTGAAAATTCATCCCCTAAGGTGGTGAAAAAGGAGTTGTAAGTTTGTATGGATATCAAAAAAATTTTCGAACGCGGGACTTGAATCTTTGTATTTGGGGATATTATTAAAAGACAGGAAAAGTAATTTCAGCGTTTTGTAAAATTCATCCCCTAACAGGGTTAAAAAGGGGTTTAAAGTTTGAATCCATTACAAATCCGAGTAGACACACATTTCTTATTGGCTCCCAGGCTTGAAATGCTTAGAATTACTCAAGGAACATATGTGATGAAGCTCATAGCTTAATAAAAAATTTTTGGGTCAACTTTATAACTGCTTCCGCTATGACGAACTATGGCAATAGAACGTTTTATAATCTGACGTCGATAGAACAAAATTTATTGCTGATTCTGAAAAAGAAATAGCCCTTAGAAGGTACCTTAGCAGGTTTCTTATTGCAAATAAAATAGATGAAATTCCATCCGATGGCCAACAGTTAAAATATGTGTTGTTTTGTATTTCTGTAATGCTATTACATATATTACTTATTCTGTGATTTCTGTTAAAAGGATGGTAAGTACGTACCTACATTTACGAGTGTAAATGTCGTTTACATTTTACATGACACTTTATGACTGGCACCTATAAACATACCTACTCGTAATTATATTGCAATTTATTTAATGACAAATAAGATCATTTAATTGTTTAGAATAGCCTTCAAAATTATAAAATTCACCTCATTCATTATGATAGAATTTTTGCGGTTAAAGAAAACACTTAAATATACTTTAACTGGACAATCTTTAATGTTTTTTCCACAAATTTGATGACTGCTACGGAATTTAGTTTTTAATTGTTGATTATAGAACCTGTCTTGAGAGAACCTCTATCTGAACTAGTTTGGTTTGGCGCCTTGACCCTATGAAGTGACGTTCATGTATTTTAGTTTATTTTATGATTCCGTCCGAAGCCGAACCCGCAAGGCCGCATTTCAATTACGTACTTATCTCTTTTTTAATACCCACATCTGCAATTCTGAGTAGAAAATGATATCTTAAGTTCTTATAGTAGGAGATCCGGTATATATGGTCGACCTTCACCGGTACGTCTGACGGATGAAACGTATAGGTATTTTATGA
The DNA here is from genome assembly GCF_963556715.1 of Cydia fagiglandana. Lineage (NCBI taxonomy): Eukaryota > Metazoa > Arthropoda > Insecta > Lepidoptera > Tortricidae > Cydia > Cydia fagiglandana. Next base: position 1,727,709 of record NC_085934.1, on the reverse strand, counting down.
AAAAAAAAATATTCCTGAACACAGTTAAATAGGGTTGCCTAAAGAAATATGTTAAAAGCTATTTTTAAATAATTATAAAAACATCTTCAAATTTCCCGACTTTCCCGAAACCGACTTGTCTGGCGAACGAAATAAGTTCCAATGGAAAGTATACAACTTATACAACATGAATCATCTAGGTTGCCTATTTTCTCGTAGTAAGTCCGCTGTACAAACGTAAGTACGTACCTAAATAAAATCTTATGGGGCGAAGATTTCAACTCGACCTGTCTCCACAGAAACCCCTTCACCTCCCTGGCCAAGCACACCCCCCGCCGCCAACATATCTGACGCCGTATCCCGTGGCAACGCTGCGCTGGCGGCGCAACAGCGCGCCGAAGCGGCCCGTACGGCGCTAGGCCGCAACACGCCGGCGCACCGCGCGCAGCGCGCCGCAGCGACCGCTGCTGACGTCAAACCGCTGGCTGATGCTGCGTATGCGGCTGAGGAGGCTACTAAAGTGCTTGTTAACGGGTAATAATCTTATAATCCGAATACTTAGCTTGACTCTTAAATGAAGACACACTCATCATTATATTCATTATCCTACTGAGTTATATTCAAATTAAGCAATACTTTAAGATATGTATTTCTAAGCATATGAACTGACCAATATTAACATACAATATAACTTATAAGTGACAGCTAGTGACTGCACTGTAATGCCTAACATTTGCACTTTAGCTTATATTTGCACTTTGTAGAATAGGGTTGTGTTGTGAATGTTTAAGTATTTGTGTTGTTTATGTCTTTTGTGTCATATCCACTGATCTGTATTTAATTTTGTAATTATTTGTTACCGCTTCGCGATAAGAACTCTTAAATTTAAAGACTATGGCCCAATTTGAACAATGCTACTAACTTTTATCTTCTGTAAAGTGATATTTTTTCAACCAAAAACGTCACTTTTGACACTGACAGACCGTAGCCGTGACATACGGCTTCAACCAATAGGTGTGGTTGTTAATCTGACACTTGACATATCAGGTTGGCAATCTGACGAGCTCTGGCAATAGAACTTTTTATAATCTGACGTCGATAGAACGAAATTTTTTGCCGATTCTGATAAAGAAATGGTCCTTAGAGGGTAGGCAGGTACCTAAGTATTGCTTATAGCAAACAAAATATACTTGGTCAAGCAGATCTTGTCAGTTAGAAAAAGGCGGCAAATTTGAAAAATGTAGGCGCGAAAGGATATCGTCTCCTAGAAAATTTGAATTTCGCGCCTTTTTCTACTGACAAGATTTGCTTGACCATCTAGATAATTTTTTACCGATGGTCAGTGTCAAAAGTGACGTTTTTGGTTGAAGAAATATCACTTTTAACACTGACATCTTAGAAGCATTGTTCGAATTGGGCCGTAGGCTATTCACACACGCCGGATATCGATTCAAAGTAGGTACTTTACCTATATGTGATCCCGCGCTACCGCACTAAGCATAAGAGCAGTAACTCATTTTGAAATCTCTTTTAATTGTAGAACATATCGTACAAGTACAAGGTAACATACCTACAATTGAATGCGCTTAAAGCGGCAGTGTGTGAATATCCTAAGTCGCAAATAATAATAAAGCTGGAAACAAATTATCGGACGCGGCTGACGGACGCGGCTGACGGGCGCGACATAAAAGTGTGCACAGTGTTCGGGACGTGGCTTTCGGCTGACAGGAACATCCAGCGCGCCAGATTTCTGTCGGATGTCCGAAGGCTCAAGGTCACGTCCACGGCTTACCTCCGATAGTTTGCACAGTTTAGTGTATATTCATTATCTAGATAGGTATAAGTCGCGGCTGTGAGCCGCGTCCGTCAGCCGCGTCCGATAATTTGTTATGTAATTATTCAAAGATTTTACTGAGGTTTTGTTGTTAAACCATTGGCTTCTAATTAATACACATTTCGTATTGTTATGCACTGGATGATTTTTCATACCTTTTCCCACACCTCCACTTTGCTTTCCTTTTCCTGCACAGCTGAGAATTAAACTTAAGATAGTACTTAACTTAAGATGAAGATTGTCGTTGACAATTTAACCAACCCTTCTACTCGTACTTACTTAAATGGTTGGCGCGATGACCCAAAATGAGTCTTGGCCTCCAACACAAGAGCACGCCACTTTGATCGGTCAGGAGCGGTATCCCGCCAGCTTTCGCCGACTCCGAGCTCACGGAGATCTGCCTCCACTCTATCTGTCCAACGGTATTTAGGACGACCAACAGGACGGCGTCCATTTGGTCGACCCAAGTAGGCCTTTTTGGCTGCCCGATCTTCACCCATCCTTTTGCGTGCGATGCGTTTTGGTTTTGGCTTCTACTCGTAATCAGATATTATATTATGTAGCTACAAATGTGCACGTTAGGAATAATTCAAATGGTAAATTTCATTCCGCACACAAACCGATATTTTCCCATTAGGCAAAATATTTTAGAAACAATTCGCAGCACCAATTTGTAGCACCGTGTGCCGAACGTCTAAAGGTCGGTAATTAAATAAAAATAAAAATAAATAAATATTATAGGACATTTTTTACACAAATTGACTAAGCCCCACGGTAAGCTCACGGCACGGTAATTACCTTCTGGAAGTAAGTATTAAGCTACTATAGCTTTCGTGACTAACAAAGTAAACAAATTCTACCTCTAGTAAACAAAATCATCGTAGTAAAAGGACCACTTACTGTGATATAACTGATCTAGTTTAGTATTGTAATTGATTGTCTCCAATTGGTATAATCGGAACGGAAGTCGGCCATCGCCGATAGATAAAGGATATGCCTACTATATAACATGTCATGTAGCTTAACGTATAAGTTGAGTAAGTTGACGTACTCTCACTGCCCTATTCGAACTTTAAGATACGTCAGCTAATAGATCTTGGGTGCGAGAGATGGGTGCTGAACTGAGACAGGGGCGGCTACAGGGCCTGGGGCCTAGGGCCGCAAAGACTGCAAATCCGCCACTGCCAATGTCTTTCAATAAAACGTTACCGTATTAATCCTAAGATAGCTTCTACCAAAGTAAACAGAAGTCAGCGTATCGTGAAATGTGATAGGTGTAACCTGACCCCGGCGACCACGCAACTTGACGCTGTTCGGCTTCATTTGGCTAACTGCTACCATGTGACTCAAATTGACAAGGTAAATGAACCATACATTTGTTATTGGTAAAACTTATATTTGACTTCCTATTTATAACAAACTTGTTCCGTTGGAAATAACCAATAATGTCCATAGCCTACGAATTCTAAAAGGACCTGTTTCGATATAACGCAGCCTCAGTGAATTTAAGATTTTTAGAATGGCTATCTCAAAATATCTAGCAACGTGACAGACAGACGGATGGACGGACGGACAGACAGAGTTGCATCAAAATTATTATTATTACACACAAGTTTTTATCAAAAATTAGATTTAAATACTAAACGCCTGTCTGTTTACCGACGCAAATGCACGCCCGCATAATTATTCAAGTTTAGAAAATCTAAACTTGGCTCGGTTCTCAGATGCAGTGAAAGCTATGCCAGAGTTATACACATGTAGAATCAATACTAAATTTAAAATGGATTTTTATAGCTCAAATATTGTCGATGTAGTAATAGGAATTGACAGTACCGAACCAATAACCAATTTCAACCGTTGCCTGTGGACCTTACCGAATCTCAGGCGTCTATCAAAGCCGATCAATTACCCCGGAGAAACTAAAGAAAGGCTTATGGTCTAGAGATGCTTAGGGCATCAAAACATCTTAATCCGACACTAAATAATAGTCATAAAACAGCCCCATAGGTACATATAGGCGTAGCGCCAAGCCTCGTTCACACTCCAATTGGCTGAGCCGTATCGGGTTTCGCGGGCTATACAGATCCGTTACCAACGGGGAAGTCTAGCGTTTCGATCGGCCACACTGGTTAACAAATGACAATCGATATTTTATGGCGCTAATGTTTGATTAGCCAATTTACTACCTACTACTTACCTAATCCAATGATCATGATTTTGTACCAATTTGTAAAAGCCAGACCAGATCGGTTGGACAAATTAGAGCAATCTAATTGCCAATTCTGTAGGTACTTATCTAGGATGTAAAAACATTTTTGGTATTAGATATTGAAAGTTTCAACACGAAACACGAGATTTTTTGCGGTATGATTAGCGCCTGACGAAAAACATTAGCAAACTGTGAGGTTAATGTTTTTTTTATCATACAAAACCGAGTCTAAAGATTTTTTCTACTGTAAACTGTAATGATTGAATTAAGATTTCGTATACCAAACTAATTGGGTACTTTTCATATATGGGCTCAAACTCTTTTTGGTATCTTTGGCTGTCACTATCTATTTGATGCTAACTGTACTTCCTGAAATGATAATGTTTGATGATGTTTTTTCTCGTTACTTATCGTATATATCCACTCACATGATTGCTATTTTTCAGTGACCTCTATTATTATGTGAAAATAAGGGTGACAGCTCGCAACTACAGTTGCATGAATCATGACATGATTGCTATTTTTCAGTGCCCTCTATTATTATGTGAAAATAAGGGTGACAGCTCGCAACTACAGTTGCATGAATCATGTGAGTGGATATGTTGGTATTGGGATGGTTTGGTGTGCTAAATGACATATATGAGTGAGTGCAAGTTATCCGAGGGCGATGTCGTGGACAGGGCGAAGTGGATAAGGTTAAGCGAGAAAGCTGACCCCGCCACCATGTGGGATGTGGGATAGATATCTAGGAGAAGAGAGAGTTATATATTGCAGCAATCAGAAAATAAATTATAGTTTGTGTAAGGACTGTCTCATTTCAATCATAGACAGAGAGAATCATACTATCTTTGTCTTACACTAGTACAGTCGTCATCAGATATATCGGAGCGGCCAAGGTGTTCACAATATCTGAACACGCACTCTAGCGCTTTGACGATAGAGGGGTGCTCAGATATTTGTGAGCGCCTTGACCGCTCCGATATATCTTATGGCAACTGTACTAGTAACCAAAAGAAAAGGATGAGCATAGTTTTCCTGGTTCTTACTGACTGACAATAGTTATTTGTACAACAAGAGATCAAAGTTTGATATTTCTTCGAGTGCTTATTTTAAGTCCCGTGCAAGCGAAAGATTCTATAATATAGAATCTTGAGCGTAGTAAGGGATTCAAAAGCGCACGAGATGTAAATAACTTTGATCTCGTGTAGTACACAAAATTTTTCACCCTAAGCAGTGAGAACATACCTAGAGGGACAGAGATAATAGAACCCAAGTATATCGAACTTGTATTAGACCCCGCATGTTGAAATGACATTTGACTATAAAAGTCACTTGAATGACATTTTGTCTCACTCAGTGAGCAAAATGCGATTTTGCTCACTCATACTGTCTCACTAAGTGAGCAAAATGCGATTTTGCTCACTGAGTGTGACAAAATGACCCAGTGAGCAAAATCGCATTTTGCTCACTGTTTTTAAGAAGCAAAGTACCCTTGTTCGATCTGCTGAGGTGAAAATTATATTCCTTTCAGCACTCCACATCGCGGTGGCAGCATCGGCCGCGGTCCGGCCACCAACGGCCACTTCCAAGAGCCACCTTACTGCAGAGACACCACTCCTGTGTGCCCTGCCAGCAAGTTCAGAAGCCAAGATGGAAGCTGTAATAATCTAGCTAATCCACTACGATGGGGTGTGTCTAGGACACCTTTCAGGAGGGTGTTGCCGGCAGATTATGGAGATGGTACATTTTTTTAATTTCTTTAAATCAACTTCCCTTTTAAGTGAGTTAACCACAGTTCTTTTCAAATTTTGCAGTAGGTACATAGTGTACCTACCTACGGAAGGCTAGTTTGTGAGGGACTTTCTCAGGAAGTCAGGAATATAGATTGTGATCCTTGCTCTGAATCGTACCAGATTCATCGGAATCTTCTGTCAATTTAGCGTAGTAATATTGATTTTCTACTCCTTCCAATACTGCCAATAAGAAACACTGGAAAAATCATTCTATTGTTTACCGTATTTTTGTGAGACAATTTCTACATTCTAACTGGTTTACAGTATTAGCTGTTACATTGCAACTGCTATGCGTGGTGCAATAATAACATAACAATTATGAGGAAGTTAGATTTTTCACGACGATCTAAATGTTCATAATGTTATACCTATAATTACAATTTCAGGCATCAGCTCTCCACGGAGAGGTGTCAACGGAACCGCTCTCCCAAGCGCCCGAGATGTCAGCCTCACGGTCCACAGGCCTAGCTACGCACATGACATCTCGTTCACCGTGATGCTAGCTGTCTGGGGGCAGTTCATAGACCATGATATAACCGCCACTGCTCTCAGCAAAGGTATGTGTAACGAAATCACTACATTTTATAAAACAACTAGTGACCCGCCCCGCCTTCGCACGGGTGGAAACTTAACAATTTTTATACGTAAACCTTCCTCAATAATCGCTCTATTGATGGGTAATAAGTTTTGGCAAAAATTTCATTTTTGGTACAAGCTTTTATCGCCGACTGTACTTTTTTTTCCCACAGGCAACTAATACTCATCGAGACAATTCTAAAAACCCCAAACACAATTAGGTTTCGTTGTTTTATCACATAGGTAGTTCCTATGGCCACCTCCTGTCTTCATCATCAGATCAGCTCGATGACACCATAATATTGCATTGTTACCCGACTTACGTATGTATGCAAAATTTCAGCTCAATCGGAAACCAGGAAGTGGATCAAATTTAACTTGCAAGATTTGATTACACACAGACAACGGTCAGGTGAAACTAAAAAAAAATAAAAGCTTGTAAAAACCGCAGTTTTCACCGATCAATAGAGTGCTACTTGAGGAAGGTTTAATGTATAATTTGCAGAGGTCGGCGAGTGTGAGTGGCAAACAGCTATTATGGCAAACAGCTCACCATAGATTAGTATATGTTATTAACCAGCTCACTCTCTCCGACCTCTCATAATTTATTAACCCGTGCGAAGCCGGGCCGGTCGCTAGTTAAAAAATAAAAACAGAGCTTAGACAACTTAAATAGAGTTTAGAGTTAGACCAAGATAAGTCTGCAGTGGTTTTGATAGCCCACGCAGTGCAAGTGTTATTTACACATCATTTCATAGAAGTTTGACGTTTAAAAAAATTACACTTGCACTGTGTGGGCTATCTTAATCGCTGCAGACTTTTCTCGGTCTGACTCTATACAGAGTGTTAGGTACATCGTTAGCCAAATTAAAACGGTTAGCCAAATTAAATAGGTTGAGTTGGTTTGCTATCTTCTTACGCGTAGAAAATGGTTTTTTTTTACTACTGCGCAAGTAAAAATTTGAAATTTACGAAAAACTGGCATAGAGCTGAAAAAAACAGTGCGCAAAATTAAAAAAAAAATTCTAAGCCCGAGAAGATAGCAAATGACTCCACCTATCTGCCGTTTTAATTTGGCAAACGATTTACCAAACACCCTGTACTTATAACTCCAGGTGAAAACGGCACGGCGCTTTCTTGCTGCGACCCGTCGCAGCCCCCGCACCCCGCCTGCTTCCCCGTGCCCCTGGACGTGGAGGACCCTTTCTACCAGGATTACCACGTCACCTGCATGGAGTTCGTGCGTTCAGCACCAGCGCCTACTTGCCATTTCGGTGAGTTTGCTGTTACGAAAATGTCAGGCGTTTTATTTTTCCTTATTGAAACCGTGATTCATTGTATTGCCACATGTATGTAGGCAGGCGTGGCTCACTCCACGATTTCGTCGCTTTGCTACAGGTAGCTAAAAGTACATCCGTTCGGCCCCAATTTTGGGGTTTGCTATGGCGGCTTATGAGCCGCGCGTGGCGCTGTCGTCACCTAGCGGCCATATCTGTGCTGATCATAACAGACGCGTATTGTTAAGGAGTGAGTTTTCTGTACCTAGTACTATTATTTATTCTGTGATGTATATATATATATATAGTCCTCCTCATCGTTTTCGATGACGGCGACCCTAAATAAATATCATGGACGTTGTCTGGCGTGAGCTCTTATGTGGCTGGCCAGGATATTCTTTTGCACGTGTGACAATAAAGTTGGCCAGCTTCGTTGAGCGTGTACACGTAGGAGGGTTTAGGTCTCTCTTTTCGTAATTGGCGTTTTGTGTCTAAGCTTGTGAGGCGGTTATCCTCGAATATTTCTGCGGCGGTTATTCTGTGATGTAGGCGAGAAGCGTAGAGGAGTACAAAATATAGTGGCTGCAAAATCATGAGCGGTTATGAACATTGAATTATAGATACAGCAAGCAAGCAATCGTTAGGTTCATCGGACGGTTTTCGACACTTTCATCTTGAAATTTTTCGTCTACAATAAATTTGACTCTTAAGTAATCTAAGTTAGCAATTCATTTTTATTTGTTGGTTACCTTACCCTAAAATTGAAACCTAAAAAAAGCTACAAAGGAAACTGTCGTGTATAAAAAATATGCATTGTCGTATATAAAAAATGATATCGTTGTGTATAGGAAATAATAAGGTTTTTAAAATGATTAAATAATTAATGGAAATAGTGCCTCGGATAAGATCCGCAGTGAAACATTGGACTATTGGAGTGCAAGGGTCCTCTTGTTACTCTAACCTGGTTAATGGGAACTTGATAGGATATTGAAAAGATAAGACCAAATATATGACATGCAATTTAATACAATTCGCTAACTACTACAATGCACTCCGCTTTAGGGCGGGCGCTGCTCAGAATACAATCGGTTTCTCTAAACTGTCGGCGGTTATGGGATGACACTATAGTAAACCTTAATCTACGATCGCGAGAGGGACGAGACGCGGGGTTTTGGCCAAAACCTGGGATAAAAGTCTAGTGCACTCACGGGTACCGAACGTAGCTATCATCTACAGGCCCGCTGGTATTTAACGCAGCAGGCGGATCGCTGACGGTGGGCGACGGGCGTTCCTCAAGCTCCGGCTTTGGCAAGCCCGGGCGAGAACAACCCGCGGCGCTCAGGAGTTCCACAAGAAGAACCCGCGCGATGAGACCTTGGGGTCGTCGGACCGCGGCAAGGCTGTCCGACACACGGCTCGCGGGTCAAGGCCGTGCCCTACGGCTTGATGGTGGCGCCAACGTGTCGCGCCTCGGAGTCGACAGGCCACGCAAGTGAAAGGAGAGGCCTGTGTGAAGCACCTCGGGATCGCCAGGCGGCACGCAGTCCACAGGCCTTGGAAACTGCGCCCTGCGGTGGAAACCAGCGTCCCCACGACGCTCAGCACATCAGGGAGCGCGCAACGGCGCTCGGAGCAACACGACCGTCGGCCATGCTTGCGCTCGCCGGCGGCACGGAAAGCACTCGGTGGGCTACGCCCTTTTCGCGCACAACACACACACACACGGCGCACTTTACATATATCCCAATCTTCCACCGGCCAGGGCAGGCGGCGGAAGGGGGCGAGGCGGTTTATTTCGATATTCAATTAGGAGCTGTATAAATGCTAGCGTGCCCCAGTACCAACTCCCATCCATTGTCGATTCTAGCAAAATCCACAGCCCTCCGTTTCGATCCATATCGACGCATCAAACGTCAAACCAACTTAAACCTTTTCCAAATCATATGACTCTCGAAAAAATATCAATGCTCAATAATACTTGTAATATTTTAAGTGGTTAATAATAATTACTAATAATTATATTTTTATCGTACGTTTTCTACCTTGTTTCATTCAGAATACCTTCTTTCCGATGCGGTAACTAAACGCATAGTCTACTCTCTGACAGTTCTCCTGTCAAAATTTCAACCTTTTCACACCTTCATATTCACTATTTATGTTTCATAAAAATTCCGAAAATGATTCTAAAATACTAATTAAATTAGGAAGTGACCTATTTGAGCAGTTGGGGTAGACTAGGAGGATCATTTTGATATGCATGAAGCCAGGTTTGGTTCAATAACCTCCGCGCAATTTAGGTGACAAGTTCCGTTCAAGTGGCATACTCTTTAGACTTGTTTCTTCGAAACCAGCTAACCAGGAGGCAGGATATGCCAACCAACCTACAGCTGATAAGGTACATTATAGTTTTACCTAAGTGTCATACTCTGGTGTATGTTATTTTGTTGGAAATGCGACAGTCATGTTGTACCGGTTATCTTGTATGGAAAAACATGTATTTATCCTAGGCAAATACGTAGCATCGCTACAATATCCCCTCTCTCGGCAAAGAGGTTAAGCGCCGCTTAACCGAGGCAGCCGGGGTAACCGGAGAAAAAAAAATCTCTTCCCAAAAAATCATCTGGTCCAGTAGGACGTTAACTATACATGCGGACATATACATGCGCTCCATATTTATTATCGTTTGACACTAAACCTAGATTTATTTATTTAGTATGCTACTTAATATTTATCTTTAATTTACCTATGTTATGTTCTAAAACTATAACGTAGACGTATACCTCTTAACACTATGCTGTGGTCAGATCATGACTATCACGTGTTTCACATTAGAAATCACAGCGTGTGGCCACCACACTGTGGTTTCTGCTACTCAACTAAAAAATATAACCTAGATTTCCTTTGAAATAGTCTTAAGTTGTATAATGTAGTCGCTATAGTTAATAATGAGCTAACTCTCATTTTGAGGCTAATTGATATCTTTTAATGCTAACAAGAATATTAGTTATCTTTGATTAGGCTAATTTATTCTAATTAATTAGTATATTACATGTATTTTTATTCCTAATGTAATGCTACCTATTGATATACTAATAGTTATGTTTTACTATAGCATGCTCTGCTATGCCTATATTCCTACAAATACAAAGCTACTAGTACCCTAATATAATGTGGTTACTAGTTGGTAGTTTTTATTTATTACTTATACTAGCAATAGTGGAAGTTACTTGTAACCCGCACTTAAATCAAACTCCAATATGCAGCCAATGGGCTTGCATTAATTGAAAAAGAAAAAACTTGGTTTTCTTTTCCATGTCCTACTTAGTGTATTATATCCACCATAATTGAGTCACCCTGGGCCCTTAGGGTATGTAGTTACTTATAAAATTTGATTTCCTAGGAAATGCTTGGAACAAATGTTGACCAGTTGGGTCAAAGAAGCATGTATGCTTGAAAAAAAAAGAATGGGCTAAATCTTAGTATGCCCTAATAATATAAAATAAATTGTTACGTGTGACATACACCTTGTGGGACTTTAATTATGTCCTTGACATGATACTTTCCAATTTTACCCGTGTCTATCTCCTGAAGATCATATACGACATCCGAATGCTTCTTAATGACTTTGCATTTCAGGAAGCGCGGTGCCAATTTTGCGGAGAAGAAGTGTGCTGCATTTGACTGTACAAAATTACGCCTCCATACGATATCGCCTACGCTTAGCCGTAGTTCCTTACGGCGCAGGTTATATCGTACCGCGTTTTGTTTGTACGCTTTGGTCAAAGCATCAGTGACGCGCTGGAAGATATCTGCCATCTCGTTGAGAGCAGTTGCTCTGTCGGACCGGTTGGAAATTTGGAGGTCGTCTAACGAATTTGGAATACCGCCCCTAATGGAATGCAGCATGCCATCCGTCATCATCTCTCGCCCCTTTGCCAACAAGAATGGTGTATGCCCCGTTACAATATTAATAGTGCTATTCAAAGATAGCTGGATTTGCGGTAGGTACTTGGACCAGTTCCTTTGGTCTTGTCCTACTAAAATAGCTAGGCAGGTCTCAATAGTTTGATTAAAGCGTTCTACTGTATTAGATTGAGGTGCGTAATATGCGTTATAAAATATCCTTGGTATTGAGTGTGTGGCACAGAAATCTTTAAATTGTTTACTTTGGAATATTGTTGCGTTGTCGCAGATTAAAACACATGGGATTCCCTCTTTATTTAAAATTTCTGATTCTATAAATGTAGTTACTGTTTTAGTTGTTGCAGTTCTAAGTGGGTGAATCCAACAATATTTTGTAAATACATCAACTATAGATAGTATGTAGACGTGACCAGAATATGATTGTACTAAAGGACCTATTAGGTCGATAGATAGAGTGTGTATAGGTTTATTAACCTTTTTCTGGTTTGTCATGTGCCCATGTGGAGGCTGATTTGAGTGTTTGTATGCTTTACACTTCTCACACGTGGCCACATAATTTTTCACGTCTGCATACATGCCTTTCCAAAAATAGTTTTCTTTAATTTTTGATAAAGTTTTAAATGTGCCAGGATGTACTGTTAGTTTTTCATGATTTTCTTTAATGCATTCTGGTATTAATTCTCTAGGCAAAACTATTTTCCAATTATTTTCGGTTTGTAAATTTGATATTGGTTTTGAATATCTAAATAGTACTTTATTTTTTATTTGATAGTTTTTATGAAATACTGGGTTTGTTTCTACATTTTTAAATAATTTATTATACCAATTATCTTTAGAACTGCAACCTCCTTCGAATATTACTGCCTCAATACGTGACAAAACGTCTGGAACTACGTGCATGGAGCCTTTTTTATGTCTAATTTCAAAGTCAAAACAAGATAACTGCATTGCCCATCGCGCCAAACGACCTGAAGGGTTGTTTAGCGTTTTGAGCCATTTTAGCGACATATGGTCGGTGACCACCACAAAGCGGCTACCTTCTATGTACGGTCTAAAATGATTTATTGAGTCCACTAATGCTAGGAGTTCACGTTCGGTTGTGCTGTAATTTCGTTCGGTTTTCGTAAGCAACCTAGAATAAAAAGCTACAGGGTGTTCTATACCGCTCAATTCCTGAATAAGTACGCTCCCGATGCCGACGCTTGATGCATCTGAATGGATCTGGAATGGTTTGGAAAAATCAGGGCAGGCGAGCACCGGAGCCTGGGTGAGGGCTTCTTTAAGCGCTAGGAATGACCTCTCTGCTTCCACTGTCCAGTCTACGGTGTCTTCCCTTCTTCTTGCCAATTAAAGCTGTCATCGGGGCTATGATAGTTGAAAAATTTGCCACGAATCGTCGGTAATAAGAACAGAGCCCTATAAATGCGCGTAGTTGTTTAGCGGTTGTTGGGCGCGGGAAGTTTTTAATGCTATCTAGCTTTTGTGGATCTGTTAGTAGACCTTGTGAACCGACTATGTATCCAAGGTACCTAAGCTCTGACTTACAAAATTCGCACTTACTAAAATTTATAGTTAGACCTGCCTTGCTTAAAGCTTGAAAAACGTCATTTAAAATAACGATATGCTCTTCAAACGAATTGGTGGCTATGAGAAGGTCGTCACAATATGCAAATATCTTCTCGCCGTATTTATGGTGAAAAAGAGAGTCTACCAAACGTTGTAATTCACAGCCCGCGTTCGAGATACCGAACGGGACGCGTTTAAATTCAAATAGTCCGCGGTTTGGTACCACAAATGCACATTTTTGACATGACGTGCCGGAGCCTTCGACGTTGTCGGAGTCACATAAAGAAATTTGCCAGTAAGCCGCCGACAAGTCGATTGAGCTTAAATAACGTGTGCCACGTAAATTATCCAAAATTGAATTAATGTATGGTACAGGATATGAGTCCTTGACTGTGACGTCGTTAAGTTTCCTGGCGTCTAAACAAAATCTCCAGGAACCGTCTTTTTTTGGGGTCATAACAACGGGGTTAGACCATGGTGATTTAGATGGTGCTATCACGCCCAGCTGAAGCATCCGGTCTACTTCGTCATTTAAAGCCTTCAGTTTAACCGGTGAAAGCGGATAATATCGTTGTTTTATTGGTGGCCCCGTTGTTGTGATCTTGTGCTCTACTAGAGATGTTTTACCCAGACCTCGCTCCTCTGTACTGATTGACTTAAATTCATTTATTACTTTGTCCAATTGAATTGATTCGAGAGGAGAGAGATCATGTTTTGGCACTATGGCACATAATGTTTTTAGTGACTCCGGCCTAAGTGATGTTTTCCTTTTTAGAAGGTGAATATCTTTTAATTTAAAAATATCTATTAATTCTAGTGTTAATATAGAATCCATGCCAAAAATGAAGTCATCAGATACTTCTGGGATTACCATAAACATGATATTATAAAGCATCCCTCTGAAATTGATTGGTAATAGGATTTTACCTATGACCTCAACGACAGAACGGTTTGCACAAGTCGCAGTTGTAGTGTAATCTATCAAATTAAATCCTAAGTTTAAGAAATGTTTATGGTAATTGTTCCCTATTATACTTAAATTTGCTCCTGAGTCCATTAGACCTGTATATATTCGCTCTCGTACCTCAAAATCAATGTAAATTCGGTTATCTCCTTCAACCGCCTTTACACCAGGAGTCACCGCACCTAAATATAGTGTGTTTGATATTGTTTTGATGGCTCCTGGTCTATCTAGTTTTTTTTGGACATTGTCTGCTTCCGGCGCTGGTCTGCCCTTGGCAGGATTACATTTGTGGCAAGTGCTTGTAAGCACATTTTTCTGACCGCACTGAAAGCAAACAATGCCTGGAATAGTGCGGCATTGTTGGTATGAATGTCCCGATTTTTTACATTTTTTACAAGTAAGTTGGTTGTTTTTATTATTTACCTGTCTTTGTGTATTATTGCTCTTGAAATTTCTCTGATTATAAGTTTTAATTTCGTTAATTTGTTTTATTTGTTTTGTTGTTTTGGAATTATTTGTAGACCCAGGTAAGCCTGAATAAGCTTCAAAACGTTTGCCTATAGCAATAAGATTTTGGATGCTATTCGAGTCGTCGACAGCCAACAGGTGTCCATATGATGGCAAAATGTTATGTTTAATTATCTGCAGTAAGGTTGTTTCTGATAATTTTGTTGTGAGCCGCGCATTCATAGTTTGCATCTCCAATATGTAAAAATGTAATGACTGGCCTGGTGATTGTCGGTGTTCTCGAATAGTTTTTTCTAAAGTATAATCATTGTCTATCGATGTAAAAAACGATCTGAAAAGATCTTGCAATTCCGACAACGAGGAGACTCCGTCGCGTATGTGCCTATAGTAATCTAAGGCTTTACCGCTTAGTAAATCTGCAAAACATTTAAGCACTTTGCGCTCCGGAGTGTCTCGGCTACGTCTGTAGTCATCAATCCTAAGGAAGAAGTCGGTGACATCTGAGTCACCTGAAAATTTCAAATTCCACGACCGCAAATGGTCCTCGCGCAATACATGCACGATGCGTTCTGTACTGCCTGTAGTCCCCGTCGTAGGGGTTGTAGTGACTGCCCCTGTTAAGGTTGAGTTGGTTTGACGGACAAGGCCCGGAGCCCCCAAATATGGTAAAATAGACTCTAGTGGTTTTGGCGTGGATGGGCCGGGTAGGTGGGCGTCTGCAGCAGCACCCCGCGGTCGTGTATTGACATACGAAGGATTGAATCCTGTTAATTCACGAGTAGTGGTGGGGGGTTTGCCTTCCCTCTCACCTGTGTCATGGAATTCGTCCCCTTCCTCCTCCGACATGTCGGTAAGATTGCTGCTTTACTTGTGTCAGGGTGTGCACCTAAGTATTATAAGCTAATAACACTTCGGTAGATATATGAAGTATTGAAGTAAACTACCACTATGCTCTCGACTGGAGCGTGGTAGAAAAAATAATTTGTGGCTAAGCACTATGCTAACTATTCATAGTGTAGCCTAATAATAATTACAATAAATAATAAATTTGCTACTCTGTCACAAGTAAAGTTACAAATTAAATGGTATTGTATTTTTTTAAGACCAATAATTGCATTTAATTCTTTTTTTTTTAACTGATACTAATTTTATACATTTATCTTATCGCTCTCCCAAGCTCACAGCAACCAGGTTGATATTTAAAACTTTTTTTCGGGCGCCATTGTCGTGTATAAAAAATATGCATTGTCGTATATAAAAAATGATATCGTTGTGTATAGGAAATAATAAGGTTTTTAAAATGATTAAATAATTAATGGAAATAGTGCCTCGGATAAGATCCGCAGTGAAACATTGGACTATTGGAGTGCAAGGGTCCTCTTGTTACTCTAACCTGGTTAATGGGAACTTGATAGGATATTGAAAAGATAAGACCAAATATATGACATGCAATTTAATACAATTCGCTAACTACTACAATGCACTCCGCTTTAGGGCGGGCGCTGCTCAGAATACAATCGGTTTCTCTAAACTGTCGGCGGTTATGGGATGACACTATAGTAAACCTTAATCTACGATCGCGAGAGGGACGAGACGCGGGGTTTTGGCCAAAACCTGGGATAAAAGTCTAGTGCACTCACGGGTACCGAACGTAGCTATCATCTACAGGCCCGCTGGTATTTAACGCAGCAGGCGGATCGCTGACGGTGGGCGACGGGCGTTCCTCAAGCTCCGGCTTTGGCAAGCCCGGGCGAGAACAACCCGCGGCGCTCAGGAGTTCCACAAGAAGAACCCGCGCGATGAGACCTTGGGGTCGTCGGACCGCGGCAAGGCTGTCCGACACACGGCTCGCGGGTCAAGGCCGTGCCCTACGGCTTGATGGTGGCGCCAACGTGTCGCGCCTCGGAGTCGACAGGCCACGCAAGTGAAAGGAGAGGCCTGTGTGAAGCACCTCGGGATCGCCAGGCGGCACGCAGTCCACAGGCCTTGGAAACTGCGCCCTGCGGTGGAAACCAGCGTCCCCACGACGCTCAGCACATCAGGGAGCGCGCAACGGCGCTCGGAGCAACACGACCGTCGGCCATGCTTGCGCTCGCCGGCGGCACGGAAAGCACTCGGTGGGCTACGCCCTTTTCGCGCACAACACACACACACACGGCGCACTTTACATATATCCCAATCTTCCACCGGCCAGGGCAGGCGGCGGAAGGGGGCGAGGCGGTTTATTTCGATATTCAATTAGGAGCTGTATAAATGCTAGCGTGCCCCAGTACCAACTCCCATCCATTGTCGATTCTAGCAAAATCCACAGCCCTCCGTTTCGATCCATATCGACGCATCAAACGTCAAACCAACTTAAACCTTTTCCAAATCATATGACTCTCGAAAAAATATCAATGCTCAATAATACTTGTAATATTTTAAGTGGTTAATAATAATTACTAATAATTATATTTTTATCGTACGTTTTCTACCTTGTTTCATTCAGAATACCTTCTTTCCGATGCGGTAACTAAACGCATAGTCTACTCTCTGACAGTTCTCCTGTCAAAATTTCAACCTTTTCACACCTTCATATTCACTATTTATGTTTCATAAAAATTCCGAAAATGATTCTAAAATACTAATTAAATTAGGAAGTGACCTATTTGAGCAGTTGGGGTAGACTAGGAGGATCATTTTGATATGCATGAAGCCAGGTTTGGTTCAATAACCTCCGCGCAATTTAGGTGACAAGTTCCGTTCAAGTGGCATACTCTTTAGACTTGTTTCTTCGAAACCAGCTAACCAGGAGGCAGGATATGCCAACCAACCTACAGCTGATAAGGTACATTATAGTTTTACCTAAGTGTCATACTCTGGTGTATGTTATTTTGTTGGAAATGCGACAGTCATGTTGTACCGGTTATCTTGTATGGAAAAACATGTATTTATCCTAGGCAAATACGTAGCATCGCTACAAAACTTAACCAACAAAACTTTTATTAATGTAGCTAGTAAAGTAAAAGCAGTGGCGGATTTGCCCTAAGGCCAAGTAGGCCCGGGCCTAGGGCGGCAAGATATTAAGGGGCGGCAAATTGTGACAAAAAATTCGCTGATGATAACAGGAAAAAACTCAAAATGTGGTCAATATGATGGGTGCCGAGAAAGGGGCGGCTACAGGGCCTAGGGCCTAGGGCGGCAAAGACTGCAAATCCGCCACGAAGTGTAAAAGTAAGTACACAGATAAGAATTCGCATTGTTATTATCAATATTCGTTTATTATTGTCCATTATCAGCCGTTCGACATTTTCTCGTTTTGTTTATCGTGTGTTGTAAAATTTTTGCAATGTAATCAATATCTTCGGTAGTATAGTGGTAAGTATCCCCGCCTGTCACGCGGGAGACCGGGGATCGATTCCCCGCCGGAGAGATTCTTTTTTTTGTAAGTACCTTTCTTATCTTTTACTAACCTTTTTCCAACCTGTGTGTGACAGTTGTTCTGTGCTGTCCCCTACCGCGGTTCACGTCCCTTATAGTTATACACGTTAGTCTTTTTTTGAGACTAACATTTAATTACACGTACTGCACATACATATACCTAGCAGTAATCTAGGGTGATGCAACTTTTTTATGCTGTTTTCTGTGCCTTTTTTCAAAGGACGGACGTCTAGTATTTAAAGTTGGCTAGAAGAAAAGTTGTACACTTACACTACACACTTACACTTACTTACACTTGAAGATGTATAGTTCGTTTTTTTTAGTATTAGAAATAAGGTAAACAATCTTGATGTGTCTTTTAATTGAAAAACACATTTAAAAAATAAGTTACGGCAAATATGTAACAATTATGAATCTAATACGATCATTTGTATTCTTCTGCTTTCATAAGTAATCGTTTTTGATTTTTAAAAAGCATTTTTCAATTAAAAGACATGTTAAGATCGCTTACCTTCTTGCAAGTTCTTTCTAATGCTAAAAAATAAATAAATATTATTAAATAAATATTATAGGACATTCTTATACAGATTGACTAAGTCCCACAGTAAGCTCAAGAAGGCTTGTGTTGTGGGTACTCAGACAACGAAATATATAATATATAAATATGTACTTAAATACATAGAAAACAACCATGACTCAGGAACAAATATCTGTACCATCACACAAATAAATGCCCTTACTGGGATTCGAACCCAGGACCATCGGCTTCACAGGCAGGGTCACTATATTACATACCCACTAGGCCAGACTGGTCGTCAAAAAAAAAACGAACTATAGATGGGAAAAATACATGTTTGGTAAATTAAAATACCACATCTGGCTTTTAAGAGTTGAAAAGGCTAATGTAACCGGAGCAAGGACTGGCACAAAAAATGATTCACCAAATCTACTCATTCCAGGTCCGCGAGAACAAATGAACCAAGCTACAGCCTACCTCGACGCCTCCACAGTCTACGGGTACTCACCGACCCGCGCCGCTCAACTCAGGACCTTCTCTGGAGGGCTACTGCGGATGCTGGTCGTGGAGGGAAGGGAGCTGCTGCCGCAGTCCATGGATCCTAACGATGGGTGTAATACGGAGGAGATGAACGCGAAGGGGCGGTACTGTTTTGAGACTGGTAAGACATTTTTTTTTGGGAAAAATAGGAATATTTTATTTTCAATGAAAGACTGTCAGGATACAAAATTAAAACTAAAGTTATAACTAGAAATAAAATGAAAGAATTCACTGCATTCGCTCGATATACATTTAGGTACCTACTGCTGAAAAAATACCTCATCGTGACGATTAATCCTATTATACGGCACCGTTTTCAACTACATATATTCTTTGTTTCTATACTGGTTAGGCCCACTTGCACCATTCCACTAACCCGGGGTTATCCGGTTAAACCTGGCGTTACCATGGTTACCAGTACAAATTGACACTAGGTTAAACGGTTTAACCGCTTAATCCCGGGTTAGTGGAATGATGCAAGTGGGCCTAAGACATTGAAATAATATTCCCGTCTCTAAGGCCCACTTGCACCATCCTACTAACCCGGGTTTAAGTCGTTAATCTATTAACCCAGTGACAAATTGTACGCTTAACCATGGTAATTCCAGGTTTAACTGCTTAACCCCGGGTTATTGGAATGGTGCAAGTGGGCCTAATATGTTTGGCACTGCTTAATGTGCTCATGTGCTGAACAAAGAGTTGTCATATCTTGCGGTCCTGTTTTCAATGATCCTCCACAATCTTGGCTACATTTTCAGAGCTTTCTTACTTTCAACAACTTTTGGAATTCCTCGTCCTTAAATGAAATTAGCCATATAGGCAAAATGGGCCAAATTCATAGTATCTGTTAGAAATGCTGCTTTACCGACCCCCTAAGCGTCTAATGACATTCCTGTCCATTTATGAACTTTATTATTAGGTACATATGAATCTCATCTGCCGTAATCTTTCAGCTAATATTTGTTTCCTTCAAATTTCCAGGGGACGACCGAGCCAACGAGAACCTCCACCTCACCACCATGCACCTGCTGTGGGCGCGCCAGCACAACCGCGTCGCCCGGGTCCTCGCGACCCTCAACCCGCGCTGGGATGACGAGCGTCTCTACCAGGAAGCTAGGAAGATTGTGGGCGCTCAGATGCAGCATATCAGCTATAATGAGTTCCTGCCATTAGTTTTAGGTAAGTGTAATTTTCAAAGATCCAGGAAACATACCAAATACTCATTCTTATATTAGCCGAAATCCTCTCGACCCTCAATCGACTAAATTCATTGCACCTCAGTAGTCAGTAATATATCGTGAATTGCATGACGGTGACCATTGTCCACCCGATATAATAAATTCCTGTAGTAGAAAATTTGCAGCTTTAACTCCTCCTAAAGCTCGTCTAAGCGTCAGCGCGTATTTGACTAAAAGACTTGCAATATTCTCCAAGTATCCTTCTTTCAGGTAACGATGTGATGTGGGCCCTAAACCTGTCCCTACTGCCGACGGGTCATTCCAACTCATACAGCCCTCGTGTGGATGCTTCTATGGCTAACCACTTCTCGGCAGCGGCCTTCAGATTCGCCCACACTTTGCTACCGGTAAGTGTATGGTAGTGTATGGGTAGTATGGGTTTATGATGATGTTCGAATATTAAAGAATGTTTCACACTATACCGGGCCGAGGCGTCCGACATGTCTTTTTCTATGACGGCTGATAGGCGATCACGTGGTGCTTTCCATAGAATACGAAGCGCAGGAAACTCCGGCCCGGGCCCGACCTGGTCTAGCGTGAGTCATCCTTCAGATTATACCAAGAATATTTATTGGGATTCCACTGTAAGGTACTTCTTTTCTCAGTCTCATCCTCCCCCTATCGCCTCCCGCATTAGATTTCAATAATTAAGACGACTTGTGCACATTCTAGTCATTCTAGCTTTACTGGGTCACTCTAATTAGTGCACTTGCAAAAGGTTGCGGTCGAGCAAGACCGCAAACTGGCGCCCCCTATTGTAGCTTCCAAGAACCACATTTTCCTGGCTTGAGAAAGAGACTGGCTCAGCTGGACTCAGCTGGAAAGCGCTGGAAGTAGCCGCTCAAAATCGCGACAAATTGAGAATTCTTCTGCGAGCCCTATGTCGCTCCTCTACGCGATGGGCCAGCGCCGGCCACTCCAAGGGACGCATTTATGCGTTAGGGGGAGCAAGTGATATTGCTATCTCATTCTACCGCATGGCTGCGTCCCTTGGAGTGGCCGGCGCTGGCCCATCGTGTAGAGGTGCCAAGAGATAACAGATGCATCATCATCATCACGTATTCCAGGGTTTAATCCACTCGTTCGACGCGGACACTGGCTCGGTAGACTACATCCACCTCCACGAGATGCTGTTTAACCCATACATGCTGTACCGGGAGACTGGAGCGCGGAAATCGGTCTATTCCGCCATGAACACGCCGGTACACGGAGTAGACCCTCATGTCACTGATGAGGTGAGCATTACTGGAAACCAGGAGATTGCTTGGTTTGGTTGAACCAAGGAATTGCTACAAACACATTTAATTTATAACAAGAAGTTAGGCGCCAAACTATCATTAAGTATGTCGGAATACTCGGAATACCTACCTACTCAGAATAATCGAAATGTAAGTTTTCCACGAAGTTTATCTGATAATTTAACCAATTTTGGACACCAATATCCGCACCGCAGGTCCAACTAGATAAAGACGGAATAATCGGTCACAGTACTCACAGACCACAGAACAACATAGACCTAATACAGTCCGTGAGATCTTAGAAGAACCTTCGGGTCTCGGCTATAATCGGATGTAATCGTGTAATAGAAAATGACAGTTTCAATTACTTTGGTTGACGAATTAGTGGCAGTCCAACACCCAAAGAGTGCAGTCGTTTTTCGCGTCTTGAACTATATAGAGCAGTTAATACCACCATAATATATTCGTTATTATTTCATTAGATATTTAAAAAAATTGATTTTAATGGAGACACGTTTCAAAAAGGGTATATCTGTAAATAGTCAATCGCGGGAAATTGTATATAATGTATATAAATATTTTGCGATGGAAGCGGCAACTTTTAAGAAGAGCGATAATTGTAAATATTTTAATAAACTTCAAGACCGGGTGATAGAAGCAACAGGCATTTCCAAAAGTACTTTAAAAAGAATTTTAAACGAAGCCAACCAAAAATCTCCATCTATGCCTTTTGAAACGCCACAGAGAAAGAGACCGAAAAAAGATTATTTATTAAATTTAGATAGTTTTGATTACGACGTAATCAGGAGAATGGTATATGACTTTCATTATAGATTCAAAGAACTCCCTAATTTGAAAAATTTGCGATTGAAATTAATAGAAGCGATAAATTTCAAGGGTTCTACGTCCACGCTACGAAAAATTTTACGAAAATTGGGATTTCGGTATTGCAAAACCAAAGATAACCGAAAAACTTTAATGGAAAAACATGATGTGCGACTTAAAAGGACACAATTTTTATCTAAAATAAAAAAATGTAGAGAAGAAGGAAAAGAAATAGTCTATATGGATGAATCGTACATACACACCTCGCACGTTAATGGCAAAGGCTGGTCAGACTCGAGCAACGCAGGGATTAAAAAACCAATTTCCAAAGGGCAACGTTTTATTATAGCTCATATGCCGGCAGTGAAAATGGTTTTATACCTGGTGCGTTGCTTATGTACAAATCTACGGACACAACGGGAGATTATCATAAGGAGATGAACAGCGAAAACTACGAGAAATGGCTTAAAAATCAGCTCATTCCAAATTTGCCGCAAAACTCCGTGCTAGTAGTTGATAATGCCCCATATCACAACAAACATACCGAAAAGATGCCAAATTCTAATACCCGGAAACAAGATATGATAGATTGGTTGAAAACTCGCAACATTCCAGTAAACACCCGACTAAACAAACCCGATATTTACGAAATTATCTCAAAACACAAACCAGAACATATTCAATATTCAATAGATAAAATAATGGCTGAACATGGTCATTCTGTTCTGCGTCTGCGGTTACCTCCATATCACCCAGATTTTAACCCTATCGAAAATATATGGGCTCAAATAAAACAATATGTAGCCCAGCGTAATGTTGATATGAACATGACAAGCATCAGGAATCTTCTCCAAGAAAAGGTTAATATGATCGGTCCGGAAGACTGGCGAAAAGTTTGTCAGCACGCAGTTAAATGTGAAGAAAATTTCCGTAAATACGAAAATAGAATTGATAACTAAAGTGACCAATTTATAATTGATACACATGACTCCGATAGTGATGATGATAGGCTCACACCCTAGCATTAAAAATGGTAATATTAACGCAATTTTCTAATCTTGAAGTTTTACTTTTATATTATAAATTCAAATCTACTTCTCCTTCTTCTTGGTCGTGACCTCATGACTGAGGGACGTGACTTTATTGGGCTATTCTTTCTGTCACTGCTCTCCAGGCCGTTCGATCTTCAGCCATTTGTATAGTTGCCTGGAGTGAAGTCCTGGTATAACGTCTTGGACCACATCTGTCCATCTTCTGGGTGCACGCCCTCTACTCATTCATCCATCGACACTCCAAGCACGTCTTTTAATGCGTGTGCGTGCCACGTCTGATTGTATGATCGAAGAAAATCCAATATGCGATAGGTATTCTCAGCTCTATATAATTTCTTCCAGAAGCGATACATGGTGAGATGACATTCTGTTTTCAAATTTACCTCCGGTCGAAATTCAAATTCTGATTCCATTTTATTTAAATTATGACAATAAGTCTAATCGCAATATAGTTATCTAGCGAAATTTAATTTAAGTGCCTTTAGATTAGGGTTTATTTTATGTTGATGCTAATTGTCCACTTAACTTTTTACGATAACTTCAAAAAGTTTTATCAGCTATTAAGAAAGCAGAACAGCAGTATCACCTTCGTACGTTACCGCCGATAACCGAAGTCTTTTTCTAAATTACGAAGGTTCTTCTAAGATCTCACGTACAGTCAGCAGCAGAAGTCGCTATACACTCCAGGTGCTCAAAGAGAGGTAAACGTTTAAACTGTCAAAAAGTTGTTGACTGTCATGGTAGCATTTACTTGTGAGCGCTAAACATGTCACAAATATCTTAACAGTCGCTATTCATTAATTTCTACACTTACAACAAATCATTGATACCTTAGCTGTCAAAAAACCACTGGTATCTAAGCGGTCAACGTGTCAAATATATCTGACCAATATGGAAAAATAGACGTTAAAAGCATACATGTATGGTCGTATATTGAATGAATAATAGCTATGCTAATTTCAGGTAAAGCGTTTTGACAATCATCGAAAGCAGTACAGTCTTGTCATCACATACATCTATCTCACGTTTTGCCCTTCAACCATTGACAGGGGCCTGTCAGTCAACTTACTGCAAACTATTTCTTTTATTTAATAGAATCATCAAAACGAATGAGTGACACATAGCGAAAGCTAACTGAAGCCGAATTTAGAGCCAATTGTCAAGGCACGTTGTGGTCTTGTTACTAAGGCGTTTGCTTTTCAAAGCAGAGACCGCGGGTTCAAATCTCAGTCGGACGCACCTATAGAGATTACAGCTTTTTTTTTGGGTTTCATTTTTATTATTAATTTGTGGTTTTATAATAATTTCGCATAATTTTATATGTTTTTTGAAGATATGTCACATGTAGCGTATGTACGACTTTCTAACAGGACATTGTAGGTTTGAACCCGGAGTGGGCGTTCCTTAGATTACTCCTGTGCGGAATGCCATTTGATGTTTACTGCTAGGTTATACTAACAATAAGTTCAAAGATATACAGTATGTATCAGAACGAAAGACCAAAAAAGAGACCCATTAATGTTTAGGTCATACTGAACAACTTTTACTATGGGACCAACCCCGAAAACGCGGAAAAATAATTGGAAGTTTCATACATTTTCTGGTCCGATGTTGAAATTTTCTATGGGAGAGTAATTTTTTTCCGGGGTTTCGGGGTTGGTCCCATAGTAAAAGTTGCTCAGTATGACCTAAACATTAATGGGTCTTGTTCTTGGCCTTTCGTTCTGATACGTACTGTATATAACTCCGTATACTCTATCCTCTCTGCTAAGTTGTAAAAACAAAATTCGTCATTCCTATGGTCAACAGTTAGCATATTACGTAGGTATATGCATGGCAGTGGTGGTTTTATCGCATAGGTACATCTATAGAAGAGGAGGCACCGTTCTTGCGATTGCGGATCATGAGTCCAGCCAACAAAATATAGAGAGGAGTCATAGTTGGATATGCTTTACTGCCCGTGCTCCTCACGTGGGGCCACGGCTAGCCTCCATTACAAAGCCATAAGGTTTACATGTCAGATTGGGACAGTGAACGTGTTAAGTTTCAATTATATTATTTTCTCCTTCCTTCTTTGATCGATTCGGAGCATCGTATTTTAGTACTATATCAGTATATTTTAGTACAATAAGCGGGCTAAATAAATATATTAACTATAATAATTATAATTAAATATAATATGCTCTACGGTTTGGAAGAACGGCCGCCTATGACAGTTAAAATAAAAAACCGATCATTCTCGTAGAACCTAAGTACTTATTTATTGTCTAAGTTTGACACTTGACGATAAAATACTTCTTTAAGAAAGGAGGTGTCAATTCGTACGGGCTACAGTATTTTTTTAAAAAGTTAACCAGATAAAACGTTGATGCTTAGTTACCGTTGAAATAACAACTGCTTAGCAACTGGTGGCACCCTGGCTGCTGACGTACGTGATTGGCAGTGAGTGTAGGTATTAATGACAGCAGCTTGAATTTGAGTGCTTAGTTACCACTGACATTCTAACCGTTATTGTCATTGTGATTAAATAAGGGTGTATGTGTTAAAGAAAACCTCAGAAGTTAAGATATATGTGACGAACTGAAAGCCTACGCTAAAATGACAACTTAGATGTCCTTATTTTTGGGACGATTGAAGTGTATATGTTTTCTTGGACACCTTGCCCGCTCAGGTATATCTGCTGCTGACTGTACTGTACGTGCATATTATGCATAAAGTTCAATTTCAGTTTTGACACTTCGGTGACGTGGCATCCGAGTGACAGCTTTTGTGTTTGACACAGCGTAGAAAAGGTTAAAAAACTTGGCACCCATTAATATTTCGAGTATTTTGTCGGTGAAGTCGCTATTAAATTTAACTTCGATTTGATATCAACTCAGTCTCCACAATTTTTGATGCTATTTTTAACTTGATTTCAGCTAAGTAACCACCTCTTCGAGCGCCCCACCACCAACACGACCCTCACCAACTCCTCCCTCCCCGCGCACCCCTGCGGCCTCGACCTCGTCTCCCTCAACATACAACGAGGGAGGGACCACGGGCTACCATCATATCCAGCTTGGAGGGAGCATTGTGGGTTCAAGAGGCCTAGAAATTTTGGGGAGTTAAAAGGAGTTCTGAATGAAGTATCTTGGACACGAATCAGTACCATTTACAGGTAAGACAGAATTTCTTTAAAAACCTTCCTGTGAATCTGACTACGTCTGTTTTAACATAATACAATGAGGGAGGGACCACGGGCTACCCCATATCCGGCCTGGAAGGAGCATTGTGGATTTAAACGACCGAAAAGCTTCGGGGAGTTAAAAGCAGTGCTGAATGAGGTGTCTTGGACACGAATCAGTACAGGTATGAATTCTTTAAGAAGACAGAATTTCTTTAAACTCCTACCTGTAGTTCTGACTTCATCTGTCTTAACTCAACATACAAAGAGGAAGGGACCACGGGTTACGCATATCCGGCCTGGAGGGAACATTGTGGATTCAAGAGGCCTAATAGGAGCTTTGGAGAGTTGAAAGGAATGCTGCATGGGGTGTCTTGGACACGAATCAGTACCATTTACAGGTAAGACAGAATTTCTTTAAAAACCTTCCTGTGTCTACGTCTGGCTCATCATAATACAACGAGGGAGGGATCACGGGCTACCCCCATATCCAGCCTGGAGGGACTATTGTGGATTCAAGAGGCCTAGAAATTTTGGGGAATTGAAAGGAGTTCTGAATGAAGTATCTTGGACACGAATCTGTACAATTTACAGTTAAGACAGAATTTCTTTAAAAACCTTCCTGTTGATCTGACTACGTCTGTCTTAACATTATACAACGAGGGAGGGATCACGGCCTACCCCATATCCAAGAGGCCTAATAGGAGCTTTGGAGAGTTGAAAGGAGTGCTGCATGGGCTACGTCTGTCTTAACATAATACAACCAGGGAGGGATCACGGGCTACCCCAGATTCAAGAGGCCTAATAGGAGCTTTGGAGAGTTGAAAGGAGTGCTGTATGGGGTGTCTTGGACACGAATCAGTACCATATACAGGTACCTATGAATTCTTTAAGAAAACAGATATTTTTTAAACTCCTACCTGTGGTCCTGACTACGTCTGTCTTAACAAAATACAATGAGGGAGGGACCACGGGCTACCCCCATATCCGGCCTGGAGGGAGCATTGTGGATTTAAACTACCGAAAATCTTCGGAGAATTGAAAGCTAGGAGTGCTGAATGAGGTGTCTTGGACACGAATCAGTACAGGTATGAAATCTTTAAGAAGACAGAATTTCTTTAAACTCCTTCCTGTGGTTCTGACTTCGTCTGTCTCAACATACAAAGGGGGAGAGATTCCGACCTTATGCCATACGCTTATGTAAGTCATCTTTGGAGTTACAAAGCTTCCATAGGCTCTGTTTACGATTACTACAAGACAGGCTATGCGCTTGTTTGCTTCCCTTCTTCTTCTTCTTCCCAAATACCTAAGCAATTATAACATATCTAATTCACAACTTTTTTTTAAATCATTTATTTACATACAATATATACACAGTGGTACTACTAAACGAAATTAATAACTAGCGCCCCTGAGGCATTGTACCAAGGATGCTGGCGGCATTTCCTCGTTGTATCGCAATGCTGATACGTTGTGCGAGGTAGCCGCCAGCTCTTCGGTCACCAGACGCTTCGCGATTTCTGCGAACAAATTATACGCGCTGGGACCCCATGGACTTTCAACTCCAATTTTCAATTTCAACACTTCAGATCATTGCAGAATCTTTTTCCGTAACCTAAAATTTATATTTAGCTGAAAACTGAAGAAAACAAACCGCCAATGCAAATGACTCCCGGATGTATGAGTTGTGTTTACATACAAAGGTTCCCCGAATCGTGTGCCCTACTGCCCAACATCCTAAATAAAACGAAACGCTCATGCGTCACCTGTGGGCGTACCCCGAAGCACGTTCGTGCCTCTCTGTCGCACTTGTAAATTCGTACGTAAGTACAGGGAGGCAACATGTCGTACGTGGTTTGCGGTAGGCCCTGTAATAGATGGTCGGGCTTATCAACGTGAAAGCGTGATATGGCAGCATCTGGCTTTCTCAGTAACGCAGTGTTAGAAAGTGATGGCAGTTCTATCGTGTAGATAAGTGTGTCCATCATGCGGCTGGACGGTTAACCTATTTATGGTCTGCCTGTCTGTCTGATGGCGCATCTCGCAAGTAAAATTAGCGTTCAGACACGATATTTATTGATGTAAAAAATTTTGTATTTCGTGCTTTAAGCCGGTTATCCAGAAATATAGTCACTATACTCCTTACTAAAGGATATTTGTGGCAGAAACATTATTTTCTGCACAAAATGTAGGTAGGTATCATCATCATCTCCTAGCCGTTTTCGGCTACAGCGACTGCTTTTCTACCGCTGAGAGCGTCGCTGGTGCTTTTGCAATTTAATTACATGCTAAGCTATACAGTGACATAGACAAAATCAATCATTCATTCATTCATGTTTTCAATTCAAATTGGTATATGTTTTGACAGAATAAATCTTATCCATTCACTTACCAAAATAGAGTTAGACCACAGATTATATAAAGTTCTTGTTAGACGTTAGACCAAGACAAGTACCTATGCTACGATTTTGATAGCCCACGCAGTGCAAGTGTTATTTTAAACGTCAAACGTCTATAAAATTATGACGTAAGTATATATATAACTGCGTGGACTATCAATCGCTGCAGTCCTAACTCTAGCACGGTACGTAGCACACGCAGTGCAAGTGTTATTTTAAACGTCAAACTTCTATGAAATTATTTGCACTCATACTTTACCGTGCCTATACGGAATTCAAAACATGTCCAATAATAACCACAATTCGTCAGTCCCATTGGGTCTATTTTCGGTGAGGTCATCGACATGACACTTACATTAATAACGGACAAAGGACAAACTTACGCATTCAGCTATATTTTACACCACATTTCAAACACAACAATTAATAGACTTTAACACAAAGCAGTTAGGGCTAGTTTTCAATGCCTGAGGGCCTACCGCTAACATCGAAGTACGCAAATTGCGGGGATCTTTCTCTGTCACTCTAATTACGCCTTAATTGGGGTAAAAGAGAAGAGTTCGCGGTATGTCCTCTGAACTTTGAATTAGCAACATGGACCTAATTAGCAAAGATAGAGCACGATAAGGAATTATGTCACGACGAGTCACGAGTAGCCCCCCCTTTCCCCTCTCCTCCGAGTCAACGGCAATTATAACTTTGTCACATTATAGTTTCTAGACCAGCGTTTCCTGAACTACATTTAAATGATACAATAAATGTTTTAACAGTTTTTTATCATTTAATTTATTTCATTCATTCAACAGCTTGTGTTATCCGGCTCGAAGGACCATTGTATGCAAATTCGTATTAGTAATAATTCACTCATGAAGTACCCAGTGATTATTCACTGTTGAAATTTCACTTTTTTGTTCATTCACTTTCTCGTGGAGATTCGGAGAATTTATTCATCGTCATGTAGCATGGAGAAAAAACCGTGTTCTTCGTTTTTTTTCCTGGAATTTAAAAAGATTTGTAGAGCGAGGTGGGAGTAACAATGGATACACGGAACATGATATGATTTAAACATGTATTTACATGTCTGAGGATACAAATTTAATTAATTACTAACATACCTGTTTCGACAATGGTTAATTATTAGTTAAACCTACTTAGATTATAGGTACTGCTTGTTTTAATAAACATTTTCGCGGAGTTTAGGCGTAATCTTTGTAATTATCCATTGATATGTGCTATGTGCTATTAGGTTACCGATTTAATCAAATGGGGTTACCTTTTGAATAAGGATTTCGAAATCAAATTGAATGGGTTTTGATGGGCAAAGAGTTTCCATAAAAAACCCTTTGATAGGGATAAAGGGCCAGTCTTAAGCAGTATCAATGTGTTTCATAATAATATATCTTACTGAAAACTGAAAATTCAATAGTAGGTAATAATGCGCTACAATGTACCGGCTACATACTCAAACTCGATACATACTAAACTCGACGTTTTTTGCTTAATGTAAATTCAAATTCAAATTCCAAATTATTTATTTCATGTGATTTAGGTACACACATAGCAATACACAACAATAAACAATAAACTTACAATGAGCGTTTTCCAAAAAAAGTGTACATTTTATTCATGTCTTCAAAATATTGACTTCTTGGGCTCATTTTACTCAGAATCATTTGTACAGTCGACGTCAAAGAGAAATTTACAGCCAAAGTAACAAAAAAATGTTTACACGACCTAAATGCTATGACAATAAAGTCGTGTAAATAATTGTTTGTAACGTTAGTCGTAAAGATCTCTTTGACGTCGACTGTACATTCACGCCTCATACATGAAAAAATGTGTCCAAAAATTTCCTTTCCAGATCGTCACATTCTTGTATGAATTTTTTTTTATTTGTATGGACGTAACGCACTAGAAATTTTTTTTTTCATACAAAATTTGGGACACTTTTTTCATGTATGAGGCGTGAATGTACAAATGATTCTGAGTAAAATGAGCCAAAGAAGTCAATATTTTCAAGACATGAATGAAATGTACACTTTTTTTGGAAAACGCTCAAATGATTATTCTAGAACCTTTGCAACTAATTCCTTTCTATTGTTAATTGCAGCCACGTAGACGACATAGATCTCTACACTGGTGCTTTAGCCGAAGAGCCAAACGGGAGGCTCCTCGGACCAACCCTGACCTGCCTCATCGCTGATCAGTTCTTGAGGATCAAGATTGGAGACCGGTTTTGGTATGAGACTGAAGATGAGGCTGCTGGCTTTACCATTGGTAAGTATCATAATATTCATAATTCTTATAAAGATTACGCTGACTAATAATACTATCTAATACTATTAGCTCAATAGTGGGACCGGATTTTTGCACTAAAAGTTTTGATAATTCTAAAGTTGAAAAAGTGATACTTATCTGATATGGGACATATTTTTAAGCATATTTGCAATATATGATGAAAAGTTAGAACGAGCGTTAGGTATAAATTAGGTATTAATATATTTTTAGTAATGATTTTTTAATATTGAATTAAAGTGCAATGTTTAAGTTCCATTGTTTATAATATGTATGACGCTATATAATGTAAAATTATTAGAAATTTTTTTAACGTGCTTCTTTGTCAAACTACAATTAGCTTATTATTTTGTCGATATTGAATTAAAGTTTAATAAATCCACAACAACATATCTAAATTTTTAAGTTAATAGGCAAGCTAAAAAGCTAGAAGAATAAGATATATGCTTTAGAATTAATATGCGTTTTTTGTCCTATAAGATCTAATATTGAATTAGAGTCTGTAAAAATAAGTCTATTACTATAAAATAATATACGCAGCCATATTATGGAAAGTAAGAAATTTCTGTGTGTAGCTTGCATTGTAATAGTAAAATCTAGTTAAAAAGGCGCGAAATTCATACATACGCCGCGCTGGTCCGTCAGTCGCCGGCGCGGCGCTCGAGAGCCTATCATAGCCTACCTATACCTCGCCCCTCGCCCCACCTCCCGCTCAGTAACACTGTCTGTCTTTTCTTATCATTCATTTGTTTGTTTACCGTGCACATATACAAATTAGATGCGGACATTACGTGAAATTAAAATATCTTATTACGTAAAAATACCTACAGCTGGTCAATCAGATCTTGTCAGTAGAAAGAGGCGGCAAATTTGAAAAATGTATTCGCGAAGGGATATCGTCCCATAGAAAATTTGAATTTCGCGCCTTTTTTTAGTGACAAGATTTGCTGGACCAGCTATATTTCATTATCTTGACTAATATTGTAATAAAAATGTACAAGATATTCACAACTATTTTTTACTATACATATTTTGTCAAAGGACTGTCTCATTTCAAACATAGACAGGGAGAATCATCATACTATCTTTGACTTACACTAGTACTAGCACCCAAAAGAAAAGGATGAATATAGTTTTTTGTTTTTATTTACTGACAAATTGGTTTGACCAACTATACCTATTTCTGGTTCCTATTGTCATGTCCTGTCCTATTCAACGTCAATATCATAATATGTATATTATAAACCAACTGCTCAATATTACACGGTATACATCCTGAATATACAATAAGGTAAGTGGCCTCACTTACCTTATTGTATATTCCGTGTGGGCCGTATATGACTATATACAGCTAATACAGCCCACCTTAAATTAAAATGTTTTTTTTTTTAATAAACAGAATATGAAGTATGAAAAACTCACTCAAATAGGTTTCTCATTTATTTAAGTTTCTTCATTATACCAAAATAGTTATAAAAATATTACGATACTCTTGGAAAATATACCTTTTATAAAAGTCCTATTATGGGCCTTATTGAACACTACCAGTGTATTACTTAATCCCGCAAAAAATAATCATTTTGACAGTAGGTAATAACAGATTTTATTGTTTTTAACTTAAGAGTTATACATATACAAATGACAATATTTGATACTTCATAACAGGAGGATTTATTTATAATAAGTGAAAATAATTATTTTGGGTCTTAATAACTAAAGATATAAAAATTGTCTAGTTTACGCGAAAATAGTAGGTAACTAAACATAAATCTTTATTAGTTACAGTAGTCTCATCTTTTAACATCTGGGGGCACGGCAGTGCCCCCGCCAAGACGAGAAAAGCGCAAGGGCACTATCTACCTTTTCTCGAAGCGCTTCGTCGTTTTTTGGAACCCTCATAACTTGGGGTTGGATTATACCAGATAAACAAAGTTCTCGGACTTATTAAGCATATCAATTGCATGGCTCTTATACTTTAGATTTTATTCATATCTAAAAACTTCGATTTCGTCACTGACTCACTCACTTGATGATCATCAATACCGGGTACTTCCTGAAGTCCTCTAAGAAGCTGAAATTTGGTATGTAAGATAGTTTTAGTACACAAACAACAAATAAATTCAAAAAAATTTTATCCCTAAGGGGATGAAGATGGGGTTTAATTTTGTATGGGAAATCAATAATCGCTGAACCGATTTAGTTGAAATTTTGTATGTAGATAGGTATTGTTATGGGGAAGGATATAGAATAGATTTCAACCTCAAAGTTTACCCTTACGGGGTGAAGGCAGATTTCAAACCCCAAAGTTTACCCTTACGGGGTGAAGGGTTTATATGGGGAATCAGTAAGAAGTACATTGTGTAACAGATGCCCCCAGATACTTATTTCAGGATTTTTAATAGTAAATTACCCCCAACCCTTTAAATTAGGGGATGGAAGATTGTCATAAACAACTTACAAAAAGAAGTGAAATCCCATCAAAAACATTTTGATGTAAAATGTTGCCCAAACGAAACCATAAAGCTCGCACTGTCAAAAAGTTATCAGATCTCTTGCCAAGCTTCTAACTCTACAAGCCCTCTAACTTTACTAGCTCTACACCAAAAGTGTGTGGCTTGGCCGTTTCGTTTCTACAAGAACTATTGTATGTAAGTATAATACAAAAACCGCCCAAATGCGAGACGCACTCGCGTTCCAAATACATTACACAATTTTTAACAATATATTTTTTTTAGAGAAAAGTGAGTAAAATGTCTTTAAAAAACCCGTAAGGATCGGAAAACTAGGTACTTAAGTCCGACTCACGCTTGACTGCACATTTCTAAAAGGTATTCCTGTCATCTATAGGAAAAGAACTAATAAATAAATAAATAAATAAATATTATAGGACATTTCTTACTTCTTATTAGGATTCTTACACAGATTGACTAAGTCCCACAGTAAGCTCAAGAAGGCTTGTATTGTGGGTACTCAGACAACGACATATATAATATACAAATACTTAAATACATAGAAAACACCCGTATTTTCTATGTGTTTAAGTATTTGTCATTTTTTGCGTATTTTCTTAAATAACTTCTAAACTATTTATTTTAAAATTATGAAAAAATATATCTGAGATTCTTACAATGAGCCCCTTCATTTGATATATATATATTTTTTAATTTATTGAACAATAAGCTAAACAAAGTACATTATTATTACAAGACCCATCGTGGGCAAAACCTTGAGGAGGTTTGTATGCCGATGGGGAGTTCGAGAAAATAACATGACAATATACATATCTATCTTATACTAATTAAAATTCTAACAAAATTCTCTTATATTAATTCTTATTCTAATTCTCTTATATTAATTATAACAAGATATAGTTTTTTTTTCTTCTATTTATCATTCATCTCAAAAGTGACGCCTTTATTTGAATTTCTATTATTTACTTTACATGTATGTCCTTGGGCTATAGACTTACATGTGTATACCAAATTTCAACTTATTGGTGCAGTAGTTGCGGAGCAAATAGGCTGTGACAGACGGACAGCCAGACACACGAGTGATCCTATAAGGGTTCAGTATTTTTCCTTTTGAGGTACGGAAAAAAATAATGAATTTAATAAATTTTTCACCTTATGCCCATGTGGCGGTAGCGAAACAGCCAAGCCACATATTTTGACTAAGGTGTAGAGTTAGTGAAGTTAGGGCTTGTAGAGTTTGAAGCTTGGCTCGACAAGACTGTGCCTCCAGTGTAAAAGGGTTAATCTCAAAAAATGAAATTTTTCAGTATGGCCGAAAAACGTTTCACACCGTGTTTTCTCTGCATTGTTTCTAAAAAAAATTGGTTTTTGTTTTTAGTTTAGATAGTTTAAGTCGTGAATTATAATTTGTCATTTAAATTAATCTGACTTATGTGAAAGTAACGGAAATATTGGCTTTTAAAAACAACTTAAATCCCTTTTCACAAAAATTATGAATGTGTGAAAAGGTTAAACTGCACTTTCTCTAGTGTTGCTAAAATCTTTTTGAACTTTTGTATTGTGTAAAGAAACCATTTTGGGAACTAAATATTGCATTTTTTGTAGATTGATGGTAAAAAAGACAAACCAAAAAGAATAATATCAATGTAATTAAAGAGTGACTTAATATATTTAATTACTCTGTTGAAATTGTTAATGGTTACTGAACCATTCACAATTTCAACAAAGTAATGTTGTACTATAGTAGTGTTGTACTGACAACAGGGCAGTTGTACTTGTTTGTCTTACTTTACTAACAAAGATGGGGCTTTGTTTTTTTTTTTTTATTGTTGCACAATTATTTTATAATCAGCCTTTTAGATGTCTTTACTTCTACAGGACTTTCTTTTTGTTATTTGACTTCCACCGTTTTGCACAACATTGACCAACTAAAAAAAATATATGGAAAGGAATCTAAGTGAACATTAACCATCATCATTAACTCAATTTAGCGAAACTAGATGGTGAAAAACGGTCAAAGTAAATTATTTATACCCCTTTACACATAATGACGTCTTAAAAAATGTTTGTGAATAATAAAAAAACTTAAGTTTTACCGTCATTCACGAACTAGACTCGGTAGTTGAGATAGATCTAAGTGAATTTTGATTTTTTTACACCTAATGTTTCTTGAAATGTATTTTATTCACTAAGATTAAACTTTACTTTAACCATCGTTCGTAACACGATTCTTAAGTTACAAATTTTTTAAACGAGATTATATAAAAATAAATCGTTTTGAACATAATGGTTGTGATTTTTGGAAAAGTTTAATCGCTTTGCACAATCGATATCTCAGCAATTAGAAGTCATAGGGCAGTGGGTGTCAGCACAAAAGATGTAGTTTCATGAAATAAACCTTTTACTGGCAAAATTTGTAATTTGGCCAAACTCGAGTTTAACCCTTTTACACTGGAGGCACAGATTAGAGATCTGACAACTTTTTGATAGTGCGAGTAGTGGTTTCGTCTTGGCAACAATTTACATGAAAATGTGTTTGGTGGGATAATTTTTTACAGTATAAATATTTATTCGTAACAGTAAGTATTATCTTTTAACATAATTTTTACAGTACATCTGGTGCTACATTACGACACCGGTGCTATAATAAGCACATTAAAACACTCCCGTTGGCCGTGTTTTAAAATTCGTCACTCGTTGCAAAATATCTATTTTTCGCACTTC
This sequence comes from Cydia fagiglandana, assembly GCF_963556715.1. NCBI lineage: Eukaryota > Metazoa > Arthropoda > Insecta > Lepidoptera > Tortricidae > Cydia > Cydia fagiglandana. The sequence goes on along the minus strand of NC_085934.1, from coordinate 1,691,237 downwards.
TATCGTAAATACCTACCTATGTATTAACAAAAAAAAGTCACTTGTAAATAGTACAAGGCAGTACCTTTAAAAAGTATAAGTGCCTCAATGTTATTAGACTTTTTGATTCTTTAAAACGTCTTTAGGTCAATAAAGCAAGTGAAACATTATTAGAGTTAGACCAAGAAAAGTCTGCAGCAATTTTGACAGCCCACGCAGTGCAAGTGTTATTTATAAGTCATAATTTCATAGAAGTTTCTTCAAATCGACCTTATTAATAAGAGATTAAAAATATTCAAAATTTACTTAAAATATTTTAATCTAATATTTCATCTCATACGTTCAATAAGGCCCGGGACTGGACCTTTTTACCTGCACTGACAGTGGGCCTTCTAAGCAACAAGTAGAAATTCAGAATAATTGGGAATAATAGGGAGCAACTGCTACTTTTGAATGCTGGGCCTTGTTACCCGCCGGGCCTCATATGCCTGCACCTCACCTACTTTATTTATTTGTTTTACAAGGGGAAAAGTTGTTTATTAACCGCTCGTGCATTTTTTTATTAAATAGGAGGCAAACGAGCAGGTGGATCACCTGGTGGTTAGCGATTACCGCCGGCCATGGACACCCGCAACACCAGAAGGGTTGCAAGCGCGTTGCCGACCTTTAAGATGGGGGTCTTTGAAGGTTTGAAGGTCGTATCGGACAGTTCATTCCACAGTTTGGCTGTGCGAGGCAGGAAATACATTCACAAATTCAAACATTCTAAAATTGAACCACGAGCGTAGCGAGTGGTTCGTAAAGTTGAACCTTGAGGGTAGTGAAGGTTTCAAGGGACGAAGGTTAAATAAAATTTTCACCACATCAGCTCGTAAAGGCCCTCTTGATTGTTCGAAACGGATAAGAAAAGTGGCATTTAATTTGATGCAAATTTTGAGTTGTTTCCGTAGGTAAATAGGATCAGTTGGTTGGTAATATTGACGTTAAAATGATAAATATTGAATAACGTTAGTTTGAAATTGATTTTATAATAAAGTAAATATTATCGGAGATGATCGCTCTTCAAAAATATATGTCGCTAGTCATTTATAACCTAAAAGCGCCAAATTACGCAAAATTATATTGAAATGACACCTGTGTATTGAATTTGAAGAATATTTTAACAAGGGTAGTTATCTGTATGACAATGCACCTAAAATAATTTTCAAATGTATCTATTATTTCATTTATTTCTATACTTAACACGATAACGAATTCTACGTATACGAAACCGCGGGCAATCCCTAGTACATATAGAAATAAATAAGGGAAGGTAAGTTTCCATTAGTGTACTGTGTAAAATAACTATTTACCATTGATAATAATTTTATAAACGCTTTGCGTATTTTTAAGGGCACCGCGCTAACCGCTAGCCCGCGACCGTCGATCGCTGCCCCCTGCCACGGCGCACAGCGCGGCGCACAGCGCGGCGCGCGAAAACGCCGTGCGTTTGAAATGTAACTTAATATAAGCTCGGAATGCATACTTACGTATCAGTATTTAGTGTCGCCGTGATTTTATATTTCTAATCTTTTGTGTGAGAAGTAAGATCTTTATTATGACCGTGTAATATTAACTCTACAAACTTTAATTCAATATTGGCTATACTGCTTAACCAGAAATCAATATCTAGACAAGCACATTGTCTACATTTCTAACTTTTTACATGTATACTAAGTTGATAGATAATATCGTAATTTTGCAATATCAGCTACTCTAATTCTGTATTTGCATAATAATTCGTGTTTTTACGTTCACCAGAAAGCAGCTGTTCCAGATTTCTAAAAACCGAATATTGTGAATAAATTAAAGTGTTATTGAATATGTTAAAGTTTTTTGTAACTTTAATTTTATATTTACATAGTTATTTAGCAAAAATTGAAATATTTAAATATGGCCGAACGCTCCACCTAAAATTTTCTAACTTTTTACATGAATGTTATTTAACATGCTTCCAATAACATATCAAAAAAGAAAAAACTTTAATGTTATCAAAACCCATTTTTGTTCCACCGCTGGTCTATATATACTTAACTTACTTCTATGACTACGCCTGAAGTTACAAAAGGAGTTATGGCGTTAAGAGCGCCTTTGATAGGCCATAGATATTTAGTACTCCGGGATCAATAAGAAATGTCGGTAGCACATTATAGTTTAGAGCAAGAGAACTCGTTATACGAAGTCGCTTCAGGCGATACATTTTCAATACTTTTCTTGAATTAAAAGACTAATTTAATTACCAGATAAAGATAAAGTGCAAAATTAATTCAAATTTACTTTCTTCCAGAGCAACTAACAGAAATCCGGAAGACAACCTTAGCAGGTGTAATCTGTGCGAACGAACAACTACTGGCCCAGGCGCAGCCGCGGGTCATGGAGCTGGTGGGGGAAACTAATCCACTTGTGGCCTGTACAGAACTTCCACAACCTGCTTGGGACCCGTGGAAAGAATAGTTTGATATTAAGAAAAGCATATTATGTTCGGTATGTGTTACTCGAAAAGTTTACAGTGGACGCCGATAACCCAAAAGACTAAGTTTATTCCAGATGGTATTTCGATTAAAAAATGCGTTATCAAAGTGATTAAAATTTCGCTATTTTAATAAATTTCGTAATTTTCTGTATGAAAATTATACCTCCGCTCAGTCACTTTTCTTAAACACCGCATTAGATGGCGCTACGGTAATAAGTAGTGACATTGGGCAAAATGGGCAGTGTTTTTTTGTCCAATCAGGCATCAGAATTATGGCTAAAGCGTTTATAATGTAGACTTTATAGAATCACAGCACAGTTACGGTGGCCAGACGATTTCAGATGGCCAGAATATTTTTTGGGAAGTCTCGATTTTTAACCATGGCATTTGGTCCTGCCCTAAATTGGGAAAGTCGATTTCTAGGTCCTACATCTGGACCGGATGACTAGGTCCATGATTTTACTGGGTTCATCCACTAAACCTCACTTCATTTCTTCATCATCTAATTTATGTTCAAATAGAAGTTATTATAAAAACGTTATATTTATTTGGACTCGACCTTCCTCGTCCGCATTCCATTTTGCACTGCAACACTGTGGTACTGTCTTTTTGTAATGTTAGGTGTTTGACAATAAAGGCGTGGCTACTTGGCGTCAAGCCATTTTATTATGAGGAAGCCGATAAAATGACGACATGATGTAAAGGTACAGATTACCAGTTCGACGGATGATATCAGCCTGTCAGTTGTTCGGAGCTGTCAAATTTTGCGTTTAACTGACAGGTTGATATCGTCCGGCGAACTGGTAATCAGTTGGGCCCCTTTATAAACTGATGATTTGTATTGTCAGCCATTAGATGGAGCCCATCTAAACTAGCTTAACTAGAGCAAAGCGAGGGAGTGCGGTCATTATAAATGCTGATGCCATAGAACGAAGACTACTATCAGGTGTGAAGTAATCTAAAATAATGAAGCCGCGAATTGGACAACAGAAGCATATGCCGCTGCATTTATAGCTGTATAGCCATGCGCGTATCCAAAATCAAAATCATTTTATGAGAATCAGTTACTAATAAAGCTGTTAGGTACTCCGCGTTACACCTAAAATCAATTAAGAAATTAATTTTATTGATTTGGTTTGTTTTTATATTTGACATGGTTTAATATTGTATATTGTATCTTTAGTTTTAGTATTAAGAAATGTGAATAAAATATGTGACGTTTTCATCCAAAAGGTACCAAATTGTCGGTTGTCGATAAGGTTGATTTCTAATTGAAGCTATATAATATGGATATGAAATAGCGCCATATAGACAACTGACAATAGGGTAGTTGTTTGGTTGAAAATAGCACATATTACGAGCTCTCCCGACTAATCGTATTAAAATTTTATAAATAGTAAATATTCAAATAGTAGTCTAATGAGGCTTGAATTACGGTACGCTGTAATATGTAACTATAAAATGTTGTAATTTATGTTACTTAAGAAATTAATATTAGTTACGAAAATCAAATCGAATTTGTATCCTATCAAATTATGTTCCTAAAGATAGAGTATTTGACAAAATACTTACTCAAAAGAGAACTCACATGTTTAATAGATTAATAGTTACACCGTTCCTATTTTAGTAAATAAAACCTTTTAATTTTGACAGACAGAGTTTTTCTACATATCTTTTCCACGATCCTCTCTGAACAGCCCGCTATCCCTTTAAAGGGTTTTCAAGGGGTTTTTCGAAAGACTATTCTTTTCAGAGCCGTTGTTCCCCAAAACCCGTTTTTACCCGTTTATAGGGGTAAACCGTTAACTTATAGACATTCTTATATGAACGAAAAGTTTTGCCTAGTGTGCCTGTCGCGGTCAATTTCGTTTCAAAACCCTTTAGTTAAAATAAGTAACCCTCCCTCATCATCCCTCTCTTATTATATTTATTATATTGGCAAAAATATCAATCTAAATTGATCAAAACACCAACCTGACTCACTGTTGCCATCTCCTATAAGGCATAAGGTGGGAAGCCGGTGACCTTGCCACCACTTCTACAACCACAATTTCAAAACACGAGCGAAATTCAACTTTACACATATATTAATAGGTACTAGGATACATTTTAGAAACGGTAAAATTAAGTTGGTGAATTTGTATATGGAACACTTATGTCATGGACTGGACAAAAGAATTTTCAATGAGACATGTAAAATCAGGGATGCCACCTTAGTGGTTTTACCACTAAATTTAGGGGGAAATAAACCAGCTAGGGGTTTTTTTAGGGGCTAAATATTATTAGTGGTTTTTTTAGGTTTTTTTTTTAGAATAGAAAAGTGCGGCAAATTTGAAAAAATGTAGGCGCGAAGGGATATATCTAGAGATGCACCGGATATCCGGTTACTATCCGGTATCCGGCCTATCCGGCCATTATTTTACTATCCGGCCGGATACCGGATAGTGACCTTCTATCCGGCCGGATACCGGATAGTAACATTGCTTGATTTCGGAGTAAACAAATTGGATTTAAGAAACAGACACGGTCATAATCGTACTTGTTTATTATTTTAAAAGAATTTAATCATTCCACTGACTTGCACGCGCACTTATTTCGAACCTAGAAATGAGTCCGCGCGAACGTTTACTAGGAAACAGGTCAAACCTGCAGAATGCGCACCTGAAAAACCGAAATGTAGGTATAGTTCAGCCGGCCGAATATCCGGCGGCCGGATACCGGATATTCGGCCAGTGTCCATGCCGGATATCCGGTATCCGGTATCCGGCCAAACAACTATCCGTTGCATCTCTAGATATATCGTCTCACAGAAAATTTGAATTTCGCGCCTTTTTCTACTGACAAGATTTTCTTGACTGTAATGTATAACGTTCATATGTATGATCATTAAAATGTCGAATCGGTTGAAAATCATAATAATGTTCTAAATTTGGAAAATCTATAATAATTTCTTTTATTTTTTATTTAGTGGGTTTTCCAAAATAATAGTACAGTTTTAGGGGTTTTTAAGTTGAGCTCAGGGGTAAAAAAAAATTGGAGTTGGCAACCCTGTGTAAAATGTCAGGGAAGTTTAGAAGCTTATTGAAGTGTAGCCATGGGATGGACTTTTTTGGTAAAATTGTCTACGAATTTGGAAAGCGTGTGTGTAGTGTGTACTTGTGGTTAAATTGGGCAGCCTTTATTAACCAAATGGAAGGTCTCCGTTACAGTTCTGTTTGTCTGTCCAGATGTTCTCTTTTACACATCTCATTTCTCAAGCGATTCTCGAAAAATATTGGCTCACAGACCATAGCCTAAAGTCTATTTCAATAGAACTTGCTAACTATGTAAACAAACAACGTAACTTTGTTTTATCACAGTTTCTCTTTAAATTTTCACACCACCTCATCAAATACCATTGAAACCATACACATATACACTATTGAAACGGTCCGTTCCGTAAAATACATAAATATATAACTGTATCTTGGATATTTAATTAAAAGTTTAAAATGGTTTCATAAGTTAGGTTATTAGGACCAGATGGAATTACGGTTTTGTTTCTTTTCAATTCTACAATTGTCTATGATGGGTAGTGTTGTGACTAAAGTTTGTGATATAAACCCGCTACACACTACCCAACCCACGCTCTGTACCTACCGCCTCGGTTATAAAATACATAAATACATCATTTTTAAGTACTTATTTGTCTTCAGATCGTGATTAAACAAATTAAAAATAAGTAATTACTTGTTTTTTACTTTTGGTATTTTATTATTCGATATGGTTTGACATTAGTAAAGTAGTAAGTAGGAGTCTTGCCCATCGCTAGTAAATTCATCATTCAGAGACAATTTCAATATGGCGGTTTGTTTACATAGTTAGCAAGTTCTATTGAAATAGACTTTAGATAAGATAAGATAAAATTTATTTCACAATTTTTTCGCGGTTTCGGGGTTGATCCAAATGGTCCAATAGAAAGTTGCTCAGTATGACCAATTTATATATTCACCCTGTAAATTATTGCAGGTGACTAAATAAACATCCTGTAGTATATTAATAATCTAGTTTTAAAGAGTCGTCAAAACACATGTGACATCCATAGGCTACGACGACCACAGTGACAACGGACAGGAGGTATGATTTTTGCCACAAACGGCACAAACGTTATATAAAAACACCCCTTTTATTTGCGCGAAACGCTGAGGTCATTTACCTCATAATAAGATAATAATTATTATGTGTATTAGGTACACTTTACCCTACCTACCTCATTAACCGACTTCCAAATCCCAAAGGAGGAGGTTATCAATTCGGTTGTATGTTTTTTATTTTTAACCGACTTCCAAATCCCAAAGGAGGAGGTTATCAATTCGGTTGTATGTTTTTTTTTTATTTTTTATTTTTTTTTATTTTTTATGTTTGTTACTCCATATCTCCGTCATTACTGGACCGATTTTGAAAATTTTTTTTTTGATTGTATGTATATGCATACAGATTGGTCCCGTTTTTGTCAAAATCCAGTTCTGATGATGGGATCCATGAGGAATCGACGGAACTCCTCAAATCTTAAAGGCATACATTTTTGTGTTTTTATCAACAAATCAAGCATATACATTCAAAAACGTGACATTTGATGAAGTGGAACTGCTGATGATGATCAGAACGGAACTCCTCAACGACGCATAGTTCACCTTTGGCGATTTGTCCTCTTCGTTATGTTTGTTAAGCAAGTTAAGTTTTTAAGCCACAATTTTATCAAGCTTGAGTTCTGATGATGGGATCCATGAGAAATCGAGGGAACTCCTCAAATTTTAAAGGCATGCGTATAGAGATTTTTGTATTTTCATCAGAAAATCAAGCATTTTCATTAAAACTGTCGCATTTGATGAAGTGGAACTGCTGATGATGATCAGAACGGAACTCTTCGACGACGCATAGTTCACGTTTGGCGATTTGTCCTCTTCGTTATGTTTGTTAAGAAAGTTTAGTTTTTAAGCCACATTTCTGTCAAGCTCGAGTTCTGATGATGGGATCCATAAGGAATCGAGGGAACTCCTCAAATCTTAAAGGCATACGTATAGAATTTTTTGTATTTTCATCATAAAATCAAGCATTTACATTAAAAACTGTCGCATTTGATGAAGTGGAACTGCTGATGATGATCAGAACAGAACTCTTCAACGACGCATAGTACATGTTTGGTGATTTCGAATTTCGATTTTGACTTGGACTGGGACCCGGACTCATACCCGGATCCGGTTCGGACCCGGACTCGGACCCGGACTCGGACCCGGACTCGGACCCGGACTCGGACCCGGACCCGGACTTGGACCGGGACTCGGACCCGGACTCTGACTCAGAGACCCGGACTTTGACCCGGAAAACCACTATGATACCTAAACTAAATAAACCACTATGATTACCTACCATAAAATGTGGGTATGATGATGCCAAACCCCTCCCGCTCAAACTCCCGTACACCGCACCGCATGCGCCGTTAAGTGGGTTAGGTTAGGTTTGAACTGCGATCCTCACAGAACCGAACAAAAGTGGGTTAGGTTTGGTTAGAACTGCGAGTCTTACAGAAACGAAATGCTACTAGAAAAGTGGGTTTGATTAGGTTCGAACTGCGATCCTCACAGAACCGAACTGCTATCAGAGAAGTGGGTTAGGTTAGGCTAGATAACTACGACCCTTACGGAAACGAAATGCTACTAGAAAGTAGGTACTGGTTTTACCTCCTTTTCTACATAGTGCACCATCTACCATAATCTTTCACCGGGCCCCATAGAAGTCGGTTTTTTTTTCTTAAAAATTTTTTTTTTTACTTTTTAATTTTTTTTTTATGTTTGTTACTCCATATCTCCGTCATTACTGGACCGATTTTGAAAATTATTTTTTTGATTGTATTTATATGCATACAGATTGGTCCCGTTTTTGTCAAAATCCAGTTCTGATGATGGGATCTATGAGGAATCGACGGAACTCCTCAAATCTTAAAGGCATACATATGGTGATTTTTGTGTTTTTATCAACAAATCAAGCATATACATTCAAAAACGTGACATTTGATGAAGTGGAACTGCTGATGATGATCAGAACGGAACTCTTCAACGACGCATAGTTCACCTTTGGCGATTTGTCCTCTTCGTTATGTTTGTTAAGCAAGTTAAGTTTTTAAGCCACAATTTTGTCAAGCTTGAGTTCTGATGATGGGATCCATGAGAAATCGAGGGAACTCCTCAAATTTTAAAGGCATGCGTATAGAGATTTTTATATTTTCATCAGAAAATCAAGCATTTTCATTAAAAACTGTCGCATTTGATGAAGTGGAACTGCTGATGATGATCAGAACGGAACTCTTCAACGACGCATAGTTCACATTTGGCGATTTGTCCTCTTCGTTATGTTTGTTAAGCAAGTTTAGTTTTTAAGCCACATTTCTGTCAAGCTCGAGTTCTGATGATGGGATCCATAAGGAATCGAGGGAACTCCTCAAATCTTAAAGGCATACGTATAGAATTTTTTGTATTTTCATCATAAAATCAAGCATTTACATTAAAAACTGTCGCATTTGATGAAGTGGAACTGCTGATGATGATGATCAGAACAGAACTCTTCAACGACGCATAGTACATGTTTGGTGATTTCGAATTTCGATTTTGACTTGGACTGGGACCCGGACTCATACCCGGATCCGGTTCGGACCCGGACTCGGACTCGGACTCGGACCCGGACTTGGACCCGGACTCGGACCCGGACTCGGACCCGGACCCGGACCCGGACTCGGACCCGGACCCGGACTCGGACCGGGACTCGGACCCGGACTCTCACTCAGAGACCCGGACCTTGACCCGGAAAACCACTATGATACCTAAACTAAATAAATCACTATGATACCTAAACTAAATAAACCACTATGATTACCTACCATAAAATGTGGGTATGATGATGCCAAACCCCTCCCGCTCAAACTCCCGTACACCGCACCGCATGCGTCACACATCACAGAACCGGACAAAAGTGGGTTAGGTTTGGTTAGAACTGCGAGTCTTACAGAAACGAAATGCTACTAGAAAAGTGGGTTTGATTAGGTTCGAACTGCGATCCTTACAGAATAAGAATAAGAATAAGAATAAGAATTATTTATTGCCACACACATACAAGAAAACAAAGACGATAAAAACAAAACAAACAAAATAATTGGCCAAGCACGAAGTCAAGACTACGGTGTTCAGAGCACCGTACGACACATCCCTAGGTGGTTTTAAGTTTGGATACTAATACTAATTTATCCCATAAGTACATTTTACTGACTAGGAAATAAGAAGGTAATGTCTGGGAGCTCTGGGACCTTGGAGTTTGGACTTTTATTAAAGTCCTCTGGGCTAGTATAGGTAATGTAGAAGTTACAAAGCTTCTACCTTAGATATATTTTTTAGAGATTAAAGATTTAATTTACCACCTTGTCGGGTTGATTGTATATCCATACCAAATTACAGCTTTCTAACACTAACAATCAACCTCATCTTGGAGGTGAAAAGAGGAAAAATCGTAAGTCCCATTTCGGCCAACCGAAATCAAGAACGTTTATATAATATAGGCCTAATACCGTTTATCTAAAACGTTTGGTGAAGGCACATTTCTAGTAGAAACAAATTATTATGAATTTCTCTGTAATTTGTACAAACCATTTCGTAAACTGACATTCCGCTAAACTGTTGTTTTTACATCTTACTAGCATCCATAACATATTGAAGTATGATATTCTTCCACTTGTCTGAACATTTTCATTACTATTGATTCTTTTTTGTGAGAATGGCTTTTTCTGCCACGGCACTTTGCCAATTATTGATTCTTTCAAACACCAAAATAGTTGACAATTTAATATACGTCAGAGTTGACAGGCAACTTCGAGCATGAAAAACTAAATCCTTCAAAAATACTGGGTATACATACAACCTCATAATCTTTGATATAGTCGCAATTGTTGCATTTTAAACTTGTAGACTGGGCAGGCACGACTCAAAAAGGAATAATACAGTGAACGCATATATTAGTATGGAAGTATTCTGTCCGCTCAATTATGACCCAACGTAAACTCCCTCAAGGTAGGCGGTACTAACAAACTATTCGATTGGCAACCTCAGTTCGACCGAGATGACAGTCAGTGACGGATGGCTAAATTGATTTATAAAAACAACTTTTTATTTGTAATTAAAAATGTCTTCATGTGTCGTGAAGTGGTGCAGAAGTTATTTTAGTTCATACCAAGGACAGTGGAATCACTTTTCACTTATAGTAAACAGATAACTACAGTAAAATTTGGAATAAACATGACGATTTGTTTTCAATACTACCGTGCTAATCTAAAACGTAACAACTGCATACGACTTTCATAACAACATACGACTTTTTAAATTGCGAGGATAATAGGGATGGTGTTATGCCAAATGAAGTAGACTATTTTATTAACTTGTGTTTGGTTTCTAGATATTTTCTATATAATTATAAATGTAGTAATAAATTCCTTCTTACAGATTTGTATTTTCCTTTTTTTATTTCATGAGAGGTAGCTATAAAAAAAACTACCTAGTTATTTCAAATTAATAATAAAATTTGGTATTGTCATTTTACATTACTTTCCATTCATATTCCCACAAGATGCTATTCGCAGATAACTATGGAAAAAAGCTGTCTAATTAGAGAGACATGAAATTGAGTGGATGCCTGGCAAGATATGTAGAATATGTTCTATTCATGAGATATAACCCGTGAGATAATCATACCCGGTCTCCTATATGTAGATACATTTTTTCTATCACGCTTTCACTGAATTAATTTAACAAATACACACATTATCTGAAAATTTTGATCATTTGAATCCACCCTCTACTGTCACATATAGTTTTAGTAGGTTCTCTCTCAAGCCATTTCCGTCAGTAGAAAAGAGCGGCAAATTTAGAAAATGTAAGCGAGCGAACGGGTGTGGTCCCATACAAAATTTTAATTTTGCACCTTTTTCTACTGACAAACTTGCTAAAAGATAAAAAGATAAAAAATAGTTTATTCAAGTAGGCATATTACAATGCGCTTATGAACGTCAAATAAATTTACCGGCTATATACATATAAAATATTGAAACTGAAAGTAGGGATTTATTGTGACTCCGCCTGTTCAAATATTTTTGGCCCGATTCGTGTACCCATGTCAATTTTGCAGACTGTATAGCCAGTCCGATTTCTAAGATCAAGTTCGCCATACATTTACTATGGCATACTTGATCTTAGAAAAACGGACAGACTATACCTGAACGTGACTTATACAAAATACTTATTATAGCGGAATACATTTATAGAACAATGATATATTATATTTACTTATGTTGAGGTTAGTCTGTCATGTCATGACAACATTTTAACTAGTTATCTTTTAATCTGCATTAAATTATTATACGTGAATTATTTGACTGGTTCTTCACTGTATGGCATAAACCTATCCCTGTCCAAGTCATATTCTAATCAAATATGAACCGCGAACTCTCAGCGGCCAGTACGTACAGCAAGAAGGTTATTAGCGGATTAATGTCGCTGATTGGTAGTTATTGACATTATATGCATTTCATCTACACTTAGCTATGTACCATTAGTGTAATAAAGATGACTCTTATTTTGTATACCAGCTTTGATTACAGGCTCTGTAAACGCGTCGTCTTATTTGAATGTAGGCGTAATTGTGTATGTGTGCTAATTTGGCCCGAGAATTTGAACGGTAATGTTCCTAAAGGCGGTATCCTGGTTATACCGGGTGTGGCCTGTAATAAGAGCAAAATATTAAACTGTAGGCTGTACTCCTCATACTGATCAACATTTCTTCAGCAACTTTTAAAAAATAACTTGTGGTTTGATTTTGAATACACTTTAAAGTTTATTCTAAGGCGCAATGTATTGCGAATTTTGTTATGTTTAAGGCGTGACAAGCAACGTCAATCACAATGATATGGCGTGGCGATGGCATCCATTGAAGGTAATATTTATTTTGTATGAAAAATAGGGAGTCTAAATACTTCATCATTTTTTAAAGTTGTTGAACAAAAGTGTCACCGTTTGAGGAGTATAATCTATGTTTTAATTATTTGCTCGTGTTACAGGCCACACCCGGTATATGATCGCAGGAATAATATTACAATTAAGTCTGTGAATCGGCATTTCTCGGTTTTTGACGTTAGGCTTGTTTCTGACTCAAAATATAATTAACGTAAAGTATTAATCATGTTTCATATATAAGTCACAGAAATAAGTACCTAATAATAAATGTCTAAGTTTTAGTACAAGTAGGGTAACTGCGTCAGGTTGCCGTCCAGTACCTGTTTCCGTCCACTTGGCGGAGTTGCTACAAAGAATTGCGTATAATTTGAATATAAACCTAACTTACCGGACAATTTTGGACTTATTGTACATCAGTTTTTAAAAGCAAAAATATTTTAGTAGAACTGGAATTCATGAGTACCAAATCTTAACTGACATTTTTGTCACTCAAACAAGTTTGATCAAGATCGGCTTACTTTATATTTTCCAAAAACTGTGAAATGTGAATTTTAATTTTTTTTTCGTAACAGAACAGTATCTAGTTGCTGCTCTCACCGATCGGTTCAAAAATATACATACTTTATACAATAAATACATAAATCTAATGGTACTTAATGAAAAGGAATAGGTACTGGGCCCGTAGCCAAATTACATTCGCTCCGTATCGATTCGATCTCTACGTTCGCGAGCGACTGGTCGATAATGTTTATAATAACCTAGCCAAGAGGCAATCTTTTTAGTTATCGCATATTCGACGGGCCAAGTCGATAAAAATTAATTTTAGTCTGTGGTTCTCGTTCAAAACTGTCAAGAAACGTCAGCTGTCAAGAGTGTCAAGTGAACAGCGAATCTAATTTTGGAGAAAATAATTGTTTTATCGGTAAGCAAATGAAATATTTTGGCATTTGTTTAACTTAGTTAATTACAATTTCGTGATAAAATAACTCTATATAGTGTAATAGTTGAAGAGTGCGTTGTTAATTGCATATAATTTTGACCTAAGTTTAACAATTTCAGACAGCCGTCGTCACCGCAGCCCCAATCAAGGCGGCGGCGCAGCCAGAGCGGGCAAGAGCGGGCTCCGCGGGCTCTTCTTCCACGCTGAGAAGTCCTCGCCAAGTTGGCACGAACAGTCAAAGCTGCCGCTGCAATGACGCCTTCATGGCAGTTACCAGTGCTAAGGACGTGCACTGCTGGCTTACTTGACCAGAAGAGACAATACTTTAAGTGTTAGTAATGATTCAAACCGTGAAGTGAAATTGTGAACAGGTTTGCCCGAATCAGTGTAACCTCAGTGAACTCATTTACTTCATAGACTTCAAACATTTTCGAAATTAACAAAAGTCAAGCGAACATTGAATACATAGATGTTATGCATTAGATAAGATAAAAGCTGCCTGTGAAACCAAAACCAATGAATCATATTATTACTTAATATTATTTTTTAATTACCTACCATCTTTGCTTTGAATGGAAATTTGGGAAGGGAATCTCACCCGCTAAGCTACTGGCTATTCATATTTAACCTTTTGTATGCTCCTGTCAACAATTTGTAATTTATATATCAATCATAATTAAATAAAATAAGTTGAATATAGGTAAGTACATGGGAGCAGATCTGCTCCTAAGCATACCAAAGGTTAAGGTGGTAACCACCATAAATAAATGAATGAAACAATGATTGGGTTAAAAGTTAATTTATTTTATTGGAAATCTATTAATGAAAGATACAGCAGGTATTTTTTGCCGGCAGCATAAAATCAGTAGCCAAGCATTCTTTTCTTGTTTGCACATATATTATGTAGTGTTTTAAAATAGTAAAACAACACTCAATATATTTTTGTGGTTGTACATGTGTCATAGTTTCTTCCCTTGACCCTGGCTTTGGAGCACCATAAATATGTCAAGGCTGCAATGAATATCCAAGTCACCTGAAACAAAATGAATGCTTAGTTTTTCAAAAAACTCTGTAACATTTGGTTATAATATTTATCTATTCTCTACCAGTCATATGACAAAAAAAAACTAAATGTTTTGTGTAAGTACATATATTTTTATATAGTGTGTAGGTACAGTCAGCTGCAGAGAAAAGGTACCACCGCTACATAGAAGTTTGTATGCAGGAGTGGTACCATTTCTCTGCAGCTGACTGTACCTGCGCCTGCCAAAAGAAGTCATATACAATATGTTTCATAATATGAAAAGTTTCATTAATATGGTTGATAATTTATATGCATAACAACAGCCGGTCTGGCCTAGTGGGTAGTGACTAGTGACCCTGCCGGTTAATCTGATATTAATCCTGAGTTTGAATCCCCGGTAAGGAAATTTGTTTGTGTAATGAGCACAGATATTTTGTACCTGAGTCATGGGTGTTGTCTATGTATTTAAGTATAGTTTGGCAAAGGACTGTCTCATTTCAAACAAAGACAGAGAGAATCATACTAGCTTTGTCATATACTAGTACTAGCACCCAAAAGTATGAGTATAGTTTTCCTGGTTCTTACTGAGTGACAAATTGGTTTGACCATCTATATATAGTTATCTAAGTACCCTAAGTACCCACAACACAAGTCTTCTTGAGCTTACTGTACAGTTCGACAAGAAATTGTAGAAATCAAAAAGTAGCAACACTGTAGTCTCGTCTCTTTCAAATCAATTTAAGAAAATGGGATGACACTACAATATTGCTAGTCGTTAGTGACCTTGCCTATGAAGGTTATGGTTTTGCTTCCCGGGAAGGGCATTTATTTGTGTGAAGAACATTTGTTCCCGAGTCTTTATCTATATTTGTAAAGCCTTTACCTATATACCTTTGCCTTTACACAATCAATTCACTTTCCTATTGAGAAACAAGTGCTTGCCTGTGTGCATATGGGTACCAAATTTAATCTACACCATTCATCGGTTTATATTTGAAGACGTAACAGGAACACATAAGAAGTTATTTTAGCATCAATTACATATTTTATATACTTATTAGGTATGTGGGGATAAGTTATTGGCTCACTCTTACCTTTGCAGGGACGTTGTTTCGTGTTGCATTTGTGGGTGCATAATCCATTTTTCCATGACACTGTCAATATAGATAGGTAGATATTCAGCGCCTCGGTCACATTGGATCCTTTGGGTGAAATGCTGCGTACGGCCCACTATCCTTTGATCTGACCCCGTAGCATAAAGCCACCAGCCACCAGCTAAGGGCAGTCCTTTCCTAAGCAGTTCCAATAGGCGATTTTTCAGACGGCGCCTGCGTCTAAGCGAGACTTCCGCGTTGTTCGCCGCCCACAATAATGTTAAAGTATGCTTTTTACTACAAATTCTAATTTACAAACACTATTATACGGCATTTTCTTGTGCTTCGATAAGTTATCTGCAAGGGGATAGCTCTCGCTACGTATCGACACCTAGGAGGCGATAACGATTCGATTTCGCATGTCAAAAGTGTCACTCGGCTAGGCAATGTATGACAGATATCGAATTCCAGTAACGAAAGTTTTGCGTTTCGTTACAACATTGCAACTTGGCTAACATTTTTGTATTCGTTAATATTTTTCGACAAACTCATCTACGGTACCTGTCATTCCCATACATTTTTTATCGATTCGTTAGCGATATCTTTTTTCGAAATGCGTTTTGGCTAGGCCCCCTGTTTCGACGAATCAGATACTCTCAGTAAAATCTATAGGTAGATGACGCCATAGCTGTTAATAAATATTGAATGACTTTATTATCTCTATTCTATCGCTTTACTAACTCTATGTGCTCTAATGTGAAAAAAAAACACAACGACAGTGAAGAACGGAATTCTTAATTTAAATTTGAACTGATAAACTCCAATAATAAATATGATTCTTACTGAGCACACTGCGATAGTCCATTGGTTGGAAAGCCCGTTCGAAATTTAAACTTATTTGCTTTACAATAAGGTTGCATTTTGCAGATCTTTTACCCTCTCATACTTATAGTAGGCTATTCAGAAAAAAAAATGAAATATCTCACAAAAGTAAGTAAGTAGAATTAAACTTTGTATCAAAGACATAAGTCATAAATTTCAATGTCAAAGTTTTAAGTAAGGATCTTTCTTACTAAATTACTTCTTAATATGAATGACCAGTGTAAGCATCAGTTAGCTAGCCCTAAGCAACCAAAGATCAGGCTGCAGTTTAAAAACTAATAAAGTTAGAGTTAACCTGATAATTTTCCCGCCGTCTCCATACTCGTTTTAGTTGGTTATTGACTGGTCAGCTGCCTGTTAGCTATAGTTTTCCCGAAAATCGCCAGGACAGAGGTGAAAATTTTTGTATGAAAACTTGCAACTTTAAATGCATTTTTTATCGAAACTATTGCATTCTAAAATGAAGTCAAAATCAGTCCATCGACTCAATTTTTTGCAAGCTTTCTAATGGTACCTCACACGATTCTTACAATTGAAAATAAAATTCAGCCTACCCCTCTTAACCCCTAAATTTTCCCCTAAAATCAGAAATAAGCAGTTTCGATTTATTCACAGTGTTAGTGATGGTACTTGCCATAACTATTCCAAATTTCAGGTACCTACATCAAACGGTCTTTGAGAAAAACGCATTTAACCGATTTGCAAGACCGAAGTGATCCCATAAGAGCACCGTGAACAAAGTTTTGTACGGTGCTCTAAAAATTCACATATTGAACAATAAGTACGTGTTGAACCAGCAACAATGAAATTAACATAGATTGACATTAATCGTTCTTATGTTATAAAACTTACACATAAACAACCAATAGTGTGACAATAGGGATGGACTCAGCATTTGCTGTGTTACAGACTAGCTGTCACAGCGCTGGTTAAGTTAGGCTAGAACTACGACCCTTACGGAAACGAAATGCTACTAGAAAGTACTGATTTTACCTCCTTTTCTACACCATCTACCATAATCTTTCACCGGGCCCCATAGAAGTCGGTTTTTTTTTCTTAAAAATTATTTAATTGACAAATTAACAACAAACAACAAAATGAACAATGATAAAATTAATAAATGATTAGATTTTTCAAGTTCTCGTGTTCGATTAGGTATTATTTAACAGAGATAGAACAGTTCTAGAAGAAAAACACGTTTGGGCGCGCCGGTGTTGCCAGCCTAACTTTGGAAAAATCGCAACTTATTAATATTGGCCTTGGAACTAGGGAATGCAAATCGGTTATTTTTTGTATGGAAATAACGGTTCGGTTAATAACCGATTATTTCGTCGTTCTTGTGGCCTTTTTATTATAGTCGAAATATGGCAAATTATTTCATTAAAAGGCATTTTTTCCTCGATAATTTCTACAAATTTTGTAGTTTTAGCTTATTTATTGTTTTTATAATTGAATAATAATGACATTCGTATCGTATGTCTTCACGTTTCTTTAGTTTTTAGCTATATGTATAAATAGTCTATTTACTTTAGCCACGTAATCGTATTGCAACTACCACCCGTGTTTATAATTAAAACGATTAATTAAGTCTACGCACCCAGTCACGAAGTGGCGCCAAAATATTTACAACCACATAATTATATATCCAAGTAATCCAAGCCAGCTGTCAACCAGTCTAATTCATTGCTATACTACCGCTTATTATATGCCAAACGTCTAAATTTGAATTTAGTCTAACTCCATCTTTATCGCTCTTACTACATTGGAGTGACAGAGAGACCTATACAATATCAATTTTCAATTTGCGGTTTCCAGTTGGCAACCCTGAATTACGCGTTCGGGAACTTTCGAGAAATTATAAAAAAAATCAAAACACCTCGTATGTACGAAACGTGAGGGGTAACGCACAAACATATTGTTTATATTCAGCTACAAGTAGCCTAAGCAAATTAGAAAAATCTGCGGAAATAATTCGTGTAGTTTTGAAAATTGGTACAGGTATACCTTGTGGTGTCCAGATAAACATACTAAAAGTCCTCGAGGGTAGAGGGTGTGCTGGGGGTGTAGAGGGGGGTTGAAGGTACTTTTTTTCATATTTTTGCTCATATCTCGAATATCTGTACGAATAGCATTATAATTACTTAAGACAAAAGTTTTAACATAAAATTTACTACAAATTTGGTTTGTTTATTTTTACTCTGCGATCAATACTTTAGGGGCTACAGGCTGTTAAAGTTAAATAAGTAATAAAAAATAGACGGTTTAAGAAAACGTCGTTTTTTTGTAATTGTTCATCACAAATAAAAAAATTAGCTTAGAGTAAGCAAGCTAAGCAACCTGCTGATAAAATATAAAAAATAGGCCATATGCATGTCGGGCCATGCCCAGTGTAGGGTTCCGTAGTTACCCGTCTGTCAAAATAGACTATTTGCCATAACTCAAAAACAGTTGTACCGATTAGGTTCGCTGTATTTTTTCTTGAAAGTATTTACTAAGTTATGTTTTCACGATTTTTTTCATATTTTTTGGACCCATGGTTCAAAAGTTAGAGGAACTAAGGTGTAAATCACAACTTTTTTTCTTTCAGATCGATTATTTCCGAAAATGTTAAGTTGATCAAAAAATGGTTCTTGAAGACCCTTATTCGTTTTAAAAGACCTATCCAACGACACCCCACACTATAGGGTGGAAGCGAAAAAAAATTTCATCCCCACTTTAATGTAGGGCAACCACCATCAAAAATTATTTTTCTAGTTTTCGTGTTTAAATTTGACACGAATATATAAATCAGTTACGCTGACAAAGTTGTAAAATATAAATTAGAAAAAATATTTTTTTAGGGTGACATTAAAAAGGGGATGAAATTTTTTTTCGCTTCCACCCTATAGTGTGGGGTGTCGTTGGATAGGTCTTTTAAAACGAATACGGGTCTTTGAGAACCATTTTTTGATCTGCTTAATATTTTCGGAAATAATCGATCTGAAAGAAAAAAAGTTGTGTTTTCCACTTTAGTTCCCCTAACATTTGAACCATGGGTCTAAAAAATATGAAAATAATCGTGAAAGTAAAGCTTAGTAAAGACTTTTAGAAAAAAATATAGCAAACCTAATCGATTAAGCAGTTTTTGAGTTTTTGCAAATAGTCTATTTTGACGGGCGGGTAACTACGGAACCCTACACTGAGCATAACCCGACATGCTCTTGGCCGGTTTTTTTATATTTTATCAGCAGGTTATTTAGCTTGCTTATTCTCAATTAAAATTTTTATTTATGATGAACAATTATGAAAATACGACGTTTTTTTAAACCGTCTATTTTTTATCTCTTATTTAAATTTAACAGCCTGTAGCTCCTAAAGTATTGATCGCAGAGTAAAAATAAACATAACCAAATTTGTAGTAAATTGTATGTTAAAACTTTTGTCTGAAGTAATTATAATGCAATTCGTACACATTTTCGAGATATGAGCAAAAATATGAAAAAAGGTACCTTCAACCCCCCTCTACACCCCCAGCACACCCCCTACCCTCGAGGACTTTTAGTATGTTTATCTAGACACCACAAGGTATACCTGTACCAATTTTCAAAACTACACGAATTATTTCCGCAGCTTGCCCAAATTCGGCTTAATTTGACGTGGCTAAAGGGAATTTAAACTTTATATGAAACGATATTGAGTTCATTCTGCACTGTTCGATGTGTTTTATCAAGATGTGACCCCAACACGTGAATTTTTATCATTCATTATTTATTTACATGTGGTTTGTCGTCATATTAAAGCATCACATTGCTTTACCCTTTACCAACAAAACCCAGAAATGTTTTTTTTTAATCTAACACATATTATCCCGACTTATACCGATTTTTCATCTTCATAAGAATTGAAAAATTAAAAAGAAATGAAAAATGATTTAATTGGGTATCAAAAATACAGCTTATTACATAATTACATAGTAGTAGTATGTATAGTTGGTCAAGCAAATCTTGTCAGTAGAAAAATGTAGACGCAAAAGGGATATCGTCTCATAGAAAATTTGAATTTTGCGCCTTATTCTACTAAAAATATTTGTTTGACCATCTATAATCACTCTATTGTACACAACACAGGTTTACAAAAAACCGGGCAAGTGCGAGTCGGACTCGCGCACGAAGGGTTCCGTACCATAATGCAAAAAAAAAACGGAAAAAATGAAAAAAGAAAAACGGTCACCCATCCAAGTACTGACCACGCCCGACGTTGCTTATAGTTCGTTTTTTTAGCATTAGAAAGAACTTCGCAGAAGTAAGCTTGTGGTTCCAAATCCGGCACTTTTAGCGGTAATAATTTGAAGTAAATTATATGTACTAACCGTGCTACATTAGATAATTCAATAATTATTAACAATTAAAGAGCCTGATAAAAACTGTACGCTTACTTCTGTGGAGTTCTTTCTAATGCTAAAAAAAACGAACTATATGTAGCTTTGGTCAAAAATCACGTTTGTTGTATGGGAGCCCCACTTAAATCTATATTTTATTCTGTTTTTAGTATTTGTTGTTATAGCGGCAACAGAAATACATCATCTGTGAAAATTTCAACTGTCTAGCTATCACGGTTCGTGAGATACAGCCTGGTGACAGACGGACGGACGGACGGACGGACGGACAGCGAAGTCTTAGTAATAGGGTCCCGTTGTACCCTTTGGGTACGGAACCCTAATAAAGAGTAGGTACCTATTATATTTTTAGGAGTATTCTATTGTTAGACAGCCTAGAAATAGTGTCCTGAGCCCTAAACTAGGTAAACCTGTCTTATAAAGTTTGTAAGTTTGTTAGTAGGTAGGTATGTATATTGTACATTTTATTAAATTGTAATCATTACAACCGTTCTGCTTCTGGAAATAGTTTACAAATAAGTAGCTGCATAATTAACTCACCTACCTTAGGCACTAGTACTATCAATCAACTATCTATATATCTAATTATCATTAAACATTCTAAATTAAACTTTCTATTAACAGTCATAACAAAACATTACTAATTTAGCCCGTCTATATTGAAAAACTACAATTAACTAAAATTATCTATCACAATCAAACAACGTTAGCTTTGCTCTTACACGAAAACTAGCAACACTCCAAATATCATAGCAATAAAAGATAGATTCGCATATTTCTACTCCGTTAACGACATCTTTGACCGCAAAAAGGAATAGCACTAGGAAAGATCAGTCTAGCAAATTTCAACATCATTCTACAATCAAAAATGAGCCCTAATACATTAAATTAAAGTTTAAATTCATTTGTGAGTGCAGGTGTCTTTGAACTCGGTACACCGTTGGGAATGGGGACCCGCATGCGCGGCATCACGTTTCTTGTACACGTGACAGTGGCCGAGCACGTGTCCCGGTCGGCGGTGTTGCCAGTGTAGTGACGTTTATCGTAATTTCTAGAATATTTACTTTGTGATAATGTAGGTACGTTTAATTGTTTATTTGATAGTACATACCTACTTGTATAAGAAATGATAAATATAACGTTATAATCCTAAGCAGTTATTACTAAGGCTACGTTCACACGGCGACTATTCGATTCGATATTTTCTCGCATACGGTTTTATCGTATACGGGACGTCTGTTCACACGGCGCAAGATCCATTCGGTTTTTCTCGTATACGGTATTGCCGTATACGTGACAACCTCTCACATGGCGTCTATTCGATGCAATTACCTGCCGCCACACCACCAGTCGTTGAGTGCACGCACGCTGACATGGATCCCCGTATTCCATTTCTTTTATATGTTTATTTATTATTATTACCTGTTAAACAGTCTCTGGCGCAGTGGTCGTCACGTGTTGAAGATCTTGTGGTCAAATAAATCTGATGTCTTCTGAATATCACGTTGTTTTATTTTAGTAATCGACAATAAAAAATCATGTAGAAACTTGTATAAATAAAATTGTAAAATAAAATAAAATTGTGCAGCTAGTGGGCGGAAGCCATTTTTGCAAGAGATTTGCGCCCCCGTGCGCGTCTCGTATAAGAGAAACCAGTTTATCCGTGTGAACGACTCAACGTAAACGTAAGCGCCACTGAGTATCGCATTCGATAAAATCGTTTCGAGAATCTCGCATTCCCGGTGGCAAGACCCTACGGTATACGGTAAAAAATATGTCTCGAATACGAGATTTTCTCGTATTGACGCCGTGTGAACGATTTTCAGGTTACCATACAAATTTTGCTGTCACTACGATATTCGATAAAATCTCGTGTACGGTATACGAGAAAAATTACGCCGTGTGAACGTAGCCTAAGGGTTGACATACTTATGTCTTTCAAATGTTACTTTCTGGTGCGCTATTACAAATATTTTCCTTTTGATGAGCTAAAGTAGTATAAGTTACCTACGTAGATGTTCTATTATTTACATATTTTGTATTAATACTGACTAAACAAAATCTTGTTTTATTTTGTTATGATACTGGTGGCAAACAAGCACACAACCATTTTACGCTAATCAATTGCCGTGGTCTATAGACGCTTTCAACTCCATAGGTTTCACATATGCATTGCCGACCCTTAATATAGAAACCTATAGGTAAATAAATACCTACATTTTCAAGAATCACATACCATCACAAATTGAGGAAACCCCCATCAGTCTTTGTCTCAATTGGAAAAAAATATCCCCATCAGTAAACCGCTAATTAGGATGTCCATGGTAATAGCCTCGCAACCTGGTAACTCGAACAGAAACGTGCCGCCAAGCCCAGCGCACAAGTCGGACGCTTCGCGAAACATCGGCAGTGCTCGATTTCTCTCGAGCATTCTACCACCTTCCGTTCATCGCACTATCTGTGCCAACGACACATGCCGCTGTGACAACGGAAATTTAACCTTATCACAGAGTAACAAGGATTGTTTTGCCCGCATTAAGTTATCGATTTGCAAAAATAAAACCAAGTTTACAGTGGAGTATGAACATCGTATTTGCATGGTATTTGCCCTTTCTAGATCTTTCTTTTACATCACATGGAAGGATTATCGTACACATGCGTTGTGTAGTACTTACTTGGATAGGTGGTAGGTATGTGATTGTGCGTCTAGTTTACCGTGTTTGTCATTAATTCATTATCATTACGACGATAACGAGTGACATTGATGCGCACGCATTAGATTGAATTCACGCATAAACAGATTGTGACGATATCTTGGATAGATAGATAACAAAACATACAAACTTATACTTACTGCTGTCGCTGCCGTTGCCATGATTCTAATATTTACTCTAAGTTCGTTTGTAATTATCTCGAAGGTACATTATTTAATGACAACACCCGCTATTCAAATATTTTGCATGTGTTAAAATCGCGAATTCCGGCGGATTAATTGCGTTATTAGTTGGTAACATTGTCCTAATTTTAAAGCTTTTCAGACTACTTTCAACCAGTTTCAGCCGTTCGGTTTGAAGGGTGACTACAATATTAATAGTTTATTTTTAACAATTACTTAGCTGAATTAGAACCACATATAACATAATAAAGTTTCCTCATAATGCGTGGCGGGAAAACTAATTAGGATCCAGTTGAAATGGAATTTCCAATGATTGGCTACTGTAGTTTGGTCCATAAGATAACTTCCTTCTCTTCTGAGTCATGTTTCTCGTTAAGATTCATCCGTTATCCGGAAATTTACTGGTGGCACTGGTGCATCAGACGTCACGAAAACGTAGATAACCACGGGAAATACCTTTCCTCTAACTAATATTGCCACATATAAAACTACCTTCCTAAAATAAGCTCAGTTACACTACGTTACACTACACCTACACGTCCATGAATATAAGTACTGACACTAGTCATCTTCTCCTAAACTTCCTAACCGCTCGACCTTGACCCTGCAGCCGTTGCAGCGTTGCTCACCATCAAATGAATTAATTAGCACCAATATGTAACATTTTGCATATCTGGTAGAATAACGTGAAGACTGAAAAAAAACACTTTTTAAATAACTTTCAAGGACTCATTTACTGAACTTATTGAGAGTTTAAACTCTCAATATTATGATTATTTTATAGATAAGCTTTTCTTAATAATGTGTGTTGTGTTGCTAAAAGTAGTTAAACCTTGGCGCTCAGTTATATTTTAATTAAATTATATAAAACATGTCTGCATCCATTTCTCCAGTAGGCCTTGCGGGGGCGTGCGTATTTTTGCCGCGTGACGTCAGTGGGATGCGCGCGCCTCGGCTTTACATGTTTCTGTGTTAGCAAATAAATTGGCGACATATGTTATTTTATTATCGTATCGACCGTATCGTAAAGACGTAAACATTATTGGAAGATGCACAAAACAACTGCCCGTTTAGTTTATCTGGGTTGCGCCTTGAAAAATGTAGCGGCAAAGCGATGTGATAGTTTATCTTTATCCCTTATCTTGGCATCGTAACACCCGTGATACATGGAACTTAAAAAAATCTAGCAGTTTCACTTTATTACCTAACAGAATAATTCTGCCATCAATATGTCGAGCTACCCTCCTTACTTATAGAAAAAAATAATTGACACGGGTGTCATTGTAAATTAATTAGTAATAATCAACATGGCGCTGCGGAAACAATAGATTTCGGTTCGTACTGGAAGTTTTGCAATTATTTCTTATGTTAGTATATATTTTTCCATAATCTACATTTTGATATCTTTACTGTCTCTTAGTGCATACATATTTACAATGCCTTCAAATTTAAAAACATTTAATACACAGAACCTTACATGAAACTGTTACGTATTATATTTGATACACTGCCAAGAACTCAGAAATGTACATATCGAAAGGATTGTATTGCATTTAATACATTGCCAAGTTATCGTCAAAATAGTTTAACATGATTTTGTATTTTTTATTATTTTTGTGGGGTTACAAAACATGCTTCAATTATTTAATATTAGTTGTCGTTTTATTTAGTTATTAAACTTTGATTTTTTTAAGGACTAGATGTTATTTAACTATATATTCGTACGCTGTAGCATTATTGCTACGCCGTAGCCCGTAGCACGGAAAAATATGTGTATGGCAAAAAATGGTCCCAAAGTAAAAAAAATGTATTTTTTTTAAATTTTAATTATTTGTTTACTTTTCATATTTTACTCAACTTTTTGCTGACGACTTTTTTGAAACTTTACGGGATCAAATTTTCCGCCCATGTGATCAGGTATTCGTAGATATAATTAATTTTTACAGGTTTAATAGTCATCTGATGCTTTAGATTGCGTTTAATTAGCAGTAAATGCTAATTTCTGTTGCATTACATGTTTTATTTTTATTAAAATCTTCATTTTTCTTCTAAAAAGTAGGTAACTATTTTGTCGAGTTATTGGCATTGTATCAAATATGATACATATGATTTTCCAAAACTGGAAAATCCTGGATTTTTTTCCTTATTTTTTAATAGCCTAGTATGCTCAATAGGTGACAAAAAACTAAAAAAATTACTATATTTAAGATATTTTGAGCCTTGCCAAGATAAGGGTTATACGGAAATGAAACTTACGACTTTCACCTTGTAATTTCATAGGTACCTACACTTTGAAAGTTTCATACATATACAACACAACCGACAATGTACATACATACATATTTGATGTTAAAGCGCCAAGGCTTTTAAATTCGGGTCGTGCCAACGCCAACATGATTATTGTAAAAACAAGATTTAATATGCTACGTCATTTCAAAAGGAAATTGGTTATTTTACTAACTAAAAAGCGGCAATATTATTTCCGCATCATACCATTACATTAAATTTGTTATGTTGGCAGCGGGTCGGTAATCAAAATAGAGAATCTATTTTCAAAACAACCAATTTAATCTGTTGGCATTGAGTATGCTAAAATTACTATGGATTCCAGGTTATTGAGAAATGAAAATATTAGTTTTTTTCATCTTTTCGTTTATTAGTCAATTTTAACAGCAATTTTAAGTGGTAAGTCATGTCATTTTTCACAATGTTCATTCATCCATAGCAAAACACTTTAATATAAATTACGAGGAAACTCAGTACAAATAATAGAAAAGTACGTACTCGTACCATGGCAGCTTTACCACTAAACCTACAACTTACAATCACTGTCAGCAAATGTATTTACAATACAAAATATTTACAACCTAAGTAATTTAAATACAAACACAAGTAAATTAAATCAGTCACTACGCCACTTTGTACTAAAACGGACAAAGGGCGTCCACACACACTTTCTTAAACCACTCGGACTAACAAAAAACAGTTGATCCAAGTAAAACGTTACTGTTTCGCCTAGTGAGTAGAGATTTCACAGGAATGTCCTATGACGATGTTTGAGCATACACAAGTGGACTCTTTCAAGTTGGCACTTAGAAACTGCTAAGGCTCAGTTCTTGCCCAAATTCACTGTCCACGAGATACACTAAAATCTGAACCAATTAGAAATCTTCCGGTCAATTCAGTTAGGAAGCGTGTCTGCTAGGATCTCCTTCACTCCTGAACTTAACCGGTCAGGGAACTTGATGTCGAACGCCACCAGCAGATCTCCTTTCCGTGTAGGCTCCTTGGGGAATGGTAGGCCGTAGTTGGGGAACCTCTTCACTGTGTGGGGTTTGACAACCTCGCCCTGCAGGTTGACTGTTAGCTTCTCTCCGCTCATGGTTGGAACTTCAATGATTGTGCCGCACAGAGCCTGTAACAAAGGAAAAAGAAAGGTTAGTCTATTGAACAATAACAGATGATGACACCTATTCATGAAGTTATATTTTCAAAACAATGGAAGTTAACTAGTGAATGATGGTGATCTTAAATTGTTTGAATTTGAATATGACTCATTAAATCAACAAATGAAAGATTCAAATTAGATGTAAATAAGAATGTCATAGACAACAAAATAGTTTACTGACCTGTTTGAGTGAGATCTTGGCTGTATGTCTGATGTCACTGCCTTCTCGCTTGAACAGGGGGTTGGGCTTGTCTCTGATGATGAACACGATGTCTGCAGGGATCTTGTTCCTGCCTTGGTCACCCTCCTTCTGGAACGTGATCTTGGTGCCGGCCTTCCAACCAGGTTTAACATGGATGGTTAACACTTTGTCCTCCTTCTTTGACGTGCCATCTGGCTGGATGACGCGGCGGGAGATCTTCATCTTCTTCACGCAACCGCGGGCGATGTCTTCCAAGGAAACGTACAGGTCGTGCTCGATGGGCGGATCCTGAGTTTTCTCCTTCCGGCTCGGCGAGCCGTGGAAGTTGAAGCTGTGGCTGCGGAAGGCCCCGCCGGGTCCGCCGGGGCGCTGCCCGCCCATGCCCATGTTCGCGAACGGGTCCATGTCGACGTCCATCATGTCACGCTCGAAGAAATTGCCGCCGCCGCCGCCGCCGTTCAGGTCGAAGAACGCTTGGAACGGGCTCGCCGAACCGAAGAACTGCGCGAACGTGGCCTTCGGGTCGCCGTGGAACGTGTACGAGAAGGACTGGCCGCCACCTGGCCCGTTCTGTGCCCCCATTCCGCCCTTGAGACCCTCCTCGCCATGGGCGTCGTAGATCTCTCTCTTCTTCTTGTCCGAGAGCACCTCGTAGGCCTCCGCGACCTCCTTGAACCGCTCCTCGGCCCCGGCGTTCTTGTTCTTGTCCGGATGGTACTTGAGCGCTAGCTTACGGTACGCTTTCTTTATCTCGTCATCGCTCGCTCCCTTCGATATTCCCAGAATTTTATAGTAATCCTTTCCCATTTCTGAATGCTTACACCTGCAACAAAACGGTAACTATTAGCCTCCGCACGACTGACACCTTTTTTGGGTACGTACACCGATGATTCGCGCAATGTAAATTATTGCTAGTTTTTTTTGGCATGCGATAAATCCGACAATATTTCCAATTTACTAAATGAAAATTGACAATCTGAGACACTTACCTATATTATACGGTCTAATTACAAAATCCAATAGCAGTCTTGAACAAAATTATGTAAAATATTCACTTTTCTCACGCACTTCACAACTCACAGTTCACACGTTCAAATTCACAAATGAATGAAACGTAGCGCCGCCGTCGCGCCAAGTTATATACATTAAAACGTCTAGAACGTTCTGGGGCCTTCATTCGACGCGAAAAGGAGACAAAACATTAGCGTGCATACAGCTTCTGCTCGAGTTAAAAAGAGATACATATAAATTTAGCAGTTCAAATACTAAATAGTCCACGAGTTTCGAGTCGCGTGTGGGAATGTTCTCGCTGTGTTGATAACAAAACGTGACCTCTCCAAGACATTCTGACCAATCAGTGTTGTTTGCGCACTGACGGTCATCCAATCATGATTCAAACATGCAAATTAGTCGTGTTCAGTCAATAATTGTGTGTAATAGAAAATAGTCCATATTGTAATAAAAGAAAATGTACAGTCGAGTTCACAAACACTACAAGCGAACGTTCCAAAAATATATTTTCGCCCATGCAAATTTTGAGTTGTTTGCTCATTTGTCATGTTAGCCTAGCTGATAGAATTGACTTTTAAATGATGCTTTTGGATGATAAATATTTCATAACGTTCATTTGGATTTGATTTGGTTTCATCTTGTTAAATGTTTTACATTTGGTATTTTCCTTGCGTTGATGTGGTGAAATTTTTTGTGTTTTACTCGGTGGCAAAATTTGTATAGCCCTCGTGCCTTGAATGAAACCCTCGCAACGCTCAAGATTCCATTTTTCGACCACTCGCTACGGTCGTGGTCCAATTTTGGAATGTTTTGCTTGCTCGTACCGTACCCGAGATACCCGTAAACAGGAAAATAGATAAATTTATGATCCCCCCACCCCTTAAGTCAATTTAGCATCAAAAATTCGATTGGCTCCCCTTCCTAAATTAATCTGTGAGTCAAAAGGAGTTGTGTGCAAAAGGAAGTTCCATCGTCATCACTCCCCGTAAATCGCACTTTTTTGTCGTGAACACTACGAACTATAACATCTCGTCCATCTACCTATCACTCAGGTTCAATTTTGGTTCCGGTTCCGTTTTTGGTTTCGATTCCGATAAACTAAACTGAAAACATCTGTTTCCGTTTTCGGTTCCGATAAATCCAAATCCGTTACATCCTAGTGTTAATTAGTGTGTAATATTTAATTGTAAAACATGCTGTGTACACTTGTTTCGTGCCAGATTTAAGCCATAATGTGCAATTGTATTACCCACGTGCCATATCTGTTTAGTGTTCATAATAAAGTTAAAAAAAACGGTTATTCACAACTACAATCAACGATGGCACAAAACAGATATCTGTTTTGTGACGATGGCCACTCACAGAGGATTATAGACGATTATGGTCTCAACACTATCGTGCATGCCTGTACTCGCCCATTATGGGCCAATGTGTAGACAAGCGTGGCGCGCAAGTACGTTGGGTTGGTACGCATGTCAACTCTACACAATCGCCATCACCAACGAGTGTTCTCGCGCGGCCATCGCCTGGCAGCCGTTGAGTAGTGAAAGCGTCGGTAAATTTGTGTTTACGCGACTAAAATGGTGTGGACGAATGAAGAAACGGCTCTATTCATTGAAATGTACCAAAACGAGCCATGCATTTGGAATCCCAAACACCAGCATCACAAGGATAAAACAAAGGTACCTATCTAATTTTAAGTAAAAACAATTATAAATAATAATAGATTTTGATTAAGTAGTTTCGTAAGTACTAAAATTGAATTACCAAAAGTCCCCAATTGGCAAATAAAAACACTATTCATATTTTAACATTATACCTATTCATGACACAGGCGCAATGACAGCTGAGCAGTGTTGCCAGCGCAACGCAAGCTGTTACATTATTGCACTTGTTCTTTGTAATCTGTTTGTACCAGTTTGTACACTGAATGAATAAATAAATTCATACTCTTCTTGGAACCATCCTTACTAATATTAGATAGAGTCTGTTCGGAAAGAGAATGAATGGGGCCCAAGCCCAATACATTCCACGACTCTTCTGTTTCCGCACGGAGTCTACTAATTATACTAAGTTAAAGAGTTATACCAAACTAAGTTAGCAGTGATTTTGATAACCCAGGCTGTGCAAGTGTTACTATTTTAAACTTCAAACTTCTATGAAATAGGCTATCAAAAATAATCAAAATCGCTGCCAACTTAGCTTGGTCTTACTTCAGTTATTACTAATTCATTAAACAGAAGTAAGACCAAGCTAACTCTGCAGCGATCGATTCCTTGTGTCAAAAAACCGACAACTTCGCGATTGCGCACCACGGTAGACAACTGATGGCCAGTCGTCCACCATTGTATTGTATACCATTGCCTTCTGTGCATAATGGCGATGGCTTATCATGGACCATCCTTGACCACTGTGTTCTGGGGCGTTACCTATTCATCATCATCATCTCAGCCATAAGACGTCCACTGCTGAACATAGGCCTCCCCCATACCTACCTATTAGGTGTGGTCAATTTTCAACTATAGTTTGGCAAGCCGTTTTAATTTACGTTTTTTTTTATTTCAGGTGTATGATGCATGGCTACGCATTGCAAATGCTATGGGAGTAGAAGACGTGGTTGAGTTAAAAAAGAAAAAGGAATCTCTCATGACGGCTTTTCGATCAAACCACAAGAAAGTCATTGCATCTCGCATATCTGGCGAAGAAATATACAAACCCACATGGGTCTTTTACGATGCTGTGGCGACTTTTTTGGCAGATGTATACGATGGCAAGCACACACTTACTTCAGATGAACGTGTAAGTAAAACAAGTTTTACAAGTGTTAATTATTTAAGTCAATTATAATCTAAACTTTGCACATCTTTGTGATCTTACGTTAGAACTATCAAGACTCCCCCTTGTAAAAAAAAAAATACATGGTAGACCCCTTTCCCCCCTAAATCGTCTTCAATGGCGCCTTTGCAGTGGACGGATGCCATGACCGTGTAGTAGGCGTTTTAGTGATTATTTTGATAGTCCGTGAGGACCGTGACTGACAACCAACTGACGACGCTAAGGTAAAGCTCTGCGTAGGTGGCCCCACTAGCACATACAGTAAACAAACCTCATTGACATTATCAATGATACATCATGCGTCACTAGGTCAATCACACGGCCTACAGAGAAACACGACAATCGAAAGTTCGGTTTCTGGCTCCACCACTCTTGCTTCGGTCGATAGAGAGGCAGATACAGAAACTTCGATTTTCACATTTCGCGGTAGGCCACCTATAAACAAACCGCCTTGATGCATCAATGTCATAGTGAAAACTTGTCAAAAACTGTTTAAGGCCTAGTATGTATAAATTACTCTATGGTTTACTAAACAAATGAGTGCTACACTCTGGCGGCAGAACATTGCAGTAATACACCCTATTGAACAAAAACGGTATAAAAGTACCTATTTTATGTTTCAGATTGAACCTAATGGCAACAGCGAAGGTGACGGTGATACAACAATAAGAGCTTTGCACAAACGTCCCAATAGTTTTATCAACAATGTTCTTAAAAATTATTCTAGCCCTGTCCGAAAATTCTCTTCAGAACCTCCAGAAAAGCGCAAAAATTTAGAAACTCCTATTAGCAAGTCCAGTAAAATACGAAGTCACGATGAGAGAAATAATACTGACACTACCCTTAAACAAACGGACGAATTTCAGATATATGGGTTGTATGTTGCTAGCCAGTTGAATTCGCTTTCCGAGAAACAAAGCCTTATAGCCAGAGAAAAAATCCAGTCAATATTAACTCAATGCAGATTGGAAGATTTAAGGAAGAGAAAAAAAATACAATCAAGTAAAAACGGGAATAGTTTTCACTCAGAGGATGGAATAAAAAACGTACAGTTTGTTTTATGTGAAGGGAGTGATAATGATAAATACAAAAGTAAATTTTCATCCACAAATCTAAATTCTGCAAATCATTTAGAAGTTGAAACTGACATACTAGAAGATAACTTTATAATGCATGTTGAAGATATAAAGGGCGAAGGAAACGATGACGAAGAGCAACGCACCGACAGTGACGAATAAACAAGAGTAACAAAGTATGTACTTCATGAAATTTCGATTTCCTGAAATTACGCTGGATTATTGTCTGGGTTTTTGGGTCAGTTTTGACGCTAACTCGAACGCTGAATGTACAAAATGTTCTAGTTTTGATTAACAACAGTATTGCAACAATATTAATTTGTTATTGAGTGCTTTCATAATTTTTTATTAAGAATAAAAACCACACAATGGGATCTTTGGCTTTGAATTCTTTTATATTGATTAAATCTAGAAAATAAACCTGTAATACAATATATACTAACGCCATCTTCCCGGAGGCATTGACAACATTTTGTAATAATATGTATGCAAAAGTCAAATAAGCTTAAAATGCAAAAGGTACCTTAAATCGTATTTTAGTTATTTACTGATATTTTAGAAACAATAATACCTAGAGTTAGACTTCCTGATTGCGCACCACGATAGACAACTGATGGCCAGTCGCCAGAGTCGTCCGCCATTGTGTACCATTGCCCCCTATACACAATGGCGATGGCTTGTCATGGACATAGACATAATATATATATAGACGGTGTCTCAGCGAGCTGTCACTGTTGCCACTTTTGTTTAGTGTACGATTAACAATGAGGCCCACGTTGCTGTAGCCATGTCGATAAAGTCATATCGATAAACTATCGACATTTCTTGCAATTTTAATTTTACTTCAAAGGCTTAACGATACCTAAAATGACCAAAAACGCTTTTATTCTTTATTGTGGTTATCAGATCACAATTTTATAGTCCCGCCCCAGCAGCGCACCAAGGGAAAGTTCAGATATTTAATTAAAATACATAAATACCTCCTAAAATAGGTGTTCCGCAATAATTGAATTATATTATTATATTATAATATATTCATTATCCATTAGCATTTCAATTATGTTTATATTTAACGAAGATATTGAAGCTTCAATTAATCGCTATTTCGTTCCGCTGTGTAGCGTTTATCGATATATAACATGATTAAAATCGACTTTTCCCATCCCTAAAAGAGCACACATATACGCTTTTACGCACACATACACAGCCTGGGCGCATCAAGAAAGGCAACACTTGATTTGAAGTCCACCTTGTCAACAGTATGGTTGTCCTTTTTTGACAAACGGCATTTTAAAAGAGCGAGGAGAGAGAAATGATACTAGTTGCTGCGTCGTGAAAGAGAACAGAAAAGGTTGGGCCCTTGGTCATGGACGATTCTTTCTTGACCACTGTGTATGGCCTACCGCGAAAACCGAAATTCGTAAATTGCGGCGATCTTTCTCTTTTACTCCAATAAAGTAACTCCAAAACTCCACATCCACCGATGACCACGATCCTTAGTCATGAGGGAGCGACCACAGAGAGAGAGCCCTGGGGTCTGGTAAATTTTCTATGAAATTAAAACGTTGATCTAAACTAATATTATATTTTATTTTTATTTTTTTTATTATGAATGGGCTTACTCATGGCATTTTCTAAATATGGTGCAAGTATTAAGATGTCTTATTCCATTTATCTGTCATCAACGTGTCTTTGTGACAGCAAAGAAACATTGCCATAATATTTAAGTGGACGACAAATTATTGCGCTGCAGTTAGCTTTCTCTAGTTTCTCTGCAGGCTAACTCTATTATATAATCAAGTCGACTTTTCATGAAATAGAAGTTTGAATTTCATTGATTATTTTTTAAATATTGAAACTTAATTAGATTTATTTATAATAGCAACACAGATAATCTGTCAGTAACACGTCAAAGTCGTCAATTAGTCGGCTGTCAACTGTCAATCAGTGAAAAAAATAGCTTGTGTTTATTGTATCGGGCGTGTTGTTTTTTCTCGAATAAGTATAAAAAAACACAGAGAAATCAGTAAAATACATTTATTTATCTGGTGAGTCTTAGGAACAGTGCGTGGCGGCAACCTTTGTAGTCGATGTCGTAGTATTTCTCGTAGAAATCCTGAACTAGCTCCTCGACCTGCGAACAATGATGTCGAACGATATTTTACTAACAAAATGTGCTGTTTGCGGAGAAAATGCTAACGAACCTTACATAGAATGCTGCGAGTGCGACGCTAGTTTATGTACGAGCTGTTTCGCCACAGGACAAGAGGTGGGTGGACACAAAAATAACCACAAATACGCGGTGAGGAAAAACGACTTTCCGCTTTTCGACAATTGCAACTGGTCGTCTAAAGAAGAATGTAAGCTGTTGTCAGCCTTATCAACGTACGGGTACGGTAATTGGGAGGAGATATCGAAAATGGTGCACAGTAGATCGAAATTGGAATGTCACGAGCATTACAAGAAATACTACATAGAGAATGTGCAGTATAAAGAGCTAAAATTGTTGCCAGAGACTGAACAGTCTCTATTTCCTAAGATAGTGACACCATATTTGTACAGTGTGGATATTAGCACTAATCCACCGAGGAATAATCAGGGGGACCAGCATTTAGCTGGTTATAATGCATACCGGTCTGAATTCGAGCTCAGCTATGACCATAATGCGGAAAGCATATTCAACATCGAAGACGCTTATTCCGATGATGAGAATGATGAATGTATGGATGCTCTAAAAGTGTCTTTAGTAAGTGCTTTAAACACTAGGTTAAGAGAAAGGCAGAGACGGTATGAAATAATTCAAAATCATGGCTTGATCATGCCAAATAAACTGATATCATGGGTGCAGAAATTTGATAGAATTCTAACACGGCATAAGTCTGAACGACTCTTGGCATTCATGCAGTTTATGACAGGTATGCAGTTTGATGCGTTTATGGAGTCACTTAGTGTGGAAGCTGAGATATTACAACGGATAACTAAACTAATAGAGTACAGAAAGAACGGGATTAGGACACTGTACTGCGCAGGATTGTATAAAGAATTAAAGAAGGAACATGACGTAGTGATGAAAGAACAAAAATACAATACTATGATAATGCAAAGGAAGTTTGAGAGCCAATCACCAGTGAAAATGAGTGGCAAAGTTTGTTTCACAAAAGATTTGCAGGTCAAAAAGTACAAGCGGCAAATGAATCCGTTGGAAATAATCGATTTACCAGGATTCATTCACCTATCAGACTCGGAAAAGACCTTATGTTCAAATTTAAGGTTAATTCCAAGGAACTATTTGGAAATCAAGGAACAACTGATTGCGGAGAACAATAAGTTAGGGTACCTGAGATTGTTGGACGCTAGACGGATAGTGAAGATCGATGTAAACAAGACTAGGAAGATATATGATTATCTTATTACCGAAGGCTTTATTTATAAACCATTGTGAATAAATATATTCTTTTATTTGCATAATCCTTCCTACTTAAGATAAGAGTTCAGTAACCTTTTCAACCTGAGAGCTCTAATACGGTTTGTACCTGTACTATACTGTCTATCAACCACTCACATGATTGATATTTTTCAGTGACCTCTATTATTATGTGAAAATAAGAGTGACAGCTTGCAACTACAGTTGCATGAATCATGTGAGTGTTTATACTATACTCCACAGTTTTTTCTAGTTTGGAACTTGTCCTGTAATAAGTTTATGTTGAAAATAAAAAACTCAAAAAATGTACTTTCAAACTCTTAACACTTTCGCAACCGGGCAAAATACGGCGCACTACCCCAGAAACCGATCGTCTATATCTGCGTACAAAACAACCCGCTGGGCGGGTTGTCCGGCATCTGAGCAAGCATTACGAGTGCCTACCAGGCGGGTTCTCGGTAGTCAAAGTGTTGCAAGAGCACGGTAATAAAATGCTACTTTATTTACTGTACAACTATTACTTTAGAAAGATAAAAAAAACCGGGCAAGTGCGAGTCGGACTCGCGCACGAAGCGTTCCGTACCATAATGCAAAAAAAAAAACAAAAAAAAAAGCAAAAAAAACGGTCACCCATCCAAGTACTGACCACTCCCGACATTGCTTAACTTTGGTCAAAAATCACGTTTGTTGTATGGGAGCCCCATTTAAATCTTTATTTTATTCTGTTTTTAGTATTTGTTGTTATAGCGGCAACAGAAATACATCATCTGTGAAAATTTCAACTGTCCAGCTATCACGGTTCGTGAGATACAGCCTGGTGACAGACGGACGGACGGACAGCGAAGTCTTAGTAATAGGGTCCCGTTTTACCCTTTGGGTACGGAACCCTAAAAACGAATATTGCAGTACAATTAATTTGAGTTTCTGCCAATTTTCATAAACAAGCTCTTGTGAATCACTCCGAATCTACTATAAAGCCTATAAAGCCATATCAAATACCAGTCATACTCACTTTGAATCCAAACTTCTGGTAGAGGAAGATGGAAGGGTTCGTCGGCGAGACGTGCAGTGTGACATCCTTGCCTGTGCATGTCTGTAACATATGTATTTAGTTAATCTCAATGTATTGTACTAGTTGCTTGTAACTGTCAATTATGGTGGTAGGAATTTAAACATGGTGGTAATAATAAAATAGGAAATATTAGGCAAAGCTCTGTGTAGGTGGCACCTTTGTGGCACATACAGTAAACTACCTCTACCCAACCTCTACCTTCCATACAGTAAACAAACCACATTGACATATCACACGTCACGTCAATCACATAGCCAACCGCGAAACAAGAAAATCGAAATTTCGTTATCTACTCTCTCTGTCACTCTTGCATATTCGAGCGATAAAGGGGCAGATAGCTAAATTTCGATTTTTGCGTTTACCTACCCTTGTTAACAAACCGCCTTGATGCATCAATGTCATATTTTATTGTCTGTGAAAACTTGTCAAAAAACAGTTTAAGGCACAGTATGTATAAGTTAGTCTATGAATTTACTGTGTCGGTAGTGCTGCACTCTGGCGGCAGAACATAGCAGTAATATCCCCTATTATTCTCTTTGGTAAGAAAGCTAATATTGACAAAAATGTGCATGATAAAGGCCCGACTGAGACACCATGATAAAGGCTTGGCCACATACAGAGCGCGACGCAGCGCCGCGTCCGCGCCGCGTCCACGCCGCGCGACCGCGGCACATGCTAACAGGTTACCGACGTCAAACAGACTGCGTCCCGCCGGTATCACGCCCCGCGCCGCGCGGCCCCTTGCGTCCGCGCGGCGCGTGCGCAGCGCTGCGCCGAGCGAACGCGGCGGCCCGCCGCGTCGCGCAAGGTCACATCAGTAGGATTCGACGTTAGGCAGCGAGCGGTGCGCCGCGTTCACGCGCGCCTTGAGGGCGTGTTGAGAGCGTGAGGCCGGCGCGATCGGCGCGCGCCCTGTTTGACCAGGCATCATGCGGCGCTGCGTCGCGCTCTGTGTGTGGCCAAGCCTTAAAAGTAGAAAAATGTCCTCTGTTGGACATGGGCCTTCCCAAAGAATCACCACTACTACCAGCCGTGTGCTGTCTTTATCCAAGGGATCTTGACTAGAGAAAGCTCCTTATACAGGTTTTCTATACAAATACAGCACTGAAAACTGAAACAGGTAATTCCCGGTTCTGGCCATGCAAACTCAGTAGGTACTATAAGCATTCTCTAATCTTGATAAGTCCACC
Source organism: Cydia fagiglandana (assembly GCF_963556715.1). NCBI lineage: Eukaryota > Metazoa > Arthropoda > Insecta > Lepidoptera > Tortricidae > Cydia > Cydia fagiglandana. The sequence continues at coordinate 1,653,249 of NC_085934.1, read as the reverse complement.
GGTCCAACTTAGGGCTTCTCTAGACCCAGCTGCCATCTTTTCTACAAACGTCTCACTGCCAGTTAAGTGTGGTCACTCACACTATTAACCGATTCGTTGCGTGTTCCATTGTTGAAAACTTTTGGCTGTGGCGCGGAACAATCATTTCATGACACGGCATCAGCCATGTCATGCGCCATAGAATATGATGACACTCCTCCCGTGTCATACGCCACACGTAAAAAACATTGATGACACGGCAGGCGTGGCATCAGCCGTGACATCAGCCCCGAATCGGTTAACTGTCCATAGGTGGACCTTATGCCTGTTGTAATAAGGTCCACCGATGGGCAGTTAACATCACTGTTTCTACCAACCTGCAGCAAGTGATATAACATGAAGGTAGCAATGCCGGCTCTCCTCCACTCAGGCCGCACTAATATGAAGGAGATGTAGGCCACGTCCGCTGGTACTAAGAAAGTACTGTTAAATGTGTCCATAGGTCGACCTTATGCCTGTTGTAATAAGGTCCACCGATGGACAGTTAACATCGCTGTTTGTACCAACCTGCAGCAAGTGATATAACATATGACGGTAGCAATGCCGGCTCTCCTCCACTCAGGCCGTACTAATATGAAGGAGATGTAGGCCACGTCCGCTGGTACTAAGAAAGTACAGTTAACTGTCCATAGGTGGACCTTATGCCTGTTGTAATAAGGTCCACCGATGGACAGTTAACATCGCTGTTTGTACCAACCTGCAGCAAGTGATATAACATGACGGTAGCAATGCCGGCTCTCCTCCACTCAGGCCGTACTAATATGAAGGAGATGTAGGCCACGTCCGCTGGTACTAAGAAAGTACAGTTAACTGTCCATAGGTCGACCTTATGCCTGTTGTAATAAGGTCCACCGATGGACAGTTAACATCGCTGTTTGTACCAACCTGCAGCAAGTGATATAACATGACGGTAGCAATGCCGGCTCTCCTCCACTCAGGCCGTACTAATATGAAGGAGATGTAGGCCACGTCCGCTGGTACTAAGAAAGTACAGTTAACTGTCCATAGGTCGACCTTATGCCTGTTGTAATAAGGTCCACCGATGGACAGTTAACATCGCTGTTTGTACCAACCTGCAGCAAGTGATATAACATGAAGGTAGCAATGCCGGCTCTCCTCCACTCAGGCCGCACTAAAATGAAGGAGATGTAGGCCACGTCCGCTGGTACTAAGAAAGTACAGTTAACTGTCCATAGGTGGACCTTATGCCTGTTGTAATAAGGTCCACCGATGGACAGTTAACATTGCTGTTTGTACCAACCTGCAGCAAGTGATATAACATGAAGGTAGCAATGCCGGCTCTCCTCCACTCAGGCCGTACTAATATGAAGGAGATGTAGGCCACGTCCGCTGGTACTAAGAAAGCGCAGCCGATGATAAGTCGCTTGTACGTCACTACGCAGCTGAATTCAGGATATTCCAGCGCCTCGGTCACTGAAAAAAATAACTTGATATAAATTCATATTTCATTCATTCATTCGTTCATTCAACACTGTATGGTGGTTATTATATTACACTGGATGCGATCGGGCGTCGCTTCGATGTTTGAGCGAGACAAGGCTATGCGCGTACGTGTCATAACGACGGTTACTATATCTGCGAATTTTTTTAATCTGATTATTAAAATCCCGAAATATTTATTTGACCGAAGGCCCTTTTTCTCAAAACCGTTGAATTTTTTAGGTCACCAATCTAACCTTACCTAACCCAATTGTTTCTACGGGAAGCCATTTTGAAAAATGTAGAGAATTTTACGGTTTTAGAAGAAAACGCGTTCGGTCTAATGAAAATTTGGCAAATGAAACATCGAGCAAACATATTTCGAAGTTGAAATATGTTACCAGTGTACTAGCGTCAGTAATAGGTAACTATTTATTAATACGTGGTAATGTATGACTTTATATGGACTATGTCACTCACAGTCTATGCCGGGCCAGAAGAACTGCGCGCACAGATTGTTGACGGCTGCTATGTGGTGTGGACGCAGCGGACGCCCGTAGGTATAGTCTATAGACGCGACCGTCAGTTTGTAATGTATGACTATATGGACTATGTCACTCACAGTCTATGCCGGGCCAGAAGAACTGCGCGCACAGGTTGTTGACAGCTGCTATGTGGTGTGGATGCACGTAGGTATAGTCTATAGACGCGAGCGTCAGTTTGTAATGTATGACTTTATATAAACTATGTCACTCACAGTCTATGCCGGGCCAGAAGAACTGCGCGCACAGATTGTTGACGGCTGCTATGTGGTGTGGACGCACGTAGGAATAGTCTATGGACGCGTGCGGCGGAAGTTTGTAATCTGGAACGTTTCTGAAACAAGCAAAACGTTTTATAAACTTAAACCTTGAATAATTTTACGGTTGAGACTCACTTGCTATAGCATGTCTCACAACAATTTAAAATCAAAATTTTAAACTTTTTAACCATTATTATATAGTACTAGCTTTTGCCCGTGACTTCGTCTGCGTGGAATTAGTACCAGCAGTCAGAGTAAGTACAGCGCCTGGATAAAGTCTAATGGCAATAATTCAATTTGAGCATATGCTTACATCAATTATCAGACAATTCAGTAATTATTTCAATCCGAACCCCTGTTCACCCCTTTCGTCATAAAAACCATCCTATGTCCTTCCCCGGAACTGAAACTATCTCTATGCCAAATTTCAACAAAATCTCTGTCTCTCACAAACACACTTTCACATTTTATAATTTGAAATATGGATCTGTAAAGCAAGTTACGAGTTAAAAAATCCTACCTGTTGGCTTTTGTAAGCAGTTCATCAGTAACTCGTAACCACAAGGGCTTGGTTTCACAGTCCCTCCTTATGTAAGGTTTGAGCAAAGCGTTGGTGTAAGTGGAGCGGAACGGCGAAGGCTCGATGTAGGAGAGCACGGTTACGGCGTAGGTTGTCTCCAGGTGGAGGTCATAAAGAGTAGAATAGTCTTTTGGCAAGTCTCGAGCGATCGAGGTCTTGTATTCTGTACATCTTTCACCCTTTTGACAGACCACTCGTAAATTTTGTTGTAGTTATTGCAAAAACAACCACCGACGGTTAGTTAGTGATACTGTTAATATAGATTTCTGTTGAATACAACACTTTTGCACTAAGTTTTCTGTGTCAGACTCTAAAACACTTATTTATAAAGAAAAATCCTACCTGTTGGCTTTTGTGAGCAGTTCATCAGTAACTCGTAACCACAAGGGCTTGCTTTCACAGTCCCTCCTTATGTAAGGTTTGAGCAGAGCGTTGGTGTAAGCGGAGCGGAACGGCGAAGGCTCGATGTGGGAGAGGACGGTCACGGCGTAGGTTGTGTCGAGGATGGTGTCGCATAGATTGTGGAGGTATTAAAAAGTAGAATAGTCTTTTGAGACGTCTCGAGCGATCGAGGTCTTGTATTCTGTACATCTTTCACCCTTTTGACAGACCACTCGTAAATTTTGTTGCAGTTATTGCAAAAACAACCACCGACGGTTAGTTAGTGATGCTGTTAATATAGAGTTCTGTTGAATACAACACTTTTGCACTAAGTTTTCTGTGTCAGACTCTAAAACACTTATTTATAAAGAAAAATCCCACCTGTTGGCTTTTGTGAGCAGTTCATCAGTAACTCGTAACCACAAGGGCTTGCTTTCACAGTCCCTCCTTATGTAAGGTTTGAGCAAAGCGTTGGTGTAAGCGGAGCGGAACGGAGAAGGCTCGATGTGGGACAGTACGGTCACGGCGTAGGTTGTGTCCAGGATGGTGCCGCATAGGTTGTCGTGGAGATACTGGAATAAAAAGAAAATTAAAAACAAGATTTTTTTTTGTGCCAACGGGGAAGGCAAATGGCAATTGACTCTGTTTATGGCATTGGTGAATGACATACAAAAAAGTATCATCGTCGAGCGCGCCAACTACTTTTAGCTTTTACTGGCCTTTCCCATTAATATTGTGGTTTGTAATAATAATAAACAAGGAAAACTTAACCAAACTAAAGTTGTAAAATAAACTCCTTTTACAATGTCGGTTAAAATTGTATAGTCTAATTAGCTTAGATAAATATGTTTGACCAATCGATCTTGACTTGAGTTAGAAGTTCAGAAAAGGGTATCGAATATCATATTTAAATGTTCTTGTTTGTGTACGAGGTCTCTGATCGGGGCGAGCCACTGTATGTATGTCTGTACTGTACGTACCGATCTCTGGAACCTGTCGAGCACTCGTTCCACGCTGGTGACGGCTTGAACCTCTTCTGGCACTTGGCCTGACAGCACTTTGACAGCCCTGTAATAATGAATGAGACGTTAGGCAATTTATCTGCTGAGTCTGTTTGGAAAGAGGTGTCGAATTTATTGACCCTTGGATCCCATCCATTCCACGACTTTTCCCTTTCCGCACAGATTCTATATTTGTGTAATTAGGTCAGATCTGTCAGTGGGGAGACACTCCTGACTTCAGGCAAGCTCGGCTCCGTTCGGCTCAACATTGCTCCGAGCAATTATTAGGGTTGACACAACTTGCGTTGCATTGCGTGCACGACACGATAAGATAATTACTTGAATTTTGACAACCCTAAATAGCCGAAAGGGATTGTGCCGTAAGTTAGAAAGGGATATCATGATTCGACCCTGAATCGCTGTCAACTTCGGTTTTGTAGGAAGCGTCTTTTTTGTACGGTAATAGTACTACTGCTTATTCTGTGCTATTGGAACTGTCATATTCTGTCTATAACTGTCATATATATAAATTTTTATTAATCGCTTTAGTAATTGCAGCGTCGTTAAGGGCCCCCCCACATCTAGCGTCTTTCGAGCGTCGGCGTCTGGTCAGCGCTATGGAAAATGACGTCGCTGCGCAGTTGCGTCGACGTTGCGTCGAGCAGCGGCCATAGAGTTGTAGACGCCGACGCTCGAAAGACGCTAGATGTGGGGGGGCCCTACTAATAAGCGCCGACTGCCATAAGGTATCTTTACCCGTAGAACGTCACATATTAGGATCTCGATTATAATAGTCTTACTTGTCCATATCGAAGACAGGCAGCCTCTTATGCCTTTTGAGGCGGCGCAGCGCCAATTTGGCCCTTAGCCTGTGGAGATGGGCCCTTTTCCTAGGGTCCTTCACTTTGGGGATCAGGTTCTCGACTTGTTTGAGCAGTTGGACCTCTTCATATTGTGTCAGCTCGACTAGATCTTTTTGTACCTGAAATTGGAGAAAAACCTTGATTGTCATGTGATCAGGGCGCGTAGCCAACGTGCCAATCGTTAACGCGCCGTTGCGTATCGTAGTTATTTCTCTCTAATACTCTTCCCCACTAGCGCGACAGTGACAGTTGCGTTTCGTTCTAAACTTCGTAACTACAGAGCGTTAACGATTGCACGGTGGCTACGCACCCAGGTGTCCGGAATTATTCTGGATCTGGACGTCCCGACTTTAAGCTATGGAATCTGGTCATAACCCCAAAATTGGGATATGTAATTTGGGATTTTTTTATGTGTTCTGAATTTTCACTCGGAAATATTGGAATCTCCAATTCGAATAACGTTTCTTTTTTAATTTATTAAGCCGCAGTTAATTTCTAAAATTCCTTTATTTCACATATTAGTAAATTTGATCAAATATGTTCTGGGGCATAAGGGCCAACCCATACTAGCGTCTTTTGAGCGTCGGCGTCTAGCCAGCGCCATGGAAAATGGCGTCACCGCGCAGTTGCGCCAACGTTCCGTCAAAGAGAATTAATTTTGTCTATGGTTGCTCGGGAGACGCCAGTGTGGAGAGGCTCTAAATAAACTTACCTCATATTTTTCCTGTTCGACCCACGGTAACTCCAGGCTGTTCGGCTCTTTGGAAAACATCGACTCTCTCGTCAATTCTCGCTTCTCCTCAACCTTAAACATATAAAATGCTATTTACAGTCAAGTTCAATGTAATACACCACAAACAATGCAATGCGGTGGTGTTGCTTGTGTCCATGGGCGACGATGACCGCTTCCCATCAGGCGGCTGGTCTGCTCGTTTGCTGACTATTACATAAAAAAAATGCGGTGAATGCCTTTTCTTTTTGACAGAAACTTCTTATTTCATTTTTTTTTAAGAGTGGATCCTTTTCCTGAAATTGCATTCAAGCCGGTTGAAGTATTTAGTAGATGGCGCTAGCATATAGCTTGCCCTGTCAATTCCTAGAATTGTGTCAAGTTTGTTTTTAAAGGAATTTTATGCCCTGGATGCCAGGTTTTTCTAGCAAGAACTATTATAAGCCTTGCCTCTTCTTCTCGGGTTTTTCTTAAGACTCAGGTGGCTCGGGTATGTGGGGAGACGCTGCGAGAGTCCGAATTGTAGTAGATTGTCTAAAGAACTATTGTAAACCTACCATCTTCTTCTCGGGTTTGTCTTCAGGCTCGGGTGGCTCGGGTTGCGGCTCGGGTCTCTGTGGGGAGATGCTGCGAGAGTCGTAGTAGATTGTCTAAAGAACCTACCTTCTTTTTCTCGGGTTTTTCGTCAGGCTCGGGTTGCGGCTCGGATCTGTGTGGGGAGACGCTGCAAGAGTCCGAATCGTAGTACAGTGTCTGATGTACTATTTTGAACCTACCTTCTTTTTCTCGGGTTTTTCCTCAGGCTCGGGTGGCTCGGGTTGCGGCTCGGGTCTGTGTGGGGAGGCGCTGCGAGAGTCCGAATCGTAGTAGATCGTCTGGTGCACGGGCGGAGAGTGCACGCTGGATGAATCGCTCTGGAAATACTTATAGGAAATCGATATTAAACTTTCGTGAGACATATTTTAAATTGTTTATACGACAACGGTTTCACTCACTTGAATTTTTAGTCGCTATTGGCGACATGTTTCGGGCCCGTCGGGGGTCCTTCCTCAGGCTCGAGTGCTCGCGGCGGCTGCAAACGGTCGACAGAGCACCTGTCTTCTTGCCTTTCATTAAGGGGGTAACGGATAGAATTGGACGCCTATTACGCCGGAGGTTTAGCATTAGGACAATCTTCCGTCCCCATACCAAGGTCAGACAGATGCTGCGTTCTCCAAAGGACAAGGACCCGCTGGGGAACCCGGGGGTATACGAGATACCTTGTGACTGTGGTAGGGCGTACGTGGGTGAGACTGGAAGGAATGTCTCCACGAGGTTGTCGGAACACATACGCAGCGTAAAGAACATGGATACCAGGAATTCAGCGGGGGCAGAGCACGCGTACGATACAGGCGCGTCCCATTTCATTCGATTCGATAGAGCGAGATTACTAGCACGGGAGAAATGTTTTGTGCCGCGTAAGATTCGCGAGGCGATTGAAATTGGACGCCGACCTAATTTCAATCGAGACGGAGGCTGGATGTTGCCACCTGCATGGAAGCCTATAATTCCTGGTATCAGGCGGGAAGTGCGTTGTGACGATCGCGTGGACATAGTGAGTGCAGTGTGCTTGATGCCGGTCGATGCAGCCGCCCTACCAGACCTCGACCTGACAACTCCGGCCGCGGAGTGCACCGCGCCCCCGCCCCCCGCCCCCGCTCTGTCCGCGCGCGCAGGGAGCGGCGAGGCGGGCGGCGCGATCAGTGCACGAGTTGCAGCCGCCGCGAGCACGAGCGCCTGAGGAAGGACCCCCGACGGGCCCGAAACATGTCGCCAATAGCGACTAAAAATTCAAGTGAGTGAAACCGTTGTCGTATAAACCACTTATAGGAAAATTGTATATTTGATTTTACGAAAAGTTTCAAAAACTTTGCAATTGCAAATTGGGATAATTTCCCCATACAACGAAATTGAGAGAAATGTCACCTTTTCAAAAAAGGTATTTTTGTATATAAACCGAGGTAATTGTGTACCTATCTGTACCGATCTAGGTAAGTACATACATAAAATTTTACCAAGGTACTCTTTTGCACCTTTACCAAACTATTCTTACCGGGAGTACGTAGCGCGGCACGAAGTCGAACCGCGCGTCGTCCGAGCACGATCCTTCGGCACCCTCCTCCACCACCGATTGTCTGCTACAAACAAAATTAATACACGGTGTAACATGACGAAACCGAATAATTTCAACAGCGTATTCCTGATCATATTTAGAGACAAAAATGTCCTATAAACTTTTTGAAATTCGCCTAGTTTCAGAGTTAATACCAATAAAAAAAAAACATGTTTTTATTGTTATATAGTGCAAAACGCAATTTAATGGCGATGTTGGTGCTATGGGACGTAGTCTAAATATCCTTATTGATAGATGTCAAAAAGTGACAAGTAACACTTTGCAAAAAGTAGGTTTAACGAAAAAAAAATGTTATAATCAATTTTAAGTGACAAGTTTACCAATAACATTTATTGTTTATGTACAAATACATACAAAATTTGAAAAAACATAACAAAAAAAAAAAATTTGGCGAAATTGACCTAAACTCATATTACATTTTTTCCTTCTTTTGACCACAGAAATGCGTGGTTAAAGTTATTCGGTTTCCTCATGTTACACCGTGTATACGATGTTATCCCACTCAGCGTCACTTGCACCATCCCACTAACCCGGTTAAACCTGGATTACCATAGTTCCAAGTACAATTTGTCACGGGGTTAACGGTTTAATTAACCGGTTAACCTTGGGTTAGTGGGATGGTGCAAGGGGCGCTTACATGTTATGTTAACCCTAAAAACTGTGATTACCTGCTTGAACACGGTACTTTTGTCAAGGTAAGTATTTTTTGTATCTACAGTCAGCAGCAGAAGTTGCTAAGGGGACGACGTGTTCAAAATTACCTTAACTCGCTCTTATTCTCTATAGTCCATCTTTATATATAAGTTAATGGCTATACTCTAAGGTAAATTCACATCTGAGAATGGGATCTAAGGCCCCCCCCACATCTAGCGTCTTTCGAGCGTCGGCGTCCGTCGGCGTCTGGTCAGCGCTATGGAAAATGACGTCGCTGCGCAGTTGCGTCGACGCTGCGTCGACGTTGCGTCGAGCAGCGGCCATAGAATTGTAGACGCCGACGCTCGAAAGACGCCAGATGTGGGGGGGGGGGGGGGGCCCTAACCTGGAGTCTGCTTCAAGTTGGTCGTAGAAACTGGTCCCGTAGTCGAGGTCTAACTTGCGTTGCTTGGCCGGCCTCTCGATGATCAACTGAGGTTCCTCGGTTCTTAGGTATTCTTTATAGCCTAGAACAAAAAAATGGGAAAAGTTAGATATACATTGCATATTGCATACCATCGGCCAATGTTCGATAGTTTGCCGCGCAATATGGAGACAGGCCTATATAAGACTTCGTACCCATTTCGATGACCTTCTCGGAGAACACATTGATGTCGAGCGCCACCTGTCCCCGAGGCCGGCCTTTTGGCTTGTCTCTCGCAATCTCTTGGACTGGAAATATGAAAAAGTCATAAATTAAAAAAAAGGAGCTTTGTTCTCATTATGCATTATCAATAGAGAAAAGTAACATGAAAAAACCGGCCAAGTGCGACTCGGACTCGCGCACGAAGGGTTCCGTATCATTACGCAAAAAACGACAAAAAAAACCCTTCTTGTACGGAGCCCCATGCACTTAATAGTACATTATTGTCGAGGCTCGGAAGTAGCTACTTGCAGGCTGAGGATTCGTATTAAACGGACGACCTTGGGAGTCCGTTTAAGTGAATCCGAAGCCAGCAAGTAGCCTTCCAGCCGAGTCATATATAGTGCTTTTCTCAAAAATGGTGCAAGAAATATAAATATCATAGAAATATTTTACAGAAGCAACGTTCTCGTATATATTTTCACAGAATAAAAGTAGAAACAATTGAAAAAATTAGCTTTGCCGCCTTTTTATTTTTTAAATAAAAAAATAGAACTGTATTTTTCTGCTAAAAATACGCCAACCTATTTGAGACAACTAAATAGTTGCGGTAATAATCATCTGTTTGGCTGTTTAATGGGCCTGTGCCTTCATTCGATATGGCCATTTCAACTTTTAAAAAGTTTGGAACTCGACAAATAATGGAATTTGTATTCAACATTGCAGTCCCAAAATCGAGACTGCAATGTAATTAACTTTTTAATTTTTGACTGACCATAAACTACGCGCTTCGCGACCTATGTTTTAGACGGCAAAGTCGACTTTGCCGTCCATTTTTGAGAAAATATTTATTATATTCTGTTTTTAGTATTTATTGTTATAGCGGCAACAGCAATTCAGCATTTATGACAATTTCCACTGCCTAGCTATCACGGTTAATGACATACAGCCTGGTGACAGACAGACAGACAGACGGACAGCGGATTCTTAGTAATAGGGTCCCGTTTTTACCCTTTGGATACGGAACCCTAAAAAAGATACTAGGTGAAAAAGTATGTTTTGTTATCATTATCAGCAGAGAAAAGTGTCATGGACTCATGGTAAAAAGGACAAGTTTTGGAAGACTCCTGCCAGATTCTGGCTAGGATTCTAAGGGTAATTTATGAAAATTATGAATAAGTGTGAATCTTACTGATATGTGAAGCGACAGCTGGCGAGAATGAATGCTGTAGCTGCCACCAGCCCGTCTCTCCCAATATAGTTGAGCCGGAGCGGAAGATTATGTTGCTGTACACTGAGAGACAGCCCGCTATAGTGCCTACCCAGTTCTTCTTTTGTTTGCTGGAAACAGAGACTATTTATAGTCTGTAACTTTAGATATTTAAATAATAATAACAGACAATTTCTAAATTTCCGGGTAATTATTACATTTCTAATTACAAAAACGCCGGGATCTATCACTGAAAGACCTGACTTTAACCTACATTATTTGATCATGTGATGTTTTCATCTACCCTTAACTGGCTTAAGGAGCCATTTGAGGGTAGATTTTGTTTACTTTTATTTAAATACCTAAAGATAAAGAGTATAGTGTAAGAATTTTTTTTAATATTCTACATATAATCAGGCACGCAGTTGTGACAACTGATATTGCCTGTATCCAGTAATCATTGACAAGTAGATGTATAGATGTGCTTGTCTAATTTATTTTTAATTTCAATTCAATGATCAATTCATTCGTTCCCCCACATATGTCCATGCGGAATCGGCATAATTTGATATGATCTGATGCGTCTACAGCATTCTCGCTCTAATTGGACATAAAGCTTTTCCTATCGGCATTTGCCGAATGCGCATCAATATATCTGGGGAGACCTTTAATCACTCTTGCATATTCAAGCGATTGCAAAAAAAGTAGACAAATTAATGATTAATGAAAGAAAGTATGTTATACTTACATAAAATAAAAAAAAAAAATAAAAAAGCCCTTTATTCATTGTAAAAAGTTTACATAAAAAATTTTAAAAATAAAACTAAGACTTATATAATATGTGTTTTACTAATGAATCCCTAGTGGGTAAAGGCCTTACAATTGTGGATCAAATAATAGGCTCCAGTTGCGGTCAATGAAGGAGCAGATGTGAGTCTTGTAATGGAAGAATCCATGGTTGCTGATGCCGTATGCATTGGTAGTGAGATGGTGCAGCGTTAGCAGGATTACACTCACCCTGAAGAATAAATTAAATAAGTAAACATAAAAACTAGAGATGCAAGTGACACAGAGTTAAAAATGGTTTATTCCGATCATGCCAAACCAAGTTGGAATAGAAAAACACTTGTAAATATCCTTACCACGGAAATCTGTTCCTTGAAAACACTTCTTTTTTATTTGGAGAGCATTCCTTACATGTGAAATCGAAGAATACATCGCAAGCCAAGTCCCCGGGAGTCCCTTGCCGCCTCAAACAAGTCAAATGTACGAAACATATACAGGTATCACAGATTAGACCGGGTCGGTATTGCTTGTTTTCAGGCTCGTTACAATACTTGCAAATTGTCGTCATTGTTCATGAAACACTAGAATAAAGTTAGTTAATTTGATTTGTTATGAATGAATGAATGAATGAATAATATTTATTTCAGGACTAGTCCCATATTATGTTAGTAACAAGTTTGGTACATACTTAAATTTAGTGTTAGTGCAAAACAACATAAATAAAATTTATAATCTATAATAATAATAATCTACCTACGTGGAGTTATGTTATGTTTACTACGTTATGTTTCGCGACGATGTAAGATGATATTGTTTTGGTGTTCAATAACATAACAGTCATAACCTCAAAATCAATCTGTCAATGTCATTGTCACTGACACTTGCGTTTCGATAGTGCATCACTGAATATTTTTGGTACAAATCATGGATTTTTAAAAATAGAGTAGTAAAATAAACGGACATAATATAGTCTGGCAAACACAACTTGTCAGTCAGTAAGAACCAGGAAAATTATACTCATCCCTTTCTTTTGTACTTTAGTAATGTCATACTGTCTTTGTCTTACGCTAGCCATACTATTAGTTTTCTTCGTTCTCACATGGTTCTCACTGAGTATTATATTCTTTGGTTCTCACTTAATGACAAATTGTGTTTCCCAGACTATGTTTAATCCTTTTTCTGTGGTTGTCACATACTGATTTTCAAAAACTTCTTTTTATCGATCGCTACAAAGTCTAACTTGGTCTAATTCTAAGAACTTTAAAAATAAAACACCAAATTAAAATAATTATTTATTAACAGTCTATTTCGCAGCGTCCCTAAACTCGCTGATCCATTTCTTGATATTATCCTTGTGGCTGTTGCGCGTGATCTTCACCGTATCAGGGTCCAGAGGGTTGGCGGGCATGAGGTCCAAATGGTGAGCTCCGTTGAAGATGATCACCGCTTGCACTGAGTCACTGACGCTGTTGAGGATGCCACCTAGAAAAAAAAAAATATTTAGGTTCTCTTCATAGTGGATGCGGATTTTCACGCGGCTGTGGAGAGTGGAGAGTGCCAATCAAAAGCGGACTGCTGAGGTCCCCTACAGTTTAAGCATGCTCCATATAATGTCCTGCAGACTTAAGATTATGTATGTTCCATAATTTCCATATAATGTCCTGCAAATGTAAGATTATATAGGTATGTATTGGCGAAATTCTATGGGCTAAAACATATTTGCCGTCGGAATATCTCTGCATGGAATTGCTAAATTTCCATGGAAAATTTTGTAAATTTGCCACATAGCTGTATGGGGAACAAAATATTCCATTTCCAGCATATGAAATTTATTTTTTGTGAAACTTTCCTGAAATCTCTTAGGTATTTACCTCCAGCCCAAGGATCCATCAGCCCATTACTGAACACGATATTGGACGCGGCCTGAATCCTGTCGCCGCCGTACTCGATCTTCGCGAGCTGCTCCTTAGGGTACACCTTGAACTTGTCGTAGCACTCTTTGGAGTAGGCCGTGAAGTTCCATGGAACAGGCTCGAACATGTCGTGCTCGCCGGTGGTGCACATTGGCATCACCATTTCTGTGCAGGCCTGGGAAGAGGTTATAATTTTTGAAATAAAGAAAAAATAGAGAAAATTTCTAACATGATTTTCGAATTCTGCTAGCGTCCGCAGTCTGCTAGTGTCATTTTCTGGACAAATATTCTCTTGAGCAATGAGGCGTGTGTTCAGCAGTGGGACGTACCTACTTATAGGACGGCGATGATGATCAATGCTAGAGTCAGACCAAGATAACTCTGCAGCGGTTTTAATAGCCAGTGGCGTAGCTAGAGGATATGGCGCCAGGGGCAGGTACCAAATTTGCGCCCCCCCCCCCCCACACAAACGAAATGAACTACAAAAGGGTTACTTTTTTTAAATTAAAATTTACTTTTAATTTAGACAATACAGTGTATATGTGTTTTTTTAATACATCGGCACGCACATTTAATAATACGGCGGCGTGGCTCACTCCGCGATGTCGTCGCTTTGCTACAGGCAGTTAAAAGTCCATCCGTTCGACCCCAATTTTGGGGTTTGCCATAAGCCGCGCGTGGCGCTGTCGCCACCTAGCGGCCATATCTGCGCTGATCGTGACAGACGCGTTTTGTTAGAGAGTGAGTCTTCTGTACCTAGTACTATTATTTATTCTGTGACATCGGTGGGTAACATGTTTACGACCCACCTGATGGTAAGTGGTCACCGCATCATATGGACGTCTACACTCCAAAAGAGTTACAAGCGCGTTGCCGACCATTTTAAAACTTATGCACTTTTTTGGAGATCTCCATACTGTAGCCTCTCGAGAAAAAGGAACTTAATCAATTTATTGTGGAATGAGCTCCCTTTTTTCGACAAATTTCCTCCCGACCACTGTGGAAGGAATTCCTCTTAAACCGCACAGTACGCGACCATTTAGGTTCTAGGGTGTGAGGATAAACACTCTGCCTATCCTAATACGGCGAGCGGTGCAGTGATGGCAAGCTGTCACCGTTGGCAACTAGGCAGCATGTCAAACAATTCTTCAGACAACAGCTCATTGTACTTACCTACGAGCGGTAGAGAACATCCTGTATACAGGGTGGCTAAAAAATAACTGCATTCCCGTTGCCAGGGAGGTTCTGGGATTATAATGAGCAACTTTTACTATGGGACCAACCCCTCAGTCGCGAAAAAAAAATTTGGCTGGTTCATACATTTTGGTTGGTCCATTTTCTATGGGAGGGTAAACTTTTTTTTTGAGATTTCGGGGTTGGTCCCGTAGTAAAAGTTGCTCAGTATAATCCCAAAACCTCCCTGGCAACGGGAATGTAGTTATTTTTAACCAGCCTATATAGGAATCCCCGTACCTACTGTCGTCCGATAGACAACATGTCACAGATATGCAGCAGCAGGTATTGGAGTAGGTTCCGTCTACTACGGCTCATATATATGCGCCTGCCGGACAAAGGGCTAGCGATCCATTTGCATAGGTAGTCTCTTGGACTGTCCATAAGATGGTAACTTCCCGACAGGAGACCCCTGAGGGAAAAGACGCGCTAACACGGAACACAGCTCTGAACTCTCTGAAGCACTCGGCCCGCTCGCCTTATAAAATGAAAGCATAGCAACTCCTACCGAATATCCCTCTGCTTGATAGAAGTTTCTGGCATAGAGTATTCGCACTGCGGGATGGTGGGCGGTAGGGCGCTACCGTCGTCTTTTAAGGTCGAGTTCTAGGCAAAAAAGAGTACCTAAAAGATCGGCTTTCTCTTTGCTTTTCTGAGCTGTGGGCCAGATTACCAGGATGAGAGGTAGTCTTTTGCCCATTTTGGCGCCCCCCCCTTGGACGGCGAGCGGGGCACTTGCCCCCTCCAACCCCCCCCTAGTTACGCCTCTGTTAATAGCACAGATGTGCAAGTGTTATTTTGAACGTAAAATTCTACGAAATTATGAAGTTTCTGCTATAAAAATCGTTGCAGAGTAATCCTGGCCTGACTCTAGTCTCTGAATTTTTCTTCCAAAAGTTCATGATGTACCTGATAGTCCCAACCGGAAGCGTCCAAATTACCGTAGTCACTTCCTTTTTTGTAGTCAACACATTTACTCTTGCCGTCGTAGTTGGTGAACACTTGCAGCATCTTGCCGATTCCCTGAGAAGAGTGATGAAGAATTGTCAATTATATTTATACAGTACATATGGTGCTACTTATAGCCCTAGTACGGTAACTAGCACAATACGTGCCTATGTCGAAAATTTAAAGAATAGGTACTGTAAAACGTCCGAAAAGGTAATTCGCAACTCGTGTTGATTTAAAACACTCCCTTCGGTCGTGTTTCAATTTATCGCCACCCGTTGTGAATTTCCTACTTTTCGCACTCATATCGCAATGTAGGTACCTACTACAGTGGATATATTGTGCGCTTGGGATTGGGATTGTTCTTTTATTTATTATAATTCAGACCAATACGTATCAAATATATAGTGACATCCACAATAGCTAAATATATCGTAATACATTGGAAATAAGGACTACTTTAGCCATCACTATCTCTTTGATGCTGAATGTACCAGGCATGACCTAGCATGAGTGGCATGTCTCTTTGTAGGCATCTCTAACAAGGCCGGTCCTGTAGACCTGTAGAGGAGTTTCTACATCAAACTGGAGAGAGAGTGAAGTGGAAGAGATAGATGATGGGGCATTTCAAAGCAAATGTTCTTTACCTCTAGCAAGGCCTGTCCTTTCAACGTCTGATTCAGGTACTGGCAGACAACCCTGACTGGCTCAGCCGGCAGTGGAAGTAGGAAATCCGATGCGAACGGGTAGTTGACCATAGCCAACGTTTCATACATCGAGCGAAGGAAGTCGATGAGTTGTTGGACCTCAGTCGCGTTGCGGACTGGGTCGCAGAGCTTCCAGTTCTTCTGGAGCCATTCGGAGCTATTGGCGGTGGTGGAGAAATTTCTGAAAATTTAAGTGGGAAATGTATTTTAGGGGCTAACTAACAAGAGCTTATAGACTGTCG
Source organism: Cydia fagiglandana (assembly GCF_963556715.1). NCBI lineage: Eukaryota > Metazoa > Arthropoda > Insecta > Lepidoptera > Tortricidae > Cydia > Cydia fagiglandana. The sequence goes on along the minus strand of NC_085934.1, from coordinate 1,636,925 downwards.
AATCGAGTAAATGTGATTTTAATAGGCCCTAAATCCTTAATAGGTATTTTAGTCCAAAATGTTCGTCTGCATTACGCACTTCCAGTAGGTAATGAATGAAATGCATTATGCAACCATTGAAATCTTCTCGCTACCTATCATCAAACCCCGTCGCCTCAATTTTATGAGAACCAGATGCGCTTGACGCTTACTGGAATTATCCTGACGCATACTGGGATTGTCCTGCTTGTCTTAAACTGGCACTATTGGTACAGATTAAGTTTATACTACACAGAACTACAGAGTCTACGATAACTGCGAATGACGAAAATAAAAAGTTCATAGTCTGTCTCGAATACGCAAGAACAGTAAAGAGGCAAATAACGAAATTTTAGTTTTCGGTGTCCGCGATAGCACCTTAGAATATTCACTGTTATTTTGTATTGACTTAGCTTTTGTGTTAATTAACTAGTGTATTTGTTAGAAGCAGAACTTATGTGTGCGGTCTCACTTTGAATGTAAGCGTCAATAACATACAGTTCAAATAAAATCTTAATGTACAAACACAGATGATACAACGGTATCATGTATAGCGTTTTGTCACTATGAGCATAACACACGATATCGTTAGGGTTCCTGTTGTTTAAAATGAGATACTCGTCGATGGAATGTTTCTCTCCACAAAATGACCCAAGAGGCCTTAATTTTTTTAACACAAGTCGGACGAGCAAATGTATTACGATCTATCTCAGAATCACAACCACAGAATAAATAATAGTACTAGGTACAGAAGACTCACTCTCTAACAAAACGCGTCTGTTACGATCAGCACAGATATGGCCGCTAGGTGGCGACAGCGCCACGCGCGGCTTATGGCAAACCCCAAAATTGGGGCCGAATGGATGCACTTTTAGCTACCTGTAGCAAAGCGACGAAATCGCGGAGTGAGCCACGCCTGTCACAACCTATGGTAAGTGGTATGCTAAGAGAGGTGTATAGGTCATGTTCTCACGTCGTGTCAATCTGTCTTACCTTAACGCAGCCCAAGAAGTCTTAATATTCTGAACACAAGTATCTCCAGCAATATTAAAGGATGACGTCACAATGCGATGGAAGGCCTCGCAAGGCACCATGCCAGGGAACATGTGGATAGGTGCGGAGGCAGCGATGGCGCCGGTGACCATGTGCGGGTACTTCATACGGAAGTAGGCTGCGAGCATGCCGCCGTATGATCCTGGAAAAGATATATACAGTAGAGTCCGGTTATAACGACGCGCAAGGGACCGCTGATATTACGTCGTACTAACCGGACGTCGCACTAAACGGACTGCCAATTTAAATAAATTTTTTTAACAAAATTATTACATCATTTTGTATTTATTAATACATATGCGATAATCAAAGAAAAAAAAAACATTTCAATTAAAGTATTTATTTATGTACGTTAGTATTACACAAAAGCGGTGTGGAAGCGGTGGTGGCCGAGTGGATATGACTTCCGACTTTCGATCCGGAGGTCGCGGGTTCAAATCCTGGCTCGTACCAATGAGTTTTTCGGAACGTATGTACGAAATATCATTTGATATTTACCACTAGCTTTTCGGTGAAGGAAAACATCGTGAGGAAACCTGCATACATCTGCGAAGAAATTCAAAGGTGTATGTGAAGTCCCCAATCCGCATTGGGCTAGCGTGGGGACTATAGCCCAAGCCCTGTCGCGCATGAGAGGAGGCCTGTGCCCAGCAGTGGGACGTATATAGGCTGATTATTATTATTTTAGTATTACAACCCTTTGTTTCGATGGAGAGACTTTTGTGTGTTTAGAAGAAGGTACTCTTGTAGGCAACGCGTAAGAATCATCACCCGCAAATTACTCGAATCCCGTAAAATAAAAAGTCGTCATTCTTGGGAATCTAATCAAGATGACAATCGTACATCGACAATCAAAAAAGTCAAAAAATATTTCAATTTTCACTCAAGCTTATCGCTGACTGTGTACTTTTTTTTAACAAGCAACTTATACTCAATTGAGACAATTCTCACAATCTCAAACTCAATTAGGATGCGTGTTGTGACACAGTTCCTATGGCCACTGGCCACCTCCTGAGTCCATCATCAGATTAGCTCGTAGGTACTGAAATATTGCATTGTCACCCAACTTACATGGGAATTGGTTTTAATTTATTTGCAAGATTACGAAAAGTCGCATGACTATTTCATCTTGCTGCGTATAGGCAAAGGGGGGAGAGGAGTTGAGTGCGCGGGACGGAGTAAGTTTCTTACCAACAATTTATTTGTAAAAACTACGTCGCTCGTCGTTGTAACCGGACTTGACGGACGGATTTTGTGTCAATTTCCGTCGTTAAAAGCGGCCGGTCGTTATAAGCGGAGTCGTTCTAAACGGTTGTACTTTCATTGTAGCTTGTACTAAAACCAAACAAGTGCCTATACTTACGTCACAATAAGCGGTTGGTTGTTATATGCGAAGTCGTACTAACCGGACTCTACTGTATATGTACCTATAGTGATGTGAAAAAAAAAGTTATTGTCCTTAACTATAGCGTTTTTCCTGTTGCTTGGGGTTCGCTTTGGTAACCTCATTGCAATCTTCCTAGCGTTGTCCGTTGCCCCGGCATTATTACACGGCTCGCTCGGGAAGCCGGATCCTAGGTTCACCTATGTCCATGTCTATATTCCCGGGGATATCTAGACTTTATTAGACTTTCACACTGTCACTACAAACTACGTACAGTAAGTGTAAAAATATGGGTGTACAAATCATCTCTAAAATATGTCCCATAGCTCTTAATATGTCAGCGAATTAAGAGCTATGGGGCATATTTTTGAGTAAATTGTTTACACCCATATTTTTATTCTTGACTGTTAATTTGGTCCGGCTCAATTACTGGGTCTCAAGCACCTAAGTACTCGCGACTAATATGTTATTTCAACGCATCCAGTTACGGGTGGGTTATCAGTCAAACCCGGAGATTGCTGACCTCTGATCCCTATTGTGAGGGTTCACTAGCCTGCCCTGAACTAAAATGTTATTAAATCGCACAAACTAAAATACGAGTTCAATCGGTCAATTCATATCATTATCAGTAATCATCCTGTTTACATGGCTATGCAAGTTGTAGAAAACATATCAAAGTTTCAAAAAATTTCCCCAAATCTGTGAAACTTCATAAAATGTACGGGATGTTTCCCAGATATGTATATGACAGGTTTTTTAGAAAATTTCCGCAATCCTGAAAATTTACATTTTACATATACAGGGGGGGCAAAAATTAAGTGAAGCGAAAAATCTTTACCCTCCCATGGAAAATGGACCAACCAAAATGTATGAAACAGCCAAATTTTTTTTTCACGGTTTCGGGGTTGATACTTACTTAGTAAAAATTGCGCAGTATAATTCCAAAACCTCCCTGACAACGGGAATGCACTTATTTTTTTGGCTACTCTGTACATTTTGTAGGTATTAATATGACAAATCGGTCGGACAATTGAGGCAATTGGAATTGAAAATTTAATAACAAGTTTAATTGGCCATGATTTAGTGTAATACAAGATGTTTTAATTTACTTAGTTGCTAAGTCGCTATTATAATTCTTAGCAAATTATAGTCAACGAAATAATTATGTCCCACGAGTAGGTAGCAGTAGGTATATTGCAATAGCAGCTTTATTATCAACAGTGTTCATTTATTGAGTCATTATCGCAAGTAAATACCACATACCAGGGAAAAACTGCAATATTAATGGTGCAAATATGTAAATCATTATATTATTATTTATTTCATATTTTATTGACAGTAAAAATAGGAATACAAATTGCGTTTTAGGCATTATCTACGAGTACTAGTAAGTGTCAATTATAGGGCAAAACAGTTTTTTTTAAGTGGTTATGGTACATATGTACAATATATGTGGGTATCCATCAGAGAAGTGTCCTTATGATTAATGTGTACCTATTCATTTGCGTTCCATGCTTCTCTGATGGAATGACATATACCTATGTATGTATTTAGAAAGGTATTTTTAATTTTTTTAATGCACAAAGCCGTGATGAGTGAGGTATGCCTTTGTCCAGCAGCGGAACACAATACTTAAGTGATATTGTTTATTCCTGACAAAGGAATTACAAATGAGGGCAAAGGTACACACAATTTAAGATCAATGAAAATAGGTCACTGTATGGACATTAGATTTTATTTGGTGGCCCATGAGGGGAATAATGTATGATTAACCAACATCTGTTTACGGAAAAAGTAATATGTACATAATTATAATGCGGGTTAAAAGTACATAATACATATAATGCGGTACATAATGAGAGTATGTTGGATAGTTGGTTGGAGGAGAACAATATGATAAACTAACGATTTTTAGGGTTCCGTACCCAAAGGGTAAAACGGGACCCTATTACTAAGACTTCGCTGTCCGTCCGTCCGTCCGTCCGTCCGTCTGTCACCAGGCTGTATCTCACGAACCGTGATAGCTAGACAGTTGAAATTTTCACAGATGATGTATTTCTGTTGCCGCTATAACAACAAATACTAAAAACAGAATAAAATAAAGATTTAAATGGGGCTCCCATACAACAAACGTGATTTTTGACCAAAGTTAAGCAACGTCGGGAGTGGTCAGTACTTGGATGGGTGACCGTTTTTTTTTTGCATTATGGTAAGGAACCCTTCGTGCGCGAGTCCGACTCGCACTTGCCCGGTTTTTCTTCGTAAAGAAGTCATAAGTTCTGTGTTTAGTTAAATAGTTATGTTACCTCCAAAAGCGATGACAGGATATTTGGGCACCAGCTGATAATCTTGAAGATAGTCTAGAAGGTCGGCATAGTCGGCCAGAGCTTGGGCAGACGTCAGGTAGCCGATGTGCTCGTTGTCCAGAGATTTGTTGCCGAATGGCATCGACGCTCCATAGTATCTGTGATAATAAAAAAATAAAATAAAATGCATTTATTTCAGACGAAACGGTCCATATTTTCTTAGTACATCTTAACAATTAAAACTTATAGCTAAGGTTAACTTAAAAATAAACTTAGATAACTATCTTAGGTACTAAAGAGCCGTCACGGCGCAACGCTAGCGCAGTGTCGCGTGGAAACCGTCCACATGAGTAACATGTTTTTCATTCATACATTGAGTCAAGCACCCACCCACTGCTATTATCTAGTCCAATTTGGTACATCCAAAGACGTAGTCAACAGTGTTGTCATTCTAATTGTAGTGCATTAAGTGCATCCTTGCAAAATATTAGGGTTTAAGAAGAAAGGGGACGGCCGCTTCTCCATACAAACGTACTCCATTTTCCTCTCTGAATATTGACAATATGGAAAATCATAATTTGATGTATATTAACCATAGCTATGCCCCAACGTTTGACTTTTTTCGATTTATGTGTCTGTAAGATCGTTTTCTTTTGTCAATAAAAAATATTCTATTCTATTCTATTCTATTTTTGATTACTTATTGTAAAAATTAGGAGCGAAAAACGGTTTTCATCTAGGTACAAATTTTTAAATGCCTCTAACTATACTTATAAATAATAATAATAAAAAAAACTCTAACATATTAGGGGCATAGCTGTGGTTGGCATACAACAAATTGTGTCAAAATATTTTCAAAAATGTTAATATCCAGAGAGGAAAATGAGGACTAAGTTATAATGTAAAGGCGATTTCGCGCGGGTACTCCACTTTCGTCTTAACCACCTAAGGCCCAAGGTCCTACCTATAGTACCTCTTCAGTTCGATGAAATTTAAATCCTATTCAATTGGAACAGACTCGCTTTTGCATTGTTTTTGTTTTTTGTTTTGTTTAAAAACTCCTAAGGGGTCATCCATTAATTACGTCACACGAATTTCTAGGTTTTTTGACCCCTCCCCCCTCCTTGTCACACTTGGTCGCATTTGGCAAACCCCTCCCCCCTAGTGTGACGTCACATTTTTTTCTACGAAATCGCCAAAAGTAAGTAATATTTTATCAAAATATTTTTGACGATATAAATATTAGTAATATTATAACCTAAAACTGCTTAGGAAAGAAAATTAAACGAATAAAAACGATTATCGTTTTAAAAACTTGTTATTTAAATGTACAGCGAATAAAATAATTTAAATAAATTTTCGGTTAGTGATGAAATTAAAGTGACATCACAAAGTTTGTGTCTCCCCCCTCCCCCATGTCACAATATGTCACATTTTCTTGACCCCCTCCCTCCCTAAACGTGTGATGTAATTAATGGATGACCCCTGAGGCCCAGCCCTATAGGTAACTGAAAACTCCAAATTTTGCCATTGAAATCTGAACCTATAGTGTAGCAAATAGAGTTGATTTAAGCAGAAGATCCCACTGACCTGTGTTCAGCAAAAACAATCTTGGCCTTGAACTCCTCCGCGATGTCCCACATGAATCCCGTGTGCTTCGCGAACAGCTCGATCTGACCCTGGACCAATTAAATAATCATTATCTCAGGTCATCACATCTAGAGTCAGACCGAGAAAAGTCTGCAGCGATTTTGATAGCCCACACAGTGCAAGTGTCATTTTAAACGTCAAATTTCTATGAAATTACGACGTATAAATAACACTTGCACTCCATGGGCTATCAAAAATTGCTGGAGACTTTTCCTGGTGTAACTTTACAAGATGCAGTATGTAATAAAAAAAACATTTATTTGCGACCAACATTATAAAACATCGCGGTCATAAAAAAAATCTCACAAAATGTATTTACAAAAGTTGACTTCTATCTATAGGTCAGATGAACTAGGGGCCCTAGCCAAAACCTAGTTCCCCCGCCACGACTGTCTGTTTGCGTGTTTGTATGTTCGCGACAAACTCAAAAACTACTGAACGGATTTTCATGCGGTTTTCAGCTATCGATAGAGTGATTCTTGAGGAAGGTTTAAGTGTATTTGTTAACCCGTGCGAAGCCGGGACGAGTCACTAATTAATATTAGGTGTATATTTGCAATAAAGTTTACAGGGCGGACGAATTTTACACATATAAACATAATATATATCCAGTTACCTCTCGAACGGCATTGGATTCCTTTCCTTATCAATACTTATCGAACGTAAATAGTCAGTAAGTGTCTATTGAAGAATATAATAATATGTCAGACCTACTAATAACCAATAACATTTACTTTGTAGTAATATGATTTATTAGCAAAAACAAAAGTATTAACAAAATAATTAAACTAAACATTAAAATTAAAACTAAAACTAAACTATGCTCAAATTTAAAGCGTTATATCATTTGTATACTGTAATATTTACTTACTATTTACAGCCAAAAATCTAAATGAAAACTTTAAAACGGCAACACTATAAAGAGAACTACTTGTAAAATACTTCTACTAAACAAATAATTTGCTTTTCATTTAAAACGATAAAATTGAGATAAAAGTAGGTCTAGGTACACTGGTATACAAACGGAGATGATTATTTTAATTATAATAAGTAATAATAACTAGGTAAAGTAGGTATATACCTACTCCGAAGAACCATTAGATTTAAAATCAAAAACTAATTCATTAGTTAATTTTTAGGGTTTTGTACCCAAAGGGTAAAAACGGGACCCTATTACTAAGACTCCACTGTCCCTCTGTCTGTCACTAGGCTGTAACTGTATCTTATGAACCATGATGTTGTGTGTCGTGACAGTTGAAATTTTCACAGGTGATATATTTCTGTTGCCGCTATAACTACAAATACTAAAAAGTACGGAACCCTCGATGGGCGACTCCGACTCGCACTTTTCCGGTTTTTAATTCTAAGTTATAAGTCGTCAGTGAAAATGCTAGGTAGGTAGCACTTTATTTTAACAGAAATATATCATCTGTAAACATTTCAATCACGATACAGTCTGGTTCATGAGATACAGCCTGGTGACAGACAGACCGACAGAGAGCGGAGTCTTAGTAATAGGGTCCCTTGGGTACGGAACCATAACAACAAGAAAAAGCTCACCTCATTCCCAGTGTAAAAGAAAATCGGCCCCCCCTCCTTATCCCAATGCTCTTCATTCACCAGATACTTAATCTGAAACTCCTCACTCCTCTGGAACCCGAAATGGTCTAACGGCACTTTGAACCAGTTCGTGGTATATTTGTATTCAGATTTGACTATATTTAGGGTCAGGAGGAAGGTTATTGTTATTCGCCACATGATGGCACGTCTTTAGTGTGCGGCGGTTGGAACTATTGTGATTGGGACGGTATCTGTGGTCGGGTTATGTTTTTGTACAGTGGGTCGCGCAAGTGTTTGGTGAGTGACATAATATTTCATAGAATAAATTTATGCCGCATTCTTGTAGTTTTTTTCATGCTCATGAACATCTATGGTATCGCCTTGGGTCGTCCCATTCGTTTTTCGTCAAGTTCTTAAATTAGTCCTATTCTGCTTTCGTCACTCATTCTACATTCGTTACAATAGTCGGTGGCTTTCAATGTGGAATGAGTGACGAAAGTAGAATAGGACTAATTTAAGAACTTGACGAAAAACGAATGGAACGACCCAAGACGATACCCTACCTATTTACTGCCGTAATCGTTTATAACATTGATATGTTCTTTTTCTATTTTTTTTTATCAAAGCCAAGCTTGTGCCTAATCATGAGCTTGAGAGCCTATTCTGATGACTCTAAATACAATAACAGTGCCTTGATAGTAATTGTTGGTATTTGTGCTTGTGTAAAAAGCTTCAATGTGTGGAGTCCCTAAAGATTTTCCATGCTCACATTGCGAGAATCAAGAGTTTCAAAACGTGGAAAGTCGGTCTGGCGTCTGGCTACAAGGAATGAAAATGAAGATTTGAAGTATTTAGTATCAGTTGATTCGCCAAAGCTGGACAGTCTTTATTCAGTAATAATTTCGCACCAGCTCTTATGAATTTAAATCCTCCTTCCTTCTTCCTTCCCTTCCTCCTCCTCCTCCTCCTCCTTCCTTTCCTCCTTCCTCCTTATCCTTTTTTTTTCTTAGTCCTTTTTATTTACTTTACCTTACCAATTCTGCGCACGACTGTCTGTCATCGGCTCATCGCTTATCGCGGCTCACTTGACCCCTTCGCAGCAGGATGTTCGCGATTGTACTCCATTGCTTTTGCGCATCTCGTTGCGTCTTCTTTCTTCCACTGCTATTTACATCTAGCCATCCCTTTCTGTCACAAGTGTCACAACTATTAATTTGGTGATTAGAAAACTACCCGATGTTTACGTGTTTCTTGGTGAACTGTGCCGTTGTAAAGTCAACCTTATGGTGTGTTAATACAGTTCAATCTTGTATCAAACGCAACGAGACGCGATTGAGCAGTACGGCAGTTCATATTATTTTTGTGTTATGCTTAAAATAAGAAATTCAACAGGGCGATTCGAATTTAGCAATTTATTATGATTTTGAAGTGGTTTTGATACGATCTTGACGATTGTCTTAGCGATACACACATCATTTTGCATGCAGTCATGCACCAATCGGCGTGAGTGGTCTTCAAGGTATTATCAAAATCCGATCAAAACCGTAACTAGTTATTAATCTGAATTGGGCTCCTGCTAAGTGTCAAAGGGTCATATTGTAAATTAACCCAGTTGAGGTGTTTTTTCAGTTCAATAAGACTTATTTTCGTATGGTGTTCTTAGAGAAATAAGCCCTTTTGAAAAGACTCTCCTGTTTTTTTCAAAATAAATTAAGGTGCAGGGGGCAATTTCGACCGCGTGGTAATTTCAAGTAATCGAAATATCTTCCGTGTTTTACGTTATTAACTAGAGTGCCATATATATATATCAATAGCGAAAAATATGTGTTGTGTGTGACTCGCTAGTTAATAATGTAAAACATGGAAGACTTTCGATTAGTTGCAATTATCCCGTAGTCGAAATTGCCCCTCTGCATCTTAATATCTATCCCCCTGCATAGTTTGGTCATTTCTGTAATCAGCATTAGCAAATTACCACTAGCTACGTAATTGACATTAACATTTAATTAAATTAAAATTAAATAAGATAAAACAGTATAAAATTTGATTTATTATCATGACAAATTCCTAACAATATTTTGTTATATATATATATATATATATATATAATTATAACTAGAGCGAATGAAAAGTTGTTTTATTTTATATATTATAAATTAAACCCGCATATACCATAGGTACTTGCTAGTACCATGACGTAATAAGTAGGTAAGCTATATTATAATTTACAATGTAATTTACCTAATAGTTAGGTACAACACATACCTAAGTGATAATAACTAACTATTTTATCGCACGTGTGCACTAGAAACAATGTATATTTATTTAACGATTTTAAAAGGTAATAAAATTATACACATGTTGTCGTTTATGTTTTTTCTCTATCTGTTCAATAATTATTAAATATAATATTTATGGCCATTCCGTGGGAATGACCCGAGGCAAACGAGCAGACGAATCGCCTGATGGTAAGCGATTACCGTCGCCCATGGACGCCCGCAACACTATAAGTGCGTTTCCGGAATTTGAGGTGGGACTACTACGCTCTTTTCTTCTCTTCTCTCTTTTCTTTTCTCTTCTCTCTAGGAACTGATTTCAATATGAATATGACATGACGCCTGACGCAACGTCTTTCATCTAAGCATAGAGAAATATAATTAAGGAAAGAGTGCTACATCATACATCAGTTTTGATACCAAATCCAGTGGCGTGCCTAGGGTTTCGGAGTAAGGCAAGCCGAAAGATATGTTTTCGTAATAAATGTCCAATCTCACTCTTTGGACTCAAATGAATTTGTTAGCGTATCGCGGCGAGCTATCATAGCGCACAGCACAGGGCATACTAGGTACTACCATAACTACTAGATAGAATTTTACAAACATATCAGAGGGCCCACAAGGTGGACTGATGACCTGGTGAAGGTCGCGGGAGTCCGCTGGATGCGGGTGGCGCAAGACCGGTCATTGTGGCACTCATTGGGGGAGGCCTATGTCCAGCAGTGGACGTCCTCTGGCTGATATGATGATGATGATGATGATGATGATGATCAGAGGGCCTACCGCTTACACTGAAATTTGCAAATTGCATGCTTCTTTCTCTGTCACTCTAATTACGCCTTAATTGGAGTAAACCAACAATCCTTGTGTTTTGTAAACGGCCGTACAAAATTTTCTCTTATAATGCGACTGACTTATCTGAGAATAGACAAGTCGGGTGTTGGTTTTGATTTTTACCTTGCTTTCGTTGAGTAATACGTGGACGCATCTCATACCGTCACAAGGAACAACTTCATCCATTGTTAACACTTATAAACGTCACAACAAACGAACAAATCCACATTCACTACTTAATTCAAATTCACTTAAATAAATTGACCTTTCGTTACTTTCGACTCGACTAAATAATAATACACTTGAAGTAAACGCGTGCCCGTGTGAACTTATGCAGCTAACTTCGCACCAAAAGCTCGGCTTAAATCGCCTTATAAAATTGCTATACATACCAACAAATAATTACATCGTTCTATGGCGTTTGTAGGCTTAGACCGCCTAGAGCGGGACGAAAAAGCAAGCTCGCACTCGTCGGCTTGCAACCGCAATCCGACGAGTGCGAGCAGGATAGCTAAATTCTCAGCAGATATTCATCCTACGCCTGATTTCTTTCGCGCGGAGGAGGCGCCACGGCAAAATTTTGCAACACGCTGGCGCCGCGGTCCGCGCGCTGTGGCTTGAATTTAATAATACGGGTTCATTTGGCGCGCGGTTTAAAAATAATCTATATTGATTATTGATCTTATCACTACGTAATTTCGGTAAGGCAACTAAGGCAAGCCCGGCTTTTGGGCTTGTATGGAAGTACCGCCACTGACCAAATCACGAGTTATTTTCGTAGTTCGACATCTATAGTTCGTATTTTTAGCATTAGAAAAAAGATAGGTAAACAATCTTGACGTGTCTTTTTTGAAAAACGCATTTTAAAATCTAAAACGCGATTTATAAAAAGCGTTTTTCAATTAAAAGACACGTCAGGATCGCATAGGTTAGTCTTTTTCTAATGCTAAAGAAAACGATACAGCGTCACGTAGAGAATTCGTCAGTACTGCTGCTCCCCCCTGCACCTATTTGCTCCTAAGGGATTTGATGCAAAATTTTTTCAGGAGTTATGATTTTTTTTACAATGGCTGATACCCTTTAACTATCTTCATAATTTGTCACGAGAATTGTCCAAAGATTTTTTTGTGTAAGTCAATAGATGGCATGACCACTGTTACCAGCTCTCTTGGTTACTAGCTGGTGGACGTTAGTGGTCTCACTGCCACCAATCCAATCATCTCCATATACGGCACGTGTTGTCCTTGGACGCTGTGATGATGGCGTCCCCGGCGTAGGAATAGGCGCAGGAGAAGATTTCACCCTCGTGGCCGGACAGCACCTGGGAACAAGTGTTACGTTTAGGCCTTGATCAGACGCCTGCGACCGTCGTCGAGAAGACGTGCGGAAATCAACCAAATTGGTTTTATTTATAATCCACAACGTACGTACGCGGAAGGCGCAGCGTGGGTAGACCCCACAAGGTAGACGATGACCTGGTAGGTCGCGGGAGTCCGTTGGATGCGGGTGACGCAGGAGCGGTCATTGTGGCACTCTTTGGGGGAGGCCTATGTCCAGCAATGGACGTCCTCTGGCTGATATGATGATGATAATCCACAACTCTTCACCTCCGCGTATGAAGGCAGTTTCTTACATTTAATCGAGCTTAATGTATAGAACGGTTTAGAAAAGAAATGCCGCTTGCTGTTCGGTGCAAGCTGGCGTCTGGTTCGTGGCCTTTTCGCATGAGAGGATTTTCATCCCTTGGTTGGCAATTCCTATTTAATAAATGATGCAATAAGAAGCATCATTTATTAAATAGGAATTGCCGATAAAGACCATAATGCGATTCCATTTTGGCATTTTATATACGTACAGTTTTGTGATTTGTGAAGCTGGTTTTTTTTTGTAAAAATTTACATGACTATTGTATATGCATGAGCAATCCTAAAAGTACAAAAGGATATTATTTATGTCACCGTGACATCACCACTGAGTCAACAACCCAAAGTGGTCCAAAACTAGACCACTTTTCGCGTCCAACCACTTATGCTAACGTTACTAACGTTTGTCACATTATTATGTTGTGAGTATGACGTGCCGCGGGTCCAATTTAGATAATCTATTTATATACCTACTATGAATCTGATTATACTCTGTATTTTTAGGTACTTATATAAAAGTAAACAAATCATTTGGACATTTTCGGGTAGTATTGATTAACCAACCAAATACAAAACCGCCTGGGCCTGTCACTGAACGACCTAACTTTAAAAGTGATACATCACACTATCGCACCACACCGCGACCTTGGTGCGTCGCACCCATATGTGAGAGGGAGAAAGAGATATCTGTTTCTCGTTCTCGCTTATGCGTGCGACGCACCAAGGTCGCGGTGCGGTGCGATAGTGTGTTACGGCCTTAACCTTCATGATTTGATCATGTAATGTTTTCATTTACCCTCAAATGGCTTCTTAAGCCAGCAGATTTTGTTTACTCTTTCAAATACCTAAAGATACAGACTATATAAGTACAGTTGTACAATGTGGCTATTATGTGTGGTTCAGGGTACCTGTCTGCAGTTTCCAGTTGAGGAGTTCCAGATCCGAGCGCTGCGGTCAGCTGATGCGGTCAGTAGGCAACCTCCGGCGGGACTGAAGCATACCTGGCATGCAACACACCAAGTTAAGGCCCATTTAAACGCATATGCAGAAAATAGTACACTTTTCTCATAGAGTGGAAGGTCGGGTCATGCTCTTGACGGTCGATCGGTGAACCTTTAACCTTTTGTAAAGGTCCACAGTTGGACAGCTAAGAGTGTTGCTGTTTGGACAAAGAAGGTTTTTGCTAACGGCTGCTTGGAATAGCTACCTTTTGTAAGTATGTACTATTGAAACGGTATATAGAACAGTATAGTAAAAACTAGTTCTGACCTTGGACACCTCATCACGATGACCCTTCATGATCGCCAGCTCCTTAAAGTCGCCCTTAACATCGTAGATTCTTGCCGAACAGTCACTAGAGGATGTAGCCATTCGCTGTCCCGCCCAGTCGAAGCATATGTCCAAAACCTAGCAAATTGACGAAGAGTTATCAAACAAGAGATTTACTGTAGTTAGTAAGAAAGCTGATTCATCTAGTTTGTATAGCCGGCTGTACACTCTCGCCGAGACACCCCAAGACAGGCCGAGAACGAGTGTGTACCTACTGCTCCCTTCTCGTCTCACTCTTACTCGTCTCGCGCCTCTCCGATTGGATCGGAGCGGTGTCGAGACTCAGCGAGAGGCTCTCGACGAGTGTGTACAGCCCGCATAAAGACTCGACTGAGGTCTTACTCCTAACATGACACAATATTGACCGTTCTGCACAACCCGTATCCGTCCTGTATCCCAGGACCCACGATACCCGCCCAATCGTAGAGTTCGTATTTATCTTTCGACCTGATCTCGACCTCGCTGCTGGAGAGGAATGATACTCGCTCACTCCACTCGTCACTCCAAATCCTAAAAGGGGTATTTCCTGGCCATTACAGGGTCAAAGGAATTCTGGCCAAGATGGGACACTCTGACAACACCTTTGATTGTCGTATGTGTGGTGAAGAGGAAGACAGTAAACTACCCATGAGCTCCATCATCCGGAGATGGCGGAAAAAGCTCTTGAGTAGTTGACGGATCGTTCCTTAAGGGGTATTGCACAAAAGATCTCTATGGGTCGAAGTGTATCCGCAAGGGCCCCCGAAAACCATAAGATAAGATAAAATAAGATACCTCGTCGCTGTGTGTAGAGATGGTCGCGAGGCAGGAGCTTTGGCGAGCGTCCCAGAGTCTCGCGCTGCCGTCCAAGGAAGAAGATCCCACGAGAGAGCTGTCCCAGTTGAACTGGACATTGGAAATTTCTCCCTCGTGCCCGGAGAGGACTGATACTCGGCTGTCAAGAAAAAGGATAGGTTAGGATTACAGGTGTGTAATCAGATATATCGGAGAGGCCCAGTTGCTCACAAATATCTGAACACGCCTCTATTGTCAAGGCGCTACAATCTATAACAATATCTCCACACATATTTTTGATCGCCTCGGCCGCTCCGATATATTTGATAGCGTCTGTGCAAGTTGTGGAAAGTTTCAGGTTACTCTGACAACTTTATCAACTGGACGTAAATAAGAATCTGGCCACACTAAGCTTTCATGCAAAATACGATACCTACATCAAGTATGGTTCTTCTATAATGTATAATATTTCTATAATTATCATTCTCACTGCCAAGTTAGTGCAAACTTAGCATGGTAGGAGTTTTGTATGTTTCATTGTCAACATTTAAAATTATGAAAAGAAAACAATTGAAGAAAATACGCAACAAATCTGATAAAACCTTTTAAATCGACCAGCAAACTTCTTAAACGGGAAACAGCAAACTTCTTATGGCTCCTCTACACGATGGGCCAACGCCGGCCACTCCAAGGGACGCATTTGTGCGTTAGAGGGAGCAAGTGATATTGCTATCTCATTCTACCGCATGGCTGCGTCCCTTGGAGTGGCCGGCGTTGGCCCATCGTGTAGAGGAGCCATTAAACGAGAAACCAACTGAAACTGAGTATTGAGACATACTTACTCCTTCATCCTAGTATCCCACATGGAGATGGTGCCATCAAAGGACCCTGTGATGAGCCGTCGCCCTTCATTAGGGTCAAACTGTAGCGCAATGACCTCGGCCGTGTGTCCAGTGTACGTGTGGAGTTCATCCCCTGCAAACATAACCCCCTTATTCATAAACGTTTACTAAAGTTGACAAGCCGATAATAATCGTTCGTCCCTTTCCGTCATACTAATACGTCGGAAAGGGACGAATGGTTATTATCGGCTTGTCAACTTTAGTAAACGTTTATGAATAAGGGCTGATTTAGACGGCGCGCGAACTTGCATGCGATTTTAGTTACATTGCGGACTGTTGGTTACGTCGAATTCAACCGACCGATCAAAACCCGCAATGAAAGTCGCATGCGAGTTCTCGCACCGTCTCATTAATGAGCTCTAATGAGGGAGGTAAATGTATTATTATGTCAGACGCTAGTGCAGAAGAGGCTAAGTCAGGCTAAGCGGGCTACGTGACCAAGATCCATACAAGATCCAAGTCACACGCTATTATATTTCTCATAATAATAAATTCAGATCGGTTTAGACACCTTAGCTATTTCTGCAGATGGCTGTACAGTAGTAACCGATAGTAAAAGAAATATAAACAAACTAACCAAATTATCCTTTCAAGCGCCTCATAATATTGAATAACAAAAATCCTAACGACACTATTGCTAAATAAAAACAAGCAGGCCTATAAAACTGAATTTTAACACAGAATAAAACGTTTTGATCTTGACAACGCCACCTGGTATCAAAAAGTGACGTACGCTTTTATGTGTGTGTGTGACATACACGATAATCGCAAACGAGATACGCCTGCTGGAATTATTTTGACCCTTTTGTTGAACATAGGTCAGTTTTATAAACAAAGATTTCAAAGGTAAAGATAGGCCGTTCATCTAGACACGCGGCAGCGTGTCAAGCCAAGTTCAAGCAAAGGAACTGGCTAGCCAGCGCCAAGTGTAATATTACACGAACCACTTGGTGCCACTTTTGACCCTTCTATAACTCAAAACATCTTTGACGTAAACACATAAAACTACGTGTGTTTAATTATATCCATAAGGATATCTAGAAGCCCAAATTTCATGAAGCTAGCTCAAACGGTTATAAAGGTATGAAGGTCAAAAAGTCGTAAATTTTAAGACTGACTTATGACTTATAGTACCTAAACCTAACCTACTTCCAGATGACCTAGAAGGATGAAATTTGGAATCCAGCTTGGTTATTGTGTGTAACCGTAGGAAAAAATCTAAAAATAAGATAAAGTTAAAAAATAGGGGGGGTCCCCATACAAAAAAACCACTTTTTATTGGGACTGACATATAAGTACCTAAACCTAACCTACTTCCAGATGACCTAGAAGGATGAAATTTGGAATCCAGCTCGGTTATTGTGTGTAACCGTAGGGAAAAATCTAAAAATAAAATAAAGTTTAAAAATAGGGGGGGTCCCCATACAAAAAAAACCATTTTTTATTGGGACTGACATATAAGTACCTAAACCTAACCTACTTCTAGATGACCTAGAAGGATGAAATTTGGAATCCAGCTCGGTTATTGTGTGTAAGCGTAGGAAAAAATCTAAAAATAAAAAAAAGTTAAAAAATAGGGGGGGTCCCCATACAAAAAAATATTTTTTTATTGAAGCGTTGGAACCGTTACAAGCAGATATTTGAAACTACCCCAATATATGTATTATTATATTTGCTATATTAAAATAAAGTTTAGTCAAAAAATAAGTGGTGTCCCCATACAAAAAACTTGTAATACGCTCTAAACAACCGGCCAACGGTGTGTCGTCGGCGGCGTGCGGCACCACATAATTATACAAAGAACAGAAGTAAAAACCATACAGCGGAAACACAAGAAAAAACATTAAATCTCAATACCTGCCTAGTTTTCTTTACAAAAAGTATTGATATCCCACCAAAAACATAAATGTAAAAAAGGTGAGCCAAGTTCAATACAAAAATTATGCTTGGCTGTGGGGCTCGCCGCAAAAAGAATGGAGATCTAAATGAGTGCCACTGCCAAGTTCTATGCAAAATCCAAATATGTATTTATAGGAACAAAATAACACTATAAACAAGTATTAAACTCTATTTCTTTGCTTTATTGGATACCTATAACAATTGCTGTTATTTAAAAAAATGTGAGATCTTAAAGTAGGTTAGATTTGGCTTGGCCAGGTTTTATCAGAATTACAATATATATAAAATGATTGATATAATGAAAACTGGCCAAGTCAAATCTAACCTACTTTAAGATCTCACATTTTTTTAAATAACAGCAACTGTTATAGGTATCCAATAAAGCAAATAAATAGAGTTTAATACTTGTTTATAATGTTATTTTGTTCCTATAAATACATATTTGGATTTTGCATAGAACTTGGCAGTGGCACTCATTTAGATCTCCATTCTTTTTGCGGCGAGCCCCACAGCCAAGCATAATTTTTGTATTGAACTTGACTCACCTTTTTTACATTTATGTTTTTGGTGGGATATAATTCCAACCGAACATTCTCCACCATTCCTGTGCCCGTCTTTACGGAGTAATATATAAGATGTTTATATAAAGGAAATTTACCGGTTCTGACGTCGTAAAGCTTGGCGGTATTGTCCATGGAGCCGGTGGCCGCATGGTCCCCTTTAGGGCTGAACTGTGCCGCCACCACCTCTCCGTTGTGGCCCCAGAGCGTGGCCAGACACTCCCCGGTGGACGGCTCCCAGATTTTTGCCGATTTGTCGAAGGAGCCGGTTATGACCCGGTCACTAGAAAATATAGAAACCGCTTTTTGTGTCACATACTCCGCTTTATAAAAAAGTAGTACTTAGTAGTAGTAGTTGTCAAGCGAACCCTAGGCTCCCATGAGCCGTGGCAAAATGCCGGAATAACGCGAGGAAAAAGGAGAAGACTCCGCTTTATAAAAGAATAAAAAAATGCTTAGGAGTACACAGTAGGTAGGGATGCTCTTTAGCAAGAATGTGTCAACCCATATTAATTTTGCAATAAGATGTCAACTTTAAGCGTCAATTTTTTGGGGTGACATTCTATCGCAAAATGAATGCGGATTGACACATTTTTGCCAGACAGCCAATAGTCTGGCAACATTTAATCGGTGTGAACTTTGTATGCCTTGGACAAAGAGCATTTTGACTGGATTTAGCCGATTCTTCGTTTAAACTTCGATAAACGTGCCGAAAATCTTCGTTTATTTGCCTAATAGTGTGATAATTTTCCAAGCCGGAAAGTTAATGCGACGGAGTAAAAGGCGACGTTCTAGGATCTACCGCGAAGCACGTTCGACGTGTTGCAACTCAGTCGCTCTTGTAAATCGGTACGTAAGTGTGACAGGGAGGCAACACGTCTAACGTGGTTCACGGTAGGCGTTCTGATGTCCGGTCATCGTTGCCAACTCGCTCCGTCCACGTTGTACTCCTTGTGGCTCCTCTACACGATGGGCCAACGCCGGCCACTCCAAGAAACGCAGCCATGCGGTAGAATGAGATAGCAATATCACTTGCTCCTTCTAACGCATAAATGCGTCCCATGGAGTGGCCGGCGTTGGCCCATCGTGTAGAGGAGCCATTACATGAACAGTCTGGGAGTCATTGTTGGTATTGCTTGTTTTATGGTGTAAGATAAAACTCACCAAGCAGGAAAGTTGAATGAGACAGAGTATACGACGTTTTGATGTCCAGTCAACGTTGCCAGCTCGCTGCCTGACTCCACGTCCCACACCTTACACGTGCGGTCGTAGCTTCCTGACAGACAGCTGGAAATGGAGGTGATATGACAATTAGCTGACAGGTGAGAACAGGTCACGAGTAGCTGACGGGTCAAACAGAAAACTGTGTTACGTCTTTCCTTTAGACATACACAAGAGTTAAGGAACAAAAGAAAAATGTACAGTTCGCGCGAACACACTAGTTTTCTCTCCTGTGGGCAATAGTTAACAGCTTGTGGGCATGTAAGTAATGATTTTATCATAGTTCTCTAAATAAAAGGTCCTTTTCACGTGGATAGGGGTTAAATAAGAAAATTAACCTTTATATATAATAGCCCTTAACTCTTGTGTATGTCTACAGGAAAGACGTAACAGTTTTCTGTTTGACCCTGACATTTGAGGTCAAGTCAAACGAAACGATGATACGATGGATTGCCGATGGCGGGACGGTGACAACCCTAATTGTTTTTTAGGGTTCCGTACCTCAAAAGGAAAGAACTGAACCCTTATAGGATGACTTTGTTGTCCGTATGTCTGTCATGACTCGAGAACCCGTGGCGAAATCGAGTTGAAATTAAAACCATATTTAGTCAGGTCTACAGTCCCTTGAAGCTGTGGAAAAATCAAACTTTTAAGTTAATGGTGACATCATTTTGATACTAGCGAGTTAGCTTGGTCTGACTCTATTTATAACGCTTCGCCAACGCTTGGCCCATGAGTTGGCCTTGCCTTGGTCGGAACGCTACTACACGTGGCCACGTATTCGTCATTTTTAATTTAAAAAAACACAAAAAGCATGAACTTCTACCCTCGACCGCGTCCGAGCACGCACTGCCGATTGGGCCTAGTAGATGCGTACCGCAATCGCTTGGCCAATCCCTTTAGGCTCCTCTTCACGTTGGGCCAACGCCAACGCCAACGAGGGACGCATTTATGCGTTAGAGGGAGCAAGTGATATTGCTATCTCATTCTACCGCATGGCTGTGTCCCTCGTTGGCGTTGGCGTTGGCCCAACGTGAAGAGGAGCCTTTTGATGTGCGGCCGAAAAACCGACACCGCGGCCAACTCATCGCCATCCCGAGCGCCGAAAGCCAACCGACACCAATACCCCCTTTACATGTTGTCCCAACATATTGGACCAATAGGTTGGGCCAACGTGTAGAGGAGGCATTACGTGCCGCTTGAACGATTAAATGCCTTATAGACCACGTTGGCATTGACACGTATAATAAATACGCGGTACGTATCTAAATATGTGTGCATGTACCTATGCTAGTGCTAAAGTGCATACTGGTATAGCATACTAAATAATCATGTGAATGAATTAATGCACTAGACATTTTACCCACTTTAATTAAATATACAACTTTACCAGGCGTGGCTCACTCCGCGATTTCGTCGCTTTGCTACAGGTAGCTAAAAGTACATCCGTTCGACTCCAATTTTGGGGTTTGCCATAAGCCGCTCGTGGCGCTGTCGCCACCTAGCGGCCATGTCTGTGCTGATCGTGACAGACGCGTTTTGTTAGAGAGTGAGTCTTCTGTACCTAAGGTTGCCTCCAGAAACTCGCGAACTAAATTGACAGGTCAATGTGCACAAATGATACCACAGTTTGGCCAGTGCTGTTTATATCGATATTTTCTAAAAAGTTTGAATTAGAGAATATCGCGAGAATTCACCGCTAGCGGCGCTACTGTTGCGCGGTCAGTTAAAATGTATCTTTAAGTAATTTAAATTATTTTACAAATGTTAATTGGTATTTCGAAAATTGTGCATTTTTATAGTAATAGATACAAGAATATTGGATAAACATATTGTAGGTAATGAAATAAATATTTTCTTATATTTATTTTATTTTATTTGTTAGGAAAACTTACAGCTAGAGTAACAAGTTGTAGGTGATAACATAGAAACAGTGATTTTGGCTCTAAATACAAATAATGCCGACTCAGACGGGCAAATAAGATAAAATTTCTCATTTATTTTGTGTGGTGTGGACGTAAAAATTAAATCGTCTCGGTGATCCCTATTGCCTCGATTGTAAAGAAGACCAGTCCCTAAACTGGACATTCAAGTTGACAATTAGGTCAGAATTTAAATACAGTTAGACCAAAAAAAGTCTGCAGTGATTTTAATAGCCCACGCAGTGCAAGTATTATTTTAAACGTCAAAATTCTATGAAATTATGACGTATTAAATAACAGGTTCACTGAGTGGGCCATCAAAATCGCTGCAGAATTTTCTTGGTCTAACTTTAATTATCGATCAATCTCATCTACAGGTCACATTGTATAAAATTAAATCACTAATTTTAGATTTATGGCGACAACCGCGAGCTCTTGATATAAACAACTTGCCCCCAAACCTGCATATTAAGAGACAACAGGAGTGGTCATATCTCCATACAAACGTACTCGACTGTTTCCTCCGTGGGTTTTGATGCTAGAGCAATGATTTTTTCAACACCGATTAATATTGTCAATATCTGTGTCGGACCATTTTGCTTTTTTTGATATTTTTGTTTTTTAAGGCGCTAGAGCCTTTCAGAAATGGCCAAAATGGTCTCATTGACTATGCCGCAATGAGAGGCGTAGTATTCAAAACTGATATCAATTAGCCAAAAAAGCAAAACGGTCCGGCACAGATAATTTTCGCCTTGTCCTTATCGCATTAGTTTTAGGAGCCGCTTCCGTTAGCGAGATGGGTATATTTAAATAAAATATTTAAAACTCAGATCCTGTTTCGTCTTAGCATTGAAACTTGTCAGTTTCACATCCGCACCTCCTGATTTGATTGGTAACGTCACAATCTTACAAATGATTCAACACCACTTTTCGCGTCACATTCATACAAATCGAAATCGTTTGTGACCCCCTTATAATTATCACATGGGTAGGTAGTAAGTGCATCTTACTTATCGATATCATTTTATCGACATATACCCCTGACTATTTTTTCTTTGCTATTCCTGGTATCATTTTATTTGTCAAACTCATGTAAATTTAGTTCGCGAGTTTCTGGAGGCAACATTATTTATTCTGTGACTTTACTAACTTTGATTGATTGTACCTACCCATCTCGTAAGGTATTTAATATCCTTCACTAAATACTGTATATTTTAAGTAAAGATAATGGATAA
Organism: Cydia fagiglandana; assembly: GCF_963556715.1. NCBI lineage: Eukaryota > Metazoa > Arthropoda > Insecta > Lepidoptera > Tortricidae > Cydia > Cydia fagiglandana. The sequence continues at coordinate 1,614,359 of NC_085934.1, read as the reverse complement.
TTGCATTTCACGATCCATTTTGACTGTTGCATAATTATGTCACAAATATTACAACTTACGGAAGCCAAAGTTACGATTCTATATAATGTAGAAAAATAGCCGTACCTATAATACATCAAGTACATAAAACTGACACAGAAGTAACAAAAATAGAAAAAGATACAAAATTAATCGATCTTATCGCCAAAGAGCATTAATTCTTCGTCTAGATATTTTTGGGTACTAATAAATAAAGAAAACAGCGCAAAGGTATGAAATATAGACTCGGTAGAGGTAGGTAGGTTTGGGTAGGTACCCAAATTATTTAAAAAAAAGTACTTAGCGAGTTAGAAAATACTAAGACCACATATAGCAGCGGCACGCACCCATACAGCATACAGATAAGGTCTCAGATGTAAAAATAGACTAGACACCTACCTCAAAACCAATAAGCACTAACTAATCTACAACCTCTTTTGTAGATACTACGCTTCGACAAGTTAGTGAACTAGAAATCGTGAGACAGACGGACGGGAAGCGAAATCTAGGTTGCGATGCGACAGAATAGGTCTTCGTACCGATAGTTTTCTAGATAACATTGCTATAGTTTTAATTGGTATTTATTGAGTTCACATACTTTAGTCGCGGTCTTGACGTCTGATTAAAAATAAGAATCCTAATGATTAATCATGAATCGGAAAAATAATGACGGTTTTATTCTAGGTACTTAATGTACCAACTTTCACACGAAAATCGACTGCAAACATGATTAAAAAACTCATAGGTAGGTACATCATAATTAATAGGTATAATCTACTTCTTACCGTTCGCCAGTCTTGTCAAAAGCCACGTTGGTCAGAGGGAGTACGTGGGTCATCAACGTCTTGTATATGTAGAACCTGTAAACAGCGATGTTAAGAAAGAATTTTGTTATATTGTATCAAAATAGGAACAAAAGCATGAGGGACCGGCTTTCCATTAACTATTTTAGGACGAATTATTTGTTATCTTATCTATATGTCGGCAGCCGATCGTAAGATCAGGCATATCGTGAAACATGAAAATCTTTGACTCGTTCCCTGAGTCGACGGAGCCCCGCTACGCGGGGCTTCTATTTCTGGGGAGTTTGCCCTTCGGGCATCTGAAGCAACCTAACGAACCTATCCTGCCTATAATAAGTATATTGGTTTAATGTGACTATCGTCAAAAATTTACACAGCAACATTATGATCTGCCTGATCTTACGATCTAGGTATTTCAAGCATACGCCAAGATGACCTGTCTGTAGCGAGCTCCTCCCAACGCTCAGGGTTGATGTTCCAAGCGCAGTGGCGGATTTGCCCTAAGGCCCATTAGGCCCGGGCCTAGGGCCTGACAAAAAATTCGCAGATGATAATAAGAAAACTCAAAATGTAGTCAATATGATAGGTGCTAAGGAAGGAGCGGCTACAGGGCCTGTGGCCGAGGACGGCAAAGACTGCAAATCCGTCAATGTGCAAGCGGTCATCAAGAAAGACCCAGATGACAACGGGACAAAACAAGAGTGCCAAATAGCGATCCAAAAGACTCGAGCCCTGCTAGCTCTTTTTAGGGTTCCGTACCCAAAGGGTAAAACGGGACCCTATTATTATTAGGGTTCCGTACCCAAAGGGTAAAACGGGACCCTATTATTAAGACTCTGCTGTCCGTCCGTCCGTCCGTCCGTCTGTCACCAGGCTGTATCTCACGAACCGTGGTAGCTAGACAGTTGAAATTTTCACAGATGATGTATTTCTGTTGCCGCTATAACAATAAATACTAAAAACAGAATAAAATAAAGATTTAAGTGGGGCTCCCATACAACAAACGTGATTTTTGACCGAAGTTAAGCAACGTCGGACGGGGTCAGTACTTGGATGGGTGACCGTTTTTTTCCTTTTATTGCATTATGGTACGGAACCCTCCGTGCGCGAGTCCGACTCGCACTTGCCCGGTTTTTAGAGCTCGCCTCATCTCTTGACGTCTAAAAGGCTAATAGGCTATTTTACTAATGAAATAAAAAAGGCTTTTAGCCTTTTAGACGTCAAGAGATGATCCGAAGCGAGCCCTAAAAAAAGCTCACAGGGCTCGAGTCTTTTGGATCACTAGTTCCAAATCGATCCAACCGTGAAGTCAAAGGTATAAACCTCTTCCCCGCCGGCCCTTCGTGTTCCACTCTCTTCTTCAGCGTGGTCAGGCATTGTATCAATTGGTCCTTAACGTCCTCAGTGAGGAGAATCTCATGTGCGTATAGTTCCTTGGCTATTGCGGGGATGTCGCTTCTGGAAGATAAATGTACCATCACGATTGATGAGCCATTTAGGGTCCCCCCACATCCAGCGTCTTTCGAGCGTCGGCGTCTACCACAGCGTCTACAATTCTATGGCCGCTGCTCGACGCAACGTCGACGCAACTGCGCAGCGACGTCATTTTCCATAGCGCTGACCAGACGCCGACGCTCGAAAGACGCTAGATGTGGGGGGGGGGGGCTTAGGGTTATAGCTAAATTGGTTGTTACTGACGCTATGGAATGTCTTATTTAGCTATTTAGAGATTTATGTTTAATTTATATGTGTACAAAACGCGAGAGTTTAAAGTGTTATAATTTAGCTAGTTCGCTAATATGGCTCAACAATCGCGGAGCGTGATTGTACAGGGGGATTAGGTTTTAGGTTTAATTATTACAAGCTCTTATTTAACCTGTAATGTAGGTATGTATGTATGTTTAGGTCAAATTTCGCTAGCTATAGTTTGTTAAAGGACCGACTCATTTCAATATATAATTGTAACTTGTCATGGCGATAAAAAATTCGAACCCGAGAAAGTTGAAAGAAAAATGCATTTCTACAGTCCTGAGAAAGTTTTAATAAAAATGGATTTCCACTACCCACGTAAGAAAGTAATACCTATTGTTACTAAATAATACCTATGGTTAGATATAGTATTAGGTATATTTACTTGCTGTTCAAATCCAGGAGGTCAATTTCTCTGTTCTTCACAATGCCTTTTTGAGAATACTCTAAAATCAGCCCCGGCGGATGATAGCGCATATGTATTTTTAATAATTTCATAATTAGTTAAAAATAGTCTAAAATAACATTTCAATATGTGATATACGATTAAAGTTTTCTCTAAAACACTGTCAGGATTTTGTCAATAACCGTCGTCATGGCAACCATTTTGTTTTTAAACGCCATAGATATTGACGAATCACAAAGAGGTTAAGTGTGATAGAGTTAGACCAAGAAAAGTCTGCAGCGATTTTGATAGCCCACGCAGTGCGAGTGTTATTTTAAACATCAAACTTCTATGAAATTATGACGTATAAATAACACTTGCACTGCGTGGGCTATCAAAAGCGCTGCAGACTTTTCTTGGTCTAAAGCTCTATTGGTATAGGTATCGGAGGAAGAATACACAGAAGATACATAAGTAGAGTACAGTCGCCATCAGATAATATCGGAGCGTCCAAGGCGCTCACAAATATCTGAACACGCCTCTATTGTCAAGGCGTTAGAGTGCGTGTTCAGATATTTTTGAGCACGTTGGCCGCTCCGATATATCTGGTGGCGACTGTACTTACTAATTGCAAAAAAACGTGGGTACTTAATGAATTAACGAATGAGTGAATGTAATGGCTTCTCTACACGATGGGCCAACGCCGGCCAATCCAAGGGACGCATTTATACGTTAGAGGGAGCAAGTGTGATATTGCTATCTGATTCTACCGCATGGCTGCGTCCCTTGGAGTGGCCGGCGCTGGCCCATCGTGTAGAGGAGCCATAATGTAAGTGTACGATTTTTGGGCAATTATTTTACAGTGTTGTCGAATTTTTATTTTCGCCAGATTTCGATTAAATTTGGCGGATAGAGTTCCCTATTCTATATACACAAACTGTCATTTCACCATATCTCCTAAAAAATCAGTGCTTAGTTACGAAAATTTTCGTTTAAATTGTTTTAGAAAATTACACATTGTTTTCGGGACAACTATTGATTTCGTATTTATTCCGCCCATTCATGAAAATTATATCCAAATCGAACAAAATAATATTCGGTCGGAGTTGTTATTTCCAATCTTGCAGTTGGCTATAGAAATTACTGATCGGTAACAAAACTAAATATACTTATATATAATCGTCGGGTGACAAGCAAAAGTCACTAACTAACATAATTGAAATTATTGGACAATAAACCGTGTTACAAGTGTAATAAAGTGCATTGTTACTTTAATTTTTTGATAGTACTTAGTGAGTTTTGCTTGTCAGCCGACGTAATATAATACCAACTAATATAATATAGTACATATAATATAAGTATATTTTTAGCGTGACCTCAACCCTGGTGCCAATACCTGTAGCTACGTCTCTCTATTGTTTCACGTGTTATGCTGTTATGGTAATTAGAAATCTCACAGCAAAGTGTTACATGATGGTAATTGTTTTGAAGAAAACCCGTTATGACTGTTAACATGGTTTTTATTCTTTCATGTCGTGCCACAACTGTATTTAAGAATTCATTCATTTCATGTAAAATACTTTCATTGTACAGTCGCCTTTATAATGGCTCCTCTTCACGATGGGCCAACGCCGGCCACTCCAAGGGACGCATTTATTGGTAGACCACTTTCTTGGCTGACCGTACCTACACCTTAGTCGCGTAATTATGTATGCTTTTATTAAAGTGCCTGAATTCATTCATTCACTTCATTCTAAAGACTGTATCGTTAAGTATAAATACAACTTTAAAGAGGTCTAATTCGATTAAAACATATACGTTCTGAATTCAAACTGATGTCAATTTATACTCTTGAATATCGGCTTTGACTTATAATATTTCATTTTCCTATTAGTCGCTCTAATCTGAATATGCGAGGACTTTCAGCAGAAAAACGGAAATCAATAGTGGACAAATGGTGTTCTATAAAAGGGATCACTTACAGGAAGCTAGCTAAACTGGAAAACGTTAGTGTTGGTGCAGTCCAAAATGCGATCAAAAAGTTCGGCGGAGAGTATACTTTCGCCGATAAACCGAAATCAGGCCGGAAACCAGGACCTTCAAACCGCGATTTGGATAGAAAGATTGTAAAGGCATACAAAACCAATAAGGAGGTGTCTGTACGTGATTTAGCAAAAAAATAGGTACGTCTGTTGGTATGGTCCAACGTGCCAAGCAAAGAAACAATTTAAAGACTTACAAAAAGCAAAGGCAGCCTAAACGAAGCCAAAAACAAGAAAGCTCAGTAAAATCAAGAGTCCGAAAACTATATGATACTATTCTGTCCAAGAAAAATATGTGTGTTATAATGGATGATGAAACATACGTGAAGTTAGATTATAAATCACTGCCGGGACCACAGTATTACACAGTTCGTGATAGATCTGTTATTAGTGACTCTGAGAAGTCAATTTTCACGGAAAAATTTGGCAAAAAAGTTATGGTTTGGCAGGCGATCTGCGAGTGTGGCCTAAAATCGACGCCATTTTTACAACCTCTACGATGACGGCAGATATCTACGTAAAGGAATGCCTTAACAAACGTCTTCTACCTATGATTAAAAAGCACAGTGATCGAACTCTATTTTGGCCCGATTTGGCATCTTGCCACTATGGGTCCAAGGCTATGCAGTGGTACAAAGAGAATAATATCAACTTTGTACCTAAAACTAAGAACCCACCGAATTGCCCAAATCTCAGGCCTATTGAACGTTTTTGGGCTATAATTAAGGCTAAACTGCGAAAATATGGCCGATCTACAGAATCAGAAACAAAATTTCGTCGAGATTGGAATAGGTTGACAAAAACGTTTAACCAAGATGCTGTCCGATCCCTGATGTCGACGTTCAGACAAAAAGTCAGAAAATTGGCTAAAAATCAATAATTCTATTGTGCTAAAACAATTTAATTTAGTTATGGCATTATACAACGCAGTTTAGCACTTTTATTTTATTTATAAATATATGCAATTATAAAAAAAAACCCTGGTTTCTTTGTATTTATACTTAACGATACAGTCTTTATCACTACCGCAAATCCTGAAACTAAGTAAGTATAGCAATCCAGGCAACCCAGGTAACCAAAAGTCCACAAAAGGCTGTGCTAGCTCATCTCACGGGTACACAGACAGATGAAAGAGACCCATTACTGTGCTTTGTACCAGATCTGGGACGGGGCACAGACATAATGTTTACTAGACCACACACAATAGGGATGTTTCCTGTACTTAAAATAAATTATTTCAAACCGTGCACGAAATAAAGCACCAGATAATTATTAGATAAATAATAGATAGCAGCTATTTTTAAACACAATTTGTATTTAATAAAGCGGATTGAAATATAAAAAGTAGCTGAGTTGACCGTGACGTCACTACATTCGTTTTCATATAAATTTTATATTAGCAAATCGTTTTGACAGTTCTAAAAAAGAAGCTGATTTGACTAGTAGGATGTAGCCTATTCGACAGAACGGGTACGGATACCTGCGAAGTATCTACAGCCCATATAACCATTCCAGTCGCAGAATCATCAAAGTGGTAACTAAATGTCAGATGTGTCGTAACAGAGTCCACACAATGTGTCTAGAATTGTTTCGAAACAAAGTGTCGTCGCCGTGTGTACACTTTTCCGTAACAAGGTGTCGACACATTTGTGTGCACTTTGCGTGCGGTTTGCGACTAAATCTGACAGCAAATTTGTGACAGCAAATGTCAATATAAAATACCTCTTGAAAACCAAGGTTTGTCAAACTACTATTAGTGTCTCGTGTGCTCGTAAGTAATTCTAGTAAGTCATCATGGGCGATGCAAATGATAATAATCGACCAAAACCATATAAACACCCAACACCCGTCAACCTTTTACAGAAAAGTTTTTAAAGAAATGCAATAAGCTACTTAGGTCAGCCAACGAATGCTCCAAAAAGTTGTAGAGGGAAATGCTCGGAACACAATTTTTGACTCTGTAACTTGGTTTGGACAAGTTAGGAGGTGAACATATCAAAAGTCCCCGGCCGTAGCCCTTGAGCGGGGGAAGAGAGGGGGCTTTGAAGGTCCCATTTTCCGGTTTTTCGATTATATCTCGGAAACTATGCATCTTAGCGACATGGCCACTTATACAAAATGCAAGTTAATTTAATTTGTTACAAGTTTATTCCGTCAATTTTTTCGATATGTTGAATAGTTTTTGAGATATCCGCTCTTGAAAGTTTATTTAGGGCTCTCAATTTTATCTTGATATATCTACATCAGTGAAGGTGCAAGGCCGTGTATGGTATCGTTTTCGTATAAATCTGGGTTGCTGAATCCATTTAAGGTATCACATTGACACCATTCCACAAAATAAAAAAATATCTTTTTAGGGTTCCGTACCTCAAAAGCAAAAAACGGAATCCTTATAGGATCACTCGTGCGTCTGTATGTCTGTCTGTCTGAATACACAAAATAGTTCTTTACCTATAGATGACAGGAAAACCTATTAGAAATGTGCAGTCAAGCGCGAGTCGGACTTAATGTACGGAACCCTTAATACGCGAGTCCGACTCGCACTTGGCCGGTTTATTTTAAACTCCTCTTGACGCTTAACCGCTGAATCGATTTCGTTGAAATTTGGTATAGAAATAGTTTGCGTCCCGGAACAGGACATAGGATAGATCTTATAACCAAAATCATCTTTTGAAGGTGTGAAAAGTGGCGTGGAAATTTGTACGGGAAATCAATAACCGCTGAACTGATTTATATTAAATTTGGGATGGTCTACATCTTTGATTTAGTTAAAAATGATAAAAAAAACATGACTTCAAACCTAAACTTAAACAGTATTAACTTCAAGAAGTCAATTCTGAATTCCTCTCCCTACACCTCATTTCACACCTTTAAAGGATGATTTTTGAGATAACTTATTATGTCCTGTCTCGGGACTCAATATACAGGGTGGAAAGGCACGACGATCCTTTCCGCAAAAGGCGGATTGTTAAGCCTAAGCTCTACATTTTCTCCATAGAAACTATGTTAATATGGGCGTTTCTAAATTATGGCCTTTTAAACATCCATGCAAAAAACTACTTTGTTCTAACCCTAACAGGTGACAAGGTCAATGAACTTACTAGTAAACAATCTGTATACGACACGAAATTGTACTAATTCGTTGCCATCCAACTATTCTTAGGTCTGCTTACAACACGGTAAGAATCGTTGCAGGATTTTCGCTTTCTTAGTGGTTCCACTTGTTCAATACTTGAATGAAGTAGTTATGTTATTCCTTAATATTAATAATACTAACCACAACATTGTTTACAACGACAGTTTAAATTGTGACATTGACAACCACTCAAAAGTACGCAATCGTCTTATAAATATCTCTGGTCTCCTTGACTGATAAAAAGGTTTTAGTTCCTTAACACGTTTCACAAAATTATTTTCGAATAATTGGAAACTATCTAAAATAATACAAAAATACAAGTAGTTGTTTGATAGACCAAATGAATTTGCAAAAATGAAATATCTACTAAGAATACATTAAGAATAAATAGGTACTTCTTAAATACCTAACTAACAAACCTTCTTGCGTGGTAGGAAATAGACAAGACGTCTGATGTTTGAAATTAAATTGTCATTGAACTTTACTTATCTAATGTCATATTCTTCAATTAAAAATACCGTTGTTAGATGCTCGTGGTTATTTAAATTTGTGGGACTGTGTAAAAGATATGGTGTACCGAACGGAATGTGAAACTGCGAACGAAATGAGACATTAAAGGCTAATTGCTGCTTTTGACAATCTGCGGAGGAAAAATGAGGAACATTATCAAATATCTACTACAAAACTCTTCTCTTTCTTCTTCAATGAAAATGACACGTGGGCAATGTGCGCGGGCTCGGGTGCGGGCTGTGGCGTACATTATAAGACACGGAGGTACATTTAAAAACCGTATGTGAAGAGAAGATAGTGTTAAATATTGGCAAAAAGTAACTATCTAAGGAAGTAATAAAATTGTTTGTAATATTTTTGCATTCATTTGATTTATTTGTCATTTATGCGTCATTCATACATCATTGCGATTCTGTCAACGATCGGAAAAAAGCGTAAAGTCCCGAGCTTTCCCGACGGAGATCCTTAACCTAGCCGTCATGTGCACATGCTATAGGGTTATCACCACAGTTAAAAAGTAGAAAATTTGGATTTTTAATTTTTTACTCAATTAACGATTCTTACCATTACCAATCTGCTCTGTATCACTTAAACGACCTAATACTTCCGGGAAGGATCGTCGTGCCTTTCCACCCTGTATATGTGTACTAAATTTAAATTAAAACTGTTCAGCAGTTTAAGCGTGAAGAGGAGTTTAAAAGAAAGTATATGTTTTTACTTTGGAATGGTGTCAATGTGATACCATAACTAAATTTGGTACTGCGAATTTATACGAAAACGATACCAAACATGGCCTCGTAGCTTTAATGTTGTAGAAGTCAAAATAAAATTGAGAGCCCTAAATTCTTATTACTTGACCAAACTTGTGTAGAAGGAAAAGGAAAAATAAAAGTCTTCGGCAGGAATATAAGACACAGATATAATTTTTTTTTTGCGTTACTATTTCAATCATCAAATATAAAAATACCTTGATTATATTATTCTAGTGAGATCCTCACAGATAAACAAAAACATTTACTTAAAAAATTACAAGGTCGAAATGTCACGGAACTTGTGAGAGTAATATGTGAAAAATAAAAACTTTTATGACAAAAAATCTGGACACAATTTAAGAAGCATCCCATTGCGTCGAGGAATCATCTGTATCTTTGCTTGTTTCATTACCTCCTCGCTTCTTTTTTTGTCCTTTGTATTCTGTAGCAATTTGTTAGATCTGAAAATAAAGATAACTTGCGTCGTCACGGATGTCGATTTATAGGTTTTAGGGAGTGCAGAATTCGAAAACGATGATCATTTTATAATCCAAGATGGCGGCTACGTATTTTGTCATAAAAGTCGTCATGAATATCGTTTTATAGGTTTTAGGAAGTGCCGATTTCGAAAATGATGACCAGTTTGGAATCCAAGATGTGTGCCGTGCACTTTGTCATATAAGTCGTCATGGATATCGTTTTATAGGTTTTAGGGAGTGCAGAATTCGAAAATGATGACCATTTTGGATTCCAAGATGTCTGCCGTGCACTTTGTCATATAAGCCGTCATAGATGTTGATTTATAGGTGTTAGGAAGAGCAGATTTCGAAAATGATGACCATGACCAACAAAACGACATCCATGTCGACTTTTAACATAGTGCATGGCCGCCATTTTGGATTCCAAAATGGTCATCATTTTCGAAATCAGGGCCCCCTAAAACCTATAAAACGACACCCATGAGAACTTTTATGACATAGTGCATGACCGCCATTTTGGATTCCAAAATGGTCATCATTTTCGAAATCAGGGCCCCCTAAAACCTATAAAACGACACCCATGACAACTTTTATGACATAGTGCATGGCCGCCATTTTGGATTCCAAAATGGCCATCATTTTCGAAATCTGCGTCCCCTAAAACCTATAAAACGACATCCATGACGACTTTTATGACATAGTGCATGGCCGCCATCTTGGAATCCAAAATGGTCATTGTTTTCGAAATCTGCGCTCCCTAAAACCTATAAAACGACACCCATGACGACTTTTATGACATAGTGCATGGCCACCATTTTGGAATCCAAAATGGTCATCATTTACTAAATCTGCGCCCCCCAAAACCTATAAAACGATACCCATGACAACTTTTATGACAGTGCATGGCCGCCATTTCAGATTTCAAAATGGTCATCATTTTCTAAATCGGGGCCCCCTAAAACCTATAAAACGATATCCATGACGACTTTTATGACATAGTGCATGGCCGCCATTTTGGAATCGAAAATGGTTATCGTTTTCGAAATCTGCGCCCCCCAAAACCTATAAAACGACACCCATGATGACTTTCATGACATAGTGCATGGCCGCCATTCTGGATTCCAAAATGGTCATCATTTACTAAATCTGCGCCCCCCAAAACCTATAAAACGATACCCATGACAACTTTTATGACAGTGCATGGCCGCCATTTCAGATTTCAAAATGGTCATCATTTTCTAAATCGGGGCCCCCTAAAACCTATAAAACGACATCCATGACGATTTTTATGACATAGTGCATGGCCGCCATCTTGGAATCCAAAATGGTCATCGTTTTCGAAATCTGCGCCCCCTAAAACCTATAAAACGACACCCATGACGACTTTTATGACATAGTGCATGGCCGCCATCTTGGAATCCAAAATGGTCATCGTTTTCGAAATCTGCGCCCCCTAAAACCTATAAAACGACACCCATGACGACTTTTATGACATAGTGCATGGCCACCATTTTGGAATCCAAAATGGTCATCATTTTGTAAATCTGCGCCCCCCAAAACCTATAAAACGACATCCATGACGACTTTTATGACATAGTGCATGGCCGCCATTTTGGAATCGAAAATGGTTATCGTTTTCGAAATCTGCGCCCCCCAAAACCTATAAAACGACACCCATGACGACTTTTATGACATAGTGCATGGCCGCGATTTTGGATTTCAAAATGGTCATCATTTTCTAAATCGGGGCCCCCTAAAACCCATAAAACGACATCCATGACGACTTTTATGACATAGTGCATGGCCGCCATTTTGGAATCGAAAATGGTTATCATTTTCGAAATCTCCGCCCCCCCAAAACCTATAAAACGACACCCATGACGACTTTTATGACATAGTGCATGGCCGCCATTCTGGATTCCAAAATGGTCATCATTTTCGAAAGCGGGGCCCCCTAAAACCTATAAAACGACATCCATGACGACTTTTATGACATAGTGCATGGCCGCCATCTTAGAATCCAAAATGGTCATCGTTTTCGAAATCTGCGCCCCTTAAAACCTATAAAACGACACCCATGACGACTTTTATGACATAGTGCATGGCCGCCATTTTGGATTTAAAATGGTCATCATTTTCTAAATCGGGGCCCCCTAAAACCTATAAAACGACATCCATGACGACTTTTATGACATAGCGCATGGCCGCCATCTTGGAATCCAAAATGGTCATCATTTTTGAAATCTGCGCCTCCTAAAACCTATAAAACGACACCCATGACGACTTTTATGGCATAGTGCATGGCCGCCATTTTGGATTCCAAAATGGTCATCATTTTCAAAATTGGGGCCCCCTAAAACGTATAAAACGACATCCATGACGACTTTTATGACACAGTGCATGGCCGCCATTTTGGATTCCAAAATGGTCATCATTTTCGAAATCGGCACTCCCTAAAACCTATAAATCGACACCCATCTCGACTTTTATGACAAAGTGTTTGGCTACCATCTGCATGCAAGACATTTCTATTATTTTTACGTACAAAAATGGCCCCCTGTCAACTTCCAACCGAGATTTAATCGATAATTTATTCGATTAATGTTCAGATTCATTCAAATTCAATCTATGTTAGGTCGACTAACCTAATCGTGATTAAAATTTGAGGATTAACTTTTTTTATTCCATTAATTAGCGCCACTTGCACCATTCCACTAACCCGGGGTTAACTGGTTAAACCTGGAGTTACCATGGTTACCAGTACAATTTGATACTGGGTTAACGGTTTAACCGCTTAACCCAGGGTTAGTGGGACGGTGCAAGTGGGCCTTAATCGAATAAACAGTTAATCTATTAAGTCCCATCTCTGACCACGTCATTTTTACACTTTGAGAATATCTGAAAACAAATGAACACAAGGAGCCATTTTGCAAATCGAGTAACTTTGTTATTACTTTTGACAGCGCGTGTCATGTGTCTACACAGAGTCGACACAAAGTCGAAACATTTGCGACTACTTTGTGACTGCAATATTTCGCAGCCTTAAACCATATTTATACATCATAATTAACAAGTTTCGTAGTATGTAAAGCGTTATTTCTGTTATCTAAGTATAGTATACGCATCGAAGTACTAAAAATGCATCAAATAATATATTTATGAACACAAGCACTGAGAAGTAAACAATTTCATTTCCGGCTAAACTAAAACAATGTGGTGGCGCGTTGATTATATTACACTTAGTTTATCAAATCACTCGAGCAGTTTAATTCCCCATAATAATTTAAGTCCTATTGTAATATAAATGCAAACAATATATAATTACGTCTTGTAATCCGTTTTAGAGATGGCGTATTAATGTCACTTATTTTTATTTAACTATTTTTCCATCTGACAGTTTCCATTTGACAGGAACAAAATGAACGAATGAACGAATGATTTTGGCATAAAGTAGTCGCAAACTAGTAACAATGTGTGCACACGGCGACCACACTTTATGTCACTTTGTGTCATGTGTCGACCCTTCCCCATTTCTGGTAACTGTGTCGACACGGCGACGACTCTGCGACTGGAATTGTGACCGAAACAGACGGTGTCGACACAAGATGTGTCTACACCGCGTCGTAACGGCGACTGGAAATGGTTGTATGGGAGGCGCTATCAGATATATTGGGGTGGTAAGGACCCATTACTATGCTTTGTGCCAGATCTGGGATGGGAGGGATACATGCTCTATTATCCTCTTGGGGTTCAATGTCCTAATACTAGTACAAATTACCTACAATGTTTAAATCTTAATGAAATGGAATAGAGTTTCTTTTATTTCGTTTCGTTCGTATTTTAAAACAAAACAAATTCAACTCTATTTTCTAATACCGTTGATTCAAATTCGATTACCAATTTTCCTTGTATGGTGGCCCGCTAGAGGAACACTGGAAGAATATGTTCAAAATTTCTTAGAAGATATAACCAAACGGAGTAGTCATTAACAGACGTTCCCCTCTATCGAAAATAGGCAGCCAATGGTCATACACACTGTATGGACTGACATTTATCTGACATGGCTATTTTTACGTTACCAATACATTTGACGTGTGCCTCCCCCGCAAAAATCGGCAGATTCTTTTGTACCAAAAATTACAGACGCCTTTGTCTCCGTTTGGGTATATCTTCTAAGACTTAAATAGGTAAGCAAGTAAATTGTGTTTGTTTATTTTCAGATCTTGGTTACGCGTGGTACCTACTATAAGTTGCACGACTTGCACGATCTACTGAAACATGTCTGTGTCGTGTCGCCCATGTCGAACCAAGCTGTTACATCTTAGATGCGAAAAACATACGGCACTAAGAAAAACATGGGGATTTACGTTGTTTTACAAGTAAAGCGGTTAGTGCTAATCTTGGAAGGGCTAAGTAAGACGTCTTGGCTAAGGTTTTTCAGGATCTGGGCTAATAAACGAGCCACCAAAAGCCCTAGCCAAGATGACAAACGTACGTCGACAAACGCTAAATGAAAAAAATAAAAACGAAAAAAAAAATATTCTGTTTTTACGTAGTGATGCCCCGAATAGTGAATTTGGCCGAATACCGAATATTCGGCCCCCCTCTCGGCCGAATACTGAATATTCGGCATGACATGCGTAAATTTTGAGTTACAATTATTACGAAAACTGTTCGCCAACAAAGCACAACGTTTGCTAAGATATATTTTTATGTTGAACAGAAGTAATGCATGTAGTTAGAGTCAATAAAATCAGCCCATGATAAAAATAAAATATTTTGGAACAAACAAATGCTCAGAAACCAGCCTTCGTATTTAACCACTTTCCAAGAACACATTTTAATATTAAATATACCTAGTTTTTGGTTATTTTTTTGTGAATTTTTTCTTTTTAGGTAGGTGCAACAGATATTCGAAAAAAAAAAGCAAAAAGCAAAGCAAAAAACAGGCAAAAAGTAGCAAAAAAAAGCAAAAAAAAAAAGCAAAGCAAACAAAAAAAAAGCAAAGCAACAAAAAAAAAAGTAAGCAGGCAAAGTGGCCGAATAAGCCGAATACCGAATAGTTGCCGAATATTCGTGGCATCTCTAGTTTTTAGTACCTACCTATAGCGGCAATAGAAATACATCACCTCAGAAAATTTCAACTGTCTAGCTATATCAAGTTTCATTAGTTACAGCCTGGTGACAGACAGTCGGACGGCCAGACGGACAGACGGACAGACGGACAGACGGACAGACGGACAGACGGACAGACGGACAGACGGATAGACGGACAGACGGACAGACGGCCAATCGGACAGACGGACAGCGAAGTCTTAGTAATAGGTGTCCGGTTTTACGCTTTGGGTACGGAACCCTAAAAAGGTATCAGGACGACGGATGCTACGAAAAATCACGTGACTATTTCGTATGGAAACAGCCATACATTATTCAAGTTTCGATTAGCACATTTTCTATCGTCGATTGTTATCTTGGCTAGCCCTCCAGGAAGTTTCTTTGTTAGCCATGTAGCTATAACATAAATAACATCTTCCCTTACCTTTCCCGATACCCAACTCAAAATTTTTAGATGACTTCTAAGTACCTAGTTCGTTGAGGTTTCTAAAAAACCCTGACACTAACCAAGTCCCCCCGCAATCCTGACAAAGGACCAAAAATCCTGACATGCCAGGAGAAATCCTGACGTATGGAAACCCTGGCTACCTACAATAATATGTCCTCTAAATCTTGGCATTACACCAAACCGGTCTCATACAGCCATTCATTCACTATCAGCCATAGACTAGGAATCCTGTAGACCGAGTTTAGAGCAATTATTTCATGCAACCGATGATGCCAAAAATGCGGGGGTGCGCGGGACGAGGTGAGCGGAGTCCCGTGCCGTGATTGGTCCGTTCAAAGATACGGACGTAAAGACACTTTCGACATGAACATGGAGTAAAATTACCGTATGCGTGGCAGAGGGGGTAGCGCGACTAAGCTCAGTCTGGTGGATGTCTTGTCTGTGCTATCAGCTAAACCTAGGGCCCCTAGGGCTGCTAAATAAGTTTGTGTAATTTGTGTTGTATGTGTTATTTTGTACTCAATTAAGATGTTTAACAAATGTGTATTTCTTCTTCTTCTTCTTCTAAATGTTTCATACGTACGTTGTTTTATTTATTTAATATGCAGTTAACTGTTTGAACAAAACCTCGCTGTTCAAATTACCTAATTATAGTTTTTATAAATTATATTCACCTCAAACAATTTTGACAACACATCTTTCCCCACCCAAACAAAATGTTGTTTATACTTCCAGTCACACTTCAATACAACTAAACAAACTACAAGACTCGTTTTATTGACATTTTGCTACGAGTTTCCATGGCTACCCACACTTTGGCAACACAGTTGCAAAATGAATTGGTTTTCTGTCTTCTCTCGATTTTTCTCTCAAAATTCGCCAATCCCTATAAACTATTTCTTGATCTAAAGCTCATGGTATGTTCTTCCGGCCAAACAGGTATTGCAGAACCACATTCATATACACTCAACAACGCCTTTCTTACGAAGGTTAAAGGTTGAATATCGCTTAGTTCTTGAACTTTGTTAACTTTGTGAAGGTAGCGATTGACCAAGTTATTCAAGCGCTCGGTAAAGCCTTCATTTGAGGATTATAAGGTTGTTTTTTGCATGGATTTCAGTCTTATGGTGTTAGGTCCTTGACCGCGGTAAACTATAGGTGCGCGCGCAGTGTACCGCGCGACAGGTGCGCGGGAGCACGCACTTTCTGTTTTGTTACGTTTCGTTACGTCAATAGTTTCGTTGTGTCAGTTTTGTCACGGAAAGTGGGTTTTTTTGGTTACGAGTGATCCTGTGACAAGATTATGTGTGTCTAGTTGAATTTAGATTATTTATTAATAATTTTGAAATTAGTATGTGTGCGTCTAACTAGTTTGAAGTGTGTTGTTTCTTGTTGGATTTAAGTGATATGGGATTTTGATTGGATTACTTAATTGAAGTAAGTTGATTCGATTTTAATTCGTTATTGCGGTTTTAGTTAGACTTAGTGATAAATATAGTAACTTATTAAACTTCATTGGCACAGTTGGCAATGAATGTGTTCAATGTTTTTATCAAAAAATATGTCTGTTTCTAGACGTCTAGACTATCTTGTTGGATTTAGGTACAAGACATGTTATCCTTTTCAGGTTTAAAATACGCACATACAATAGGTACTTAGGGGCTGTCCATAAATTACGTCATCGATTTTTGACCCCCCCCCCTATAATCATCCAAAAATCATGCTTCAAATTACCCCATTTCCTCCTACTTCATGCTACCGTCATCTGATGTCCAGACCCCCCCCCTAATTTGAAATGACGTAATTTATGAATAGCCCCTTAGTTGGCCTATGTTATTACCTATAAAGTTTGTTTAATATCTGCCTATGATGTTATCTTGAAACGGAATAGAAGTAAATGTATTAATCTTGATATAATCTGGTCTTGTAATTTGCAGTCTTGGTAAATTATGTAAATTTGTTGTGTCCGCTAATGATTAATGAATCTAATGAACAGATTAACTTACATTACATACCTACACCTGCATTACTTGTTCAATTATACTTAGGTAATGAATGCAAGTATAGTAACAACACCAGTCATGGGACATTTAAGAGGAAATTTGGAGTATTTATGATATTTCCCTTATACATGTAAATGGTCTACCGCTTAGCGTGTTAAAAGATGAAAGTCCTATCCGTCTTTCATGTTTTAGGCGTGTTGTATGAAAGATACAGCAATTCCACATATGTATTTAACAAATTAAAACTATGCTTTTTTTCTCCAGTCATGGACACCAAAGCTCCAGTAATGGGCCCCCGGTAATGGACGTGGATCCAGTAATGGGCCCCCTATAATGGACATTGCTCTATCAGTATAAAATATTGAAATGGGGAATAAGTTACGACAAAAAAATCAATTTTTGGTATAAGCTTTTATCGCTGAATGTATTTTTCTTTCCACAGCCAATTATTATTGTATTAGATCCATCGAGACAATTCTAATATACCCAAACACAATTAGTTAGGGTTTATTGCGATAAAGTTCCCATGGCCACCTCCTGTCTCCATCATCAGATTAGGTCCATGTTATCATAATATTGCATTATCATCCGATTTGCATACTTAATTACGTACTTACACAAAATTTCAACTGAATCGGAAATCGAAAAGTGGCTCAAATTCAGCTACCAAGATTGGACCCACACAAACTAACAGGGCGAGTTAAATAAAAGTTTGGAAAAACGATATTAATTTATCCGAAGTCCGAGAATACCTCCTGATTGACATATTTCGTAACTACATTTTACTTCTGTATTGTTTAAACATGAAATTATGGCATGGCAAACATCATTCTGTCAATTGTCCCATCATAGGAGGTACGCAGTTTTACAGCTCCTATAATGGGATTGGGCCAAATACCACTATTTTTTTACATCTGTGGAGTCACAACATAGTGTGTTGTATACCTTATCTCATGGTAAATTCAATTAACAACACACATTCTAGTTTTCATCAAGTATTAATTAATTGAAATTTAATAAATTAACTCACCTCTCTTAGCGAAGTTGTTAAGAATTCCTAGTGGTATTTTTTTTCAGTGACACGACAACTTTTGGGTTGACGCCAATTTCTTAAAAAGCAACCAAATTTAATGAAACTTCAAACTGAAACAGCTCTAGGACTCTTATTTATGATAATATACAGCCAGTGTTTATAAACTACTTTTAGATACTTATTTTAGAGGAATTATGTTTTTTTGTCCCATTACTGGATCCACGCCCATTATAGGGTATACTACTATAGATACTTACAAAAACTACATTGGTTTTTAAGTAAATCAACAAACATAAGCCTGTCGTGTATTTACTCTTTATTACGTATAATTGAATTTATAAAAATTGGTCGGTGTGTCATCTTTTAGCAATATTTTTAATCTGTGTGCGATTTTGAAAATTTTGAAGTTACCTAAAATGGCTAAAAACTCATAAGTAGTAGGATAAGAGACGTACATTTAGTTGAATTTGCCTTATTTACTTAATTACTGGCCTAATGCTAGTCAGTGTTTGTCCTATCGGAAACATTACCTAGGGGGTGGCCATATGAAAAATAAAATATATCCTGTCAAAAGTCCGGATGTACTTAACCTTAAAAATCCTGAAATTTATCTGGATGGTCATATCTCCAAACCCCATTGGGTATCATTAATATATGACTTCGCAACTGTTGTAGCTGTAGTTACAATACAACTCAAAACTATTAGCTAGTTTCTAGTTGTTTGTTGAGGTTTCTAAAGACCCTGACACATTCGTGAAATCCCTGCAATCCTGACAAAGGACCACAAATCCTGACATGTCAGGGGAAATCCTGACGTATGGCAACCTTACACACTCATTTTATTCATGATACTTACCTAAATAATTATTATAAAAATATGATTCACCATAGACTTGAAATTACAGTTTTCTTTGTTAAATGTTGAATAAAGAAATCTAGCTTTAGAATAATTGGATCTTTCCTCATCTTTGTTTAGTAATGTAATTAGTTAATTGAAGGTTAAGACATTTGATATCTCACCAAGTTGCATTCACTTTTTACCTAGATACTTTTTTATTTTGCCACTTTGTCGACGTAATTACTTGAACTATGGTAACGCTAACGATCAGTGAAACCAAAGTCATATATAACTTCGTATAAGATGAATAAAGTCTAAGAAAAAAACGTGCCTCGGAAATCAAGAAAAAGTCATTCTCGGATAGATGGCGCACACACCTTTGACCATGGCGTGACGACACCGTTTCATATTTAACAATTTTAACACATAGATATCAGGGAATGAACATGGGTCAAAATGATATAATAATAATAAAATAATTTATCTATATACATATACACATTTTTTTGATAATTTTATACGTCTTCATTTTGAGTTTTAGTCGTGTGTCGACGATGGCAGTAATTTTACAGTGACTACAAAATTTACTATGACGGAACCCCTCTATACTATCTATTCTCTTTGGTAAAACTATAAGGTCTCCCAGTTGACTAAAGAACCCTAAAGAAGACAGTGTTTCTCAAACATAAACCAACGCACCTGTTTTCTCCCATAACCATAACGCACTTCGCACAGCACAGCCTAGCATAACTAATGCATTCGTTGCATCGTAACCGTAGCTACACCTGCGTTATGTGGGTGATTCAACTTTTGCCTGTCACTCGTTGCTATGGTTACGGTATTCTTGGTCACTCTCAAAATCGTTTCTTTAAAATAACCAAACATACCAGGACCTGCGCATGTGAAAAAATCAATTTCCTGACATGTCAGTGGATATCCTGACGCATGGCAAGCCTAAATCACACTATTTTTACTAATATAAATAAAGTGCGATGATAACAAAAAGATAATCATGGGATTAGTTGTCAAGCGGACCCCAGGTTCTCATGAGCCGTGGCGAAATGCCGGGATAACGCGAGGAAGAAGAAGAAGAAGAAGATAACAAAAAGATAGAAGATCAATTTTGATATCATGTTATGAACTTCTAATCGCCTTTTGGGGTACTAATAGTGTGTTAAGTTTTTCATTTCTGTACCTAAAGATAAGTATTCTATTACATATTAATATACTTCTAAAAGTTCTAAATAATCTCTGTCTCGATAATATAATTTAGAGTCTGTCTAAGGACTCGAAGGTATAAGGACTCTAAGGTTATTTTGCACCGATTTGAAAATACAAAATAGTCATAATCATAATGTAAGGGTTCTCATAGAAATTTTACATTACCAAACTTAGTCATGGTCATTCAAAGTGCTAAACGGGGGGACTTAGTCGTCAAAAATCGGTTAAAAAGTACTATATATATATACGAGTAATATAATTTGTGTTTCAATATTTATTTTCACATATATTATGCCTGTACTATACTATAAGTATAAGTAATAGTCTATTACTGTAGGTGCTAAATAAGCATGACTATATGTGTCTAAGTAGTTAAACATCGGCATAAATTTGAAATCTTATCAGAGCAAATACACACAGTTTCACTATCAAGATCGTTGCGTGGGCGCACTTATGTCAGTTACGCCGCTAATTGTTCCACATTCGCAATTAATATCATTCTTAGCTATTTGATACAATGCAGTTTGTACACGTAATAAACTAGACGGACGTAATTAATAGACATAATGAATGTGTTGCGGTAATAAGAAATAAGTAAATTAGCCATGATGAGCTATTTAAACAGAGAGCGTAGACTGCCATACGTCAGGATGTCCTCTCACATATCAGGATTATTGATCCATTGTCAGGATTGCGGGGGAACTTGGAGAAAGTCAGGGTTTTTTACTAGCAATAACTATAAGCTAGTTAAAAGCCCACCCGGTATTTTAGGAGAAATGTGCCATCCAGGAAATGTCAAGATTTTTAGGGTTTTGTCCGGCCGGAGGTACATATAAATTTTTTTCATATGACAATTTCTAAACCAAGATGAACGTTTGCTCACATTATTTACGTTTCTTACGTTAAAAAATCAATACTTACGTCACTCAGACTAACTACGAGTATATAGTTGAAAATCATCAACATCGATGTATTCGATGTGTACCAAAGTGTACAAAGGGCTGTTTAGTATTGATTGGACATGCGCAGGCGCGGATCGATCACCGTTCCGGTCGCCGCGCGCCCATAATGACAGGTTCGGCTCCCTGCTACTGTTGCAATCGGAAACGAGTTCTTTGTAAGAAGCGATCATTTGTCGATTCACACGTTTCCCTGCAGGAGTACCTATTTCGAAGTGATAAAATAACCGCTTTTTAACACAGTGCAATTCTGACAAAGGACCAAAAATCCTGACATTCCAGGAGAAACCTTGACGTATGGCAACCCTAATCCTGGCGAACCATTATTTGCCGATTCACACGTATTTCGAAGTGATAAAATAACCGCTTTTTAACACAGTGCAATTCTGACAAAGGACCAAAAATCCTGACATGTCAGGGGAAACCCTGTATGGCAACATTGGCAACCCTAATCCTGACGAACCAGCTAAGATGATAATCGTTAGTATTCATCAACAGGTCGATCAAAATGAATACATAATTAAGGGGACAGTTAGAATTGGTTAGTGGTAGAATTGGTTAAGGTTATAAAATAACAAACTGTATTAACAACAGCATTAAGGTAGTTTTAATAGCACGGACCGACAAGAAATTGTAGTGTCGTCCCTTTCAAATCAATCTAAGAAAATGGGACGACACTACGATGTTGCCACTTTTTAATTTCTACAATTTCTTGCCGGTCCGTGCTATTAAAACTACCTTAATGCAGTTGTTAATACAGTTGTTATTTTATAACCATAATCCCATCACGTACCTTATGTACGTGTCCCACAGACCGTGTCCTTAAACGTCATTATACTTCAGTTAATTAAAAAACATGATTACTATGTTACTAACGTAAACAATAAGAGAAACTCGTCATTAACCAGGCTGTGTACATATTTATGAATCGCACACAAGCACAGACAATCGCCTGGGAACCGGAACGGGCATAGGGTCAACACACGCCAGGTATCTATAACGACCACGTTCTATACTCCTATTATACATGTGAAGCTTGCTTATTACTCTTAGTAGGTAGCACCAGGCGTGGCTCACTCCGCGATTTCGTCGCTTTGCTACAGGTAGCTAAAAGTACATCCGTTCCACACCAATTTTGGGGAAAGCCAGTTGCGCGTGGCGCTGTCGCCACCTATCGGCCATATCTGTGCTGATCGTAACAGACGCGTTTTGTTAGAGAGTGAGTCTTCTGTACCTAGTACTATTATTTATTCTGTGGTAGCACGAGCCAGCTGAGTAAGGGCTGCATAGCAGATGTCTTGATCTCTTTAAGCTGTCACAAACTGCTGTATATTTGCTGCAGCAACGTTGCTACTTGCTACAGCAATTATACCACCAAAAGGGGCCCAAAATGATTGAGACAAAGGCTGTAAATTAGCTGGTTTAACGCTGAAAGCGCCGCCTTAAGGACGAATGAACGCTGTTCTGATGCTGACATTAAACAATCATCGAAATTAAACTTTCGTGAGACATTTTTAAAATGTCTGTTTAGACACAAGTGGAACAATTAGCGGCGTAACTGACATAACAACAACAGTTTCACTCACACGCGCCTGAGGAAGGACCAAAAAAAATCGAGTGAAAACATTGTCGTCTATACAGTTTCTGACATTAATACTTGGCTCTTTTAAGGCCGAGCCACACCGGCTTGCGTGTGCGTGACGTGCGCGTGTGCGTGCGCTAAAATGTTGGAGCCGCAGACGCACACGTCACGCAAGCGGTGTGCCATCTCTCATAAGGATCTGTATACTACAACGCCGCGTCGCACGCGCATGTGCACGTCACGCACACGCAGCCGGTGTGCACAGGCCTTTATACGGAACAAAGGCCTTTTTACAGGTACTTATATGGAATAATTTAATTCTGAAATAAATGATATATTATTATTATTATTTGTATGTCTTTTCCATATCTCGGGACCATGGGGTCCCGGACCTTTGGGAGGCGTACGTGGGGCCGAAGCCAACAGCGCAGAGGCCCTTTAAGACACTTTAATCTAAAAGCAAGGGATACACGTGGCGGATACCATCCCCGAACGCACAATGTGATACATCCGGAGATGGTCCCCGCCAGGTGCAAAGACTATTGCAGTGCAGCACTTTTGTGCTGCGATGGGAACTAAGGTCATGGGCTATAGATTTGAAAGTTGGATGGACTGGATAATGGGCTATGGGAGAGACTAGCGGACACCTGCCGTGACAATCAGTCTCAAAATTGTATCAGACAGGTGGTGACTCGCCAACTCATTGAGTGGGCCCCGCAATGGCCGCACGCACAGTGCGACAACAGGGCAACACTTTGGAGTGGCTGTGAGGTTGTCGAGAGGTGAGTCTGCGGTAGCCAGATCCCGGTAATCCGTTCAGCAGGCCGCCGGCGTTATGACATTTTACACTTCCAACCTGGAGCATAGGTCCCGCTCTTGCGACTCCACTCTGGCCGGCCAATCAAGGCAAGCACAGAGGCGAGGGCCAGATGACAGGGCCCTCTGGAATAGGGGTCCGCGGTGTCGCCACTCACCGTCAGCTCGTCACAAGCTGCCCCCGCGGGGTTATTATTATTATTATTATACAGCTTATACCCAGCTAAAGGTGATTTCCAAATTGGCTTTGAGGAGTACAATACACACGCAACTGGCTATTACTTATACTAAAGATGGACGGTACATATCTTTGTAACTACGCAATTAAATACTAACACTCCTAAATAAATAATGATGATGACTTGATGAGTCACCGCCTTCCTACGAGTACCTATATATTTTGTATACTCGTCAATGGTCAGTGACGGCAGTGACACATTATGTTCTATTATTTAGAGTCTGACCAAGAATAGTCTGCAGCGGATTTGATAGCCCACGCAATGCGAGTGTTATTTTAAATGTCAAAATTCTAACTAACAACCCGAAGTGGATTTTGGCCTAATAATTCTTTTGTTTTGCAGACCCGAAGATGTCCGCCGCGGGGGTGGTAAACAAGGCCTTTGACGCAGGCGACGATGGCTTCCAAACCATCGACCTGCGACCGCGCCGAGAGGACGCACAGGCTACAATGGTAAGCGGATGAGGATGTAGAAAAGAAGTATTTAAAAAAGTAGGCTTAGGTTAGGTTAGAATTGCAACCTCCCACAGAAAAGAAGTGTTTATAGAAAAGAAAGTCTAAGTTAGGTTAGAATTGAATCCCCTCACAGAAAAGAACTGTTTAAAAAAAAAGTAGGTTTAGGTTATGTTAGAATACCTATGTTATAAAGTTACAAAAACCCCTTAATTAAATCTACTCTTTTTTTAATAAAAAAGTATCTACCAATTTAAAAACACTTCCCTTAAAAATAACCTTTTTTTCAAAATACGAATACCTGGCCACTCTCGATTTCCTTTTAAAAGCCATAAATACAGGGTGATTCAGGAGACATGAGCAGGACTAACACTGCGCATTTCGTAAATTATAAGCAACTGTTTCATATCAGTATTAGTGAGGTTAACGTTAATTTTCTAGTCGTGTTGAAAAAAAAAAGTTATAAATTTATTTACGACATGCATGGTCACCCTAAAATTAGAATACTAAACTACCAATATTCTGTGTCAAATTGAATATCATCACTCTCATCACGATCTGGTTACTTTTGAAAAGTCGTATGTCACTCAAGTTTGACAGTTTATTTTCTTCGTAATCAAAATGCTGTCATTACGGGTAAAGAGGTTTTATGTTTATTAATTAGGTCTTGTAGGGTGACCATGATTGTTGAGAATTAAAAATGCCCTCACCAAAAAGTTACAAAATAGGAAAAAAGTGTTGTTGTTTCTCCTAAATACGACGGTGATCGATCAATTATCAGTTACTGAGTATGCAGGATTAATCCTGCTCACGTCTCATGAATCACCCTGTATGGCGCGAATTTAATTTCGTTCGATATTTAAATTAAAGTCACGTTTGGCACGTTCGAGGCAGCTATTATCATCGCTGCGAGCGTTCAAGCGTTAGACCAAACGCAATATGATGTGACCTCTCTTCTCGCGTACTTACTATGAATCTTGATACGCTATTTATAATAGTTGCTAGAGGCAAAATGCGCGCTTTCATTATGTAAGCCATGTGAATAGAGCAGTAGTACATGCCGAATACAGATTAAAAACGAGAGTAGCTTGATATCAATCAGTTACTTTCCAAAACTCCTATCTCTGTCCATGATATCAATACAAAAAGTACCTTATACACTAAAGAACAAAGTTTATATTCCAGTGATAGAAAAGATAGATATGACGTTTGAATAAGAACAGCCGGCCTAGCCAAGGTTACAATCGCTATCGCTTCGACAACGAAAAGCATTATGTCTCTCTATCACTCTTCCATATTAGTGCGGCAGTGACAGTTGCGTTTCGATCGCTACGGAGCGTAAGCGATCGGCATCTTGGCTACGCGGCCAGTATTATTGCGTGTAGTTTCGTAAGGAGAAAGCATTGTGATGTCATTTAGTACACAATGAAATTGTGTTTGAACAAAATGCATTTAGTTACGGGTGGGTTTTGAAAATGAGTCTTTTGTTACCTTGTTTTTAATGCACTGCACGAGTAAGCTATGTAGATACCTATAAATACATATGTAGCTATAAAAAAGGTGAGATAAATAATAATTATAGGAGAGAGCATAGATAGAGCTCGCCTAATCTAACTTGCACCAATTTGAACAGCGCAAAGTGAAGCGGGCTTTCGGAATTTTAGGAAGGTTACTAGTATTTAGTTACTATATTTAAGTTCAAAAAATTGAAATTGGTACTAAATTTTAGCATTAAGAGCCAACAGGAGTGGTAATTTCTCCATACAAACGTACTCCTCGTTTTCCTCCGTGGTTTTTGAAGCTAGAGCAATGATTTTTTCAACACAGATTAATATTGTCAATATCTGTGTCGGACCGTTTTGCTTTTTTTGATATTTTAGTTTTTTAAGGCGCTAGAGCCCTTCAAAAATGGCCAAAATGGCCTAATTGACTATGCCGCAATGAGAGGCGTGGCATTCAAAACTGATATCAATTAGCCAAAAAAGCAAAACGGTCCGACACAGATAATTTCATAATCATTTAGATTTCCAAATTTGGTTACGATTGGTTAAGTTTTGGAGGAGGAAACAGAGGAGTACAAAACCTCGATTTTTGAGATTTTTACGCAGGATTTTTCGCCTTGTCCTTATCGCACTACTTTTAGGTGCCGCTTCCGTTAGCGAGACGGGTATATTTACCTAAAATATTTAAAACTCAGCTCCTGTTTCGTCTTAATTACAAATTTTTAGTTTACTAGCGACCGAGTGCAAAAGTGGCATGTAAAACTTCACATTTTCATAGGGGTTTTACGGTGAATACGGTTCAAGAAGACGGTGCAGCTTGGGTTAACTCTATTCTTTTTCTTTTCATTTTGTCGATATTAGAAGTTAATAAATCATTATATCTCTAATATTGTTATTATTGATAAGGGGTCATCCATTAATTACGTCACACGTTTAAGGGGGAGGGAGGGGGTCAAGAAAATGTGACATATTGTGACATGGGGGAGGGGGGAGACACAAACTTTGTGACGTCACTTTAACTTCATCAGTAACCGAAAATTTATTAAAATTATTTAGTTCGCTGTACATTTAAATAACAAGTTTTTTAAAACGAAAATAGTTTTTAATCGTTTAATTTTCTTTCCTAAGAGGTTTTGGGTTATAAAATTACTAATATTTATATCGTCAAAAATATTTTGATAAAATATTAATAATACTTAGGTATTTACTTAATTCGATTTGGCGATTTCGTAGATTTCGGTTTGCCAAATGTGACCAAGTGTGACAAGGGGGGGGGGGGGGAGGGGTCAAAAAACCTAATAGAAATTGGTGTGACGTAATTAATGGATGACCCCTAACACATAACATAACATTATTGGTACTTAATTATCTTATTTATTATACCGGGTGTGGCCAGTAATATGAGCAAAAAATTAAACTGTAGGCTGTACTCTTCATGTTGACCAACATTTGTTCAGCGACTTTTAAAAATAACTTGTGGTTTGATTTTTAATACACTTTAAAGTTTATTCTAAGACGCAATGTATTGCGAATTTTGTTATGTTTAAGGCGTGACAAGCAACGTCAATCACAATGATATGGCGTGGCGATGGCGTCCATTGAAGATAATATTTATTTTGTATGAAAAATAGGGAGTCTTTATACTTCATAATTTTTAAATGTTGTTGAACAAAAGTGTCACCGTTTGAGGAGTACAATCTATGTTTGAATTATTTGCTCGTGTTACAGGCCACACCCGGTATATAGTTGTCTGTTATTACGTCTTGCCACTATCAAAAAGTCGTGCGATTTTTCATTCCCATTGGTACGTGAAAGATAATTTCAGCGGCTGAATCAACATCTTCGGTAGTATAGTGGTAAGTATCCCCGCCTGTCACGCGGGAGACCGGGGTTCGATTCCCCGCCGGAGAGATTCTTTTTGCCGTTTAGTTTTATATAAAAACCTAATCAGAATAATTTCATAACTATATAAGCTAATTTTCACCCGCGACTTCGTCTGCGTAGAAGTCGATAAAAAACTTTATCAATCTTTTATAGTTTGTATGTTTCTCGCGTTTTGGCGTGATGACAAATTATGTATTAATCCTCGTCCCTTAAAATGCTCAAAATTTCAATTTTTAAAACACTTGCTACGCTCGTGGTTCAGTTTTGGAATATTCCGCTTGCGGATATCAATATTTGCACGAAGTATTAAACAACTTTATTTCCTTATCACTATATAATAAGTTAATAACGCCATTTTCCCCCAATAAGATTTAAAAAATTAAAAATTAACCATCTCAAATATCCCCCTCAAGTACCCCCCCCCCCACCCTAAGTTATAGGTTAGAAATTGTAAAGTTCTCTAATATCGATACAGGGGGCATATGATGTGTAACCTAGATGGTAGGTTATCGACGTGATAACGACATGATAGGGCAAAAGTCAGAGATTGATACTCTATCCCGTCCTTATCACACGATAACAGTGTCCAATATACTTCCTTTCAATGACTCGGTGACAGCATGGTTGCATTTTTATATATCACCTGTCACTTTCGCACTTATATACTCGTACTTGTTAGAACGTGACAGGCATGGTGACAGGCGATAAAAATGCGACCGCGCTCAGCCCGGGCTTAGGGGCCCACTGATTAACATGCCACCGGACGATATCGGCCTGTCAGTTAGAACAAAATTTTGACAGTTCCGAACAACTGACAGGACGATATACCGTCCGGCGGACTGTTAATCAGTGGGCCCCTAAGCAGTGGCGAGATACTCCTGACTTCGGTCGAACTCGGCTCCGTTCGGCTCAGCATTGCTCCGAGCAATTATTAGGGTTGCCATCACTTGACTTCCTTGCTGGTGCACGACCACAGATAAGATAATCACATGAATTTTGACAACCCTAAATAGCCGAAAGGGATAGTGCCATATGTTAGAAAGGGATATCATGATTCGACCCTGAACAGCTGTCAAACGTCGGGTTTGTAGGAAGTGTCCTTTCTGTACGGTAGTACTATTATTTCTTCTGTGCCCTAAGAGCCACTTGAATCGCGTTCAATGTGACCGCCTTATTCTGTCAATCTTCAAAAACTTATTGACGGAAACTGAACTACATATGACAGGCAAATTTCCGTACAGCTCACATTGGTCAATCGTGAAAGCCGGCGTTGCACAAGCGGCCTTATAGAACTTCCTATTGCACATCCGAACGCATCGTCGCCTTCACTGCACTGTTGGATAGGTACTATAGTTGGTCAAACCAATTTGCCAGTTAGTAAGAACCAGGAAAACTGTACTCATCCTTTTCTTTTGGGTACTGGTACTAGTGTAAGACAAAGATAGTATGGTTCTCTCGGTCTATGATTGAAATAAGACAGTTCTTTGACAAACTATACCTTAAGATACTAGTGCTACTGTAAAATGTAGACCGCGCGAACTCCCATGCCTCCGCCATTTAGAAAAAATCCGAAAGCGGAATTAACAAAAATCCATATCATAATTGAACTTGCTCGTCAAATTTCACGAGAATCGGTTAAGAAATGCGATCTCCCATCCAATGTGACGATTATGTAAATAAGAATTGTAAGATATACAGGATGTAACAATAATAGCGGGGATTCGTTTAAGGGCATTCGGTATCGTGTTTTCATTAGGCAGGTGGATGAAAAATATTTTTGACTTGAAACTATTTTTGTTCTATGTGGCAGGCCGTCCAAGTTGGTCAACCCTCCATACAAAAGTCAAAAATTATTCGCGTCAAAAAAATTGACCGTACACTACAAAAAAACAGATCCTGATGAATTCAGAACGTTCCTATACCTTTTAAGTCTGTTAAAAAGTAAGTACACCAATATTAAAACAAAACTCAAGTCTCCTTATACCCTAGATTCCCTAGAAAACCAGAAAGCAACCAAATAATCCTTATATCAACCCTCAGTTGATATACTTTACGGGTTCACCGCTCGGGTTCACTTCAGTATCCCTCGAGGGTTCGGTGCGGTCGCTCGTTCCGGACGCTCAGCGAGCTGAAACTTTTACGCGAACGGTTTGTGTTCGAAATTTGAAATTTGTGGATGATATTGGAGATTTGAAAATGGTAATTGTATTTTTGTAGAATTTATTGTGTTTTTTTTATTACCATGATATTTTCAAAACGGAAACGCGTTGCTGAAAATAACGAATTTAGTAAATGCTACTAATAATAAATCTAAATTGCTTTAATAAGAATAATTTAAAATTATTCTTGTGATTTTTCAGTGTTTATTATTTAAAAAAAGACCCTAAAGTGGTATATGTTCCCTTACGATTCGGTCAAAATTCTGTAACTTATGGGTACTAAATGTGGTTTTTTTGCAAAGGTGTTTCTTTTTTGGGTAGGATCGGAGATTCTAAAGCGGACAATTTATTTATCATAGTTTATCTGAAAGAAGGTAATTATAAATTTATTGCAAGAGTTTGCTTAATATTTAGCAGAATTTTATAAATTCCTATTAATATTTTAACAATAAAAGTTTGGGTTTATAACTTTTTCATATTATCATTCTAATAAGAAATTAAAGTATGTTGATAAATTTTATTACCAATCGAGAAATCTAATTCTACACATCTCATAATGCCCGTAAGTTTTTCGCCCTTTATTTACTTACACAAATTTAGCGTCATTTATATTTTACTGTAGGTAAATAGTTTCGTAGCTTGCAAGTTCCATCAGATTACAAAAACAATCAAACTTTGGTCGTTTCGTGAGGCCATTCGGGTCATTACCATTACCATTAGGTTCTTCTGAACCAATAGGAGAAAATATTACGTAAGTACATATAGGTACCTATACCTATATATTTTTTGCGACGAGAATTTGTTCGATCGATGAAGAAACATTGTTATTTTAAATTTAAATAAATGAGCGTAAAGACAAATTCAAAGATTTTTGGTAAATTCTATAATAAAATAGAGTTCTAATAGAATGAGTGTAATAAAAAAGAAATTCCACAAAACGTTGTTGAAGTTTTAATAGTCATTTAAATTATAGTTAAGTTGTACTTATGTAGTTATAAAATTAAGTTGTATTTTTTTTGTTATAATTAAGAAGTTTAAAAACTATAAGTACCCCATTCGAACTACACCCTGTATAATACGTAATTTTATATGACCTTTTGTAAAATTAATTTAAATTAAAGGGCGTTTAGGTAATAATATAATATATTATATAACGTATTATCAAAACATTTGTTTGTTTTACCTACGGACAAAAAAGTAATGCCACTGGCAAAAATATCAATGCGATTGCCATCTGCCATCGATATGACCTTGAGAATTTGTCACGCGACAAATCCATTTGTATCATGAACATGAACCCCCAATTTTGTTATGTTGTACCGTTGCAAGGCTTTGCATATTTACTATACCTATAATCTGTAGGTACCCCTATACTGCAAAACGTAAGGGGAAGGGGTATCCAGACGGGACTGACGAAATCAGTCGATTTGTTCAGGAAAATAATTGGTCAATCTCATCTAGCGTCCACACGTACACAAATTAAATCACCAATTTGCATTCTACTATGAAAATTGGCATTTTTGTGTCCGCACCTACTGATGTGATCGGGGAATCAAATTGGTATTTGCGTCCGCACGGCCCTGTTCGATCGGAGAATTTCATCAGATTGGCGAAAAATTGTCTCGTCTGGATACAACTGTAAATATAAGACCAAAAAAAGTAAGAAAATATTGCCACTTTTTACTAGAGCGTCTTGTATTTATATAAAAATAAGTAAATACGAGTATTAGTAATTTTTTAAATCGCAGGAGTAAAATTACTAATAAAAGTAATAAATAATTATCTTAGCGTGATTATTTATCAAAATTCAAAAGGAATTTATTATTTTACAAACAAATTATTCCAGTAGCAACATTACAGTGTTACTTTTTCTGGTCTTTAATTTTTGACGACCGCGCGGTCTGGCCTAGTGGGTATATAGTGACTGCCTGCTAAGCCGATGGTCCTGGGTTCGAATCCCAGTAAGGGCATTTATTTGTGTGATGAACACTAATATTTGTTCCTGAGTCATGGGTGTTTTCTATGTATATAAGTATGTATATCGTCGCCTAGCACCCATAGTACAAGCTTTGCTTAGTTTGGGGCTAGGTTGATCTGTGTAAGATGTCCCCAATATTTATTTATTATTTACTATAATTTAATTACGTTTTGCACTTTAGTGTACATTACATTTAATTCGATAGCGTGACGTGACGTGTGCCGTACGCGTTAGCGTTAAGTCATTTTGTAAGGGATTTTGAGTTTCCAAAACATCCCGCTTGGCGCGCTGTTCTAAATCCCATGCAAAGATAGACATAACGCAAACGCGAACGCTCGTCATGCTATCGAATGTGGTATTAGCAAATAAAATAAGTAGTACTTAGTTCATTAAGAGCTCTACATCTCATTTTCCGAACAATTACTATAGCCATGTTCTTTTCATGTACCTACACTTCATATAGGTATTTAACATGATACTCTATCTAAAATTACCATCGGTCAATACACCAAACCCAATAATATCTAGTTCCACTCAACTATTCTAGGCTGAACATAAATAATGGACAATCAATAAGCTTACAAAAGCCACCTACATAATTACAATAGCAATATAAAAGCTATTTTAACAAAGCTTAGCAAGTTATATCTAATATATTACATACAGTTGGAATTTAACAAATTTAATATCTGGGAGACCGATTTTACTCGGAAAATATATTAAAACAAAAATGCGCATTTTCCCAGATATAAGACATAGCTAGATCGATTTTTCTCCCCCGAAAACCCCCATATACCAAATTTCAACGAAATCGTTAGAGTCGTTTCCGAGATCCCCGAAATATATAAATAAATAGGTATTATCTGGGAGACCAAGCTCGGAAAATATGTAAAAACTCAAAAATGCGGGTTTTCCCAGCAGAGATAGCTAGACGGATTTTTCGCCCTCAAAATCGTTAGAGCCGTTGTTGCGGAGGGTGAGTTTATGAATATAATTTAGTAATTATAAGATACTTTACTTAACTTAAAGTACCCATTTTTAACCGACTTCCAAATCTCAAAGAAGGAGGTTATCAATTCGGTTGTATGTTTTTTTTTTATTTTTTTTTTTTATGTTTGTTACTCCATATCTCCGTCATTACTAGATCGATTTTGAAAATTCTTTTTTTGATTGAATGTATATGCATACAGATTGGTCCCGTTTTTGTCAAAACCCAGTTCTGATGATGGGATCCATGAGGAATCGAGGGAACTCCTCAAATCTTAAAGGCATACATATAGTGATTTTTGGGTTTTTATCAACAAATCAAGCACATACACCCAAAAAAGTGACATTTGATGAAGTGGAACTGCTGATGATGATCAGAACGGAACTCTTTAACGACGCATAGTTCACGGTTGGCGATTTGTCCTCTTCATTATGTTTGTTAAGCAAGTTAAGTTTTTAAGCCACATTTTTGTCAAGCTCGAGTTCTGATGATGGGATCCATGAGGAATCAAGGGAACTCCTCAAATCTTAAAGGCATGCGTATAGAGATTTTTGTATTTACATCAGAAAATCAAGCATTTTCATTAAAAACTGTTGCATTTGATGAAGTGGAACTGCTGATGATGATCAGAACTGAACTCTTCAACGACGCATAGTTCACGGTTGGCGATTTGTCCTCGTCGTTATGTTTGTTAAGCAAGTTAAGTTTTTAAGCCACATTTTTGTCAAGCTCGAGTTCTGATGATGGGATCCACGAGGAATCAAGGGAACTCCTCAAATCTTAAAGGCATGCGTATAGAGATTTTTGTATTTACATAAAAAAATCAAGCATTTTCATTAAAAACTGTTGCATTTGATGAAGTGGAACTGCTGATGATGATCAGAACAGAACTCTTAAACGACGCATAGTTCACGTTTGGCGATTTTTCCTTTTCGTTATGTTCGTTAAGCAAGTTAAGTTTTTAAGCCACATTTTTGTCAAGCTCGAGTTCTGATGATGGGATCCATAAGGAATCGAGGGAACTCCTCAAATATTAAAGGCATACGTATAGATTTTTTTGTATTTTCATCATAAAATCAAGCATTTACATTAAAAACTGTCGCATTTGATGAAGTGGAACTGCTGATGATGACCAGAACAGAACTCTTCAATGACGCATGGTACACGTTTGGTGATTACGAATTTCGATTTTGACTTGGACTGGGACCCGGACTCGGACTCATACCCGGATCCGGACCCGGACCCGGTCTCGGACCCGGACACGGACCCGGACTCGAACCCGGACTCGGACCCGGACTCGGACCCGGACTCGGACCCGGACTCGGACCCGGACTCGGACCCGGACTCGGACCCGGACTCGGACCCAGACCTTGACCCAGAAAACCACTATGATACCTTAACTAAATAAACAACTATGATTATATACCTATCATAAAATTAATGTAGGTATAAAGTACGATGATGCCAATCTTACTAGCCCCTCCCGCTTAAACCCCCGTACACCGCACGGCATGCGCCATTAAGTGGGTTAGGTTAGGTTTGAACTGCGATCCTCACAGAACCGAACAAGGATTAGGTTAGGTTAGAACTGCGAGCCTTACAGAAACGATATGCTACTTGAAAAGTGGGTTTGATTAGGTTCGAACTGCGATCCGCACAGAACCGAACTGCTATCTGAGGAGTGGGTTAGGTTAGGCTAGA
The DNA here is from genome assembly GCF_963556715.1 of Cydia fagiglandana. Lineage (NCBI taxonomy): Eukaryota > Metazoa > Arthropoda > Insecta > Lepidoptera > Tortricidae > Cydia > Cydia fagiglandana. Next base: position 1,579,567 of record NC_085934.1, on the reverse strand, counting down.
ACTACGACCCTCATGGCTCCTCTTCACGATGGGCCAACGCCGGCCACTCCAAGGGACGCATTTATGCGTTAGAGGGAGCAAGTGATATTGCTATCTCATTCTACCGCATGGCTGCGTCCCTTGGAGTGGCTGGCGTTGGCCCATCCTGTAGAGGAGCCATTATACAGAAGCGAAATGCTAGTAGAAAAGTGGGTGGTTTTACCTCCTTTTCTACATAGTGTACCATCTACAATAATCTTTCATCGACCCCCATGAAAGTCGGTTTTTTTTTCTTAAAAATTATCATAGTACAACCAGATCTTGTTTTATTTCCAAGTTAATGTTCTGTTTTGTGTGACCATTCTTATTCGAACGATAGAGAGGCCAATAGACGAACGAACGTAGTGTAGCGCTAGGCCCACTTATTTTGAGGTCACACCTCACCGCCAAAATTGCAAACCTCATCCGGTTTTAGCGAGAGGCTTCCGCGAAAGTGAGAGTATTGCACAACGTTCCGGTGTGTGACGCAATGACCTTACCGTGACATTAAGTTTTAGGGACCGAATTACGCCAGTATTACAGATTTAGACAGATATTAAAATAAGTAAAAAATATGTATAGTCAAGTGTAAAAATATGGGTGTAGACAACTTACTCAAAAATATGACCCATAGTTCATAACTCGCTAACATAAGAACTATAGGTCATATTTTTGAGTATGATTTCAAATCATTGATTTGTATACTTACCCATATTTTTACAATTGATTCTGGGTTTTTGTAGTTTGACCTATTGCGCTCTTATGCACACAGAATAATTAGATTAATTAGGTAATAGTATTATTAAGTCGAAAGATAGGATATTTATTCTATTTCGAATGTATTTTTTGTAATTTAAATTAATATCTTGCACCCAAGCTCGAAACATAAAGATATGGTCAGGTATGTTTGTGCGCTTTACTTAAGGGACCCACTGATTAACAGTCCGCCGGACGGTATCGGTCTGTCAGTTAGAACAAAATTTTGACAGTTCTGAACAACTGACAGGCCGATACCGTCCGGCGGACTGTTAATCAGTGGGCCCCTTAGACTCGACTCTGATGAGCCTGTACGATAATGACTGTAGAAGACTGTAGAGTAGACCAAGAAATATCTGCAACGATTTTGACAGCACACGCACAGCAAGTGTTATTTCTACGTCAAAATTTTATAGAAGTTTGACGTTAAATATAACAGTTGCATTGCGTATGTTGTCAAAATCGCTGCAGACTTTTCGTGGTCTAACTCTATAATAATTATAAACTTTGTGTTTATTACGTGTAATTTATAAAATGTAAATATAATTCACATTGTCATGACAAGATTTAACTATCTGACGAACACACCGAAATCGGCAAAAAAGCTCGCTGCCGAAGTTGCTCTTTGTCGTAATAAATCGCATTTACATCAGCAAATAAACAAAGTCGCAATACAAGAAGACAGTCGTGAGGGCCCTGTGAGGGCCTCATTATGGAACTAGGTTGAACGGCAAAAGCACACGTGGCTTCTGAATAAAAATATAGTTGGAGGGGAGTTTGTTTGCGAAAAATACAAGCGTCTGAGTTTCTACCGCGAAACACTAAAATCGGAATTTCGTTAACTGCCTCTCTATCGTAAAAATATGGAAGAACAATAGAGAGGCATGATACTAAATTTCGATTTTGTTCTTCGCGGTAGGCCCTCTGTCTGTCTCTCAAACGTGAGGGCACGATTTTATCTCATTCTATGAATTTTCATGGCTCTTTTTCAAAAATTACCTACCTTTGCTAATAGAAACTTTTATGCATTTATTAAACTTTTAAGAGGATGAATTTTTCAATCACTCTTCTAAATAATGAAAAACAACAGCAAAATAGGTTACTTACATACATACAGGATATTGTGCGAGGTGATTAGGAGGGTCATACCATACTGAACAACTTTTTTCTAAATATTTTTGTGATTTCGGAGTTGGTCCCATAGATCACCTCGCACAATATGGCTAACGGTCCAAAAATGACCCTGTATTCCTACAATTAGTACTTAATAAGTCGTAACTAAAATTCAGTGTTAGGTAGTTCAAAAAGTCAATAAACAGTTATAAATACTTTTGTTTCTTATCAAGGGTGGGCAATGCCCTTTGTACCTGTAATGGAACCCTCGCCATTGATCACAGACGTCATGGTATCAATTTGACTTGATGGGAAAAGTCGAGTAGCCTACGCGGCCATAATTCTACCAATAATAGGAGTTTGTCATAAAGGGCTTGTTACACTTAATAGTACAATAAAGGGCCGGAACAATTACCGCCGATATTTGACGTTGGACAATGATTTACTGGCGATATTCCTATTGCAGCAAACATGCGAGTCGAGGGCTTAGCTAACTAGTATGCCTACGTATAATTTACGCGACACAGTACAGTAAGGTACTTTTTTGAGTTTTTTAAAAGCCTTCAAGATCCAATTTGAACACAGCCCATTTTAACTAAAAGGCGGATTGACGGAACACATAAGAGAATCGAGGTACTCGTAGGTACTTTTGTATGGGAAGCGCGACCATTTACTTCAGTTGCGCTTACAGTTACAAACATGACAGTGTAAAATTGTATTAAAAATATTTTCAAAATTTAGGGTACATATATAATAAAGTAGTACACGTAAAATTGAGCCTATGTTTGGTAAACTTAATGCTCTTTGTAAACGGTTCAGTCCGGTTCGGTGTCCGTGTGTGTTTAGTCTGTGACTTCGAGCAACGCCGGCTTCCGACACATCAAAGGTCTGTGAGTTTGAAAGTTGGAATGAAGCGCCCTTGATTGTTATTGGGGTCATGTTACTCTGGTTTGCTCTTGCACTCGCGTCGCCGGCTCGCGTAGCAATACCACGTCTGCGCGGACGGTGTGGGAGTTTCCTCCTTCAGAATGAATCAGTGGCAGATTTTTTAATAGTCCTCAATCTTCGAGGAATGCGTACAATCCAGATATATGGGAGCGGACAAGGTGCTCCAAAATATCTGAATATTATTGAACTTACCGCAGCGCTGAGCTATATCTCTTGGTGTAATCATATACATATAATAAAGTACCTAGATTCAAAGATTGATTATTGGATTGGATGTGATTGAATATAAGTAGATTCATCAAATCTAAAACAAAGATATACGACTTTTATTTATCAAAAAAACGCCATGTTAATATGTACCGTGGCCCCACAAGATAATTCCATATTTGAGCCAGGCGTATGCACAAGCATAATAAGCGCGTTTAACATTGTTATTTCATTCATATTCTTAGCGGAAGCAGTTATAAAGTTGACCCAAAAATTTTTTATTAAGCTATGAGCTTCATCACATATGTTCCTTGAGTAATTCTAAGCATTTCAAGCCTGGGAGGCAATAAGAAATGTGTGTCTACTCGGATTTGTAATGGATTCAAACTTTCAACCCCTTTTTAACCCTGTTAGGGGATGAATTTTACAAAACGCTGAAATTACTTTTCCTGTCTTTTAATAATATCCCCAAATACAAAGATTCAAGTCCCGCGTTCGAAATTTTTTTTGATATCCATACATACAAACTTTCAACTCCTTTTTCACCACCTTAGGGGATGAATTTTCAAAAACGCTGAAATTAGTTTTCTTGTATTTTAATAATATATCGTTTTACGAAGTTTCAAATTCCTAGCTTAAAATAAAACTTGAACCCCATACAAACTTTCATCCCCTTTTTAACCCCCTTAGGGGTTGAATTTCTCAAAATCGCTTCTTATCTCTTGTACACTTTATAAATGTAATCTAGTGTGCAAATTTCAACTTTCTATCTTTTGTAGTTTCGGCTCCGCGTAGCAAAAATCTCCAACCAAATTTTTCACCTTTTTACGTTTTTCTTGTAAAATTACTATGAAATTGAAAAAACAAATATCAGCAATGAATTCTACGTCTTTGGTTTATACGAAAATGATACCAAACTTGCCCTAGTACCCACCAGGATCAGAGTAGATTTTTTTTAAAGATGACGGATGGCGGCCGTCTTTGTACCCCACCCTCCCCCCCACTTCAGGCTAGAAATGCTTAGAATTACTCAAATATCAGATGTGATGAAGCTCATAGCTTAATAAAAATTTTTTGGGTCATGTATGGCAGCGTTACATAACTGACTCCAGTATCTAGTTCAGCCCTTATCAGCTTCTTATATGGCAATAGATACTTACAAACATAACATCAATCAAGGGAATGTGTTTATGTTCCCCTACCACGGGTGTTTCGATAGATCAACTGCAGTAATTAATTAGATAAAGACGTATGCTGAGCTTATCTTGTTGACTCAGGGTAACTGGTTTGGGGATTGTTCATACTGATGATATGGATTGTAGGAAGCTTGTTGTACCTATATGTCGGCGGCCGATCGTAATGTTCCTGTGTATTGTTTTGAGGATAGTCACATTAAACCAATATATAGGTAAGATAGGTTCTTTAGGTTGCTTCAAATGGCCGAAGGGCAAACTACTGTGCTAAACTCTGTCGACTCAGGGAACGAGTCAAAGATTTTCACGTTTCATGATATGCTTAGGATTTCCCGATATGCCTGATCTTACGATCGGCCGCCGACATATATATTACTATGCTACTTCTCGCCCGCGGCTTTCTTCGCGTCGAAGTAATTAGAGTTAGACCAAGATAAGTCTGCAACGATTTTGATAGCATTCGCAGTGCAAGTGTTATTTATTCGTCATCATTTTATCCGCAGGACGTCTGCAAGGAAAAAAAGTCAAAAACCAACCCTTCTATGTCTGGTTCACGGTTGGTGAGGAGGAAGAAAATTCTTATTGATATTTATATTGATTTATATTGATTTTTTAAATGTATTATTTTGTGTTAATAAATATATGAAAAAAAAAAAATTTGGGGTCCGTCAAATGTTCTGTCACCGGAATGACGAAAAATGATGAAAAACGATTTCCCATTTAGGTACAAGAAACGAAACTATAAAGTTTCTCCGTGTCACTCCGTCTGTGTTGAAAGAATATGTGACGTTCTGAATCAAAAGGTACGACATTGTCGCTTGCCATAGAACTCTCTAACAGGTTTTATTTGTATAAAGCTACAAGCAAAATTCGTCTTTAAGCGACAAAGTGGTACCTTCTGATTGAGAACGTCACATATGATTAGAATTTTTTTAATTATCTAAATCATACACACGAGTGCCTTACACACGAGTGCCTGACCATCAATACCATATACGACTAAGTAGACACTTCCCAGTCCATACACGCATAAATGACAAAATCTGGTCCCGTATAGAGCAAGTCACGTACAATGGTCATACAAAGAGACCATCTGTTTTCATTGGTAGCGCGATTTAGTGATTGGGCTAGCCAGTATAAAGTGATCTTGACATATTCAATAACTATTGGAAATAGCTGGGTTGCATGCTCGCATACTTACTATTCGACCTAGAAAATGCTCCCGGGAACGAATATGTATCTCGAGAATCGAGAATTCTCGGTTATGGGACAGATTTTGTATAAAAAACCAGTACCTGGAACACACTTCGACCTTAAGGGGTCCACAGATTACGAGTTCGCCGGACAATATCAGCCTGTCAGTTAATCGCAAAAGGTGACAGCTCCGACCAACTGACAGGCTGATATTGTCCGGCGAACTGGTAATCTGTGGGCACCTTTATATCCTTGAAATATACGTTTTCGAAGTGCCATTTTACAGTGTGAGTGTGAATGATGTTAAAGAATCGCTGGTGGCCTAGCGTAAGAGCGTGCGACTTTCAATCCGCAGGTCGCGGGTTCAAACCCCGGCTCGTACCAATTAGTTTTTCGGAACTTAGGTACGAAATATCATTTGACTAGCTGTTGCCCGCGACTTCGTCCGCGTGGAATCTTATCTTCAACATTTTACATCTTTAGTACCTATAATTTTCATATCCAAGCAATGTTGAAATTAAGTACTTTTCTTTTTTAGCAAGTTGTATGAAGTTTTAAGTCAAGTGGATTTTGATGTTGGTTGCTGAAATTACTTTTCTTGTATTCTCATAATAGGTACCTATGCCCTTACACAAAGATTCAAGTTCCGCATTCCGCACTCACAAAATATCTGATCTCCATACAAACTTTCAACCCCTTTCTCACCACCTTGGGGAATGATTTTCAAAAATGCTTGAATTAATTTTCATGTTTATCAATTATATTACCTTTTTTTTCCAAAAAGTTAAAGTTCCTAGCTTAAAATTAAATTTACACCCCAAGACGAATTTTCATCCCCTTTTTAGCCCCCTTAGGGATTGAATTTCCAAAAACGTTGCAATTACTTTTTTTGTAATCGGCTATTATGTTTTTCTAAGAAGTTTCAAAGCATTTGTAATGGATTCAAACTTTAAACCCCATTTTAACCCTGTTAGGGGATGAATTTCACAAATCGCTGAAATCACTTTTATTGTCTTCTAATAATATCCCCAAATACAAAGATTAAAATCCCGCGCTCGAAAAAATGCATGATATCCATACAAACTTTCAACCCCTTTTTCACCACCTTAGGGGATGAATTTTCAAAAACGCTGAAATGAGTTTTCTTGTATTTTAATTTAAAACGTTATTACAAAGTTTCAAGTTCCTTGCTTAAAATAAAATTTGCACCCGCAGACGAACTTCCATTCCCTTTTTAACCCCCTTAGGGGTTGAAATTCCAAAAACGTTGCAATCACTTTTTTTTGTAATCGGCTATTATGCCTTTCTAAGAAGTTTCAAAACCATTTGTAATGGATTCAAACTTTCAACCCCTTTTTAACCCTGTTAGGGGATGAATTTTACAAAACGCTGAAATTACTTTTCTCGTCTTCTAATAATATCCCTAAATTCAAGTCCCACACTCGAACAAATGTTTGATATCCATACAAACTTTCAACCCCTTTTTCACTACCTTAGGGGTTGAATTTTCAAAATCGCTGAAATTAGTTTTCTTGTATTTTAATAATATATCTTTTAACGAAGTTTCAAATTCGTAGCTCAAAAGAAAAACTTTAACCCCATACAAACTTTCATCCCCTTTTTAACCCTGTTAGGGGATGAATTATACAAAACGCTGAAATTACTTTTATTGTCTTCTAATAATATCCCCAAATAGAAAGATTGAAGTCCCGCGCTCGAAAAATTTTTTGACATCCATACAAACTTTCAACCCCTTTTTCACCATCTTGGGGGATGAATTTTCTAAAACGCTGAAATTAGTTTTCTTGTATTTGAATTTGGTACTTATTTACAAAGTTTCAAGTTCCTAGCTTAAAATAAAATTTGCACCCGAAGACGAACTTTCAGCCCCTTTTTAACCCCCTTAGGGGTTGATTTTCCAAAAACGTTGCAATCACTTTTTTTTGTAATGGGCTATTATGCCTTTCTAAGAAGTTTCAAAGCATTTATAATGGATTAAAATTTTCAACCCCTTTTTAACCCTGTTAGGGGATGAATTTTACAAAACCCTGAAATTACTTTTCTCGTCTTCTAATAATATCCCTAAATACAAAGTTTCAACTCAACCACTCGAAAAAAAATTTGATTTCCATACAAACTTTCAACCCCTTTTTCACCACCTTAGGGGATGAATTTTCAAAAACGCTGAAATTAGTTTTCTTGTATTTTAATAATATATCTTTTTACGAAGTTTCAAATTCCTAGCTTAAAAGAAAACTTTAACCCCATACAAACTTTCATCCCCTTTTTAACCCCCTTAGGGGTTGAATTTCTCAAAATCGCTTCTTATCTCTTGTACACTTTATAAATGCAATCTGGTGTGCAAATTTCAACTTTCTGGCTTTTGTAGTTTCGGCTCTGCGTTGATGAATCAGTCAGTCAGTCAGTCAGGACACTTGCATTTATATATATAGATATTTACCAGTTGCTTTTCGGTGAAGGAATACATCGTGAGGAAACCGGATTAATCCCAATAAGGCCTAGTTTCCCCTCTGGGCTGGAAAGTCAGATGGCAGTCGCTTTCGTAAAACTAGTACCTACGTCAAATCATGGGATTAGTAGTCAAGCGGACGCCGGCTCCCATGAGCCGTGGCAAAATGCCGGGATATCGCGAGGAAGAAGAAGTGTGACTGACGTTATATAACAGCTTTTAGAAGTGTCTTGCGGCCTCACCAATGCTCGGCAAGCATTTAGATTGCCTCGTGTTCAACATTTTCAATGGTTGTCATACAAAGCCGCTCAACAGCTGATATCCTGCGCTTTGTGCGCGCACGCATGCGTTCGAATCTAAGTTCATCTTGCATTATATATGTAGGTACACCTAAGGCATTCTGTAAGATAAATCGGCCTTATACACGGTGTAACATGAGGAAACCGAATAATTTTAACAGCAAATTCCTGATCATATTTAGAGACAAAAATTTCCTATAAACTTTTTTGAAATTCTCCTAGTTTCAGAGTTAATACCAATTAAAATATAAAAAAAAAATTATTGTTACATAGTGCAAAACGCCTTTTTTATGGCGATGTTGCTCCTATGGGACGTAGTCTAAATATCCTTATTGATAGATGTTAAAAAGTGACAAGTAACACTTTGCAAAAAGTAGGTTTTACGAAAAAAAATGTAAAAATCAATTTTAAGTGACAAGTTTACGTGTGACAAAATAACGTTTATTTTTTATGTACAAACACCTACATTCAAAAAATTGAAAAAATAAAAGAACAAAAGCTTTTTTTTTGGCGGAGTTGACCTAAACTCATATTACATTTTTTCCTCCTTTTGACCTCAGAAATGCCTGGTTAAAATTATTCGGTTTCCTCATGTTACACCGTGTAGATACAGTTTTATGCTTAAAATACTTACTTGTTACTCCTTAGGGCAGCAGTTTCATGTAAAAAAATATAATTTTGAATTATCTAAAACATAATATACAGTAATATTTATAGTTATAAGTAACTTATTGTACTTGTACTCGTATTGTGTATCATCTTTGTAATGCTTGAAATGATTGTAATGCCTGTTCTAAGATCAACAAGTTCGCCATACATTTACTATGGCGTAGGTACTTGATCTTAGAAAATGGACGGACTTAATTATACTAGGACTGTCTTAGTTTATAATTTATTATAAATGACTTCAATATTGACAATATTTATTCCAGTCCTAGTTAACAGTATTCATCAGATCACTGTTATCCTTTAACCCTATAGTTAGACCTAATTTAGTATCGTTTCGCCCCGGGTTTGTCGGTGTTCATAAAAGGCGCAGTGATCTGCACATTCTGCGATGCACATGCACTTGCCCATTCACACGAGAACTTCCGTAAAACAATACCTGCGCTCTTAGAGTATTCATCCTGCACTATGTCATTATATTAACCTACATATATCTATATAGTTTTTCAGAATAAAATCCTTTTCAGAAGGCCAATAAAAAGTTGATAATTTATGAAATAACATAGACTTTAATAATTTTATTTCTTAGTTGCCTAGGTTTTTCTTAACATACTAGCTGTTGCCCGCGACTTCGTCCGCGTGGAATCTTATCTTCAACATTTTACATCTTTAGTACTATCATTTTCATATCCAAGCAATGTTGAAATTAAGTACTTTCTTTTTTAGCAAGTTGTATGAAGTTTTAAGTCAAGTGAATTTTGATGTTGGTTGCTGAAATTACTTTTCTTGTATTCTCATAATAGGTGCCTATGCCCTTATACAAAGATTCAAGTTCCGCACTCACAAAATATCTGATCTTCATACAAACTTTCAACCCCTTTCTCACCACCTTGGGGGATGATTTTCAAAAATGCTTGAATTAGTTTTTATGTTTTTTAATTTAATACCTTTTTTTGCAAATAGTTCAAGTTAACCCGCTATCTCCCAAATTATTTACGTCCACCTTGGAACAGGCCTTCCGTAAGCTGGCGACCGAATGGGAAGATAGGGGCGTTGAAGTCGGCGGCAGACGGTTAACAAACCTTCGCTTTGCTGACGACATCGTCCTTTTCTCAGCGTCGGCTACAGAACTCGAAAGCATGCTCCAACAACTGAGCACGGTAAGCCTTGAGATCGGACTGCAAATGAACATGTCAAAGATCAAACTAATGACAAACGGCGCCAAACGTAGGATTCAAGTAGACGGCGGAGGAATTGAATATGTCCATGAGTACATTTACTTGGGCCAAATAGTCTCTTTCCAGGCACGTCAAGACAAGGAGGTCGCAAGACGTACCGAAAATGCCTGGAAGAGCTATTGGTCCATGAAAGAATACATGAAGGGAGACCTTCCTATATCGCTGAAACGCAAACTCATGGATATGTGTATTCTTCCGATCCTAACCTACGGCGCTCAGACTTGGTCTTTGACTAATGCTCAAAAGCTTTCCCTCAAGGTTTGCCAGAGGGCGATGGAGCGCAGTATTCTTGGTGTCAAATTGACTGACAGAATCAGAAATTCCATCTTGCGCTCCAAAACCAAAGTAGCCGACGTAGCCCTGACAGCCGCCAAGCTTTAATGGGACTGGGCCGGACACATCTGCCGTATGCCAAACGACTTGTGGGCCAAGAAAACTACCGAGTGGACACCAAACATAGTGCGGCGTCACGGCAGACCTAGAAGGAGGTGGCGGCCCGATCTCGACGTCTTTCGGAAAGATTGGCCCAATATTGCCATAGAACGAGACGCGTGGAAGAAAGAGAGGGAGGCCTTTGCCCAGCAGTGGGACACAACAGGCTAACAAAAAAAAAATTAAATTTACACCCCAAGACGAACTTTCATCCCCTTTTTAACCCCCTTAGGGGTTGAATTTCCAAGAACGTTGCAATTACTTTTTTTTGTAATCGGCTATTATGCCTTTCTAAGAAGTTTCAAAACCATTTGTATTGGAATCAAACTTTCAACCCCTTTTTAACCTAGTTAGGGGATGAATTTTACAAAACGCTGAAATTACTTTTCCTGTCTTCTAATAATATCCCTAAATACAAAGATTCGTGTCCCACACTCGAAAAAATGTTTGATATCCATACAAACTTTCAACCCCTTTTTCATCACCTTAGGGGATGAATTTTCAAAAACGCTGAAATCAGTTTTCTTGTATTTTAATGATATATCTTTTAACGAAGTTACAAATTTTTAGCTTAAAAGAAAACTTAAACCCCATACAAAATTTCATCCCCTTTTTAACCCCGTTAGGGGATGAATTTTACAAAACAATGAAATTAATTTTATTATCTTCTAATAATATCCCCAAATACAAAGATTCAAGTCCCGCGCTCGAAAAATTTTTTGATATCCATACAAACTTTCAACCCCTTTTTCACCACCTTGTGGGATGAATTTTTTAAAACGCTGAAATTAGTTTTCTTGTATTTTAATTTAATACTTTTTTACAAAGTTTCAAATTCCTAGCTTCAAATAATATTTGCGCCTGAAGACGAACTTTCATCCCCTTTTTAACCCCCTTAGGGGTTGAATTTCCAAAAACGTTGCAATTACTTTTTTTTTGTAATCGGCTATTATGTCTTTCTAAGAAATTTCAAAACCATTTGTATTGGAATCAAACTTTCAACCCCTTTTTAACCTTGTTAGGGGATGAATTTTACAAAACGCTGAAAATACTTTTCCTGTCTTCTAATAATATCCCTAAATACAAAGATTCAAGTCCCACACTCGAAAAAATGTTTGATATCCATACAAATATTCTACCCCTTTTTCACCACCTTAGGGGATGAATTTTCAAAAACGCTAAAATCAGTTTTCTTGTATTTTAATGATATATCTTTTTACGAAGATTCAAATTCCTAGCTTAAAAGAAAACTTGAACCCCATACAAACTTTCATCCCCTTTTTAACCCCCTTAGGGGATGAATTTTTAAAAATCCTTTCTTAGTGGACCCCTAGGCCTTATAAGGAATCTAGTTGCCAAATTTGGACTTTCTAGTCCCTGCGGTTTGGGCTGTGCGTTGATTTAAGTCAGTCAGTCAGTCAGTCAGTCAGGTCTTTCACGTTTATATATATAGATTAGAGGTCTTAATATTCTATAACCTAGTTAAGTATTAGGAACTCTTAAAAGTTTTGCATTTTAAAAACGCTTTGCCTTAACGGATTTTTAAATAAACAAAGAATTCTTTCTGTAGCGATTACACATATACATAACGATGGCGGATGGTGGAAGGGCATTTAGACGGGTCTCTATTGTTTCCCAAATAGTTTTAAGTCATAATGTATTGTTTGTCCAAATTTTCGTTAGTCATAATTGTTTTTCCCAGAAACGCGTAACTTTTCAGGATTGCCATAAAACAAACCTAACCTAACCTAACCTATCTACAGCATAACCTTACGAAAATCCTAAAAAGTTAACGGTTTCAGTTTTATGACTAACGATAATATGACAAACAATACATTATGACTTAAAACCTTAGGGGAAACAAAGGGACCCCCAGTTAGACTCCTGTTGTAGATTTTCAGAGTTGGTACCATCAATGGAGTAATGGCCATTCCGTTCTTCTCTCTGCGACGGTTTTGAGCTCCTGGTACGTCACTACGTTGATTTTCTCTTTGGCCTGGTCTAAATACTCAGTCTTAGTCGCCTCTCTTTTTTTCTATTCTTCCTTCAATAATAAACTTTATGTAAGTATCGTGACGTAGCAGGTGCCCCAACATGTTTCCCCTTCTGTTTTCAATTGTTCCCAGCAGACATATCTTCTCACGTACTAAATCTAATACTTCCATATTTGTTTTCCTCTCTTTCCAGTTACCTTACCTTATTAAGTTATATATCTTGTCGACAGCGTGAATCAGAACTCGAACCCGAACGGCAGACAGAATCCGGGCCCGAGCTGCGGTGCGGCTGGGGCGCGCTGCGACCGTGCTGGCTGCAGCGCTTCAGGACCGCCAAATGGGCGCTTTTCTGGCTCTGCTGGGCCGGCGCAGTTCAGGGTGAGTGCTTAGAGCTACATTACTAGTATAGTTACTTAAAAACCCGATCGGCAGACAGAATCCGGGCCCGAGCTGCGGTGCGGCTGGGGCGCGCTGCGACCGTGCTGGCTGCAGCGCTTCAGGTCGCCAAATGGGCGCTTTTCTGGCTCTGCTGGGCCGGCGCAGTTCAGGGTGAGTGCTTACAGCTACATTACTAGTATAGTTACTTAAAAACCCGATCGGCAGACAGAATCCGGGCCCGAGCTGCGGTGCGGCTGGGGCGCGCTGCGACCGTGCTGGCTGCAATGCTTCAGGACCGCTAAATGGGCGCTTTTCTGGCTCTGCTGGGCCGGCGCAGTCCAGGGTGAGTGTTGATAACCTCATTACTAGTGGTTGCTTAAGAACCCGAACGGCAGATAGAATCCGGGCCCGAGCTGCGGTGCGGCTGGGGCGCGCTGCGACCGTGCTGGCTACAGCGCTTCAGGACCGCCAAATGGGCACTTTTCTGGCTCTGCTGGGCCGACGCAGTTCAGGGTAAGTGCTTAGAGGCCCATTACTAGTAGTTACTTAAGAACCCGAACGGCAGACAGAATCCGGGCCCGAGCTGCGGTGCGGCTGGGGCGCGCTGCGACCGTGCTGGCTGCAACGCTTCAGGACCGCCAAATGGGCGCTTTTCTGGCTCTGCTGGGCCGGCGCAGTCCAGGGTGAGTGTTGATAACCTCATTACTAGTGGTTGCTTAAGAACCCGAACGGCAGACAGAATCCGGGCCCGAGCTGCGGTGCGGCTGGGGCGCGCTGCGACCGTGCTGGCTACAGCGCTTCAGGACCGCCAAATGGGCACTTTTCTGGCTCTGCTGGGCCGACGCAGTTCAGGGTAAGTGCTTAGAGGCCCATTACTAGTAGTTACTTAAGAACCCGAACGGCAGACAGAATCCGGGCCCGAGCTGCGGTGCGGCTGGGGCGCGCTGCGACCGTGCTGGCTACAGCGCTTCAGAACCGCCAAATGGGCACTTTTCTGGCTCTGCTGGGCCGGCGCTGTTCAGGGTGAGTGCTCAGAGCCTCATTACTAGTAGTTACTTAAGAACCCGAACGGCAGACAGAATCCGGGCCCGAGCTGCGGTGCGGCTGGGCCGCGCTGCGCCCATGCTTGCTGCAGCGCTTCAGGACCGCCAAATGGGCGCTTTTCTGGCTCTGCTGGGCCGGCGCTGTTCAGGGTGAGTGCTCAGAGCCCCATTACTAGTAGTTACTTAAGAACCCGAACGGCAGACAGAATCCGGGCCCGAGCTGCGGTGCGGCTGGGCCGCGCTGCGCCCATGCTGGCTGCAGCGCTTCAGGACCGCCAAATGGGCGCTTTTCTGGCTCTGCTGGGCCGGCGCTGTTCAGGGTGAGTGCTCAGAGCTCCATTACTAGTAGTTACTTAAGAACCCGGACGGCAGACAGTATCCGGATCCGGGCCTGAACTGCGGTGCGGCTGTTGTTATTGTTGAAAAGAAATTTAGTCCTCCAGTCAGTACGACAATTCTATGTGACGTTTTCAATCAGAAGGTACCACATTGTCGGTTGTCGATAACGTTGATTTCAAATTGAAGCTATTTATATGGAGATAGCGCCTTATTGACAATCACGATTTCGGGGTTGGTCTCATAGTAAAAGTTGCTCAGTATAATCCCAAAACCTCCCTGGCAACGGGAATGGAGTTATTTTTTAAGCCACCCTGTATAGTAATTTTACCGAGTAAAATATGCTTCTACACATGTATTGACATTATTTAAATTTTTCATAATCATAGTCATGTTAGGTATAGTGCGATGAAAGCAATAAACGATACTGTCACGCGGGCTTAAGTCACGACAAAAATTCCTATTATCTATTTAACTATGAACCTTATTTCATACACTATAAGGTATAATTTACCAACATTTAGTGAAATAGGAGGATTTCGTACGATTTTCATGTAACGCTGTGATACTTTATGTACTACGTATTTTACAGAATTGTTTTATTAAAGAAGAGACTCTAATGAGTAGGAATTAAAGTTAACTTTCCAAATGAAAGTCAGAGCTACATACGAGTTTTAGGAAGTAGATTATATTTGCGTTTCACAGACATCACGCAATGCATAAAATCGAATATGTTTAATCGTAATAACTATTGGCAAATCCAATAGGTATATTGAAGGTTTTTGATGCACGAAATGTGTCACTGTGTCATACGGAAATGCTTCTAAAGTTGTTTACGACAGCGGAGACTATTTTACCCAGTGCACTAGGGCAGCGGACGGCAACCAGAGGCCCGCGGGCCGCATGCGGCCCGCGAACCTCTCCCTTGCGGCCCGCGAGCCTCCCGGGCTACTTTTTATGTAGGTAATATTGACAAATGACAATGTCTGATAAAATCATAAATATTAACAAAGTGCGGCCCGCGCCCACTTCGTTAACTGCTATGTGGCCCTTGGCTGCTAAAAGGTTGCCGACCGCTGCACTAGGGTAACGGACACTTAGGCTATGCACATCACTTCGAGGTTTACACTATAAACTTGCGGGCCAATTCGAGTTTTAGTTTTTAGATCTAATTCCGACACGATATTGATCTGTCACTGTCAAAAGTAATTACTTATGACACTGAAGATCAGTATCGTATCGGAGTCAGATCTATAATAGATAACTAAGACTCGAATTGGCCTGTTAAACAGCACGGAGAATTTCATACATTCACCCGCTTTTTTGAAATTTTTCCGCCTTTTCTACTGACAAAGTGGGCCTGGGTAGGTACTTAGGTTAAGATCTCACATCAAATTTATAAGTACCTACCCATAGACTAGGAATCCTCTAGACCGATGCAAGCGATGATGCCAAAAATGCGGGGGTGCGCGGGACGAGGTGAGCGAAGTCCCGTGCTGTGATTGGTCCGTTCAAAGACACGGACATCACACAAAGACATTTTCGACTCGAACATGGAGTAAAATTACCCTATGCGTGGCAGAGGGGGTAGCGCGACTATGCTCAGTCTAGAGGATGTTTTGTCTGTGTAAGTACCTAATGTTCGCACCAAAGCCACGAAACAGCGCGAACATTCGTAACTCTTGAACAAACGTTGTAATTAAATGATGGCGTTAATTAGTTCCTTAAAACACCGTAAGGTCTGCACGGTAACTGGATTTGGTAGGGTTTGATGTTTGAATTAGGAGTGGTGCGCGTAAAAAGCGGAAGCGTTTCAAACACTCTTTCTACCGTGACTAAAAATACTTATAGTCCGTTTTTTTTAGCATTAGAAAGAACTTCGCAGAAGTTCGCTTGTGGTTCTAAATCTGGCACTTTTAGCGGTAACAATTTGAAGTAAATTATATGTATTGACCATGCTACATTAGCTAATTCAATAATTATTAACAATTAACGAGCCTCATAGAAACTGTACGCTTGCTTCTGCGGAGTTCTTTCTAATGCTAAAAAAAACGAACTATAGAGACCGTTTAAGACAACTTTGCATTGATTTGAATAGAATGTGAGGGAGTGTCATTATAAAATCATATTTTCCTAGAAATTCGATATTAATGATGACTTCACCACGCAGAGTTATGAGTATTTTAGTCTCACTAAAGAGCATAGATATTTACATACATACGAGTATACAGGGTGTGGCCTGTAATAAGAGCAAAAAATCAAACTGGAGATTCCTTGGAGTACCCAAAGTTACCACCAAGTGGTCCCGATGGTTCAAAATTCTTAATTTAGGAGAAATTTTAATTTAAAGTCAAGTTTAGCAAGCAATGGATTTTAACATTGCGTTACGGTCGCTTAACTGTCGTAAGATGTCATGGTACCGGAACGTCTTGGTACGAGCCTTTTAGTACAAGTTATTTTAAAAATGAATACAGAGAAAAGTAGCTCTTATTATTAGGAAGTCAGAACTCATTCAATATGCAATGGCACGTTATGTTTTGTTGACAAACTCGAAATACTTTTTTTTGCTATGTAATCGAAATAGTTTATAAAATAATTTATTTTCGTAATAAAAACCTCCATAAAACACTTAACTTCATTACCTACCTATTTGAAAAATACTTTGAACTTTGTCAATATTGACAACTGTCAAGCGAATGCACAACAACTATTTATGTAATCCAATCTTGTTTATGATGGAATTACATGATTGAACGGTGGAGCCAGAAGTTCAAACCAAGCTGTTGCACCGCAAACGATTTCCCGATCGGAGGCAGACTGACAGTGTCATCGTCAACGTTGAACGTCGTGCCACGTTTGCAAGACAATGAGCCTGTCCGGGGCCCGGGACGGCGGTGCAGCCTCGGTCAGCATGTAGGCGGTGATATGCGAGTCAGCGTGGCGTTATACTAAAGAATAGTCCGCAATTTCGACAACCACCAGTACCAAAAACAGAACTATGAGTATTCTATGGATCTGTCACAGAAGTCGTATTAGAGGAGAAAAAGTACCTACCTGATTCATAACAGAGTCATTTGAAAGAATAAGGATACCTAATGATACATCGTATTATTGAAAAAGAAAAAATGCAATTTATCGGCCAAGATTATGAAAGGAAACTGAAAAGTGTTTGTTATTAATTTGTTAGTTGTGAAATGTAAGTAGGTACTTGTGTTATGTAGTTGTTCAAGATTAATAAACTCAGTAACTATACGTTTTTGTTTATTATTTTTCCATGTGATGTAATTATTTACATGAAGCAATAGGCGTAGCTAAGAGTGGTATTCCATCCGTCCAAATTTTTGTCATTTTGTCTCACTCTGCCATTAAGCAAAATGTGAGACAAAATACACATTGGACAGGTCGAATACCACCCTTACACGTGGCCAAAATGATCTTAGAGTCAGTCCAAGTCTGCAGCGGATTTGATAGCCCACGCAGTGCAAGTGTCATTTATACGTCATATTTAGGAGTGACTCTACACGCTCGGCGAGAGAGTCTCGGGCGAGAAGCTGTCGACGATAGCACACCATGTACACACTCGTTGAATCATTCACACCGCGTGACCGCGAAGGCCGCCACGATGGACATAGAAACTGTTGGCCTCTGTGCTGCTAGCTACTATAATCATAATTAATCATTTAGGCCTATAACATAAAAAAATATTTATGTTTCAAATTTTTTGGGTTCCATACGACTGGCTCTATTTGGTAAAATTTTAAAAACTGCAATTTAGTCTCGTTGGACCACATTTTGACGGCTGATCACCAAAACGTCTTTGGAGCATTCCACGGGCTGTCCCGTACAAACGCATTTTATTTCCTGTGTTGCGACTTTTTTTTCGGCATTTAAAGTAGCCAATTATTTTTCTGTGCTTAATTTTGACCATTTGTCATAGCAATGGAAAATCTTGTACCTGCAAATCTTCAGAAAATCGCGTTTGTACGGGACAAATGGTAGACAATTTCGTGGAATGCTCCCTTTACAGAAACACACCGGGTAATTATTGATAATAATATTTAACATACGTAATTTGCATTTGTGATGTCTAGCCCCAATTTGGTCGTAGGTTTTGGTCAGGTAGTTACACAAATCTGTTTTAACAATGAGTGTGTACATGCCCTGCCCCGCTGCCCTCGCGAGAGCAGCGAGACCCTTTGACTCGGCCGGAAAAAGCCGACTACATGACAATCGGAGAACGGCGAGACGAGACAAGGAAGACCGAGACAAGACGAGAGCAGTCTGTAGTCTGTACACTCGCTCCCGGCCTGTCTCGGGGTGTCTCGGCGAGAGTGTACAGCCGGCATAAGCGTGAGCGAGTTTACAAAAGTTATGCAAAAGAGTTTGTTTAAAGTAAAGGGCAACGAGACGGTAAAGATAGAGTCGGACCAAAAATGTCTGCAGTGCTGCAACTATTCTTGGTCTGACTCTAGCGACAACAGGATCAGTGTGTCCCTTTCTATTATTGCCAGTTCACAGAAATAATAAAGACGGTACCTATCTATCTAGTTTAGTTTTTAATTTCAATTTGTATTTCCTATTTTAAGGTTTTAGTTTTGTAGGTTGTTTTAATTTTAGGTTACATTTTATTGTAAGTTTGATATGAATTATGTTTTGGTTTAAATAAAAAAAAATATTCATAATAAAGACAGCATACGTAAAAACAGTTTGTTTAAAGTTAGACCAAGAATAGTCTGCAGCGGATTTAATAGCCCCCGCACTGCAAGTGTTATTTTAAACATCAAACTTCTATGAAATTATGACGTATAAATGACACTTGCATTGCGTGGGCTATAAAATCCACTGCAAACTTTTTTTGGTCCAACTCTGCAACTATTTTCTGCCGGGGTACGTCGCCTCTCAAAATATCATAAATATTGTAATAAACCTCCACAGGGACCTAAACCATGCATTAGATTGTTTAATCTATTCTCTCTTACAACATACATGACAATGTACGTCAAGTTGCAAATTTATCAAAATAAAGCAAACTTAACATATAATAATATTAATTTAGTAAACTAATCAATTATGCACGTGAAATATGAAACATATGGTTTAACGAAACAACAGTAAATGAAAACCGAGCTTTATTGTCAAATCAGAGTTACGAATGTTGCACCGAATGTGATTCTGGTTCTGATCGCAGTTGTACAACCTGATGAATTAGCAGTGAAATTCTTCGTTATTTTTGATAAGGCCCTCCACCCAGTATTGCACATGTTGATGTCGTGTCGGAGCGAAGGCAAACGGAGAACAGGTTGTACCATCGTTCGTAGTCGTTGTCGTGAAAAAGAATCATCCTTTCAAAATTTTAAAAGTGCAAGATATCTCGTGAAGTGGTTATCCATTTAGATTGGCATAATTATTATCATTTATCAGTGATTTTATTGCACAATTTTTGTTGGAACTGCTTAATAAACAGTTCAAGTTACTTATAGCGTTTTAATCATTTCGTCATTTTGTCCGTTAGGCCTATTTGATAAGAAAACTGTTAAGTAATGTTGATTTCCACATTAAGTACTGAACATTAATTGAAAATTGCATACGTTTAAAAAGCAATATTAATACATTTAATAGGATTTTCAATATTATTGAAAACGATCGTAAACGTCAATGTCAAGTATTCCGACTGGACACATAATGTCTGCAGTACATTGCTGGCTCGATTAAGTTTGTTAGAAAATAACAGAAAATTATTTTTTCGTTTTAATTAATTGAAACTATTTGGACTTAATTCCTCATTACTTAAAGGGCGTATATTTAAATTTTTTGCTCTTATTACAAGCCACACCCTGTATAACGTCGGAAACAAACGCCACATTGCAGACTAGCATGGCATGCAATGGGCCCAAGACAGAGCGGTGTTCACAGCGAGCTTGCACTCTTACTTTGAATCTAGCTTGTCGCAGGTATAAACTGATCACATAACAAAATCCAGTAATCACATTTTTGGATATGATTTATAAGAATGCTGGGATTGCTTGTTATAATAGGTAGGGAGGAAATGACGTAAAGGTAAAGCGTTCACGATGCTCACGTATGACGTAAATAGCAGTGTTGGCCGAAATTTTAATGCTTAATGCAATTGAAAATTCTTGACCACTAACCAGTATAAGTTGAACCGTCAACTTTAATCGTCCGTTACAGTTAACGGTTCAATTTGTAATGGTTAATGGTCAATTGCAATTAACGTTCGGCCAACACTGGGAAATAGTATTCAAATATTCCAAATAACCCTTCGCCAGTTACTTGAGCCGTAACATAAAATTAGTATTCGGCAGTTTGCGAAAAGCATAACACAATGAAGACAGAGGTTTACCCAGTTACGCCCAGGTTACGCCGCACTGAGCGAGAAATTTGTGACACAAAATACAGATGAAGTAAGTAACCGTATTTTGAAAATCACATGTATTAAAGCCATTTTAATCATGAAGATCCTGTCTTTTTATCTACTTAAAAAATCTTAATAAGGGAGTCAAATCCAGCCACGACCCCAAAATCATCCAGTATAGCTTTAAGTAGTTATATTTAGCAATGTACAAATTGCAGAACATTCTCAAAAATTCAGTAACATTCTCGGGAATTTCCGGAAACTTACACGAGAATTTAAATTAAATTTTCAATGAGAACATTCCCTAAGAGAATTATCAAAAAAATTACTATTAGTATTATTTTAATAAACTCTTAAATCTAGAATCTAGACAGTCAGTTAAAATAATTGATAACGGCGGTGTCCAGCGACTTCCTGAATAATTTTTATGGTTCGTAAAATTTAAGTTCTGAGAACATTCCGTATGGAAAATTTCGCAACTTTGGAAACTTCTCCTTGGGCCTTGGTGCATTGCTAGGTATATTAATAATCTCAAGTATTATATATATATTATTAATAATAACATGTATTTATTCCCTGAATACGGGGCAAAATGCCGCCTGCCCCGTATTATATCGTAGTGCATTAACACCGTAATTTCCCCCGAGACACGGCGACACCGACACCAGATTAACCTGGGAACCACTGGGCCCTATACACAAGTTACCCTATGACATAAGTTGGGAGCACAGACCAACCCCTATAGACCGAGCTTATAGGACGACTCGCGGTCACCGCACGTATGGTGTATAGGTCAAATATAAGATTGCTCGCGCGCCACTCCGATCAGTTGCGCCCAAGATTACGACCTGTTAGCAGTGTGCACGAGTCTCAGAAAATAAATCGTAAACTATTTAATTTATTGGGAAATCATGTGATATTGCAGCATAAAATGGTGTGGCAAGTCATTTAAGACTTCTACTTACAAAATAGATGGAATAACATCCCACGGGAAAGTAAAATTCATTATTTCATTGAATAATGTTTCTTGTCCGCGGGGTTCATTTTATACTGGTCACTAAGCAGAGGCGCAGTAGTCCGTCCCTTTTCGTCAACTTGAAAATGCAATGTGCTATCCCTTTCCCTTTCGACTAGTGATGTGACGATGATGGTTTCGTCAGTTGCGGAAACTTCGTGCTTCGTCATGCATGCCGTATTGTACCATTTTAGACATAATATGTAGGTAATATGTTTTTAGAATCCTCTAGGCCAGCGGAGCCGCATGTTATAAGATGGACCTGATGATGAAAGACGTGCGAGGGAACTCGGTGTTGGTTTGTAA
This sequence comes from Cydia fagiglandana, assembly GCF_963556715.1. Classification (NCBI taxonomy): domain Eukaryota; kingdom Metazoa; phylum Arthropoda; class Insecta; order Lepidoptera; family Tortricidae; genus Cydia; species Cydia fagiglandana. Next base: position 1,557,588 of record NC_085934.1, on the reverse strand, counting down.
TAGACATATGTTGTATGAGTTTTTTAGAATCCTCTAGGTGAGCAGTTAGGTCTCACGTCACGAGATTGACCTGATGATGAACTTCAAAGAAGTGCGAGGGAACTCGGTGTTGGTTTGTAATAGACATATGTTGTATGGGTTTTTTAGAATCCTCTAGGTGAGTAGTTAGGTCTCATGTCACGAGATTGACCTGATGATGAACTTCAAAGAAGTGCGAGGGAACTCGGTGTTGGTTTGTGATAGATATATGTTGTATGGGTTTTTTAGAATCCTCTAGGTGAGCAGTTAGGTCTCATGTCACGAGATTGACCTGATGATGAACTTCAAAGAAGTGCGAGGGAACTCGGTGTTGGTTTGTGATAGACATATGTTGTATGGGTTTTTTAGAATCCTCTAGGTGAGCAGTTAGGTCTCATGTCACGAGATGGACCTGGTGATGAACTTCAAAGAAGTGCGAGAGAACTCGGAGTTGATTTGTAATAGGCATATGTTATTGGTCCATTTGAATATGTTTTCAATAAAATCTTCTATGACCTTAATAAAAGGGACAAAAAAAATGTATGATATTTTGGCGACACTTTTTTTCTCGTATCGAAAGAGATTGCGATTCTGAGTGGAAATAATATAAAATTTCTAAACTTTAAAATTCAAGTTCTGGGTACTTTAAACAGAAATGCCCTAATATGTTAAGTAAAATTTTCAGGTACTTTGTTAAATTACTTAATGAAATATTAAATTATTCAATATAATTATTAAGTAAGTTTACTCTAAGTATACTAAATTGGTAACAATTTTACCACAATAAATTTCGGTATCACTAGTAGCAGTACCCACTAACTGTAATGAACATGTCCCATCCCTACGCTTACACGTATCAGCGCGCCATGTTTGAAACGACCAATCGCAACGCCGTGAGCACCCCTCCCGCACCTCACAGTTTGGTGATTTGCGTCGGGAACAAAATGGCCAATATTAGGTTTCTAGAGGCGGTGTTCTGTGGTTGGGAGCCACTGTAGCTGTCCTATAAATAAATAAATAATATATAAATGTTATAGGACATTCTTACACAGATTAAGTCCCACAGTAAGCTCAAGAAGGCTCAACTCAGACAACGATATATATGTATAATATATAATTATATGTACATAGAAAACAACCATGACTCAGGAACAAATATCTGTGTCATCACACATAAATGCCCTTACTGGGATTCGAACCCAGGACCATCGGCTTCACAGACAGGGTCACTACCCACTAGGCCAGACTGGCCGTCCTATGAAAGATATCAATCCCAAGGTATCTTAATTGGACGCTATTAAATTCTATATTTTACAGCAGCGGTCGGCAACCTTTTAGCAGCCAAGGGCCACATAGCAGTTAACGAAGTAGCCGCGGACCGCACTTTGTTAATATTTATCACTTTTATCAGACATTGTCATTTATCAATATTACATCCTCTACTAAATACTTAGCCAGGGAGGCTCGCGGGCCGCAAGTGAGAGGTTCGCGGGCCGCTGGTTGCCGAGCGCTGTTCTACAGCAATGAATTAAATCAGATTCCTGTACAATTTATCCGTGTAATCATTAACTAAAAGGTTTTTTCAAGTTTCACTTTATGATGATGACCCCGGTACCTAATGAATTTTTTAAAATTTACCGAGCAGTTACTGCAAGTGCAAACATTGCGAGATACGAGCTTTTTATAGTAACTGCCAACAAGCTTTGACAGTTATTTTAAAAAGCTCGGATCTCGTAACTTGTGCGTTGCTCTACTTATTGCGGGGTGAATTATTTTCTATGGATACATATTATATACATATTATAAGTACATATTTTAAATAGCAATCGTTGTGAACATGCGTAGGCATGTAGGTATATATATTATTTATCTCGCGTAAAGAATATTTATTTACGATCATTGTACATTAAGCCTTAATTTACATGGCATAAGGTGTTTAATTGAACAATATTTGCAACGGATGTAGATTATTTTAAAACTAATAATTTCAAACTTGCGTGTGTCTCAGGCGTGAAGACTGAATATTCATTGTCTTCGCGCAATTGATTCGTTTCGTAATTTTCTTTTTAATTACATGCATACCTTTTGCATGTTAAAATATTGCATATTTTTAATAACGGAGTAGACGACCGCGCTGAAACCGCCTTTCCATACAAACACTACGAAATAATAGGTACTGGATATTTACATTTTTTAAATATTTTGACACAATTTGATGTAGGTACAATATCAACCACAGCTATGCCCCTTCATTTATTTTTTTTTTCAATTTTTTATTGTTATAACCGTTAGGACCATTTAAAAATTTGTAGGTTATAATAATCCAAAAAGTCCTTAAGTACTCTTACAATAATAAAAAAATCTAAAAAAAACTAACGAAAAGGCTATTATGGTTAATGTTCCAAATGAATGCAAGTAGGTAAGACTCCGTTAATTAAAAAAAAAACTTCTGCTTTTCCTCTTTTACTTCGTCTATTCCTTTAACATAGGTACATCACTATATGCGGCACTTTCCTAATTTCATCTCCAAATGTGACGTTCTCAATCAAAATGTACCATATTGTCGCTTGCCATAGGACGCTCTGACAGTTTATTTGTATAAAGATACAAGCAAACTTCGTCTTTATGGTAAACGACAAAGTGGTACCTTTTCATTGAGAACGTCGCAAATGAAGAAAATATCCGGCATTCGTGCACCTCCGTAAACCCGTGATTTGTGGCGCCCTCTTTGCTGAGTTTTATATCGGGTCTGTACCCACCGCACGGCTTCAAGCGGCAACGGTGCAAGACGTAAAATTTGCCGCGCGTGCACCTCTAGTACACCCATGATTGTGGTGCTCTCCTTACTGTGGTTTTTACATGGCACCTAACATCAACTAGACCAGATTCCCACGATACCTACTTTAATTCTGGATGCCGTGGTTTCGCCCTTCAGGATATTGAAGACACTATATAGAGTCAATATCTAGAACAGTATATACATAGGTACTTACTAAGTTCTACAGTCGAGATAATGTATCAATTGTGTATGTTATGACTAATAATTATATAATCAACTAGCGACCCGCCCCGGTTTCGCACGGGTTCACAAATAAAAAAAAATTGATAGGTGAAAACCACATGAAAATCCGTTCAGTAGTTTTAGAGTTTATCGCGAACAAACACACAGCCAAACGCGGCGCGGGACTTTGTTTTATTTTATAAGGTGTAGTGATATCGTGACATTTTCACAAGGCACCGCGAACCACTGTCGACATGATGCTTCTCTGTCGCACTTGTAAATTCGTACGTCGCACTTGTAAAAGTGTGACAGGGTCGTCAGATGTCACGTCACACGTCGAATGCGGTTCGCGGTAGGCCCTCTGTACGGTCGGTGCTAACCCGGCTAATAATGATGCCGCATAATCATACAGGATGATTTATTCACTTTTATATTAAGACTAAAAATGCAATGAAGGCATTTATTCGGTACTTTATAGCGATTTATAAGCGGCTTTCGTACAGTTTGCATATTTTTGCGGTAAATGCAGTTTAAGGAACGCGTTAGATGTTTCAATTAAGCGGATAATATTTCTGTTTCTGAGTATATCTTTGGTAGCGTAGCTAATAGTGGTGTCGAATGTATTGGTTTATGAAGTTTGTATAGACATTAGTTATAGGAAACATGTACCGTTTGTGCCCAAATAAACATTAAAAAAGGCCGTTCCCGTACCCAAATGAAATCTACAATCGAGGCTCCCCTCACGCCACCCGTCCCGCCCCTAGATACAATGACGATACAACAGCGCCACGCAAGAAGTAGCGACTTGAAATGAACTAACAGGACACTGATTTGTAAAACGTATTACTTAATACTGAAAAAGCATGCTGCATCTCATAGATGGCGTTAAAAGTTAAAATGGAAAAATAAATGAAACATAGTGTAAATTAAATATTCATTTTAATGAAGTCAACTCTTATTTCAATAATATTTAATTATAAGGGTAAATACAGTTTATATTTAAACAAATTAATTACTGCAAGTTTTCTATAATATCATTATTTATTAGGTATACTGTGCAGGTATATCATCGATATTTATTAAAAAAAACCGGGCAGGTGCGAGTCGGACTCGCGCACGAAGGGTTCCGTACCATAATGCAAAAAAAAAAACAAAAAAAAAGCAAAAAAACGGTCACCCATCCAAGTACTGACCACTCCCGACATTGCTTAACTTTGGTCAAAAATCACGTTTGTTGTATGGGAGCCCCATTTAAATCTTTATTTTATTCTGTTTTTAGTATTTGTTGTTATAGCGGCAACAGAAATACATCATCTGTGAAAATTTCAACTGTCTAGCTATCACGGTTCGTGAGATACAGCCTGGTGACAGACGGACGGACGGACGGACAGCGAAGTCTTAGTAATAGGGTCCCGTTTTACCCTTTGGGTACGGAACCCTAAAAAGTTAGGGCATACCGATACAAGTGCGAAAAATAGGTAATTCGCACATGTATCGTACAACGTTTTACAGTACATAATATGGCCCTTTAAATTTTCGACATAGTTACGTAATGTGCTAATTATCGCACTAATGCGGTAAAGCAGCACCATATTGTAATAGTAAGGTGTATTCGGGTAATACCGAATGTCGGATAATTCCGAAATTCAGATGAAAATCACCCTTAATTCCATCATAATAAAAGTCTCTTTTCGGAACTATCCGACAGTTTTCGACATTCGGAATTACCCGAGTAAACCTTACCTACATTACGTTTACAAGTGCGGCAAATAGGAAATTCGAAACGAGTGGCGTTTTGAATCGACACGAGTTGCGAATTACCTATTCGCATATGTATCGTACAACGTTTTACAGTACCTACATACATATGGCCCCTTGAATTTTCGACATAGTCACGTAATTGCTAATTATCGCACTAGTGCTGTAAAATAGCACCATATGACTGTAAATCAAATTTATTCATTTTACAGAGTTCCATAGGTTCGTCGAATCACTCAAGAGGAACTTTTTTCTCAGGAACGTGTAGAGGTCTCAAATTGAAATTATATCAAATAGGTACTCGGATCTACTCTATTGTCAAATATATTAGCTTTTTTTCTCGTATATCGCAAAAATCCGAATTAATATCAAAATACCGGTATTAATATTGAAATCCCGGGATTGACATGCAATATCGGAAATCAATCCCGGGATTGAGAATGATCCGATATTGCATGCCCTAAACAAGTTTCAACCTATCAACGAATAATAAATCCCGGGAACCGGATATTTCGATATTGATCCTTCTCAATACCGAAAATGGAATCTTGAGCTTTGCAAGGGTTTCAAGGCACGAGGGTTAAACAAACCACTTCACAACTTGAAATCAATTTTACCTACTCACATGCAATTTTGCACATTTATTCATAAATTAACGTTTAAAAACCGGCATTTTTGTGACTGACTGACTAATAGATCAAAAACCTAACCCACTTCCAGCTGACCTAGAAACTTGAAATTTGACACCAAGGTAGACTATTAGGAGTTTATAAAGGGAACAATCTAAAAACTGAAAATTATTGATAATTTGATGAAGAAAAACACATATATCGATAATAGGCTAGATGACTAATTTTCATTTATGGTATCAATCGATCAGGTATGTCTTTAGGATCAAAAGTCTATATGGTATCCATTGCATTAAAGGAATACAAAAGTTAGAAATGATAGTCAAAGTCCGACAGTCGTACTTCACTCGCGAAACGCCCCGAACAAAACGTCAAGGTCACAGAGAGTCCATCTTGAAGTATGAACAAAACAAGAAAATTGCGATTTTGTCTGTGAAATATTGCGTTTATGTATATAGTTTCCATACAATTTTTTATTGGATAAAATGTGAGGAATCGAATGGTATCCTTATTTTTGTAGTTTTTGGAAGTTGAAAAGAACTTTAAGTTGAAACTTTCAGGCGTTGTACTTTTGTATTATTTCCATATATTTTTTTAATATCCACAATATTGTGATAAATTGCTCATTTGCTATGTATTTTACTAGATTTTGTTGTAAAATTCAACATGTGTCATCATCCCTATTAATTTAGACTTATGGATCAAAAACCTAACCTTCTTGATATTTGGCAGGTAGACCATTAGGAGTATACTCGTATAGAGGAAAAAATCTGAAAACTGAAAATTATTGATAATTTGATGTAAAAAATCATATATTCATAATTATTCGATTAATTAAGTACCTAAGACTTACCAAAAACCTAACCCACTTTTAGATAACCTAGAAACTTGATATTTGGCATGAAGGTAGACTAAAAGGCGTATAAAAAAAGAAAATATTGAAAACTGAAATTTTTTGACAGTTGACCGCGCGTTAGCGAGGGTCTCGTTTTCAGCACAACTGCTTTTATGATTAACACTAGTAATTTCTTACTTTTTGTACAAAAGTAATGATTTCCCAACAAAAACATAAATGTGAAATGAGAGCCAAGTTCAATTATGCCCATGTTTTACTTCTCCAACCAACTGCATTTCTTGAATACCGCATCCTAACGCTACGTCTTACGTAGGCGAACAACGCGCGAACGCGGCGCGGCGCGGCGCGGCGAAATCAATCCTTTGATGCCCATAGAAGTGTCCTACGTAAGCGATCTCGTTGCGAACGCGGTGCGGCGCGATTTGCACGCGAATGTCAGGCGGCGCGCCGCGCCGCGTTCGCGCGTTGTTCGCCTACGTAAGACGTAGCGTAAGGGTCCATGATTGCAAATCGATTGTAATTTTGTAAAAAAATTACTAATTGCAACAATTCTTCGACCGACGGTTTTGTCAGGAAGCTCTTCTTCCAAATCGAACGATATTTGTAACTGAAAATAAAATATATTGTAAGTGTTAGCATTTACAATTTGTCACATCATGTACAGTCGACGTCAAAGATTTATAATAAGGTGAAAAATGTATACATATATCATAATCACCTACCTCATGGGTATCTTCTTCCTCTAATAGACTAGGAACCCGATAAGTGTCATCCACCTGTGCAATGCGTGGGTTCAAAATGTTTGAGCTGGTCGCCTCACTGTCAAAACCAAAATTAAATAAATGTATGATGTTTTACAGCACATATGGACTTTACCGCACTAGTGCGATAATGCACACACACATTACGTATGTATGTCAAATATTTAAAGGGCTATATGTACTGTAAAACGTTGTACGATACATGTGAGAATAGGTAATACGCAACTATAATTTTCGGTGGAAGTTTGCATGGTAATATTGGTAATGTACATCATATATTTTTTTTTGTTTTATCATTCTCTTATTTTAGAAGTTAAGGGGTGGGGACACATTTTACCACTTTGGAGGTGTCTCTCGCGCAATAAAAAATCGGTCAACACGCTCAAGAAAAGTAAATCATTTACTATTGTGTAGGGTAGTATAATATAAAATAACTATCAGTTCATTAAAAAAAAACGTAAAAGAATAACGAAAGTACGGACAATCGGTAAATCCCGGGATTTTAATTTCCGGGACTTACTCATGCAACCCTATTACATTTTATCAGTGTACATTTTTAGGGTTCCGTACCCAAAGGGTAAAAACGGGACCCTATTACTAAGACTTCGCTGTCCGTCCGTCCGTCTGTCATCAGGCTGTATCTCATGAACCGTGGTAGCTAGACAGTTGAAATTTTCACAGATGATTGAATTTCAATCGCCGCTATAACAACAAATACTAATAACAGAATAAAATTAATAGTTATACAACAAACGTGATTTTTGCCGTTCTTTGCGTAATGGTACGGAACCCTGCGTGTGCGAGTCCAACTTGCACTTGGCCGGTTTTTTTAAAATTAAGTACCTCTTGGAGAATATCAAATAACTGATGAGGGCAATGTATCTCGTACGATATTATTGATTGGCGACATTTTATTTAGTTTTCGGCGAACATTTGCTAAGTAGGTAGTACTAATAGCCATCTAGGAAAATAAGTACGAAATATGTCCAAATAATTGAGACTATCAATTTAAAGCATAAAAAGATATAAGCATCTGCACTGATAGGAAAACAGTAGGTATCCAACTAAGGTCTTTTCGTACGCCGCCGCTGTGAGTAGGTAGGTATTTATCGCAACGCACGAAGTTACGCGCGACACAGGTACCTACAAATGTGACGTTATCTATGAAAAGGGACCTTATTGTCGATGGCGCTTCCGCCATTATTAACGATGCTCTGATATAAATACCACGCCGCGCGACGCAGTGCGTCGTAAGCGCCATAGACAATAAGGTCCCTTTTCATAGATAATGCCACAATTAGAATTCATAGATAATGCCACAATTAGAATTAGAACTTACTCGTTATTTTGACTGACTTTCAACTTTGATGAAATCGGAGATTCCATTTCCATATTTTGCAGTCTGTAATTAAAGATAAATTGTAGTATATAGTGAATTGTGTTACGTAGGTAGGGCTAAAAAGCACAAGTCAAATAATTATACTCACTCGATGTAGTCTAAAGATATAGTATCATCTTCGGCTGTGAAATTATCCAATTTTCTTCTTTTCCTAGAAAGACAAAAAAGCAAAAAGTTTAGACGCATGACAAATCACGAGCTGAGGTTCAAACCCTCGATAGGTGGATGGATTGCTAGAACGCTTTATGCGTGTAATTGTGTGCGTTACATGTATTACTGTGTGCTCGTATTTATAGGAAGGCCCACTACACCGCAACCGCGTAACTACGACTCACGGACACGCACACATAGACGGCAATGTTTTCTGCTTTGCCGTGGCGCTAGTGCCGCGTGGTGTAAACGTCGCGAATCGCAATATCCTTTTAAGCTATTTGGATGATGACTTGATGACAGTGTTTAACCGGTAGATGGAGCGATTATTAAATTTTAGAATGTTTTAAGTTATATGGATTACTAATTAGTACGATCAAGTATATATTAAATTAAGTAATAATTACTTATTTCACTGTGTAATAAATATACATTTTTACTTACGTTTGTTCCATTGTTTGTTGGAATCTTCTGAGTTGTCTTTTTCGAGATGTCTTCTTTTTAATGAGTTGCTTGTTACCCATTATAGGTTTTGGTGCACACGGTATACACACAACACACACTAGCCACAACTAGCTAGCTAGCTAGGTGCTAGGACACACAACACAGAACAGTTTTTATAACTAAATCTTATATTTGTTTTGGGGACACGTAGTACAGGTCCGTCTGGCACGAGCGCTCAGCCATCACTGTCTCATTTCGAAAGACGGACGGAGATAGAGCATGCAGGCCGAAGTCAATATTTTGTTACGATAGAATTAGTTGATGTTTATTTATTTTAAAAATATTGCCTCTAATTATCGTTTTTCTAAAGCTGTCAAATTATTGTTATAGTTATGATTGATTTTTCTCCTTTTTTTGTTTTATAGTGTCACATAGTAAAGAAACAAGTAAAGTTGGAGTATAAATTCGAATTGGAGGTTACTTTGGGAATAAATTGTATCGAGCGAAGTGTTATGAATCGTGTATCGAAAGCTGTGTTATTAAAGATAATATAATCAAGAATTATATATATTTTTCCCACGTCTACAAATATCAACGTTTCTTAGAAAAATAGGATAACAATTGGGGTATTTTTACATTTCTGGCTCAGGGAACGGGGTAACTAATCAAAATAGGGTAAAGTGAGTTAAGTGAGTGTGAATCAAAAATTACATTAGGTATATTAGGTATACAAATTAACAATAATATTTAGTAATGTAATTTTTTTGTTATAATTATTAATCTGAGAGAGTACGAGAACGCGTCATATTTACCGTAAAAGTATAGAATTTGTAACATAACTTTGCCCACCGAGTCACAGGTCAGTAAAAGCGAAATAGGTAGCTTAAACGTAATTACAGATACTCTTTCTTCACTTTCTTCAGAAACTTTTAAGTTATTTTGCTTTTATTGAACTGTGACGCAGTGGGCAAAGTTATGTTAAAGGGCAAAGTTTTATACTTTTACGTATTGTTCAGTGAGTGCCGTGTTCCTCAAATATTTCTATAAGTATTTCTTACAAGAAACACCAGGAATATTTATTTCCTAAACCTGTCATTCATCCCTATTCTAAACCACACACTAGCAACAGGTAAACCAATTTGGCTCCCGTGGGAATGTAATTTTCGGCACCATTTGAGCCTTTGCCAGCACTGGAAGGGTTAATGCAATTTACACCGACGTTTGGTAATGTTCTGATATTGAGAATGCCCTTAATTTGCCATGGGTTCTTAGTGTTCCTTAGCTAAGGTAGCTGTGTATCTCTATAGTTAGAAACTAAACGATATAGCTACTTAGGAACCTATAATTAAATTTGAAAAATAAAATGTATTTTATAAGCCACTAATTAGTTTCGTAAGTAGCTAAAATCCCAAGATTTTTTTAGGGGGAACATTTTAACTAAATTCATAGTTTTTGTTGCAAACATTTTAAATGTTCGTGTCTCAATGTAGAACCTTTTTAAGTAGCATCTAGAATCTAGATTATTTGAAAAATATAATATCACTACACCTTATAAAACAAAGTCCCCCGCTGCGTCTATCCGTTTGTGTGTATGTATGTTCGCGATAAACTCAAAAACTACCCACGGTATGGATTTTCATGCGGTTTTCACTTATCAATAGAGAGTGATTCTTGAGGAAGGTTTAGGTTACGTTTTGTGTAACCCGTGCAAAGCGGGGGCGGGTCGCTAGTATTTTTTCACGCCACTGTTCGGAAATGTAGCAATAGATGGTCTAAAACCAAGCTGGAAAGTAGGCAATAGCTGTAGCACCTGAACCACCACTACTACAATGTTTCATTGTTATCATCATCTGTCATTGGTGACAGTTCGCTACAGCAATGAGTATCATTTAAAACATAAAAAAACAATAAAAGGTCTTTTTTGCGCAACTTTTTCCTTCATAAATAAAATTAGGTTATTTATAGAACCAATTTCTTGTTAAAAAAAAGAAAAGACAATACCATTCACTTCATTTTTTTTAACAATTATCCATTCAGTTCACGCTTAAGGCGTTTTTGACTTTTGTAGCTGTTTGTGTTTTTTTTAGCAAAAACGCTTCTAATTTTAGAGTCGGTTTGAAGCAAATAACAGAAAAACGCCTCTTAAAAGTGGTAAAAAAAGTAAAAACGGCGAGATCTGAAAATACTTACAGAATTGGATAGTGTAAATTGTGTTTGACTAAAAAATATAAGAAACGCGTATCTACGCTCGCTATAAAAATGAGTCCTTAAGCCAAGCGCGCACCACGATTTTTTGTCGCGCGATAATTTAGTCGCAGAAATGTAACGTATGGGTTTATATGGCGGTGCGCGCATATGCGACAAAAAAATCGCAGCGATTTTAAAATTGTGATTTGTTACATTTTTCCGCGACAGCGCGCGACGCGATTGTCGCAAAGTGAATTGCAGCATACGAAGCTGTATGGCCCCGCGCGCACTGCGATAATAAAATCGCAGCCGGGACCTCAGTCGGCATTTCGCTCTCCAAGCGTCAACATATCGGAACCTGCTTCTCCAATGGAGTTACAAGATGAGATGCTAGGTGTTGACCGTTTAATTATAGAAATAGAAGGAGATCACCTTTGTGGTATAAATACTCAGTCATACAGCGATTGCATATTGTTTCACGACAAGCGACTGGTACGACATCCATGTCGAGAATGAACAAATCGTCGACTTTTTCATCGCAGTGCGCGCACTGAAATTTCTGCGATAAATTACAGCGCGATTCTAAAATCGTGTCGCAAAAATTAAAATCGTGGTGCGCGCTTGGCGTTATAGTGAAGAAAATGTTATTCTTACGCTGACGCCTACCGAAATTCAAGAGACAGTACAGGCAGTGGCTAGTAATTTGCTACCAGAGAAATCGCGGGCTAGTACTTATAGTTATGCAAATGTTTTCTTATTTCCTGGCAGTAGTCGTGAAAAGCACTATGTAATGCCTCGGCCGGAAACGCTAAAGATGGACTCGTATTATTCGAGGGCCTCCACTAACGTGTCGGCCCTCGAACTCACTCGTCCATCTTTTAGCGGTTTTCCGTCCTCTCCTACAATGCACTATAAATTGCAAGGTCCTATCTTTTACGGTTAATTGCTTTTGCGATGTCTGCCCTTAAGGGACTATTCTATATTTGTACAGTTTACATTTGGTATTTACCCGGAGATGTATTATCTCATAATTATTAACTGAGCAAATAAGATAACCGCTACATCATTGTGTTGCGTTAATCTGAGATTAAAGCAGTAAACGAATAAAATTATACTGTAGACTTAGCTAAGCGGAACACGCTCAAACCTCGTGATATTTTAACTAACTAACTATAATACAGATAGAGTCAGACCGACAAAGTCCGCGACAAATTATTATAGCCCGCGCACTGCAAGTGTTACTTCTACGAAATTATGATGTATAAATAACACTTGCACTGCGTGGGCTATCAAAATCGCGGCTGACTTTTCTTGGTCTGGCTCAGTTTTGACATATTTTTTACTCTGACAAGATTTTATTGGTTTTTCGCCATGTTGCGGATTTTTAGTAGTACAGGTCAATGTAGTAGGTAGCTACTTACTTATTTATTGACGTTGAAAGTAATTGAATGTTAATGGTATTACCAATGAAAAAAGTTTTAACAATTTTAACATTAATTAAGATGAAAAAAAACCATTTTGAATTGGTACAATAATACATTTACATCAATAAACGGACAAAGGTACTTTCCAATGTAAAATGTTTTTCAATCAATCAGTCAGTAAATAAATTACATAGTAACATTCTGGTTTTTTTTTGTATTGGTGTTCAACTCTTGCGGGCTTACAGGTGGCCCCAAAACGCTCACAAGATAGTACAACATAAAATTACCATATAAACAATGTCAACTTACCTATGATTCGGTCAAATTGTGTTTTTTGAAAAACTAATTATAGCCAGCATTCTATGAATGTAGTATGATACCTTTGGGTATGGTGCTTTACGCACACTAGCGTCCCTCCCCCTCCCCCTGACGCAACCCCCCCTTTTAGCTTGAAATATGTCCCGGTTGAGAGTGTTTTTTGTTTTTTGGGGAAAGTATACAATATAGGAAGAAAGTGTCAATGAAAGAAATGTTCCCTATTAAATTCTTAACAAAAAAGGTTATATTCATTTTTTGATACAACGCACCATATTGATGTTTTAGCTAGATGAACTTCGAAAAAATTTTACCGTTGAAAAACTTGTTGAAGTTCAATTTAACATAGTACGTGACAGTACTGAAAGAAATCTTCACGAAGAATAAGCTTGCAAGCTTATTCTCCGTATTAGTTTTATTTCAGTACTATCACGTACTAACTTATATTGAACTTCAACAAGTTAATACATGAATATGGTGAGTCTTACCAAAAAGTTGTATATAACCTTTTTTGTTTAAAATTTATTAAGGATGATTTCTTACCTTGACACTTTTTTCCTAACTCTAATACTTTTCTCAAAAATAAAATATAACCGTAAACCGGGACATATTTCAAGCTAAAAGGGGAGGTTGCGTCAGGGGGAGGGGGAGGGACGCTAGTGTGCGTAAAGCACCATACCCAAAGGTATCATACTACATTCATTGAATGCTGGCTATAGTTTGTTTTTCTTGCCCATACATTAGAACATAATTTAACCGAATCACTAATAAATAAATTGAATAACACAATTATATAAAATTAAATTATACCAAATTACAATTGAATAAATGTGAAATTACAATTGAATTAAATTATGTCAAATAACAGAAGAACAAATATTGAATTACGTCAAATTAAACTGAATTATACAATTAAATTAAAATAAATGTCAATATAACAACGCAAGCACATAATTATCGGACTAAAAGGTTTGCAAAATGAACTATTTTTGTTCTTAAATGGTATTATGCGTTACGCTGACTCAAAATTTATTTAGAATCCTTATTTAGTATAATACTTACTGATAAGATAACTTACGCGGGTTGTAATTTAAATTTCCGTCATTTTCTCGCTCACCTAAAGGTGATAAAGAATTCACGTATTTAATTAATCCCGACCTCCGTCACGTCACGGGAACTTTTTAATTAATTCTAACGTGACGTAATTACCACGTAGAAGTTTGATTACCTTGCATAGATTACCTTCAAATAGATCTCGTACCTATTGATTTTGAGAAGTCGGAGAGAGTGACATTTAGGTGATGACTGCAGCAGCGTTACAGTTGCAACGTTACTGCGGCAACGTTGACGCCATTACGACTCCTTTTATGATATGGGAGGCAAATGAGCAAACGTATCGCCTGTTGATAAGTAATTACAGTCGCCATCGGATATATCGGAGCGGCCAAGGTGTTCACAATATCTGAACACGCACTCTAACGCCTTGACAATAGAGCCGTGTTCAGATATTTGTGAGCACCTTGGCCGCTCCCATATATCTGAAGGCGACTGTACAATAGCCCATGCACACCTGTAACCCCTCCGGTGTAACTGTAGGTAGGGTATACCGTATACTATAGGTACATATATAATACCGCTAATTGGCACCTTCAACTTTATTTTAAAAGGGGGCAAAAGCAAAATTGTGGTTTTCATGTTGAATTTTTACACGTTTTAATTAAAGGCAAATGACATGAAGTAAAGAACACAAGGAAAGTAGAAAATATTTGCTAGGGCAGACCCTAAACAAAACCTTAAAATATTCGTCTATTACCAACCTGTCAACCGGACATTTCACCCAGTTCGACGGTTAGTACTTTTTTTTCCAACGTTGTCTCTATAGAAAAAAAACATGTCTAATATTCATTTATTTTCAGATGTATATCGTTATCTTGCGTTATCGTTATGTTAATAGTAAAATTATTATTTTTAGTATAATTTAGCTGGTTATCACAATGTTTCGTTATCTAATTTCCTTGGCTTCACACCTCTAAAGAGACCCACAGATTATCAGTTCGCCGGACGATATCAGCCTGTCAGTTGTTCGGAGCTGTCAAATTTTGCGTTTAACTCAAGGCCCCTACCTTTATTGTTCTATTTGACGGCGCAGCAACTAGCATCATTTCTCTCTCCTCGCTCTTTTAAAATGCCATTTGTCAAAAAAGGACAACTATACTGTTGACAAGATGGACTTCAAATCCAAGTGGCCCCTTTTTAGGCGACCCAGGTTGTGCATGTTTGCGTAAAAACGTATATGTGTGCTCTTTTAGGGATGTGAAAAGTCGATTTTAATCATGTTATATATCGATAAACGCTACACAGCGGAACGAAATAGCGATTAATTGAAGCTTCAATATCTTCGTTAAACATAAACATAACTGAAATGCTAATGGATAATGAATATATTATAATGTAATAAAATAATTCAATTATTGCGGACCACTTATTTTAATGGGTATTTATGTATTTTAATTAAATATCTGAACTTTCCCTTGGTTCTCTCCTGGGGCGTGACTACAAAATTGTGATCTGATAACCACAATAAAGAAAAAAAGCGTTTTTGTTCATTTTAGGTATAGTTAAACCTTTGAAGTAAAATTAAAATTGCAAGAAATGTCGGTAGTTTATCGATATGACTTTATCGACATGGCTACAGCAAAGTGGGTCGCTTTGTTAATCGTACACTAAACAAAAAGTGGTCCCACTGACAGCTCGCTTGGAAGGCATCTGTATATATTCTTATATCTATGGTTTAACTGACAGGCTGATATCGTCCGGCGAACTGGTAATCAGTGGGCCCCTTAAATGCTCCGTCTAGTAATGCTAATCTTAGCTCACAGGTAACAAGCCAATGCCACGGATACCAGATCTTATTATCTGTGTTTGTCTTGGCTTTATGCAAATGGAAATTATTCTTGCGGAAAATTCTGTTGCTAAACAACTAGAAAGTTTTATGCATTTTATTATTAATCTACAACTTACATGCACAAGTTATTTGTATTAAGTGGTATCCAGACGGGTCTGATGAAATCAGTCGATTTGTTCAGGAAAATAATTGGTCAATCTCATCTAGCGTCCACACGTACACAAATTAAATCACCAATTTGCATTCTACTTACTATGAAAATTGGCATTTTTGTGTCCGCACCTGCTGATGTGATCGGGGAATCAAATTGGTATTTGCGTCCGCACGGCCCTGTTCGATCGGAGAATTTCATCAGATTGGCGAAAAATTGTCTCGTCTAGATACAGCTTTAATCGCGAACCGTCTGGTTGACGTAAGGACGTAACTGGTGACCGAAGAGCTGCAAGCTGGCGGCTTCTTCGCACAACGTTACGATACAACCAGGAAATGCCGCTGATTACCAGTTCGCCGGACGATATCAGAGGGCCTACCGCGAACCACGTTCGACGTGTTGCCTCGCTGTCACACTTACGTACGAATTTACAAGTGGAACAGAGAGGCAACACGTCGAATGTGGTTCGCGGTAGGCCCTCAGCCTGGATGGCAGTTCCGAACACAGACAAGTTCCGAACAACTGACAGTTCAATTAAGACAATCGACACGAGTTGCGACGTTTTCGCACGTGTATTGTACAACGTTTTACAGTAAAACATTTAAAGAGTTATCCTTTCAATTTTAGACATACGCACGTGCTTATAGTGCTAATAGTTACCGCACTAAGGGGGTAAATTAAAATTAGCACGCTATGTACCTACGAATATTAATTTTACCTGACCAACGTAACGCCATTAGCCTTAAACTTTCTCCAACAAAGTAAAACCGCGTATAAAACTTAAGCCCTCTGAAATTAATTATTCCCGGTCCGCAACTTTAAAATATGGCCGAAGTTAGACACTAGCGCCACCTGTTGTCCGGTAGCGGAACTTTTACGAAACGCAGTAAAAAGCATCGCTTTCAAGCGTTCTTACTGCGTTTTTCGTCCGGGTAGGTTTCTTCAGAGTCTTCAGACTTAAGTGCTAGGCTTTTTATGAGTGAAAGGGTTATGAGTTTAGTTTGCCTTAGGGTTCCGTCCTTTTTTATTTAAATGCTTTATCTAGGATGATTTTGTTTGCTTATGAATAAATTGTGATATAGAGAAAAAATATGCGATTATTGCGATAGTTTGATGAGTTTGAAGAAGTCGTCGACGAGTGCAAAAAGAGTACAGTCGACGTAAAATATATGTTTACATTTTTCGCCTTATTACAAAGGAGTAAGGTGCAAAAGTATAAGCATATCTTTGACGACGATTTTACTATTATGTCAGGACTACTACTACTACTAAAGCAAGGACGGTCAGCACGAAGAATTTAATATTTCGTCGCCGGCTTCATTGCTGTCGGAGTCCATGATGCCGGCGGTCAATGCCAAAGCGGGCGGGACCAGCAATATAATAATAATATATACGTCACCCTAGGCCCGTAAGTGGGACTTTCTTCCCGCTACGCGAGAAGAACATCTCACTTCCTGGCCAATGCAAGACGTAAAACTTTAGACAGACCACGGGCGGTAATTCGTAAAGCCCCAGATCGAATATTTATGGCCCTTACTTTCGGTTCGGGCCACAAACACCTGCGATCTGGAGCATTTACGAATTCACCTCTCTAATAGTATGTAATGTACTATAATATGCGCGTGCGATTGACATATATGAAATGGCGGGTCAATATACGAAGTTCTTCGTGCTTAACGGCCTTACTTTAGTGGTTCCGGGTATCTACTTAGTGCTTAAGTGTCGCGAGTGTCCCATCTATCACGCACCAGGTGCAGCAAGTTGGCTGACTCCAGTGTTGCCAACTTGGCATAAATGATGCCAGATCTGGCATATTTTCACTCGCTTTGGCACCAACATTTTCCATTTAGCATCTGGCATAATTTTTAGCATAATTTAGTCTAAGCCAAGTTTTCACCAACTTGGCAACAACAATATGCGCCATCGCCTTATGTGGTTCATATTTTCATAAGAATTTAGACTTTTGGGGGCGGATGGACGTCGACGGACTAAATACGTATATTTTTTTAAATATACTGCCGAACAACAGCAGTCTCGTAACCGTCATAACTATACTGTAGTCTGTCAAGCCATTTCCGTTAGTAAACAAAAGCGGCAAATTAAAAAAAAAGTAGGCGCGAAGGATTATCAATTTATCATCCCATAGAAAATTTGAAATTGCGCCTTTTTTTCGGAAAAAATACTGTGTTTTTACTGAATATTTTTAGACACCACATTATTTTAAGTGTGTATTTTCAAATGACATTTTAGCATTATTTTTAGCATGTTTCAAAAAACTTTGGCATAATTCTGGCATAATCTAGACATTAGTCTAGCATCTTTTCAAAATCCGAGTTGGCATCATTGGCTGACTCACTTTGCAGTTTGTGAGTAATTTGCGTGCCTAAGTATACTTGGTGATAGAGGTAAAGCAGAGACGCTTTCGAGATAGATTTTCGTATATTGACCCACCTGTTGCTATCTCTATTATGTAATTATGTGGCTGTCCTGCTCATGATGCCGGTGGTCAACGTCACTGAGCAAGTTTGATAGCAATATACTCGTAATTGTGCGCGTGCAAAATAATCCAGTAACTTTGTCTAAAGGTAGCCAAGTACAGCTGTCTCGGCGCCCAATACGAATTCGTTGCATTTGGCGTCGAGACACTTGGTTCGTGGGGCAGAGGCGCACACATGCTCCTTAAGGAGCTTGGGAAAAGGTTGAGGGAGGCAACGGGTGACCCCCGCGCGGGCAACTTTCTCGCACAGCGAATTGCCATCGCAATCCAACGCGGGAACGCTGCCTGCGTGTTGGGCACCCGCCCGAGGGCACCAAATTTTGATAGGTATTTTTAATTTTTAGTTTTAATTATTTTAATTGTAGTTAGTTTTAGTTTTATATTCCTATTTATGTATTTTAGTAATTTATGTAATTTAATATTTCTTATAATGTTGTACATACATGATTGTTAGTAACTTTGTCGAATTTCGTAACCTGGCTCTTTTACGTCAAATCCGGTAGTTCTGATTTTTTGCAGACTTGTTTATGATGTTGGCCCAATGAATAATCCAAGTTTGTGACTTCGAGCGCCAAACGCAACTTTGTCAAAAATCGAATAAACCGCAATTTTTTTTAGATTTGAGCGATTATAACCCTAAAGTACTAGTTTTTGATAGTAACTTCCTAGGGCGTTTTTAAAGTAGATTAAATTTACTACAATAAGACACTAGAATTGTCTCTTTACATCTAATATTTTCCGAGATAAAGCCTTTCAAAATTTTATATTTAAATTTTTATATTTTTAAATATTTTTTCAAAATAGGCACTCATTATTTTTTTTATGGAAAATAAATATTTTGTAGAACGTGCCGGTGATGAATTCTATATAAATTACCTACCTAACCCTTATATTATAGCTAAGAACTGATGTAAAATTATAAAATTTTGAAAGGCTTTATCTCGGAAAATATTAGATGTACAGAGACAATTCTAGTGTCTTACTGTAGCAAATTTAGTCTACTTTAAAAGCGCCCTAGGAAGTTACTATCAAAAACTAGTACTTTAGGGTTATAAACGCCCAAATCTAAAAAAAATGCGGTTTATTCGATTTTTGACAAAGTTGCGTTCGGCGCACGAGGTCACAAACTTGGATTATTCATTGGGCCAACATCATAAACAAGCTTGCAAAAAATCAGAACTACCGGATTTGACGCAAACGCAAAATGTATAATTTTACTGTATTAAAAGGCTATTTGAATTAAACGGATCCCCATTATTTTTGTTACATACTGTACACAAACAAATTGAAAAACAAAATTACTGATAAGCAAGTATCAGTGCTTATTTTTATTTTTAAATCTAATCACGTCTAAATCATCGTTAACTTAAAGCTCCGACCCACCAAACAATCGCCTAACTTCGTTAACATGCAAATGAGTTAATTATTTGTACAACGGACAAGACAATACACAGATACTCGTAGCAGGGGCCTAAACAATGGGAGGCCTATTGAACAGTTAACTGATATTGGGGTTTGAAAATTCTGTTAAAGTACCTTATTGATGTAATAGTGTTTTGATTTTGTATCAAGCAGAAACGTCTGTTACGGTAGATATCGCTCTACGGCTCATATAAGGTGGAGATATTCGCTGTATTGGGTAAGGTCTTGGTAACTCAGATGGAAGGGTACTGGGCTCGGGATCCGGTGATCGTGGGTTAAAATCCCACCCAAGCCAGTGAATTTTTCCACTTTCAAATTGTTTCTAAGTTGAATAGTGTTTGAGTTTAAACTTCATCATCATCATCATAATTTAAGAGCATGGCTCTTATCGGTGGAGTATACGCCAGTTTTCGCGGTCCTCGGCCAGGTTCTTTAGAAGTTTAAACTTGGGTGAGCCTATAAATAATCAGGCCTATAGAACTCTCCTCATGACCTCGGATTTATAGAAGAAGAAGTAGAAGGTGCAAAGACCAGTAGGCTGTCACATGCTCTGACAGACGCCGCCGCCGCTGCGCTCGACAAAAATTCCTTTCTCTCGTAAAACCATCGAGTTTTATTTATATTTATGTATATACTTTTAAAATGTCACAAAACATAATAGAAGCAGGGGACTAACAATAGCAATCCAACGGAACCCTAGAAATGGTAAACATCTCTTAATTTCGATTTACCTCGTTAAAGTGACATTCCATTTCCAACTGCAGCTGTAATACTGTTCATTTTCTATGGCAATTGACAATGACAACGACGCGTTTCCATAATAAAATGAACAGTATTGCAGCTGCAGTTGGAAATGGAATGTCACTCTTACTCTAAAATAAGGCTTTTAAAAACTTCTCAGCTGTAAATAGTGTAAATGCATCAGGAGCATACCTTAATAAAAGTTTTATTTTATTTTTATTTTGCTACATGCGATTGCAACTGAACCAAACAGCAAAGTGCTTACACACGTTTGAGTTTAGAAAATGAGCTCCATTAATCAAAGCCTCGCTAACGAGATTTCGTTTCAGGTCTCGAGTGTTGCTAACTCGATTGCCTCCTGCTTGCCTGTTTTCAGTTGGCTGCCTAATGAAAAGGTTGCTATTTTGTAAAAAGTTTTGTCAAAAATTCTCTTCTCTTCTTTGACGTATCCTCATGGCTGAGGGACGTGACGAATGTGGACACTTTTCACCAGCGCTCTCCAAGCCGCTCAGTCTTGGGCCCAGTGCATGCTAGCCTGCAATGTGGCGTTTGTCTCTGACGTTGTTCTATCCGCCCAACGCGTGGCCATACGTCCACCCCTACGCTTCCTTGCCATGCGGCCAGTAATAAGGAGCTTTTCAAAAATTCAACAGTCATATCTACTTCGCATGCGCGCGACTTAAATAAAAAACTTGTAAAAAGTAAAACAGTCTAGCTTGACCATAATATTGACGAACCGCCATTGGTTGAATACAGAGATTAATAAATGTTCCGTGAACAAAGTTTAGCACGGAACACTAAAAATCAAACTAGAGATTAAATTTTTTAACAAAACCTTCCCAAATCACCGAACATGCACAAACGGTTAAGCTACAAAACTCAGTAAATCTCATCCGTGTTATTTTCAAACCGGTAAACATTGTCCATAACACGCACTCCGATCCCATAATGTTACAACTCCACTTTTAAAAACACTCTAATTTCAGCCTTAAAGTAAAGAGCGACGTTTGCTTTTCCAATGACGATACGTTGTTATATTTTTCCAATCATAACTTTTAAAAAGTCACCAGTACCATCTATACATTGTTGAGATTTAAACTTACAGCAGAAGACGTATGGTTGCTTTTCGTTTGGCGTTCATAGCATGAAGCCTTGCTACATTTTTCCAATCATAATTTTCAAAAGGTAATATCCACCATTCTGCTATTGTTGAAAATTGGACTTAGTTTAAAGGGCTGAAAGTTTGTTTCGGTTTGGTGGTGATAGGAGGCTGCAAGTGACACTTTAAAATGGAGTAATCAGCTATCGGGGGGTGCAGCGAAGTAGAACATGGCTTATTTGTTTCCACTCTATTTTTACGGGATTTTTAATAGAAATAAGCTGCTTGTGGATTGGAAAAAACAAAAGAAACATCTTTAAATAAGTATAAGCACCCGGCTAATTCTTTTGATTAAAATATTTAAATAAAACAAAAAATATGTAAGTAGGTATGTTTAACTCAATTTTTGCTCTGCCAGCTGTAGACCGTGTGAACCCGCATGGCTTTACCATTTTGGAAAATTTCCAAAACGGAATTGACAAAAAATACTTAAGGAGACTGCTTACCAAACTTAACGAAAATCGGATGAGAAACGGGACCTGTAGATGGGGAAAGCTGGATGGACAGAAATGCGAAATATTGTTTTCCTAGGCTGAAACGGAGACCTTCACATTCGCTTGGTAAGTAAAATAGGATTCTGTTTACCCTGTTATCAAGTCTTGAAAATATGTTTAAAGTAAGTACAATGTGTACTTATAGTTACTATTTATATTTTAAATCTGTATTCCTAAAATTAAACCTACCTTTTCAAAAAAGATGTAAAATGTATTGAAACTTATTAATTATTTCACGTTTGTCATACATAGTTATAATAAAAAATCTAAATCAATTTATTATTCTACCTAAATGTATCGTACTACTTAAATTCTATTTCAAGCAGGAAGTACTTGATATCAATATGATGTAATATTTAGGTACTCATATAGTTTTCTAAATCCAATTCAGAACAGGAAACACTTGATATCAATATGACGCCTCGAATTCAAAGAAAAGTTCGCCTCTCAATAGATCACACAATTTTATCCAACTAGATACTTCACACCACTCTATCACAAATTATACCTGATCAGTGATCGTATTAAGTACTATCATGCTCACATTTAAGAGGGGACCAAGGCAATATTGTATGTTTTTATACTTGTTTTTTTTTGTATTAAATTTTTACACGTTACAATCAAGGGCAAATACTATGAAAAAATTCACACGTAAACTGGACTACCGTAAAAGTATAAAACTTTGCCCTTAACATAACTTTGCCCACCGCGTCACAGTTCAGTAAAAGCGAAAAAACTTAAAAGTATTTACAGAAATACAGATACACTTTCTTCACTTTCTTTAGTGTATCTTAACTACTTCTAAGTTTTTACTGAACTGTGACGCGGTGGGCAAAGTTACCTATGTTAAAGGGCAACATTTTATACCTTTACGGTATATTTGCAAGAGCAAACTCTTACGAAAACCTTAAAAGAATAAAGTTGTCTTGGTAAACCCGAGCGACGACCTTATCTTCCATCGCAAATTTCGCGCGGCGCACATATCTTTTGTCTCCTTCTTACTTCCTGTCTTTGCGCCCCCTCTTAAGAACGTTGCTATTAGTACCCCAATAAGATCCAATATTCCCTAAAATGTAACAAATCGAATTACCCCATATTGCTACTTGCTTTTACACTTGGGTAACCACGCCTTCGACGTACTTGTCAATCGGATTCCAATATCTCTTATCTTATCAAAAACCAGTTCAAAATACCACCGTAACACTAGGACATAAAGTTGGATTTAAACTAGCGTATTGGCAAGATATGACATAGCTAAAATGATCAGTCGTTATATTCGATTAGAATAGTTTTCGAAAACTCGCATCTACTTCTACGTCGCTGTTTAAATCTCAACCTTAAAAAAGGTTAGTAAGGTTTAAATTTCCTTGAACTTTATAGTTATATAATGATGTTTTGGGGTAGTTATCGATAATTGTACTAAGGGGTAGTACACTTGGTAGCAAATTAAACGATACTGCGAATTAACTTGGCCATTGAGCCGGCGGAATGATGCGGTAAGTATCACTAAGTGCCAGTTGCACCAACTACATTTGACAGACTGGTCAACGTCAGCCGGCGCGCCCCGGCGCTTTACTATGAAACTTTCTATATATAAAAATTTAGCAAACTCTTTAACGATACGAACAGTTTGGTGCAACCGACCCTTAAAGTGATGCATGTGAACAGTCAGCAGCAGAAAATGCTAAGCGGGCGAGGTGTTCGATATGATCTTGACACGACTTTATTATTAAGAGTTTTTAGACTTTTTAGTTAAAATCTTAATGTTAGTAAGTCTCACAACAGTTTAAATTCGATTATTCAATAACACTAAGCCTTTACTGTCTGCTAAATAAAATCTAAATAATAACATAAAACTTTGTTAACTTTAGCGATGTGAAAACTTGAAAATTAGTTTGTAAATAAAATAAATATGTGTCCGTACCTCATAGATGAGACAGAGCAACATTTATTAACTTCCAGTGTACCTACTTGAATGTTTAAAAAACGTCGCAGTGAAGGACAGTATAACTTATTTTCTTATGAAAACTTGTTAGATAAGCGGGTTCAGTGTACGGGGTATACAGGCCAAAAAAAATGCAATTTTGATTTGTCAAAACAAAGATTCAAATTAGAATGGAACAGGAGACCTTTTTATAGGTCTCTGGGAGGCTAGAGGATAATTTTTTTTTTTAATGTAATAGTCAGCAAACGAGCAGACGAGCCGCCTGATTATTATCTCCATACTTGTTTAACTTGCGTGTGTTCTTCCATTTTACTTCATTTGTTCCCTTCTGCACTGTAGGATTTGGAGCAAATTTGGCTATATTTTTTTAGATACGTAGGTATATTTAATAAAATTCCTAAAATATAACTTTGAAGTACATAATTTACTGTATTATACTTATTTTCACGTAATAATTTATGTGCAAGAACAATTAATATTCTGCAGGAGGATTCTTGCTACGCATAGAAACTTAGAAAACGTCCCATGGAAATGCCTAAAAATCCTCAAAAATAATACCTAAAATTTTAAATCAAGATCTGTGGACATTTCGCGAATCCCATCCTGTATAATTTCCTGGTATAAAAATACTCAGAAAGTTAAAAGTTTATATCAATGAATGGGATTTGGACAGTAGCTAGGCGACGCCTCGTTATTTCTTCCTTAATTCCTGTTTGAGTTTATATTTCTTAGTTAAACTTTCACTTTATTTATTTTCTTTTTTAGGGTTCCGTACCCAAAGGGTAAAACGGGACCCTATTACTAAGACTCTGCTGTCCGTCCGTCCGTCCGTCTGTCACCAGGCTGTATCTCACGAACCGTGATAGCTAGACAGTTGAAATTCTCACAGATGATGTATTTCTGTTGCCGCTATAACAACAAATACTAAAAACAGAATAAAATAAAGGTTTAAGTGGGGCTCCCATACAACAAACGTGATTTTTGACCAAAGTTAAGCAACGTCGGGCGGGGTCAGTACCAGGATGGGTGACCGTTTTTTTTGCCTTTTTTGCATTATGGTACGGAACCCTTCATGCGCGAGTCCGACTCGCACTTGACCGGTTTTTATCTAGTTATAAATAGGTATTAGAATATTTTAGGGAGATACTGTTCGATATTGATATTTTGTGTCGTCTGTAATATTGTATAAATGATTGTTCCTAATGTGTTCCTAATACATACATTCTTATTAATTTATAGTTAGATACAAAAATCAACCTGGTCACATAGCTCATAAAGAAGGTATTTATGGCTCGGTACTAGACGACGATATAAAAATAATGTACTTAGATAAAATCTTAATCACGTAGAAAGTATCCAATAACTCATGGTTAACAAATTAACGCTCTTGCCCGTATTTCAACTTGGGATATGTATTCTTTGTAGGTATATTAAAAAAATTGCCAAAAACAATAATTTAGACTGAGTTTTAACCAAATGCCATCAAAATTTAAATCCTTGCGAACTAAACTTGTCCAGAATGTTACCTATTTACCTGATACAAGATTTGAATGAGTTTCTTCTCATGAAAATCAAATATTTTCTCGAGCAGAAAGTTGGACTTTACTTGTCTGTGCTTTTATGAGCCCCGAGGTGCACAGAATAGCCGCTTAGAAAACGAAAAAACACCGTTATTAATATTAATAACGAGAAAAGTCCCGTTATCCCCTAGAATCCAAACTAATGGGGTATTAGTGGACAAATTTGCCCCTCGTGCAGTAAAGGATCTAATGTATGTTTCGTAGTTTTGTATACTTTTTTGTGTAAGCTGGCTGTGTCTTTTTGTGGCAAGCTTTTTTAAAATGGGTCCGCATTAAAAAAAAACCGGCCGAGTGCGAGTCGGACTCGCGTTCCAAGGGTTCCGTACATTGCTCAAATTTTACCAATATATTTTTTATATATATGTGAAACGCGAGTGAATTGCCTTTAAAAAACCCGTAGGGGTCGGATCAAACACTAAGTAATTGGTCCGACTCACGCTTGACTACATATTTCTAATAGGTTTTCCTGTCATCTATAGGTAAAGACCTATTTTATGTATTTTTTTCAAAATTTTAGACCCAGTAGTTTTGGAGATAAAGGAGGGGGGAATGGTCATTTTTTATCTATTTTCTTGTATTACTTCTAAACTGTTTATTCTAAAATTATAAAAAAAATATGTTTGAGATTCTCACATTGAGCTCTTTCATTTGATATGTAACACGATATAGTTTGAAAAACTTTATTTTTTGATTTTCTCATTTATCCCCCAAAAGTGGCCCCCATGTTTAAAATTCATTTGTTTACGATACATGTCCGTCTTTGGGTCACAAACTTACATATCTGTACCAAATTTCAACTTAATTGGTCCAGTAGTTTCGGAGAAAATAGGCTGTGACAGACGGACAGACAGACAGACAGACGCACGAGTGATCCTATAAGGGTTCCGTTTTTTTCCTTTTGAGGTACGGAACCGTGTTTTGAAATAATTTAAATTAGTATTTCTACTTTGAATCAGGACTGAGGTCTTTCGATTAATAACAAAACTTCAAAAATAATTTATTCAAGTAGGCTTAATAATAAATTAATAAGCACTTTTGGCATGTCATACAAAGTATACGTAAATATAAATACAAGACAACCGGTCTGGCCTAGTGGGTAGTGACAGTGACCCTGCCTGCGAAGCCGATGGTCCTGGGTTCGAATCCCGGTAAGGGAATTTATTTGTGTGATGAACACAGATATTTGTTCCTGAGTCATGGTTGTTTTCTATGTATATAATATGAGAGCGCTGGTGGCCTAGCGGTAAGAGCGTGCGACTTGCAATCCGGGGGTCGCGGGTTCAAACCCCGGCTCGTACCAATGAGTTTTTCGGAACTTATGTAAAATATCATTTGATATTTACCAGTCGCTTTTCGGTGAAGGAAAACATCGTCAGGAAACCTGCATACATCTGCGAAGAAATTCAAAGGTGTATGTGAAGTCCCCAATCCGCATTGGGCTAGCGTGGGGACTATAGCCCAAGCCCTCTCGCGCTCGAGAGGAGGCCTGTGCCCAGCAGTGGGACGTATATAGGCTGAGATGATGATGATGATGAAGTATGTATTTACTATTTATCTATATAGTATGTTTATATCGTCATAGTACAAGCTATGCTTAGTTTGGGGCTAGGTCGATCTGTGTAAAGGCTCCTCTTCACGTTGGGCCAACGCCAACGCCAACGAGGGACGCATTTATGCGTTAGAGGGAGCAAGTGATATTGCTATCTCATTCTACCGCATGGCTGCGTCCCTCGTTGGCGTTGGCATTGGCCCAACGTGAAGAGGAGCCTTATAAGATGTCTCAAAAAAAAATGTCTCCCAAGTTTTTTCCCATTTCGTTACTTTGCTTAGGCTTAGGCTTTGTAATACGGTGGTACGGATGGGTGGTACGAAAATTGTATGGAAATATTGGGACACTTTTCGCCTTTCACCTATGGTCAAAGGATTTTTTTTAAATGACCCATCGATTGGATTGAGTTATAAAATTCAAAATACTAGGAATATTTAACTAAAGTCCGGTATAATTAAAATAGTAATTTATTTATATCAAAATCTCCTTGATTGTTCTAAATTTTCCTAAAGTGGTATGGGGAAGGACAGAGATCTATACGATAAGTTTTATAAAATACTATAATTACCGCAATTAAATGCCAGTTAAGAAAATATGAATAAATATATTTCAATTTCTTACCCAATTCCATTTACTTAAACTATGACTAGTCAAAATCTCAATTATTTCCTACTCCTTATGTTTCCAGAAAGAGTAACAATACTTTAGCTCTATAGGTTGTCCCGTTCTCTCCCCAGAATTCCAAGTCAGGGTGACAGAGCGAGATAGATTAATCACTGGATATTGCGTTTAGTAAATCACTGCCCTTATTAATTTTGGTGTCTTATGGGGGTCCGGGGCACACAGGGCCTTGTTTAATAATAAGTATGGTAATTCGTCAATTACAGGTCACTGTTTAATAACTGGCCACCTTATACTAAAAATGAATTCTATTCTTTATTCTTTACATATTCACCTATAAACAGAATTCATTTTGGTATAAAGTGGCTGGTTATTGAAGGGCGGCTAGTTAATGAAACCTTACCTATACCTATTATAGGTGAATAGAATTCATTTTTAGTATAAGGTGGCCAGTTATTAACTGGTGGCCAGTAATTGAGTTACTTATGCATTTATTTTAATATTCCGAGTGACTTACTGAATAAGAGGAATTTAAGACCAAATTAGTACACTAATAAAATATAAGTTATATTTAAATAGAAATTGTTTTACTGGAAACCTCAAAATCGGTTGTGATTTAAAGGCAATTTAAATTAAATATATTTAATAAATAATTGTCTTAATCTTATATTTAGGCTAGTATTTTAGTCCTTTAGTTACAACAGTAACCTAAATATTTTTAGGAAAACATCCTATTATTAAATAAAATGCGCTTTTTCAGGCGGAAAACTTTTAAAAATTGCACAGTATTATGCATTGTATTTATGAGCTTTTCCAAAGCTCTCAGCTACTCAAACAAGAATATACCTGAACCCATAGCAGATAAATTTTATTAACACTACTGCCTCGCTTGGGGGCTATAAATCTCACTCCCGTGGGCACGGTGCGGTAGGGTGATGTGAACATTTCCTTTTAAAAGCCAGAGGAAAGTTTTTGTTATCAAACTGGTAAACAGAATGATTTTGTAACAACTGTCCATACTCAGACAGGTACCTAGATAAATATGTAGGTTATTTGAATTACTTTTCGGCCTATATGGGCCCTTCCGATATTATTAAAAACTACAATCCGAAATTACGAGAAAGGTTATTGGTATGCGCTCCAAAAGTGACGCACACTCAACACGTTAAAACAATTTCAATGTCCGGCGGGCCAAATCTTATTTTCATAATATTAGACCTCCAAAATAAAATTATCCGTTAAAAAATAAGAGGTGGCCATATTGGAGGCACCTTACGAAATATTGTCCAATAGGGTCTCTATTGTTTCCCAAATAGTTTTAAGTCATAATGTATTGTTTGTCCGAATTTTCGTTAGTCATAATTGGTTTTTCTCAGAAACGCGTAACTTTTCAGGTTTGCATTAAAACAAACCTAACCTAACCTAACCTATCTACAGCATAACCTTACGAAAATCCTGAAAAGTTAACGGTTTCAGTTACTAAGGATAATATGACAAACAATACATTATGACTTAAAACTTTATGGGAAACAAAGGGACCCCTGTCCAATATGCCCCCAGTGACCGGTGCGGTAAGCGAAGCGGTGGTGGCCCAGTGGATATGACGTCCGACTTTCAATCCGGAGGTCGCGGGTTCAAATCCTGGCTCGTACCAACGAGTTCTTCGGAACTTATGTACGAAATATCATTTGATATTTACCACTACAATCCGCATGGGGCTAGCGTGGGGACTATAGCCCAAGCCCTCAGGCGCATGAGAGGAGGCCTGTGCCCAGCAGTGGGACGTATATAGGTTGAATTATTTTTATATTATGCCCCCAGTGTGCCCCTCGCGCCCGTGACTCAGCATGCGGTTGGGGCATAACTGGAATTTCTGATCCGCTTTGCCCCACTCGCAAATTGATATTGTTCCCGATGTATTGTCTGCTGGGAATAAATAAACATGCGGTCTCAGCGTTGGATATTGATGCTCTTTTGTTTCTGTAAGGGGCGGCAGTCTTTTGCAATAATAAAATAGATAAATAATATGGCGCCTAAAGGCTAATGCACATATACGTGCGCGTTGTAATATACAGATCCATATAAGAGACGGCATACCGCTTGCGTGACGTGTGCGTGTGCGAGAATTTAGAGCACGCGCACGTGCACCCGGTGTATAGTGTTCAGTTTTATTTTTATGACATCTATATGCGTATGTTCATCATCATCACAATTATTATTTTGTATAAAGAAGAACAGAAAACTATCTGTATGTACAAAACGGAAATCACATTGTTTCTTACATGTAAAATTAATTTAAGCGTGTTAAAATAATAGAGAGCCAAAAACGTGTTTGTTCTTGTTTTTTTTTCTGTATGCAAACATTTTATTTCTAGCTGTAAAACAATTTAATTTAAATATCTATAGGAAATCACCTCTACCTCCTACCTACGACTATTGATTCGATTTTCAACATTGTCTCTTTTTCTTATCCTCCTAAGTCCCTGCGTACAATTTTTTGTACATATTCCAAAATCTATTTTGAGCTTTTATTGTGTAACTAAGGGTTCAAATTTCAAAAACAAAACAATTGCTTCTGGGTCTCAGGAGGTTATATTTATTTTTTCAGTGAATGAGCTCGTAATTCTACAAGACCTCATTTCAAGCAATTTCATATTCATATTCGGTCACGTTTTTTGTCCTATTATGCGTTGCCACGATCTTGTATACGGATGAAGATCCCTCCTGTATATTATCATATTGTCGATAAATAACGTCCAATGTATTCAAATTAGACTTATTTTCGGTATTCTAATGTAATTTACATTTTTATATTCATGCAATTACTCGGAGTTTGGAGTACAATTGTTTTTATTTGCGTCCGAATTGTATCGATTTTAGAATAAGAATAATTTTATACGTTAGTGGTCGTCAAATATTATTACTGATTTTCAGTTCATTATTATTGATTATACACACACGGGGTCACATTGATGTCATGGAGAAATTAAAAGTGGAAAATGAATTAACGAAAAGTAATTTTATTAGGTATTAATTGTAAGAATTTCTTTTAGTTCTTTGTAGTTTTTATCTGAATCACTTGGTTGAGATTTTTTTGCTACAATGTAAATTCCTCACTACGATGTGTGACATATTTACCTATGTATTACATATTTTAATACACATAAAACTTACCTAACAAACATATAATTATATTTGTGAAAACTGTACCTACTATAAAATTAAATTTTTAATCGGAAATTATTGATTCAAAATATACAAAATCATTCAATGTCATCTCTTTGTTACAAATTCACATGACCGGATGTTTGTTCCGGTACATTGATGACTGTTATAAAAACATTAAAATAAAATTCATATAAACAAAATATATTTGTATCTGAAGATCTAAATCTATGTAATCTGTGTCAAAAATTGCGGAAATTATTATTGTTAAAAACGTTGTTAGAATACATATTATACCTATAAATATTTTGGAGTGTAGGTAAAATATTATAGGTACCTACATAGGTACTCTTTAAAAATTAATACATATATGCAAAAAAGTATGGTAACACCTACTTAAATATTTACAGAATTATCAAACTGATATTAGGAATGGCATGAGATTTCACCACAAAATTTTGATTCACGGGACTCATAAAGAGTTACAATTTTTGCCGTAGGATAACTCCCGAAATAACTACCTGACTGAAAACTGGCGCATTAACTCAAATTATTCTCATAATTAACTCAAACCCATTTAAAACTGCGATAATTCTATCAACTATTTTGAAACTGCGTTTTGCATTTAACATTTCCACCAGACTATCACATTACCAATTTCGTATGAAATTTTTCTGGAAATGACGGGTCTATTTTAATAGCTCGGTGTGATATTCTGTTTTGAAATTTGTTAAGGTTTTGATTTTGTTATGGTATGATCTTGACACGACTCCCAGTGCATTTTGAGCGCATCAGTGCGAGCGATCGTCAAGGCAGTATCAGAACTAAATGAAAACCTTAGCAAATAGGGAATATTACCTACGCAAAACTCTGCTATGAATGACATGACTGACGTTTATCTGACATGGCTATTTGTACGTTACGTACAAATCGTGTACTAACATTTGACGTGCGGTGCCCCTCCCCCGCAAAAATCGGCAGAATGTTTTGTACGGGAAATGACAGCCAAGGCGTCTCCATCAGTAACTAAATGCTCTAATATCTAACGCGACCTAACGACAGGCCTCCCCAGTTTTTTCACACTAATCAGTGTGAGCTTATAGTTCGTTTTTTTTTAGCATTAGAAATAAGGTCAACAATCTCGATGTGTCTTTTAATTGAAAAACACATTTTAAAAATAAGTTACGGCAAATATGTAACAATTATGAATCTAATACGATCATTTATATTGTTTTGCTTTCATAAGTAATAGTTTTTGATTTTTAAATAGCGTTTTTCAATTAAAAGACATGTCAAGATCCCTTACCTTCTTGCAAATTCTTTCTAATGGAAAAAAAACGAACTATAGGTATCGTCAGGGTCGTGTCGAAACAATCTCATAATTTTAACAAATGATTAACGCAGAATCGGCCCGCCCCCGCCTGTCATTTGAAACTTTAATAACTGCAAAAGCCGGGTTATTTTTAACCCGTGTTCGGATGTCGGAAGCAATTGCAGGATTGATGGACAAAACAAGTAGGTAGTGATTTTTCAAGAGCATAAAATGTTAGCTTTTGGATACACACTACCTATTTGTTTTTATGTTATTTCACTTTTAAGCGGCGATTGCTTTTAGTTTCAGCAAATGGTTTTTATCCCACGATTGAAATCAAAGAAATACACTCGTGAACGGAATAGCCTCTATCAAATCAAAATAAAATATCATTTATTATCAGGCAACTAAGGCCCATAGATACATACCTTACAAACTAACATACATAAGTACAATAGTAAAATCTTACAAGCTAAAAAAACCGGGCAAGTGCGAGTCGGACTCGCGCACGAAGGGTTCCGTACCATAAAGAAAAAAAAAAACAAAAAAAGGAAAAAAAAAAACGGTCACCCGTCCAAGTACTGACCACTCCCGACGTTGCTTAACTTTGGTCAAAAATCACGTTTGTTGTATGGAAGCCCCATTTAAATCTTTATTTTATTCTGTTTTTAGTATTTGTTGTTATAGCGGCAACAGAAATACATCATCTGTGAAAATTTCAACTGTCTAGCTATCACGGTTCGTGAGATACAACGTGGTGACAGACGGATGGACGGACGGACAGCGAAGTCTTAGTAATAGGGTCCCGTTTTACCCTTTGGGTACGGAACCCTAAAAATATTTCTATGACGGAATTAGCAACATTGACCTAAGATTAATAAGAAAACCAAGAGAAATCTATAAGAAATCAATCTCCAATATCAAATGACGAATGACTAAAGAAATCCGATCCACCTAAAACCAAACCGACTTAACTGCCATTTTCTTGTCATTCTAAATTGAACCTTCTGTCGTTTCAGGTATGGTGGTGAATGGGTTCGTGAACGTGGTGATCACGACGATTGAGAAGAGGTTCGGACTGAGGTCTATGCAGACGGGAGTTATAGCTGGAGGGTAAGGTTTACGAACTGGGCCACTTGCACCATCCTAATAACCCGGGGTTAACCGGTTAAACCAGGAGTTGCCATGGTTAGCCATACAATTTGACACTATGTTAACAGTTTAACCGCTTAACCCCGGGTTAGTGGAATGGTGCAAGTGGGCCTAAATGATTTAAAATGGTAGGTGAAAAAAATGCTAAATGCCAACTTGCATGTACTAGTTGTAGTACAGTTTACAAATACCGGACAAGTGCGAGTCGGACTCGCCCACCGAGGGTTCGTTACTTTTTAGTATTTGCTGTTATAGCGGCAACAGAAATACATCATCTGTGAAAATTTCATCTGTCTAGCTATCACGGTTCTTGCGATACCGCCTGGTGACAGACAGACAGACAGTGGAGTCTTAGTAATAGGGTCCCGCTTTTACCCCTTGGGTACGGAACCCTAAAAACTAAATGTAGTTATCTTGTGCAACAAGAGAGCAAAGTTAGGTTTTACTTGCTTACTACAACATGTAAGATGAATCTCACTAAATACAGCTCCTGGGACAGGGACCGCAGGGACCCACACCCATACCTTATACCGGGTGTGACCTGTAACACGAGCAAATAATTAAAACATAGATTGTACTCCTCAAACGGTGACACTTGTGTTCAACAACTTAAAAATTATGAAGTATTTAGACTCCTTATTTTTCATACAAAATAAATATTATCTTCAATGGACGCCATCGCCACGCCATATTATTGTGATTGACGTTGCTTGTCACGCCTTAAACATAACAAAATTCGCAATACATTGCGTCTTAGAATGAACTTTAAAGTGTATTAAAAATCAAACCACAAGTTATTTTTAAAAATCGCTTTACAAATGTTGGTCAGTATGAGGAGTACAGCCTACAGTAAAATTTTTTGCTCATATTTCAGGCCACACGCGGTAGATGTGAACGTAATTACAGTGTATTACAACGTTTGTATTTACCTATGTGCATGTTCTAACAAAACTTATATTTCCAGGTATGACATGGCATCCTTCATCTGCCTGGCCCCAGTCACTTACCTGGGCGGGCGGCAGGGCGCCTCGAAGCCCCGCTGGCTGGGCTGGGGCGCCCTAATCATGGGCGCTGGCTCGCTCATGTTCGCCCTACCACACTTCCTGGTGCCGCCCTATAGGGCCGCCCATAGGGAGCAATTGGACGTCTGTCATGGGAACAGTACCGTGGTAAGTTTCTAAAAGCCAATCCACGCACACATACGCACGCAAGCACGCACGCACGCACGCACGAACGAACGCAACACGCACGCACACACGTAACACGCACGCACACGAACCATCACGGACTAGATCCCAATTTAAAATCCGTAACCCTACCTTATTTTTTCTTTTTTTTACCCTAGTAGTTATACACCACTAAACCACTTAATACAATGTGTTACCATCAAAAGAACCATTTATCAAGTCTTCTTTTTTTGACAGTCTTCCTACCTCTGCGAAGAAAACGGACCATCTGAAGGCGGGTCCTGGGCGGTGGCCATCTTCGTTCTGGCTCAACTGCTGCACGGCGCTGGTGCCACGCCACTCTTCACTCTGGGAGTTACTTACATTGATGAGAACGTTTCGAAGAAGATGTCATCGGTGTATCTTGGTGAGTGAGATTTCTTGAATCTCCTTTCCTGCACAGTCATCATATCTCTTCGAGGATTCAGGATCATCTGAAGGTGGATCCTGGGCGGTAGCCATCTTCGTTCTGGCTCAACTGTTTCACGGCGCTGGTGCCACGCCACTCTTCACAGTCTTCACTCTAGGAGTAACTTACATTGATGAGAATGTTTTGAAGAAAATGTCATCGGTGTATCTTGGTGAGTGAGAAATGCCATTGATGTACATATAATAGAATACAGAGCGGTTATTCGAGGCAAAACAAAAGGAGAAAACCACACCTAACATAACATATAAGCCAAATGGTCCCGACTAACATGATGCTAGCCTGGCTGGGCTAGCGCTCTGGTCTTCCATTGGGGCCATGGTCTTGTGCGGCACGATGTGTAACACAATATATAAAACAAATAATAAAACACATGTATATGTATAATATAGTCTGCATTTATTATGTGATAGATGATGGTAACTGTAAATTGCACAGCTAGCTGCAAAGATGCTAGGAGGTAAAACATTTCTGCATCTGTCTTAAGAACTTCGAAAGTTTCTTTAACCGCCTCCGCCTTTTGGGTTTAGTTGTTTTATGGTTGTTTTGTAATTTTATTTATTTATTGAAAACACGTTTACATGACATTACAGTGTATAACTAATGCGCCATGAAAGTAGTAACATTTAAATTACAGTATACATACATAAGATTGACTAAATTATTACAGTTGAACAACGACTATCATCCATCCTCTCGCAATACCTCAAACATTCACTGCACACAGTCGTCCATCGCCACGCAAACATATCGCAGTCAGTAGCTGATGTCAGAAGCGCATTCAACAATGTGAGAGCACGAACAAGTGGCGAGTTTTTACGCGACACAGTGCGAGCCGCAGGCACTGCCAATAAGTCACGTCGGCGGGGCCTGAGAGCTATCCTGGGAACGTCGGGGACAAACAGACGTACCAAACGGCAGACCAGCTCTGGGCAGTCTGACTCGCCGCGCAGGACCCGCAAAGCCGTAGTCAATAAAGAAAAGTTTCGCCTGACCTCTAACGAGTTATAACCGAGGGTCCCTAACAAGTATTTGGTTGGGTACAGAAATGGGTAATACCCGTACAATTTCTTGTACAAGAATCTTAAAAAAGCTTTTTGAACCTTTTCAAGTAACAAGGCATATGTTGACTCGTGTGGGTGCCACACGACCGACGATGCCTCCAACTTACTTCTAACCAAGGCGTTATAAACCAGTTTCAGTGCTAATGGCTCTTTAAAGTCGCGCATGTTGCGAATTAGAAAGCCTAGTCTTCGATAGCAGTTCGTAGCAAGTGACGACAGGTGCTCGTGAAACGTGAGGCGCATATCGAAGACAACTCCAAGATCCTTAACCGTGGAGACCCGAGTTATGGGCTCGGGTCCCAGCACGTAATTCGCAATTATAGGAGAACGCGCACGGCTGAAACTACAAACACAGCACTTGGCAGAGTTAAAAAGGAGTTTGTTTTCCACACTCCATCGGTAGACCAAGTTGATATCACTTTGCAATGACTCACAATCAGTTCTCTGCTCCACACCGTACACTAACTTCAGATCGTCAGCATAAAGGAGACATTGAGACGACTTGAGAACCGACTGGATGTCATTGATCATTATTCCGAACAGGAAAGGTCCTAATATGGAGCCCTGACTGACCCCAGATCGAGTGTGATATGGAGCCGAGACGAAGCATCCATGCCGAACATATTGCTGCCGATCACGTAGATAGTTTGCGAAAAAAGACATCAACCTGGGAGAGAAGCCAATTCCACCCAGTTTTTTCAGCAACACATCATTATCTACGCGATCGAAAGCTTTCCTAAAATCGAAATAAATGACATCAACTTGGATGCCTCTATCAAGATGTTCAGATATCATATCTACTAAGATGAGGAGATTTGTATTTACGGAACGATTAGGTCTAAAACCATGTTGAGCGTCACACAAAAACGGCCTCACTTGTGCTGATAGGGTCCGATGGAGTATGGATTCAAATAGTTTAGCCAGTGTGGGAAGAACGGCTATCGGCCTGTAACTTTCTGCCGCAGAGGTGTCGCCCCCTTTTGGGATTGGTCTTACTCTGGACATCTTCCAACGGCTAGGATACACTCCCGCGGTGAGTGCCAAGTTAAATATGTATTGTAAAGGTATTTTCAGGCTCTGGGCACATCCCTTTACAATATACGCCGGTATGTTGTCAGGCCCCACGGAGCAGTTGGATTTGAGCCGTTTTATTGCTGTCTCCACCTCCCCTATTGATATTGTGTCGATATGGATGCGGTTGGCATCAACATCACCACTCTGATCCCCTACCACATTAGGGTCTAGCTGTGGAACATCAGGCAGAAACACTCCTGAAAAGTAATCGGCAAACGCACCAGCCGCCTCGGTTCCAGTAAATTGTTTCCCATCGAAAGTAACACTGGCTACAAACCCACCTTTTGCCTTGAGACTGTCAAGGTATTGCCAAAACACGCGAGGATCTTCTTTTACCTTACGCTGGATCCGATCAAGGTAGCCATCGTAAGCAGACGCTATACGTTTCCTCACCGCAGACCTTAGTTTCGAGAATTCATTGTACACATCTCTATTCTTGGTAGCCTTCCATTCTCGATGAAGTTTACTTTTTTGTTTTAGGTCATTAATAAGCTCTGCAGTGTACCAAACGGGGTAGCGTCTACTAGGCCTCCGGGATCTAACACGCTTCGGTATAGACAGATCAAATATCCCATACAACGTGTCATACAAGATATCGACAGCATTGTCGACATCCCTAGAATCGAGAACTTCTTGCCAGCACACATCTGACATTAATTTGTAGACAAGCTCATAGTTGCCTTTGGAGAAGTTCCAGTCCCGTGTCACGTCCACGTTGCTGGGATCCAATCGTTCAGTTGGGGCTCTGCATGCAAAACCATCGGCTGAAATCGAGATCTCTAGAGGAGGATGATACGCATCTGAATTCGGAACCAGCCCACCCTCGGTCGTCTCTAAGACTAAAGTGTCAGAGATGCGCTCTGACACCAGTACGACGTCCAACTTACCACCATGTGCATTCAAAACCTCATTCCTCTCTTTCAATCCACAAACGGCTAAGAAATAACAATAATAGCTCAGAATATTTTGTGACGAATAAACTAGGTTTAAATTTAAATCACCGACAATTAGCACTACCCCTTTCAATGTGTCCATCACTGATTCTAGTTTTTGGAACCACGTCGTGTAAATTCCATCTGTTGAGCCGGGAGGGATGTAGACTACGCAAATATAATACTTCACTTGATCAATAACGAATGATGCCCACAAGTCCTCACCACTTTGCGTCTCTAGATACATATCGTAATCAGCAAATAATCAGCAAACAAACAGGGATACAATAACTTGGAGTGACAAAAATACTTACTGTTCCTTGTTATATCCATTTTAAATAATACACAACCGTTGACCATATCCATCGCACACATTTAATTCATATTAAAAGCTCAAAGCATTATCCTAAAGACGCCTCATAACCATAACCATAACGGTCCATAACGCACGCACTGCGAGCAGTGAACACAGGAACGCACTCAGATCGCTGTTACACAGGGGTGATAAGTGGCATGGAGTACTCGTACGTTTGTGGCATGAGTAAACTTTAAATGGGTATTTATATTAATTTTGTGAAGGGTGCTAGGATGAAGTGAGACATTTTTTTAAAGGAAAAATTTATTTGTAGAAACCCGTCTTATTTTAAGCAGATTTATAGTCCGGTTACGAGTTAAACTAACGTTCAGGAAATTTTCCATTTCGAATTTACATGAAGATCTTAGGATGTTTTTTATTAAGGGCGTGTTACCACACAAACAATCATCAAACTGATCAATTTTAAACATGCCGGTGGCAACTGTTATCCCGTAGACAACTATAATTTTGACTATAAGCTTTTATTTAACTTGCCCTGTTAGTTAGTTATTTTGTTAGTGTGGGTCAAATCTTAGAAGCTAAATTTAACTCACTTCCCGATTTCCGATTCATAATGTAAAACGAAACACAATTCAATTTTATGATGTCATGGAGCTGATCTGATGATGGGCACAGAAGGTGGCCATGGGAATTCTGTGATAAAACAACGCAAACTAATTTTGTTTGGGGATGTTACAATCGTCTCAATAAGTATTAGTTGCCTATGGAAAGAAAAGAACAGTCAGCGGTAATAGCACAAGCTACAAACCAAAAATTTTATTTATGCCATAAACTTATTTTCGTATCAACAAAGTTTGAAAAATCTGCCGTGACGTTCATGATTACATTCTCCTTAGATCAAGGAGGTATTCACACTTCACATTGGAAAGGAATCCGTAATTCGCTGCGGTGTGCGTGCGAGACATCGCTATACGATACTATAATACGTGCACTATTTCGCTCACACACCGCGGCATCAGTATGAAAACCTTGTTAGTATGAGTCTATTAATAGTGGCATAAATGCAGTGTTGGTCAATAGGAAGGTGCATTGATTGACGGCTGTGACTCTAATCGCCGTGCAAGCGGATGTGCATCCACTGCTTTGTTTTTAGGGTTGGCGACCTCGATATATATTATTGTTGTATTATAAGTCGTAAATATTGCAGTCCCAGCAGGTTTCATAGCTCAACCAATTAGATATAGCATATTGTATTACTCGTACCTATGAAAGCAATACACATAATGATTGATGATTATATTCCAATTTAATAAAAAATAAACCATATGGTCGACAATTTTCGTCTGAAATAAGACAGCAAATTAAAAAAAAAAGCTATTTTATTTTTCCTACGATCACGTTAGGATTTATTTGCTATAATACCCTACTTCCGTACGTAGGTATGTAAGAATAAATGTTTCATAAAGGTAAAATTATAAAATTTTACAAAGCATACTTAAACTTTGTCTATACAGAGGCAAAGAGGTATAAGTTCGCCTTTGCAATTTTTATTTATTTTGCTATGAGGTAATTTAAATAAAGTGTAACAACAAAGTGTTATAAAAGACGAGCTATCATTATAAAAAGACAGTTAAGTTTTTCTGGAGTAAATAAATTGTAAAGTATAAATCATCTTCATGGCATTGACAACCCTGAACGTTAAACATTGGCGGTGTCACCATTCCTAATTGTAGTGGAATTAAGTCAGACCCTGAAGACCGCACCAAAACGTCTATTTCAGAATACGTCCCGCTGTAAATAATGATCAACTACCGTATTCGAACTTCAAGATATCCACAAGAGACGACACGTACTAGATCCATTCTAGACACGTTATAGTTTATATATCAACTAGTTCTCTTTTGCAGCGCAATTCGGGCAACCAATGTCACTTTTACGTTAGATAGACTATTAGATGTGAATTTGATCTCTAAGTCATATTTTGTGGAAATCGTTCAAGAGTATCTCCAGAATCGCGCAAATGTCAAATTTGACAGGTTAGATCTTAAACATATCGTTATCGTATCTTGGTGATGTTTAATAGATGTCTATTTCAAAGTCCGAATCGGGCCCCACGTATCCATGCCGTCAATAAATATATTTAATTCAAAACTAGCAGACGTATTCTAATTACTTCGTTGTAAAATCTCACCTTTAAATAATAGCTTTTCTATGTTTTAGTTTATGGTGCATGTTAAAACGTTTAAGGGTCGCACTGTTAAACCTAGTAAACAGAAACGATGTACCGTCACGTCAACTGGGGTGAATACAAAACTTAAAATGTGATTCCTGACAATTTCTTAAAGAATACTCACACGAAATGTATAATTCGATTGAAAATAATAGTAGATTTGGTGTGATACAATTTGTGTGGGCAATAATTAAGAAATAGGTAAATCAAATTTTAAGTTTAGTCCCTATTCACCCCAGGCGTTCCTAGTCACCCCGGTTGACGGTATGTACATTAGAAGCCCGATTTCTTGGTATCTAACTCCAGAGATATTTGTAGTCTAAGCTTCGTCAAAAATAAACTCTACTCTTCACACACTAAGAGCGTCTAAATGCATGTCGCACATCAGGGATGTTGCGGATGCGAGATTTTTTGACATCCGCGGATGCGGATGCGGATGCGGATATTTAAAGCCTCACATCAGCGGTTGTGGATGCGGATGCGGATGTCAAGATTTGGTACTTAAAAAACGTCAAATATTATATTTATAGCATTTTTTATTTAAAAAAACTAAACGTTTAGGATTTAAGCAAGAATATAGGTGCGTTTTATTTAGTAAACAGTAACTTGGCCGAATTTTCGGGATCTAGACGATTTCGTTATACATAATGACGAAATTACCTAGCCCTTGCGCCGGCGGCGCCGCCGCTAATACGTCCCTGTTACCGACTTGGTCGACGTCCGCATCATGCGGATGCTCCGCATCGATTTTATGCGGATGCGGATGCAGATGCGGATGTTGAAAATAATGCGAATGTTCCGCGGATGCGGATGCGAATATCCGCAACATCCCTGTCGCACATTCACCCCGCGTCACACCTAAAAGGCGTTCCATTACTAGCGTGGCACCATTCATGGTGGAGGGCCCTCTAGTTCGAGGATCGAGAGTGCGGGTTGGTTGCC
The DNA here is from genome assembly GCF_963556715.1 of Cydia fagiglandana. Lineage (NCBI taxonomy): Eukaryota > Metazoa > Arthropoda > Insecta > Lepidoptera > Tortricidae > Cydia > Cydia fagiglandana. The sequence continues at coordinate 1,515,742 of NC_085934.1, read as the reverse complement.
CACTACAAGATATACCTACAGCCATATTCGAACTTTAAGATACCTCAAATAATAGATATGGAAACGATATAGATTAGATATGTCAGTGTCAAACAAGTGTCAAAAGTGACGTCTAATAAAACGAGTGGCGATAAATTAAAACACGACCGAAGGGAGTGTTTTAAATCGACACGAGTTGCGAATTATCTATTCGCACGTGTATCGTACTACGTTTTACAGTACATATGGCCCTTTAAACTTTTGACATCGCACGAAAAGTGCTATTTTACGCACTAGTGCGGAAAAATAGGACCATATGTACTGTAATAGTACATTTCGATGCTAGTGCGGAAGGTATGTCATTACTTCACGAGTACCGAGATATCTTGCCACGAGCCGCAGGCGAGTGGCAAGACTCGGGACGAGTGAAGAATGACATTTCCGCACGTGTATCGAACGACGTTTTTTAATACAGTTGCGAAAAAATAAGAAAAACATTGTTAATCGTACACTAAACAAAAGTGGTAACAGTGACAGCTGGGTTAGACGTCGTCTTTAAGTATATTATATCTATGGGCGTTTGGCAGCTATTCCGTTCCATTCAGTCAACTTATTAAGAACGGAATTTTCAATATTGAATATTAAAAAATAAACGTGTTATAATGATGAAGAGGTAAGTAATTAAATATGAAATATGTAATATTTTTCGTATTCTTACATTAACGGTAGGTTTTTATGCTGATTACGACGTTTAAGGTGGTTCGCTTTTCATACAAAATTCAATCAAAGCTCATTAAGTAACTACACACTATTAGTACATAAATATTTCCGCATTTATCTTCCTTCGAATATTCGTTTGCGCGAAATTAACAGGAAAACAATGTTTCATACAGAAATCATGCAAAAATCATAGTTAAATCTTCATCAATTTTACGTATGTGTGTGTCACAAATGTCGTGTACAGATACATTTGCGACGTTGCCATACCATTTCCGACGTTGCCGGGCTGACCACGGCGCGAATTTGGAGTGCCGTCATGTTTAGTGCAATTTTGTTGACACTTGACGTTTGACAGGTACTTAATTGACCTAAGCGAGAATAAGTACCCGAAGTTCGTCAGCTTAGCTAAGAACTATCATGGCGTGTTATGCAAACAGTCGCTTTTTTGCTTACAAACGAAAGATTCCCGGTTCGATCCCCAGTCATTGTATGCTGGAACATAACTTTTTGTATTTTTGTTACATCTAAATTTCGTATTGTTTTTTTATTTTTATTTAATTTTTCTTATCATCATAAATCGATTGATTAAGTATGGGCTACACGTATTCGTTTATTTTTGACAAAGAAAATTAGAAATTATACTCTACCTAATCTCTCTTATTTTTACAATCAGGACATCTTCACTGCAATAAAAAAGAAATGTATAAAATTTCCTGTGGTTAAAAATAATGGATTTTGTCTATGAATGAAAAACACAATTATTACTATAGTTTGTTTTTTTTAGCATTAGAAATAAGGTAAACAATCTTGACGTGTCTTTTAATTGAAAAACACATTTTAAAAATAAGTTACGGCAAATATGTAACAATTATAAATCAAATACGATCATTTATATTCTTCTGCTTTCATAAGTAATAGTTTTTGATTTTTAAAAAGCGTTTAAATCTGTGTGCCTAGCCAAGATGCCAGTCGTTCGCTCCGTAGCGAACGTTAGGGTAATACCTCTCTCTATCACTCTGCCATATTAATGCGACAGACACGGCTGCGCTTCGGTCGCTACGGAGCGTAAACCATTGGCATCTTGGCTAGGCACCCTGGTCATCTGGAAAGCGAAACACATACGGAACGCGTTTCTATTACTCAATACAGTGGCCAGCTGCAGATTCGGCGGTAATCTTAACTATACCTAAATCTGGGTGCCTAGCCAAGATGCCAGTCGTTCGCTCCGTAGCGAACGTTAGGGTAATACCTCTCTCTATCACTCTGTCATATTAATGCGACAGACACGGTTGCGCTTCGTTTGCTACGGAGCGTACACCATTGGCATCCTGGGTAGGCACCCTGGTCATCTGGAAAGCGAAACACATACGGAACGCGTTTCTATTACCCAATACAGTGGCCAGCTGCAGATTCGGTTTTAAAGTTAACTATACCTAAACCTGGGTGCCTAGCCACGATGCAGGCTAGTAGAGTTCTCTTTCACCTTCAGCAGAACCGGGAGATCCAAACCTACCTACTTTTCATCTAATAATCTAAAGAATCAGTGCATGATTCAAACTTTACCGGTCGCCGTGGTAAGACCTAGGATTTACCATATCGGTGTTGGTAAAAGCCCAAAGTAAACTAGTAAGATTTAACATTTCGGGCTTTTACCGATCGGCATCGGTAAAACCTAGGTTTTACCGGTAAATCCTAGGTTTTGCCGTACTTCGGGCTTTTACAGTAACATATATATAATAATTGCTCGTTTAAAGGTAAGATAACACAAAGGAGAAACAAAAAGAAATTACCTACTCGCACCAGTCTTGAACCCCAATCCTCTTGCACGTATTTCCACGAACATACCGTTACGCTATTGCAACATACTTACGTTGTGTGAAATTGTCTACTACAAGGATCACGGAAACACTGTTTGCATGTGTGAGTAATAGTAGGAAAAAGCGTGACAGCAACACTCCGTCGAATTAAAAAGGTGGTTTTTGCACAATGAAGTATTCAATGTTTATTTTAATAGTTCAATATTTATTTAAAGAGTGCGCGAAACATACTTTTAAGTATACAAATACCATGACCATTTTACAAAAAAATAAAACCTGAAATTTTGCAAAAGTGGTGCCATCTAGCGAGAGTTAAGTTTTGAGTAACCTAGGCGAACCACCTTAAAGGAAACTAATATTAACACTCATCAATAAGTAGTCGTGAATTGGAACAAGTATAAATTTTAAAAAATTGGAAAAGTAAAAAGCACTAGTTCGAGATAACCAACTTTCCGCACGCTAAACAGCTACGTAAAGTAGCACTTTTTGAGCAACTGTATTAAAAAATAAGTTTCTTAACCTTTTCCCTAGGTAGAAATTGTAACAACCTGGTATAACTAGTTCGGCTAGTGGTACAAACTGGTACACTTTTTTTTAACTTAACCCAACAGCTATTCTACTTAATATTCAAGTTTCATCATCCGTATATCCAAACATACAAAATTTTCACATTTCAAAAGTATATTCCTGCTCAAGTCACCTACAATTCCTGTGCCTTATCTAAAATTGTTTGGTGTACCGCCAAATTGTGTCTGGATCCAGACATCTAGCCAATAGATCCTAATCCAATACTTTGTTTTCCTAACTCAGATTTATTTTTGACATTTTAGAACAACTTTTTTTTAAATTAGTAATACTTACTTACTTACTGCCGTGGCGCAGCGACCCGAAGTGGATCTTGGCCTCTGACACTAAGGAACGCCTATGCTTCTCTGTCTAGCGCCGTTTGCTCAAATTACATAAATACGTTCATAAAGTAATTAAAACAAAAATAATAAATATGTAAAATTTAGAACCATTAATAGGTATTATGTTTCCACAAGTCGACTACTTAACTAAAGCATAATAAAAGCACAATTTGCTCGCTCAAAATCAAATGCTATTTTCCCGAACGAGATTCGAAGTTTAACAATCTGTGGCAATGTTGTCGTTATTTTAATGACACTTGCTCACTTTGTTCTATTAGAACCGGTGCAAAGTTAGGTTAGACGGACCAAGAAATTCAGTGGGTACATGTGAGCTGTCAGTGGCGGATTTGCCATAAGGCCCAGTAGGCCCGGGCCTAGAGCGGCAAGATATTAGGGCTCCTCTACACGATGGGCCAACGCCGGCCACTCCAAGCGATGTATGCGTTAGAGGGAGCAAGTGATATTGCTATCTCATTCTACCGCATGGCTGTGTCCCTTGGAGTGGCCGGCGCTGGCCCATCGTGTAGAGGAGCCATTAGGGGCGGCAGCAAGGCGACAGTCTATAGATGGGTGCTGAGAAAGGGTTGGCTAGTTACTACAAGGCCTGGGGCCTATGGCGGCTAGCACTGCAAATTCGCCACTGTGAGCAGTGAGTAACATTACGGCTCGATTCGGGAAATCAATTAGAGACTCACTAGATATGAAATAGTAAAGATATGTGACGTTCCACTGCAAAAGGTACCTTATGGCGGCTGGCGCCGCGATTCGGGAAATGAATTAGTGATTCACTAGATTTGAATTAGTGAAGATATGTGACGTTCCACGGAAAAAGGTACCTTATGGCGGCCGGCGCTTACGTCGCATAGCGCCGCAATAATATTGGAGCGGCGTTAATAATAGCGTAAGCGCCAGCCGCCATAAAGTATCTTTACCCGTGGGACGTCACATATCTTTACTATATCGTATCTAGTTAATCTCTAATTCATTTCCCGAATCGCGCCGATAATGTCCAATCAATATCAAATGTTGTAAGTTGTAATGCTGTTCCATACAATGTGATTGTTGGCGCTGCCAACAGATGGACGCCGTTTGTTCTACATTATTATTCATATCCATACATTATTCATTGCGATTCATACCGTTTGTCATTTTAGTGGGAATTCTAATCATTAGACGGAAATGTGGGGGTATATTATTGCAAGCTATTGTTTAATTCACTGGTTTAGTACATAATGTAGCCCGTGTAGGTACATAATATTTAAGTTGGGTTACGAGCGCTACGAACGCTACGCGCCGTAGCATAGTGAGCACAAATGTTTATGTTCTGTTGGTCTAACTAAATAAATTATAGTTTTAAGTTATTTTATGTGCTAATAAATCATTCTTATTCTTATTCAAATTACGTATTAAAATATTTTCTGCATTAAGCAATAAATTAAGGAAACTGCAGCAGTGAAAGGGTAGATATATTTATTGAATCAAATGCATGACGACAGTTTTTTCTTTTTATTTAATTTAATTTGTCAAAACATGCAAAGAATTATCAAAAAGATATAAAGTAGACAATTACGAATGTATATATCTTATCTTCACACCTAAACATTATTGCTTCAGCACACATCATTCGTCGGGTGACAAGCAAAAGTCACTAAGTACTATCAAAAAATTAAAGTAATAATGCACTTTATTACACTTGTAACACGGTTTCATCATCATCATCATCTCAGCCATAAGACGTCCACTGCTGAACATAGGCCTCCCCCTTTATTTAACACGGTTTATTGTCCAATAATTTCAATGATGTTAGTTAGTGACTTTTGCTTGTCACCCGACGATATGTCAAATTCATTTTGTTGACCCTATATTTATTACTCTTCATTTTCCGTTTTTCATGTTACGGCAGAATTACTTAGGCCTAATAACTTGCACCATTCCACTAACCTGGGGTTAACCGGTTAAACCTGGAGGTACCATGATTACCAGTACAATTTGACACTGGGTTAACGGTTTAACCGCTTAGCCGCGGGTTATTGAGATGGTGCAAGTGGGCCTTACTAATATAAAAATCAAGACAACTTAAAGAGTCATAGCAAAAAAGCCCGAAATAAAAGCACAGCAAAGCTTTCGCGACACCACGAGCTTATCTTAACCCCCGGCTTTTAGCTGTAAAAACATGATCCGTTCCGTTTCGCGCCATTTGAGACGTTCGCTGCTTAGGTACTAGCCACCGGCGGTTAGGACGGAGTCATTGTTTTCAAAATATACTGGGCTATAAACCGCGAAAATCGAAGTTCGCAAATTGCGGGGATTTTTCTCTGTCACTCTAATTACGCCTTCGTTGGAGTAAAAGAAAAAGATCCCCGCAATTTGCGAATTTCGGTTTTCGCAGTAGCCGCTCTGATCATGGAATTCAGGATTCGATTTTGCTATTGGTATATATATGTTACCTTAAAAACCCGTTTTCCTTTGCTAAAACTACATTTCCGAAACAACTTAGTGCAAATTAGATTTTAGTCAAATTTTAAAATTAAATTTTAAAATTAAATAAAATGTTTTTCAGTCAAAACTTGTTTTCGCAAAGTGCCTTGTGATAAAAAATAGTTTTGTTAACCTAATGGCTCCTCTACACGATGGGCCAGCGCCGGCCACTCCAAGGGACGCATTTATGCGTTAGAGGGAGCAAGTGGTATTGCTATCTCATTCTACCGCATGGCTGCGTCCCTTGGAGTGGCCGGCGCTGGTCCATCGTGTAGAGGAGCCATAACACGCTCCTCTTCGTTTCGCTCGTCGTCGCACCCTGTGTCTATTGTTGGTGGCAGCAGGTAAAACGCGTTTTCACTAAAAACGGAGTTTTAAGGTGGCATAGGAATATATTATATGGAAATACGCAGCCTATTTAGTGTAACGTATAGATTAATTAGTAAATAGGTACGTAATGATCTATGATTTTACGAGTGCACGAGTAACGTACATGTACATAATGTAGGTACATGAGCGTCAGTTATCTGCTAGAAAAAATAAAAAAGCGGCCAAGTGCGAGTTGGACTCGCCCATGAAGGGTTCCGTACCAGCGAGTAACATAATAAAATTGCGGTTTACGATTTATGACGTTTAAAAAAAAACTACTTACTAGATCTCGTTCAAAACAATTTTCGGTAGAAGTTTGCATGGTTACATTATATATTTTTTTTAGTTATATCATTCTCTTATTTTAGAAGTTACAGGGAGGGGGGGGGTCACATTTTACCACTTTGGAAGTGTCTCTCGCGCAAATTATTCACTTTAGAAATAAAATACATTAGAAAGAAAGAAAGAAAGAAATAATTTTATTCGTAAGCACAAACACAAAATAAAAACTTATACTAAACAGAGAAACATAAAAAAGAGAAAGTGCCACGAAATGGTCTCACCTCAGCATGTTGCTGGCGACTTCCAGCGCTGATCTTCCGATAAGACCATCCGGTGAAACAATCACGACAGGTAACATGAATAACAAGAGAATTAACAACAAAATTAATACATACACAAGACAAAGATAGTAATAAGAATACAAAAGACAAAGATAGCAATTAGTCAAGAATACATTACAATAAATTACTATGTATAGTTTTACTACGTACAATACAGCTGTTACATTATCAGGTCAAACTCATCTTGGCCGTACATTACGCCTGACATTACATCTAGCGCCATGCGGCAGCTGCGCAAACTAAACTAAAATGACAAATAAAACAGGTCGATTTGTTACGAACAAAAGCAGTTTAAGCAATATTTTATCGATCTTACAGATTTAACTACATATAGAGAGTCACAAGAGGGCGAGAATAACATTTTTAAAAGTAATGTGCCATGGCAATGCAGAGGGAACGTAATCTAAGTGGTAAGTAAAAGCAGTAACTACAGGCAGCTTGTATCGTGTAAGCAGGTTTCCTGGCTAAGTTGGTGGCTAAGCATGTACTGTTTAAGCTTCGTTTTAAAAGTATGAATACTTTGCAGGTTCCTCATTGGCGGTGGCACGTTATTCCAACATTTTGAGGCAGTATAGCGATAGCTGCCCCGGAAAGCTGCCGAAGCGTGGCGTGGCGTCAACAATTGAATCCCACATTTACGGCGGTCGCGGAGCGTGATGCAAGATAACTTGTTAAAAAGATATGCAGGGGTTTTATACTTCAGAACTCCGAAGAGCAAACAAGCCAAATGAAGTTTACGACGGTGCTGCATTTTGAGGATCTTATGACTATTAAGAAACGGAGTGACGTGGGCTCTCAAAGGAATATTAAAACAGAAGCGAGCACAGGCATTTTGAACACGTTGTATGAGTCTTTTTGTTTTGGCAAGTAGCCTAGGCCCAGTTACAACATCCATATAATTAAGTTTTGATAGTACAAGTGACTCGATCAGTTGAATGCGCAAGGTTTCGCTTAGGTATGGCCGAATTTTATATAGCACCTTAAGCTTATAGAAGCAACTTCTTACAGCCTCTGCGGTATGCTTTTCATACCGAAGTCCACAATCCATTAATAGGCCCAGGTTTCGTGCTTCATACACCCTCTCAATTGGTTCATTCATTAACATAACATCTACTGAATTACTGACACCAGCCAGTTGGTGCTTGCTGCCAAAGACAAGGTACTTTGTTTTATTCGGGTTAAGCAGTAGGCAATTTTTTGTAGCCCAGGTTGCTATACTTGTGAGGTCTTGATTAAGTTTCTCTATGGCAGTGTCAACTTCCGATGGCTTACATGATATGTAGACCTGTATGTCGTCTGCATATATGTGGTATTTGCAATGCTTAATGTGAGACACAATATCAGCAGAATAAAGTATAAAAAGGAGCGGGCCAAGTACCGATCCTTGAGGGACTCCTCTAGTAAGCTCGGCTTTTTCTGAAAAAAGGGAGGAACCATCATCAAGGCACACTTTAACTATCTGCGACCGATTGCTGAGGTAACTTTGGAACCACTTTATAGTTTTCTGGTCAAAACCATAGTAGGTTAACTTAGATAATAGTAGATTTATATTTAAGCAATCGAAAGCCCTCGAGAAATCAAGGAGCACTAAAAGAGTGCACATGCCTTTATCCTGAGCATCCAAAATGTTGTCAGAAACATCAAGTAAAGCGGCTGTAGTGCTACGTCCTTTCCGAAAACCCGATTGGACATCCGGCAAAATGTTGTTGGTTTCTAGGTAGGTGGTCAACTGAGCACAGACAACTTTCTCCATTATTTTAGACATACAAGGTAGTATGCTAATTGGCCTAAGGTCCTTAATCACAGATGGGTTAGCTATTTTAGGCAAGGGATTTACAATTGCTAACTTCCAGATATCCGGAAAGGTGGATGAAAGGATAGAGGTATTAATTAAACTAGTAATAATATCAATTGTGTAAGGCAGCGTTAAAATAAGCATATTTAAATTTATCCCATCAGCACCCTCCGCATTAGATTTTAAACTTCTAATTATTTTAGTAATTTCATTAGAATTAATTGTATTTAAATGGAAAACTGTGTCACTGTACTTATGGAACTCAAAATAAGTTAGCTGTGACAACGCTACATCTGAAGTTCCTGGCAGATCGAGAAAATGTTTATTTAAGGTACATGGGTTATTGAAAAGTGAAGGTAATTCATTATTCTTACTAGGCAATATTGTGGATTTAAGGTTTTTCCATAAAGTTTTTGGGTTATTTATTTTATTGTTTATATTTTGTTTAAAATAAGCCACTTTTTCACAATATAGAGCCTTATTCACAACAGATTTCAAGTCCTTGTAGTATTTTTTTTTTACATCATTCTGGTTCTTGTGAAAGTCTGATGCAGCGTCGTCACGCAACCGCATCATTAACTTGACAGTATCAGTAATCCAAGGGTAGGATTGTACTTTTACTAAGGATGTTTTTAGAGGGGCATGTACATCAAATATACTAAGCACTTGTTGGTTGAATGCTGTTACCATGTCATTGACACTGCCAAGATTTGATATTAAGTCCCACTTCACGTCCCGCAGGTCCACATCTAAGTCTTTGTCACAGATTTCCTTAAAAGGTCTGTAGGTAATGTGATAAGGCTTTAATTTCTCACGCTTGACATTGAAGTTGCAAACCACAAGGCAGTGACCATACAGGGAACCCACATGATCAATGGTAGTGTTTTTTGCCTGCATGTCTGAACACACAATATCGATCAGCGTTTGGCTGGTGTCAGTAAAATGTGTAGGCTGAGACACCAATTGAAATAGTCCAAAACTGGTAACAAAATTATGGAATTGAGTGCATTTTGTGTCAGAGCTGTTCAATAGATTTACATTAAAATCACCCAGTATTACTATGTTATCATAATTGCGAATTGAACTTATTGAGTCACTTACAGCATCTAAAAATAGTTGTAGGTCCATCCAAGGTGGTCTGTATGCCGTTCCAATTGCCAGCTTCTTGCCGTTGAGAGTAAACGTGATCCACATCTGCTCCACCAGCTTATGCAACGGGTCAACGGGGTGAGGCCAGGTCCGAGCTTTGAGATTACGCTTAATATAAAAGCCTACGCCTCCACCGCGCGACCGGTCACCCTGCGGCCTAGGAATATGCCGGAAACTATATCCAGGAAGTGTCGGCGCCCGCCCTTCTTCGCCCGCCCTTAACCATGATTCGTTGATCGCCAACACATCAACATCCTGCCGAGTAGCAGCCGCTATGAAATTGTCATGATTTGTGCCAAGAGAACCTGCATTGTACAAACCTATTTTAAGTGTTTTATTTACTATTATAGTTATATAGATATACCTCAGACCAGACCGACCACCTGACAGATGACGTTACCTTAACAAAACGGATTTTAGTAACAGAACCAGTGTCGCATAGATACCAGAGCCTGCAGATTATGAACAACTTTGTATAGAAGCTAAAATTGACCGAAATAAACAAACTGCCATTGCCGTGCCATAGTGTCCAAAAAGATATGCTACCTACGCTGCCCGCCCAGACCTCAGACGGAGCTGACTCCAAAAACACGATGCAGGTCTGTGTCAGAGCGAATGGAGAAAGCTGACTTTCCCTCTCCTTGACGGGCATAGATTCGGCCTCGCCTTGTCCACGAGAACCTCCACTGATGTTCCCTGCACAGCTCTCGAACTTTGTGGAACAAGAGGCGATTCGTGCGTGTGAGGCGCTCGTTGATGAAGACGCGACGCGGAGGGCCTGGCAGGTTGTCGTCAGAGAAAGTGAAATTTCGCCGAACGCGGGCGGCCTGCAGCAGTTCGTCCCGCAGCTGTCGCTGCGCCAGCCTAACGACGACGCGACGCGGCCGGCCTCCGGCCTCACTGTCGGCCCCTTCCCCGGCCCGGCCCACCGCCCCGACTCGCTCGGCGAACACCACGTCACGCTGCTCCAAGGTGACACCCAACCTGGCCGCGAGGACGGTGACGGTGTGGACGACGTTTTCTCCCTTCGCCTCAGGAACGTGGCCAATGTCAAGGTCGGAGAGTAACGCGTCCTGGTCGCGGTCATTCAGCTCCAGCTGAAGGCGTGCCACCGTCTGCTGCAGCTCTTCCGCTGCTCCTGGCTGCAGTCTGCCATCCAGCTCGCTGCTGGCGGAGTCCACGGGCCGCTCCTCCAAGCGCCTGACCTTCTCCTCCAGGACATCTAGTCGGCCAGTGAGACGACCGAGGAGATCGTTGAAGCGCGCCATCTCTTGGCGCAGGCCCACAACCTCGTCGCGCACGGATCCGAAGTCCGCGCGTAGCAAGCGCAGCTGTTCAGCGACTTCATGCTGTTGCTCCAGCGGCGTCTCGTCCTCGCTGGCCCCACTCGGCTTCACCGGCGTATTGTCGGAGTTGTCACGCCGAGGGGTCGTCGCTTTGCACGCCGGACATGCCCAAGTGCTCGCGACGCGCGCATTCTGGCCCATGCCAACACAAGCCTTGTGGTATGTCATGCCGCAGCCGCACTTAGCGACACCTGTCGCTCCAAGGGGTTTACCACAAGCCGCCGCGCAGACAACCATTTCTCTCACTTGATTGCGATCGCAAGATGTTTAAAAAGTTCGCACAGGGGCCGCTAGATGGCGTTAATATTAAATCCTGAGTCTATAATTTATATCAAAAAGATAAATAATTAGTCCGAACTAAGGTGGTGTTATTAAAAGTTTGCAAATGACTGCCACAGTATCAATTGTATACGTATATATAAAAAGAAATAAAATATAAAGGTTTCAGCCGAATATGTCTTAATTGCCACCTACCCACCACACACAAAAAGTAACATACAGTAATCAATCCCTATCAATTTCACAACCACAGGTGCGCGCTGGCCGCGCACACTCACACAAGTTAAGGGAACACAGATGAACACACCGATAATTGCTGATGCAGATAAATCTCACTAATACTTTTATAAGGTAAGGAAGTACCGCGAGCGTGACAGTGTGTGTTACCGTCCGTGACGTCACTTCAGTCATTAGAAACCTCAATATCATTTTTGAAGACCGATACCCCACACGTATGGGTTTACTGAAAAAAAATTGTTTAAGTTTCAGTTCAAAGTATGGGGGACCCCCAAAATTTATAGTTTTTTTCTATTTTTGTGTGAAAATCTTAACGCGTTTCACAGAATACATCTACTTACCAAGTTTCAACAGTATAGTTCTTATAGTTTCGGAAAAAAGTGGCTGTGACATACGGACGGACAGACAGACAGACAGACAGATAGACAGACAGACATGACGAATCTATAAGGGTTCCGTTTTTTGCCATTTAGCTACGGAACCCTAAAAAGGCACTTCTTAACCAGGTACCTACCTATACTAAGTGAATTACTGTAATTTCCTATTTATTTCAGGTGTGTACTACACAATGGCGGTGGTGGGCCCAGCGCTGGGCTACGTGGTGGGCGGGCAGATGCTCAAGATCTATACAGATTTCGTTACTGTGGACTCCGAAGCGTAAGTAATAGCATGAATGGGTCGATTTTGATTTTATTCTCGTTTCTTTTAGAAAAAAATATTTTTCACCTGTCGTTCTTAATTATCACCACTGTAAAAAATCCGGTACAGATGGTAGTGCATAATTATTTTCCATCGTATTTTCACGGAAACGTACAAACGTGTCTTGCTATTTCAGTCAGTGTTGGTACATAAAAGTACTGAGGTTGACTGAAGTAGCATGGCAAATAATACCATGGACTAACCGAACGTTTCTGAGAAAATACGATGGAAAACAATTATGCACTACATCTGTAGGTCCGAGTACTTCTTATCATACTCAGTTGAAAAAAAAACCGGGCAAGTGCGAGTCGGACTCGCGCACGAAGGGTTCCGTACCATAGTGAAAAAAAGGCAAAAAAAACGGTCACCCATCCAAGTACTGACCCCGCCCGACGATGCTTAACTTCGGTCAAAAATCACGTTTGTTGTATGGGAGCCTCACTTAAATCTTTATTTTATTCTGTTTTTAGTATTTGTTGTTATAGCGGCAATAGAAATACATCATCTGTGAAAATTTAAACTGTCTGGCTATCACGGTTCGTGAGATACAGCCTGGTGACAGACGGACGGACAGACAGCAGAGTCGTAGTAATAGGGTCCCGTTTTACCCTTTGGGTACGGAACCCTAAAAATAGGTAATACGTGATGTAGGTACCTATGGAAAACGGAAAAAATCTAATAAAATTACACTGCATAACTAACCTAAGATAAAATTAATAATGCAAGAACCTTTTAAAACAAGATTACAAAGACAGATTTATTCGTTAGAAAATTATATTTCCCTTAGAAACATATTACACGATCCCTAATTTTTCTGCCTCTTTCTTCTGAACACACTAATAGGCTACATTCCTTCTAGTCAAATCAGCTTCTTTTTTCGAACTGTCAAAACGATTTAGTGACGGACGTCACGGCAAACTCACCTACTTTTTATATTTCAATCCTATCTAGACACGCGGCAGCGTGTCAAGCCAAGTTCAAGCAAAGGAACTGGCTAGCCAGCGCCGAGTGTAATATTACACGAACCACTTGGTGCCACTTTTGACCCTTCTATAACTCAAAACATCTTTGACGTAAACACATAAAACTACGTGTGTTTAATTATATCCATAAGGATATCTAGAAGCCCAAATTTCATGAAGCTAGCTCAAACGGTTATAAAGGTATGAAGGTCAAAAAGTCGTAAATTTTAAGACTGACTTATGACTTATAGTACCTAAACCTAACCTACTTCCAGATGACCTAGAAGGATGAAATTTGGAATCCAGCTTGGTTATTGTGTGTAACCGTAGGAAAAAATCTAAAAATAAAATAAAGTTAAAAAATAGGGGGGGTCCCCATACAAAAAAACCACTTTTTATTGGGACTGACATATAAGTACCTAAACCTAACCTACTTCCAGATGACCTAGAAGGATGAAATTTGGAATCCAGCTCGGTTATTGTGTGTAACCGTAGGAAAAAATCTAAAAATAAAATAAAGTTTAAAAATAGGGGGGGTCCCCATACAAAAAAAAACATATTTTATTGGGACTGACATATAAGTACCTAAACCTAACCTACTTCCAGATGACCTAGAAGGATGAAATTTGGAATCCAGCTCGGTTATTGTGTGTAAGCGTAGGAAAAAATCTAAAAATAAAAAAAAGATAAAAAATAGGGGGGGTCCCCATACAAAAAAAAATTTTTTATTGTAGCGTTGGAACCGTTACAAGCAGATATTTGAAACTACCCCAATATATGTATTATTATATTTGCTATATTAAAATAAAGTTTAGTCAAAAAATAAGTGGTGTCCCCATACAAAAAACTTGTAATACCTTGACAGACTTGATACCAGCTGCCTGTAGTTTGTTATTTTACTTATGCTTACCTCAAGTGTTTTGTTCCTTTGGCCTGACAAGGGTTCATCATTCCTTATACGCCATACTTAGTAGAGTGCTGTTATGTTAGTATTTCGTACATTTTCGTAAATTCGTCATTCTACAATGCTGTTTTGCTAATAAGCTAATCTTACAAGATTTTTTAACGTAGATTTAATGAACGCTCGATATTGGTTTGGTCTGACATTGTTTTTTAGTTAGTGTAGCCACCGTTGGCGCTAGTAGTATATACAGCTGTAATGCTCAGCCAAGATATGGTCGGACCGGATCGATACAGCGATTTAGAGCACGATGCTTGTTTTATGTATTAATTAATCTTAATTGTCTTCGAGCAACACCGGCTTCCGACACGTCGGAAGGGAGGGGCCCAAGCGATATCTCACCGTACAAATCATTCTGCCATTTTTCGCGGGGGGAAGGTGCACACAGTCGCACTTCTCACACACTTACATACAAAATCCAATCAAAGGCCCTACCGCGAACCACGTTCGACGTGTTGCCTCTCTATGGCACTTGTAAATTCATACGTAAGTGTGACAGGGAGGCAACACGTCGAACGTGGTTTGCGGTAGGCCCTCTGTAATGACGACACAAATACATAGAAAATGACACACGTCAAAGACAAATCTTGCAAACCTCGATCTCTTTTTGTGTACGGACGAGTGACTAGTGTCACAACACGTACACTAACACATTTTCTTTGAAGTATGTCATTGTATTCTGAGAGATGAGAAGTCGGATTTGTCGCTCGACCGATCCGCAATTTGTACTGAGCGAGTAAAATCGATAAATCCAACAATTACTTGAGACTAAAATATAATAATTGTATTTAAATGTAATTAAACGTATGATATGTAAAAAAAAATATTACATGTGAAATGTAACACTTTCTTTTTGTAAATTTGATATCCCCGACCTCTTTTTATAACAAAAAAACCGAGCAAACAGGCATTTTTGTGCAGCAGTGTTCACGCGCGCGTCTGGACTCAGTCTAGTGAAAAATCCAAGTGCAACTAGTTTTATTACCCGCGCTAGATTTTATTGACGCGCTAATCTTGTACCTCGGCAGAGGGGAAATAGTGCGAATGCCGCCTCCCTTCCGTGTTGCTCGAAGTTAATTGTAAATAGTCATTATGTTGTATCTTCTTGCTGTGTAACTTTTTTTTCTTATTTAATTAACTGTTGACTGTATGTTATTTCTGTCTTTTTTCTTCTTGTTTGTTACCTTCCGTGATTCTTCTCACTTGATGGTCTCATCGGAAGATCAGCGCTGGAAGCCACCAGCAACATGCTGAGATGGGGCCATTTCGTGGCACTTTAATCTTATTTTGTGTTTTCTTTTATACTATGTACTGTTCCGATTGTTTGTGCTTACGAATAAATCTATTCTATTCTATTCTATTCTATTCTAATACGCTCTAAACAACCGGCCAACGGTGTGTCGTCGGCGGCGCGCGGCACCACATAATTATACAAAGAACAGAAGTAAAAACCATACAGCGGAAACACAAGAAAAAACATTAAATCTCAATACCTGCCTAGTTTTCTTTACAAAAAGTATTGATATCCCACCAAAAACATAAATGTAAAAAAGGAGAGCCAAGTTCAATACAAAAATTATGCTTGGCTGTGGGGCTCGCCGCAAAAAGAATGGAGATCTAAATGAGTGCCACTGCCAAGTTCTATACAAAATCCAAATATGTATTTATAGGAACAAAATAACATTATAAACAAGTATTAAACTCTATTTCTTTGCTTTATTGGATACCTATAACAATTGCTGTTATTTAAAAAAATGTGAGATCTTAAAGTAGGTTAGATTTGGCTTGGCCAGGTTTTATCAGAATTACAATATATATAAAATGATTGATATAATGAAAACTGGCCAAGTCAAATCTAACCTACTTTAAGATCTCACATTTTTTTAAATAACAGCAATTGTTATAGGTATCCAATAAAGCAAAGAAATAGAGTTTAATACTTGTTTATAATGTTATTTTGTTCCTATAAATACATATTTGGATTTTGCATAGAACTTGGCAGTGGCACTCATTTAGATCTCCATTCTTTTTGCGGCGAGCCCCACAGCCAAGCATAATTTTTGTATTGAACTTGGCTCTCCTTTTTTACATTTATGTTTTTGGTGGGATTTATTAAATACAAATTGTGTTTCAAAATAGCTGCTATCTGTGTTTCTAATAATTATCTGGTGCTATATTTCGTGCACGGTTTGAAATAATTTATTTTAAGTAGGTACAGGAAACATCCCTATTGACGACAGGGGCCCAGTAATACGTAGAAGTGAGAAGTGACAGTGTGTAACGTATAGCTGCGTCCTTGTCGTCAGTTACTGAATTATAGCCGGTCAAACCAGTTTGTCAGTAGCCAAATGCGCGAAATTAAAATTATCTATGGGACGATTACCCTTAGCGCGAACATTTTTTTAATCTGCTCTTTTTCTACTGACGGAAATGACTTGACAGACTATTCTAATTAAGGTGTATGAAGCGCTTAAGTTAAAGAGTCTGTTGAAATTGAGAACTGTACCTACGATTAAAAAAAATATCGTTACCACAGACACGCGTTATACTTTTAATATCTCATCTGACACCGGCACAGGCGGGCTTCATTCAGCCAAGTAGCTCTCGCTTTCATCCTATTGTGTTGCCAGCCAAATTAATTTCAGTTTCCAGCTCAGATTTCGCGGGAATATGATTTTCCGACTTTTGAACTGCAGTTTTGTGGTATCGTTTTAATATGCGTGGGTGAAGCTGTATAAGTGTTTGTTCGGGTCTTTTGTGGAGTTATAACGATTTTTAGCTCCGGGCTATCGGAAGAGGGGTTTTGTGCGTATGGTTGTTAGTGCGGTTTGGAACCCAGAGTTCGTTTAAAGGGACAATTTTATTATCGTAGCAAACGAGCGTAAGGCTCGTCTGCTGCCTTTTATCAGTTAGACCAGGTATACGTACAGTGTGTACCGTAATATACAGCTCAAAACGTCGCTGTGCGTGCAATAGTCGCCATGTGTTTTTAACCTACTTTACAGGAGACACAAAAAACTGTTTATTTCGATAACTATTGAACATATACAAATCATAATTTTTATGATAAAAGTATTTGCACTTTAACATATATTACGGAATTACCTGAAATGATATTTTAGTTTCAATAGTGTGAAAAAAATCTTTTCTTATAAATATGTTACATAGCGATTTTTGTTAGAGTCGTAAAAACCGCTAAGTGACTTAACCTGTACATGGCTAGTTTTAATTATTAAGAACCTTATACAATTTGTGTGCTTTATCGTCACATGGCTATTTAATAAAATGATGGGGGTGTTCAATAAAACAGAAAAAAAACTATTAAGTCGATATAATGGAAATTTAATTATGATTGAATAGTCTACGTACTTTTTTATTATAACTAGATATCACTACATATTAATATTTCCTTGCTTGTAGGCAACACAACGGTCACTTGACTGCGGTATTTACGTGGCTTGCAAATTAAAATTTTGTGGTCTTCTAATAATTTTTTAAACTTCTTACTCCCAACCCAACAGCATACGAAATAAAGAATTCAAACGACTCTTCTACATATATTCTGGTACTTATTATTTTCCTTTGAAAAGGCATGAATAATATAATTATGTATTTGTCTGATGTTTACTACTTTTTTTTCATTTATTATCTATGTTACAATATTAAACACGACACGATATTGCCTAGCCGAGTTGAAAATAAACAATTGTCTTTATATTAAGTTAAGATATTGACCCTGCCTGTGAAGGCGCTGTTCCTGGGTTCGAATCCCAGTAAGGGCATTTATTTGTGTGATGACAAAGATATTTGTTTCTGAGGTGTGGCTTGGTCATGGTTGTTTTCTATGTATTTAAGTATTTATATATTATATATATCGTTGTCTGAGTACTCACAACACAAGCCTTCTCGAGCTTACTGTTGAACTTAGTCAATCTGTGTAAGAATGTCCTATAATATAATATGAAAAAAAAAATATTTAAGTAGGTAATGCATAAATGCATGTTCATGTTATAAAGTACATTGCGCTAACTTTATTACATTTTTTTTATCAGAGATAAATCACAATTAAGTACATACCGGCACGTATGGAGATCCAAGGGGGAGGCCTATGTTCAGCAGTGGACGTCTTATGGCTGAGATGATGATGATGAAGTACATAATATTTTGAACCAAAAGCATCGGTAAACCAGAATCGTTTGTTTCGATACTCCATTCGACAGTACTTAAATAATGAAATATACAATAGGCAATACATATTTCTATTTTTTATGTAATTTTTCATTCACTTGTTACCTTTAAGTAAAACTGCCAATAACTTGTAACGAAAACTCACAAAACTCAATTATTTCTACACACACGTAATAACATACGGCAGACTGGATACTGGATTGCTATAAGAAAATTCCGCCATGTGTCGTAAAACGCACGGTCTGGAAACACAGCATCGACTCCAACTAGTACAAAAATTATCGCTATGTGCGAGAAACTACATATCGGGCGCAAGCGCATCTAATAATTTTTCAGTAAACTTGTAGAAAATATCGCTATGTGTCAAGAATGACATAGCGAGCGCACGTCTGTAATTGCTGTTCAACTACGCTAATGTAGTTATGTGATTTATTCCAGTTAGCGATTATAGGAAGAGCATTCATTGTATGGGCGTCACATACCTACATTTGTTAAATCCTTAAATATTTAAATAAGCTCAACGCTGTTTTTGGAGCATATGCGTATGGAAATAAGGTTCAAAATGGCATTAAAACCTAAAAATCGACAAAAATCACATAGCGACTTTTGTAGGCACAGCGACGAAAATATTTGTATTATTTTTATGTTCAAATATAGTTTGTTTTATAGGTAACCAAAAGTTATGTGTAAAGTACCTAATTGAACACATACACTAATTAGTTGAATTACTAATTAAATTTCCAAACTCTTTTAGGATGCACTGGCAGTTGATCAGAGCTGAGATTCACTTAAAAGTGAGACTTATAAACGGGACGAATTGTATGTAAATTATATAATTAGTGTCACGTTTCATTACTTGAGTCTATTAGTTTATCCCAGAGCCCGATTCAGATTTAATAATTTGTTATGATTTTAAACTGGTTTTGATACGACATTGACGAGCATCTTGGTGATTGGCCCACATCTCACGCACGACTTTCACTTCATTCCGCATGCACCAATCCGTGTAAGAAATTTTCAAGGTCTCAAAATAAGATCAAAACCATGACAAGTTCTGACATCTGAACTGGGCTACCGCTCTTTCTTTAGTTAGGGTTTTCTTTTACATATTATTTTTTGCAATCAACGTCAAATCTGGTCACTAGTAAACGCGTCAAACCGTAAGCCAACAAACCCTAACCCTTACAACATCTGACTAGTTCCATTTTGTCGTCAAAGATCATAACAAAACAAAAAGAACAATTATAATAGAACAATACTGAAGTGTGCGTTTCCCGTTTAGCATTTGAAGGGTTCTATTATTTCAATTCATTTTAGACGCCCTTTATTTTGCTGAGAGCTCACGAGTTAGAAATACATTGAATTGTTCGTCTACAGCAGCGGTCGGCAACCTTTTACTTAACAGCCAAGGGCCACATAGCAGTTTACGAAGTGGACGCGGGCCGCACTTTGTTAATATTTATGACTTTATACAGACATTGTCATTTGTCAATAATACAAAATAGCCAGGGAGGCTCGGGGGCCGCAAGTGAGAGGTTCGCGGGCCACTGGTTGCCAACCGCTGGTCTACAGTCTACATCTACACTATCGCTAGATAGCTCGATAGATATGATTAATGCAAATAGTAGAAACTTAGTGGGACTATTACAACTGTCAGATTTCGAATCCACATCAAATCAACAGTTGATTTTATTGCATACTGAGTCTTGATTCCATCAACGGTGGATAATATCATTTGGTACAACCAAAACTCAACTCTAAACTAAGAGTGGTTCGGTTTGGTTTGCTTGTCACCCTAACTGTGGATTGTTAATGTCAAATTTTGACATTGTAATACGTATTCGAGAACTTATGATTTTTCCCACATCAACGGGAGATCAACACGAAACGTCAAATGTCGCTTGTCGAATAGGGGTCCAGGACACTAGCGTTGAGAAAAAATGCCAATAGAAACTTAAATAATGTGTGGAAATTTTCACGAAACTTTTCGTACATACATTTTATCTTTTCGATACAAAGACTTGATGCTTGGGCATTTTCTACACATGTTTTTCTCCATAGCAACTATTTTTCCACATAGCTCCTGCCGGCCTAGCCAAGGTTACAATCGCTATCGCTTCGACAACGAAAAGCATTATGTCTCTCTATCACTCTTCTATATTAGTGCGACAGTGACAGTTGCGTTTCGATCGCTACGGAGCGTAAGCGATCGGCATCTTGGCTACGCGGCCAGGCCGAAATAACTCTTTTCGCAAAGAGCGGTTCTGTCGACAATAACTAGCTCGTATCGAAAATAAAATATTCATTTGACAGAAACTTATTTCATTTATGTTGAAATATATTACGTAAAAAAAAATTACTACTATTTTACAAGCTTTCATTTAGTTTCACCTGACCGTTGTCCTGTCTGTCTGTAATCAAATCTTGCAAGTTAAATTTGATCCACTTCCCGGTTTCCGATTGAGCTGAAATTTTGCATGCATGCATAAATCGCATGACAATGCAATATTATGGTACAATCGAGCTGATCTGACGATGGAGACAGGAGGTGGCCATAGGAACTCTGTGATGAAACAATGCAACCTAATTGTAGTGTTAGGGGTTTTTAGAATTGTCTCGAGTATTAGTTGTCTGTCGTAAGAAAAGTACAGTCAGCGATAAAAGCTTGTACCAAAAATGAAATTTATGCCAAAAACTTATTTTATTGACTATGCACCTTTTATGTTTTTGATGAGGTTGACAACATTATTGCAGTATCACTCTTTCACTCGATTATTTTATTCAATTGATTAATAGGGAAAGATTTAGGGTCAGCTGCACCAACCAAAGTTAACAGACCGATCAACGTCACGCAGTATTAGAGACCGATGAAAGTCATGAAACTTCCCATACATTAAAATTTAGTGAACGCTTTAACGGTCACAGAACGTTTTGGTTCGAAAGACCCTTAGAGATACCTAGTTGTATTTGGACTTCACTATTTCACAGGTCAGCGTGGAACTAGATTTCTAGCCCTTTTTAGTTTTTGTTCAAATTCCATTACATATTAACCACTCTAATGTAATCTATGTTTGCTCGCATGCGACTCATTTAGCTATCCAATAATCAACGCCAAGTGTACGTCAAACATCTGAGCGTCTGCATCTCGATTGCTGAGCAAACCGCATACGCGCGGAAGTACTCAAGTTGAGCGACTACACGCTCAGTGTGCGTTGAGTAATTGAGCATTGAGTGCATCAGTAATTTGTGGTTAGTTTCATTCGTTTGGGAAAAAACCTTAAACTGTCTAAATGTGAAGCGCACTTATACAGTTTTAATACAAGCTTAGCAGTCGGCCGTAACATTTTATTTATGGTCAGAAAAAAAAAGTTTAAACAAAGTCTATTAAGGTAAACGGCCCCAAGTTCGTGTTAGTACGTTATTTCGTTAGTTTTGTTTCTGGCGCAAATAATAAGGAATTCAAATATTTTTTATTCAAATTATACATATGAAAAAAATCTGTAATATTTAATCTCTTCAATAAAATAATAACCAATATTTTAGTGATTAAACTGAGAATAATACGACGGTCGAAACTGTCAGACGGCCGCGAACAGCTGTGTTGTATGCGTGCACTTTTTTTAGGCGTAAGGTGCGCGCTCTCACTTGTTAAGCTTATAGGAAGGAATAAAGCTAAACCCATTCGAATAAAAGTTTTTGAGAGTGTTTCTGTGGGTTCCTTAGTAATTGATTTGATAAGAAAAAAGATTGAATATATGCATAGAAATAACTTAAAATTGCAATAAATCGACTCACTAAATAGCGGTCATTTTATTTTTTGTGTGTCTCGTCTCCTATTTCGTGCCACTCACGAATCAAGGATTTTCTAGATACATTTTGAGTGCTTGTTTTTAAATATAACAACGAAGATAATTAAAAAAATAAATTAGGAAACAATTAATGTATTTCATGAAGTTTCGTATGAGCGAAATTCGGTATATGTTTTTTTCACTAGAATTCTCATAAAACGAGTTTGAATGTGACCCGAGTTAAAAATTTTAAGGTATATTCCACGTATATTCTCATATTAACTACTAGCACAATCTTATTTATTATTAAATTTATTTGATTTATTTTTGTGTATGTTTAAATTTAACGTATAAGATAGTAAATTATTTTTTGTAAACAATTTTTATTTTTAGTTATTTTTTAAATATTTAAAAACGTTTTTTTTCATTTTTTTTTATTTATATAGTTTGGCTTTTAATCAAGTATTAAAGTACCCATATGATTTACAAAGTCTTAATTCAACCATTAAAGTCGACGAGTACAAAAAACTTTAAGCTTCCAATTATTCGTAAGTATGTAAGACCGTTAATTATTTAAAATGATTATCCGCATATTATCACCAATTTCTCTAAGAAAACTTTATCCCGAAACAGGGGACACGAATTCACGAACTTAGGAGCTGACCTAAATTTGTATCACGAAATGGGAGCCAAATAAGAGGTTCACGAAAAAATTCATATAAAAAAAAGTTTCAACTAAAACCCTACAGTTTATACATTAAATGATTAACAAATAACATATATAACTTATTCAAAAGCTTTCAAGGTATTGATATGCTTAGTAATATTTAAAAAAATATACAAACTCTCAACTCACTCTCAAGAGCCTTAACCTGCCGAAACAGGGGCCCTTTACCTTAATTGTATGCTTTTATGCCACCAGTTAAATAATGTATAGGTGGCTCTTTGAGCTGTAACTTAGACATAGCCAATCCCCGGCCCTGCCATTTTAAAAATAAGTAATTCAAATAACAATCCACAAAAAAATGTATAAGTATAGAGTTAGTACAAGATAAGTCTGCAACGATTTTGATAGCACACGCAGTACAAGTGTTATTTTAAAGGTCAAACTTCTATGAAATTATGACGTATAAATAACACACTTGTACTAGCTGCGAGTGCTCAAAATCGTTGCAGACTTATCTTGGTCTAATTCTATAGACAATAGATAGAGTATAAATTATCGAAGCTGCTCACCAAATTTCATAGTAAATTATTTCGTTCGTCGATCATAGGTACTTATCTATCAAGTATATATACTACTCACCAGAATTCCATTTAGTAGGCATCTCAATTTTATTCCTTCAGTAATTGTTGAAAATTTTTCATTTCCAGTCTCGGCATAACTCCAGTGAGCTCCGTGTGGATCGGCGCGTGGTGGATCGGGTTTCTGTTATCAGCACTTCTCTGCCTTATAGTGGCAGTTCCACTGTTGGCTTTCCCCTACGAGCTCCCAGGTAACTGTGATAGGTTATAGAAAAAAACGCCCACACTTCTAGTCCGTCCGATCTCATCCATTTACCAGTTACCACACTAGCTGACTAACAACAGCTTTAAAGCAGAGGGGCTACCGCGAAAACCGAAATTCGCAAATTGCGGGGATCTTTCTCTTTTACTCCAATGAAGGCGTAATTAGAGTGACAGAGAAAAATGCCCGCAATTTGCGAACTTCGATTTTCGCGGTTACAGCCCTGGTGTCTACATGCCCTGTTTACATACATACCATGGCCCACACTGTTATTAACTGTCCATCGGTAAACCTTATTACAAAAGGCATAAGGTCCACCGATGGACAGTTAAGACTGTTGCTGTTGGTACAAGACAGGTATTTGATAATGTATACTAGCAAATTAAAGCATCAAGGCTACATTCGTGATCACCATATAAGTCAAAAGACATCCACTAGGCATAATTCCTAGACTCTCCGCACCACCAATCATGTGCCGCCCAATGGTTCCATGCGATTTACATATTACATATTTAAAGGGCCCATATATTGGTATAGGTATACTGAACCCTACAAACCTACAAAGTTGTAGGCTACCTTCTCTGGCTACGTCCTCCGGTTACAGAGCACCGAAACAGTAACGGCAGCGATACATTAGGGTCAGGGATCTAAATCCATTTAATTTTTGGACAATAGTTGCCTGAACTGCGTTCGAGCGCCAAACTACCTCGGCAGAAATGAGTGCCTTTCATCCCTTGGTTAACAATGTACTCTTTTTATCTTCTAGGTGCCGAAGAAATCCGCAACTCCAAAGTCTCCGAAGCTCACGACTCGGCCTCCAAATCTGCCGCCTTCAGCTCTCTCCGAGAACTGCCTCGAGCGGCCACGGCGCTGCTCCGGAACCCCACGTTCTTGTTCCTGAACCTGGCGGGAGCCAGTGAGGGCATGCTGATCTCAGGATTCGCCGCGTTTCTGCCCAAGCTGATTGAGAACCAGTTCGCGGTTAGCGCGTCAGAAGCTGCTCTGTTGCTAGGTAAGCAGGTTTGTTCTGATTATACCTTCACGATTTTTCCACATTATTAAATTGTACAACGGGACTATCGCGTATTTAAGTTTTAAGATTTACCTCCGACGTTTCGAGGACGGCGTTGTCCCTGTTGCCTCGGAGAAGACTGGCTAAAGTTCTCCCGTTGTAGATCTCATTAAGGTTTAGAATTGACTGAAAGTGATGACGGATATTATCTACTCGGTAAAACTGCTGCAAGATTGACTGGCATATAATTATAGGGTTATCACATTTAGGGCAGCAAAACAAAATGAAGGATGGATGTTTTAAATGGAAAACGTTTTATAAGTTACATTTGTAGGTAAATCCATCTACTTAGAACTGTTATTAAGTACTTAGGTACATGTAAAAAGTAACGTGCCTCTATGTCTTCATCTTTTTGCTTTAAATGAGGATGGAGCCATGTGTTTTTTTTGTCTCGTATTCTCGAAAAACCATGATTTTGCTTCTATAATCGCTGTTTCGCTCCCTTTGGTTTTACGTATCTTGGAAACATTCCTTAAACTAGGTACCTCTACTAAAAACAATTTCTAACATTAGAATCCTTTTTGCAGGTGTTATCACAGTCCCTGCTGGCGGAGGTGGAACATTCCTCGGAGGCTGGCTGGTCAAACGCTGGAACCTCGCTTGTGCCGGCATCATCAAGCTATGCGTGGCCGCAACGTTGGTCGCTGCTGCCTTCACATTTAGCTTCGTGTTGACGTGTGACGACTATCCCTTTGCTGGGGTCACTGTGGCATATAACTCTCCTAGTGTGGCTGGGTAGGTTATTTGAAATGTTTATTGGGTTTCATTTCACGTAGACATTGTTGCTTACATCAATTGGATTATATTGGTAACAAAATTGGTTGCTACAAAAACAGCTGACAAACTGAACAAGTTACATGGTAAACGAAGCAAGAAGCTATTTCGTCACAGGGGAGATGGTCCTCTTAGCATTGTTTTGCAATCCATCTAGGAGAAGGATACCAAAATAAAACCCGGAATGGAGTTTCCGTAAGGCGCTAGTAGGGTCCAACCTGAAATATGCGACAGATTCCTGCAGCTGACCTGTCTCCACACGTATTGGCTCGCCTTTCCTGTGGCATAAGACAGTGAAGCCGAGAGGGTAATGCAGGTGCTGGGCATCCCTGCGTTTCCTTAATTCCGTCCCAGGCAGTGTAATGTATGTTACACCATAAATCGTCTGCAATAGACTTAAAGGCCAATGATGATGGTGACATGGTAAAAAATAATGTTTAATTAAACATAACTTAATTTTTTTACTAGTTGTTAGTTAATATACTTATCTAAATCTATACATCTTATAAAACAAAGTCCGCCGCCGTGTCTGTCTGTTTGTATGTTCGCGATACACTCAAAAACTACTGAACGGATTTTCATGCGGTTTTCATCTATCAATAAAGTGATTCTTGAGGAAGGTTATAATAGGTACCTACATAATTTGTTTAGGTTTCCCCGTGCAAAGCAGGGGCGGGTCGCTAGTTCTTCTTAAAAATAATTGATTCATCAACAGTTTCTTGTGATCATAATCACGGCGATGTACCTTATATTTAGCTATTATAAAAATACTTCTCCAGGATACCACCATTAGATCCTGACCTGATGCAAAACAACAGTTAAGAACATAAAGTTAAAAGTAAAAAAAATCCCTTAAAACCCTTAACCCTTTTAAAGTTTCAAACAAAAGAGAATTTCCCAAATTTCTTCTTCCGTCGAACACTCGCTAAACATCCGAACATAATTATGAAATTTGAATGTAATAATTCCCCAGCTCGGACCGATTGTCCGCGGCCTGCAACGCCAACTGCGGGTGCTCCGGCGCGGCGTTCGCGCCCGTCTGCGGCGCCGACGGCGTCGTCTACTACTCGCCCTGCCACGCCGGCTGCAGCCAGGGCGTGCTGGCCGGGGTCGCTCAGCTATACAGCGACTGTGCTTGCATTGGCAATGGGACTTCCTTGTACAGTATTCCAGGTAGGTTTACTAGAAACACCTACTTTAAAAGTTATTCAGCTCTGATTAGTCGTCGTTCGAAAGACTGCAAGTGCTGTCTGCGGCGCTGACGACATCGTCTACTACTCGCCCTGTCACTCCGGCTGCAGCCAGGGAGTGCTGGCACCGCTAAAGGCAATGGGACTTCCTTGTACAGTGTTCCATGTAGTCTAAAAGGAGTGGACTCTAGGCCTAATCTTCGTAATTTCAGCCAATAGGTAACTTAAGCGTTGACGGTTGACTCCTAGTGGATGAAAAACTAATTGAAACATGTTTGACATGTCAGTTGTCAGGCAATGACAGAAAATGAGCCTACACCTACGCCTCCTTCTCCTGTGTGACCTTCCGTCACACAAAATAAAACACCCGATGAAATTTTTATATCTATCATTCCATCTACATAACTCTTAAGAATAGGAGTTTCCAATAAACTTTGAATCGAGGGCTACGGCCAGGCCTTTGGCTAACGGGGCAGAACCGTAGCTAGGAAACTCTTGCTTAAAGGCAAAATACTTTAGCACCCGTTGTCTTTGTTTTAGAAGAATTTGTGGACTGTTATCTCAAGAACATTTTATTTGTATTCCCCAGATTCGAACGTGTCAGTCCCGTACGAAGCCATCAACAGTATCTGCAGCTCGTCCTGCCCGTATCTGTGGCTGTTCGTGTTCCTTTCTTTCTGCGTCATGCTGTTCACGTTCATAGCTACCATGCCTGCTCTTTCTGCCACACTGAGGTACCTACCTACATTATTGTTATAAGTACTCTTAACATTTTGAACTTAGCTTTATGACCGCAAAAGACGCTCACACAGGCCATACTCGCACACGGTAAGCCATACCCTCCACAACGCCATAATGTGTAAACATGTCAAGATTTACAAATCCTCTAATGCATCATGCTGCAAAATATGTTTATGCAAATTAACCTATACTTGTATGTAATCGTAAATCAAATGTCTTTGTATTCCCCAACAGAATAAACAAAAAAACAGGTTAATAACGTTTCATCGGGCTTATTCTACTCGTATGGAATTGATCAACAAAAACCATCTGGCAATTACAGATGTAGTGCATAATTATTTTCCATCGTATTTTCACGGAAACGTACGAACGTGTCTTGCTATTTCAATCAGTCTCGATATAAAAAGTACTGAGGTTGACAAGTATGACACATACGAACGTTTCCGGGAAAATACGATGGAAAACAATTATCCACTACATCTGTACAAGCGTGTTCTGTTTTTCTTTTGATCAGATTGACTTTTTTTGTAACGTAACTGTAAAGCACACTGTTCAAGGATAAGCTAATAGTTTTTGCCACATTCACAGATGCGTACGCGAAGACCAGCGTTCATTCGCCCTCGGGATCCAATGGATCAAGGTCCGTCTGCTCGGCACCATCCCGGCTCCACTACTGTTCGGATTCCTCATCGACCTGTCGTGTTCGCTGTGGGCGCGGACCTGCGACCGCTCTGGGGCTTGCTTGCTTTATGATAACTACAATATGAGCAGGTTGGTAACCAGCGTTTAATAGTGTCTTTTGGATAGTATGAGGTAGTTCTAAAGGGGGCCACAGATTCATCAGGCGTCATCATCATCATCATCTCAGCCATAAGACGTCCACTGCTGAACATAGGCCTCCCCCTTGGACCTCCATACGTGCCGGTTGGAAGCGACCCGCATCCAGCGTCTTCCGGCGACCTTAACAAGGTCGTCTGTCCACCTTGTGGGTGGACGTCCTACGCTGCGCTTGCTAGTCCGTGGTCTCCACTCGAGCACTTTTCGACCCCATCGGCCATCTTCTCTGCGTACAATGTGGCCTGCCCATTGCCACTTCAGCTTGCTAATCCGGTGGGCTATGTCGGTGACTTTAGTTCGTCTTCGGATCTCCTCATTTCTGATTCGATCACGTAGAGAAACTCTGAGCATAGCCCTCTCCATAGCTCGTTGAGCGACTTTGAGTTTTGAAATGACGCCGATAGTGAAAGACCACGTTTCGGAGCCGTAAGTCATCACTGGTAACACATATTTATTAAAGACTTTCGTCTTGCATTTCGTCTTTCATAGGCGTACCCAGCATTTTTTTAAGGGTGGGGCAGATAGGGTTACGTGCCTTAATTGTTCCTAAAATTTTTTAGCTTCTCGTCAGACCACAGACCAGGGTGGGGCAAGTTGCCCCACTTGCCCCACCGTGCGTACGCCTATGCACAGATTACCAGTTCGTCGGACGATATCAGCCTGTCAGTTGTTCGGAACTGTCACCTTTTGAGATTAACTCATCATCATCATTATCGTCATCTCAGCCATAAGACGTCCACTGCTGAACATAGGCCTCCCCCGTGACCTCCATTCGATGATTAACTGACAGGCTGATATCTTCGCGCAACTCTTTTAACCCTCCTAACCCCTCTGACACACTATTCGTGAACTTGCGGAAAAATTCGTATAAAAATCAGTATGACTTTGCTTAATCTTTTGCAAGTGGTATTCAGGCGTAAGTATTCCTACTTCAAATAAAACACTTCAATGTAAGTGCTACGCCCTTATTAAAAAGATTTCTTTATATTCCAGGTACATGCTAGCCCTAGCCCTCCTAGGCAAGCTCTGTTCTCTTCTCTTCTTCTTCCTAGCCTGGTGGTTCTACAGACCGCCGGGCGGCAAGACCGGCAACGCCGTCGTACCTTCAGTAGACCTCGTCGTCTGCGCCGAGAAGACCAACGGAGTTGCCAACGGTAATGTTGCCAACAATGTTGCCAACGGGGATAAAGTGGGGAACGGGTATTGTAACGCGGCGTTAGAGTGTAGTGAGCATTTGTAAGATATTTGTAAAGGACTTTTTTAAGTAGTCTGGCCTGGTATGGGCGTTAAGATATTCTGATTTTGGCACCCCTTTATACGGATTACGGATAGCCTTAGTGCTATTTTATACTGAATTTACATGCTCGTACTGAATTTATATAGGTAATGAAGGAATTATCATAATTTCCTCGAAACCCAAAAAAAAACCATTAAACTTTGCTGGAATATAGAATTTTGCGTTTTTTTAAATATTGAACATACCTATGAATGTTATCTTCGAGGGGTTGCTAGATTTAGATTTGCCTTGGCAAACAAGGTACATTTATTACATAAAATACCTAATACTTAGGTATCCAGTATTTTATATTTAGGTAACCAGGTGAATGGTAATTTTACCCATTTCCTTCCTCCTCCTTCCTCATCCTCCTTCCTTCCCATCTCTCATCTTCATCTTTCTTTCTTTTCTCATCTTCCTTCTTGTTCATCCTTTCGTTTTAAGTAGCTTTGCTCGGAAGTCGGTATAATTAGTCAATTTTATCGATAAGTGGTAACAGTTCTATTTATTGTTAAAAGGTTTTTGATTACTTGGTACTTACCAATTGTATCTACCATGATTACCAAAAGGTTCATACCTAAATTAAAACTAAATACCATTCGCAAATTGTATTATACGTTAGTACCCTTTAGAAACTGATAAAAATGTGGGTAGTTTTAAAATAAAAAGATTAAAGCACTATAGACCAGTCAAATCTTACAAAAAAATCTCCTAAAAAAACAATGCGTGATGTAGTTCTGTATTTTTTATATATTGTTTGGAGTCCTTGGAGGAATGTGAGACTATGTTTTGCAAGCAAAAAAAAGTTGTGCTCTCTGTGTAATTTGCGAAAAACTGCAAAAATTTCAGACTTTTTTCAGAATTTACAGATTTATTGTAAAACTATGGGTTTTTGGTCAAAACTTGCTATGTAATGTTGAAAGTATATTAAATTTGGAAAAATTTAAGCCCATAAACAGTGGCTTATGTCAAATAGTTCTTGAAATATGGGGCTTTAAAAAAAGGGTATTTTTTCCTTGAAATGAAATTACAAGTTTTTCCTATATTTTAAGACAAATATCGGCACAACCGCTCATGCTATGATATATATTGCAATGAATAAAGTTATAGAAAATTTAATTACCTTTCATTTAAGTGCTAGAAAAAGTCAGTAAGTCTTACAGTACTGAAGTTATCGTAAAAAAATGAAATTGCTATAATGGGGAAGGCAACTGATGTATTGTTTAAGGCATTGTCAAAATCCCTTCAAAAGGCAGTACCATCGTCGAGAGCGCAATATTTATTTATTTATTTATTTATTTATTTATTTATTTATTTATTATTCGGAGAACCAACAGCTATCAATTGTACAATAGATATGTATATAGATAACAGAAAGCCAATTATAGGTTCCCGCCAATAGCAACAGGTTAACAAACAAATGGTGGTTATTAGCACTAAATTTTACAACGTGTTACCACTAATATTCTAAAATACGTATACTTATTATATTATTCTAAAATACAAAGCAATACTCTTTATGGTACATACTGAACTAGGAAAACAAAACTTATTAATAATATACATCTATCGATACAGTAATATGCTATCGCATACGACTCGCTCACTTAAATAATTTGTCTGTCAGAATACGTCTTATAGTTGTGATGTTGCTATTAAAAACGTCAATATCACGCTCTTTCGATAGTTCATTTAGACTTTTACCAGCTCGTAATAGAAAGCTATTCTTTCTATAATTTCGCGATGAAAATGGTATTGAGAGGGGAGGGAAGTATCTTTTAGACCTAGATGGAATATTGAAGGAGAGCTTAGCGAGCAATTCAGGACAATCAATGTTACCATTTAAAATTTTAAGTATATAAGTAATATCTGCAATCTGTCGACGTTTATGTAATGGAACAAGATGATGTTTTTTACAGATACTGTCATAATTTGACGAATTATAAGGAGTTTTCAATTTAAAACAGAGATATTTTACAAACTTTTTCTGTATACGTTCAATTCTGTTAACATAAATATTATAACATGGGTTCCAAATTTGAGACGCATATTCAAGTTTGCTTCTTACATATGTACAATAAAGAACTTTAATGGTTTTAATTTGGGTAAAATGTAAGGAGCTACGCATTATAAATCCCAATACCTTAGTAGCACTAGTTACTATATTATCTATATGTGCGTCAAATAATAGCTTTGAATCATGGGTGACTCCCAGGTCCTTCATATATGGCACAGTTTTGAGCACATGATTATTAAGCTTATATGTAGTTGGAATTGCATTTTGTTGTCTCGTGAAGGTTAATGTAAAACATTTAGATACATTGAGGTCTAATTTATTGGTCTGACAATATGCAACGAGACGCGTAAGGTCATCTTGTAAAAGAGCAGAATCATCTAATGAATTTACTTTGGTAAAAATTTTCATGTCGTCAGCAAAACAAAGCAATTTAGAAAAATGGAAACAATCACTGATGTCATTTACAAATATATTAAAAAGCAAAGGCCCCAGCAACGATCCTTGCGGAACGCCACTGGGAACAGTTACCCAGCCAGACATATAGTTGTTAATGACGACAGCTTGCGACCTGTTATTAATATAAGACGTGAACCAGCGCAACAGATCACCGTGAATACCCATATTATTTAACTTAGTGATTAGCAATTTATGGTCAATTCTATCGAACGCTTTACTATAGTCTGTATATACTACATCTACTTGACTACCTTCAGACATGACTTTAGTTACATAATCATTATACATATAATATAAGACGTGAACCAGCGCAACAGATCACCGTGAATACCCATATTATTTAACTTAGTGATTAGCAATTTATGGTCAATTCTATCGAACGCTTTACTATAGTCTGTATATACTACATCTACTTGACTACCTTCAGACATGACTTTAGTTACATAATCATTAATCATTACAATATACGATTATCTTTTACCGGTTTTCCCCGATAGCAGTAGAGCGACGTCGGAGATCAACCATTTTTAAAATGCACCCCTCTCTTAAGCACTTCAATTCAGTAATGAAATCAAGACACAATCTGTAGTTTGGCTTGTTTCTCGGCTCCATTTTTTGCTTGTAGCCATAGATCCCACGATGCCGATTCCGATTTAACAATTTGTTATGATTTTGAACTTGTTTTCATACGACCGACCTTGACGGTAATAATTATAGTTCACGGCAATTGGCGTGGTGTTGGATAAACACACTGAAAGTCATGTCACTAGTATCTAGCTCGCGCTCGCTTATTGGTGCTCTTGAGTGAACTCTGAGTCGTGGTAATACAAGATCACGATAATATCCTAACCGTATCATAAAGATTCATCAGAATCAGCTACCATTACCCACTCTAGGTAAACGTTTAGTTATAGGGCATGTATGTGACTCAGTCTTGTCATGTAACCAGTATATCAAAACTTCTTCAATGGTTTACCGAATTTACACAATAAATTACAAATTCATTTCCAATGGTTGTTAAGGCTGAAATGAATGTGGTGCTACTGCTCAGAGAGTTGTCAATCCACGGGTTGTAACTAGCAATACCTCTTTCACTAGTAGTATTTACTGTATAAAATAAATGTATTTATAGTAAAAAATAAAAATAATTGGAAAGTAAATGGGTCAATTTATCAATAGAAAACAAGTAATTGTGTGGTTTTATGAAACCACGATACAAGTGAAACTTTTTTCGGATTGTAGAGTAGATATAGGCATTTAACTAAAAATATTCGGAAATTTATCGGATTTAGGGTGTTCAAAACGGGTTTTTTAATCTTAACTTAATTAATATTCTCTTTAATTATCTTATAAAAGCTCGCCCAACGCCAATTACGCCAGTTACTCAACATGATGCTGTAGTTCATTATTAATATCGCTTATACGAGTCAAGTCAAGGGCTAAAGAAACCGGTATGTAAGCTTACCGATATGAAACAAATGTATGCGATCCGCCCGGCTTGGCACATCATGTTAACACACACTTATCTATACTTTCCTACGTGTTTCGTTCAGTTCTTTTTCTATAAATGATTTGGTTTGTCAGTTTATACACCTATCTAGTAAAGACTAGTAGTAACAGGATATTGCCAGTTAAGACCCGTGGATTATAACACAAACGTATACCTAGAGTGGGTAATGGTAACTGATTCTGATGTATCAATTTGTTATGGTTAGGATTTTATCGTGATCTTGTATTACCATTACCACGACTCAGAGTACACTCAAGAGCACCAATAAGCGAGCGCAAGCTAGATACTAATGACATGACTTCCAGTAATTTCAGTGTGTTTCACCAAAACCACGCCGATTACCGTGAACTATTGTCAAGGTCAGTCGTATTAAAACAAGTTCAAAACCATAACAAATTGTAAAATCAGAATTGGCATCATGAAATCTACGGCTACAACCAAAAAGTGGGGCCGAGAAACAAGCCAAACTACAGATTGTGTCTTGATTTCATTACTGAATGAATGAAGTGCTTAAGAGGTGAGTGGCGTGAGTGCATTTTAAAAATGGTTGATCTCTGACGTCGCTCTCGACAATGGTACTGCCTTTTGAAGGGATTTTTATAATGCCTAAAACAATACATTAGTTGCCTTCCCCATTATAGCAATTTCATTTTTTTACGATAACTTCAGTACTGTAAGACTTACTGACTTTTTCTAGCACTTAAATGAAAGGTAATTAAATTTGCTATAACTTTCATTGCCATATATATCATAGCATGAGCGGTTGTGCCGATATTTGTCTTAAAATATAGGAAAAACTTGTAATTTCATTCCAAGGAAAAAAAATACCCTTTTTTTAAAGCCCCATATCTCAA
Organism: Cydia fagiglandana; assembly: GCF_963556715.1. NCBI lineage: Eukaryota > Metazoa > Arthropoda > Insecta > Lepidoptera > Tortricidae > Cydia > Cydia fagiglandana. The sequence goes on along the minus strand of NC_085934.1, from coordinate 1,481,210 downwards.
GAACTATTTGACATACGGCGCTGTTTGTGGGCTTAAATTGTTCCAAATTTAATATTCTTTCAACATTACATAGCAAGTTTTGACCAAAAACCCATAATTTTATGATGAAACTGTAAAATCTGAAAAAAGTCCGAAATTTTTGCAGTTTTTCGCAAATTACGCAGAGAGCACAACTTTTTTTTGCTTGCAAAACATAGTCTCACATTCCTCTAAGGACTATAAACAATATACAAAAAATACAGAACTACATCACGCATTGTTTTTTTATTGTAAGATTTGACCGGTGTACTATACCGACGTCATTTATAATAATGTTTTGATCGTAGTGATTCGCCGTAAAAAACGATCAATTAAGCAAGTAAATCACGCACATGGAAATCTAACGAAAACTAGAACTTCCACATTTTGAACTACTAAAACAGATGTTCCGGTTACGTTTTACGATTTTTACTGTTACCGATTTAGAACTACCCTCGATTTACCTAAGTTATTTTAACGCGTGTACATTAATCATTCCAAACATTCTTAGGTACCTCTTGACTTGTCAGTACAGAATCGGGCACCCCCGCACCCACACCAACCAGTCTCACACCGATTTCTTACTGCCAAGTCAGGAAATGCCCTTAGTTAATGCAAAGATTGATTGATTGTAATGAAATAAAGGCCAAGCCATATTCGTGCTTATAATTTGATTAAGGCTCATTTAGACCATGCGAGAACTCGCATGCGAATTTCATTACATTGCGGGTTTTAATCGGTCGGTTGAAATAGACGTAACTAACAATCCGCAATGTAGGTAACTAAAATCGCATGCCAGTTCGCGCGCCGTCTAAACCAGCCCTTATGTAAATGGCGCTGTGCAGCTCCGTATCTATATTATGGTATATTAACCAAGTTACCTACTGCAAAACATAGCGCCGTGGCGTATTGGCAAGGTGCGAAGTCGGTGGAGGGAGAAGTGGCGCTGATTGTCACGTATGATCAGGAATTTCGCACATTAATGTTAGCGGCAGCCGTTTGAACTAATTTTACTCCATAAGTTTTATCTTAGAAAATCCCACAAAAGGAGGGCAGCACCAGTCGTGCACCTAGCGCATAGCGCCATCTTCTTCATCTGTCAAACCGGGGTACGATTTTTTTAAACTTTACCGATTTTATACAATCAATGAATATTTGGTTAAGGCCTGTTTTAATTGTAAAGTATCTGTGATGTGTAGTTTTAACGATATTTATGTAACAGTTCATATTACTTTAGGGATTTTAAAGTTGTATTATATTTGATTATTAATTAACACCTTAAGTGTTTTCTAAGAGTTAATAGATAATCGAACTTGGTTAGCCGTATGTGAAGATATTTCTTCATAAAATCTACCGCTAAAGTCTGTCTGTCTAGCAATAGCGGTTTTTTCAACACAGGTTTCCCGAGACTACAAGCAAAATTTTTTGACCTTAAACCCCCTCCAGACTATGCGCGTGAATCGCGGGCGAAGCCGCGAACGCGAGTGTGGAGTCGATTTCGCTGTCTGCGAAAATCGACGCCACACTCACGTTCGCGGCTTCGCGCCGCGATTCGCGCACGAGTGTGGAGGAGGCTTTAAACACAACCGAGTTCGTTTCTCTATTAATTCCTTTGATCGCCAAGAACGCCTATACACGCGCACGAAAAACGCCATGACGTGCGCATCGTGCGCGTGAATTAACGGATAAATTCTGTAATAATGCAAATATGTTTATGTAATTTTATATTATTATTCTAGTCCTTATCTACTACTAAGTTCTGATTTTAAATAGATTTTTAATCGAACATAATAATGACGTCCTACCGTTTTATTCATTTCGGCGGATTGCGTGCGGTGTTAAAGCAAATTTTTGCCATTTTTGGAGAACGGGCCTGGCAATCAAAGGGATGTAAAACACAAAGTAATCCAAATTTTGCCGCGCGAAACAAAAAAAATTTATCTTAAGGTAAATAACTAGACTAGAAAAGTACAATGTGTAATGGCACAATTTTAATATATTTAATCGGATTTATATGTAATTATTTGGCCACTTATTTATTAAGGTTTATTGTTATTTTACGATATAATTGTTGCACGACTTATGAGCATATAACATTGCATTGTCATAGCATTTATAGTATTGAATGCAAATAGGTGTAGTGCCATTGAAATCATTGAAGATTTTCAGTGTAGAAAGAAATTAAAACTTTAATGTTTTTAAATAAAATGTAATTAATCATGTCATGTGCTCATAGGACGTGTCGTGTGTTGTGTTGTACAATAGTTGTTATGGGGATTGTACATTTTGGTTGAAGACTGATCGTTTGTTAGTGTCGCGTAGTCACTCTAGATTTGCTGGTAAATGCAATAGGTTATTGGGAACTTAATATTAATGTCGTAACGAAATCAAAGATTCAGAGAGCCGTGTAAATTTACCTTAACCGATTCGGGGCTGATGACACGCCTGCCGTGTCATCAATGTTTTTACGTGTGGCGTATGACACGGGAGGAGTGTCATCATATTCTATGCGCATGGCATTGCTGCCGTGTCATGAAATTATTGTTCCGCGCCACAGCCAAAAGTTTTCGAAAATGGAACACGCAACGAATCGGTTAATTGTATATTTATCCTTTGAACGCCACGCCTATTGTGCGCGACGCGTCATTATGAACCTTGTAAGAATGCACGAAGGTTGATATTAGGCTGCAGACGCGCGCGTTAGTTGACGTCCTATGGCTCGGCGACGTCATTACGCGATTGGCGATGGCGGCAGCGACAAACATGGGTGGGAACGAAAGGTCCTATCGCTGTGTCTCGCTCCAACCTATAGTTATCGCTGCCGCCGTCGCAAGTCGCGCAATGTTAGGCGGTTAAAGGACATATGATTAGCCGAAAAGTATGAAAGGGTAGATTTTTCTCGCGATTCCGAGGTTGGCCCCATAGTAAAAGTTGTTCAGTATGACAGCGTATTCAGCCCTCAAAGGCAACAAAAACACCATGTATTTTGGCATGGCGTTCAAAGGGTTAAATCAGGATAACATCGCAATTAAATCCGGTGTTTGATATTTGTATTACCTAAGTGACTTGAGAATTTCTTTCGTAATATATCCTCAAGATATTGTGTTCAAGCGACCACGTTTGATACATTTTATTACACGATCGTACCATATCGGCAGTCTTATGCGTAGGTAAGACGATTTCGAAATTGTACAATTTTTACACTGTAAATTATTATTAATGAATGAAATAAATTATTTCCGAAAAAATAAACTTTTACTTACACCTTTTTTTTTTCCTCTTTTTTATTACCTACCAGCCCAAAACTAATATTTAGGTAATAGTTATTAGTTTATAGGTTGACTGATAGATAAGGTATCCCTGCATTAATTCTGGGAAAAACTGTCGTATGAAGTTTTTCCTTGGACGCCAAAAGCGCTTTATTAAAGCGCTTTTGGCGTCCAATAAATAAAACGCCAATAGCGTTGAGTTATATTAAGAAATAAAACAAAGGACTATAAAATATCATTATAATATATTCTAACATCATAAAAGTATAACTTAACAAATGCATTGAAAATTCAAACGTATACGTGCATATACTTACTTAAAATATTACTGTATTCAGTGCCAATCATTGACTTACATACACAGACAAAACATCTTTCAGACTGAGCATAGTCGCGCTACTCCCTCTGCCACGCATACGGTAATTTTACTCCATGTTCGAGTCGAAAGTGTCTTTGTGGGACTTGCGCACCCCCGCATTTTTGGCATCATCGGTTGCATGAAATAATTGCTCTAAACTCGTTCTAGAAGAGTCCTAGTCTATGCTTACATATTACCTCGTACAGACGGGCCTTGCGGCCTACGGACGCTAAGAATGGTGCCAATACAGCGGTGTCACGCACACGAATTCGAGCCAATCGTGCAGTCCAAGGCCACAACGCGATTGGTTGATGAGTTCGCATCACGCGCGCGATTGGCCGCAACTAGTTAGACTGTACCATTGGCTCGAATTCGTGTGTGAAACCGCCGAACTAGCACCATTGTTAGTGCCCTTAAGGCCCGTCTTTATATAAGTCAATGGTGGCATTGGTTCAGAGCCGCATTGGCGAGGCGTGCAGCGCGTCGTTGAACGACCAAGCGATTGGAGCGTACCGCGAACACCGTAGTTCGCAAATTCCGGGCATGTTTCCCTGTTACTCTAACTACCCTTTAATTGGAGTAAAATAGAAAGATGCCCGCAATCTGCGAACTTCGGTGTTCGCGGTATGTTCTCTGGGGTCGCTCGCATACCTACGTTTGCATTTGTTTTTGAAAAATCGTACCGCTTATTTAGATCATAATTTGGTTACTAAAATGTGAACAGCAATCTAGAGGCTTTCCTTTAGTAACTTCATTGATTCGAAACCCGATTTCTTGACTTTCGCTCGATAGAAAAAAATCATGTCTATAATGCATGATAAAAATTTTGTTATATTTTTTACATAATAGTTAAAAATATGCAAATGGCTTCTAATAATACGCACTTTTCAGTAAGTTTTAAAAGAAAGTGCGTATTTTAAGAAGCAATTTTCATATTGTTACAAATCGTCGGGTGACAAGCAAAAGTCACTAACTAACACCCTTGAAATTATTGGACAATAAACCGTGTTACAAGTGTAATAAAGTGCATTGTTACTTTAATTTTTTGATAGTACTTAGTGACCTTTGCTTGTCACCTGACGAAATAGACCCTATTACGTTCGTGATTTTTGCTCAGTAACATTTTACAGAGCATTTTTCACATCCATTGTGGATTTGTGACAGAAACGAAACTCCTATACCTGCAAATCTTGCAAATGTACAGTTAAATAACTTAATTTCCTACCCATTTATATGAAATTCGCTAGAGATCTCATACTGTTACTGTAACAAGGTACAAAACGGATACGAAATTAATTTCTCTGTCTGCACAACGGCAGAAAATTTCGCAGAATGCTCCTAAGCACCTCTTGCACCATTCCACTAACCCCGGGAACCCGGGTTGAACCTGGAGTTACCATGGTTACCAGCACTTTGACACTAAATTAATGATTTAACCGCTTAACCTCGGGTTAGTGACATGTTGCAAGTGACCCTTAGGGCCACTTGCACCATCCCACTAGCCCGCGGTTAACTCGTTAAGAAGTTAACCCAATGTCAAATATTGTACTGGTAACCATGGTAACTCCAGGTTTAACCGGTTAACCCTGGGTTAGTGGGATGGTGCCAGTGATCCTTAATCGTAAATATAGTTTGACCTTGGGACGTTGCAGCCAGACTTTAGAAGAACTTGACTCCCTGGTTATCGTCGAATTCCATCAGCTCACACTTGCCCTTGGCCTCGAGGGTCTTCAGCGCTTTAATTAGGATCGTCATGTCCAGGCCGTGAAACTCTGGAATATTATACAAACAATTTAATAATATTAACAAACGTTCATTGTCATTAAAAAACAGAAACAAAAACCGGGCAAGTGCGAGTCTGACTCGCGCACGAAGGGTTCCGTACCATAAAGCAAAAAAAAACGGTCACCCATCCGCGTACGATCCGGGTGCGTATCGATGGCTATAAACATTTTTATTATAATATCAGTTGCAATAACGTTTATTTAGTATAATTAATAAATGATATAACAACACTTAATATATTTTCATATGATATAAATTATCATTTTATATAAAGATTAATTGATCTAATAACATTTAGCATAACATTCTTCAAGTATAATGCATATTTTCTATACTGAATTTATGATATAAAGTTATTTCATCTAAAGTAGAATTGCTGATATAATGTATTAGATATATAATTCCACATTCGTTATTACACACTAGAAAAAACGACTATTTCTACATATAACGAACTGCTATTTATAACTAGGTAGGTAATAAGATTAAGAACTGCGACCCCTACACAAAACCAACCGCTACCAGAATACTAGGTTAGGTTAGGTTAAGAACTGCGACCCCTACACTAAACGAACCGCTACCAGAAAAGTAGGTTAGGTTAGGTTAGATTTGCGTCCATTACACAAAACAAACCATTACCTAATCTGCGTTAAACATTTACATATGTCGTCATAAAAATACCTTTACTATATTATTATACCGAATAATGCTTATATAATAATACTTGTATAATAAATGAGCATTATATCACATGATCGTTATAATAAATGAGTGTTATATCAAAAGATAATTATACAAAATGATATGAAGCATTTAAATAATATACCAAATGTATATTACACAAAATGAGTTATTATATTTTCTGAAATTATATTAAATGTTGTTATATCTACAGAAAATATATTAATTATTTTTATATCGATCATTACACACCCAAGTACTGACCCCTCCCGACGTTTGCTTAACTTTGGTCAAAAATCACGTTTGTTGTATGGGAGCCCCATTTAAATCTTTATTTTATTGTGTTTTTAGTATTTGTTGTTATAGCGGCAACAGAAATACATCATCTGTGAAAATTTCAACTGTCTAGACGGTTCGTGAGATACAGCCTGGTGACAGACGGACGGACGGACGGACGGACGGACGGACGGGCGGACGGACGGACGGGCGGACGGACGGACGGACGGACAGCGAAGTCTTAGTAATAGGGTCCCGTTTTACCCTTTGGGTACGGAACCCTAAAAACAGGAACAACAAATACGAACCTGCTCGTCAAATTTTAAGAATTTCAAGAAATTTTTAATTCGTTGAGAATTTGACATGTAGACACAGATTTTTTATACATATTTCAAATTAACCTTAATACTAACTAATAAAGTTTACCATTGCGTGTTAAATAAGTCCATATCTGGGAGAGCGAGCTTTGCTCGGAAAACATAAAAACTCAAAAATGCGTGTTTTCTCAGAGATAAGACCTAGCTAGATCGATTTATCGCTCCCGAAAACCCCCATATAACAAATTTTATCAATATCGCTAGAGCCGTTTCAGAGATCCCCGAAATATACATAAAACAAAAAATACAAAAATATAAAATATAAGTATATAATACATAAAATAATAAAAGAATTGCCCGTTTAAAGGTTTCACATTAATCGTGGCTGTCAAAAGGTACAGTACACTCTTTTAACCAGTTTAAACACATTCACTGCCCGCGACCCGCTAGGCGGGTTCTCTGTTCGTAGGCGCTTTTCGCTACATACGGTTTTCCCCGTGTTATCGGCTACGCTCGTAGCGCGTAGCTCGCGCTGGCACTGAATGTGTGTTAATATATTTGAAACCCCGGACCCGGGACCCGGGCATTTGGACCCGGGTATGTTCTTAAACTGCGTCCAAGACCACATTCGGTGTACTCGACTGCGATCGCCAACCCGCCTGCCAAGCGTGGCGATTATGGCATTCACCCCCGAAAAAAGGGGCAGGCCTATGTTCAGCAGTGGACGTCTTATGGCTGAGATGATGATGATGATGATATTTGAAACAAACAGTTTTAACTTTACAAGCGGGCCACTAACCTTCATCAACAGTATTCTCTCCCTCCCGCAGCTCAAACAGCGTACACACAGAATTATTCATCCCGTTGCTGCTCGCCCAGCTATACACCATATTGCCCCACTCATCCAGCGAGTGCCAATACACCTCCCACACATTCTTGCTCTTATCCAGCGGCGCGGCTTGCCCCATCTTCCCCATATACTCTAGGACAACTAAAATGGACTCCTGCGACAGTTTCCGGTTGATAGATTGATTGTTAAACAGTGGACTGTTCTGGGCTTCTCTTATGTCTATGGTGGATTGTTTTGTAGTTTTGAGGTAGTCCGCTATGAGGTGCTGCCATGCTTCGAGCTGTTTAGCTCTGGTCTCCGAGTGTGGTTGAATCCTGGAAAATAAACACTTGTTAGAAATAAATATGAAATGAAGCTACAAAAAATATTCGTGTTGTATTTCATGACAACATAATCATAAAACAATAGGGATGTTTCCTCTACTTAAAATAAATTATTTCACACCGTGCACGAAATAAAAAGCCCCGGATAATTATTAGAAAAACATAAATAGCAGTCATTTTTAAACACAATTTCTATTTAATAATTGGGATTGAAAAATATAAAGTTGGTGAGTTGACCATGATGTCACTAATTATACTCGTTTTCATATAAATTCTATATTTAGTAAATCGTTTTGACAGTTCCAAAAATAAAACCTGATTTGACTAATAGAAAAGTTTTGCCTATTGATTTATTATTTATTTATTTATTATTATTCAAATGAATAGAGAATGATGAATAAAGAGAATAAGTAATAATAATAAGTAAATACTCAATGGAGAAATTTGACACAGCGCTAGAGATAGTTATAGACTACATTATATTACATTATATTTGTTTTATTCATCTCATTGGGGGAAGGAAGGGAAACGTCAGTAACTAAATACAGCTAGTAAATTGTAGTTCAGTTTATAACCAAATAAAATTTCTAAACTAATCCTCATTCCTCTGATACTTACACCTTCGTTTTTCAACCATTCTTCATAAATCTTTATCAGTTTCTTTTCTGTCTTCTTCCTTTTTCTCAAAACCCTTGGCAGTTTTGGTTCTAAGTCAGTCACGGATGCCGTGAATGGTATCATATTCTCACCGACTTGGATGAAGTATTCGTAGTCTACAATTAATTGAGGTGTAAAGGCTATCATTACGGAGCAGTCTTTAGCTACGGCAGATATTAGGGCTTTGTGTAATGGCTCAATTTTTTCAAGAAATTTTTGCTGCTCAACTTCACAATGAAGACTGCTTTCCGGATCAATTTGTTCTAATAATGATGACACATAGTCTATGGACATGTATTTCAAGTTTTTTGTTGATAAAGTCAGTTCTTCCGCTAGCCTTTGCAGTCGTAGTATTTTAAACAATAATGTTTCCTTATTGAGGTTGGAAGTAATGTCGCAATTTATATTCTTTTTGGTAAAAGTGACGTCATCTGAGTCATTGTCTATTTGAGTATGTTTATTCTCATAAAGTAAAGTTTCTATTATAAAGCCAAAGAATGCATTGGTTGATTTAAAAATGTGCATTTTCTTTATAATTTCTTTAAATTGGTCTTTGTTTGGCATATTGAAAATGATTTGGCCATTTTTAAATATTTTGAAGTTGTTTTGTGGGTTTTCTGACAAATGAAACAAGGCAGATTTCATTCTATCCTTGTTACCAGAAAACAAATCAAGCGGACAGTATTTACTGATGTCAGAAATTTCATTTTTTTGTAGTTTCAAATATTGTTTTAAACAATAATAGCATTTTCCATAGTCTTTAAAGCACGGTGCCATAAATCCTTCCTTTGGTTTTATTTCTATACAGTAATTAACACCGTTTGGATTCAAAATTGTTAAGTTCTTTGTCTTAATACCATAAGAACTTATATGTGATTTAAATAGCCTTTCAGTCGGTCTAAATGGTCTTAAATCATTGATTAGAACTGGTAATGCTTCTGTAGGTATTTCTATTATTTCAAGTTGGCAATCAGATGCATTGGATAGCAAAGGATTCATAATCAAATTGACAAAATCTAGTGACATTCGTATCTCATTTATATCGCCGGTATCTTCATCTTCTTTGATAAGCCGGAGCACATACGTCGAACATGGGTTTTCTTCTTGAATTGCAATCACTATGTGAGCATTTCCCTCATTGATATACCTCCAAGATTTCCCCAAAATCGACATTGTATGTCGAAACAAAATGACTAGTTTTGCGAATACAAAGGAGTTTATTTACTTACGTAAAAAAGGGAGGAAAGTTGTACTGCCAAGGCCAAGATATCTCTGACATTATTATGCCTTTTTACACTTTTACAACTATCAGTTTGTAAATATAATTAAAGCTTAGAATAAAATTAGCTAAGTAATAAAATTTTCACACAGCTTCAGCTGAATATGACAGTTCGTATGACATCAGATCGCGCTATTTGAGTAAGACACAAAACTAATTTATTTTCAACATTTTAAAACCTACCTCAAACCATCGAATCGGTATTTTGGTATTTATGGAACGCACATCCCTACCCAAGTCTGTAGTCTATGACGTGTTTTGACGTTTGTCATTAAAAAACGTCGCTGTTTTGCGGTATCGAACAGCAAATAATATTTTTTATTAACAGAAAACCTAATAAACAATCAACTAGACACCATTGATATGTACTTACTTTCCACACATTGATTTATTAATAAGTTTCACTAGCTATAACAATGATAACGCTTAATAGAAAATTAAAAAAGGAACATACGGAGCCCACGAACGGTATTAAGGTGGATACGAACAAAAGGATATCCGTTAGAGACAAGTTGTTAGTGAAAGAGGTTCAGGAGATAGAGGAGAACCTCCCTGGGACGTGTTCTGTGCAGTTTGAGGACCCGAACGTGCTCAGCGAGTTCACATTGACAGTGGCCCCTGATGAAGGTTTTTGGCAAGGGGGCAAGTTTAAATTCAGTGTTTTTGTCACTGAAGACTATAATATGGCAGTAAGTTTACCCATTTCCATGTTACTTTACATTTATTTTGCAATTATTTTCAAGGCTTCTGTACATTTCTCAATACCTATTGTACTATTTATCAGGATCTCACAGTTAAAATGGTCATTTACCCTTTTAGTGTGATAGATATCATACTGATGCTGTATGATAAGTAATGCAGCGTTAATAATGCTAAAATTTCCTTTGAAATTGTAATATTGATTAAATACTTTTCTTTACAATAAAAAAGTAAGAGTTAAAGGTAAAGTAAAAGGATTAAGTCTAATCCTTTTTTTTTACCTTATGTAGTTGTTGTTGTAGTTGTTTCTTATAATGTATTATTCAAAATCTGAGCTTAAAACAATGTTAAAAAAACTTATCCATAGTAATGACTGTAAATATGGGATTAAAATATTTGCATGTTTTTTTTTTCAGCCTCCAAAAGTCAAATGTCTAACTCGGTTGTGGCACCCGAACATAAATGTGGATGGAGACATCTGCTTGTCCCTGCTGCGGCAGACCTCGATTGATGAGCACGGCTGGGCGCCCACTCGGAGACTCAAGGATGTGGTGTGGGGCCTCAACTCTTTATTTACTGTAAGCATCATTTATTTATTTATATGAGCCTAAAGACTATTTTTTTATTCGGTAGACTTAAATGACATTTCATACTATGAAATACAGTGAAACCTGGATAAGTGAGACTTCAACGGACGAGCAGATTTGTCTCACTTAAAGAGGTATTCCACTTACCCAGGCTCTCAGTTAGCCAGGTACAAATAAATTTCTGTCTCATTTACAGAGGGTCCCATTAATAGAGGTGAAAATAGAGGATATATCTCTGTTATAGAGGTGGTTAATAAGGTATTTAGTAATTATCTTTAAATGCTTAGGTAAAATAATTCTTGTGTCTAAATATTTTTTAAGTCTGTTTAAATATTTCTTTGAATTTATTTCGAATTATTTTACAAAGGATATTTTTTTTCAATTAAATTTAATACGGACTTAATTGCATCTTAGAAATTTATTAAATGAAAATTTGTTTCTTCTTGTTACTTATCAAGATTTCAGCTTTCGTTTCAATAGTTTTAACGACATGTAGTACCTATTTAAACGAAACTTGAAGTCGTTTAGACACAATTAAGCAAATGTGTAATTTGTAGATACACTAAGAGTTAGTAAGAATACGGAAATAGATGAATAAAGTCCAAGTTAGAGAGGTCATAGATTGACGTTATCTCAGATACAGAGGTAATTCGTATAAAATTTTAAAAACAATTCGGAAAATGTAATCTTATAAATATTTGAATTTAATTGAATTGAAATAGCCTTTATTTCAGATAAGTATTTTGTAGTACATTTCATTTTGTTGTTAACATATATATATATCTAATCTAAATTTATATCTGTATGCCTTTTGTAGGCAAAGGCCTCCCCTAACTCTTTCCATTTATCCCTATCCTTTGCTATTGTAGTCCAGCAACCTCCTGCTGCGCTCTTAATCTCATCATCCCATCTTCTTGTTGGCCGGCCACGCTTCCTTTTTTTGTCTCCAGTAAACCAGTACATTATTGCTTTAGACCACTTTTCTCTCCCTCTAATTGTGTGACCTGCCCATTTCCATTTTAACTTCTTAATTGTTGTAGTAATATCTTTTGTTTTAGTACATTTCTTTATATCTATATTTCTAACTTTATCCGATAGTCGCTTTCCCATCATACTTCTCTCCATAGCGTTTTGACAAACTTCTAGCTTTTTGTAGTGGGATTTGTTTAGTGCCCATGTTTGGCAACCATAAGTTAGAACAGGAAGTATACAGGAATCTTATAAATATAGTCTCAGTAAAAGAGGTAAAATACACTCTCTGTCTCAATTATAGAGGTAAATGTGATATAAAATCACAACAACTAATCCCAGTTATAGAGGTTCGTTTTATCTCACTAATAAAGGTAATTCAGTGCTAAAGTGTCGGGACCGCGCCATGAGTCCCAGCTATAGAGGTTTCTCACTTAAAAATAAAATAAAATAAGCCTTTATTGCTGTGAAACATAATAATAATATAAGTATTCTCCACTGTATTCACAATAGCTCCTATGCCAGCTGGGACCGATTTACGGGTATCTATTTGTACCCGTGGATGGGTTCTAGCTGGTGTATTACATAACATCAAACTTGTCTTAAAGGGCCTCTGTGCTGTTGGCTTCGGCCCCACGCATGCCTCCCAAAGGTCGGGGACCCCATGGTCCCCATGGTCCCGAGATATGGAAAGACATACATATAAGTATTAAGTTGCACTATGTTTCTTTTATACTACACTATATATTATATATCTAATTCCTTAACTAAGTGAATCAGCATCCGGTTTTCGCTTCTTCCTTTTTACAGCTTGTCTTTCGACATAGGCCTCCTCTAAACCTTTCCATTTTATCCTGTCTTTTGCAGCTTGTCTCCATGTAGGGCCAGCTATCTTTCTTATGTCGTCTTCTCAACGTTTAAATTGTCCTCCTTCTTTTCTTGTCCCGTCCCTCGGGTACCATTCCGTTATTATTTTTGTCCACTTTTCTGTTCTTTCCCTTAACATATGCCCTGTCCATCTCCATTTTAATCGTTTGTAAACATATTGGATGTTTTTGAATTTAGTTTTATTCTTTATAATTTGTAGACTAATCTTATCTCTGCGTTTTACTCCTAGAACACTTCTCTCCATTCCGTTTTGACACACTTTTATTTTGTTTAGTTGTTGTTCGGTTCGGTTCGGTTCTCACTTATCCAGGTCCCACTTAACCAGGTTTCACTGTATATGAAAAGAAGGAAAACATCGTGAGGAAATCGGACTAATCCCAATAACGCCTAGTTTACCCTCTGGGTTGTCAGATGGCAGTCGTTTTCGTAAAAACTAGTGCCTATGTCAAATCGTAGGATTAGTTGTCAATCGGACCCCAGGCTCATGAGCTGTGGCGAAATGCCGGGATATCACGAGGAAGAAGAAGAAATCTTATTTTATGATTTTATGTTCATACTAGAAAATGTCATTTTAGTCTACCAAATAAAAAATTAGTCTTTAGAGTGTCCCATTGCTGGGCAATGGTCTCCCTCCACCCAGTGGCGGATTTGCCCTCCTAAGGCACAGTAGGCCCAGGCCTAGGGCGGCTAGATATTTAGGGGGAAATAAAATGTAGTCAATATTATGGGTGCCTTGAAAGGGGCGGCTACAGGGCCTGGGGCCTAGGGCGGCAAAGACTGCAAATCCGCCACTGCCTCCACTCTTTCCACGTATCCCGGTCTTGAACCGCCTCCCACCAGTTCTTGTCAAAGGCATCGAGGTCATCTCACCAATGCTGACGATGTTTGCCTCGAGTTCGATTTTGTTAGTATCATAGAATGAGAATCATCATCATCATCATCATCATCTCAGCCATAAGACGACCACTGCTGAATGAGAATATATATATGGGTCGATCAACTATTTCTTGTTGTTATTCTGTCCCATCAGCCAGGAGACAATAGTAGCATAGTTTCTTGGAAGAGCTGCTGTACCATGTTCTACAGACGTGCTTAGTAGACTATGTCCCATTATGGAAAGGCCTTATAACTACCAAAAAATTCAAGTTTGGTTCATTTAAATACGAAATAATTTGTATTTTAAGAGTGACCCAGGAGACCGTAACCATGGCAACTAGTGACAAGAAAAAGTTGATTCACCCATATAACGAGGAGCAGATAAATTAATGTTAATCCATGAATGGCACAGCTAAACGATAGAATTCATAAAATATTAATTATAGGAATGTAGGTTGACTGCGACACTTTTCCAATTCCAATCTGACTGACGGTTCCACTCAGGATGTCATCTCATTTCGGGCTGTCCTCAGAATCAGCCAGGAACCAATCCATTAAAGAAGCTGTTCGGGTCATTCATATAAAAGTCACTGTATCGCAGTCAAACACACTCAAGCATAGACTATTTCAATACTTGACATTCCATCAAACGCAGCCGTCATACATTCATTATGACGGTCTGCGACACGGCCATTCTGACCTTTCACACGTCCTCGTGGGAAGAATACTATCCAAGTCTAAACTCCACAGGAATAACAAGTCCACTCGGCTATCCTGACCACAATCATAAGTGCAAACAGACTTTACATACGTTTGCTCGATCAAGTTCATTCGAATTTTATTTATGAATATAAGAATTTCAAAGCCGAAACAAGTTCAAGTGCAAGTTCGCAATAACCTTATTTGCTTAGGGCTTTATTATCAGCAAAAATGGAACAGGTTGTTCGACTAGTAGTATTCTGTCTGCGTCATTGGCTAAACCACCAATGACAAACCACAACATAATGTCTACGCCTCGGCTAGTCTGTGGCCATGAGTAAGCCCATTCATAATAAAAAAAAAAAAAAAAAAATGCGTAACCCGCAATCTGCATCATTGGCTAAACCACCAATGACAAACCACAACATAATGCGTAACCCGCAATCTGCATGATTGGCTAAACCACCAATGAAAAACCACAACATATTGCGTAACCCGCAATCTGCATCATTGGCTAAACCACCAATGAAAAACCACAACATATTGCATAACCCGCAATCTGCATTATTGGCTAAACTACCAATGATAAACCACAACATAATGCGTAACCCGCAATCTGCATCATTGGCTAAACCACCAATGAAAAACCACAACATATTGCGTAACCCGCAATCTGCATCATTGGCTAAACCACCGATGAAAAACCACAACATATTGCATTACCCGCAATCTGCATCATTGGCTAAACCACCAATGACAAACCACAACATAATGCGTAACCCGCAATCTGCATCATTGGCTAAACCACCAATGAAAAACCACAACATATTGCGTGACCCGCAATCTGCATCATTGGCTAAACCATCAATGAAAAACCACAACATATTGCGTAACCCGCAATCTGCATCATTGGCTAAACCACCAATGAAAAACCACAACATATTGCATAACCCGCAATCTGCATCATTGGCTAAACCACCAATGACAAACCACAACATAATGCGTAACCCGCAATCTGCATCATTGGCTAAACCACCAATGAAAAACCACAACATATTGCGTGACCCGCAATCTGCATCATTGGCTAAACCACCAATGAAAAACCACAACATATTGCGTAACCCGCAATCTGCATCATTGGCTAAACCACCAATGAAAAACCACAACATATTGCATAACCCGCAATCTGCATCATTGGCTAAACCACCAATGACAAACCACAACATAATGCGTAACCCGCAATCTGCATCATTGGCTAAACCACCAATGAAAAACCACAGATGTACTACTAGTAGGTATCATTCGCGTGAGAATATTAAACATTTTATCAACTTATTAATTAATGATTTATTAATGATTCGAACTCATCATTGCGAACTTGCTCTAGATTGCATTATCAATTATCATCGTCTAGATTAGTTGGAAGTAAAAGTTTTGGCACATTCGTATTTTCCCTATCCAATCGTGAGCATACTTGTAGGTACCTACTGTAGGTAGGTAAGCATGAATTGTTTCGATGTGTATCTATCACCTTTCACCACCTTTCTGGGATCAAAATTAAAATGAAGTTAAAATTGCTCAGTCGGTCCTTATCTTACATCCTCGGTCCTTAAAATAAAATCGATTTCGCAGCGACTATTACATCACCTCACCATTCCACCCACCGTTCGTTATTTTTTTATAACCATTAACGAAAAGAAAACAATCGTACAAAACACTTATGCTGGCCTACTGTCAGAAAATATTTTTCATAAATAAATAATTAACATAAATAAATAAACTTGGGCTTTGTATAAGTAATTGCATCAATATAACACTTTAAACTCTCGCGTTTTGTACACATATTCAATTACACAAACGGGTCTACCGCGATATAATTTCATTGTTTTTACCTTTAATTCCGACGTTTCAGCTGAGTTGCATCAGCTGTGGTCACGGAAAGACTGACGTCCCAACAAATGTCAACGGAGATATTAATAAAACAACACTAAACTACCCGAAATTAGTTTATAAAAATGTTCGGGGTAGACAAAGAAATTGCAGCTACCCGTTAAAGTTTAATGTTTATTGTTTTCTCCATTAAGACTGTATACACGCCGTTATCTAAAGTAGCAAGTCTTTTACGCAGCCCAAAGGATGTCATTCCGTACCAGAATCCGGGTGTCTACAAGATAGAATGCAGTTGTGGAAGTGCGTACATTGGCCAAACAAAGCGCAGTATTCAAGAGAGGGTAAAGGAACACATAGCAGCTGTTAAAAATCGCCATGTAAACAAATCCGCAATAGCTGAGCACTTGCTGACAACAGGAACGAATCACTGGATTGAGCTACATAAACCCAAAGTCCTCTCCAACGAGCGACACTATTATCCGCGGATCGTGAGAGAGGCGATTGAAATCAAAAAACACCCTAAAAATTTCAATCGAGAGGACGGTTACAAATTATCGTCTACTTGGGGACCAGTGATTCAAATGTTGAAACCAGCAGATATATCTTCGGACCAGTGTACGGATACTGTGAGTGTTGTGTGTCGTGCCGTGGACAATAAACATTAAACTTTAACGGGTAGCTGCAATTTCTTTGTCTACCCCGAACATTTTTATAAACTAATTTCGGGTAGTTTAGTGTTGTTTTATTAATATCTCCGTTGACATTTGTTGGGACGTCAGTCTTTCCGTGACCACAGCTGATGCAACTCAGCTGAAACGTCGGAATTAAAGGTAAAAACAATGAAATTATATCGCGGTAGACCCGTTTGTGTAATTGAATAATTGCATCAAAGCAATACAGTATTGTACAGTACATCCCACTTCTGATAACGAGGAGCAGATAAATTAATGTTAATCCATGAATGGCACAGCTAAACGATAGAATTCATAAAATATTAATTATAGGAATGTGGCGAGGTTGACTGCGACACTTTTCCAATTCCAATCTGACTGACGGTTCCACTCAGGATGTCATCTCATTTCGGGCTGTCCTCAGAATCAGCCAGGAACCAATCCATTAAAGAAGCTGTTCGGGTCATTCATATAAAAGTCACTGTATCGCAGTCAAACACACTCAAGCATAGACTATTTCAATACTTGACATTCCATCAAACGCAGCCGTCATACATTCATTATGACGGTCTGCGACATATAAATAAATAAATAAATATTATAGGACAATTTTATACAGATCGACCTAGTCCCACAGTAAGCTCAATAAGGCTTGTGTTGTGTACACATATGTATAAATACTTATATACGTCACATGACTGCGTCCACTGATCTGCACCATGGATGTCTCCACAGGTATAAGCTGCCTATTGAAAGAAAAGTACAGTCAGCGATAAAAGCTTGTATCGAAAATTTTCGATATTTCTGACAAAAAACTTATTTTAATTTCAGGATCTCCTAAACTTTGAAGACCCTCTCAACATCGAAGCGGCCGAGATGTACAAGAAAAACAAAATCGAGTTTCAAGCGAAAGTTCAGGAGTACATATCAGGAGCTAAAGGCAAGAGATGAAATTCGGTTTCACCGTACAGCGTCCTTAGGAATCTTTGTACATTATTCATCGTTTTTATCTACCATTATTTTGTAGGTAAATATATAATACTCCAAAAGTGATAAATCTATATTTAAATAATTCACATTTATAATAATGATGGTGGTTTGTAGCTGTGATTTTATATGGTTGTGTTTATTTGGTTTGGTTGTTCAATTTAGATTTAGCCAAATATTTTGAAATATCAAAAGGCGTAGCAACACGAAAGTAATTTAAATTGGAACGAAATATGACGCCGTAATTTTATTAACCAATTGACCATGTCATATCGCGTACCTGTCACACACACGCCAACATAATTGATACAATCATGGTAGAGTTAAACCAAGAAAAGTCTGCAGAGATTTTGACAGCACATGTGCACTGCGTGCAGTGCAGGTGTTATTTTAAACGTCAAACTTCTATGAAATTATGACGTATAACTAACACTGGCACTGCATGTGCTGTCAAAATCTCTGCAGACTTTTCTTGGTCTAACTTTAACAAATTGTCAGGTGACAAGCAAAACTCACTAAATTAGTTACTAAAAAAAAATTAAACAAAAATCGACCTTCTTATAGTACTAATATGGTTCACTATGGCTATGAACTCGTGATGGTAATTAGCGAGTTTTGCTTGTCACCTCACGAAATATAAATAAACCTTACTTACTTGATACATTGCACTTTGACAGACTTCATTTAATTATATTATAAACACTCTTGGAATTATGAGCAATTACTCGTCTAGTCATTCAAGATTTGATAATTATACCGAATTATCGTTAATATCAGACTTATTTGAGCATATACTAATAAGTGAGGTATGTACATATTTTTTACTTTTCTTTACAAAGTTTAACTTTTCAGATAAACCACGAACAATTTCGTACATTGACCCCACCGATTCCTATCTCTATCGCACGTGCATAATTTTACTGCTGTGCCACTGTGCGAGCGGGACAGCAATATAATTAAGCCTGTGCAATAGAGATAGGAAATGGCGGGTTAATGTTAGAAATTCTTCATGCTTTGCGACCTTATTTTACCTATAAAATCACATGCTACAGTATAATGTTATTCTATGGAACTTGCTAACTATGTCAACAAAAGTCACTAGTAAATTCATCATTCAGAGACAATTTCAATATGGCGGTTTGTTTACATAGTTAGCAAGTTCCATAGAATGACACTACACTGTCGAGTCATACAAAAGGAAGCTGTGAGTCCGCAATAATGCAATAATAGGTGTTTGAATCGTGTGGCCATTGATACGCGTGTTCCAAATCGATTAAATAGAATTTTATAATAAATGAAATATGCACGCTCTATTGTTGTTTTAATTGAAAATGAGCTATTTTTGTCATTTTCCATGGCAATGTTAATGTTTTCCTATATTTCCTATGTTTATACAGTAGTTTCCACTGGAAGATAAAAATTGGTTCGGCGAGGTATTAACATTTTCGACGCCATGTCAAACACAAAAGCCGTCACTCGGACGCCACGTCACCGAAGCGTCAAAACTGAAATTGAACTTTATGCAAATGCACGTAGGTCTGTGTTGCTCTGTGGTCTGTGACGGATTAATCGGTTTTTGGCGTTGGAAATCGCTATTTACCTACCTATTATTTTTTGATAAAAAATAAATGCATTTGTCTTCTCAACTAACTTTAGATATACTTGGTCAAGCAAATCATGTCAGTAGAAAAAGGCGGCAAATTTAAAAATATGTAGGCGCGAAGGATTATCTTCTCATAGAAAATTTGAATTTCGCGCCTTTTTCTACTGACAAGATTTGCTTGACCAAGTATAGTAACCAAGGTGTAAAATAAAACAAAGAAAGCAAATGAATGCTCTTTATTAATTACATTAATACTGGAGCACCATACGAATTAGTATAAATTTAAATATAATAAATAGTAAAAATTGTATACAATAAATAGCTTAACAAAGTAACAAAACTGTCGTAACAAAACTCCTTCATGACTAGACTTTGATGATGATGATGATGAATGACACTTGGAAATATCACTTTGAACCTCTTTCTGGCAACCCTGATTAGAAAAGTCCGAATTGGTTATGTCAAATTTTATTCGTACTCCGAGTATGAGTTTACCGTTTCAGCCTATGGTGTTATATTTTGGGGTAATCATCTCGGCGTGAAATAGTGTAAAATTAATATACAGAGGCTGAAAAACAACAACAAACGCTTGTTTTCTAGATTTATACCTAAATTTGAAGCCCTTTTGCCTCGACTCATAGGAGGTATAAGGCATAAAGGTATATACATACATAAGTATTTGATTTGATGTTGTTCCTTATCCTGTGTATAACCCTTTTTTTATGTTAAGGCTAACGCCATTCGTTACCATTGGCATCTAAACTATAGCATTAAAAGGTAATTTTTTCGTCTTTAGTACGAGTATATCCTATATGCCGCTGTACTTAAGTCACGCAACTTCTTACATCATGTGACTTGATATACGAAGTCCCGCGACTCTCGTCAAGTCGTGCTAAACTAAAGTTTTCCTTTGACCGCTAGCCTTAACAGTACAGACTTAAGTTGATGCTAGTGGGCCTAGTGGCTCTGGAAGTTGGTCTGCAACTCTTCTTGGATGCTGTTGGATCGCATGAGCCGCCGCGCCTGTCCGAAGGCCGAAGACACGGTCGCAGACATGTCCACTTGAGCTGCTTCGGCGGCCTTCCTCTCGTGGTACTGGTCGGAAAATTCCTGGAAACAAGATGTTGCATATTAATAGTAGAATAGAATATGTTGCCTAGTCTTTCCTGATTTGCATCTGATAGAACAAACAAATCCGCATAAGGCCGTTAACCGTATGACTGCTGGTGCCGGGCGCCCAGTTTCCAGTACAAAATTACGTGTTCTTGGTAGTGAATGTGTTAATTGACGCACGCGGCTAGGTACCCAATATTCGTGTATACCGACAAGTTTCACGATCAAGCGCCGCGCACGATAGAAATACGTTCAAAGGGTTTTGTGAGGAATTAACCGTTTCGGTGCGGATGGCACGACAGGCGTGCCATCATATTCTATGGCGTAAGGCATACCTGTCGTGTCATGAAATAATTGTTCGTCGCCACAGCCAAAAGTTTTCGAAGATGGAAGACGCAACGAAGTGGTTAACTGAAAAGATTCCGAAGTGTCTAGACCAAGACGCATTAATCTGTTCATGTACCTTTAGTCTGTTGCCTAAGAACACTGCTCTCTCCCGCTTCTTGTTCATGAAGTCTGACTGCGTTAACCAACGGTGCTCGTGGCATTCTTCGGCCGTGGGCCGCTTTAGTGGGACCTTCTTGAAGAGGAACATCAGGAACCTGGTCGCCTCCTGTTGACGTCAAAATGATGTTGAAACAATTGTCAAAATAATATTGTGGCCTAATTTTCTAGTAAGTGTTAAGTAACATGACATTGACATTTGATAAGTGGCTTATTGTATTGTAAAAACTAAGCATGATGGTCGACGTATGTTCAGCAGCGCATGTTATGGTTTTTAAGATGGTGGAGATGTGTTCTTATATATACCTAGAACTACTCGAAACCTAGGTTGAAGATGCCCCGTCATGTCTCATGTCATACCGTCAAGAGGCATTCAAACTGATTTCTGTACGAAACCACAAGCTGTTTTTGAAACTAATTACACCACCTAGTACGCAAAATAGTACTGCTTGGTTATCAATATAATTACCTGTGTGATCTCCTTGTATAGGTGCTCAAACCGATACCGCACGAAGGCGATGTTCTGTTTGGTCTCCGCGTCGTCAACCCCTCGGAATGGTGAGACTCCGGACAGCATGATGTACGTGAGGACACCCAGAGACCAGATGTCTGTCTGGGGGTACGCTGGCTCGTCCGTGACGATCTCAGGTGCTGGAATAGTGCGAAAGTTTTACACGTAAGTCTTCGTTAGGTACATAATTAAAAAGATAACTTAAAACCGTTAAACTTAGCTAGTGTGGCTTTACCTATTTCTTGCCAGTAGATAACGTAGATACTCGAAAGTTTGGTAACGAATTAACGATTTTTAATTAAGCGTCTCATTACCTGTTAGTGTAAGGAGTAGGTATAAGACGTAACTAAGCTATATAAGCATCCAAAACACAAGTAGGATTAGTAACTTACCTTTGTAATCCAAATCTCCGACCTGCGGCACGCTCGTGCCAAGCTTCGTAACTTTATGCGCTGAGCCAAAATCGATCAATTTCACCTGGATGGATCTGACTGACGCCATGACTACGTTATCAGGCTGCAGGTCTAAGTGGCAGTACCCCCTCCAGTGCAAGTACTGTAGACCGTCGAGAATCTGTGTCACTATAGTAGCTACCATCTGTTCAGAATAATCGTGTCTGCTAGATAAATAGGTGAGGATGTCAGCGCCTTGGAGTTTCTCCATAATAAAAGCTGCTACAGGCGAACCAGGCGCTTGGTAAGCGGCTAAAAGGTTCGATATTCTTTCGTGCCTTAATCGTCTTAGGCATTCGAATTCCCTCTTAATTAGGACCTCTGTTTCTGGTTTGTATTCTAGAATTTTGGCGACTACTACGCTGTCGTTGCGTTTGTCGACGCCTTTGACTACCATTGAGAACTTTCCGCGCCAGAGTTCAGATATAAAGCTGTAGCGTTCAGTGAAGGTATCAGAGGATTCCCATTCAATAGGATTCTCCTCAGTATCGTAAGTGAGCTTAGGCCTATCTTCGTCCAGAACCACTTCTTGTCCGGACTCTGTGATCTGCTGTAAATGCCTCATGGCTTTTGTGACTTCGATTTTAGGCGCGCCCGCTTCCATTGTCTTGACTAAGTTGGTCGGAATTCCTTTCTCGCTCCAACCGATTCTATTTTTAGATGACAAACGGAATTGGTAGCTGGTGTCCGGTTTAAGGTCTCTGAGGACGTAGAATTCGTGGTCTATGTTGGAAGCTACGTCACGCCATTCAATGCTGTCGCCCTCTTTGTACTGTAATTCGTAACAAATGACTGGAGAGTTGCCGTCGTATTTAGGCTGCTTCCATCGGAGTAGGACCTCAGTGTCTGAAACATCAGCTGCTGTAGGACTGTCTGGAGCATCTGGGGTTGTCGCTTCCACGATTCTGGTCCTAGCGACTGTCTGTCCAACCTTATTCCTAGCGACAACCTTATAGAAGCCGATATCGTGGTGCATGGCGGGTTCGAACTTAATGGTGGAGCGACCCTCTTCGTCTTGCTCTATCTTGATGCGGTTGCCTTCGGCGATGACCATGTCGTTCTTGAACCATTGGACGCTTGGCTTCGGATCACCGACGGCGAAGCACGAGAACTGAGCGGGTTCTCCATCCCTAGAAAAAGAAAGCAAACCATTATAACTTCTTAAACGGACAAGTACATTCTGATTTGCCACTTATTTCTGGAGAAAGTCTATAAATTTTCCTTATTTATGGCAAGTAGTTGTTGTAAAGGATAGTGAACAGTCCTACTCAGTGTAGTTTTTGATACACACTTGCCTATGTAGGATACGGTGCGGTTACAAGTACATTGTAACTTTTTTACACACCATAACTTCTTGAGTTGCTGAATGGTGAGCGACTATAATCAGTGTAGTATTTGATGCATCCTTACCTGATAGGTAAGATTTGAGGTTTCTCCCTAAAGAACGGCAGTTGTCCGTCCTTCTTGGACTCCATGAAGTCTTGGGCCTCCGCATAGCTGTCCAGTCTCGTGCCGAGCTCGTGTCGCAGTCGTCGAATGGTGTAGGACTCGGTGTCGTAGTTGTAACTTACTTACACACCATGCTGTGTTGCAAGCGAATAGTAACCAACTCAAATGAGTGTAGTATTTCATGCATCCTCACCTGATAGGCAATATTTGCGGTTTCTCCCTAAAGAACGGCAGTTGTCCGTCCTTCTTGGACTCCATGAAGGCTTGGGCCTCCGCATAGCTGTCCAGTCTCGTGCCGAGCTCGTGTCGCAGTCGCCGGATGGTGTAGGACTCGGTGCCGTAGTTGTTGATGCGCTCGCGGCATTCGTCGTCTATCTCCTCGTCCATGATGTCCGTGAAGCGACGGCGCTCACGGATGATGGGCGTCTGTAGAGGAAATTTAATTAATGAGAAAAGGTGCTTCCATGGCTACTATGTTCAATAGGCATAAGTACACATAATTTACCTTATGCTTATGGCACAATTGGGTCGTATATCGAGTTGGTACCCGAATGCAAAATATGAGGTTGCCAGACAACCGGCACATTGTTTTCATGCGGCGAATAATCTAGTGTAAATTGCACTATTAGCTTAATTAAGCGTAATAAGACAGTTGATTTCAAACATAGATATCTCACCCTGGGATCGTAAGAGTCGTTGACACTGAGATTGTACGCAACCGAGCGGTTGCAGGCGACCTTCATGTACTCGCGTAGACGAACCGGGAAGCTGACGTCACGCAGTTGCAGCAGGTACGTGTCTGGCCCATTCTGGTAGCTGTTGCACAAAATAAAAGTTCACTAAGGTGTCACTGGCCTAAGTGTGTACAAGTTTAATCTATTAAGCGACAAAACTGAAGTTCGTGACTTTGTCCAGTTACTGAACACATATAATCTTAAGTGCCTTGTAAATGAACCTACTCGTGTTACTAACCACAGCAGTACCTGTATAGATAATATAGTTAGCAATTTAGAACTTAGTAATGTAACCGTTGTTGACCTCGCCATCTCTGATCATACACTACAGTATGCCACTTTTCCATCGCCGTTACAAAGGCGTTCTGCGACTTTTTATAAATGGACTAGGCATCTAAGTGAATATAACCTAGACAGACTTCTATTGAGCCTACAAAACACTTCGTGGATTCCTGTGTATAAAGAAAAAGATGTTGATTCGGGATTTAATATGTTTCATGACATAATAATGATGAATTTCAATAAATATGTACCAACTTCTAAAATTAAATTGAAAACTTGTGGTAAGGAAGACAGAGGATGGCTGACAAGGGGTATAAAAATATCGTGTAAAAGAAAAAGAGAATTATTTATCATGACTAAAAGCAACTCAGATGATAACTTGTTAAACCATTACAAATCGTATTGTACCTTGCTAAAACAAATTATTACTTTTGCCCGAAAGAAATACACTGAGAAAAAAATTTCAGCTTCCAATAATAAAGTGTATGATACTTGGAAGGTAATAAATGACAATATTAAAGGATGTAGGCCGTACAATATAACTGATTTGATAGGTTTGTCTGATGGTGTAGAAGTAGCAAATTCTGCAAGTGATGCTGCAAACATGTTTAATAATTACTTTAAATCCATTGGACAACTAAATTCAACTAATCCTTCAGACAATGCAGGTGCAGTCTTGCCCCCTTTTGAAACCACCACATTGTTTTCATTTCCAGCTAGCAAAAGTGAGTTAAAGAAAATTGTTGTGGGACTAAAAAATAAAAAATCATCTGGTTTTGATGACATTCCGTCAGGTGTTATAAAGTATATTGCCGACTCCATATTAAAACCCCTCTTGCACTTAGTAAATCTCTCTTTGGCTGAAGGAAAGTTCCCAACTAGGCTCAAGAAAGCTAACATAAAGCCCATACTTAAGCAGGATGATAAGTTATGTGTAAAAAACTACAGGCCGATCTCTCTCTTAACGATGTTCTCAAAGATTTTTGAAAAGATTATGGCTAATCGTCTATATGCTTATCTGGTTTCAAACAAAATTTTGGCTCCAGAACAATTTGGATTTCAAAAGGGAGTTTCTACTTCTGATGCACTGTTTGAAATGTCTGACTATGTCTATGAAGCACTGAATCGGCAAGAAAATGTTGTTGCCATTTTGTTAGATTTATCTAAAGCTTTTGACCATGTAAATCATATCATAATGCTAGATATCTTAAATCGCTACGGCATTAGAGGTATAACAAACAAATGGTTTGAATCCTACTTGAAGCAAAGGGAACAATGTGTCTCGGTATCAACCTTGAATCATAAAACTCGTACTATATTGAATATTAAATCTGATAACTCATATATTGAATCTGGTGTGCCCCAAGGGAGCATACTGGGGCCCATCTTGTTCCTTTTGTACGTAAATTACTTGCCACAGCTATTATCAAACAAAATAATTATGTTTGCTGACGACATTTCCATGTTATTTAAATTCAAGAAAAATGAAACTGAAGGCCTTAATAGTTTAATTACAAATAACTTGTCTATTGTTGTAAATTGGTTAAGTATGCTCAATCTAACTACAAATATTAAAAAAACTAAATGTATGCACTTTAGAAACATAAGAACTGGAAGTGTTAGGCTAGACATAAAATCAAATAGCTTGTCTGTTCTGGCTACAAATGAAACTAAATTCCTGGGTATATATGTGGATGAAAACCTAAATTGGAAAAAACATGTTGACTTTCTCTGCAACAAACTTAGTAGCTTCGCTTTTGCTCTGAAAGGCTTGAAAAATATTTCTACAGAAAAAGCAGCTTTGCAGGTGTCAGATTTAATTTAATATTATCGTTGATAAAATAGGAAATAAAGATGTAAGGCAGTATTTAATTAAGACTAGTTAATTATTGCTCAAAGTAATGTATTTATTATAGCGACAACTACAAGGTTTAGAATATGAAAAATGGTAGACATTATTTAAGTAATATATTTATGTAAGCAGATTGTAAGTAAAAGTATATTGTAGATTTACGGAACAATTAATCGGCTTTATTATCACATCATTCACAAAAATATTATTTTATGCGTAATAAATATTGGTGGCTTAATAGTTAGTACTGGCTACCTTAACGTACACACTTGGCATAGTTTAAAATAGTAATAAAGATCGAGCAATAAGCCACATGATGTATTACACCGTAATCAGTTGGAATATACGTTACATAGTAACTATTAAAAACTCATCAAAGGGTTATATTCACATTAAAGATTGTAACGTACATACCATCAGATTATAACACAAAGAAAACATACAGAAATTTATAACAAGTCATAAATTCACAATTAAATAAAATTGACACTTAACTTCGTTCGTCGTCGTAGCTCTCCAACTGAGAAGTGACCCACAACTGTCAGACACCCGCTTATATTCGATTAGACTTCACCCCTTCTACCACTTCTTGGTGGGAATAACAAGTAAGATGTTTCCTGCACATCCGGTTATTATAATAATTCAATTCAACAAATGTATTTGCTGCATTTAGTTTAATTTATTATAGAATAATTAACGCAAACTAATACAAATTTAATATCATGGCTTATTATTATAAAATACTTTATTTACCTTACTTATGTTCTGACAGTTATGGTCAAGAAATATACATGGAGGGTAGTTGTGTTATTGAACAGCAGTTCTAACTTATTATTTCGATATAAGTACGTATTAGCTTAGCAAAAGTGAACCATCTCGTAAAAATGTAAGTGTGATCTTTGTTTTTATACTACGTATCTCACACGGCCATACTGACAGGTGCTTCGTTCTCGAAGTACCTTATTTCTATATTTATTATTATTTATTTATTATATTAAACTTAGTATATGCAATGACTATTTTTTATTAGTCAGATACTATATCACATATCACATTAATCAAGTGAGAGCTCGAAGGCTCGGCAGCAATTATCCTACTTACAATCACCATACTACTGTTTCACTTATCACATCAAGTGAGCCTCAGTAGCATGTATCACCCTAGGTTGGCTACTGGTCCACTTATAACATCAAGTGGGGCACACAGGCTCTGCAGCAGGTCCCTATATTGCTACTTTTTCACTTACATCAAGCGAGAGCTCGCAGGCTCGGCAGCAATTATCCTACTTACAATCACCATGCTACGGGCACTTATCACATCAAGTCAGCCTCGGTAGCATGTATCGCCCTGAATTGGCTACTGGTCCACCTATAACATCAAGTGGGGCACACAGGCTCTGCAGCAGGTCCCTATATTGCTACTTTTTCACTTACATCAAGCGAGAGCTCGCAGGCTCGGCAGCAATTATCCTACTTACAATCACCATGCTACGGGCACTTATCACATCAAGTCAGCCTCGGTAGCATGTATCGCCCTGAGTTGGCTACTGGTCCACCTATAACATCAAGTGGGGCACACAGGCTCTGCAGCAGGTCCCTATATTGCTACTTTTTCACTTACATCAAGCGAGAGCTCGCAGGCTCGG
This sequence comes from Cydia fagiglandana, assembly GCF_963556715.1. Lineage (NCBI taxonomy): Eukaryota > Metazoa > Arthropoda > Insecta > Lepidoptera > Tortricidae > Cydia > Cydia fagiglandana. The sequence goes on along the minus strand of NC_085934.1, from coordinate 1,452,986 downwards.
CAGCAATTATTAATCGGTTATTATTTTGTCAAATAAGCTTTTTAACTACACTGGAATGATGTACACTGGAAGTTCTCAATCGATCGATAATCAACTTATGTCTCATTCACATAAGTAAACTTTATAAACTTTTCTTTTTTTCTTTTTTCTTTTTTAATACATAAGTTACCTTAAGTATATAAAACTTCTTAATCCTAATAATTTTATAAATTAACCCGAATCGTTTAACAGAAATAAACATTTTTCATTTTTTTTTTTCGTTCTTTTCTTTTTTTTTTTTTTTTCATTCCATTAGAACTTCCTACGTTGGGCACTCCCATGAATTATATAAACCTAATGTAACAGAATTTTAAACTCCGTTCGGCCATCCCACAAAACAACTATTTTAAAAGTCAGTGATCAGTATTATCTATAATGTATTCAATATGTATAGATCTATCTTTTATTTAGCTGAAGCTTCGGTGGCAAAATAAAAATGTGGTTACAAATAATAGGCAACGTATTTCTTTTTATGAAATGGTATTTTGGAGCTTTCATCGTAACTGTCCTTAAACCGCAGGAGATAACGCGATATTCTTCTAGTTGAATCTTAACTTATCGTACAAAGGCGGATTCATCTTACAAAAGTTGTTCTCTAGGATGGGTCTAGGATGTTTTGGGCTTCTGGGTAGGACACAATTAATTCGAAGACATATTATTTATATCAGTCATGCTTCATTATGGCAATAGGTTAGGTATAAATAAAAATAAAAATTGATGTTTGCTAAATACTATAGAATCAGGATTATACGATTCGTTTTATTCCTGAACAGCTCACTCATAGCAACAAGTGGCACCAAAAGGTTAATTCACCTATCTACCTTCCACTTGGCTTTATCAGTATTCCGGTGGTCTTATGTTTTCTTGTATGTACCAAAATTAAAACAAACATTAAAATGAACCAGAAGATCATAGGTACAAAATTGCCATTGTTATAGGCATTTTATTACCGCAGCATATTTAATTACCGCCAGACCAGGTAAATGGTGGTACATATACCCAAGGGCTTATGCGAGTTTACTACGAGAACTGGTAAAGTATATAACAGTTTAAAATATCGTATATACATGGTGTTCACAAGGAATGCGAAAGACCTTAACCACGCATTTCTGAGGTCAAAAGAGAGAAAATAATGTAATATGCGTATATGTCAATTTCGCCAAAAAAAAATAATTTTTTTTTTTTATGTACTTGTACATAAAAAGTATATGTTATTGGTAAACATGTCACTTAAAATACATTTTTACAAATGTTTTTTTTTTCGTAAATCATAGTTGTTGCAAAGTGTTACTTGTTACTTTTTGACATCTATCGATAAGGATATTTAGACTACGTCCCATAGTAGTAACATCGTCATCAAAAAGAAAACTAGTTTTTTTTTAATTTTTTTTTTTTTGTATTTGTATTAAATGAACTCTGAAACTAGGCGAATTTCAAAAAGGTTTAAAGGACTTTGTCTCTAAATATAATCAGGAATACGCTGCTAAAACTATTCGGCCCCCTCATGTTACACCGTGTATATATTTTTTATATTCCTTACAGGTAGGGTTGCCAACCGTACTATATTATATCGTATTGTACTATATTTTGGCTCTTTGTACTATATACTTTTGGAAAAATATATAGTACGCTAAAATACTATATTTCCGATTAAAAGTATATTACACTCATGTTTAGTATTTTATCTAAAAGTACTATTTTTTTTTTTGAAATGTACTATATTTTTGATGCCTTATTCTGGAAAATACTATATTCCACCAAAAAAAAGTTGGCAACCCAGTTACAGGTCACCTAGATGAATTGTCCTAAAGGAATACGTTTACTTTGTACCTACACATTTTTGTACTCTATGTTGTATATTTACCCCTTTTTTTTTTGTAAAGTATTTTTATCACCAAGAGAATATGTGCTTTTTATTTACTGACTAATTTGCATGTGCAAAAATCTTTCAACTTCACGGTTTCAAAACATAATTTATTAACACGGGACTTGAATTACCTCTGATTACCACAAGAACAATACTGACTAGTCTACTATTTTGTATGACGTAATTGTCTAAGGTTGTCACTGAGATATCCTTTTTTTTTTTAGTCATTTAATATCCATCAATCAGTAAATTTATCAAATTGGATGCATACTTTCAAAAACGCTTTTATGCCAAACGCGTATTACTATCTGTACACAGAACTCGCAATAAGCACTGTAGGTGCAAAATTGTAAATAGCCGTTATTACTATTTATGCAAGTATCACGACTACCACCGACTGTTTTAATATCGATAAGCTCACGAGGGGCTTGTAACTGAAAACCAAAAGCGTGTTGACTTTATCCTTTACAGTTTTAAAACGACCTGACAGTTTAATATTGTTTACTGTTTTATACTTATTGAAATAGTTCCTTGATAAGATCCTGATCGGTGAGATAGAATCTTTAAGATATGTGCCTTCGATATCAGACTATTGAACCTAAGTAACTGGTATTATATAAATATTTATTCGTATCAATCGTAACAAAAATAAGAAATAATGTGACTAATAAAATTCAAAGGACGTATAAGGGTATTTCCACTTAACTGTATACCGTTAACGGCCGGTTAGGAAAAGTCACAAATCTGACGACAAATATCATAACCGCGACAATTAAATTAAGTATCAAATTCGTAACTAAACCGACAGCTGAACGTGACTTGATAAACGTACCTAACTTAAGACACGCGGTAAGTTACAATTAAAATGCCCATTGTTATTAACCGCCTAAAATTTCCAACGTAGTCTTTAATGCAGACCTCAAAATCTTATAATGAGATTCGAGTTGTAGCTAACTGATCACGATTAAAATATTTATCCAGGCCATAAATAACGTTATTCCAACGTTTGGAAACTTATTCAAACTAAACTGCTTTTCTAAAATCCAATTTCACAAATAGCTTCTTTTTTTTTTTATTATTATTCGATTCAGTCATTAACTAAGTCGTCATTTAGAATAGTATAGATTAGAAAATATTTATTTATGCGTCATTATGGTTACATAACAGGTTATGAAAAGGACAGACGTTTACGTTTATCTAACTCTGTAACTATTCGATGTGATTCGATATCTAAACATACCTATACAGTCCTATTTTTAAGTGTAACCAAATTTTAACATACCAGAAACAACATCATTCATCAGTCATCCTTCCAGACAGGCGCCACTCCGCAGCGTCTCACAGGTGCGGCAGTTTCTGTTTCGCGAAGTACTTTTGAGCTGCTTGCTGCGGTTCTCCATAAAAAGCATCATGCTTAGTATACCAAATATCTTGTTTCACCTGGGGTTTTCACTGAAAGTGAAACACCAGTGTCCTTGTGTCCAGGATAGCGCGGCTTACAGTGTCTGTTTGGAGTTGGATGGCGTCCCGCTGTTGACTAGCATAAGCAGTCCTTATACTCGTACTGCTCCTGAAACATTAGTTTTGTAGGCATAGAATGTGTGTAATATCATCCCACTTCTGATGTCAGATTTAATTTAATATTATCGTTGATAAAATAGGAAATAAAGATGTAAGGCAGTATTTAATTAAGACTAGTTAATTATTGCTCAAAGTAATGTATTTATTATAGCGACAACTACAAGGTTTAGAATATGAAAAATGGTAGACATTATTTAAGTAATATATTTATGTAAGCAGATTGTAAGTAAAAGTATATTGTAGATTTACGGAACAATTAATCGGCTTTATTATCACATCATTCACAAAAATATTATTTTATGCGTAATAAATATTGGTGGCTTAATAGTTAGTACTGGCTACCTTAACGTACACACTTGGCATAGTTTAAAATAGTAATAAAGATCGAGCAATAAGCCACATGATGTATTACACCGTAATCAGTTGGAATATACGTTACATAGTAACTATTAAAAACTCATCAAAGGGTTATATTCACATTAAAGATTGTAACGTACATACCATCAGATTATAACACAAAGAAAACATACAGAAATTTATAACAAGTCATAAATTCACAATTAAATAAAATTGACACTTAACTTCGTTCGTCGTCGTAGCTCTCCAACTGAGAAGTGACCCACAACTGTCAGACACCCGCTTATATTCGATTAGACTTCACCCCTTCTACCACTTCTTGGTGGGAATAACAAGTAAGATGTTTCCTGCACATCCGGTTATTATAATAATTCAATTCAACAAATGTATTTGCTGCATTTAGTTTAATTTATTATAGAATAATTAACGCAAACTAATACAAATTTAATATCATGGCTTATTATTATAAAATACTTTATTTACCTTACTTATGTTCTGACAGTTATGGTCAAGAAATATACATGGAGGGTAGTTGTGTTATTGAACAGCAGTTCTAACTTATTATTTCGATATAAGTACGTATTAGCTTAGCAAAAGTGAACCATCTCGTAAAAATGTAAGTGTGATCTTTGTTTTTATACTACGTATCTCACACAGGCGTATCATGCATTTTTCCAATCACACGTCCTCTATGGATTAGCCGTATGGGGTAGTTGTACCGAAGTCCATCGTCTGTTTATACTACAAAAGAGATGTGTACGTATTTTAGTTGGCAGCAAATCAAATCGAGAGTCGTGCAGAGCCTCTTTTAAAAAATTAGGTTTGCCCACTCTTTCTGCACTGTATATAATAGAGCTCTGCAAACTAGTTCGCCGGCATGTAAATAAATTTCCTGCAAAAAATAACTTTAATAGCGACAGACTAAACTCAATGTTTGCTCACGACATCCGGGCTCCTGTTGCTACGACAGCAATCTTCCAGCGTAGCACTATCTATGTTGCTGCTAAAGTGTTTAATACGTTGCCCGTAGAAATTAAGTCACTCGATGACTTGAAATTTGTGACAGCACTTAAAAAATTTGTCATTGAGTTATGCCCCTAAGTGAGAGCTTAAGTGAATATTATAAATTATAATATAAACGGTTAGTTAATAAGTAGGTATGTAAGTAAATATATAGCTACACCCACTGGGTAAAATTGTATTGATTCTCACTGTATTGCCTAACATCAACATGTACACATACAATTTATGGCTTATGAATAAAAAAAAAAAGTCATATTGAGGCGGATGCCTCAAAAACTCCATCCAACAAACATCCATGAAATAGCAAAAGCTCACGGTTAACGCAATTTAATAGAAGAAGACGAAGAATGATTTCATTTTTCTTATTTTTAAACTAGTTTAAAATAGTTTTAAATTCATCCAAGCAGAACCAAAACTTTAATTCGTGTTTTTTTTTACCATCAGCATTTTAGAGTAGTATGTACCTGGTTAAAATCGTGGGTTACAACGGTAAAAAGCGACTTAAAATAAAAAATGAGAATAATACTTACTGGCTCTCGGAAGTGGCGGTGACCTCCCAGTCGGGATGCTCCCATTGCTTGAACTTGAGGTCCCACGGGCTGCCGCCGCGGTCGCGTGACGAGGGCTCCGGCGTGCCTAAAAACATTGATCACATCAAGACAACATAGAAGAGTTTAATGTTCCGGAGTGTAAATTGGTATACCTTATTGCGGGGAAATTAGGTATACTGAAGGACAGTTGCAGTTTTAGTTTCTATTTTATGAAATTGTTGATGTATTCTTATTATTTTTGCTTGTATGTAAATGTAAATGTTGACGTGTAAAAGTGCCCTTGTGGCCTATTTGCTGAATAAAGTTTTTCTTTGGGAGCCAAAATGTAAAAATTTCTAAGAGGGGGCATACGAGAAAGAAGACGTGACGCTGTTTTTTAAAACTTCCGATAAAGCTAAGAAGCCGATATTTGGTTTGTCAACTTAAGTTTAAATTCAACCGTATATAATATAGGTTTCTGAAGGTTATTAAGGTGGGAGCTCCCATACAAAGCGTCAAGTCCCTGACAAAGTACTTAAACCTTATTATGAAATGCCCCATAGGTTAGATTGGGTCCCTCAAAAAGATGTTAAACATAGCATATTGGATGCCAAGCTGGGTTTTTTAGTTGAGTTGACGTTAGTGCAGTACCTTCAGGAGTGTAGATCTCCCCGGGCGGGTAGACCATTTTGGACGGGTGTTCGAAGGCGCCACTCAGTGGTTTACGTCTGAACCAGTTGCGGCAATGAGCGTTGCTTGTCCAGTCCCTGTAGAGAAAGATAATTTTAACATGTCTTTAAAGGTGGAAGAGTTAGTTAATCCCATATTCCGTTTGAAATACCCGTATAACTAGCCTTTTAACACCTACTTACTACCGTTTGCCGATGGAGCATGGGTGTGGAAAATTCTACTTCCTGTACTACCATACTAGATTAGTTTGGTAGCTATAATTTTTGGTGACCTCGAGCCACCTTAAATGCTCCATTCATATTTATTCATTCGTATAACAATATACATTGTGACGGTACCTATACATTTACAATATACATTTTGACGGTACCTAAATGATGTATGTACTTGACCTCTAGCTCTAACCTGTGAATCTAATTGCACAAGCTTAATGTAGTTCTCCAACCGATTAGTGTTAAAGATGTATTCGTTCCGGACGCTTTAACGCTGATTTAGACGGCGCGCGAACTCGCATGCGATTTTAGTTACATCGCGGACTGTTGGTTACGTCTAATTCAGCCGACCGATCAAAAACCGCAATGTAATGAAACTCGCCATCGTCTAAATGACCCCTTATTAGGCTCCCATGAGCCAAGAATGGCTGAGGGTGTTCTTGAGTCCTTAGTGAGATCTTACCTGTATAAGTTGTAGTAGTTCCTCAGCCGATCCGTGCTGATGATGTGTTCGTCCGATCGGATCCGGTCGGCTCCGGTCAGCCAGGGGTGATTCAGGGCAGCGTTCACGTCCATCCTGTCCTCCCAGCGGTATACCAGCAGCTTTGAGATAAAGTCTCGGCATTCCGAGCTGAAAAAAAAACAAAAGGTCATTGGCCGTTTTTGACCCGCTTTATGAATTTTCGCGTACAGAGACCAAACTAGTTTTAAAATAGAGAATTTAATCTCACTTTTCTAAATATGTAATTCTTTTTTATGTATCACCCGGCAGTAAAAAGTTATTCAACAGTACGAGATAGTGTTATTAATGTTTAGTGTAGTAGTAGAGATACCCCAATAGCTTGCGGAGTCTGTCGTTATGTCATGAATCCCGTCAGCAGTTGTGAGTTACGGTAATGAAAAATTAGCACCATTTAAAATACAGAAGAAAAGGTCCTACTCTGGATTTCTTAGCAACTGGTATACCTGAGTTTCGACCACCATTCCTCGTCATGCCAGTCCCATTTCCCGTCTCGAATCCTGGTGAGGGTTTCACGGTCGTTGATTCCTCTGAATGGAGAGTGGCCACTCAGCAGGATATAAGTGATGATGCCTGTGCTCCACATATCGGCGTTGTATGAGACGCCTTCGCCGTTGGCGACCTGTGGGCAAAAAATGTCATATCAGGCTAAAAGCTGACCGAAAATTCCACTATTGTTGATATAAACTCTGCTGTTTTAATACTTTGTGAAAATATATGATATACCACAAATAGCTTGGTGTAAAAAACCGGACAAGTGCGAGTCGGACTCGCCAACCGAGAGTTCCCTACTTTTTAGGATTTATTTGTTGTAATAGCGGCTACACAAATACATCATCTGTGAAAAATTTAAACGGGTCACGAGATACAGCCTGGTGAAAGATAGACAGACGGACAGTGGAGTCTGGTCCCGTTTTTACCTTTTGGGTACGGTACCCTAAAAATCATAGCCGCAGTCTCAAACGTTCGTGCCTACAATAGAATACAATACAAATCCTCTTTATTGCACAACCTCAATAAAAACATTTATAGAGAGACATACATAATACATGAAGACAGAGGCAACAAAAGGCGGTCTTATCGCTAAAGTGAGATTTCTTCCAGATAACCTATTTAGTGTATTAAATCGTACCTCAGGTGCAACGTATTCGGGGAAGCCGTAATCCAGCGACGCCAACTTGTTGAACATGATTTTGCGCGAGAGGCCGAAGTCGCAGATCTTTAGCTGATCGGAACCAACGTGAGACAGAAGGAGCTCTCCAATCTGGAAACAGATCGCACAAAAACGTAAAGTAAAATCTACAATCGGTAGGTACTATTGAGGCTATTCATTTATTCTAGTTTATCTATTCAGTACTCGGTAAGCAATTCAGAGTTTGAGAGAGCGAAAATTGTGTACCTATAGGTACTATTTCAGAAAGTTGATGGGTGCTTGGTTACAGGTGCTTTATTTGGCTTTGAAATTTAACACTCCCAAAGTTATTTTGGTCATATCAAAATTCTTAAGATTAATTTCGCCTAGCCTAGGCCTAAAACTCAAAATTCACAAGTTTATACTACAATATGCAAATACCTAGTTTCGTAAAGATGATTGTAAATTAGGACTTGAACCGTGAATGGTTCATATTCTATCGGCCCTATTCGAACTTTATGATACGTCAGCTAATAGATCTTGAAACGATATGGATTAGATATGTCAGTGTCAAATGTGATGTTTCTTCAAAGAAAAATGTCACTTTTGACACTGACACATCTATTCCATATCGTTTCAAGATATATTAGCTGACGTATCTTAAAGTTCGAATAGGGCAGTATATATTCTTATTCTAGGTTTCTCTCATGCATAGTAAAATCCACTTCAACCTCGCTTAGGATGGCTTAGTATGCTATGATAAAATCAATCTGCACTTACCGTGAGACCCAAATGAGCGATGCTGTTATCATGCATGTACTTGAGTCCTCTGAGCAGCTGCCTGATGTAGCCGGCGATGTCGCTCTCCGTGTAACCAGTGCTGCGGAGCAGTCTGCAACAACACATTCATTTGTTTGTGATATTCTGAATAAGAAGGCTTTAAAACTTCGCCCTACGACCTGTGAGCCCTTCTAATCGCGGAGAGAAACTGGGAGAGTCGCTTCAGCATCTCTATAAAAGTCAAGTTTTGGCAAGGTGCTTTGTGGCTCTTGGACGATATTTTTTACCAATTGAAAACCTGTTCTAAATTGGCGTAGCGCAAGGCGCGCGCTAGAATTAGATAAGAATCGTGAAGAGGTATGAGATGGTTATCATTGTCATAGTTCATAACCTCACTCTCCTCACGGACTAACCTGTCTCTGACGAGTTCGCCGCCGCCAGCCAGCTCCGTCACCAGCGCCAGTGTGTGGTCATGCTCATAAGCATCGTGTAGACGGATGAGGTGGTTATCATTAAGCTGGTTCATGATCTCGAGCTCATTCTTCATGAACGGCTTCAGGGCGGAGTGGCCGTGCATGATCTTGGCGGCGTAGTTGCGACCTGTGGAAAAGTATGATTAGATAGATTTCACTGGATTTCTCGCTCCCACTCATGCTTCCCTCTGATGCTATTCATTCCGACTTAGTGTAGCCAAAAACAATGGAATGCTCAGCATAAACGACTGAGGTTTCACTAGGATATAAATTATTAAGTTGTTTTGTCTAATTTCAATTACCAAATAATATTTTATCAAGTTCTGTGTTCATTTTCAGTATTGACCACGCATAACGGGGTCACGACCTCTCACTGAAGTAAACTATAAAATTTCTGCTTTGCATCACCTATGTGGAAAAAGCCATAGATTGAGCTTACCAGTGAGTCTCTCAGCAGCGTGGTACACAACACCCTGCACGCCACGACCCAACTCATCGCCAAGATCGTAGAAGTCTCCAAACGGCTTCGTCGATGGCTTGATGCGGGGCGGATGCTCGCGGATTCTTGGAGAAAAAACCGGAAAAATTTGAGGTGTGCATATAAAATCACGTTGTGTTGTGAATGACGTTGTGAATGGGCTTTAGGCTAAACCATACACTTAATATCTTGACTATCAAAAAGCTCTGCAAGCCCCGAAAGGTAGATCGACTGTAGACTAATTTAAAATGTGTTGGAGCGGATTTAATCTAATTACCTACTCGTCATTTTCACACCGTCATCCACATTGATAAGTTGATAACTGACCATTCGTTAACTTTACCACCAAAGACCAGTGCTCAATTTAGAATGTTGATATTAGTGTAGGTACCAGCCATATAGAACGCTATCGAACGATCCCCTGAGGGCCTACCGCGAACCACGTTCGACGTGTTGCCTTCCTGTTACACTTACGTACGAATTTACAAGTGCGACAAAAAGGGAATACGTCGAACGTGGTTCGCGGTAGGCCCTCAGGATCAGAAGGCTGATAGTTACCTGTTAGAATATTCATGCTCCTCCTCTTCAACATACAGCATGGCGGACGAGCTTACGGAGCCGGCCACGTTGCGCGCAGATATGGAGTACAGACCCTCGTCCTTGAGGATCACGTCGTTGATCACCAGGATCGTGGTGTCGGGCTCGATGAATTTCATCTGATGAAAGAAATATATAATTCTTCATTGGAATACTCATCCGTTGATTTATCTAAGGTTACAGCCAAAACTACGTCTTCCATGGGACGTAATCCTTACCCTCTTCACAATAATCGCAAGCTGTCTTAAGCCAATTGTCTATGCTATTCTCTGTGATCTTGACTAGATTGTCTGTCAACTTTATGGCTTCCTTCTGTTGAGCTTGTCTTAGCAGCATCATATTGTACAACGTACCTTGATCCTAGAGCTTTCTGCGAGCGGCTGCCAGTCCTTGTACCACTTGATGTCAGGGTAAGGTACTCCAGTGACCCTAGCCTCGATCCTGGCGCTGCGGCGTTGCAGCGCAACGGTTTCTTCAGGGCGTTTGATGAAGGTGGGGTACTCGGCCAGTTGGAGACGGACTCGCTGGCGGGTCTGTCCGTGCTCGTTGGTGGCTACGGCTTCGTAATAGCCCTCGTCGCGTTCCAGCATCCTAGAGGTAAAGGGACAGGATTAATAAGCATGGCTTATAAAAGTAGTGGAGAAAACCATGTTCCAGATTTAAATCCAGCCAGGTATCTAGAAAGCAACAGATGCCAATGTCAAGGGCACTTTAACAAGCTATTCTGAGTCTTTAAGTCACGATGATTAAAAGTTACGGGCCAATTTAAGATAAGGAGAACAATAAAAAAAGTCGAACAATTTGTCTCTCGCTTAACTTATTCATCATCTTTATCTGATAGTATTCGGGAGTTGCCTAACTTAAAGAATCCTAAATTATTATCATCTTCTGTATAACCAGTAATCCTGCTATAGAAGAATAAGGAGCAATTTTAATTAACTTACTTATTGATAAACAATGTAGCCTGCCCGTTCCTCGTATAACTCCAATCGAACCGTCCTCCAATCTCAATCGGTTCATCATTGAAGTAATACGTCATCGTCGGCTTCGGGTACCCATACACGAACCAGAACAGATTAACATTATGTCCCTTCACACCATACTGGCAATCATGTTCCTGTCTAAGGAACCTCGGTGCTTGAGCGTAACCGTCATGCGGCGGTCTTTCAATATCAAAGTCCTTAGGGAAGTATGGAGAAGTTTCTGGTCTGAAGTCAATGCCGGGTTCAAGATAAGGAATGAACTTAGGTGGGTCAGGTTCGAGTTTAGCGCGATGGGTGACAGCGTAGGGCGAGGGGTCGGAGACGCCGTATTTGTTTTCGACGCGGATCCGAAACTTGTAGTCGCGGAAGGGCTCGAGGTTGCTGATGTCGCAGACGCATGAGCGGAGGCCGGTGCGGGCGGTGAACCAGTCGCCGTCCGGCTGCTCGCACATTTCCACCTGAGGACACATTCATCTTTTATGTTTTTATCTTCTTTTATTAAGTTAATAAAAGAAGAAGATAGTACTATTTAGACGATGCGAGAACTCGCACGCGAGTTTCATTACATTGCGGGTTTTGATCGGTCGGTTGAATTGGACGTAATCAACAGTCCGCAATGTAGATAAAAAAGCATGCGAGTTCGCGCGCCGTCTAAATCTGCCCTAAATTGAGGAGTACATCGAACAACTTGTAATAAGTATTATTTACGAGTAATAAAAATAGGCTAGCTGACATAGGTTATAGCGATATAATCTATTAGATAGAGATACACTGAAAGGGAGCGAACTAAAGGATGAAGGATTATAGATGTCCTCTCATTGAAAGTGTTTTTTTCTTTAAGGTTTTCTTTTGTTTAAAGTTTGGTTTGCTGTGCATCGACATTATTCACCTTTCTAATCAGAAATAACCTAGGTACACTTCCTCTTCTATATACAACTGTACTCAGGTAACCTGCGTACAGTCGCCATCAGATATTTCGGAGCGGCCAAGGTGTTCACAAATATCTGAACACGCCTCTATTGTCAGGGCGTTAGAGTGCGTGTTCAGATACTGTGAACACCTTGGCCGCTCCGATATATCTGATGGCGACTGTACATATGTAGTGCATAATTATTTTCTCGGAATCGTTCGTATTTAGTCATGTTACATCAGTCAATCTCAGTACTTTTTGTACCGAGACTGACTGAAATAGCAAGATACGTTCGTACGTTTCAGTGAAAATAGGATGGAAAATAATTATACACATCTGTAATTGATCACATTCAGTATAAGATTAGAGCCGGCTGGTTTTTGCGGGCTGGAAGGTATTGTACTGGTATCTTACCTGGTAGGTGACAGGGAACCGCGGTCCGTGCGGGATGGAAGGCTTCCACGACAACGTCAGTCGTCGGTCAGTCATGCGAGAGATGATCGGCTTGTCGGCCAGCGGCATGGGAACGCCGGTCTTCTTCATCTTGTCGAAGTCTGAGTACTGGTCGGAGATGGGCTTCTTGCTCTGACGGGGCTCCAAGGCTGTTAACAGCACAAGAAGACACATTATTATTCTAGCGGTAGAAAGTCGTAGAATACCTACAGGTACTTTAATACAAAACCGGAGATAAATAAAAGATTGAAGGACCGATAACCGTTTGTCTTATAATTCTATCCGTAGAGAAAAAAAAGGAGATACGATTCAAAACTTATCAAAAATCGATGAAATCCTCGGGTAGCCCCATAAAGTATCAGTGTAAGAAGCAGCATTTTCACTTTTCTCTTGGAATCTTTCTAAGATAGCTACTTATGAATCAGATCTTTTTAATTATAAGCGAATGACATCCCATTATAATAAGGATTGAAGATGCGACAGTTGGGGTGACCCCGTCGCTTGAGTTAAGTGATATCTTGTAAGTCGAGATTTCTTATGTACGTAATATGTGAGAGGTAACGGTGGAGGTCAATGTTATTAGTGAGCTCTTTAGTAGGTTTATGAGAAATAACATGTGATGATACTGCTAAGCCCAAAGGTAAACTTACTGTCATAAGATAGCTGGGCGGTACAAGAGTCCTCCCCATGCGGGTTGAAAATACGACACTTGTAAGTGCCCACGTCGCTGGGCTCAACACCACTGATGGTCAGACGGAGTAGGCCGGTGGTTTCCTTGTCCATACGGATGCGCTCGCAAGGGAACAGCTTTTCATCATTGCGGAACCTGGAAGCAAATCTTCAGTTAATTTTGGAATTTGATTTTTTGAGGTTATAAGGCTAAGGATAGCACTGATACTTGATATCTAGTTATGAAAACAGGGTGCATCGTGGTGCGGGGGAGCGTCGTGGCCGGGGGTGCTTCGTGGTAGAATGTTCGCGATCCCATGATGCCTCACCAAACTGCATATTGTGGGAAACGCTGGTGTGGGTCCTCCCCATCTTTCTCAATGGAAAAAGCCGGGAGGTCTCGCCACATACACCTCAAAATGGGCCCTCTTTAGGCCATGGGAACTATGCGTATCAGCATTCCCACACCGACAAAAGAAAGTTCATCATCATCATCATATCAGCCTTTTATCGCCCACTGCTGAGCATAGGCCTCTCTTCGAGTACCTACGCCACTTATCCCGGTCCCGAGCCAATCTCATCCAGAAGTGACCGCAGTCTTCCGGATGTCGTCCACCCAACGCGCTAACGGATGCCAGGCACTCCTTTCGTCTGTAAGCGGCCAGCATTCCGTTAACATTTTGGCCCACCTACCATCACTCTGCCTGGCAACATGTCCCGCCCAGCTCCACTTGAATTTGGTAATGGCGTATCCGACGTAAAAAGGAAAGAAAAGGAAGTTAGTTATGAAAAACTGTTCAGCTCACCATTCGACGTCAGGATCTGGGGTGCCAGTAGCACAGGCTGTGAACTTGGCGCCCATGCCGCGGAATACCTCGCAGTCACCAATCTTCTTTAAGAACGCTGGTGGCTCAATCTTCTGCCTCTTGCCACTGGAAGTAAATAAATATGGAAAATTATATTCAAGAACTGCTGAAGGTAAGAATCTTCTACTGTCTGGCCGCTGGCTTACGAGGTTATATAGATCTAATCAAAAAGCTTCCAAATTACTTCATTCAATCACTAGCTCCTAACCTGGTCTCCTCTCATATTCATATTCATATTCGTATATTCATAATAATTCATATTACATGTCGTTTTTCATAATTACATTAAAAAATTAAAAATAAATAAATATTAACAATTAAGTTAATTAAGATTAGCATAAAAAAATACAATGTCAAGTCGAAATAAATGTACATATACCTACAGTTACATTAGGTACCTACTTACTTATTAACAAAATCTGCAAAACTGTAGAAAGTGTGCTCGATAAGCCATCGTTTTAACCTGGATTTAAAACTGTTTAGTGACGGCGCTTCTGTGACGTGTGGTGGCAGACGGTTGTAAACTGCCGGACCCATTACGTGTGTAATTTTTTCGGATTATCTCTCCTCTTGGATACTAATAAATGTACATTAGACCTTTACCTTTAATTATGCTTAAAGAGATATGTTTTGTCAACAACTTCCACTTCAAAAGCCACTTCACTCGACACCTTATCCTTCTTCGCGACACACTTGAATATATCCTAGCTCCAGATTCCTCATATAGAGACAGCGAGCCGCCGTCTCGCTTCATGTGGTACTTCTCAAGCTTATAGGACAGTTCTTGTACCAAATATCAAGCAGTTAAGGTGAAGGAATACTTACATCTTATCCACAACAAGCAAGAGCAGCTAAAGCAGCTTGTTGCACTTCTAAGGCAAGTTGTGTGACAACGCCTCTCCTTCCGTTCTTCGCAACACACTTGAACGTCCCAGAACCCCCAAGTTTCAGATTCCTCACATAGAGACAGCGAGCATTGCCGTCTCGCTTCATGTGGTACCTACTTCTCAAACTTATAGGACTGTTCTTGTACCAAATATCAAGCAATCAAAGTAAAAGTATACTTACATCTTATCCACAACTTCAAGAGCAGCTTCACACGACGCCTCTCCCTCCCTGTTCTTCGCGACACACTTGAACGTCCCGGAATCAACCAGCTCAAGATTCCTCACATAGAGACAGCGAGCATCGTCGTCTCGCTTCATATGGTACTTCTCAAACTCATAGAACAGACGATTCTTGTACCAAATATCAAGCAGTCAAGATGTTGTGTACTTACATCTTATCCACAACTTCAAGAGCAGCTTCACACGACGCCTCTCCCTCCCTGTTCTTCGCGACACACTTGAACGTCCCTGAATCAGCCAGCTCAAGATTCCTCACATAGAGACAGCGAGCATCCTCGTCTCGCTTCATATGGTACATCTCTAACTCATAGAACAGACGATTCTTGTACCAAATATCAAGCAGTCAAGATGTTGTATACTTACATCTTATCCACAACTTCAAGAGCAGCTTCACACGACGCCTCTCCCTCCCTGTTCTTCGCGACACACTTGAACGTCCCGGAATCAGCCAGCTCAAGATTCCTCACATAGAGACAGCAGGCATCACCGTCTCGCTTTATGTGGTATTTCTCGGACTCGTAGATGGGAGATCCGTTCTTGTACCAAGTGATTTCTGGGGCTGGAACGCCGGTCACGCGCGCGGGGAATTTCGCGTCGAACGTTGGGAGCTGTAGAAGGATATTGTGTTAATTTTAATGAATCTATGCCTCAGAATACCACAACGAAGTTTGGTAAGAAGATGTTAGATTGCAAACTAACGATTTCACAATCTAACGGTGTCATTGCAGCAACAGCCTACAGACTAAATAATATCAGTGGAAGTCTTTTCACTGATATTATTTAGAAATAATTCATAGTAAGTTTTTATACGACAAAGCCTAATATTGATTGCAGGGTATCGTCTTAGGTCGTCCCATTCGTTTTTCGTCAAGTTCTTAAATTAGTCCTATTCTGCTTTCGTCACTCATTCTACATTGAAAGCCACCGACGACTGTGACGAATGTAGAATGAGTGACGAAAGCAGAATAGGACTAATTTAAGAACTTGACGAAAAACGAATGGGACGACCCAAGACGATACCGATTGCAGATAGGATATTTATAGGATTATGACAGAATTCATAACCAAACAATCGGGGTTGATATTTAGAGTAATCTTAGTAGTGAATAATAAAATCATAGCGATGCATCATTAAGTTAGAAATATAATATAGGTGCCTATGTTATGTAGTTTAGTATTGCGTACCTATCCGATGAGATGTATTATTAACGTATTTTTATTTAGATGAAAGAAGCAGTGTAGAGAGCAGACATACTAAACTTCAATCTATAACCATAAATAGCCTGGCGAATATTCATAATCAGTCATGAAAGCAGTGATCACTCTTTTTTTCCTTCCGTGATAAGTAAGAGTTCCAACTAAAATAAAAAGTTTCTCGTACGTAAGAATAAAAGACCTAACGTCAAATTCAACGACACATAAGTGACACTAATGAACAGTTCTCTCGTTAATAAAAGAGTCCCCACGCCAGCTAAGTGCGGGTTGCGGACTCAAGAGAAACTGTATAAACTACCTGACCTGTTTTATATCGGCGAACTTCTGCGATAAGTTAAGTGGCTGGAAAACATACATTAATTTGTTATTTGTGCCTACATATATATTCTTGGCGTAAATTTAACGCCTTTGATCCCAATTTCGAAAATCTTCTTTAAGACTGATAAGTGTCTTTGATTTTTTGGTTCATCTAAGTATATAGAGAAATATAGCGTGACCATAGCACATGACACTAGTACTTGAAGCTATTTTATAACATACACTCACAGCTTTTTGATTACTGTACAATTTGTTATTAAGTTCAAACAGATGATTCAGATATGTACAAAGCTTTGTAGACAATTCGGCTTTAAATTCTTATAAAATTCAAACTACACGTCAGTAATCTTCTAGCATTTTGGTGGCTTCATAATTGACGTAAAAAAATCCGCATAGACAATTTCAATTGAAAACCTTTATTGAATCTAAATTGCCTTTAGTTGCCCATTTTTAGGGTTCCGTACCCAAAGGGTAAAACGGGACCCTATTACTAAGACTCCGCTGTTCGTCCGTCTGTCACCAGGCTGTATCTCACGAACCGTGATAGCTAGACAGTTGAAATTTTCACAGATAATGTATTTCTTTTGCCGCTATAACAACAAATACTAAAAAGTACGGAGCCCTCGGTGGGCGAGTCCGACTCCGGTTTTTTACTTAAATACCACCCAAACGCTACCAGATCACCTTTTAACCAAATTAAGATTAGCACTATGACACTAACCTGCTGCAAGTCTGTGAACTTCTGTGAGAATCTAGGCGGCTGGTAGACTTTGCGAACATCGATTTTGCCTTGCGTGGTATCTTCGCCCAGGGGGTTGACGAGCTTCACTGAGTACACGCCAGCGTCAGGGAGCTCCATGGATGAGATCTCTAGACCGACCTGAAGAAAAAAGTTAGAATTAATAAACAAGTAAAAGATATACATGTACCAATGTATCTTCGATCACGGTTTCGCCACGTTTTCAGACTAGTTAACTTTCATCAAGAGTAGACTTGTCTAAGTGGCCCTAAGTCCCACACAAAGCTCTCACCAAGGTATAATATAATGGTATAATGTACCTAAGTATACGAAGGTTACGTTAATGCTGTAGGTTTAAGCCTTCTTTTAGGTCTATAAACCAAGTAACTAGTTACTATTACAACTATATAATGACCACTTACTCGTTTTCCATCACAAGTGAGCTGAATCTTTTCACTAGGCTTCAAAGGTACACCATCTTTCATCCACGTGACTTCAGGAATAGGGTTGCCAACGAAGGGCGCGCTGATGCTGAAGGGCTGGCCCTCCTCGGCGGTCACGTCGCGCAGACCGTGGATGAACTGCGGCCGCTCTTGTGGGGACGAGTCGTCTTGGCGGCCTACGTGGGAATGAGGAATTGATTACGTGGATATACTAATACAATAATCAGATATGCTAAAAAAGAAGCGTAGAAATTAATCAAAGGAAACGGCTCCACATTTTTCGTTAGTATTCTAAAAACAGATGTAGGACAAACAGACGTTTTTACCTAAACCACTAAACGGCAAGAATTGTAAAGTTGCGCATATTCATGCCTTCAAATTGATTAAGAGATATCGACAACTCTGTTAAGAACTTATACCTAATAGTGTGAATCCTAAAAGGTATTTAGCATCCGATATATTCGGTTAAAGCTATTGTGCGCGATTGTCATCCTTCAAACTAATAAAGAGACAGAGAAATCTGTAAGAAAAACATAAGAAGAAGTTGCCTTCAAGTGTCTGCTGGTATGAGATATTCGAGAGTATATTCTGCTAACTTACTGGCAACAGTAAGTTTCGCGTTGCTGGCAGATTCGCCCTGATCATTGACAGCGATGACACCATAGTCGCCGCCATCTTCAGCGGTAGCCTTGTCGATCAACAGGGCGTGGGTGCCATCCGGCTGCGCCACGATTTTGACGTGGGTACCGTCTGGGACGATCTCTTTGCCGTTGTGGGTCCTGAGAAAAAAGACAAGTATATTGAAGAAGCAATAACTGCCAAATAAGGTTTAATATTCAATATACTTTAAGGTACATGTTATATAGGCGAAGTGAGAAAGACGCATGAAAGACAAGTAATTGGGAAAGAACTCGCTCAGATCAGACTGAGTATGTAGGTTTAAGACCTGGTGAAGGAATGTTTTTTATTTGTATTTATGGTGATCACTTACCATTTGATGGTTGGTGGCGGATGTCCTAGGACTTTAACTTCCATCCTCACAGGGAAGCCTTCGATAACCTTCGTCGGTTGCAACTCCGCAATGAACGCTGGCTTCTTCTCCTTTTGTGCAACCTTAAAAGAAGGAATTGTCCATTAAACATAAGAGGATAATATTTTGTCAATTTTGGCAGGTGCACACTTTACGGCGAATATTAGTTACAAATGGAGGTCGATTCTGAAATACATAGCTTGACAAGTTCGGCTGTAAGAAGAACCCTTAAACTTGGAGAATGTGATGATTAGAAGAAAAGGACCACGTCTAAGTAAAAATATTTAATTGCTATTGCTTTCGTTCGTGCATCACAAAATCCATCCACAATCTCAAGATAGAAAAAATAATAAATAATTTGAACGATAGCCCAAATGCAGGTAAACTCAGGAAATTTTAGAACCCGTTTTGTAAAGTTGTAATTCCATTTGTTTAAATCCAAATAACGTTTCCAATATCGTTATACAATGGAATCTATCCTTTCCTTGCATCCATGCCCAATGCCGATTTTTTAAAGGTTTATCAAAATTCGCCGTATTCACAATCATCAGGACTTCTGGCGGTCATACTTACTACCAGAAACACAACACTAAATATGACAAAGTTGCAGGCATCAGTAAAAGATACCTATGGTACCTCGACTACCGCCTTGGAACTGATCTCTCCAAAAATGTTGGTGACAGTTAGGCTGTAGATGCCAGCATCTTGTAAGTCGCAGCTGTCAGCTACAACCAGACCGATAATACCGTGATTCTGCCCAATTTTACCCTGCAGGTCGAAGTTTACTGATAAAGTTCCCAGCCAGAAAAAAGTTGCGTAAGAATGTTGGTACCCCTCAAATTTATTCTTAAGACAATTATCATACACCTTCTTTATTCCACTAATCTGACGAAACGATTATTTTGCCATTGCCTGCCACAGTGCATGCCACAGACGACCAGATTAACTAAATCTACGACTTGGAGAATCACCAAGCTTAGCTTGAATTAGTAACTGTAAAATTATTGCAGACGCAACCGTTTAAGGTTAAGAGCTGGCTTTAACCAGTTACGATGCTTAACAGTTACTACCTTTAATCCAATCCAGTTGTTTTTAAAGACACTCACCTCAACGACGTTTATTATCAGCAGTTAGGCCATTGATATCGGTAACCTCAGAATCATAAGTATAAATGGAGCGTTCTTTACCTAGAGTCCTGGCTGTTTGGACAAAATTTTAGCTAACAAAGATGCTACCATTTCAGTGGTTTCACCTGATGCTTACCTCAACTTTGGCCTTGGAACTGATGTCTCCAAGCTTATTGGTGACAGTGAGGCTGTATACTCCAGCATCTTCAGGCTTGCAGCTGTCCACGACCAATCCGATTATGCCTCCTGGCTGGTTGATGAAGTTGATCGCTTGAGATGGACGGATCGGGTGACCTGAAACCAGGAAAATGAATTCACGTGTGCTAAAAAAGTTAATATTGAGATGAGAGATTATTGGACATACATTCTAGGCTCACTCTCACTGGGTTATAATTATTTCTTTAATACACTGGGTAAGAACACTTTTACTTGGCCATTTCAGATCGTCACCTGCTCTTAATTTTTTTCTAAAACAACTAGCTGGCAATATTTTGATCGAAGCTGTATTTTTCGAAGTAAAACCATGGAATATCATCAGGCCTAAATTAGTTCCTAGCATTTTGAAAAAAGCTTTCGTTTGCGATATGCTGATGCAATAATCTTTCTACTAAGAGCATCATTGACATAGATATCTAAGGACTGGCCTAATAATAATGAGGCATGACAGGGGCCAGTACAGCGGTGTGACACCGCTACAACGCGATTGGTTGACGAGTTCGCATCATTCGCGCGATTGGTTGATGAGTTCGCATCAGACTGCACGATTGGCTGGAATTCCCAACACCGACACCGCTGAACTAGTACCATTTTTAGTGCCCGCAAGGCCAGTCCTCAGATGTATACGTCACTGAAGAGCATAATACATACTAAATACTAACCATCCTTGAACCATTTGACTTCGGGTGCAGGGAAGGCCATGACGCGCGCCTCCAGCTTCAGCGGCTGTCCGGCCACCGCCTTCACGTCTTCCAGCTCCTTGCTGAATGAGGGCTTGCGGGGCGTCGCTGCAACATAATGGTAAGATTGGTCTAATGGTAAAATTCCATTTCTAACCGCAGCTGCACTACCGGTACTGAACGCGTCGCTGTCATTGTCAATTTCCAAAGTAAAATGAACAGTAGTGCAGTTGTCGTTGGAAATGGACTGTCACCTTAATGGTAACCAAAGATCATATTATTTCGCTGTAATACCCTTGTGTTAGGTAGTGGGCTGCTTATAACTTTACTAACTACCTACTATCAATAGTGTATTGACATTTATAAAATATCGCATTGTAAGTTCAATGCAATAGTGGCGCGTCCCCCATGTGACGTCTAGTCCTCTGTTTCAAATCCAATTCGTGTCGTTTTTTTATAGCTGTTCTATAGTTCGTTTTTTTAGCATTAGATAGAAGGTAAGCGATCTTGACATGTCTTTTAATTCAAAAACGCTTTTTACACATCAGTAACTATTACTTTATGAAAGCAGAAGAATATAAATGATCGTATTGATTCATAATTGTTACATATTTGCCGTGACTTACCTATTTTTAAAACAGTCAATTCAAGAAAAGAGAATCGCGAAAATGGACCTGGATTTCTCCAGGAGGACGCGTTAAAAATGAAATCGACTTCATCCTAACCAACCAGCCCAAAAACTTTCAAGATACAGGCGTTGTGAACAACATCAATTTCCATTCAAATCATAGGATGGTGCGAGCTAAGTTGAAAGTGAAACCTCAAAAGAAACCAAGACCAAATCCTAACCCTAAACTGCTAAAGATATGTGGCAACGCTTTCGAAGAAATTGATAAAATTAGCAAGGATACCTTGAGCAACTTCAACATGGAAACAAAGAATCTAAGCGTCCAAGAGAAATACAACCTTTGGGAAAGGAAAATAAAACAAACAACACAAAAGCTTACAAGAACAAATAACAAATTGGAAAAGGAAATAACTGACTACACAAGAAAATTAATTGAAAAAAGAGCAAATCTTATAAAGGAAACTAGAAAGAGTAGACAAACCAGGAAGCACATAGCGGCACTAAGTAAACTAATAAAAGTAAATTTACGAAAAGATAGGAAAAAATACAGAGAACGTGTCATAGGGGAGCACGTGAGCAAAACTGGAGGTATTAAAAAGGCATGGAAAGAATTGGACAACATAAAAAGTTGGATCAGTAAAGTAAACAATCGCATGGATGGTTGTGAAACAAGGAGACAAAATATACTAGAAGTAGCGACAATGTTTTACAGGGACCTTTACGAAACCAGAGAGCAACAGAATACAATAAATTTGGAACAAGGCGAGGAGGAGGAAATACCAACCATACTAGAAGCCGAAGTCGACCGGGCTATCACCTCCCAAAAAAAGGAGAAATCTCCTGGACCAGATGGTATAACTAATGAGCTCATTATCGCTACTAAAGGCGTTACGGTTCCAGTACTAACATCTCTCTTCAACGAAATTATCTCTAAAGAAATAATACCTACCCAATGGACTACTTCAAACATTATATTGTTGTTCAAAAAAGGCGACCCGTATAACATAAACAACTATAGACCTATCAGTCTGATGTCAAATGTCTATAAAATATTTGCGAAAACGATATTATACAGACTAACACACATACTTGATGAAAATCAACCAGAGGAACAGGCCGGGTTCAGACGCGATTTCTCAGTGCTGGACCACATATTCACAGTACGGCAACTAACTGAAAAATGCAAAGAGTACCAAGTCCCACTTTACATAGCTTATGTTGACTACAGCAAAGCCTTCGACTCGCTCATACATAACAAAATTTGGGAAGCCCTGAAGGAGCAAGGTGTATTGCCGAAGTACATCAGGATAATAAGAAATATATATGAAGCAAGCACTGCTAGAATACAGCTAGAAAGTAAGGGAGAAGAGATCAAAATAAACAAAGGAGTACGACAAGGGGATCCTCTTTCTCCAAAAATATTCTCTGCAGTGCTTGAGGGAATATTTCGTAATCTTAAATGGGATGGGAATCCCAAATACGGACTTAAAATTAATGGTACTACCCTTACACATTTACGATTTGCAGATGATCTAGTGCTGATAGCAAAAACAGCTGAAGACCTGCAAAATATGCTAAAGGAACTAGCTTGCGAGAGCGAGGCTATGGGGCTTCGAATGAATGCAGAAAAAACAAAAACAATGACCAACTCCAAAAAGACACCTATAGTGGTAAATGAAGAAACCATTGAGTATGTCGATGAATATATATATTTGGGACAAACAATATCCATGGATAACCAGATGGAGAAAGAGATTGCTAGAAGAACAACAAACGCATGGAAACGGTACTGGTCACTGAGAGAAGTAATGAAGAATAAGGAAATTAATATAGCCACGAAGAGGAAGCTATTTAATACATGCATTTTACCAGTCTTAACCTATGGCAGCCAAACTTGGACTTTAACTAAGAGCAACCTAAACAAACTACAAGTATGTCAAAGGTCCATGGAAAGAAGTATTATTGGAGTTAAATTGAGAGATAGAATTAGAAATAAGTTGATTAGATCTAAAACACGTGTAGAGGATGTAACCATTAAAGTTAAATCACTCAAATGGAGGTGGACAGGACATATGATCAGAGGCAAAGAGAAATGGAGCAAGAGAATTATATGGTGGTTCCTGAAAGATAGAAAAAGAAAACAAGCACCACCAAAAATGAGATGGGAAGACGAAATTGTAAAATTCGCAGGGAGACAGTGGACTAGACTAGCGAGAGACAGGGAAAAATGGAAAGGGATGGAAGAGGCCTTTGCCAAACGGCACGGCATACAGACCAAACCGATGTTGTCTGAAATAGTAATAAGTTAAATTATATATTTTGATAACTTATGTACAATAATATGTAAACTCTTACCCCCTTATTCATAAACGTTTACTAAAGTTGACAAGCCGATAATAATCGTTTGTCCCTTTCCATCATACCAATACGTTGGAAAGGGACAAACGATTATTATCAGCTTGTTAACTTTAGTAAACGTTTATGAATAAGGGGGTTAAACTGTAATTTGTCTGAATAAAAGGCTTATATTATACCTATTTTTAAAACGTGTTTTTCAATTAAAAGTCACATCAATATTGTTTACCTCTTCTTCTAATGCTAAAAAACAATCTATAAATAACTACTTGATTGCTTTACCACTTCGCTCTGTTCATACATTTAGGTTTCTGGTTTATTGTAATCTTTAGGATTTAACTTACGATTAACAGCGACAGCACACAGTGAAGAGTCGTCACCATTAGGGTTGGAGATCACTAGTTTGTAGGCTCCGCAGTCCGCTGGGGTCACCTGGTCGATGGTCAGTTTGACCGTACCGTCGGGTAAGGCGACTTGCTTAATGCGGGAGTCGGAGGGAGACAGCTCAATGCCATCTTTGAACCTGTAAGAGCAAATTGCAAAATGTGTTAATAAACACAAGTTGACAAAATTTACGAAATTCCTGAAATGGTTGTTGTCAAAATTGTCTTAAATCAGACCATGGCCAGCGAATCTATGACACAAGTTTAAATTTTATTTGTTTATGTATATGAGAACAATCAAATTTGAACATACAACTTAGACTTGGGTTCCAGAGGATCGTCTTCGTCGACTTCCTTCTGCTTTTTGAGTTCTGATACGACTGTGCGAGATGGCAGTGGGTGGATGAGCAAGCAGTGGAAATATGGCTGACACTCAGCTTGGACTTGAGTCCTAAAGGCTCGCTTTCGTCAACGGCGTTCTGCCTTTCGAACTTATGAGCAAACTCTGACACGTGCGACATAACAGAGGGTCTACCGCGAACCACGTTCGATGTGTTACCTCCCTGTCACACTTACGTACGAATTTACAAGTGCGACAGAGAAGCAACACGTCGAACGTGGTTCGCGGTAGACCCTCAGATTTCTAAACATTTACCACTCACCATTTGGCCGTAGGAATAGGGCTGCCATCCAGTTTGGCTTTGAGTTCTAGAGGCTCGCCTTCGTCCACATCCTTCTGCCTTTCCAGTCTATGTGCGAACCCTGGCGCGGACTGTGCGAGGGAGATAGGAGCTTCGCAGAACGCTTCACCCGCTAAGCTTACGGCGCGGACTTTGTACTGGATAAAGGAAAATGGATATCATTATTTCACTAGTACTAACATAACATACTTGAGTGATCATCGAAATACCGTATTTAATTGCAATAAGGTATGTTCTAAACTAAAAGACAGCTATGATTTATGCTCTCATAATTTTCTAACGTGGGATTTACAATCTACCCTTGATTCCACCCTTCTGGTGAATTCATCCCGTAACACGTGAAACACATTTCATAAAACTTGTAATATACCTACTCTTTATAAGCTTCGTCAGGCGTGGCTCACTCCGCGATTTCGTCGCTTTGCTACAGGTAGCTAAATAAAAAGTACATCCGTTCGACCCCAATTTTGGGGTTCGCCGTAAGCCGCGCGTGGCGCTGTCGCCACCTAGCGGCCATATCTGTCCTGATCGTAACAGACGCGTTTTGTTAGAGAGTGAGTCTTCTGTACCTACTACTATTATATACGGTGGCTTCGTATAATACGGTAGGGTAGAGCTACTCATTATCGTATCGTATACTGATTCGTAAAATGGTGTTATCCTCTATTGATGAGCATCTGAAGGTACTTTTTTGTAGGTATTCAAGACCTGCCGACCTAGCCAAGGTTACAATCGCTATCGCTTCGACAACGAAAAGCTTTATGTCTCTCTATTACACTTCCTTATTAGTGCGACAGTGACAGTTGCGTTTCGATCGCTACGGAGCGTAAGCGATTGGCATCTTGGCTACGCGGCCAGTTCAATCGAATTATGCGAATAGCTTGATACCAGAGTTGTCCAAGTGATGTGACTTAATCCGATGCATTCTTTAGATATGACTTCTTTTATTATTCTTACCTTTCCAGAATCACTAGAATCAAAGTCCTTAATCTCCAACTCGCTATCCACTTGTCCCCCAACCTCCGTGGTGATCGTATGCCTCTCATCATTCTTGATCTCCTGGCCGTCCTTGAACCAGTGGACTTCGGGTTTAGGCACGCCGTCGCAGCGGACCTTGAGGGTCACGGTTTCGTGGTCTTTGACCGTTTGTTTTTGGAGGGGCTTGGTGAAGATGGGCTCTCCGGCTGGATAGAGATAAATTAATTATTTAGAAGAAGAAGAAATACATTTATTTTAACGTCACAACATAGTACATGAAAAAAAAAAGAAACGTATGCAGACATAAAAGGGATTAGGACGCTAACATAGGATCCCCACTCAGCATGATGCCGCGGCAGACCGTGGCGCTGGTTTTCTTTGGGGACCTGACTTAATCTAAAATTGATGGCGACACGTACGCCACAACGAAACACAAATAAATTATTTACATTGATTTAAAAAAAACATAAACATTATTATTATTCATATAGCAAGGAAAACATAGAAAATTAATACACAAGTAAAAACCAGAAAAGAAAAGAACATTTGATAGGATTTGTGGAAAATGTTCAGCCGGCGATAAAGCGACTAGCGATTGATTATTTTCTCAGGTAGGTACAGACTACGTAGATAAAAAACTGTAACGACAAAGAAGGAAAAGAAAATATATACTGTAAAAAAGAGAGCAGACTGTTCACACTTCCAGTAGGCAACCTAAGCATTTTTTCTAAGAGTAAAATTTTGGTCCTTAATGTTAAAAACTCTGTCGCCGCTATGTATCAACTACTAATTATTACTCGCTTGTCGTTTCATCACCACTGATGGTTGGTAATCTGCATACATATAGCGAAGAAAGTGCCAACTTTAATGTAGGGCATAAGGATTCTTCTTACTGCTTTCTAATGAGTGTTTACCATCTATTGGTCAATTTGGATAGTGTATATTCTTTATAAAGAATATCCCATTTGACCACATGGGATACATGTTGTTCTACGAATATCAATCAGTTGGGCTAATTTGTTATTAATATACTTACTGTGCACAGTAAGGGTAGCGTGTGCGGCTGTCTCTCCGAACTCGTTGGTAGCAGTCAACGTATATTTACCGGCATCGGCCACTCCAACCTAAATAAATAATTACGCTTTTAATATTAATTAAAACCATTTATAAGCTATAGGTAAAAACTCGGCACAAGATATCCCAAAATAATAAATAGTTAAGGTTTTTGGCCAAGATGGGACTAGTGGGACTAAACTAACGGATATAAAAAATGATGTATCGATGGAGACAATAGAATAGATAAAGATATAGTGAATAATCCTTTACCATCGTATTTCTACCACTGATTCTGAGTTATATAATACATGGATTTTGGTGGTCCGCGTAATTGCGTAAGTAATAATGGGTCAGATCCTGATTGGCCGAGGTGTAGGTATCCAAGGATCCCCGAATAAGATGTCACAATTAAAAAAGAGTATGTAGAAGAATTTGCATACCTTCTTGATTGTAAGCTGGAAGTTCTCGGTGAAACGATCTTCAACGATATCGATGTTCTTAACGGATGGCAGGATTACGACACCATCTTTGCTCCTGTAGGTAATGAACAAACAACTTTAGAGAACGTTGTATATCTAAGTCTTAAGATTAAAAAAGTTTTACTTTGGCTGACAAAAATATTCAAATGCAACAGTGTTTATTTTTATTTTTTCATGTTTATCTTGATAGTTTCTACTAAGATCTGCATTCTGCCTATCCCAATAGCCACGATATTTACTAATTTGTGAAGGAAACGTATATACCTAAAATAGTCATAGGTCATAATTCCTCACCATTTAACCTCAGCAATAGGGTTGGCATGGATGCAAGCGACGAATGTGATCTGCTCGAAGGGCGTAGTGGTGATGTCCTTGAGACCCTCGATCTCAGGGCGCAGCAAGATGTCCAGCCGCGCTGAGCTCTCGCCAACGCCGTACTGGTTTTTAGCTTGGATGGTGTAGACGCCGGTGTCGGAGTGGCGACCTGGGGAGGATAATTAAATCGATAATTATATGACGTCAAGGGAAAGATAATGGTTCCACCCAAATCAAACATTTAAGAGAATTAAAGCTAATCAAAAATACAAAGCAAGGAACTATGAAACATTCCATTCAATAAAATTTAGCGAATGTTTAAATGGTGACAGACGGTTTGGTGCAACCAACCATTATTCTGCCAGGCTGGAAGGGTCTTTCTAGTTAGAAGCACCAGATAAAGCACTAGGCAACGAGAGAGTCAGAAAAGTCTGGTTAAAATCCAATGTCTCAACAAAAACTATTTTAAACAAGACTTGGTTACACAATACTTTTTATATAATTATTTTCCCTGCACCTGAATGTTAGGAATGAATGTTGATGGACGGAGAGCGGATGGTAGACCCAAAAAACGATGGATGGATTGTATGAAAGAGGATATAAGAAAGAAAGGAGTGAGTGCTGTGGTGACGAAAGACAGAGGAGAATGGAAAATAAAACCATGTTGTGCCGACCCCACGTAACGTGGGATAAGGGCAGGGAGAAGAAGATTTTCTCTGCACCACCTACACCATATTTTAATGGTCTTGTCTCCGCTACCCAAAGATTGTTTGGACTTAAGGAGTATCCAGACTAGTGAATTTTTCACCAATCTGATTAAATTACCCGATCTAATCAGGACCGAATTCAACCGCCGATAATGACCAATATTATTGATAAAATGAGATGCGGACGCAAAAATATCATTTGTGACGCCAGTATTTTCGTTCTGGGGCATTTTTTCAATTTATGGCTCTAATATATCACCATAAATCTAAAATTGGTGATTGACGCCAATTTCATTTGGATCTGGATACCGCTGTAATCGTAAACTGTGTGAAGTATGCAATAAAGAATATTGTATTGTAATACTAACCAGTGGGTATAGAAAGAGTGAACGTGCACTCCTTCAGTCCATGCTCGGTTTCCTTTGCATCAGCGGTGGTTTTTATTGTAGCATCAGGGGTAAGTTCCACGCCGTTCAGCAGCCAGGACACATGAGGTTGTGGATCGGCTGTGCAGACAGCCTTCATGGTGACCGGTTCGCGTTGCATCACACGCTGGGCTTCGAGGGGCGTCGTGAAGATCGGCTTGCGGAATTCGCTGACAGCTGTTGAAAGTAACATATTAGGGATTTAGATAACTATAGATCGTGTCATTCACGAAGACGCGTGCCTTGACTTGTATTGCCATATAAAAGGTTAGATTTGACGAATCTGCGCGTCATCGTAAAAGATACGAACTATATTTGTTTTATTGGTATCGTCAATATATTCACGCGTAATAGGATTCTTATGGCCGAGTAGTAAAGGATGATTGATATCTTTTTTTATTGTTGAATACCTACCATGTGTCATAAAATTATACGATTTTTAAAATAAAATCCACAATAGTATAAATTAAGTTTTACTGTAACAAAAAATCCCGAGTCTCCAATCAATATTATCGCATAAAAGTTTTTTATGAACAATTTTACAAAGACTATATTTCATTTCGTACTTACAAGCAACAGATAATTCAGCCTTCAGCACCTTCTTGCCAACGTCGTTGCTAATCTCACACTGCCATTTGCCACCGTCAGACATGAGTAGACTGTCGATCTCGAGTTTGTAGACGTCCCCTTCGTTGGAGATGTGGACTCGCTTGCAGGGCTTCACTTCTTTGCCGTCGTGGAGCCAACGCACTGCGTGACAAAAGTTTTGAGTATTCTGAGTAAATCCATGTTTAATCATGATCAACAAAGAAACTTGAATTAATTGAAATGATCTGCTTAATTTAATTTAAAGCGTCAATTTTAAATAAAAAGCATTTAAAAAATAGGTAACTTGTTCAATCCCTCGTAAAAACTTCTAACTCCCTCTGCACGTATATTTTCTGCACGTATATTTTGTATGCAGCAATACCATCAATATGCACACACATTATTGTAAAAATTTAACGTCGCAAAATTTTAGGTAAGAAATTACATCCAAACTAGATTTCACCCGACAAAAATCTTGACTGTTTATCTACAAGATTTCATCTCATAACTAAAGAGTTCTACACGTGTGTTGACTCGTACAACACATGATACAGTATTGACAAAATAGAGTGATATAAAATCTTACCAGTAGGTTTGGGTACTCCAGTGGCCGTGACTGAATAGCTTAGAGGGAGAGACTCGTACACGCTCTGGTCTTTGAAGTTGCTATCTTTGACTATGGGGGGCGCTGGAAGACAGAATAATAAGCATTAGTTGATGTAGTGAAAGTTTGGAGTGGAGGGAATTTGTTCGAAAATTTTATTCATTGTAAAGGACGAATCAATCTAGATTGATTTGCAAATCAGGTAAGGATATAATTTAGTCGCAGGAGGTTTGAGAATATTTAATTTACTTAGAAAAAACAATAATTAAAGGATCAAATTTAAATATCACAAATGAAATTCATGAGGGGGAACAAAAGTATTTAAGAGATAATCAGAAAACGAAAGAAAGTGAAATAGGGGTAATAATAATGTAATACAAAAAGAAACCTGAAAATAAACAGTGAAATAATTTGTACAATAGCCTATGCTGTAGTTTAATAAGATAAACATCGCCGCGAGACCCAAAGCTAGAAAAGCTCCCAAAAAGAGAAAATAAAACATTATTTACAGTAACCCACATGTATCGCTTATATACAGCAGTTATTAAATAAATGTAAAACTTACCAAACGTGTAAATGGTGTAGATTGTACAGAGTGTAGTGAGTTACGTACCTTGAGAGAAGGAATCCTGGCTTAACTTACAAGCGTTAAATTCAAAAGCGAACACCATGCTACAGGAAATAAATGTTTACCTGAATGATGATCAGAGTTCCATAGCATGGAACCCTGGAGTTTCCGGAGTCTAATACCGCCGGCGCAGCGAACTCCAATTATTAGTATGCCAGAAGGGAATGTTATTACGCATGCGTGCTAAAACAGACATACGACAATGCATTAGTACAATACACTAATCATGTTGGACGAAACGTGACTTTGATCTGCCATTTTCACGACAACCACTGATTTATTGAACTGTAGGATCTACAAAAAATGGCGGGGTCCTCCCCCTCCCCTAACACTTGTAATAGGATTATGAGAATGACAGATCTTCAAATAAAGCAATGTCTACTGTAGCTGGTGTTTTATAAGCTTTGATAAATATTTGTTAAACTCCCTAACATAGCGTAGCATTTGATAATATTTTGTCTAATATCCTCATTTTTTACCTTTTTCATCTTCCTGATTAAGTATATCGTCTAGTATACTTCTTTGCCGTTGACTACGTCTCAAAAGTGCTTCTAGTTCGTCGTCTTCCTCTTCTACGGCGTGAAGATTTGGAACATGCTTTTTCTTCCTTTCAAAACTAGTTTCTGTTACGTTTTTCGTTAAGTTATCTAAGTTCTTCAAGGGCGCAAGAACTAGTTCCTCCATTATCCTACTTTTGACGTCTTCAATTTTATTTTCAATGTTTCTACATTCATCATCCAACTCCCTCGAAATCTTAATTAGTCTTTCTGTTATATCATTTTCGTAGACTTTTTGTGAAGTTTCCTTGACGACAAAGGATTCTTCCCCATCATCAGTGAAATAATCTTCTTGGAACGATGATTGGCGTACGTATGAATCTTTGCTGAAAACTTTTCTAGTTTCATCGATATCGAATATGGATTTAGAAAGGTCTTCGATTGAAATTTCTCTGGACAGTGGTTCATTTTGCCAACTAGTATCATCTTCTGAGACCGATCTAACAGACATGGTCCGATATGATTCATGTCTGCCTCTAACGGAGCTATTCTCACATTCTGAATCTGTTGCTGGTTCTTCAATGATACCATAAACGCCTCTACGTACATGATCCGGAATTGTGAACTGACCAAGTTCAGTTAAAAAGTAACTGTGACTAGCAATCTCTTCTACTTCTAAAGATGTTTTATGTGGTTTGTTAGGGGGTATAATCCTTCTGCTAAAGTCGTCATCATCGTAATATACTGCACTGGATGTCATTTTGTGTAACGTTCGAGTTTCAGCTGGACCTAACAGTTAAGATATTATTATGTGTGGTATGCTCTAATAATACTTTTTCTAAAGCCATGCAGTGAAATGCAATATGTACTTAGATAAAATGTGTTGAATACTTGTCAAACTACATAATTATTTTGTAATTATTGTGATTCCTTTAAGAGATTGAAATTTCTGTATTTCTTCACAAGCCAATTAAGCATAGGTAATTTATATTTTGACGATGTTTCATTCAATTATATTTTTTTAATATATAAATTTCAATCTCGTTAAACAAATGTTTGTTTTTGGTGTTTTATGAACAACTGTAAAAGCTAACGAATCGAATTAAAAAATGAACTATGAAGTTAGAAATAGGAAGAGAAGGTAGGAAGCCCCATACTGACCTGTAATGATCGCGCCGTGAGACCTGGTGCTACTGACTTTAGACATAATTATACTGCCATCATCGCCGCTCTTGAAGGTTGTTACTGTTTCGAACACGCGGCCTAGAGAAGAACCACACTTGTGTTGTTAGAACACAGATTAAACGCATGCAACATTGTCATATCCAACAAAAAGTACCCAGTTTCTATAAAATAAAAATTACATGCATGAATTAAGGTATTTTCACTGGATATGTAATGCAAAAGGTGATTGAAGCTGTTTGGAGAAATAAGCTATAGTCTTGAATGTACCTTCAATTTCTGCACTCAAAGGTTCTTGAGCGGATTCCTTTCTAGCTTTTTTGGGAGTCACAAATTCTTCTTCCACGGGGATTTCTTCTATGATTTCAGGCTTGGTGACTTCTTTCTTACCAACTTCGCTCTCTTCCACCTCTTCAATGATCGGCTGTTTTTCTTTTTCATTGTGGTTTTCATCCCAGAATGATTTTTCCTCGGCAACTTCAGGTTCTGTAACCGATTTCTTAGCTTTCTCTGGTTTCGAATCATCGAGATCTTTAGCTTTAGATTTTTTAGCTTTAGCACCATCATCCTCATCCCAGAAGGATTTCTCCTCTGCAATTTCGGGTTCTGTTGCTGATTTCTTAGCTTTCTCTGGTTTTGAATCATCGACTTCTTTGGCACCTGGTTTTTTAGCTTTAGCACCATCATCCTCATCCCAGAATGATTTCTCCTCGGCAACTTCGGGTTCTGTTGCTGATTTCTTAGCTTTCTCTGGTTTTGAATCATCGACTTCCTTAGCACCTGGTTTTTTAGCTTTAGCACCATCGTCCTCGTCCCAGAATGATTTTTCCTCGGCAACTTCGGGTTCTGTTGCAGATTTCTTAGCTTTCTCTGGTTTTGAATCATCGACTTCCTTAGCACCTGGTTTTTTAGCTTTAGCACCATCATCCTCATCCCAGAAAGATTTCTCCTCAGCAACTTCAGGTTCCGTTACCGATTTCTTAGCTTTCTCTGGTTTTGAATCATCGACTTCTTTAGCTCCTGGTTTTTTAGCTTTAGCACCATCATCTTCATCCCAGAATGATTTCTCCTCAGCCGTTTCTGCTTTTGTTTTATCTTTTACTGCCGCCTGTTTTTCAGCCACATCTTCTTCCAAGAGAGCTTGTTTCGTTTCTTCTTCTAATTCATTTTCGATAATTTCCTTTGATAGCCTCGTATGTATTAATTTTGCTATTGGACATGAATAAAATGGTTATGATAAAATAGGGTAACATACAATTGGGACAAGGACGTCACAAATGTCTATGG
This sequence comes from Cydia fagiglandana, assembly GCF_963556715.1. NCBI lineage: Eukaryota > Metazoa > Arthropoda > Insecta > Lepidoptera > Tortricidae > Cydia > Cydia fagiglandana. Next base: position 1,419,118 of record NC_085934.1, on the reverse strand, counting down.
TTGGTGATGGGTAAAACGCAAGACTGAACGATATTATCAAACCAAATTAATCTTAGAGAAAATAATTTCTTCACACTTAACTAAAATACATAATGCTTGACGATATCGCTCAATTTGAAGTCTATAATGTTCATATAGGTGCAAGAGCAAATCCAGTCACGTGGATGCTTTAACTCTCTACCAATTACATATGGTACTACACCACAAACTAACTCGTGCAGTAATGCAACTTCGACTAAACTGCAATTCAATCTATGTTAATACTCAAACTACTGTACCTACGTAAGATTTGTCCTGTGAGCCAATGTTGATACATTACCAGTGTTGTGGTGTCTATGTGTGCGTGTGAATGGACCTCAGTCTTGATATGTGGGCATTATACCATTCTGAACCACCTTACTTTAATTTTGTTTTGATACTTTTTTAATAAATTATATCATCAAATCCTATTGAGGCTTCTTAATAGTATTTTCAAAGTTTAAAGGCTCAATTTTGAAATATTTTTACTATAGACAACCATTTGCAGTTGCTTTTCCAATTACATCTACAGTCCAAAAAGGGTCCCTATCTCATCCAACCAAAAATTTGACTTCAAATTCATTTAATAATAACTTCATTTGGATTTTAAACCCTAACTCTTGTCAATAGAGTTGCTATTCAAATATACTCACTGTGTATAGTGACTGTGCTCTTGGACGATACGTCGCCCATCTCGTTCTCTGCCCTCACTTCATACTCGCCGCCATCTTCTTCTTTCACAAGAGTCACTGTCAGATTGTAGTTTTCCAATCTGTAAAGAATATGATTTTTTTCCATAAAAAACCATTGCTTGACGAAAGGCAAAAGCACTTGTTAGTTTTTAAGTCCTTATTACTTTAAGAACAGAAAAATGTTCGATATTTGTTGAAAATAATGATCATGTTTCAAACAAAAGTACATCAATGGGTCTTGTCAAAAGTAGATCTATGCAAATTTTAGGATATTACAAGATCTCAATGTAAACGTGGTCTGTTAGTCATGGTTCAGTAGTCTTCGATTCGATTTAGCCTCTATGTCCACGGTATTTTAGCATCTGGGTTTCCCTGAAAGTTGCCTTACCTCTGGGTATCCATCTTGATCTCAACTCACATCTTTGGAGCACTTTAACTTAAGCTCAGGGCAGCCCTCCACCTCGACTTTTAGCTTCATAGTCTAACCCAGGTTCAATTTTGGTGATGCAAATTGGAAGTTGTCTTACCTCTGGGTATCCCTCTCGATCCTGATCCTCGCGTCAGTGGTGATCTCCTTGCCGTCCTTGTACCACTTGACCGTCGGCTCAGGGCAGCCCTCTACCTCGACCTCGAGCTTTAGGGTCTGGCCTTTGTCCACCGTCATGTCCACGAGGCTCTTGGTGATACGGGGCTTCCCTGAAAGACGGCATTTATGAATAACGATTTGAAAAACTTTCATAAAGATATTCTTTTCTAGTTTGATTTGTCTTAATTAACTTATCTGTTCCAGATACTTTTAAATATTGACTCTTTTTCATAAATATTCTGTAGTAGAAGAAGTGCCGAGGGTAGGTAAGAATAATATTTTATTCGAGTGGGTTTCATGCTCAAATACCTGTGTGGATTCGTATTTTATCTTTAACATTTTTTTACAATTTTAAACTGTTACTTCTATTTTATCTAATCACCGCAAAAGTCAAGAAATTAGCTCAAAGATCAAAATATTTACCTAGCAACTCTTAGCACTGCAAATAGTATATTGGAAGGATTGTCCACTACAATCAGTTGACCATTTTGTAAGCCTGATTACAACAAGGTAAATTCTAGTCGTTTACTCTTCAGAATAACACAAAAAAACTCACTCTTCACGGTAAACGTCGCCTGGCAGGAATCCTCGCCCAGATCATTGGAAACCCTGCAAGTGTACTGTCCCGAGAGCTCTGAAGTCACCTCCTTCAGAATCAGCTTGTGCGTGCTGCCATTGTCCACGCGGCTGTATATGGATTTCTTCTCGGAGATTTCTACGTCACCTCGGTACCTGGAGAATAATTGGGTGATCAGAATTGGACAAGTGAAAAGGTGTTTGATAATCCTTACCATACAGGATTTATAAATTGAAATGTTTTTCTATACGATAGAAATTGCCGTGATCTGTCCTTATGTCTACGGCTCATGGGAGCCTGGGGTCCGCTTCGCAACAAATCTCAAAGAACACTAGTTATACGACTAGTTTTTATGAAAGCGTCTGTGACTTCTGAACTTCCAAGCCGGAGAGGAAATTTCCGGTTTCCTCACGATGTTTTCCTTCACCGAATAGCAATAGTTAATAAGGTAAGATAAATAAGGTTCCGAAAAACTCATTGGTACCTGCCGGGGTTTGAACCCGCGACCTCTGGACTGAAAGTCGCACGCTCTTACCGCTAGCCCACCAGCGCTTAGGCTCTTTGTGACTGGGATCCAACCGGTCTATTTACCATGCGTCCTTGGCGTATCCACGTAACGACATTTGACTGACACAAGAGCATTAGCTTCCAAGGTATATTAATCATGTTTATCAAACAAAACTTACCATTTAACTTGAGGCTCAGGATACGCCACCACATCGACAGTCAACTCCACATTGGCGGCGCCTTCAGCCGCCACTGTGTCCTTGAGTTTCTGCGTGAAGATGGGAGCGCCGCGCACGCGCAGGCTGCATTCGTCCGTGGCTGTGCCGTGGACGTTGCGCACCTGGGAAAAAATAGAATATTTAGAAGATTCAGGATGATTTTTCCTTTTATCTATTTGATTTTATTTTGCGTTACTAATCGATGATATTCGTTTCTGACTCATTTTTGAGCCCCTTGCCTGCCTACAATTTCCAATACACTTCGCGTCGGTGTGGGACAACAACAACACGGTACTTAGACGGTTTTGTGGAATCCTCCTAATATTGGACTGGATTCATATGGCATTCACATGGAAAATGCGCGGATAGATTATAAACATCTATCACGAAATATTCGACACATTAGCTGTAACATCTTGTGCGTACTAAGGGGTCGCGTCATGAAAAAGGTTGAAAAACACTGCATTAGATGATTAATCCAGATAGCATACTCGTAATGTTGCAATGTTTTCCATACCTACCTAATTTTAGAGTAAAACTATAATCGGCTTTAAAAAAACATAATATATCGTCACATCACATGACACACTGCTGGAAAAGCTTAAAGAATTTATCTTCAGAAAAATCATAACCTCGTAAGTCCCCGTGTACTTGCACAAGTTCAAATTAAATTCGAATTTTTGAACTCACAGTAGGGGCATTTCACGCCAAGCGGGCAGCGAAAAAAGTGTCAGGTCATAGAATTTGCTGAAATTTGGAATAATTATACTACTCGATATTCTAAAAATACGCATTCTTTTAGTTTATTTTTTATTTGGCACCGTTTCCGGTTTGGAAGCATTTAAAAAATGGACGAAAATTGAGGAGAGCATTTTACAAAAGCTGATGCAGCTATTATTTAATAAACTGAAAAATAAGTTTAATATTGGTTTGTATACAATTTTAATTGCTTTATCTTGCAGTTATAACAATTTTGATATTTTTTAATTTTTTCATACAAAAAACCGGAAATGAAAATTTCAAGTCAAATTTATATAAAGTTCGGTATTTTTGAAATTTTTTATTTTTGCCTCAAAATGTAGCTTATAGTCCATCAAAAATACATGGAAAGTTTGAGAGTGGGATCTGCATTAGTTTCGGAGATACATGAACTAAAGTGCAAACGTGCCGGTCTGAGCGTCGTACTGGCGATTCCTTAGAGTGACGGCACCAATCATGGACATGTTAAGCGCACTAAATTAGAATTTCGTTTAAAAATGGGATGTTTTTTGACGATACAAAAATGGTGATTTTTTTTTCGGCACTTAAATACATGAGGAACATTTAAACAAAACCAAAAATTCTGTATGTTTAATACATAATTAATAAAAAATATATAAATTGAAATTTACGAAATCACCATTGATGGACATCAAAAATTCAGTAATGGACACCCAGTCATGGACATGGACCCAATTATGAACATCCATTAATGGACACTTTTGTATTGAACACATAAATGAAACAAATAATGTCACAAATCAACTTTTATTAACGCTATTTGAACTTTCATTTAGATTTCTAAGTTATACTATAAGAGTTCTAGGACTAATCCGGTTGCCGGCTGCATGAAACAAACCTGATCAAAAAATAGAATATACCTACCCTGTAGAGGTACCTGACATTTAGTACCTTCCAACGCACTTGGTCGGCCTAGGCTTAACCTGGCAGATTTTGTACAAATGGCAAAAACGTTGGACAAAAAAACATCAAAAAAATACCTCATCGAAAAATGGAATTAAACTTGTATGGTAGGATACCTGACCTTGGGGACAGTAAAAAAAAAAGTGGTCGGCCTCACCTTAACCTGACAGCTTTTGCAGTCCGACCAAATTTATAAAAAAAAAACATGAAAAAGACCTATCGAAAAATCGTATGAAACTTGTATGGTACGATAGCTGCCTTTGAGGACAGTAAAACAAAATGGTCGGCCAAATCCTGTATTGGCCGGCCGATTGGCGATTGGGTCGATCAAATTTGTGGTACCACGTGAGAGCTACAATTTACCTCATCAAGAAATAGAATTGGCAGTTTTTGCTGCCAGGCTACGAGTTTTTGCAGTCCAACCAAATTCCCAGCAAACATTTTAAGTATTTTTTCCTAGGCTCGAAGAAGATTTTTCCAATTTAAGTGAAAATGACGTCCTAAGTCACCAATTATTTTACGTATTGTACACTTTTACTTCCAAGTCAAAATATAGGGATAATAAAACGTAAATTTCACTTCATAAATACACCATGAAGTCAGGGACTTAGGGGTTGAAAATAAGGCAAAATATTAGGTAAAATTAACCTTAAACCCTGACCAATAGGTCAAATCTACTAATAAGGTATTTTAGGTGTATTTGCGACGTAATTATTACTTATACGGGGACTATGAAGTCACGGACTTAATGGTTGAAAATAAGTCCTATTACTAGGTAAAATTAACTTCGTACCCTGACCAATAGGTCAAATATACTAATAAGGCCTTTTAGGTGTATATGCGACGTAATTATTTCTTAAACGGAGACCATGAAGTCAGGGACTTTATGGTTGAAAATCTGTCGAAATATTAGGTAATATTAACTTCGAACCCTGACCAATAGGTCAAATGTACTAATAAGGCATTTTAGGTGTATATGCGACGTAATTATTTCATATACGGGGACCATGAAGTCAGGGACTTAATGGTTGAAAATAAGTCGAAATATTAGGTAAAATTAACTGCAAAGTCTGACCAATAGGTCAAATGTACTAATAAGACATTTTAGGTGTATTTGCGACGTAATTATTTCTTATACGGAGACCTTTAGGTCGTCGATTTTATGTCGATTTAGCTACTAATTTTAGGTAAATGTTACTTAAAATAGATACCAAATTGCGACCATATAGTTAAAATCACTTGTAAAGTACTATCAATACCATAAGGTTGTGCCGCCATTTTCTTTCATTATAACGAGATGCTAAATATGAAATTGCATAACTTAAGTTGTTATATCTTGAATGGTGCCATCGCACGGTACTTCATTGTGCTAATATTCAAAATAAAACAATATTTTTGATCAAGTCAATACACTCACACACACAAATATTCAATTACAACACTCAATTACAAGCAAATATATGCATTTTGATTTTATAAAATGTTGAAAACTTAAATATTTCAAAAGCCCATCGATAGTTTTGTATGTAAACCTAACATACTGCACGAAAAAATTTTCTGTGCACTAGATTTCATCGTTCTTCATCAGCGTAATCGGCCTAAATTATTTTACATGACTTAGTGGCCGCCATTATCATTGCACAACTTAAAGTTGTTTTCTTGTTAGACATTTTGTTTCTGAGTGAAAAGAATATATAAGCGTAAAATGTTTGTGTCTCTTTTTCTCTTCATCGCGTCTCATCTAAATATTGCCTCGCAGAGTAATTAGATGGATAAAAATATGTCGCCATCACGTCTAAAGGTGGTAAAGAATACCAAATTAGTACATTTTCACTACGCGGCACGTCGTGGCGACGTCGAATCCACGTCGGAAACATGACCTAGTGTTGACCTAATGGTTGTAATCACTAATTTACCGTCAATAAATACGTCGCCGGCACGTGCGTTTTTTCCCCATTTATGTCGCCGGCACGTGCCCACGACGTCGATTCGACGTGCCTCATTTTGGTCTCCTAAATTGTGCGACCTAAAATAGGTGCCTTTTTCGGAATATCGACCAAAAATGTTTGCTGGGTTTGTGGTACCACGTGACAGCTACAATTTACCTATAGGATGAAAAAAACGGATTATAATAGCTAAAATAAACCTATTGACGTATGGCTTGGTCGGCCTCACCTTAGCCTGGCAGTTTTTGCAGTTCGACCAAATTTGTGGTACCACGTGACAGCTACAATCCCTACAATTTACCTCATCGAAAAATAGAATGAAAAAAACAGATTATCTTAGCTAAAATAAACCTGTTGACGTGTCTTGGTCGGTCTCACCATAACCAGTCAGTTTTTGCAGTCCGACCACAGTTTTAAAAAAATCATCAAAAAAATCTTATCGAAAAATCGTATGAAACTTGTATGGTACGATAGCTGCCTTTGAGGACAGTAAAAAAAATGGTCGGCCAAATCCTGTATTGGCCGGCCGATTGGCGATTGGGTCGATCAAATTTGTGGTACCACGTGAGAGCTACAATTTACCTCATCAAGAAATAGAATTGGCAGTTTTTGCTGCCAGGCTACGAGTTTTTGCAGTCCAACCAAATTTGTGGTACCACGTGACAGCTATAATTTACCTTGTCGAAAAATAGGATGAAAAAAACGGATTATAATAGCTAAAATAAACCTGTTGACGTATGGTTTGGTCGGCCTCACCTTAGCCTGGCAGTTTTTGCAGTCCGACCAAATTTGTGGTACCACGTGACAGCTATTATTTGCCTCATCGAAAAATAGGATGAATAAAAAACGGATTATAATAGCAAAATAAACCTGTTGACGTATGGCTTGGTCGGCCTCGCCTTAGCCTGGCAGTTTTTGCAGTCCGACCACATTTATCCATCCATCTAAGACAAAACAAAGAGCCCAATTATGGACAACTAAAAATACCCAGTTATGGACATCGTCTATTATTGGAAAATAAAGAGCAATCACAAAATCAACCCAACTCAAATGTTTAGTGCAATAAATTAAATAATTTAACACAATAAACTAAAAAAGTAATAAAAAGCTTAAGCTTGGACACTTGTCCATTACTGAATTTCATAAAATATCGAATCCAGTAATGAACAAACCCCACAAAAAACTTATTGCTGTGATTGGACATATTCAACTTAGCTCAATTTACTTGCAATATAGTATTATTCAGTAAAAATAACATTAAATCTCATTACAACATAACACAAGATAACACCATGCACAAATATGTACTCACCTTCTTAACGATTTCAACAACAATAACGGATTTTTATGACCACCGCCCGCAACGAGATTTTACTTCGCAGCCATCTTAGAACAAAACGGCTGATTTTGGTGACATGTGTCAAAATGACAGCTCAAACGTCTATTGGTTATGCTTTAGTGTTGCCAGTTGAAAAATGTTGGGACAGTTGCTTAATAAATTCAATCAACGTAAAAAATGTCCATAATTGGTGCCGTGTCCATTACTGGTGCCGTCACCCTAGTTACCCAGTCAAATAAAGGTTTTGACCCTGGAATGACAAATAATAAGCTGGAAACTCGTATAACTACACCTTCGTTTCGGCGGTCTTTAAATTACGATAAAAGTCATAGAAAACCTCGTGTTCGCACCGGAGTTTATTCAAGGTCAAAGGTCACAAAATTGCTTTATCACGAATATCAAGGTTTCTATAGCTCCAATTATGTTTTTATATAAATGAAGATTGTAGAGCATACAATTTGTGACAAGTCATATTTCGGGCATTTTTTCAGATCCTCAACCGTTTTGTAGGAATTGTCGGATATAGACGGCATAGAACGCGTAGCGGTCAGCCATACGCTCCGTAATGCAAGTTTACCGTGAATTCCGGTGAATAATAACTTCTATGAAGTTATTTATTTCATAAGATGCTATTTACGGATCATACGCTGATTTTAGAACAAAAGTTGTCTCTTCTGTGGACAATAGTTAACAGCTTTTGTGCATTTATGCATTCATTTTATGAAATAGGCTAATATGTAAAAGAAGTAGTTCATTAGGATTAATTAGAAAATTAGGGTTTGTTGCCTCTAGTGTCCACAGAAAAGAGGTAAAGTTGAAGTACAAATAATACAAGTACACATTTCCACAATATTTTATTTAACTGGCGATGGAAATAAGTATCTTTTCGATCTGTCTTCAACATTTGCAAACGTTGACTATTTGTTGGTTTTACATTGAGTTAAAATTTGGCATATTTATGAAAAACCAATGACAATGCAATATTTCAATGACATTACTTCATAAGTTAAAATAAAGTCGCTTCCCGTTGTTTGTCCCTGTGTATTTTAAATAGACAGAGTGATTCAAGAGGACGGTTTATGTATAATTTTATTAACCCGTGCGAAGCTGGTCATTTTTAATGTATAAATAAGAATATATAATGACATCAGCCCATCATCATGGCCATAAAATATATTCGCAGAATTGAGCAGATAACTGAAAAAAGTACAGTCCGCGATAAAAGCTTCATCAAAATCAAATCAAATCACACAAGCTGTTAACTATTGTCCACAGGAGAGACAACTTTTGTTCTAAAATAAGCGTATGATCCGTAAATAGCATCTTATGAAATACTTAAATAACTTTATAGAAGTTATTATTAACCGGAATTCACGGTGAACTTGCATTACGGAGCGTATGGCTGACCGCTACGCGTTTTGCGCCGTCTATATCAGAATTATCCGACAATTCCTACAAAACGGTTGAGGATCGGGAAAAATGCCCTGAACATGATTTGTCTCAAATTGTATGCTCTACAATCTTCATTAATATGTAAACATCGTTGGAGGTATAGAAACCTTGATATTTGTGATAAAGCAATTTTTGTGACCTTTGACCTTGAATAAACTCCGGCGCGAACACGAGGTTTTCTATGACTTTTATCGTAATTTAAAGACCGCCGAAATGAAGGTGTGGTTATACGAGTTTCCAGCTTATTATTTGTCATTCCAGGGACAAAACCTTTATTTGACTGGGTAACTAAGGAATCGCCAGTACGACGCTCAGACCGGCACGTTTGCACTTTAGTTCATGTATCTCCGAAACTAATGCAGATCCCACTCTCAAACTTTCCATGTATTTTTGATGGACTATAAGCTACATTTTGAGGCAAAAATAAAAAATTTCAAAAATACCGAACTTTATATAAATTTGACTTGAAATTTTCATTTCCGGTTTTTTGTATGAAAAAATTAAAAAATATCAAAATTGTTATAACTGCAAGATAAAGCAATTAAAATTGTATACAAACCAATATTAAACTTATTTTTCAGTTTATTAAATAATAGCTGCATCAGCTTTTGTAAAATGCTCTCCTCAATTTTCGTCCATTTTTTAAATGCTTCCAAACCGGAAACGGTGCCAAATAAAAAAAAACTAAAAAAATGCGTATTTTTATAATATCGAGTAGTATAATTATTCCAAATTTCAGCAAATTCTATGACCTGACACTTTTTTCGCTGCCCGCTTGGCGTGAAATGCCCCAGTATAGAAATAAAAGAAAGTTCCAAATTCAAAAAAGCCAAAGTTTCCCTGGGTCTTCCGATGATAAAGAAGGTTACCTACCTCACAAGAGTATTCTGCAGAATCGGATCTGGCAGCCGAGGTTATCACAAGACTGTGCGCAGACCCTGATGATGAGAACTTCACAGTCGAAGACTCCTGCAGTTCTACGTTGTTCTTGAACCTGCACACATTACATTTTTATGAATATTTAGTTAGAGTACAGTCAGCAGCAGAAGTTGCTAAGCGGGCTAGATGTTCAAAATTACCTTGATACGCTCGTATTCTCTTGATATGAGAGGTTATATATCTATAAGGCAAAATGTTGTTTCCAGGACAAAAAATAAATTCCTAAATATGCACACAAATCAAAGGCCGCGCACAATAAAAAAAATAGTCAATTCTTTTTGACAGAATAATATGATCGTAGAGACATTAAATTTTGAATTTGTTTAGATAAGAACCATACACATTCAATTTCTGAATTCAGATGTGTTTGCGGGCAATTTGTATTTAATGTCAGTAGGCATCTCACGCGCAGAATTAAGTGCGATTAAGATGCCTCATGACTAGCGTATCATTGCATCTTATGCCACCATTCAGCGTGAGCGATTAAGGTCATATCAAAACCAGATGAAAACCTTAAGAAATTGTTAAATTAGAATCCTCCTCCTCAGTCGTTCATTCTTGACAGAGTGGTCGTGGTTGTATGATGAGACGTATCTATCGTGGATAAAGCAGCCATCGCAATGCGCCTCCACTTGCCAAGGTCTTCAGCGTTACGGGAACATTGGACTATGGTGGTTTGTGTCGCAGATTTTATCAGGTCTGTCCAGCCCGTAGGTGACCGACCTTGTCGATCGTCCTTGGACAACGAGACGTTCCATGGAGTTTTGGTTTCGTGTAACGTGCCCGTAGTATTTGAGGATTCGTATTTGAACAGTCGACGATAATCTCTCCTTCACTTTGAGTTCTTCCAAGATCGAAACATTAGTCCGAAACTCAAGGAATTCGCAGTATTTAAATTAGAATAGGACTTGCTGTTGTGGCCACTTACCATTTAACTTCCGGCGCTGGTTCAGCTTCGGTCTCAATTTTGAAGGTAACGGTTTCCTTCTCGTCACAGGTCTTGGTCTCGCCGAGTTTCTTGGTGATCTTGGGCGCGGATGTGACGTGCCATTGCCAGAAGTCACTGCATTGGTTCACTTCGTTCCTAGAATTGAGAAGTTTTATTTGGTTGCAGATTGATCCATGGAAGAATTGATGATGGTTTATCAAGAGAAAAAAGTGCTAGCGATAATCTTTAAGTTTTTAACATGGTTTATATTTTGTATTTAGGTATATGATAGTCTTTCATTCTAATGAAAGTGGATCATTAGTTTTGCTTGTTCGAGTGTCGTTATTTTGGAAACCTGCATGCCCTACCACGCACGGTTATTAGCTAAGTTATAACTTATAACTTAAAGGTATCTAGTTTCCAATTTACACAGGTCTTTACACGGGATTTCCTATCTATAAATGAAGACCAGGAATTGAATTTTGATCTGAGAAATAGATAAATAAATCTTACTTAGCAACGACTGAGTAGGAGCCACTATCAGTCAGCTTGGTATCCTTAATGGTGATCTTGTAGACCTCATCAGACACCTTGACGATCTCGATGCGCTCTGAGCTCTTGATCTCCACACCGTCCTTATAGAAGGACACTTCTGGGGCCGGGGTGCCTTCGATTTCGATGGTCACTGTGTGGGTGGCAGATACCTGGAGAATAATAGTGTTTCGTGAAGTGATAGTTTCGTAATCAAATAGCTTCTGTACTAACATATAATCACGCCTTTTTCCCGGAGGGGTAGGCAGAGACCACGGATTTCCACTTGCTACGATCCTGAGATAGGTTAGGTACATCTCTTTCGCTTCCTTCACTTTCATAACATTCCTCGTACACGACCGCCGGTTTAGGGTGCTCTTGACCTGGCCTTTCTTTAGTATTTCCCCGATCTGATCAGAGAAAGTCCGCCAAGGTCTACCTCTTCCAACTCCCGCTTCTACTTCTCCCTGGCCTCCCTTGGCAATGATTACATGAATATAAATATGATGTTCCTTACCGAGCAAGACTGATTCTCGATCTTCTTCTTGATCTTAGGCGCACCCTTGACGACAAGGTGCAGCGTGGCAGTATCTTCTCCAAGCTCGTTGGAGGCGATCACGTGGTACGTGCCGGCATCTTCGCTCGTCACGTTCTTGATCACAATGGACATGGTCTCCTCGTCTTCGTAGAGGAACCTGTTAACGTTGAATACGTTGGATAAGTTCACTATCAAAGTATGCTGCAATAACATGTAATCTAGGAAAGTTCACTCCAGAACAGATAGAGATCCCGAAACAAAAATTTCTATAAAATACAATTGCAAGATTGTAAAATCATTAGGGCTGATTAGACGGCGCGCGAACTCGCATGCGATTTTAGTTACATTGCTGACTGTTGGTTATGTCCAATTCAACCGACCGATCAAAACCCGCAATGTATTGAAACTCGCATGCGAGTTCTCGCATCGTCTAAAAGAACCCTTATTCGTACTTCTCGCGTTCGTTTATTGCAACGGGGAAGATCAGCAAAAACTTAGATGGTGTTCTGCTGGATTCTATACGATAACAAAAAAAAAAGATAGAAGTACTGAACTAGTAATGCAAATGGATTGTGTTTCCTACTTACTTGTGCCTAGCATCAGCTTCCACGACTTTTCCTTCCTTCTTGAACACGATCTCAGGCTTGGGATAGCCCTTGCATGTGAGCTCTATCATGGCGGACGCTCCTATTGATACGATGGCCTCTTTGTGTTCGATCACGAGTTTAGGCTTCTCTGGCTCACGGTGGAGCACGGTCACGGCACCTATTGAGGAAACCGATGGTATTTAATCATGTTTAAGCATGAAGGCCCATGGGGCAGAAAGGTTCTTGAGTGGCGAGGAAAAGACCCACAAAGATGGTCCGACGATATGGTTAAGGTTGCGTGGAGCCGATGGATGACAGCGGCGCAAGACCGGTCTATGTCCAGCAGTGGACGTCTTTCGGCTGATATGATGATGATGATACATGAAAGCTAAAACAGTGCCATGACAAAAGGTATGAATATCTTCATATTCTCTATATTGAAATCGGCTTGAAATAAAGTTGGCTCGAAGTTGATCACGCTTGTAATTATGTGTAAAGATCGTTATCAGATCGTAATTACTCGTATCACTTAGGATGTGGTTCCGGAGCTATTGCGGTGTGATAACCGCCTATAGCGTAGCAAATATTCTATATCTGGAAACGGATGTTTTCAGACCGTCAGTTTACTATTCTTCGTTTTCTAAGTATATGCTTTATAATATTATTCATTCCTCATACCCTGGACTGTAAGTTCAGCGGAACAGGAGATATTGCCGGTAGAGGTCTTGGCTACGCAGGTGTAAAGTCCAGCGTCTTCTGGCTTCACATGCTGGAACACCAGTGCGAGAGAATCCTCGTCGTCTCCCAGCAACACCTGGAGAAGAAAAAAGACATACATTTTAAGACACGTAAATCATTACATGTCCACAAGATGTTAACTATTTTCCACAGGAGAGAAAACCTGTGTGTTTGTCAGAACCCTACAGTTTTATCTTCTGTGTACAACAGTTAACAGCTTGTGAGCACGAAGTGTGTAGCTATATTATTTTTCTATTCGAATGAGCCGGAAAGCGGCAACTTCGTTTAGCGCAGGGGGCCGAAAGTTGACGGCTTCCGACTAAAAAAAATAAGTATATACCTTGAATCTCTCTTCAGGATCGAAATCCACTCCGTCTCGCTTCCATGTAAAGGTTGGTTTCTCTCCTTTGGTCAAAAGCCCTTCACCACCTGGCGCCAGTTCGAAAAATATGTTCTTGTCATCTGAAAAAGAATACATAAAATAAGTCTCAATATTTTTAAAGTTAATTATTATATTATACATCATATCCTTTATATTATCTCTTCCAGTTAACCTTGTATACTTCAACTATAGCAGTATACTTGATGCTTGATAGGTAGCCTGACATTGAACGTAAATTAAGTACCTACATCTTCATTGAGAAATTACACATTTTACAAAAATATGTTCTTAGTTTTTACATTCGAATCTCATTCATATACCTATATTAGATTTTGTTGTAGAAGCATTAAGACAAGCTACAAATCCCCATTCCAGTCATCATAGTCGTTACCAACTATTAAATAGTTGACGAAAATCAACAAGTGTCTAAATTCGGCGTCTTGTATATTTATAGTCCAGACTCATAATTCTCATAAATTGCTGGAAGCCGTCCAAACATCGTAAGAAATTAAGACTTACGGTGATTACAGCCTCAGTAGAGCATTCTTCATAGATGTTCATAGCGCGGCAGGAGTAGACACCAGCGTCAGAAGGAACCACGTCAACAATGACCAGCATGGATAATCCCTTCTCAGCGCGGGTGCGGATGATGAAAACGAACTCGGAGACTATAGTGATGATATTCCACGACAGAAGCTGAGAAAAGGATATAATATGGACTTACCAACGACAGTAACTTTGGCCTCAGTGGAGCATTCGCCATAAATGTTCATGGCACGGCAGGAGTAGATGCCAGCATCTGAAGGGACGACGTCAGCGATGACCAGTTCGAAGAAGCCCTTCTCAGCGCGGGTGCGGATGATAGAGACGCGGTCAGAATCAGAAGTTGCCTTGATTTCTTTGCCGTCGCGGAAGCTGGACAAGACAATAAAGAGTATGTTTAGCATTAAGAAAAACGCACCAATAAATCAGTGGCAATCAATCAACGCCAATTATTATTGGACATAATTATGTAGATTATAATGCCATTTTGAAATACGACTATATGTGCTATTAAGTCTGGGCTACAATGCTTTTTGACTAGTCAGTAGTCAGAATTTAAAATGTTAGTCGGAAAAGAGGATTGGTTTTTACGGGTGCAAAATATTATAAAAAAAACTTAACCACTTCTGGGTGCAACGAACTGACTTTAAAACTGGCTAAGTATGTATAGCAGATAGCTTGGAACTGAATTATTGATTCCTAAATTTTAGCACCAGGTTTACATTCCGAAAATTTAAAAGGTATTTATTATCACCCCTGACACAGTCGTAATTCTTTGACTGGAGGGTCTGACCCTGTATTGTATATGATACAAACTTGAACTTTTTTTCTATTTGTCAAAAGATAGGTACTTACAACTTGACTTCCGGGTTGGGGTCTCCCTTGACCTTGACCATGAAGCGCAGATACGTGTTCTCCATGATCTCAGTATCTTTCAGCGCCACGATGAAGTACGGAGCATTCAGAGCGTTGCGCTCTCTGCGTTCCTCATCTGTCACTGTATTTGCAAAATATTTATTAGTAGGACGAAAAAACAGCACGAATTTTATTCGCGCTCTCAAAAATTGTGTGGTAAAATGAATAGTGGATAAATTACCTGAGTATTTGATTCTAGAATGTAATCCAATCCAAAAATAAGAGCTCAGCAAGAAAATTATTGCACTAATCTCTCGAACTATAGGTACCACAAATACAAAAACTGTGTCCTCAACTGTAGATAAATTCTTAGCTAGTGGAACAATACCGAAACACAAGATATTCAAAATGTTGACTCTAATGAAGTTACTTAGGTAGGTACGTATTTAAAACATAATATAACAAGACATAATTATACTATACTTAATTTCTGGCCATAGTGAAGCCAAATTAACTAAGAACAGAAGCAGTGTCGTGTCCGTCGCAGGTGCCTGTTTAGTTAAACTAGTAAACATAGTTTTTAAAACTTTCATAAGTGCCGGCAACATTCATGCAAACAACATCTAAATACTCCGATGGAAATACAGGAAAATTATAATAGTTTACAGATTCTAAATACTTGTTATACGCGTACGATGTCTTATTTGGATGTATTGCGATGGCAACATGCAAAGATATGAATGAAGTTTGAAAAATAGTCACATATTGAAAAATTTTGTCCTTAAATTTTAGTTGGTTTGATCAAATTGATAAGGGATGTCGATCAGCAAATTGTTCGTGGTAAATATTGTTATAACGCTAGAATAATCCTTAGTAAAAGTGCAATTATTGAAATGTGTGCGGTGTTGTATAATTATGAATGTGCTGTGTTGTGTAAATGTTTTGTCTTTGTATAGAAGAGTATTTTAGCGTCATGTTACGTATTTTAATTTTATTCTATCAGGTACCTATCGTTTTTGCTCTGAAATATTTTTCTAATCAATATGCATTATTGGTATCAATCGTCATAAAATTACCTTATCAACTTGCTCAAACCCATCGAAAAGAATCAAAACTTACACTGAGATACGACCAACTGCGCCGTGCAGTGCGAGTTTCCCTTAGCGTTTTCCGCCCTCGCAGTATACGTCCCCGAATCATCTTCCATACAATGCAGAATCTCCAGCTTATGGTCGTAGGCTTCATTGGTGATGTTCACTCGGTCCATGAGGCGGTCCGTCAAAGGCTTGTTGTCCTTTAGCCAAGTGATTTTGACAGCTTCGGAAGAACGGAGCGAGCATTCGAAGGAGGCATTTTCGCCGGCTGAGGACAGAGAATGGTTAGGAGAGTCCGTACGGGATTGTCGATCACGAACACCATCAGGTTGATATGTATTTACATGTACGTTCACTACACTTATCATCAATTCATAGGTGTTCATAGATATCTGAATACGAGTCCTGTTTTTGAGGTGTTATACCGTTTTCAGACCTCTTTGAGCAACCTTGCTTATCATGACAAATTAAATAGTCATTTCTTTGTAACCTTAACTTGTAAAATATGTTAAGACTATGCTTCTAAAAAAATCTGTTTGAAATGAATGTCATTTTTTTTTTCAGAACCGTACGGACTCTTAAAAAGAAGAAGACTACGCTACGAAGCGTTAGTAAATATGTTGTGTATGTTAGTATCTAGAAGCGTATGTACAAGCACTAACTGTGTGTCTACCATTGACGTGTGCATACTACTTACGCTCAATATTCTGGCCTTCCAAAGTCTTGGTGAATACCGGTTTTCCGTCCTGAGATTCGGACTTGGTTACCCTGGTTGACTTGAGTTCCCCGGTGCTTATGCTGCCATTGGCGATCTTGGAGTATTTGCTTTCGCCGTTTCTGGCGGTTTCGTAGCTGGACTCGATGGAAGTTTCAGTCCTGCTGCTGCCATTGCCTAGGCCGTATTTGGCAGCGATACTGTCGAGTTTGCTGGTGGACTCGGACTCGATCTCATATTTGCTTCCTTCGGTGCTATATTTGCTTCCTTCGGCGCTATATTTGCTTCCTTCGGCGCTATATTTGCTTCCTTCGACGCTATATTTTCTTCCTTCTGTGCCATATTTGCTTCCTTCGACGCTATATTTTCTTCCTTCGACGCCATATTTGCTTCCTTCAATGGAGCTGGTTTTGCTTCCTTCGACGCCATATTTGGTTCCTTCAATGGAGCTGGTTTTGCTTCCTTCAATGGAGCTGGTTTTACTTCCTTCGACCCCATATTTGCTTCCTTCAATGGAGCTGGAATACTTGGAAGACTCGTAGCGGGTGCTGCCCTCGATGGAGCCGCTTTCGCGACGAGAGTAGCCGGAGCTCTCGTAGGAGGAGGATTCGTAGCGACCTCCACTTGATAGCTTGCGGGAGCTGCTGGAGTATTCTGAAATAAATTGATATTAATTAGTTTCCTTTGCTAAAATTAATAATATCTGAAACAAAATAATTAATAAATAAGTCTGCTGGTCTTGACTTCAAAAGATTGAACACAAGAATTAAGAGCACACATATACATGTTAATTAAGTCAACCCACCTCCAGACAGCCGCGAACTGCGGGTATATCTCGACATTTCGTCTTCTTCTACAGTTTGACCGTTTGAGTTGCCTTCTGCAGTAAAAGTAACGCCACCGGTGGCGTTTACTTCTGCCTTACTCTCAACAGTAGTTCCTTCTTTTACACTCTCTTGAGCGGCAGTTTTCTCTTCCGATCTTTGTTCGGATTGTATTACCTCTCTCTTACTCTCTACAGTAGCTCCTTCTTGTACACTACCTCGAATAGATTTCTCTTCTGATTTTTCTTCAGATTGTGCAGAAGTTTTTTGGACGGATTCTTGTGATTTTTGCTTTGATGATATTACAGATTTCTTAACAAGATGACTAGATGATGTTGTTTTTTGTTCATCTGTGGTCGCTTGTAATGATGTTTTCTCAGCGCTAGCTTGCGCTGAGTGTTTTTCGACAACCGATTCTTGTGACGATCTTCGCTCAGAGGAAACTACTGACTCTTGTGATGATTTGCGTTCAGCAGAAACTACTGATTCCTGTGATGATTTTCGCTCAGCAGCAGACCTTTCTGAAGTTTTTTGTGACGTAGAGGTAAGTGAAGATTTTCTTTCAACAACAGTTGCCTCTGCTGACGTCTGGTCGAC
The DNA here is from genome assembly GCF_963556715.1 of Cydia fagiglandana. Classification (NCBI taxonomy): domain Eukaryota; kingdom Metazoa; phylum Arthropoda; class Insecta; order Lepidoptera; family Tortricidae; genus Cydia; species Cydia fagiglandana. The sequence continues at coordinate 1,400,829 of NC_085934.1, read as the reverse complement.
TCTGGAAGCTTCTACTGACGAAACTGATGACTTTTGTTCGACAGATGATGATTGAGCAGATTGTTTCTCAGAGCTCGCCTCGTATGAAGAGTGAACAGTTGAACTTTGAACTACAGTTTCGTGTGAACTCTCTTCAAGTGATGTCACGCGTACAGAGGATTTCGAAGTGACTGATGATTCAACACTTTCTTCTATAATCTCTGCCTTACCCGCCTTCTTAGCAGTTTTAACTGACTCACTAACTTTAGAACTTTCGTGGCTCACAGATGATTTAGTTTCTAAACCTGATGTGAGTTCACTTTGTGCGCTGGTGATTTCTTGTACTTCACTGAGGAGTTCACTGGTTTCGGTCTTTGAAAGTTTTTTGGCTTCCTCGCTTTCTAAAGATGCCTTTCTCTTGGATTTTAGTTGTTGCAGAGATTGCTCTCTTGTGAGGACTTCTTCAACTTCTATATCTTCAACCTTCTGCTTTTCAGCTTCAACTTTGGATCGTTTTTCTTGGACCTCAGCTGCTTTTGCGTCTTCTGCGTGCTCTCGCTTTTTCTTCTTCTCTTCTGCTGGCTCTGGAGAAACCGCTTGTGGGGAAGCTGCTTCCGGAGAAGCTACTTCTGCTGGAGTAGCTGCTTCTGGTGTTAATAGTTGTAAGTCATCAGCCGCGTGCTCGGCTAATGCAACTGAAAAAGAACAAATATACAGTAAATAAATACGTTACAGCTACAGCTAAACTTGATCCCAACGAAGGTATTTATAGGTTTGACGTACCTTTAAAAACTAAATAGAGTCATGTGGAAAAAGAAGAGTCATAACATGTATTGGATACATTTCACGATTTTTCTCTTTCCGTACAGACTCTACCTACAGATGTAAAAGTACTCGGTGTTGAAAAAATTATATTCAGCATTAAAAATTACCTATGCAAAAATTTACGAAAATTATTGACTCAATGATTCATGCTCCAAGAAAAGTTAATTAGAGCAGTCTGATACCAATGCTATTATAACAAAGTTTATTATATTCGGGGACTTACCGACGTCGCTGATATTCTGCAAGATCTCCTTCAGCCAGTTGTGCTTGACCTGTTCTTTGTGGGCCGCTAAAGTCACGGAGAGCGGGGGCGATTTCTGGTGGAGCTTAAATTTAAGCGGTTCAGTTGAAAGGTCGTCTACCTCGACTTCTGGTAGCTGGAAATATCATCATCACAATTTATTCAATGTAGCCATAATAATGTAGGTACAAAGGTGTTTAAAGTCTAATCTGCAAAAAACATGGACCCTATTACCACCTTACTCATAAACGCGCTACAAACGTCAATTAGCTAATAATCGTTTGTCCTTATCTGCCATTGTGACTTATGTATTTGTAAGAAAGGGATAAAACATAATTTAACGAAATCAGACCGGTAACATTTTATGAATAAAAGAGTTACGGGTGAAGCAATTTCCATTTAACATACATACAGAAGATTAAATGGAGATAACAAAAAGTGACGAAGATATAAGTATAAAGAATCGTATACAAACCAAAATAGATATTTGGTAATTCAATGTGGTTCAAAATAGTGGTTCAAGATAGAAATGAGATTTTTTATTTTTATTTTTATTTTTATTTATTATAATGTCACTTACAGTATACACTAAACATGACACATAGGAATATAAGCATGAAATTGAATTATACATAACTATAATAAATTATTAACAAAAACAAACAGTAAGTCAAAAACTTAAATAATATTATTATCTAGTCAGTACTAATGGTGCTCGGGGCGACTATAGCCTCGAGGTAGCGCCCGGCTGTGGCTAAGAATCTCGGTTCAGGAGTCGAAAATAAGTCCAATGAATCGTCTTGGGTCAATATGGCGTTAATAAGCTTTAGAGCTCGGTAGAGAGGTGAGTGCGAATTCGACTTACTGGTGTTTGGGAGGTTGAGTAAGGGTAGTTTACGAGGACGGAGATTGTGCCTTGAAACAGGTGGAACGTTGAAAGATACCTGCGCTAAGAGGTAGCTGTTCTTTGTCTGGCCTCGTAGTAAACGAAGCAAGAACCGTACCAAGGCTACATTTCTTCGAGCTTCGAGTGTCTGGTATCCCACCATACCCAATACGTACGGGGTTGGATACAGATACGGATAGTAAAAATACATTTTCTTAAACAAGTATCTCGCGAAGGATTTTTGCACTTTTTCGACTGTTAGGACATATTTGTCTTCATGAGGATTCCATACAATGGCGTTACAATCTAGTTTGCTTCTAACATATGAATAGTACAACAGATTCAGAGTTCGTCTATTTGAAAAGTGCTTGGTCTGCCGCTTAACAAAACCCATACGTTTTTGGGCCTCTTTGCAGGTTTGAAGAACCTGGTGATGAAATGTCATCTGTGGATCAAACCAAGTGCCTAAGTCTTTCACTAAGGCAGCTCGCCTTATCTTTTCACCCCAGATTATTGACTTTCCCACCACAAACGAGGATTACGAGAGTGATATAACTGGAAAGTTGGCGTTGATCCAATTGCGGTTAAATTATAAAACATATGTACTCGTATTGGTATTGAAGGTTTATAGCTTTGGACGCAATTATATTTCATCACAATGAAATTTGTGAAGTTCACGATAGTTATACAGTTTATACACAAAGTAGCTTTGGTTTGGTTAAGTGGTGTATAAATTAGCAGATGGCAAGAATTTAGCCTCGAATCGAAGATATTCATTTTATTTGAGCTCATGATGAGTCATGAGCTTGGATGAGTCGAATGCTGTGTTTAAAATAGCATGAGAGTTAACGTACTCTTAACGAGAATTCAATTTATTATTACTCTATACTTAGTAAGATTGAATATTTAAAACAGATCACCACTAAAATGTTGAACACTATACGTTATTAGTGCTCGACAAACTTGTAAAAAGTAGATAAAAAACTAAAAAAAATATATTAGGATAGGCTTCACAATTGAGATCCTCTTGAACTTGACCATACAGCCAAACCAGTGAATAAAAAGTATATCGATCTTGTAAATGTTATCACAACAACCTGACATCAATCGGATTCAGAAAGAAGAAAACTTACTAACCTTGACAATATCCTTAAGCACAAACACAGATCTATCATCCGAGACCCTCTTGACTTTGCAGATGAGGATCCTAGCCTTGAAGAGGAAGAGGTAGCGCTCCTTATGCTTGCCCTCGGAGTCGGTGACGGTGAACCAGTCGTGGGTGAGAAGCCGGCCGAGCTTGAAGATATTACCACGGTAACCTGGAACAGCGGTTTTAAATTAATAAAGAAGCAATTAGAGGTCCCAAAAGTTTAACCTAAAAAAAGCTGTTTTACTACCGATCTTTTTACTTATTTTGCGTTATGATTAATTCAAACTTTAAAAAAAATATTGATCAAGATTTTAAAACAATATGAAAATCGATAGAAATTAGCGTTATCGGTAAAACTAAGAAATAAACAAGCAAAGTAAAAAGTTTTCTAATTAATAAATGTTAAAATAGATCTGATAACGCTGGAGTCTTTTTGGATCTTTAATGAAGTTTAGTGCGATTTTACTCGTTTTTCTTTCTTAACGCTACATTTGGCAAATTTATTAAGAATTCAATTTGGATTTCCTAATTCCCATTGTGCTTTTAGTTAATATCACATCTGAGAATCTACATTATCTTCACATGGTAAGAATTGTTTTAATAGTGTACCTTCGATGCTCGCAATAAACTTGTTGTCGGTGGCGCGGTTGGGAACACCAAGGAAGAGTTCTAGAGCTTTCTGGAGGTCCGTGCAATCTTCGCCGAGGCGTTTGGAGTATTTCACTAGTTCCTGGAATAAGAAGATTTTATGATTCAGTGTCTGAAGATCAACGAACTATATATTAAATGGGTACTCGTTTTTCACAAAGACGTAAATTAGAGGCCAACTTCTTTCAATAACTTTAGATGTGGCTGTAGGTTGGTTGATCATCGTTCTATGACGATAATTATAGTTATATATTTTTTTGTATTCTATGTCATATGAATCTCTTTTAAGATCGGTGCCATTAATCCGCGGCATACTGTACCTATAACGTACATCGTAGTACATAAACAACCAGTAAGATTGGCTCAATAGATGATAAAAAATTATTTAACATTTAAGTTCACACAGAGTTCCCGAAATAGGCAGTACTAGTTATATTTCAGAACTTCATAATTATGCTTGCAAAACAACTAACTATCCTCTCACTTCCTCTTTATTTCACTAATCCCACTGATAAAAATAAGCTACGCCTCTGACCAACCTCGCCCTATTTCAAGCCATAACTTCTCATTATATCTCTAAAACTACGACTCAAATCCATTTCCATATATCCTGGATCAAATTTAATCCACGGACTATAGCGTATGGATCGTTAATATGGAGATTTGTGGCCATTACAATAGGTCAACGACTTGGTTACGCTCTGGTATGCAATTTGGCAGTGTTTGTTGACAAATTATGAACAAGGTGTTACAGGCCAGATGTTTAGTCATTATTTTAGCTGACGCTGCTAAGGAATGTACATTTGTCTACCGCATAGGATGAACAAGAGATGATGATATTGCGGATATATTGAGCGATCTTAAGTTTTAAATTGATAGTGTACCTACAATCAGCATCAGCAGCAGCAAAAATATATAGAGTGTGTATAGCTACCTATATATATTCGTATTCGTAAAGTATTTTTTAAATTTAAATTTATGTTTTTGGTGTATACGAGTATGAAATAGATCGCAAGCCGATCAAAATTCTGTTGCCAAATGACTTTATTTTCGTAAGTTTAGAATAATTTTAAATAAATATTGGGAGGAAGCTTTTCAATAAAACGAAACAATATATCAAGGTATCACTGTTTTAAACGTGATCTGCCAAATTAGTACCTACAGTCACCTGCAAAATAATGATATTTGCCACGATCTTATTAATAGAGCGTGTCACATATTTTTGCGGCCTTCGAGGAGTAACATACTATTGCAGGTGATTATTATATTGGCAGCGCAAACTTATGGCAACGTGAAAACAGAAGCATTCCTTACAATTGTTTACCATCGTTATTTCGTACTTAGTATTTATTTATATATACGTAGAAAACCTATTTATAATAAGTCATCAGTTGTGCACGAGTCGTCCGATTTGATGAGGTGTCGGGTGCATCGTTAATTCATCATCATCATCATCTCAGCCTATATACGTCCCACTGCTGGGCACAGGCCTCCTCTCGAGCGCGAGAGGGCTTGGGCTATAGTCCCCACGCTAGCCCAATGCGGATTGGGGACTTCACATACACCTTTGAATTTCTTCGCAGATGTATGCAGGTTTCCTCACGATGTTTTCCTTCACCGAAAAGCGACTGGTAAATATCAAATGATATTTCGTACATAAGTTCCGAAAAACTCATTGGTACGAGCCGGGGTTTGAACCCGCGACCTCCGGATTGCAAGTCGCACGCTCTTACCGCTAGGCCACCAGCGCTCGCATCGTTAATTATAATGTCAAAACTGTATCGTATATTATCGTGCCAGAATACTGTGAAATTTGCACTATGTTCAACACCTGTAGATAAATCATCAGGTTAGACATTACAATTAAAAGAGACAAACGCAGTTATAACTTCTGTCTAGCGTATTACTGAATCGCAATTAAAAAGGGATTGAGATAGCTGTCAATCCATATTGATTTAGACGTAAGTGTATGGAAATCTGTCATTTCTAATCCCTTTCTGATCGCGGCATGATAATAATAAGTTCTGTCCGGTACGTCTAAAACTAAAATCATCTAGGTAAACCAAAATACCTACGGGAACAAATGAAACATTCATGAAAATAAAGCGCAAGATTTAAGAATTTATTTCTTCATGTATGTCACAAAGTAAGTACAGTCAGCAGCAGAAGTTGCTAAGCGGGCGAGGTGCTCAAAATGATCATGACGCGACTTTATTGTTAAGAGAATAGGAGCGTGTCAAGGTAATTTTGAACACTTCGCCCGCCTAGCAACTTCTGCTGCTGACTGTACATACCTATAGCATTGTGGACAGTTAACAACATTTAATTGTTAATGTTTATAACACTACCACATAACACATGTCGCGCGAGTGACTAAAAACAAGTGAGTCTAAACCGTAAAATTATTCAATGTTTATAACACTATTCCAATCTTAGAGAAATTGAGGGAACTCTTTGAATATGTATAAATGTTATTGCGCCTAGTTTGTTTATTTTCTTTGTTACTCTTGCCCTCCAAATGGCAATAACTCAGATATCAATCATCATTTGATGGAACTACTAACGAATATCCAAATAAGAACAACATTTTTAATCGGAATATATAATTGCGATGAGATTTTAATGAGATACTAGAATGTTATATGAAGTCCATTATTATATTAATTTTTTAAACAGCAAACTATACGAACCTTAAGAAGAAGCTGGTAGTCGTTGATCCGCTGTATCGGTAGCTTCAGATGCTCGGTGATGCCCTTGTCGTCACCGAGGTCGTCAGCTAAATCCTGAAAAACGGACAGTTATCATTAGGAAAAAAAATGTTTATTGCAAAAAAAAAAAACGAAAACCCACAGTATAATAAGTACAGTATGTATTTTTAGAGTAAGTGAGTTGACGAAGCCTGTTGTGGATTTTATCGCTGTAGTTTTTTGTGACGATGCCTGTAGCTGATTGTAAATTTGTGTTTACCTGACGAAGCCTGCGTTGCGGATATAAAAGTTTGGCCTCTGAATAAAGGTTCATGTATAAGTACAGTATTGATTACAAACATTCAAGTACAAAATAGCATAATATTAACAAATAGCTCGGTTATCATTAGAAATAGTAGATAGCTAAAATGTCATGTAAAATTTAATCCATTCATGTGACAGAAATAAAGAATTTGGTTGACATTTTGAAGTTGCAGCGACAATCAATGACCCTCAAAACATAATCCATGGAAAGCAAAAGATAACGACATTCATAAATCATAAGGTATACATCTAAATAACTCTTAGAAAATTTAAATTTTCAGTTCAATTCCGTGTTTTCAAACTTTCTAAGTACATACACCACCTGAATACTTTTATTAACTTCACTCCGCTCAAACATATTGGAGTACCTACCACCTTACAACTCTTAGGTAATAATCGAGTTTTTGTTTTCGAGTGGTTTATATTTCGTAATTGTCAATTAGTTTACCTTAAACATAAATTCTACACTCAAACGCTGGTAACACCATTAATATTACAAAATTTAGATCATCCATCTGTTCCTAAAATATTAATCGAATAGCCAACAGAACCTTGACAAAGAGCACCGGATGTCGTCGTAATTTCTGGGCCATCACCACATTTCTTAACAGTATTTTATAAATTATATCGATGTTAAAAATAAACCAAATATTTACATGGCCACTGGCTATTAATAAAAATCAAAACAAGAGTTAACCTATAGCCATGAAAAAATGTTGTTTTAAAAGCAAATAGGAACGTTTATTTTGGAAAACAGCTATTATTTAATAGCATACGAGGTTTAAGGCCTGTGCACACCGGCTGCGTGTGCGTGACGTAGGTACACGTGTGCGGGCGGAGTTGTAGTGTACAGGTCCTTATGAGAGACGGCACACCGCTTGCGTGACGTGTGCGTGTGCGGCTCCAACATTTTAGCGCACGCGCACGTGCACGTCACGCACACGCAAGCCACACATACACAGGCCTGTATTGTAAGGTTTCGAATTTGACAGCGGTAATCATTATTGTTTGTCAAATGTAGTCGTTTGACATTTTAGTTAAGAGTACCACAAAATATATAGCGCCGTATTGCGTCATTTATTCTGTGCCCGGGGTTAACCAGTAAACCTGGAGTTACCATGGTTACCAGTAAAATTTGACACTGGGTTACCTAACCGGTTAATCCCGGGTTAGTGGAAAGTGGGCCTAAACTATCGGTAACGTTACGTGATACGTTAGTTTTGCCAACAATGAAACATGCAATTTCGAAATAGTTTTTTTTTTATTATGAAACGATAACAAAATGTATGAGTATTTATTCCTATAACACACAAGAGCAGTACAGAGGACGTTCCAATGAAAGATTCAAATATAATACAGCTGGCATGAAATCGTAGGCGAGATGCATCACAAGCGCTCAAAATATCCTATTATTTGCGGAGCATACATTCATGAAAGCTGTTTTCTGTGAATACCTACTGTGATTAAATTCGGATTGAATCTGGACTTAAACACTGTTTACATAACACACACAATATCACCACTTGAGTGAAGTGGAACTGCTAAAGAAAACCAGAAAATTATGGCACGCTAGATTGCTTGTGCAGTAGGTTATTACAGTGAAACCTGGATAAGTGGGATCTCAAGGGACGAGCAAATTTGTCTCACTTAAAGAGGTTTTCCAGTTACCCAGGCTCCCAGTTAGCCCTAGGTTCCATTAATAGAGGTGAGAATAGAGTATATTTCAGTTATAGAGGTGGTTAATAAGGTATTTAATAAGTAATTATCTTTAAAAATAAATAAGGTAAAATAATCCTTGTCCCTAAATATTTTTAAGGCTAATATTTCTTTGAATTTATTTTGAACGATTCTCCAAAGGATAGATATTTCAAAATTAAATTAAATTTGATACGGACTTCATTGCGTATGTAAATTAATTTTTTCGTGTTACTTATCAAAATTTCAGCTTTCGTTTCGATAGTTTTAACTATTTACATAAATTAACTAAATGAAACTTGAAGTTGTTTAGACACAATCAGGCAAATGCGGAATTTGTCGATAGTAGTTAGTAAGAATACGGAAATTGTTCAATGAAGTCCAAGTTAGAGAGGCCATAGATTGCCGTTATCTCAGATACAGAAGTCAATTCCCTATAAAATTCTAAAAAACAATTAGGAAAATGTAATCTTATAAATATAGTCTCAGTAAAGGAGGTAAAATACACTCTATGTCACAATTATAGAGGTAAATGTGACTATGAAATCACAACAACGAATCCCACTTATAGAGGTTCGTTTTATCTCAGTAACAGAGGTAATTGCTAAAGTGTCGGGACCGCACCATGAGTCCCAGCTATAGAGGTTTCTCACTTATCCAGGTCCCACTTAACCAGGTTTCACTGTATTTATGAATATTATTTTACGTTTATCATCTTCTGTAAGCCCCCGACGCGATGTCATTCCATCATTTGGTAGGGATAAATTAGTTAAGAGCGAATTAAAGGATGTAGAACTTAAAGATGTCCTTCTGTTCTGCAGGATAACACGAAGATTTCAGATCAGAAATTATTGTTTTATTTTTTAATTTTTTGAGGAGAATAGTGCGGAAATGCCGCCGGGACAGTAACCTGCAGCTCTAACTTCAAGGCATTGGGCTGAAAGAATGCAACAAGCGATCGACAACCCGTCTGTTTCCTGCCGGGTGCCCCTACACTACATCCATCTACATCTACATCTACGCACTCATATTAATGCCCCAGACACCCTTAGTAATTTCTTCATTCTTTGGAGTCCGTGGAGTCCGTGCTCTAGATATTCCCGCCTAAATATCATGTCGATGGGCGTGTTAGTGTTATATTAGTTAACTGAACCAACATTCGTCGGATGTCGGTGTAATTGCTTGGCTCCCGACCAGCCGATCGATCGGGTGTCGCAATTTCGCTTTCGTTTTCTTTTATTGATGTTTATGTTTTATCATTGTCTGTCATTATTGCACGTAGGTTTTTGTAGTATTCTGCAAGCAGAATTGAGTTTAAACTTGTTAAAGGATTTGATTTATATTTAGATTAGTGTTAAAAACTTTAATGCATCTTTGACCATGTTCCTTGAAATTGCCACAGAATAAGTAATAGTATTAACGTCATGTAAACTAAGGTAGGTACCGTATCATTAAAAATCAGCCAGGTGTTATTATCGTAATTTCACAGCTTTTTGAAACAGTGCTGCGAGATATATTGATTGTGGTGGTGACAAGTTTCTTCCTATCTTCTTCTTCCTCGCGTTATCCCGACATTTCGCCACGGCTCATGAGAGCCTGGGGTCCGCTTGTCAACTAATCCCATGATTTGACGTAGGCAACTAGTTTTTACGAAAGCGACTGCCATCTGACCTTCCAACCCAGAGGGTAAACTAGGCCTTATTGGGACTAGTCCGGTTTCCTCACGATGTTTTCCTTCACCGAAAAGCGACTGGTAAATATCAAATGATATTTCGTACATAAGTTCCGAAAAACTCATTGGTACGAGCCGGGATTTGAACCCGCGACCTCCAGATTGCAAGTCGCACGCTCTCACCGCTAGGCCACCAGCGCTTTTTTACAACAACAAGTTACAACAAGTTTCTTCCTATATTAGATTATAAATAAAACTGAAGTAAGTAATATTATGCAATCTGTTGATACCGTGTGAGTCACGTGTAGGTAGATTATTGTTTGCCGCACATCACGCACATATGTTTTTCGGCAGTGTTTACTTAAACTGATGACGCAAATCTGGGATGATATTATGAGTGAATTGCAAAAAAATGTAATTGACCGCAGTTAAGAAGCTGTGATTAGTCTTAAATTAATTTATGCATTTGTGTTACGAAAACTAACAATGTAAATTATATTGTATTGTGTTTATTGTACTTAATTCGCACACATATAAGTATATAGCATACGCTAACACGCTTTCATGCATCTAACTTAAATAGAAATGGCTTAAATGTCGTAACGCAATGGAACCAATTAACTTTAGACTAATTACAGGTGCTTAACCTATGTATATATTTTTTGCAATTCACTCTAATAGAGAAAGCTTAAGAGATTTGGTAGTAGATTTATATTAGGTACCTATATCGTTTCCTGGAGCTTGAGATACTTACATGTACATACATGTGAAACGACTACTTTTAGTAAATGAACAGTAAATTTAGATGGATTAAAGTTCATACTTTCGTCTTCTATATTTCTTCGGTCGATTTAAAAGACACATCCTGTTTAAAATGTTACTAAATAAGACGGCATTAAGTATCAGATATAATTTGTAATAACTAATATGTTATGTTATGTTGAAGGATGTTATTTTATATGCATTTGAATTACTTACGAGATATTTGTATACCGGAAAATATAATTAACGATATACTTACTAGTAATAATGTCTAGTCACTAAAGTTTGATTTTAGATTTTCTGAACGCGTTCAGGTACGCGGTTGTTGTATGTTTGTTTATACATGTATGTATTTATGTATACCTAGGTTTTATCATTTTGAAATTCAGAATCTGATGTCGTTCATAGGAAGAATAGTTAGAAGGTATTCACCGCTAGTAGTAAAGTGGTGCTTAAAACAGTGTATTTTAGATTTAAAGCATGAAACATAACTCGACAGATCGCCGAAACGAATAATCTGTGCGAAAAGCTACAAAATGCTCGTAAAGCGTGCTGGCCGCGGTTCGTACGCACGTTTATAGATCACCTTGACATGATGGAAGCTCGTGCTATCGCGTAGTTAATTAGACGAATAACAAACATATGAAACTTCAATACTGATAACAAGTAGGTAAGGACAGGTATTTTGAAGTAGGTACTAAAAGCCATAGAAAATTCAGTTTTAAATCATAATTTTAAAGAAGAAATAGACCTTAAGAAGATAGTGAAAGTAAAGATACAAGAAGACAAATGTAAGACAAAAGTAATCCTTAAAATAAAGAGAGAAAGTGGGTCAAGGTCATCAGAAAAATCTTTGAAAGATCCGGCGGGAAACTTGCAAGAACCATGCGAAAACGCCCACACAATGACTAGAAATAAACCCAGACGTAATGGTAACATTACACCGCGTAACATTGAAATAGAACAAGTTATGAACTAAGATGTGTTTTTAAGGCTTTCACGGCAAATAGCTCGGGAATGGGGGTGTGCACTTTAGACTTTCACTCTCCACTTTTCTCGCGACGCCGAACACTTTCAAGCTTAAAAATGAACTTAGAGCATACCTGGGGGGAGAAAGGGGGGTAACACACAATCACAGACACACACTTCACTCGTCGAGTGGTCGAAGGTCGCTCGCTGGAGCGAGGCGATCGCGGGAACGGTGTCGTAGCGACTGGTCGGCTCCTGGATTCGCTGCGGCGCGACTAAAGATAGAATGAGCATTTCTCCTGTGACGTGTGCAAGGTCGCAAAACAAACCTTGGCGCATCCTTGCGGGTTTGGTTGTTCAAAATTTTGACATACGGAAAACGATGATGTTTTATGCAAACACGGAGGGTTTCTTAATCAAGGGTTAAATTGACCCAACTAACGTAAGCTGTTAAAAGAAACTTGTTTTCATGCTGTTACAGTGATGCAAGCTTCCTTCTTTATTTTGTTATTTTGGAACTGTTAAAACTTAAATAATGATTGTTTAGGTTTTACCAAAAAGTACGTTGATTTTAATACTGTTGTCAGTTATCATCATCGTCATCAGTATTTAAGAGCTAGCTATGCTTGTGTCAGTGGAGTAATCGCCACTCTTCTTTTTGCCAGTAACAAATTTAATTGATCGCTTGAGTAGAAAAATAACATATCAGGAAAACAGTCATTCATTTTAGTTAACTGTCAACCGCCTCGTCAATCTGGTCATTCATTAGGTAAGCGGTTCTCAATCTTTTTTTTTGACGGAACCCTTTTGGAAAGCAAAATACTTGATGGAACCCTACAATAAAACAATAGTTTTTAGAAGTGTGTTTTTTGCATAGTAAAATTTTTCGAGGCGACTAAAGCATAGTGTTCTAAATTCTTGCGGAACCCCTGCAGGGGTGTCGCGGAACCCTAGGGTTCCGCGGAATACACTTAGAGAATGGCTGCATTAGGTTATTGGTAGCGTAGTAACAGTATATCCCTCTTAGGCTGCCAATTGCATCTGTTGTAATTTTGATTCTCTATTTCTACCTCACTGGACAGGCAGCCTTAGAGGTAATATTACTAACTAATCTTCACCGAGACTGGAAGCGCGACGGTGACATAGTTGTATATTCCACATTTTCTAGGCTCAGAGCAGACATCAAGGCTCGTATCGCAGCAGCTTACGAGAGTTATATTAGCAATATACAAGCTAAACTTAAGGCCAACCCTCGCTCTTTCTGGCAACATATCGGTAGTCTGAAAGCTAAGGGTGGTTTCGAGGCCCAAGTCACCCACGAGGGGAATGAATGCCAGGGGAGGGATGCGGCTCAGGCTTTTGCGGACTTCTTCTCATCTGTCTTCTTGCCAAATGAACCTCATTTGAACTATCGGAATGTTATTCATGAGGATCGCAGTCACAATTCTCATTATGTCCATATTACCCGGATTACTCCGCTGGATCTCGAAGTTTCATTGAAGCATCTAAAGCCTCGGTGCTCCCCAGGGCCTGACAATCTCCCGGCATATATATTAAAAGGTTGCAAGGAATGGCTCATTGCCCCTCTAGTGCACATATTTAACTTAGCCTTAGGTACCGGGGAGTATCCAAGCCAATGGAAAGTCACGCGAGTAAGGCCGATTCCGAAAGTAAATAATTCAACTCGTGTTGAGGATCATCGACCTATAGCAATCCTGTCATCGATAGCCAAGCTTTTTGAGTCTATCATAATTAGACTAGTAGCCCCGCAAATTAAGCCCTTTCTTTGTGACTCTCAACACGGTTTTAGGGCAAGGCGATCAGTCGAAACAAATTTGTTAACCTTGGCTGATACTATTTCAGATCATTTAGACAAAGGCATACAGGTAGACGTGCTTTATTTCGACTTTAAAAAAGCCTTCGACCGAGTGGATAACGACGTGTTATTGAACAAGCTGTGCAAAATTGGATTTTCCCCCCAGCTGCTTCGTTTTTTCGCTAGCTACTTGCGCGACAGGCTACAGTACGTGCAGCACGGATGCTTTGTATCCAAGAGCTTTCAGACTATGTCCGGGGTCAGCCAGGGTTCCATTCTGGGGCCATTGCTTTTTGGAATCATGGTCGATGACTTACCATCTGTTCTTGGCTCTGCTAGAAGCTTGCTGTATGCCGATGACCTCAAAATTGTTTACGGTATCCAAGACATATCAGACTGTTTATCTCTCCAGGAAGATGTAAACAGAGTTCATCTGTGGAGTATCGAAAATAAATTGACTTTTAATTCAACAAAGTGTGCGGTCATGACGTTTAGTAGAGCTCGCAATCCACTTCTATACGACTATATCCTGGACTCAGAGACTATATCCCGTGTCAATTCTATTCGAGATCTAGGCGTTCTTCTCGATCCCCACCTAAACTTTCATGACCACATGTTGTCATTGGCGCGTGACTGCTACAAGAGGTTAGGGTTTGTAATCAGGAATTCTAGGGATTTTCATGACCCAGGTACCGTGAAGCTCCTGTACAGTGCCCTAGTAAGAAGCAAACTCGAGTCCGCCTCCATTGTTTGGAACCCCTATGAGGCATCTTATGTCTTACTTCTGGAGAGAGTGCAAAAGGTATTCCTACGGTTCCTCTATAAAAAAATGTATGGGTACTATCCGTTCTTATACCCAACCAAATTTTTGTTAGGAATACTGGGTCTCAACTCTCTGGAGGCAAGACGTAACTATGCACTTCTCACTACTGCTTGCAGTATCCTGCGCGGGGAGTCGGACTGTATTGAGCTGGTGGGGCAGCTGGTACGTCTGTACGTTCCTTCACGGACCAGAATCGAGTTCAGACCTCGTGACCGTTGTCTCCTGGCAGTCCCGGCTTCCCGAACTGTATCACGTAGGAACTCCCCTCTGGTTCGTTCTTTGCTCCTTTTGAATGCGCTCCTCGCATCGGCCTCTCAGTGTGATTTGTTTGCAAGCAGACTGGTGGTTGTGCGTGTTGAATGTTTGAGGTTCTGTGAGAAGATGGATGCACGTCCTTCTACTGTTTAAAATGTGTTAATTTATGTTTTTGTAACTTGTGATGAATTGTATACATATTGTATTCTTCTTCTTTAATCTTTAAGTTAGCAGTGCTTTGGTATTTTTTACTGTTATGCTGTTTAACTTGTTTTGAAATAAATAAATAAATAAATAAATTACCATAATAAATAACGGTACTAGGTACAGAAGACTCACTCTCTAACAAAACGCGTCTGTTACGATCAGCATAGATATGGCCGCTAGGTGGCGACAGCGCCACGCGCGGCTTATGCTTTCCCCAAAATTGGGGTGGAACGGATTACGGATGTACTTTCAGCTACGCAAAGCGACGAAATCGCGGAGTGAGCCACAACAATTTTCAACTTGCTGAGACATTGATAGTGCCATACAAGCGGATAATTATCTCAGATTTTTTTATTTTAGTAAAAATAATATACTTAAAGGTAAAATTTGTCTTAGAAGTTCTACCGAACTACAGATAACGCCGAATGCGTGAACATTAAAAATAACCGGAAAACGTATTTAGAGAATAGTGACTAATATTTTTTTATAAGGGCTTTTCTATTTTACTTTGGCGATACACAACGAAAAAATGCGCGTTCACGTGTATTTTCAACATTGACTCAACATCCGTAACGAATATCACGAATATGCCAACCGCTGTTCTACTCATTCCCATTCAAAACAACACACGTGAGAATCTCGAAAACTCGAAAAGGGCCACGCACCTTTCAGGCCCCCTCCCCCACATCTGGCGTCTTTCGAGCGTCGGCGTCTGTCGGCGTCGGTCCAGCGCTATGGAAAATGACGTCGCTGCGCAGTTGCGTCGACGCTGCGTCGATGTTGCGTCGACGTCGGCCATAGAATTGTAGACGCCGGCGCTCGAAAGACGCCAGATGTGTGGGGGCCCTCAAGGGTTTCGGCGGTTGCTTTGTCAATGTGATGGGATTGATTTAAAGGGATTTTTGAGGATTTTATTATACATTACGTGGTCGTGATGCTGCGTTATCCACGATAGATATACGTCTCATCATACAACCACGACCACTCTGTCAAGAGTGAACCACTGAGGAGGAGTGATTCGTGATTCTTTAAAGTATACTTTATATGGCGTTATTCATAAACGCGTTACTAACCTGAATTAGCTATGTATCGTTTGTCTTTATCTGCCATTTTGACTGTATTTGTAAGAAAGGGATAAAATGTAATTTTAACTGAATCAGGTCCGTAAAGTTTTATGAATAAGGGGGTACCTAATAAGTTACGCTCGCTACCAATGTAGGTATGTACAGATAGGAAGTATCATCATATTTACTTCATAAAAACTGCGATATGACTTTCCTCGGAACTCAAACGATCTTCATACTACATAGGAGCATTCCATGAAATTGTCTACCGTTTGTTCCGTACAAAGTGTAGTTGGTTAAACCAATTTGTCAGTCAGTAAGAACCAGGAAAACTATAAGTACATACTCATCCTTATCTTTTGAGTACTAGTACTATGTATAGGAGTTTCTATGACAAAAGGTCAGAAATATGCACAGAAAAATAAACGATGAAGAAAAAGTTGTAATATATGAAATAAAATGCGTTTGTACAGGACAGACCGCGGAATGTTCCATAGCTTCTGATTCAGTTTAGCGATTTCAGCGTAAAAAGGTACCTAACAGACTGACTGATAGACAGAGATATTTTCACACTTCTAATATTAGTGCCGATTACGCAATCTACAAAATTATAAATCAAATTTGGCACAAATAACGCTTTACGAAAATATCATGTTATTCAGAATTAGTTACTAAATTGTTTTTTAGTCCATCTTTAATTTACTCGTCATTATTGTCAACCTGACTAATGAAAACAACACTTACTTATGCCCGATACAGCTTATTTTAATCCCTCTTAATTTTATGAGACATTCACTGAATCTACCTTATTGTCTTGCTGTTGTAATATAATAAAGGTAATGTGTATTTTGTATGTAGCGAAAGAAATCAGAGCATCGTTGGAGTTTATTATCTTCTGGGCATTGCAGACTGTATGTAACAATATGATAAATTAAGACTGAAAAGATCCTGCAACGTAATGCAATCCGTTTTTGCAACGTATAGGTAATAATGTTTTGGTGGAGATAAACTGCCAGTAAATTTACTAAATAACGTAATAGTGGGGATTCTTTACCAATAATGATTACAAGAAACTTTAGAAAACATTAGAACCTATGTTCTGTCAAGCAAGAAGACTAAATGTAATGCTTATACGAGTATACAGGTTCTAACAAAAATAGTGGGAATCCGTGTCTTGATTAGGAGAAAGTTTAAGATTTTTTTTTGCCATTTATGAACATGGAGGGTTGACCGGCTTGGACGACTAGCCCCATAGATTTTTTCTTGCGTAAAGTTGTCAATTGGCTGTATTGGCGTATTCCATAGTAAAAGAAGAGAGTTTTCTCTCGACATATAAGTATGTCACAAATGTTGGCTCTTCTTTGAAATTTCTCACTGACCTTGCCAACAACAACAACTCATTAGGACAGTTACCAACATTACTGTTTACAGTATTTGTCCCTACTTATTTCTTAAATTTGTACTGGTTGTCTTTGTATGTGTACTTGTTTGTCTTTGTACCTTTATTGTTTGTGCTGTCGTAATATGGGTATCTTGTTCGAAATAAAAACATTAAATTTATTTACACTAGCACTTTAAATTTTAAACTATAATATACACGGTACACTACTTATATTAAAAAAAATCGGCGTTAGCATCGAAAGCTGCAAGAATAGGTTGGTGAAGACGTCAGTTTGAATCTGGCCTCACTCACTTATTCTCTATTATCTAAGTATACACGGTGTAACATGAGGAAACGACATCTATTCCGGTTAATATTTTGAATTTATTAACGCTAGTTTTATATAACGTCTACGTTTTTACAGAGATAATATTCAGAATCAACCAGTAATAGCAATTTTGAAAATACCTATACCTACTTATAGGTTAACAAGCAACGTCGGCCAAAACTATCACAAGTAATTAAGACTCAAACGAGTCCAAGGTTTTCGAAAATCATCCTCGTCTCGATTCCAGTATTCCACGAACTGCAACCAAGCCAAGAGCGCGCTAATATTATCGTGTTTACGCGCGGGCGATTGCCCCCGATATGATCACGTATGACGTGAGACTATAGGGCTGCTGCGGATGCTATGCTAAATTATATGTATCTTCCATTATCCAAATTAAGTATTTTAATATAATAAATATAGTATTTTTATGTCATAAGCGCTGGTGGTCTAGCGGTAAGAGCGTGCGACTTTCAATCCGGAGGTTGCGTGTTCAAACCCCGGCTCGTACAAATGAGATTTTCGGAACTTATGTACGAAATATCATTTGATATTTACCAGTCGCTTTTCGGTGAAGGAAAACATCGTGAGGAAACCGAACTAATCCCGATAAGGCCTAGTTTACCCTCGGGTTGAATGGTCAGATGGCAGTCGCTTTCGTAAAAACTAGTGCCTACGCCAATTCTCGGGATTAGTTGCGAAGCAGACCCTAGGCTTCCATGAGCCGTGGCAAAATACCGGGATAACACGAGGAAAATGATGATCCAAATGTATTTTATCAAATCTCGATTCTGCTTGCAGTCCAGAAACTAATTATCAGAATGGTTTCTAGTGTACAAATATATTAATTTAAGGTCAATGGGGCTAATTCCGTCATAGGAACCGACGAAGGTCGAGGAGATCGTAAAGTATGTACGAGTCAAGTCCGGATTCATCCTGAGGGTCGTGAAGTTGGAATCTCGACACAGTGTGAATTTTAATTCTTTTGTGCTGAGCGTTCCGACTGAACATCTAGCGGAGGAGGAGGAGCTTCACCACAGAGAAGTTTTGGCCGAAGGGTGTCAAGTTCCGGCGGTTCCGCGGCCGGCTGCGGCTGCGGGGTTGCGAACTGCATCGCAGCCATAATTGTGTTTTTTTAGTTTTAAGATATTTAACGTTTTTCTCGAACAACGAACAACATTGATAATTTCGTCAGCAAAGCAGCGATTGATTTTAGTTTCAGCAATCAATAGCAAATGGTTTTATTAACCTACGATTGAAAATCAATGAAAATATACGCTAGTGGACGGAATAGTCCCTATGACGGAATTAGCCACATTGACTTTAATGTGTCCGAGTCTCAGGAAACTTTTTATTAAAGTTGATATATCAACGGAAATATTATGCGCCTAAAGACGTTTTTGCTTTTGCAAGTTATAAACCTTCAAAAAAGGGCTCCAGGTGTTATCACCTGGAAAAAACATATTGAGGCAGGCATGTCCTCTGACATCCCTGACAGCCGTCATTTGCCGCGGCATTACAACTATTCTAGTGTTGGCCCGGTGCCGGCCCGGCGCCCGCGCTTGTCTATACCACTATCCGAATGCATGCCACATTTCTACAGTCCTATCATAAAAACAAAGACGTATTCGAAACTGATTTCTAACGACCTGATTTTAAAGTTCATATTACGAACTATGATAACGCGTATCACATTTGTAAAGTCGAAAACAAGGGTATTCGAAATAAAGTTTTAATTCATAAACAAAGGCGTTGTAAACAAATCTCTAATAGGATGCTTCTAAAACCTAATTTTGATAATTTTATCTGAACACGCATGCCAGATTTGAAAAGTCCTAACTCGAAAACAATGTTATTCGAAACTGATTTCTAATGAGTTCATTTTAAAGTTTAAATTTGCGTTGACTGTGTTGGATCTGAATATGTATGCTAGATTTATAAAGTCTTAAGTCACAAAAAATTAAAGGTGCTCTTATTAAAATTTATAAAGGTTGTTTCAAGGTTCAAAGTCAAAAATTGTGATTGGATCAAGAAATCAGGTTTGTGAAGTATTATTACTGATTTCTAAATTTGAGCATTTTGTGTTTTGGATTAACAATTTTTTACTAAATTAAAATTAGGTAGACTATGACATAGATCGCAAATTTAAATGCATCTACTAAGGACTTTTGTCCAACCCATAGCGACATCTCTGAAAACACAACGGAACTACCAATACAAATCTATTTTCATGATAAGCTGAAATTTGTTACAGCGAATTCAGTTCAGTGGTTCGGATATTTTTATATGCTGTGTCTCGATCACGCTAGATGGCGCTATGAATACGTTCATGTATTTGAAATAAAGCAACACTTGTTTTGTAGATGGCAGCACGACAGCATTTCTAATTTTAACCCAATCAAGAACTTTCGTGTCCGTTTTGTTCTTGGTTAGAGTTCCCATTTCACAATTGTAGATGGCGCTGCAATGCTTATCAAGTTAATTTAGTTTACTTACTTTCTATTTGATTACGATACTTTTAATTTAATTATTCTTCTTCTCCGTCGAATTACTCTTGGCAGAGCAGTCGTGGTCACGTTGAACGACGAACGATTCTACACCAGTTCTCCCTGGTAGATGCTTCTCTGGCACATGTGTTAAATGAGGTATTGGTAAGGGCTTTTATATGATCCGTCCAACGCATTGGGGAACGTCCTGTTGACCTACAGCCATTGACCCAGTTATTGAATTTAATTATACTGACCTGGAAGTACTTGGCCACCTCAGGATCGTTGGCGAGCAGATGCTGCGCTCGCGGCTCGTCGCGGCAGTACGCGACGTGCTTGTCGAATTCCCGCTCCATGCGCAAGAGTGCACGGCCCAGCATGCGCGGCTCGCTCGCGTAGTATTTGATGCCTTCTAGGAGTATCCTGGCGGAGAAAATACTTATTAGCATATCACAATACGTGGACAATTCCGTCTAGTGAGAAGCAATAAAATGATGCTAGGATTATTAGGAATAATTATGAGGTGCATGATAAGTTGATAAGGCTACCCTGTAGTTGTACCACCACCAGATGTACCATTTAATCAATTCTTTCTACAGCTACTAAATCCTAACCACCTACGCCATAAGGAATAATCTACCTTCTTGCATCTGTGCATTATAACTAGAGTTTTTATCTACACTGTATGACTTAGGTCATGTCTGTAGATGGTCATACTAAAAATTTAATTAAGCTGTTCTGAAATTAATGAGAAATGAATACCATATACCAATGGCACTATAATATTTAGGTGCAATGAAAACAAAGACAGAAACTGACGTATTATGGAACTCAGCAATCTGCCTGAAGTTGGAGAACAGCAGTTCCCTATTGTCGAGGACTGGTTTGGGTGTAGTCGCTTTGTCCATAGGCCGCATGTACTGGGAGACAACTTGCTGGATGTGAGTATCTTACCAAATTCTGTTGTTTTCAATAAAACGTCGTTTTTTAAGTCATAGTCAGCAAACGAGCAGATAAGTCGCCTGATAGGAAGCAGTGACTGTCGCCCATGGACATGAGCTACGTCGGAGGAGCCACTTAAGCGTTGCGATCCTTGACAATCCTGTATACCTACTTCTTGAAGAACTCCGTGTCATAGCGTAAAGGAAATACCTTAGGAGGTACTTACGTATTATGGAATTCAGCAATCTGCCTGAAGTTGGAGAACAGCAGTTCCCTGTTCTCGAAGACTGGTTTGGGTGTGGTCGCTTTGTCCATAGGGCGCATGTACTGGGAGACAACTTGCTGGATGTCGCGACCGAATTCCTCTTCTGTCTCGATAAGCTCGCGGACCACGGCTCTGGAAAGGAAAATATATATTTTGTATTAGGATTTGATAGTTTACCAAAGCATTGACGTGAGGATCATTAAAAAAATCAGTATTACTTAGACTTCAATCTAACCTACTGCCTTCTCAGTAGACTGAAGCTGATTTTGGGGTCACATAATTGACTGATGCCTTCATGGCGACTATGGGACATATTTATTAGGTTCACATATATTAGTCTTATGGCAGTTAATACAGTGAAACCTGGATAAGTGGGATCTCAAGGGACAATCAAATTTGTCTCACTTAAAGAGGTTTTCTACTTACCCAAGCTCCCAGTTAGCCAGGTACAAATAAATTTCTGTCTCATTTACAAAGGGTTCCATTAATAGAGGTGAGAATAGAGTATATTTCAGTTATAGAGGTGGTTAATAAGGTATTTAGTAATTATCTTCAAAAATAAATGAGGTAAAATAATCCTTGACCCTAAATATTTTTGAAGTATGTTTAAATATTTCTTTGAATTTATTTTGAATGATTCTCCAAAGGATACATAAGTATTTCAAATTTAAATTCAATTTGATACGGACTTCATTGTGTATTAGAAATTTAATAAATGAAAATTATTTTTTTCGTGTTTTTTATCAAAATTTCAGCTTTCGTTTCGATATTTTTAACTACTTACATAAATTAACTAAATCAAACTTGAAGTCGTTTAGACACAATTAGGCAAATGCGGAATTTGTGGATAGACTAAGAGTTAGTAAGAATACGGAAATTGTTCAATGAAGTCCAAGTTAGAGAGGTCATAGATTGACGTTATCTCAGATACAGAAGTTAATTCCCTAAAAAAATGTAATCTTATAAATATAGTCTCAGTTAAAGAGGTAAAATACACTCTCTGTCTCAATTATAGAGGTAAATGTGACTATAAAATCACAACAACGAATCCCAGTTATAGAGGTTCGTTTTATCTCAGTAACAGAGGTAATTCAGTGCTAAAGTGTCGGGACCGCACCATGAGTCCCAGCTATAGAGGTTTCTCACTTATCCAGGTCCCACTTAACCAGGTTTCACTGTATAATGCTAAAATGTAGGTACTTATAATATGATACGAAAACGATAGTGTCCGACCGAAACATGTTTTTTTGCCGAAACCGAAACCGAAACCGAATGTTCGGCTTTGGCTCTAGTTTCGGCCGAAACCGAAACCGAAACTTTTGTAGACTTGATAAAATCGTTGAAAAATGTCATAAAACCGCTTGTGGTTCGTTGGGTGAAGCGTAGAAACTCGCCGCTGGAACGCGCTGGCCGTCGTGCTGTCTCGAAGTCCGCTATACCTCCATTTACCGGTATATGTGTTGTGTGAAATAAAAACACATATGTCTGAGTTTATTTACTGGAGAGTGTTCAGGCAAGTGATAGAGTTAAGCTCTCTGAGTTCTCTGAATATGCTACAAATGGCTCGGGTTTATATAGGAATGGCCGGGCGATTTGTATCTCTGAACTAGTGGATATTATATGCAGAGTGAGTTTTATTTATTTCTGCCAATCTCGTTAATTATAAGCACGTATGAAAGGAGCACGAATCCTAGACTTATAAATAGATACAATATTAAGCACGTATGAAAGGAGCATGAATCCTTGACTTATAACTAGATATAAAACATTCCACGCAATTCATTTGACATAATATACGAGCACAAAGTAAAACATGATATACAAAAGTAAAAATAGCAACCTAAACGTAAAGACTAATTTAACACATGCATGAACCCTAATAGCTATTTACGACAGTCTCCCCCACGTGTGTTAACACCGTCTTCATGCGCGGAGTAAATGGGGATGAGTCTAGAAACTGGGCGGCGGACGTCACCTGCGCGTGTGCGAACAATGGCCATCCAGGCCAGGATATAGCTGGGCGATTACGCCTCTGGGCCACGTTCCTCGTGGCATGGAGCTGTCCGCAATGATGACTACGTACGTCACCTTCATGCAGTCTCTTTACGTTTTCTTAGCGAGCAATACGGCTTTGAAAACCTCGGCGGCAACCAGACTACCAGCGGTGGCGCGAACTAACCGTACATTATCAATGAACGATCGCCACGCGGGTGCGAGTGAGACGGATAAAGGCCTGTCCCAATCGATCCCTGTCCGCCAAACGAAACGCAACATATCGCGATCTTGCTCTATTATTTCGATCTGTAAAAACATCTGTTTGACGTCGGCTAACACCGCGATTTTACTTTCGCGGAAGCGCATTAATACGCCAAAAAGTGACTTTAACAGGTCGGGGCCAGCCAACAGCGCGCTGTTAAGCGAACGTTCGCAAGCTGTGGCGGCCGTGTCCCAAACTAATCGCATTTTGCCGCGTTGCGGGTGAAAAGTTGGGAAATGCGCCAGAGGCCACGTCCGGGGTGCCTCGGGGGGCGGTGGCGAGTCTATTTTCTCCGCGTAACCTTTGTCAAGCAACATACACTTTGCATATTCGGCTTTAAGTTTCGCATCGTGGTCTAGCTTTCGTTCTAGACTGTACGGCCGTTGCAATGCTTGCGCTTGGTTATCGGGGAGTTTCTCGTCATTTGACCGCCAAAGTAAGCCCGAGCGATACCTTTGCTCCCCCGGTATCTTTTCGCAGGTGGCTTCTAGTAAATCTAGCGCACGTTGGTCGGGGTCGACCCGAGGCAACTTTTGCGAAACGCCTAATGATTTTACCTCAGAATGCCGTTTCACAAGTTGTAAGGCCTCGTCGTCCGCGGTATTAGGCTTTGCGTGCCCAACCAATTGTACCGCGGGCGCGATTCTGTCCGCAGTTTCGTGTAGCGTCAAAGTCATTGTCGCGCCTTCGTCAAGTGGCGCGAGGGTTTGGACGGTACCTAACGGTTCCGACACCTCTACAGGCATGACTTTGTGACACGTCTGCGGCAGTCTAACATTGAGTACTGCAGGTGCTGCCGGGACTCTATTACCGCTCGCGGACGCGGCCGCGTTTCGACCGTGTAATAGTTTATTATGTCCGGCTTCGCACTGATTCATGCCACACGCGACATATTGGCACCCATAAGGCTTAGGGTGACTCGCGCCTAAACATCTACAGCACAATTTAGCACCCTTTGCCAAGTCCCATCGCTCAGATATAGTCGCGGCTAGAAATTTCGAACACTCACTAACTTTGTGTTCTTTGCCGTTCTTACATATGGCGCACGCATCGCGCGAGACAGAGACAGACGATGTCTGCTGCCTAGGCTGAGCTCTGGTTGACGCTGGCTTTTTCTTTAAATTACCATCGCGGTGCTTTACGTGAGCTATAGTCGATTTATTAGAATGCGATCTATTAGAATGCGATCTATTTCTCGTATCACGTGTGTATGATTCGCGGGAATCTGACTCCGAATCCGAACTATAGTCGCGAAAGGACGCGGGGGCGCGGGACCCAGTGAGAGCGCCGCTCGATCGACTGGGCTCGCGCACAGAGGAAACCGCGCTTCGTTCACTTCGCAATCCACTAGACGTATCACGGTAGAATGCGGGGGCGCGAGACCCAGAGAGAGCTAGGCTCGATCTTCTAGGTTCGCGCACAGAGGAAACCGCACTCCCTGAACTCCGCGATTCATCAGACGTGTCACGGTAGAACGCGGGGGCGCGAGACCCAGAGAGAGCTTGGCTCGATCTGCTCGGTTCGTGCACAGAGGAAACCGCGTTCACTGCATTCCGTGACCTGTTAGACGGCTTATGTCGGTTTACGTGCTTGGCCGCAGTGCTAATTTCGTTAAGAAACTCGGAAATCGCAACTAACCCGGGTGATTCTACGTTAGACTGCCTATATTTGGCCCATTCATAGCGCACTATCAGATTCAATTTATCCACGATTTTATTCACGAGCTCAGGCGCGTGCAAGTATTTCTCTTGACGCAAGGATCTAATGGTGGCGACGGCATTCGCTACATGCGCGGCGAATGAGGTTATATTAGAATTGTCTTCGGATAAACGCGGCATGCTTTAACGTTATGAATTTCCGTAAGAACAATCTCCTCAGGGTCGCCGAATTGCCGTTCCAGCGCTTCCATTATCTCGTACGGATCCTGAACCGTGTACATTATTGATTTTACGGCCGTCCGAGCTTCGCCCTTAAGTGCGCGCCTAATCCGACTGACGTTATTGACGGCACTAAACATGGGCGACGTATCTTCGAACTCTGCCCTAAATGATATCCACTCGGTGATATCTCCGCCGAATGTAGGCAATTCCGGCGGTTTATGGTACATTGGCGCGTAGGTACCGTGCGGTACCTCTACAATGCGCGGGGGTGGTCTGCTAGCCCGATCGACGGCTGCACGCGGCGGCGGATGCGTTTGCGCGGTCTCTTTCGGCGGCGGGATTTTAACGTTTTCCTTTGCGATCTCGTGCTGTAACCTAGCTTGTCGTTCTACCCAACTTCTAGTCCGTTCTTCGACGGTCGCGTCACTGCTGCCGACAGACTGCGCCTTCAGTTGCGCAACCTGCAGCCGTAAATTTGCAGTGTCGGACTTTGTCTTAGTAGCTTCGACGGTCGCGTCACTGCTGCCGACAGACTGCGCCTTCAATTGCGCAATCTGCAGCCGTACATTTGCAGTGTCGGACTCTGTCTTAGCAACGGCTAGACGGGCTTTACGAACCTCGAGCTCGGCCATTAGCACGGCCAATTTATTATCGCGTTCCCTAACCGATTTGCGACTCCTATGCGAATCGCGATTAGACGGCGCCCGCGACGGCGATGGCGGCGCATCGATGTCTTTATTCACTAGCGTACCTAATCTACTACGATTTACTACCGTGGCATCTAACGTTTCCGAGTGTACCGACTCGTTTCCACCGGTAGTATTCGGGTTGCCACTGGTGCCCTTGCTCCACGTATTAGTCTCGCCGGACGTAGTCTTACCGGACGAGGGGGTAGGGGTGTCCATGTTCGGTGCGGGCGCAGGCGGGCCCTTGGTGCGTGGTCGTAGGCTCCTTGCTTCCTTTTCGGACATCTTTCTGGCTGGAACCACTTCACTTCACTTAACACACGCGGGGGTCCCTAACTTGACCTGCCTATATCTATGACTGACCGTTACTGAGCGCAACGTCAGTGCCCTAAGCGTAGCGTGGATCCCTCGTGGCACTGAATCTCCCGCAATGGCAAAGTGCTATGCCTAGAACGTTCGAAAGCAGTGTGTGGGTATCAACCATGTGACACATGCAACGAAAGTTGCCAGGACACGTGAGCGGAGGACGACCTACGACGCTGCACGGTCCGACCGGCAAGCCGGTAAATGGGTTACGGAAAGGTATTGGGGTTGGGTCTAAGCCGAAGCGAACCTCTAGGCCCAACGCGTCCTTTATTCTGTCTTGCCGTCTGAGTCAAGCAACGTTCGCTTAAAACTCAGCGCGTACTTGTTTCTTTCTTGCCGTCTGAGTTAAGCAATGTCGCTTCAAACTCAGCGCGTACGTTTTTCTATCTTGATTCTGAGTTAAGCTATGTCGCTTGAAACTCAGCGCGTACGTTTTTCTATCTTCATCCGGCTCGAAGGACCAAACTGTGGAGTGTAGACTGTAACTTTTCGTGATGAGGGGTTCGTTGGGTGAAGCGTAGAAACTCGCCGCTGGAACGCGCTGGCCGTCGTGCTGTCTCGAAGTCCGCTATACCTCCATTTACCGGAATATGTGTTGTGTGAAATAAAAACACATATGTCTGAGTTTATTTACTGGAGAGTGTTCAGGCAAGTGATAGAGTTAAGCTCTCTGAGTTCTCTGAATATGCTACAAATGGCTCGTCCCTCGTCTTCCTCAAGCGTCTGCATTAACGACGCTGGGGTGGCCTTTTCTGACTTTTAGTCACTTAGGCGGCGGCTTCCTCAAATGGCTCGGGTTTATATAGGAATGGCCGGGCGATTTGTATCTCTGAACTAGTGGATATTATATGCAGAGTGAGTTTTATTTATTTCTGCCAATCTCGTTAATTATAAGCACGTATGAAAGGAGCACGAATCCTAGACTTATAAATAGATACAATATTAAGCACGTATGAAAGGAGCATGAATCCTAGACTTATAACTAGATATAAAACATTCCACGCAATTCATTTGACATAATATACGAGCACAAAGTAAAACATGATATACAAAAGTAAAAATAGCAACCTAAACGTAAAGACTAATTTAACACATGCATGAACCCTAATAGCTATTTACGACACCGCTTTTATACACATATTATGGGGCTGTCAACACCGAATGTCCTTGAAATTGATGTTACTTAAGGTGGTTCTCCTTGCTCGAATTTCATACAAACTTCTTGGCACCCTAGCTCCTATTATATAGGGTTTCTTCACTTGTATATGTAATGTTTGGGTAGTATATATACTTCAGTCTTCGCTTAACGTAAAAAAATACTAGATTTTGATTAATATTATTAAGAAAAAAGCCTTTGAATATTGGTAAAAATTTGCCCCATTGCTTGTTTGTGTGAGTGATGCTTATAGTGTAGGTGTAATTCTAACATGGCGACTTCATTTGACAAGCAATCATTTTTAATTTATCAAAGGTGTAACAGATGGCACTTTAAAACCGCAACACAGATTACCTGTGTATTTTGTTTTATTTTCACTCAATAGAGGGAGATATATTTAATGCACAAAGCATGTTACGAGTATACTCATTTAAGAGTCTCCTTTCTGATATAATTTCATTCCCAGATTTAATATAACTTAATAATTATTATGATTTTACACAATAAAATACATTTATATAACTATACATTTAATAGAAAGGTCAGTCCAAACAATCATTCGCGTAACGGTCGTCCACCGAAAAGCCTTGTGAATTCTGCTTTCGGTTCGGCAGAAATATAAATGTTCGCTGGAAAAGCCTATATTTATTGTAACAATGATTTTAAAACTAAAATACCTAGCTATATTTTTCTCAAAAATATATAGGTATGTGGAAAAAAATGTCATCTTCTTGTAAATAAACAAGATTCTATATGTTCTACTTATGCATAACAATAACATTAGTAGATTATTAACCAAGTGATCATTTCTTGTTGATATTTTTTCAAAAATGTTGCCTTTCACCCGAGTTAAAACACTCTACTTTTCATTTCGCATATAAGGAAAGTAAAATGCATGTGTTTTTTAACACATTCAACACCAAGAACCCGACTGTCGGGTACACTGTTCGTAGCGACTACGCGCTACATACGGCGAAACCGTGGCTACGCGGTACGAGCGTAACCCGTAGCACTTAGTGGTAATGAATGTGTTAAATAAATTTTTATACTAGGTATTTTTGAGAGTAGGTACTTTCAATTAAATATTTGGCCAAAAGTAATATCGTTATTTATGGAATGGGGAGTCAAATATCAGAATGGAAATTGTATAACAAATCCATTTATACCCAAATTTCAATTCCTTATTGTAAAAATAATAATAAAATCGTACTTGGAATTGGAACCTAAACTGCTCTAGTGCAGAAACGTAGGGTAGACCGGGTGCAATAGTACCACGGGGCAATAGTACCATCGTTATTATCTTCACAATTACAACGAAATATGAATATGTGGGTATATACGATAAAGCCCAATACTTGTCTGGACCCGCTCACTTAGTGTAGTAAATAAAGGTAGTGGACCCCGCAGTAATTCCTCAGCCAGAAAAAGCTTTACAGTATGATAAAGTATCAATAAATAAAAAGTATTGTATAAATTTCCAAAGAACAATAATAATAGTATTTAAGTAAATATACCTAAAGTCTTAAATCGTTAATATCTTTTTACGGAAAATTGCTCCGTTTAAACTTTCTTCTCCGGACATGTTCATGTAACGTATTGCAACAATATATGAAATATCAAAAAAAAATCCCCGCAGAAATACCAATATTAACAAAATATTTTTTTTTGGCGTGGCTTGGACCGGAAAATTGCTCAGTCTAATTTTTTCACTGGAATGCCATTTTATTGCCGATTTATACATAAAAAATGGAAAATCTAAAAAATTTACCACGTAACTATACTTCTTTTCAGAAATTGCCTTTTTACTCGGTGTGGAAAATTTCTCTATCCATTTTATTTATTGAATTAAGTTCACAGTTTTCTTTCCATTCAACTATAAAAACATCCAAAAAAATAACGAGCGTATTCAAAACTAAACATATCGGGAGCAGTGTATAGGACACACCCCGTACACACCCCGCGTGTACAAGGGATGACAGTTCTTTTGGATATTTTGGATTTAAGTATATACGTGACTACTTAGTATATATTTAAAAAGAAATCAGGCTGAGAAATTTTCCACTCTCAGTTTTTTATAGTTCTAAAATACATAAACTTGGGTATGCATTTTTTTTTGGATTTTCTTACACACTACGCCAAATTATATTCTAAGATCATATAAGAAGGAAAAAATGGCAGAGCAACTTTTCCGATGAAAATGAGCGCCAAAAAAGGAATTATCGTAAAAAAAATATTCTCATGTTTGACAAAAGTTTTAGATTTTTTTCTAGTATCAGATACTGATACAAATAACTTATTTGGTAAAATAATTTTGGACGGAGGAATTACTCGGTTCAATATATAAACAGATTTGTATTTTTACGTATAAATACCTAACTTAGGAGTGTTTTTTTTTTGGATATTTATATGTTAGTTTCGGCTCATACTATACAATAACCAAGCAAAATTTCATCGACTGAGAAATTAATGCATGGGTCTCCATACAACAACTTGCTTCGTTTACTACACTACACTAGTCGGCCGCTCGCTGCGACGCGGAACGGAGGTGCGCGGAGACCATTTTTGTTTTCGAGTGATCAAAGTAAGTATTTACGAGAAATATTTTGTCATATTATTCAAAACTAAATAATCCTAGAGTTAGATTGGTATTTGATTATGATTAGTTAGTTATCAAAGTTTCTTTTGTGGGACAGTATGGGGATGAGTTAGGTAAAGGAATTGAAATATAAGTACTTTATGTAATTTTGGGTACTCGGGGGCATTAGTAACTATGTGAGCCGGGGACAATTGCACCGTTACAATTGACACCGCGGTACAAACGACTCCTTAACAACGTTACCAAAAATATTAAAAAAGCATTAGGAGAAACCAAAAATAAAGGAAAAATATGAGACAGAAAAAGCAAAAGGGAAGGGAAAAGGCAAGGTAATAGACAAGGGGAAAGGGACCGGAAAAGGAAAAAATATTCAACGACAAGGAGGATTCTGTAGAAGAATACTATTGCCTAGTCTGTGGTGAGCCTTATAGTATAAGCAGATCCAATGAAACATGGGTGCAATGTGATAATTGTCAATTGTGGGCTCATGAAGAGTGTACTGACCAGGGCCCTATTTCACCAACTACGACAGGTATGGCAATTGTCAAAAAATGACAGACCTCTGTTTCACCACACCGACATTTGTCAGTGACATATGTCGAGTGACAATTGACAAGTGACAGGTGACAGGTGACAATTTCGTAGATTGTTTTGTATAGAATTTCATATAAACATGACAGGTATTTTGGTACAATTGTCCATCTTAAATTTAATGACAATTATTTTGTGAAACAAGGGTAATTATTACTAGTCGATATATTTGTCAATTCTTGACAAGATATCGTTAATTGCTTTCTGTGTACCGTGTTGTCATCACTAACATGATATTGATTGAGATCCCAATCCCACCTAATGCAGCGTACCTACATTATTTGTTCACAAGGCGTGAAAGCATTATTTTTTTGTTACTTTTAAATTATTTTTTCTGCAAATGCAAGTGCAGTGATGTCAAAGTAGAAATCTATTCTTACCCTACTTTATGTATTCCCTTGTATAAGAATGTCACCTGTGTTACTTTCGCGGAGATTCATTTTCTAACCAAAACCCTAACTTTACCGTTAGTGCCCAACTTCGCCCAAGTAAATTATAAAAAAAACAATACCTACCTATTTACCTAAACATACCTAATTTCGCTACCTGTCCCCAACTCAATCAAAACTGTACTGAAACTTATTCCAAATCCAAATCCTAAATGTTGAAGTACTAAACGCCTTCGTAGGCAACAATTACTATTTATAGTGTTATTATGATTTCATGCTTGTTAAGAAGAATTTAAAAGCGATTTTTATTTGTACCCTAAAGGCGAATTTAGGGTACAAAGTTTGTTTTGCCAACGTTTGCCAATAACGGGGTTTGCTAACAACGAAAACACTACAATTGTCACCTAAGCCTGACACAGCTCCGATTTCATGTCAAGAATTACCGACAAATTGACAAACATGTCGACTTATAAAAACTACTCTTGATTCATCAAATCATTGTCATTAAATGAAAGATTGACAATTGTAACTAAAGGCCTGTCAAGTTTATAAGCACTTCTATACAAAAACAGTCTACTAAATTGTCACTTGTCACCTGTCACTTGGCAATTGACACTCGACATATTGTCGTGAATAAAAAATATTAATTTAAAGTGGTGTGACATTGTCATGAATAAAAAATAATAGGGTTTTAAAATGTTTAAATAATTAATGGGAGTGATGCCTCGGATAAGATCCGCAGTAAAACATTGGACTATTGGAGTACAAGGGTCCTCTTGTTATTCTAACCTGGTTAATGGGAACTTGGTAGGATATTGAAAAGATAACACCAAATATCTGACATGCAATTTAATATATCCTGTTAAATAGTTACAAGGCACTCCGCTTTAGGGCGGGTGCTACTCAAAATACAATTTGTTTCTATAAGCCGTTGGCGGCTGTGGGGTGACACTATGGCAATCCTTAATCTACGATCGCGAGACGGGCGAAACGCGGAGTTTTGGCCAAAACCTAAAACGAAAGTCTAGTGCACTCACGGATACCGGGTGTAGCTTTCATCCTGGAACTTAGCGTAGCAGACAGATCGACGTAGATCAGCGGCGGGCGTTCATCGAGCCCCAGCTGTGACAAGCTAAGGCGAGAACAACCCGCGGCGCTCGGACTTTCACGGGAAGGACCCGCGTGAAGACACCTTGGAGTCGTCGGACGGCAGCATAGCCATCCGACACACGGCCTGCAAGTCAAGGCCGCGTCCTACGGCGTAGAGGCAACGCCAGCATGACGCTCAGCAAAATCGGGGACGCGCAACAGCGCGCCAGGGAACACGATCACCAACCGTGCTCATGTCCATCGGCGACACGGGACGCACTAAGTAAATCACGCGCACAATTCACGCACAGCGATATACGCACTTTACAAATCGGTCTCCCACCAGCCGGACCAGGCGGCGGAAGGAGACGAGGCAATCCCTCTTAATCTTTAATTAGAAACCATCTACATCCTAGCGTATTCCCATTCCAAGTCTCAGTGTAAGTGACCGTGACAGTTCGAAATAAAATCCTACCTGTCACATCGCGTTTCGATTCACATCAACACATCAAACGTCAAACCAACTTAAATCTTTTCCAAATCAAATGATTCTCGAAAAATATCAATGCTCATTAATACTTGTAATATTTTAAGTGGTTAATAATAATTTCTAATAATTACATTTATATCGTACGTTTCTACTTTGTTTCCTTTGGAATATATCCTTGCTTATGCCTGAACAAAACGCCTATATTCTTAGCTGTCACCGGGCTGTCACGCTTACGACTACCCAACGAAAGTCTTTTTTATGTTTTTATATAATTTCATAAATGATTCTAAAATACAAATTAAATTAGGATGTGACCTACTCGAGCAGCTAGGGTGGATCACGAGGGTCATTTTGATATGCGTGAAGCCAGGTTTGGTTCAACAACCTCTGCGCAATCTGGGTGACAAGTTCCGTTCGAGTAGCATGCTCTTTGGACTTGTTTCTTCGAAACCAGTTAGCCAGGAGGCAGGATATGCTAATCAACCTACAGCCGAGAAGGTACATTACAGTTTTACATAAGTGTCATACTCTGGTGTATGTTATTCTGTCGAAAATGCGACACTAATGTTGTATAGGTCACGTTGTATGAGGAAGTATATGTTTGGTATAGGAAACCATGTAGCATCGCTACAATATGTCACTGTCGGCTTGGTGAAATAGGGGCCAGGAATTGAGTTACACTTGTCATAATTGTGAGTAGCGATTATCTTACTATGAGATATGTTAGTTTAAGGTTCCTTAAAGAGCATTCGCTCATCAGACACGTAAACGTACATTTATTTATGAATTGGAAAAAAAAACAAAAAACACCTCAAGCAAGCGGTGTGACTTGTCATAACGCACGCACGCATTAACGCAGCTAAGGCTCACTTGCACCATCCTACTAACCCAGGGTTAAGCGGTTAAACCGTCAAACCAGTGTCAAATTGTACTGGTAACCATGATAACTCCAGGTTTAACCGGTTAACCCCGGGTTTGTGGAATGGTGCAAGTGGGCCTAAGAAGTCAATTTTGACTGTCATGATTTGACCCATATATACATATGTATATAATATAATTTACAACGCAGTCGATTGTTATTGGTCAAAAAATTAGAATGTCAGTATTTTTTAAGGCGGGGTTGATTGTAACAGGGGGCAATAGAAAGTAACTATACAGGTTGATTCAGGAGACGTGAGCAGGACTAACACTGCGCATTTCGTAAATTATAAGCAACTGTTTCGTATCAGTATCAGTGAGGTTAACGTAAATTTTCTAGTCTAGTTGAAAAAAAAAAATTATTTACGACATGCATGGTTACCCTAGAATTAGAATACTAATTACAGTTAAGCTCTAAAATAATAAACCTTTATATAATAAACATATTGTTTGGGTTTTATTTACGTTCCAATTTTTGGTACTATTGACCTGCACCGCACGAAGGGTCAATTGTAACACAAGGAATCATTGACCAAAAACGGGGTTTTCTACCATATTCTTACCGTTAACAACAATTACCCTCAAAAATACGTAAATCAATAACCTACTATTTCATATGTAGGTACGTACAGTTTTGGTTCAACTCCTATACATTCTGAACTAGGAACCATTATCCAAAAAATGGTACTATTGCCCCCGGTCTACCCTATCATTTCCTGCACACCTTTTACAACAACAATGACCGTCTTTCATAGCATGCGAAATGAAACGGATATTTCTTGTTTTCTTTGCATTAGCATTTTTCTCTCGATAATTTAATCAATTTGCAACATAAGTATTAGAAGAATCGTCATAAATTCATAAATAACAAAATATAAAAGGACATACATTTATAGAAGGTTTCCCCGCGCGACGTTGCCAATTGGTTTAAAGGGCAACATGCTCGCAACGTTTGGATGTCAATAAGTCGACAATGAAAAATTATAATATAATTTTTGAAATATTATTTCAAATCAATTCAAACTTGATATTTTTGACAGTAATGGGTTACTTACTTAAATAAGAAGGCATATTTCGTCCGGGTCTACTATGGTCAAATGGTCTAGTGGCTTTTAGCTAATGAGTATAAGTCTAATAAGTTGAACAGCATGACAGGGTTCAAACCACGAACAAAGACTCATTTCTTTTTGTATTTATTTTGTTTAATTTTTTGGCTTTTTATGACCTTATTTTTTATCACACGATTATTTTACGATTTTTAATCATTATCAAACGGGACTTACCTAATCGCTTATAATTAAGTTTTTAAAATTTACCTCCGAGTTCCAACGTTCCGACGGCGTAGTCTCCGTGGTTGTCGGGTCGGGCTCTTAGTTCTCTTAGACAACGGGGACGGAAAAGTTGGAGGTACATTTTAAAAACTTAACTAAAACGGTTAAGTACTGTTTTTCTAAATAATAATATAATGTATAGTATTTATTTTAACTCCAAATTAGTTTTAATAGGTATATATATATTAGAAAAGGTGGAAAGGCTGACCATATAGTCATCCAGCGTGGAAATGCACTCAATATCCTTTAGCATTGCATTTTCTAAAAACCTATCTAGATAGAACAACATTAGGTGTTTATGTAAAATGGTAACTATGTATAATTTCAATAAAATGTAGGTAAAGGTATACTTACTTACTTTATAGTTCGTTTTTTTAGCTTTAGAAATAAGGTAAACAATCTTGATGCGTCTTTTAATTGAAAAACACATTTTAAAAATAAGTTACGGCAAATATGTAACAATTATGAATCTAATACGATCATTTATAATCTTCTGCTTTCATAAGTAATAGTTACCGATTTTTTAAAAACGTTTATCTATTAAAAGACATGTCAAGATCGCTTACCTTCTTTGTAGTTCTTTCTAATGCTTAAAAAAACGAACTATAGTTAGGTATAGTTTTTAGGACTGACCAACAATGACTACGATATTTACGATAGGTACAGAAAGTAAGGCTGACTGCTGTATAAACGTAAGGAAACATAATTATAATTATGTACAACAATATATAAGGTATACCTAAATGAACGAGTTCACATCCCATCATAATCACAATATTTTATTGTGTTTAAAGAACGATATATTTTGATTTTTTCTGTTTCTCATTTCTTCCCCAACAATGTGACTCACACGCCAGCTTAGTAGTGTTACGTTACTACTAAGGTAACATTAAAAGCGTTTTTTTAATTTTCGGTACCTAAAATAATTTGCGTCATTTTCAATTGATAATAAGAATAACAATATATAAATTATAAAACTTTTCATAAAATAAAAAAAAAAACAAAAAAAATAAGCACCGTCGTGATTTGAACCCAGAATCATTGTAACTAGCTTAAATTTATTCAAAACAGATGTTGTGGGTGCCACAAGCACATGACAATTTACGTTTCAAAATTCCAGTTGGTTCCAAGTTACTTGTCAATGTCACAAATAAGAATTTAAATTCTAAATTGTTTTTACAAAAAATAAAATTTCATGCGCTGAACTGCGCCCTCTAGGATACTTTATTGTAACATTCCAAATCTACTGACATTTGACACTGACTTTACCCATACAACCATTTCCAGTCGCCGTTACGACGCGGTGTAGACACATCTTGTGTCGACACCGTCTGTTTCGGTCACAATTCCAGTCGCAGAGTCGTCGCCGTGTCGACACAGTTACCAGAAATGGGGAAGGGTCGACACATGACACAAAGTGACATAAAGTGTGGTCGCCGTGTGCACACATTGTTTCGGGTTTGCGACTACTTTATGCCAAAATCATTCGTTCATTCGTTCATTTTGTTCCTGTCAAATGGAAACTGTCAGATGGAAAAATACTTAAATAAAAATAAGTGACATTAATACGCCATCCCTAAAACGGATTACAAGACGTAATTATATATTGTTTGCATTTATATTACAATAGGACTTAAATTATTATGGGGAATTAAACTGCTCGAGTGATTTGATAAACTAAGTGTAATATAATCAACGCGCCACCACATTGTTTTAGTTTAGCCGGAAATGAAATCGTTTACTTCTCAGTGCCTGTGTTCATAAATATATTATTTGATGCATTTTTAGTACTTCGATGCGTATACTATACTTAAATAACAGAAATAACGCTTTACATACTACGAAACTTGTTAATTATGATGTATAAATATGGTTTAAGGCTGAGAAATATTACAGTCACAAAGTAGTCGCAAATGTTTCGACTTTGTGTCGACTCTGTGTAGACACATGACACGCGCTGTCAAAAGTAATAACAAAGTTACTGGATTTGCAAAATGGCTCCTTGTGTTCATTTGTTTTCAGATATTCTCAAAGTATAACAATGCCGTGGTCAGAGATGGGACTAATAGATTAACTGTTTATTCGACTAATTAATGGAATAAAAAAAGTTAATCCTCACATTTTAATCGCGATTAGTTTAGTCGACCTAACATAGATTGAAATTGAATTAATCTGAATATTAATCGAATAAATTATCGATTAAATCTCGATTGAAAGTTGACAGGGGGACATTTTTGTACGTAAATGGAATAGGATTTGCATGTAAATATTTCCCACCTTTTCGGGGCGGGGACAAATTTTGGATGTATTCCCATTTATTCCCCAGGGAACAGATGGAATAGGATTTGAAAGTAAATATTTCCCATTTTTTCCCACCTTATCGGGGTGGGGACAAATGGGAACACACAATTTTCGGATGTAATCCCATTTATCCCCGCAGGGAACAGATGGAATAGGATTTGCATGTAAATATTTCCCATTTTTTCCCCCCTTATCGGGGTGGGGACCAACAATGGGATCACACAATTTTTATATGTAATCCCGTTTATCTCCGCAGGGAAAAGATGGAATAGGATTTGCATGTAAATGTTTTCCATTTTTTCCCACTTTATCGGGGTGGGGACAAATGGGAACACACAATTTTCGGATGTAATCCCATTTATCCTCGCAGGGAACAGATGGAATAGTATTTGCATGTAAATATTTCCCATTTTTTCCACCTTATCGGGGTGGGGACAAATGGGAACACACAATTTTCGGATGTATTCCCATTTATCTCCGTAGGGAACAGATGGAATAGGATTTTCATGTAAATATTTCCCATTTTTTCCCACCTTATCGGGATGGGGACAAATGGGAACACACAATTTTCAGATGTACTCCCTGGCGTGACAATGTGACGTAACGTGACAGGTGCGACATTTCGACAAGTCTCATTGTTGCTGACGTCACAGGCATCCATGGGCTACGGTTATCGCTTACCATCGGGCGGGCCGTATTCCTGTTTGTCCCCATCATTGTATTATTTTTTAAAACTTTATTATATCGGCAAAAACAGGTATTTCTTTTGCGATGTTTATGATGATAATGATGAAAAATGAAAATTGTCACAAGATTTCAAAGAACTTTCGGTAATTCTTGAGTTCTGTGTCGGAATTTTTGTCGTATTTCTTGTGACAAATGTCATTAGCTTCGCAAAATAAGTACTTATTAACTGGCGATATAGTGGAGTTTTTTTTAATTAACATGATGGTGGCAAACAACCACACCGCCCGTCTGATGGTAAGCGATTACCGTAGCCCATGGAGGCCTGTGACGTCAATTACAGTGATGTAGACAATTGTTGGACCTGTCACGTCCTAAAACCTATAAAACGATATTCATGACGACTTTTATAACAAAATGCGTAGCCGCCATCTTGGATTATAAAATGGTCATCATTTTCCAATTCTGCACTCCCTAAAACCTATAAATCGACATCCGTGACGACGCAAGTTATCTTTATTTTCAGATCTAACCAATTGCTACAGAATACAAAGGACAAAAAAAGAAGCAAGGAGGTAATGAAACAAGCAAAAATACTGATGATTCCTCGACGCAATTGGATGATTCTTAAATTGTGTCCAGATTTTCTTGTCATAAAAGTTTTTATTTTTCACATATAACTCACACAAGCTCCGTGACATTTCGACCTTGTAATTTTTTTAATGTTTTTGTTTATATATGCGTATCTCACTAGAATAATATAATCAAGGTATGTCTATGTTTGATGATTGAAATAGTAACTCTAAAAATTATATTTGAGTCTTATATTCCTGCCGAAGACTTTTATTTTTCCTTTTCCTTCTACACAAGTTAGGCCAAGTAATGAGAATTTAGGGCTCTCAATTTTATCTTGACTTCTACATCAGTAAAGCTACGAGGCCATGTTTGGTATCGTTTTCGTATAAATTCACAGTACCAAATTTAGTTATGGTATC
This sequence comes from Cydia fagiglandana, assembly GCF_963556715.1. Lineage (NCBI taxonomy): Eukaryota > Metazoa > Arthropoda > Insecta > Lepidoptera > Tortricidae > Cydia > Cydia fagiglandana. Next base: position 1,361,695 of record NC_085934.1, on the reverse strand, counting down.
ACATTGACACCATTCCGAAGTAAAAACATATAAACTTATTAAAATACTTTCTTTTAAACTCCTCTTCACGCTTAAACTGCTGAACAGTTTTAATTTAAAGGTACACATATATTTTGAGTCCCGAGACAGGACATAAGTAATAAGTTACCTCAAAAATCATCCTTTAAAGGTGTGAAATGTGGTGCAGGGGGGAATTCAGAATTGAATTCTTGAAGTTAATACTTACTGTTTAAGTTTAGGTTTGAAGTCATGTTTTTTATCATTTTCAACTAAATCAAAGATGTAGAATTGTAGACCATCCCAAATTTCATATAAATCGGTTCAGCGGTTATTGATTTTCCGTACAAATTTTCACGCCACTTTTCACACCTTCAAAAGATGATTTTGGTTATAAGATCTATCCTATGTCCTGTTCCGGGACGCAAACTATTTCTATACCAAATTTCAACGAAATCGGTTCAGCGGTTAAGCGTCAAGAGGAGTTTAAAAAATACCGGCCAAGTGCGAGCCGGACTCGCGTATTAAGGGTTCCGTACATTAAGTCCGCCTCGCGCTTGGCTGCACATGTCTAATAGGTTTTCCTGTCATCTTAATAATCGTGATAGGTAAAGGACTATTTTGTGTATTTTTTTCAAAATTTAAGACCTAGTAGTTTTGGAGATAAAGGGGGGGGGGCAATGATCATTTTTTGGGTTTAAAAAATCAATTTGTTTACGTTACATGTCCGTCTTTGGGTCCCTAATTTACATATATGTACCAAATTTCAACTTAATTGGTCCAGTAATTTCCGAGAAAATAGGCTGTGACAGACGGAGAGACATACAGACGCACGAGTGATCCTATAAGGGTTCCATTTTTTCCTTTTGAGGTACGGAACCCTTAAAAAAATTTTTTTAATTTTGTGGAACACGGCCTAGCACCTTCACTGATGTAGAAATCAAGATAAAATTGAGAGCCCTAAATAAAGTTTCAAGAGCGGATATCTCAAAAACTATTCAATATATGGAAAAAATTTACGAAATAAACTTATAACAAATTAAATTAACTTTCATTTTGTATAAGTGGCCATGTCGCTACGATGCATAGTTTCCGAGATATAACCGAAAAACCGGAAAATGGGACCTTCAAAGCCCCCTCTCTCCCCCCGCTCAAAGGCTACGGCCGAGGACTTTTGATATGTTCACCTAACTTGTCCAAACCAAGTTAAGGAGTCAAAAATTGTGTTCCGAGCATTTCCCTCTACAACTTTATTGAGCATTCGTTGCCTGACCTAGTAGCGTATTGCATTTCTTTAAAAACTTTTCTGTAAAAGGTTGACGGGTGTTGGATGTTTATATGGTTTTGGTCGATTTTTATCATTCGCATCGCCCATGATGACTTACTAGAATTACTTACGAGCACACGAGACACTAAGGCCTAAGTTACACTTGTAAGTTTTACTTACGTAAGTAGGGACACGGCTATACTACAGAATGAGAGATGCATATCGTTATCTCATTCTAACAAATAGCTTTGTCCCTACTTACGTAAGTAAAACTTACAAGTGTAACTCAGGCCATTATAGTAGTTTGACAAACCTTGGTTTTCAAGAGGTATTTTATATTGACATTTGCTGTCACAAATTGGCTGTCAGATTTAGTCGCAAACCGCACGCAAAGTGCACACAAATGTGTCGACACCTTGTTACGGAAAAGTGTAGACACGGCGACGACACTTTGTTTCGAAACAATTCTAGACACATTGTGTGGACTCTGTTACGACACATCTGACATTTAGTTACCACTTTGATGATTCTGCGACTGGAATGGTTATATGGGTAGGTATGTACAGTACCGGTCAAAAGTTTAAGTTCACTCTGTAAATTCGGTTAAATGAAGCTATAACACAATGTACTAATAAAAGTATTTAATAATCTTTTATTACATAATAAATTAAAGGTAATTCTCTAATTTAAAATCACAATTAAATAAAAAAGATCAGTTTTTGCCAACTTTAGACTCTTCAAAATATCCGCCTTTTGCTTTCAATGCTGCCATACACACTTTCGGCATTCGCGTAATTAGTTTTTGCAGTGTTGATGTCGAAATTTTATTCCAACAAATGTATAGGTATTCCCAAAGCTGTTCTTTATTAGTTGGCCGCATTTTTCTCACACTCCTGTCCAATTCATCCCATAACAACTCAATCGGATTGAGGTCGGGCGATTGAGGAGGCCAATCCATATATTTTAATTCTTTTTGGTTCTCTTTGGATGAAATGTAGTTTTTGCACAACTTCGACGTATGCTTGGGATCGTTGTCTTGTTGGAAAACAAAACCTCTGCCTACAATCCGTTTTCCAGATGGAAAAGCGTGACGTTGCAAAATGTTATGATACATTTTCTTATCCATTATGCCATTGACTCTCACGAGATCACCAACTTTATCACCCGCAAAGCATCCCCAGACCATAACTGATCCTCCACCGTGCTTCACTGTTGGCATCACGCATTGCTTTATCATTCGTTCGCCTACTTGTCGTCGAACATATTGACGACGTCTCCCTCCAAAAATTTCAAACTTCGATTCGTCAGAAAATAAAACTTTAGACCACTGTTCAGACGTCCAGTTTTTGTGTTTCTGGGCCCATTTCAACCTCTTAACTTTATTCTGACTACGTAACAAGGGTTTTTTGGCAGCAATACGACCTTTTAGACCATAGTTTCGCAGACGCCGTTGCACTGTCGAAACCGATACTCGCTGTTCTCGGGTGGCGTTGAGTTCTTCGCAAATTTCTGGAGCAGTTAGAGTACGTTGGCGTTTGCTCTGCACGCAAATAAATTGGTCTTCGCTTTTAGACGTGACTTTTGGCCTACCTGATCGAGATCGACTGCAATTAAGACCGGTTTTTTGTTTTCGTTTCAAAGTACTCACGACAGCGGTTTGAGAAACCTTCATTTTTTCAGCGATTTTCCGCGTCGTGTAGCCCTCATTTGACAGAGTTACAATAACAGCACGAGTTTCGACACTAAAATCGGCTTTGCGACCCATTTTAAATGATTTCTAACTTCACGAAATCTCATAGGAAATACGGAACAAAAATATTAAATGGATCAAATTTTCCGAATAACATAAAACGATTCCTCCAAGAGGTATTTTTATTGTTATTTGGTAGTCGTGGAAACAATTAAACGTTTGAAATTCAAAACATATTCTATATTTGAGCATAATTACATATGATAACCTTATTTCGCAGAGTGAACTTAAACTTTTGACCGGTACTGTAAGTGTGCGTGAATGCAAGAAATTGCAATATTTTGCAGTTGGATTCCGATAATAACGAAATGAGACACTGTTGAGTTAAACATGTCTCGATTTGGATGTAATATTTTTTATAGTTTTCGCACATATCAACACATCTTAATGAAACTTTGTATTTTGGGAGAAATAGTGAAAATCCACAATTCGTGCACAGTGACGCCATCTTTTGGCTGATAATCGGCATCCCATCCCTAGACATCCACCTTAAGCAGTTTTTTTAAGAAAATTACTAAGACCAAGATAATTCTGCAACGATTTTGATAACACACGCAGTGCAAGTGTTATTTTAAACGTCAAAACTTCTATGAAATTATGACGTATCAATAACATTTGCACTAGTTGCACTGCGTATCAAAATCATTGCAGAATTTTCTTGGTCTAACTCTATTCAGTCACCAGTCAAGCTAACATGTAGATACAGGGTCAACCAAAACACCAACCAAAAACGCGAGCGCAGCGAGCGCGAAATATTTTGTTAACAATATCGCAAGGCCAGGTACCGATCTTCACCTGGGCCTAAAAGTCCGAAGTGCCCCAGTGAGGCGAACTTTCATGCGAAGTCAAAGCCGTGCTTCAGGCTTCAGGATAAGTAGTTGAGCACAGACTCCAACCAATGTCCATTGTATAAAAAAGCGAGACCGCAGTTTCGTCGACGTTCGACGTTCGACGAAGCAAAAGTTTTTCGGAACTTATTTACCTACGAAATATCATTTGATATTTACTATTTGCTTTTCGGTGAAGGAAAAACATCGTGAGGAAGCCGGACTAGTCCCGATAAGGCGTAGTTAACACTCTGGGTTTGAAGGTCAGTCTGATGGCAGTCGCTTTCGTAAAAACTAGTGCCTACACCAATTTTTGGGATTAGTTGTCTATTGGACCCCAGGCTCCCATTCCCATTGCCAGGGCACGGCAAAAATTCCGGGATTACGCGAGGAAGATGATGAGTTTTCTTATTATTCTCTTGCCCAGGGCCCAGTAACATGCGACAGTGCTATCTCATTCACTCCGATACAATTAGACAGTGTGCGCGTTATAAGTATTGACAGCCTCTTAAGACTGCGTCGACCTTCCAGTGGCGCCCTCATTAGTGGAATTGTGTTTTATAATAAATCAATTAATTTCTGTACCTATACATGAATCAGTATATGTAGATATTATTATTGTTGTCCTACTTATTCCCCAACTTTTGGTCTTTGTCCGAAGTACCATTTCGTAAGTTTCGGCCCGGCCGAAAGGTTCGGCCGTTTTTTGGCCGAAACCGAAACTACAGCCGAAACATGATTTTTTGGCCGAAACTGGCCGAAACCGAAACCGAAACCGAACCTTCGGTCGGACACTAGTTCATAACCACACTTTATTCTAAAGCTCTTATCTTCCTTAACCTAAACTTGTGATAGGCAGCTTTCCCCTTGGTATTGGATTTCCAGTAAAAACGTTAGTACGTTCCTGTATTGTTGGATATCTGTAAATAGTGGAAATAGTACACCTACTTTACTTACAATCTAATACCTTTAAATGAGAAATTCTTGTACCTATATTTTTTTCTTGTTTATATACTTCCGGGATCTCGGAAACGGCTCTAACGATTTCGATTAAATTTGGTATATGGGGGTTTTTGGTGCCGAAAAATCGATCTAGCTAGGTCTTATTTCTGGAAAATGCACATTTTTGTATTTTTACATATTTTCCAAGCAAAGCTCGGTCTCCCAGATATTAATGTTAAATCGATCCATAATGTTGACATATAAATTGGTTTTATGAATAAAAATGATTATGATCATCCAAAATACCACAAATACTTTGATCATAACTGGACAAATATTAGATAGATAGGGCTCACTACTACCTAGTGACAATAGAAATAGAAGATGTATCACTAGATATAAATATATCTACTGATACATTTTCATAGATTGTCATGACGTCTAACTGATGACGTAGTTTCATGTCATTGACGCCTGTTTACATTTCGAAATAGGGAGAGAGTGGGAGAGATATTTATCGTAGGTAGCTAATAAGTAGCCAATAACTTCGTAGTGTTATGAAATCTCTGACGCTGTGATAACTCAATTATTTTATATTTGTTCTGTTCTATTTTCTACAAATTATGAGTCTTAGGTTATTATCATCATCTCTTAAATTAGATAAGCATGATCAGTGCCAGCCCAATGGCCACTCAAAAGCCCTCACTCAACAGATATTTTATGCACACTGTAATCATAATCATACATCCATCGCTTTCGAGTTTATGTCAGATTGGCAGAGTAAAAATGACTGTACTAAAGTTACCAGAACGCACCTTATCTTCTCAATATGTTGAATTTTCTAATACGAGTATGTACTACTAATAATCAAATGTTACGCGTTGATCTTCACAAAACTCAATATTTTTCGCCGATAGCGGCAAAAAACTCACCCTAATCAATGTTAGAGTTGATACTGTACCCTACGCTTGTCTCTATACTCTGTATCTTTAGGTATTTAAATAAAAGTTGACAAAATCTACCCTCAACTGGCTTACGGAGCCATAGATGAAAACATTACACGAATTACACCATCAAATAATGTAGGTTAAAGTCAGGTCGTTCAGTGACTGATCCAGGCAGTTTTGTAATTGGTCGGTTACCAAATAAATGTTATAACTACCCGAAAATGTGCAAATTGTTTGTTTACTTTTATTTAAATGCCTAAAGATACAGACTAGCTCTAGACGTAACATCATCGTCTTAGCAATAAAGTATAATTTTAATTTATATGGTTTGCGGACCAATTTTTGGAATAACCCACTTCATTTCATGCGCGTCAAATGCAATTTGCAATGCATTATAAATCACAATCTGTCCTATTACCGTCCGAGCACTGCCAAACTGTCCCCACAATGTGTTGGCCATAACTTGTGACATTAACGGAGTGTTAATGTTAAGTGGGTTTTGGACAAATTATTCTTGACACCGCGTGATGTGTGACTAAATAAAGAGTGAGTATATTTAGCATTGTTTTATGTAATTTTGCATGTTGTGACTAGACTTACCTAACATACGATTTGTAATTGCAATGCCCTGAATATGCACTGCAAAATCAAGCCGCACATTTTAACCGAAATAGTACCTATATTAAAAGTGCTAAGCCTAAAGCATGCAAGTCCATTTATCAGTGATGGTGTCCTAACGGCTTGGCCACGACTTTGCGCGACCGACGACGGCGGCGGCGGCAACCATAAGTTGGCGAGCGAGACAGCGTGTCGCAAAGTCGTGGCCGAGCCGTCAAGATCGCTGCCTATCTTTTTTAACCTCCGACGCAAAAAAAGGGTGTTATTAGTACGTTTAACGCCAATGTCTGTCGGTGTGTCTGTAGCATCATAGCTCTCAAACGGATGAACCGATTTCGATGCGGTTATTTTAGGTTTCCTTGCGGTGGTTCTTGTATTATAACTTGCTTGTAAATTTTGGTTTATAAGATTAACGGCCTTTGTAGACTTCTTTTTTGGCCTATTGAGCAGAGTTAGACCTTTTAAAACAATACCGTTAGGTACTCAGGATTATGAAGAAAGACGATTAAGGTGACAATCCATTTCCGACCACAGCTACACTACTGTTCATTTTACTATGGAAATTGACAATGACAGCGACGCGTTCAGTACCAGTAGTGCAGCTTCGGTTAGAAATTGAATGTTACCATTATCTTAAAAAACGTTGTTAAACCAAATGACGGAAATATTATTCAGAATCCAAAAACAAACCCCAAATCTGGATTACATCAATATTAAGGTCAACATCAAACAAATGTGTAAAAAAGTCTTAATTGTCACATCACACGATCGACTTGTGTCAGCCGCTTTGTGCATGGTATGTTGACCGTTTTAAGTCTGCCCCGGTTTGTAATAGCTTTTATAATAAACGTGTGTAATATTTCCGTGTCTTCTTGGAATGGACACAAGCAGTTTAAGCAGAAAATATTGTTGACTGCCAAACAGAAAGCGTTGAGTCTGAATTAACACCAAAAATGACGGGGACGAATGAATGGGTACAAATATGATGACCACCAAAAATACTTTGGTACCCTAAAAAATCTCTCTTACCAAAAACAAAATAATAAACACTAAAACTACAAAAGTGCCAGCTGTTTTAATCACGACTGCACTTCAAATTGTATTCAAACACCAAATATAATGAATGATCACCAAACCTTGAAGAGCAAATTAATGCGATATTTTCACCTAAATGAACCACTATACTGGAATCAGTTATGTAACGCTGCCATACATGACCCAAAAAATTTTTATTAAACTATGAGCTTCATCACATCTGATATTTGAGTAATTCTAAGCATTTCTAGCCTGAAGTGGGGGGGAGGGTGGGGTACAAACACGGCCGCCACCCGTCATCTTTAAAAAAAATCTATTCTGATCCTGGTGGGTACTAGGGCAAGTTTGGTATCATTTTCGTATAAACCAAAGACGTAGAATTCATTGCTGATATTTGTTTTTTTCAGTTTCATAGTAATTTTACAAGAAAAACGTAAAAAGGTGAAAAATTTGGTTGGAGATTTTTGCTACCCGGAGCCGAAACTACAAAAGATAGAAAGTTGAAATTTGCACACTAGATTACATTTATAAAGTGTACAAGAGGTAAGAAGCGATTTTGAGAAATTCAACTCCTAAGGGGGTTAAAAAGGGGATGAAAGTTTGTATGGGGTTCAAGTTTTATTTTAAGCTAGGAATTTGAAACTTCGTAAAACGATATATTATTAAAATACAAGAAAACTAATTTCAGCGTTTTTGAAAATTCATCCCCTAAGGTGGTGAAAAAGGGGTTGAAAGTTTGTATGGACATCAAAAAATTTTTCGAACGCGGGACTTGAATCTTTGTATTTGGGGATATTATTAAAAGACAGGAAAAGTAATTTCAGCGTTTTGTAAAATTCATCCCCTAACAGGGTTAAAAAGGGGTTGAAAGTTTGAATCCATTACAAATCCGAGTAGACACACATTTCTTATTGCCTCCCAGGCTTGAAATGCTTAGAATTACTCAGGGAACATATGTGATGAAGCTCATAGCTTAATAAAAAATTTTTGGGTCAACTTTATAACTGCTTCCGCTACTATGATTACGGATATCATGATTCTAGGGATAAAATCGCGGGCACTCGTGCATAATGTGTTTTTAGTTTTCGTGGAAGATCTTCAACAATCTAATATTTCAAAGTATGATTATTTATATTCCTTGATATTATTTATGATTTTGTACCATCGCCCACACAGTTAACTGACAGCTCGTAAACCTTATCACTAAAGGCATAAGGTCCACCGTTGCTTTTAATTTGATGGCGATGCTTTTGCGATGATGTTGCTGACAGACAGACAGTTGCTGTTCCGTTTATACAGGCGACACGAATCGGCTATAAAATAATTACACGGATGAAAGACCCCATTTGATATTATTTCAGAGAAATTGAATAAAATCGCAATAAAGCTGGCAAAAAGAAATTTATTACGATTGGGATTTTTTCAAGCCGTTAATTTTGTTTTCGCAGTTTTCTGTGTCATTGCTTTATTTTCATTCTATTTTTAAAGATTAACGCTATTCTAATTTCTTATTAGAGGAGTTATCTATGTACTTATTCTTATATAATTACCACTAGCGACATGCTACACGGGTTACACACGGGCTTCGCACGGGTTACACAAAACCTTAACAAATTATACACTTAAACCTCCCTCAAGAATCACTCTATTGATAGGTGAAAACCGCATGAAAATCCAATCACTAGTTTTTGAGTTTATCGCAACCATACACGCGCGTACTCGAGCTACATGATACAGTCGCCATCAGATATATCGGAGCGGTTAAGGCGCTCACAAATATCTGAACACGCCTCTATTGTCAGGGCGTTAGAGTGCATGTTTAGATATAGTGAACACCTCGGCCGCTCCGATATATCTGATGGCGACTGTACATCGCCATTGTTAGTAGCTCGGTACTACTTAAGCTAGCGTGTGTCTTATAATATACCCTCATTTTTTTGTTGTTGTGTAAAAGTCTGTGACAACCCTACTGTATTCTTATGCGGTGTCGGGATTGACGCAAACATCAAAGGCGTCGGTCCACTGTAACTTTTTAGGGTTTCGTACCCAAAGGGTAAAAACGAAAAAAGAAATCCATTATCCGTCTCTCTGTCACCAGGCTGTATCTCATGAACCGTGATTAGACAGCTGATTTTTTTACAGATGATGTATTTCTGTTGCCCCTATTACAACAAATACAAAAATACCGGTCAAGTGCGAGTTGGACTCGCGTTCCAAGGGTTCCGTACATTACCCAACTTATAACAATTCGGTAATCCCTAAAAGTACGGAACCGTCGGTGGGCGAGTCCGACTCGCACTTGTCCGGTTTTTACACTGCGCCACAGCAGTAAGAATACGTACTGTCGCCTTGCGGCCGACGCTGTGGTGTCCCGTTCCGCTGCTCTGGTGTCCCGGAGCACCCTGGCCGGCACCAGGCCCTGTCGAGACCGGATCTCGCCAGCATCCACGTTAAGAATACATACTGTCGCCTTGCTGCCGACGCTGTGGTGTCCCGTTCCGCTGCTCTGGTGTCCCGGAGCACCCTGGCCGGCACCAGGCCCTGTCGAGACCGGATCTCGCCAGCATCCACGTTAAGAATACATACTGTCGCCTTGCTGCCGACGCTGTGGTGTCCCGTTCCGCTGCTCTGGTGTCCCGGAGCACCCTGGCCGGCACCAGGCCCTGTCGAGACCGGATCTCGCCAGCATCCACGTTAAGAATACATACTGTCGCCTTGCGGCCGACGCTGTGGTGTCCCGTTCCGCTGCTCTGGTGTCCCGGAGCACCCTGGCCGGCACCAGGCCCTGCCGAGACCGGATCTCGCCAGCATCCACGTTAAGAATACATACTGTCGCCTTGCTGCCGACGCTGTGGTGTCCCGTTCCGCTGCTCTGGTGTCCCGGAGCACCCTGGCCGGCACCAGGCCCCGCCGAGACCGGATCTCGCCAGCATCCACGTTAAGAATACGTACTGTCGCCTTGCGGCCGACGCTGTGGTGTCCCGTTCCGCTGCTCTGGTGTCCCGGAGCACCCTGGCCGGCACCAGGCCCTGTCGAGACCGGATCTCGCCAGCATCCACGTCTTCCAGCACTCGGACCATCCATCTGGAATAAGAAGAGAACTATCTTAAATATATGGTTTTAACTTTTCTTATGTGCTTAACTCGGGTAAATCCAATCGACCCTCTCACCTCTCTCTCCTTAATACCAAAATGGCATAATCTGACAATTGGTGTTATCCGAGTTTGAAGTTAAGCCAGTCATATGTGTGTGGAGCTCAAAAATCGTTGATTCAAACATCGGTTGCACTGTGCTCTAAAGAGCAGACAGAGACACATACACGTTCCTTCTCGAAAAAAAATAAAAAAGTAGACTAAAATTCAGTCTTTATTCAGTTTTGTCTATTTTGCCGGGGGGGCTTAGACCCCCCAGTCAAACTAAACATAAATATCAGAGAGACCGAGATTTGCTCGGAACACATAAAAACTAAAAATGAGCGTTTTCTCAAAGATAAGACTTAGCTAGATCGATTTTTCGGCTACGAAAAACCCATATACCTAGCAAATTTCATCGAAATCGTTAGAGCCGTTTCCGAGATCCCCGAAATATATAAATGTATACAAGAATTGCTCGTTTAAAGGTATCGATGTAACATAACGGAAAAATATAAAATCAGGAAGGAAAGGAAGAACTTGCGTAGATTTTGAACGTATTCTCTAATTAAATAATAAAGAGTTTTCATGTAAAATGTCGGTCGCTCAACTTTCCCCACACATTTATATTTATTAACACTTTCTTTTATTTCACGACAACAAATCGGGAACTGCCATTCAGACAACGACACATATGCGTCAACGGTACAGATCACCGTGTCTTAGATTCTGTATTAGGTGCATAATATAGCACACACAAATACATTTATAATTGTCCAAGTTCTAAACTGCAAACCGCACTTTTGAATTGCATTTTTCAGTCATCATATCAGCCGAAAGACTGCTGGACATAGGCCTCCCGAATAGGCCATATATCCCTGGGGATCTCTACAACGACCGGTCTTTCGTCGCTCTCATCCATCGGCTCGCTGCGACCTTAACCAGATCGTCGGACCATCTTGTTGTGGGTCTTTTCCTGCTGCGTTTCCGGTTCGCGGTCGCATTTTTCATTGTTAATAAATAAATGTAATTCAAAAACTAAATCCACAACTCCAGGGCTCCAGGATCTTCCGCTGAGAAACACACCAACGGTTTGTGGCCACCATAAACGGTATAACCAGTGTTACACCATACATCGTCTACATTAGACGGAAATGATGATGATGGGCTTTGTTATTTGAAGTTTTATAAAAAAATAGATTGGGAGCAGAGTTGCACGCGTGCTAAGCGTGAGTTTTATCGACTCCATCTAGTGGGCGTCGTCTGTGGTCACCGATCATCAAAAACGAAGTCGAACCAACGCTTCCGTCGCTTCGACACGCGGAAGCTTTTAGCGCTCGTCAAACTTGTGACGTCACTCCATAATTAGGGTTGTCACTTTAATTAATGATGAAAATGTAGGGCAAGTTAAACTACGTCATGAGTTTATAATTAGATTTGTCGCTGTATTACAATTTCTGTAAATAGGTTTATTAGGCATACATCGGACACTTTATGTCTCTGCAATGCTTAACAAGGAAAAAAGATCATAATTATAACTAAAATAAATTGGCAAAATTGGAAATTATAATTCACAATAATACGTAGGCACCTACGTATATTAAAAAAAAACCGTTGCGATTTTGAACAAGTTTTCTTCAAATGTTATTGAACTCTACTAAAAAATTAAAAGCACCTAAGGGGAGAAAATTAATAAAATCGCGGGCGGATATTTTTATTTAAATTAATTAATTAACTCGTAATATTGGTAGGAATCCGTGATTAATTTCAGACATGTTGTACAGCCTGGCAAAAAAGAGTATATATTAAAAAGTGGCAACTCTGTAGTGTCGTCCAGTTCTCTTATATATATTGATTTGAAAGGAACGACACCACGTGTTGCCACTTTTTGATTTCTACTCTTTTTTTGCCAGGCTGTAGGTATATGCCGTGAGTCCTAATAACTTCAATATTATACATAAACAGGTATTGTTTGAAACACAGCCAGAACTGGCGATATTTAAATAGTCTTAAATATATGTCAATAAACGTTTTCTATTCCAAACGACTCGGGAAGTAAGTGGCCATCGCACAAATATTTGCCCTTTCAGCGTGACATGATTCATGCTTAAACATTCTCGCACACTCGTAAATGTCAACTTGTAAAACATTATCTATTTTAGAACGAGTTTAAATGATTTCTGTTGACTTCCTAATTGCATTTGAAAGCTAATTCTCTCAGCCCTGTAAAAGAGATAAAGGAAAATATGTATGTATTATATATATTATAACATTTAATTATTCTAGTAAATAACAGAATCCTAATCTTGTACAACTATCACTAGGAAGTCATCGCTATTTAGAAACTTTAAGAAATAATAATATTCATCTAAAAAATTTATTTTGTTCTAGAAAATGATAAACAGAATTTATGCAATTGACCTATAAATCGAGTATAAATATTATATTTTTGAGTGACAACCCTAGACAGAAGTCAACGACCTCGAGTTCAATAGCTACATTAGCTTTCTGCCGAGATTTTCTTTTGCCATAGTGTATTGCATTGGAACCCAAACACATCCAAAAGATGTAAAGAATCCATAATCCTAAAATAGATATACTGCCGTATTCGAACTTCAAGATATTCACAAGAGACGACACTTATTAGATCCATTCTAGATACGTTATAGTTTAGATATCAACTAGTTCTCTTTTGCAGCGCAATTTGGGCAACCTATGTCACTTTTACGTTAAATAGAGTAAGATATCTATTAGATGTGAATTGGATCTCTAAGTCATATCCCGTGGAAATCGTTCAAGAGTATCTCCAGAATCGCGCAAATGTCAAATTCGACAGGTTAGGTCTTAAACATGTCGTTATCGTATCTTGATGATGTCTAAAAGATATTTAATAGATGTCTATTTCAAAATCCGAATCAGGCCCATATTCTCTTTTAATAGCTAGATTTTACTCAATATGCCAGCCGAAAGACTGACAAAAGCCTAGGCAATGGATTTGGAACTATACATCGACCGGCCGTATGATACGCTACTAAATAACTAAAATAGGACCAATGGGGGGGGGGGGGACTACGTTTTTAACAGTCATAAGGTTAATTGTACTTCATTCCTATTCCATTTAAAAAGAAGCCTTGTATGTAGACTGCTGTCCCTAACATTGATTTACCTATTATTCGTTTTTTTTAGCATTAGAAAGAACTCCGCAGAAGCAAGCGTGCAGTTTTTATCAGGCTTGTTAATTGTTAATAATGATTGAATTATCTAATGTAGCATGGTCAATACATATAATTTACTTCAAATTGTTACCGCTAAAAGTGCCAGATGCCAGAACCACAAGCGAGCTTTTTGCTCTGCAAAAGTTGGAATAGCTCTCGGAAATTTCAAGAATGAAATAAAGGACAATTTGATTTTGAAAATGGAAAATTTCGATTCCCATACAAAAAATAGAGAAGTGTCTGAAATGAATTCATGTGAAACTCGCAGTTTTGAGAAACTTTCCGACGGTACTTAATTTCGCAAAAGAGATCACCGTACCCATAAGTTTTCTCACAAGTACATACTATATTTACATTATTAACAAAACTAGAACATGTTATTTAACATAACAAAAATACCGATTTACAGAAAAACAACACATTGACCGACTTCAATGTTATTATATTAAACTTTAAACTATCAATCTTCTATCAAAAGAGGCTGGCCATAGGATGGTTGCGATTTTATCGTCAATAGTGTCATGCGTTACTCTCACACTAGAGTTATCGTTGTTAAAATGTAACGGAAACGGTGACAGGCGTTAAAACTGTGACCATCATAGTGCTAGTCTATATAACTGTCATCGTCAAGTATTCAATTTACTTCAGTGGACCAAAACTAAAGTGATATTTGAATAAATGCAGTTTTTAGGAATCCCAAGGTCTTTCTAAAATGGTTTCAGATACGAAAAGTTCGCTGAAACGGAATAAAATTCCTGAATTCTCTGAATTTCAGCTATCACAGTAAATCAAATATACTGGGGCGTAGAAATATGACATTCGCATACCAGAGTTACGCAATTTATTATTTTGAAGCTGGGTTGGTCTTGATTTGAAGTGGCTGATCATTAGGAACATTTTTAAAATTTTATGAATACTTTGCCCATGTTGACATACTCTCAGGCCCCTGTTTCACCAACGTGACAGGTGCGGCGAATTGTAAAATCACTGTTGCTGACGTCACAGGCATCCATGGGCTACGGTTACCACTTACCACCGGGCGGGCCGTATTCCTGTTTGCCACCATCATTGTATTATTAAAAAAAACTTTATGATATCGGAAAAAAACAGATATTTCTCTTGCTAAGTTTATGACAATTGTCACAAGAAACACTACAATTGTCACGAAATTCCGACATATAACTCATTACCTGTCAAGAATTACCTACAATTCTTCTAAATCTTTGACAATTGTCAGAAACTTCGCAGGAGAAATATCTGTTTTATTCCGATATAATAAAGTTTTTTTAAATAACACAATGATGGTGGCAAACAGGAATACGGCCCGTCCGATGGTAAGTGGTAATCGTAGCCCATGGATGCCTGTGACGTCAGCAACAGTGATTTTACAATTCGTCGCACCTGTCACCGATGTGAAATTGGGGCCAGATCTTCAGAAAAAAACCTTTAAAAGGTTTAGCTAAATCCTAAAGTGACATGTAGGACGAAGAAGAAAAGAAGTATAATTAAATAATTACAATCTATCCGATATTCGCACATATTATCCGACGGTGGGAGAAGGTAGAGTCATGCCTTTTTGGATGCGAATAAGGAAAACCAGTAAACAATGACATCGACAATGGTACTTTTGTAGAAAATTCGAAAACCCTATAGGCAATCTAATTGTCTGTTGCTTTGCCTTTCGTATAGAAACATGTGAACATGAGCCTTATAACCAACTTACGAGTATCACATATCTTTTTGTTATATCAGTCGAGTCGCCCTATTTGTTAAACCTTCAAATAAAAAATAGGTTTACAATTTATGAAGATATCTTGCCCAAACAGATACCTATGAAGTAAGGTTAAACGCTTATTAATCAACCATAAAAAAGCGGATGTGCGTGCGCCTAGCGCGCCCTTTACGCAACGTTTGGGATGGCAGTTGCGCAGACGCAGCGAGTAGAGCTCTGACCAGTGTAAGGTGACCTGAGGGGCTGCCGCAAAAATTGCGGGGATCTTTCTCTTTTACTCCACTGAAGGCGTAATAAGATTGACAACGAAAAATGCCCGCAATTTGCGAACTTCGATTTCCGCGGTTATAGCCAACAATTACTTTAAATTAAAACCACCAGACCACCACACACCACAGTTGCGTGACCACAGCTGGCGCAACTCAGCTGAAATAATTATTAAAACTAAAATGCAGGATTTTGGCGCAGATAATAATAATTGTCGAGCGTTTGGAATAAGGCAGTGGATGTTGATATTACACCGGCTTCCTTTTGATATCGAATGTGGGACAAGAAACTGGATTGATTTGATAGTGCTTTATGTGAGCCGGAGGCGTTGTTGTGAAAAACACGATTTTTCAACGAGGTCACATGAAAAACGTGCTTTTAAACTTTTTATACCTACACCTAGCAAGTGAAAATCCTCTGTCTCTGCCTACCTCTCCGGAAAATAGGCGTGATTATATGTATGTATGTATGTATGGACGATGCTTTTCATTTGTACGCTATACTTTTGTGACTTTCTGGTATATTTTTGCGACTTTTATGTTACATATTACTATTTAGAATCACGAGCTTCTTCGATTCTGATATGAGAAAAATGTTTCCAATATTTTTATTCTCATTTAGTTAATATTCACAGACTTTGTATGACAAAGAGATAAAGGAGTGAAAATTGTAGGACTATTAAGCTCGTAATAATAAAGTGATAACCGATGTTGCCCCTGGTCGTCTTCGTGACGGCAGTTTCAGGGGCCCATCTAGTCAGCGGCAAGTCACCGCCTGCCGCGATAACTTGTGAAAACATTGTTATGGCAGGTGTCCGTACTAATCCAGTCTTTGTAATAACCCAGTCTCATAGTCCACCCAAACTTCAATCCATAGACCGGTATACTGTTCTCTTTTTCTACAATAGTCCCAATGCCTGCTGATGAGACCGGTTCATGGGTGTTTATTGTTGCACCTGTGAACGGGTTCCAGCAGGCGTTCTACATGACATAAAAGCTCTCTAAGGGGCCTCTACGTGTTGGATCTGTGTCCCCACGCAAGCCTATCAAAAAACCGGGATTATGGGCCCGTGATATCTAAAGTGATAATACTATGAATGAATAAAGATAACATAACATCATTAAGAAATCAGATATTGTTCAGGACAAAAAATATATTTATTTATAATAACGGTAAATACCTATAACTATGATAAAGGTTGCCCAATGCGATAGTGTAGCAAATATTAACCTAGATGCATAAATGCAACAAATTCTAAAAGTATAACTTAATTAATTTAATAACATGTAGAGAATACATTAATAAGTCATATTTATTCATCAAATACAAATCAAAGTCAATCTTAAAATCTACTTAAATAATTTACATACAAGAGTAGAGAATTGAAAACCCAATGTTGAGACATTAACTTAAGAAAAGAAATAAGTTTTAGTACCATATTTCGGGGTCACAAATTTAAAATAAAATAACGGCCCTCTTTTAATACACTCGGTTGGACTAAAAACAGGTCACGCCTTACGAGGTTAAGATGTGTGCATAAATATGTTATCGTGTTTTGACAAAATATATAAAACAACAGAGCGGAGCCAACAAAGTAAGATTTCCAGCTGTTTGAACTAATTACAAGCTTTGTTTACACGCGGGGGATTTATTTTGAGTCGGGTAAATGGAACGTACTACTTAATTAGAGAACTGCGTGGTTAATTTTAAAACTTAATGACTAACTCCAGTGCTTATGGGGCCCACAGATTACCAGTTCGCCGGACGATATCAGCCTGTCAGTTGTTTGAAGCTGTAAAATTTTATGTTTAACTGACAGACTGATATCGTCCGGCAAACTGGTCATCTGTGGGCCCCTTTAGGTATGTATAAAACAGAATGTGCTTTAGTTTCAACTGAAACCGAATCTTCGGCTGAAGTATGTTGAAAGTTTTTTGTCGAAATCTGCCGAAACATTGGTCGGACCCTATTGAAAATACAGTCGCGGCGGGGCTGAAAAATTGGGCAGTTTTAAGCTGCGTGTCCAACTGTCCACCATAGATTATTATTATTATATCGAGGGCCTGTTGTGTCCCACTGCTGGGCAAAGGTCACCTCCGTTTTTTCCATTCTTCCCGGTCTTGAGCAGTATTTGGCCATTCTTTTAAAAAGTAGTCTAGCTCGTGTCGCCATCGCCGACGTGGTCCGCCAAATCCCCGTTTTGGGCGTCAGATTGCACCATAGATAAATGTTAGAATACGTAGCGACGGATATATTCGTTAAAAACCGATAGAATAAATCAATTTACCTTTCCTGGTTCAGCGTGAATCCACTAGCGGCTTAATAGGCAAATATAAAAAACACGAAAGCACTCTCCATGCCAAATGGGTCCACGATCTCGCTAATTCGCAATCCGGAAGACACAATTCAGGCCGACACGAGCTAATGGGTGTAAACCATACTAATTCGTGTACTACATCGCTAATCGCGGATTAGAACTGATTTGGGAGAGTGACAGCACCCATATGGACTATCTTGGCCAATATTCTGAAAGTGATATTTAAGAATTAGTAACGACAGATTTTTGTGCTAAATTAGTAGAGTTAGACCAAGAAGTCTGCAGCGATTTTGATAGCCCACGCAGTGTGAGTGTTATTTTAAGCGTCAACCATCTATGAAATTGTGACGTACTTATACATAACACTTGCATTGCATGGACTATCAAAATCGTTGCAGACTTTTCTTGGACATAACTCTACTATTTATAAAATTTTGTAGTTTTTTTTGGCTAAATGACGAGCTAATGGGCGTAGATCATATTAATGTGTGTAACTACTACATCGCTAATTGCGGATTTAAATGTCCCGTGACAGCACCCATATGGTCCATCTTGGCCAATTTTCAAATATTTATATCGACCGGGACATGAACCGTGATAACCTTTTGTATTGTTTTCGAGCACCCGATATTTCGACCAGTTACATGCATCTTGTTCACGGGTAAGTCTAGTGAAACTACCCGTGTATCATTCAAAACTGCAATTTTCAAATGTAGAATGAAGTACGGGGAATCTCCCGTAGACCACGAAGCACGATCGTTGAAAAGGGTCCGAAACGTAGGGATGTATTTTAAATTAATTCGATATATATAATCCGTTTACATAGTTTTATTTCGACTTGAGCGAAGACAGTAATCCAGATTAATGGCTCCCGATCTCATTTGCGATCCTTTGTACCGGCCGTAAATCTTTTCTCTCATTTACTACCCATTAAGCAATGCTCTAGATCTGCCTGTCCAGGACTAAAGACTGAATACATGGAATTAGCAAGTTCCACTGCTGGAATGTGTTCTTTCTAAACCATAGAAAATATACTAGCAAAAAAACCGGACAAGTGCGGGTCGGACTCCGAGGGTTCCGTACTTTTTCGTATTTGTTGTTATATTACGGTTCATCAGATACAGCATGAGCGATAGACGGACAAACGGACAGACGGACAGACGGACAGACGGACAGTGGAGTCTTAGTAATAGCACAGGCCGGACACGCCATACTTCAAAAATCGTTTTCGTAGGTACCTATATGTGTGAACGGCACGTCTGTACACGCGTCATTGTGTGAGTAAGTCGCTTTAGGATTGACTTGTGTGAAGCACTAGTTAACTTACACTTACATATACATAAATCACTAGACTGGACTTTGCTATAGCAAGCGATACATATAATATGTTCTTAAGTATCGTCTTTCAAGACTGCGCTTTCCAGTCATATGCAATACTTGTTAATTCCTTGACCAGCCTTCACTGATCAAGGCATCAAAAGGAACGCATAAATTTCGCACGCCCGATTCGGACCGTCAGTCGTTTGGCGCCAATTTAAAACACATTTTTTAGGTTAAGTCAGCCATATTGGAATTATGATTTTATTACTGAAAACATTTAATATCAGCATCGATCTGCGGGATCGGGTTAGTTTATTGAATGTTGTCATTTGCTTTGACGTTGATTTTAATTTAGGTTAGTTATTTCGGAAGAGCTGAAAGTAATGCTAAATGTAAATGTAATTTATTAGGTCACCACTTATCTTGGACGATTGGTGAGATGTTACAATGTTGACGACCACTCTCTGGCTTAAAGGAATGGCTGGGTGATACTTATTTGTAACTCAAAATGAAGTAAATAATTTAACTATGTTTTAATCCTACAATTACGCAACAACCTCACGAATCGTCTTATGGTGGTATTTGAACGGCGTTAGCAATTTCACAAGGCTTTTATTATATTTCTCCGCTTAGTTTGTAATGTCCCCTGAAGCAGTCCAGAAGAATAATATATGAAGATAATGTTGTCAAGTGAAATAGAGATCTCAAAATGATTACTTAATTGATCAGCAATTCAACATACTGACGAATGACGAGTTTCTCTATAGGTACTTACACTTTGTGACCTTCGTAGCTATAAACAACAACAATCAGCCGAAGAAATATCTGACATACACTGTGACAATGCTATAAGAAACGGTGTAAATCTACAATTGTATCATTGCTCATATTTAATTACGCAAACGGGTCTACCGCGATATAATTGCATTGTTTTTACCTTAAATTCCGACGTTTCAACTGAGTTGCACCAGCTGTGGTCACGGAAAGACTAACGTTCCAGCAATTGTCAACGGAGATATAAATAAAACAACACTAAACTATCCGAAATTAGTTTATAAGAATATTCGGGGTAGAGAAAGAAATTACAGTTACCCGTTGTGTAATTAAATATGTGTGCAAAACGCGAGAGTTTAAAGTGTTGTATCATTAATTTTGGTCATGCTTCGTACAAAACTTTGTTTACTAAGCACTTATAGGATTACACCAGACCGGTGTTGGACAAAAGACCTCTTGGCGAAGAACTCAGCTCTCCTAATTTATGAACTCGGCACAATTTACGATAGGTACTACTTTTGTAACGGAGCCCTGAAAGCTGCTACAAAATTGAATTAATGGGGTATCATCGTCAGTGTAAAGTGAACGGCGTAAACTGGTCGGTTTATTGTTTTTAAATGCTCGTAAAACAGTCGAGGCTTGTCGTTACTGAAGAGTGGTTTTTAATCGTGTTGTGGCTATGTTACGGTGTATATAGATTAGGGGATTGATTCTAATTTAACAATTTGTTATGGATTTGAACTGGTTTAGATACGATTTTGGCGATTGTCTTGGTGATTTGCGCACATCTCACGAATCACGCACCAATTGCACTTTATTTCTCATGCACCAATTACCGTGAGTAATTTTTTTTACATTTTCATAATGAAATGATTGAATTATAGATTTTCATTGTAATAAGCATTCTGGGAGACCGAACTTTACTCGGAAAACATATACAACTCAAAAATACGAGTTTTCCCAGAAATAAGACTTAGCTAGATCGATTTAGGTATCGCCCCCGAAAACCCCCATATAGCAAATTTCATCGAAATCGTTAGAGCCGTTTCCGAAATCCCCGAAATATATATATAAATAAACAAGGATGCTCGTTTTAAATGTATTAAATTTACAAAACCACAATGAAATTGATGTAAATAGGGATGAATAACTGCTTTAAAAACCGTAACATAGCTGTCATATAAACAAATATACTTACTAATATTTGAAATAAAATGGGTCGCAAATATTAATATGTTCGCAAAATATTTCAAAAAAGCCGATAAACAGTTTGAACTAGATATAAGCGATAAATGATATGATTTAGAAGTGTAGGTTATGGACACAGCGAGAGAAAATAATATAAAATGTGAATAATCGTGTCAGTCGCGTTATATATTATGTAATAGACAGACAAAGCATAGATAAACCATCGAAGTTACTTGGAATTCGTAATATTGAAAAAGTAAAATATGTAGAACATAATATAATAAAAGATTTTTTTAAATACAACCCCTAGTAAACCAGTCAAATCTTACAAAAAAATCTCCTAAAAAAACAATGCGTGATGTAGTTCTGTATTTTTTGTATATTGTTTGGAGTCCTTGGAGGAATGTGAGACTATGTTTTGCAAGCAAAAAAAAGTTGTGCTCTCTGTGTAATTTGCGAAAAACTGCAAAAATTTCAGACTTTTTTCAGAATTTACAGATTTATTGTAAAACTATGGAATTTTGGTCAAAACTTGCTATGTAATGTTGAAAGTATATTAAATTTGGAACAATTTAAGCCCATAAACAGCGCCGTATGTTAAATAGTTCTTGAAATATGGGTCTTTAAAAAAAGGGTATTTTTTTCCTTGGAATGAAATTACAAGTTTTTCCTATATTTTAAGACAAATATCGGCACAACCGCTCATGCTATGATATATATTGCAATGAATAAAGTTATAGCAAATTTAATTACCTTTCATTTAAGTGCCAGAAAAAGTCAGTTAGTCTTACAGTACTGAAGTTATCGTAAAAAAATGAAATTGCTATTATGGGGAAGGCAACTGATGTATTGTTTAAGGCATTGTCAAATTCCTTTCAAAAGGCAGTACCATCGTCGAGAACGCAATATACGATTATCTTTTACCGGTTTTCCCCGATAGCAGTAGAGCGACGTCGGAGATCAACCATTTTTAAAATGCACCCCTCTCTTAAGCACTTCAATTCAGTAATGAAATCAAGACACAATCTGTAATTTGGCTTGTTTCTCGGCTCCATTTTTTGCTTGTAGCCATAGATCCCACGATGCCGATTCCGATTTAACAATTTGTTATGATTTTGAACTTGTTTTCATACGACCGACCTTGACGGTAATAATTATAGTTCACGGCAATTGGCGTGGTGTTGGATAAACACACTGAAAGTCATGTCACTAGTATCTAGCTCGCGCTCGCTTATTGGTGCTCTTGAGTGAACTCTGAGTCGTGGTAATACAAGATCACGATAATATCCTAACCGTAACATAATGATTCAGCAGAATCAGCTACCATTACCCACTCTAGGTAAACGTTTAGTTATAGGGCATGTATGTGACTCAGTCTTGTCATGTAACCAGTATATCAAAACTTCTTCAATGGTTTACCGAATTTACACAATAAATTACAAATTCATTTCCAATGGTTGTTAAGGCTGAAATGAATGTGGTGCTACTGCTCAGAGAGTTGTCAATCCACGGGTTGTACTCAGAGAGTTGTCAATCCACGGGTTGTAACTAGCAATACCTCTTTCACTAGTAGTATTTACTGTATAAAATAAATGTATTTATAGTAAAAAATAAAAATAATTGGAAAGTAAATGGGTCAATTTATCAATAGAAAACAAGTAATTGTGTGGTTTTATGAAACCACGATACAAGTGAAACTTTTTTCGGATTGTAGATATAGGCATTTAACTAAAAATATTCGGAAATTTATCGGATTTAGGGTGTTCAAAACGGGTTTTTTAATCTTAACTTAATTAATATTATCTTTAATTATCTTATAAAAGCTCGCCCAACGCCAATTACGCCAGTTACTCAACATGATGCTGTAGTTCATTACTAATATCGCTTATACGAGTCAAGGGCTAAAGAAACCGGTATGTAAGCTTACCGATATGAAACAAATGTATGCGATCCGCCCGGTTTGGCACATCATGTTAACACACACTTATCTATACTTTCCTACGTGTTTCGTTCCGTTCTTTTTCTATAAATGATTTGGTTTGTCAGTTTATACACCTATCTAGTAAATACTAGTAGTAACAGGATATTGCCAGTTAAGACCCGTGGATTATAACACAAACGTATACCTAGAGTGGGTAATGGTAACTGATTCTGATGTATCAATTTGTTATGGTTAGGATTTTATCGTGATCTTGTATTACCATTACCACGACTCAGAGTACACTCAAGAGCACCAATAAGCGAGCGCAAGCTAGATACTAATGACATGACTTCCAGTAATTTCAGTGTGTTTCACCAACACCACGCCGATTACCGTGAACTATTGTCAAGGTCGGTCGTATTAAAACAAGTTCAAAACCATAACAAATTGTAAAATCAGAATTGGCATCATGAAATCTACGGCTACAACCAAAAAGTGGGGCCGAGAAACAAGCCAAACTACAGATTGTGTCTTGATTTCATTACTGAATGAATGAAGTGCTTAAGAGGTGAGTGGCGTGAGTGCATTTTAAAAATGGTTGATCTCCGACGTCGCTCTACTGCTATCGGGGAAAACCGGTAAAAGATAATCGTAGATTGCGTTCTCGACAATGGTACTGCCTTTTGAAGGGATTTTGATAATGCCTAAAACAATACATTAGTTGCCTTCCCCATTATAGCAATTTCATTTTTTTACGATAACTTCAGTACTGTAAGACTTACTGACTTTTTCTAGCACTTAAATGATAGGTAATTAAATTTGCTATAACTTTCATTGCCAAATATATCATAGCATGAGCGGTTGTGCCGATATTTGTCTTAAAATATAGGAAAAACTTGTAATTTCATTCCAAGGAAAAAAATACCCTTTTTTTAAAGCCCCATATCTCAGGAACTATTTGACATACGGCGCTGTTTGTGGGCTTACATTGTTCTAAATTTAATATTCTTTCAACATTAAATAGCAAGTTTTGACCAAAAACCCATAGTTTTATGATGAAACTGTAAAATCTGAAAAAAGTCCGAAATTTTTGCAGTTTTTCGCAAATTACGCAGAGAGCACAACTTTTTTTTGCTTGCAAAACATAGTCTCACATTCCTCTAAGGACTATAAACAATATACAAAAAATACAGAACTACATCACGCATTGTTTTTTTATTGTAAGATTTGACCGGTGTATAGTGAAAATACGATTTTTTACGATTTTTACGCAGTTGAAGACGCATGCGAAGGATAGTTAAATACCTAATTACCTAAAAGACGATGTTCAATTTCAGAAAGTAAAGAAATACGTCTTGCTAAATCATCCAAAATTGCTTGTTGCTAGGGCTAATTGAATAAAAAAGAATATTTTGAATCTAAGTAAGAGTATGTTTGTTTTAGGTTATCTAAAGATACAATGTATTTCTTGGCTGCTTTTGAATCTTATAACTATGATGTAAATTATAAAAACCGCGAAGACACTGAATATATCATAGTAGGCACTGATAATCATAAATATCTACTATTATACCCGTACTAAGGCATATAAGAGTCTTGATATTAGCTTTTCTTCAATTATAAAATCGTCACAACGACGGGTAAAAAACCTCAATTTTAAAAATACCACCAATATACCCGTCTAGACAATTTGGGACAGATCAGGGTAATTGCACATCCGACATTAGCTGAAGTGGGCGTCACGGCGTGTCCAGAAAGCTAATCCACTTCAGAATTTCGGAGAACCACCCACCATTTCACTCTGACCCCTCTCACCTCCATATCGCCGAAGTCTTCAAACAAAATGTCTCGTCGGGAACACTAATGACTGATTATTCTTAAACTTTATTGAAAGGACTTAAGGTCCACTAGTGGATAGCTAAAATTCTTGGCGTTAGTGTCATATATGACGGCTCATTGTACAATGGTGTCGTAGGATGAATGATCGTGTATATACTGTTTTTGCGAAAACGGGACGATGACCGGGATGATACGTACGATTATTTTTATTTGCACGCTTTAAACAAATGATTTTATCGAGAGGATTATAAATTTCTCGGGTATCTAAATATGCTGTGAAGCCCCATTTTGTTGTGATTTGTCTAGCTATGAATATTTGACACAATATATCGAGTAAATACTTCACAAAATAGTTACCTATATTATTGCCGTTTAATCAACGTCATTAACGTCAACCTCGCTTCCTCAGCAGCTGAAGCTAAGACTTTCTATTTCCTTCGTTATTTACATATATCAATTGACTTAGATATACTTTATTGATAAAAACAAAGAAAGAAATAACCAATCAATTTGATTTTCAGCTTTCTATATAAGGCAAAATCTGTGAGACGGACACAAAGATATTTATACTTATAAAGTGTAATATATATCAAACTTTTGCACTAAACACTTAATAGAACAGTTCAAAGTGAAGTTCGATTAATATCGTAAAAAGAACTACGTTAAAAATAAAAACATAACGATTATTAAACATGAAAGTGAATAATCTAATCACGACGTCCCAATTTCCAAACCAGCAGAACATAATTCCCGATCAATTTCAATTTAATTGTAGACTAGAACACATTCAACCTATATCTTGGGACCTTGGTATTATTTTAACAATTGGGTCATCGAAAATGTACATTATGTAATTGTAATATTATCGGAGTTACATGCGAACTGAGAACACGAGAAATACATTGCGGTAAGTGGAGCAAACATTTGTATCTATCATTTTATTCAGAGTCTATTATTTTTCTGTTATTTTCTCTGGAATTTAGAGACATTGAACTAAATAATTGAATAGTGTTCCATGAGTTATTTTTATTTAAATTTCACTAGACGTTAATATCGTAGAATGAGGTAAGAGAATGGATTGATGATAATTTTTTGTTAAGTTTAAATTAAGCAGAGTTCAAGTCTGGTAAATACAAGTACATCGTCAAATCAAAGAATAGAGCAAAAGTAAAGAGAGTAGATAGTATAGAGGGGTCCTGTCATAGTAAATTTTGTAGTCACCGTAAAATTACTGCCATCTATCGACACACGACTAAAACTCAAAATAAACACGTATACAATTATCAAAAAATGTGTATATGGATAAAACTCATATGAGGTGTAAATTCTAGAATTAGACCAAGACAAGTCTGCAACGATTTTGATAGCACACGCAGTGCAACTGTCGTCATAATTTCATAGAAGTTTGATGTTTAAAATAATACTTGCACTGTGTATGCTAAAATCGTTACAGACTTTTCTTGGTCTTACTCCATAAATTTGTAATGACATTTCCATACATCGGTCTGTCTAAGTCACGACTAATCGGTGCAGATTTTGCTTAGACTGACTAAGTATTCTTACTGCTACGCTACGGGCGCGATAACTTCCCATAATTCTATTTTTGACTTTCAAAGTGTTAGATAGAAGACTTTTTGGCATTAAAAGTGTTAAATCCGAAAGCAAAGCCCATCAAAATTTACCTTTCCTCAGTCTTCCCACTCTTGCCCTTCGGATGGTTCTTCTTCGGCCTGACTGAGGCCTTGTGCTTCGCTGCGCTGGAGTCCAGAAGTTCCACATCCAGGTCCAGGCCAGGGTCGTTCAGGCGCGCCCTGGGAGTTAGAGTGACCAATGTTAGGGAGGGGCTACAATTATGGAGGTGGAAGAATGGATATACAAGGTGAACACAACGGTAATAGTTCAGGGGAATTCTAACCACCTTAGGCCCACTTGCTTCCGTTCCACTAATCCAGTGTTAACTAGTTAAACCTGGAGTTACCATGGTTACCAGTACAATTTGACACTGGATTGACGGTTAAACCGCTTAACCCCGGGTTAGTGGGATGGTTCAAGTGGGCCTTAGACTTTAGACTGATACAAAATTGGGCTAATTTCGCCTCGGTCAGATAAACAAGGTAAAACTTCGTGTAACTTCAACCGCCGGTGACACGAGCACGCTAAAAAAAATTCTATGGCGGTTGAAGTGTTAAAGAAGGATCTCTAAACTTTTTGACCTTTGGCCACGGGAAAGCCTCAAAGTTACGTAAATGTAAGGAAGACCGTCTATAAAGTAAGACCGTCTACAAGCTCTTTCGTCGCTTTTAACTCTTGCGTTTGCACTTGTCCTTCCCCTTCCTATGTAACCTTCTTTATATAGATTGTATACTCTACATAATACATAAAGAAGGTTGGTAGAGCAGAAGGAGTGAAGCTCTTCCTTTCTGACGGTATCTGAGCGGTGTACAATCAGATGCAGAGAGGTGGCCCCCTGGCATACAATCAGTCTATGCAGAGGGGGAGTCACTTCTCTCTACAGCTGACTGTACATATACATATACGAGAGTTCTTGCTCTATGACGGTCTTCCCTGCAATTTTATATACCATCCTTCTCTACATTGAGCTTACAAGACTGATCTAAATTAACTGTCTAAATTAAAATATAATTACCATGACTTTCATGATTCATGGGGACTTTTGGACCGGCTAGGGGATGGGGACTTGGCCTAGTTTAATTTAGTGTCAAAGACTGACAAAAAAAATATAATGATAAAGAGTCAACATTATCATACCATTATATAACTGTGATTTGTCAGATGAGAGCCAAAGCCAAAGCCATACACAGAATTTATTTTTCCCCCTAAAACTACTTGGTATCGTCTAGGGTCGTCCCATTCGTTTTTTGCCACGTTCTTAAATTAGTCCTATTCTACTTTCGTCACCCATTCTACATTCGTCACGTTCGTCGGTGGGCTTTATCATCTTTGGTCATATTTGTTGTTTGCCTTTCTCTTATTCTGACCCATTCCGGTATTCGTCATTATCTTGTTTGGGCATGTTCGATGTTAGTCTATCTCGTCTTCAGTCTCATTCATTATTCGTTATTTTTTCATCGACACGTTCGTTGTTGGTCCCATTCGGTTATTCACAAGTTCTTAATTTGTCTTATTCTGTATTCTGTCATATTCTTCATTCGTCACTTTCGCTGGTAGTCTTTGTCATCTTTGGCCATATTTGTTGATTGTCTTTTTCCCAGTGTGGTTATCAATTTCATCATCCCTTCCCTCCCGTGAGTGTCAAAGAAGTCACCCTGAAGAAGGTTGATAGCAGTTACCAACGCTTTAATCAGTCTGAAACTATCTAAGTAGCCATACTACTGTGCCCTGGTTTAAGACCAGGCACGGCACGACGGAGTAAGCCCCGTGTCCCCGTTTTGGACTATTCCCCTCTACATGTGTATTGTTTAGGATACATTTAATTAATATTTTAAGTATAAGGATTATTGTTTATGGAATCAAAACAAAAAACGAGACAAATAGTGAATGGAACGAATATCGAATGGGACGAATATCCAACGGGACGAATATTTAACGGGACAAATGGAAAATGTGTCCAAATTTCAAAAGAGCCTAAATAAGAAAAATACGAAATTAGAATAAGTCCAAAGACGATAGGACGAATAACGAATGAGACTTAAAAAAGAAATTGACTAACATCGAACATGCCCAAAAAAGATGATGACGAATACCGGAATAAGCCGAAATAAGAAAAAGGCAAACAACCAAATATAACCAAATATGAAAAAGACCACCGATGAACTTGACGAATATAGAATGGGTGACGAAAGCAGAATAGGACTAATTTAAGAACGTGGCATAAAACGAATGGGACGACCCTAGACGATACCAACTACTTTCAATAGAATATTCTAAAACTTTCTGAAACGAAGCTCGCTCTTCCTCTAAAGATAGAAGACGTCCATCAATCATGGGTGACAGTCGCAATGTCAGGGTCCAAGCCTCTCGAGTTGCATCATGTGATCCGGGGCTATTTATACCCCGGCGTTGGGTAACGCAGCCCGGCTGGGGCCCGTTTCACAAAACTACACGTTATAGCACTTTAAACTCTCGCGTTTTGTACACATATTCAATTACACAAACGGGTCTGCCGCGATATAATTTCATTGTTTTTACCTTTAATTCCGACGTTTCAGCTGAGTTGCACCAGCTGTGGTCACGGAAAGACTGACGTCCCAACAAATGTCAACGGAGATATTAATAAAACAACACTAAACTACCCAATGAAACTATATCGCGGTAGACCCGTTTGTGTAATTGAATATGTACACGTTATAGGTTGAGGAACTGTTGTTTGCAGTCAAAGTTTGTAGCAAACTAGCGACCAGCCCCGGCTTCCCACGGGTTACGCACCTTAACAAATTATACGCTAACCCCCTTATTTATAAAACTTTACGGGCCTGCAAGTCTATAATGGATCGCTTTATCCACATTTATCCACGTGATAAACTGTCACTTTTTAACTCTGCGGGATAGAAAGAGACGGACACCGTTTTATCACGCTGTCACGTAGACAAATACGACCATCATAACCGTACTGATTTAGTTAAATTAAATTTTATCCGTATCTTACAAATTCATAAGTCAAAGACAGATAAAGACAAAGGATTATTAGTTAATTGAGGTTTATAGCCCGGTTACGAATTAGGGGGTTATACCTTCCTCAAGAATCCGTTTCGTAGTTTTCGAGTTTGTCGCGAACATACACACTATAACAGACAGGCGCGGCAGGGGACTTTGTTTTATAAGTTGTAGTGATGATGATGAACATTGGCTTTGTAAATTGGGGTTCATGGATTTTTAAAATAGAGTGATTTGATTGTGTTAGGTATATATATGTAACTCCAAGGAATATCTTGTGGTGCACACATTAACATTCGTAAGTTATCACCGCAAACCGCAATATCCCGATATTCCCAGAGAGTTTCATGTAGTGTGTAGCGTCGTATACGAGTCACCACAACCAGCCAGCCAAACAACAACAAACCAGCCAGTGAAACAACTATGTCAGTAGAAAAAGCCGCAAAATTCAGATTTTTCTATGGGACGGGAACTCTTTGCTACATTTTTTTGCTGCATTTTTTTCTACTGACGGAAATGGCTTTACAAACTTTATGTAATTATCTATGAATATTGAAAGAAATTGTGCCAATAAAAATAATTTGGCTGATATCTGTACGAATACGATTTTAAGTCGTTTGTGGATATTCTAAAAAAATGTATCCTCCCTGTCTGTAGGTTACCTTATTATTATTATTTTGTCTTGTCCTCCAAGTGGCATCATCTAAAATTATAATAAAACTCATTTCTCTTTGGCGTGCCCTTTCCTCACGAAGAAAAGTAATTTTATTTTCACAGAAATACGGAAACGTAAAAGCATTCTAAAAATATTATTTTGCAAATAATGTATCACCAGGGCGATGTCCCTCTGTGACCTCCGCGATGATTTCATCCCAAGGTTCCAGCCATTTTGGCAAATTTTGGCATGAATTCACAATTTCGCTTCATTAATTCCACTTCTGGTAAAACCAAGGTCTCCGAGAATAAATGAGGAAGTTATCCAAAAGCCATTTGACATGACGTAAAACACTCCTTTGTTTATATTTTTGATACCATGCACGTATTACTCGTACGTTGAAATTTTAATGCACCCAATGACAAACTCGATGGAACAAAGGCTGCTAAAATTAGGGTGCGTATGGTAGTCGTAGCCTGTCTTTATAATGGGTGTCATTCTTTTGACGACCGGTCTGGCCTAGTGGTTAGTGACCCTGCCTATGAAGCCGATGGTCCCGGGTTCGAATCCTGGTAAGGGCATTTATTTGTATGATGATACAGATATTTGTTCCTGAGTCATGGTTGTTTTCTATGTATTTAAGTATTTATATATTACATATATCGTTGTCTGGGTACCCACAACACAAGCCTTCTTGAGCTTACCGTGGGGCTTAGTCAGTTTGTGTAAAAATGTCCTATAATATTTATTTATTTATTTATTTATTTATTTATTCTGAATCCCTAACAACGTTTGTCCTAAAGTCACTTGCTGTAACTGGTTTGTCCTAATGGGCACATGCCCTAACGATCAATTGTCATAACGATTATTTTCCATAATGTAATGGTTAGCCTAAGAATCATTTGACCTAAGCATTTATACCATAACTATCAAGATCCCTAAAGTATTTTACCATAAGTATTTTCGAAATCCCTAACAATGTTTGGCATAAAATAAAATGCTCTAACTGTTTTGACCTAATGGCTATTGCCCTAATGATCTATTATCATAACAGTTACTTTTCCTATTGATCAATTATCATAACAATTACTTTCCATAATGAATGGTAACGAACTGTTGCCACAAAAGTGGGTTAGGTTAGGTTAGAACTGTGACCCTCGAAAAAACGAACTGCTGTCACAAAAGTAGGTTAGGTTAGGTTAGAACTGCGATCCTCGCAAAAATGAAATGCTGCCATTGGTTAGGTTAGGAGGGAAATTTAAATTAGGACATACGAGTATTAGGTCAAGAAACGATAGGCTAAGTAAAATTAGGTAACATGATGGTTAGGATATATAATTTTTAGGCCTAACAATAATTAGGCAAAAAAAGAATTATGCTACATAACATTAGGATAAATACCCAATATGGAAAGTGCCATTAGGGAAAAACATATTAGGACAAAAAAATCGGCCAGTCGATAAAAGGGAAACCAAAATTAGGGTATACGAGTGTTAGGACAACTGATCATTATGACAAACAATATTAGGGAATGCAAAGATAGGAGAAAAAACTTTAGGGATTCAGATATAGATCCCTTTATAATTAATTGGTCATCCGTCAAAATGCTTGAAGTTTTCCTAATGTCAGAAAACCAAGTTCAAGAAGTGATGGAATAATGAACCTTTTTGAGAGCTTAATTTCAGCTTAGCGTCAGAGGATTTGAGGTTGTTGTACAGTCACCTGCAATAATATGTTTCTCTTCGAAGGCCGCAAAAATATGTGACACGCTCTTATGGCTTTACAAATAAGATTGTGTCAGATATTTTTCCGACCTTCGTTGTGTAACATATTATTGCAAGTGACTGTACTCTTGTGCCTTTTAGGACCACTTGCATCATCCACTAACATATACACATGATAAATACAATTTGACACTTAACGTTTAACCGGTTAACCCCGGGTTCGTGGGATGGTGCAAGTAGCGATATACAGGCGCAAGATACTAAACTTATTTCTTCGGCCGCTATTCATTTTCGTTCCTTCAGGACAATTTTCATTCCATCACATTTGAGGAGTATCTTTTCAAAAGGGCTTATTGTTGTCTGGTGTTCATAGAGAAAAGAGCCCTTTTGAAAAGACTTTCCTCAATTTGTCTCGATGATTTTGTGCTATATATTGTATAAGTTCCTGGACTTATTATACTTGTACCAACTCGTATAATAAATCTTTACTATTTTCCTAAGGCACGTATTTAACCGGTCAACTAATTAATCGAATTTGGGTAGTTTAAAAAAATAGAAATGGGTACTAAAATTAATAGTTTGGCAACAAAATCTACTAATAGTTGTAAAATGATTATAAGCAATATGACTGGATTTACAACAGGATAAATAGGATAATTATCACAATAAATAAATATATACTAAGTATTAAGTTGCTAAATTATAATGTGTTGAACAATGTTTGCCATATTTCACGCCTGAAACACAGGGAATCCTAGTTCAGGCACATGTAAACTATCACTATTTTTAATCAAGGTAACTCTGCACACTGGCATAGACATTGCAATGTCATAGTGGGGTAGTGTCATC
The DNA here is from genome assembly GCF_963556715.1 of Cydia fagiglandana. NCBI lineage: Eukaryota > Metazoa > Arthropoda > Insecta > Lepidoptera > Tortricidae > Cydia > Cydia fagiglandana. The sequence continues at coordinate 1,328,745 of NC_085934.1, read as the reverse complement.
ATTGTCATCAAATAAAGGTAGGTTACTTTAACTTTTGGGTAAAAATGACTTAATACTTTTATACCTACCTATATACAGTCGCAAATATCATTCTCTATCACATCCTACTTTGCGATAACTAATCGCTAAATAGCTAATAACTAACTAACTAAACTAACTATTTTGGCTCAGCGATCCAAAGAGAATCTTGGCCTCCGAAACGAGAGCGTGCCACCTGTCCCGATCCTGCGCAACTTCCTGCCAGTTACTGACGCGAAGATGAAGCAGATCCGCCGCCACACTGTCTTCCCAGCGATACCTGGGCCGACCCACTGGACGGCTACCAGTCGGTCGTCCCAAGAACGCCTTCTTGACAGCCCGATCCTCTCCCATTCTGAGTAGGTGACCGAACCAGCGAAGTCTGTGCGCTTTCGTTTCGCCGATGATATTGGGTTCGGCCACTAACTCCTCGATCTCGGCATTTTTCCGGATCCTCCAGGTGCCGTCATCTCTCTGAATAGGTCCCAGGATCTTGCGAAAAACTTTTCTCTCTGCTACCAGGAGCTGACCTTCTTCTTTTAGTGTTAGGGACCAGGCCTCACAGCCATACATTAGGATAGGCCGTATAACGGTTTTATATATCCGTAACTTTGTATGTTTGCTGAGAAGCCTGGACACCAACACTTTGTGGAGGGCTGCACTGCACCGCAGGGCGTTTTGGATGCGTATGTTGATCTCCTCCTCTCTGGTGTTTAAATAGCTAATAAAACAAATAAATCACATTTTAACAATCCGCTCCAAAAACTCATTAAAGCTGGAGCTTATTTCTGTCTGCCCTACTAACGTTCTGACGTCAACGGTGGCACAGATATTGGGGGCAGAACTGCTCTGTCCATGTTGATGTTTGGATCCATGTCAGACTAGATTGGTTGTTCCAGTTTCTGGCTGATGAAAGTTCTGGTAACGTTAAGTAACATTTTGTAGAATGTCACTCTGGACAATAGGTGGGCTGATTTTTTTTGTTCGCGCTTTTTTTCGTCAGATTTTGATGAAAGTTGTAATTTTGAAGATCCCGCTCATCATTTTGGGCGGAATAAACAGAACGTTCCACGAACTTTACGTATCTATCCACCAAATTTTAAAGCATTCTGACAAATAAATCGACAAGAAAAAAAAACTTTATTCTGTAATTTAAATTTATCTAAGTATAGGTTACCTAATTATTTAAAAATGCTTAATTCTGTATTTTTCAACTGTAATATACCAGTTACCGCCCCCGTACCTAGATCGCCTTAGCCATAAATTACATAGATGAATGGAACGAATATTGTCATACATAAATATGACAATATTTATATGAAAAAATTGTAAGTTATTTTAAACTATAAAGTTAAAGACTCCTTGGTAATTCATTTTCGCTCTGTGCTTGATGGTAGTGTTTACCCAGGATTCTATTTTACTCGTTACGTTACCTGAGACTTGAAAACTGTCCAATAGTATTTTTGTTTGCCCAAGAAAATACACCATACCATACTTTTTTCCATACCATGCGTTGTCCTGGCCTGCATTTATCCCACCACCTATTTCGCACAGAGCCTACGGTTCGAACTTTGGTGTCACGACTTAAAAGGTAGCGAGAGTTGAATTGCTTATTTTTCTATCAGTAATTCTTTCGCACCTTTCAAATGTATGAATCAGGAATTAGGCAAGGAAAACAGATGTGAGTAAATATTTATTTAAACAGCCGTTTCTTTCGAAATTAGTGTCTTAGGTGTGTCTGCTACCTATTTTTTATCTCATAAATAGAGTAATAAACTCGAGCCATTTTTCAGCGATGAACTTTCTTTTGCAAACTCATATCTATACGAATTCTGCCGATGAAAAAGGAACCTTGATAAATGCTAATAAAGTTAAGTTTCAAATAGAACAACAGATTGTTGAGGATTTTGCTAAAATTAAATTTGAAACCTATAAAACTAGCTTCATAGAGTGGTGACAACCGAAGTGTTTCGGCCAAATTTATAGGCAAAAGCAAACGATAATGTACCTACTTTGAATATATTATAACAAGGGTCCAAAACTAAGATGTAAAACCCTTATTAAATAAGAAAAAAAAAATAGGTACCTACTCAATCTATTGATTTTATTGTAGTTTATATCTGACTCTTTGGATAACACGAAGTTATTGAAAATAATATACGTACTGAACTTCTTTCACATCATACCGTATCAGCATCGCTCGTCTCATTCGTTATTTCTTATCATTCTCTATTCGTCAATCGTTCTTTATTCGTCTTGTTCGGATTTTGTTCCTTCCTTCCACAAGTGCGCAAGTATTACCTTCTTTGATCAAGTCTCTAACTTGTCCTTGATACATTTGTTATAAGTTATTGAAGAAATAATCACCATCATCTACAAATAGAGAAAATAGTTGCCTACCTACCTTGTATAATTTTCTTAATGTATAACCACAGGTCTAGCTCTAAATGACACATCACCTGAACGGACTGGCATCCAGCCAGCGTGCTGAACTAGTTAAACCACCGACTTTGCCTACCTTTTGTCTTTTTATAAACTCCCCCATTTTACGGGGATTTTTGGGGCAGGGGTGATGACCGTATTGCGATTGTCATCTGACAGTTTGTAGACAATAGAATTAATGAGCAATATGTTTTTTGGATGTGACATGATGTGTGGATAAGTAGGTTAATATCGCAATATTTTTGTGACGTCTATGTTTTTCTAGATTTTCTTTTGTTTAACACGCTCAGTCTAAAACCGTACACTATTTAAAGACTTGTGAGGTACTCAAAATAAATTAAATGCTCAGATCAATTTGTCGATCGATATTTACTGACTTCATAATTTCTGGGGAGGTTTTTTACTTATATTTATTCTTATTTATTAGGTTTATTCTTTCGTCTATGTAAGATAGTATTACATATACTGTTTGTTGTTTTTTGATTGATCGAAAATTTTCTGATCAGTACTTTTGCAGGTTAAGTAAAAAATAAGGCAAGCATGTTATTTCCTGCGATGTTGATGATCACTAAGTAATACGAATACCTTTCAATGTCTTGGTGTAAATAATGTTATCATTAAAATTACTGTCATAATATATGTTTAACTTAGGCCCACTTGCACCATCCCACTAACCCAGGGTTAAGCGGTTAAACCGTCAAACCAGTGTCAAATGGTAACTATGATAACTTCAGGTTTACCCGGTTAACCCCGGGTTTGTGGAATGGTGCCAGTGGGTACATAATCTATTCGTTTGGGTTGGTTAAGGAAGCCTATAATAACATCTTTTTTGAGTGTTTGATAAGCATCTTGACCTAATGTTTAGTTATATTTTTGCATTTTATTCAAGTTTTTTTTTGCTTTGACACCACGATTTTCACCCCTAAACATACATGAAAGGTACAGGAAAAGAAGTTTTTCTAGTTGTGCTCTACTATAAGAATCTAATTATTCTCTTACATCTTTCTAATAATACCTACTCAGCTTATTTGCACTTCTAATTAATTTACCTACCACAAGTTTCATATATTTGATATATTTGGCAATAGTGAATATTAGGCAAAGCTCTGCGTAGGTGGCACCTTTGTGGCACATACAGTAAACAAACCACATTGACACATCACACGTCACCTCAATCACATGGCCTACCGCGAAACAAGAAAATCGAAATGTCGTTATCTAATCTCTCTACTTGCATATTCGAGCAATAAAGAGGCAGATAACTAAATTTCGATTCTCGCGTTTACAGCTAGACCCTTGTTAACAAACCGCCTTGATGCATCAATGTCATATTTTATGTGAAAATTTATCAAAAAACAGTTTAAGGCACAGTATGTATAAGTTAGTCTATGAATTTACTGAGTCGGTAGTGCTGCACTCTGGCGACAGAACATTGCAGTAATATCCCCTATTAGGAACTTAAAGTTAGTTTTCTATTCAAATTAAATTGTTTCTGCATTAAGCACTTTACAAAGTTCATTTTAGCCAACATTTGGTGTCATGGTTTTCAATAAAAAAAAATACAACCCAAAATCCAATAAAATTACAGACAGATTTCCCCATAGCAAATATTAATAGTAGCCTGCTTGTTGAGAATCATAGGATGTAAATGAGTCACTCGTTATTCCTGAACTAATCTATCTCTGTACGTACCATCGTAATGATTTCTACCTCACACTGTCACTGTGAATTATATCGTGTCTATTATTTGCTTTAAAAATATTTTAAAGCAAGGTAAAGTAAAAAATAGATCACGCTTCGTATTTATATTTAGACATAGACATCTTTCGCGCGTGGAAAAGGTGACAAATAAATTAACAAGAATTACAAGGAATTTAATTTTATTATACCTGTTTCCCTATAATTAGACAAACTAAATATTTTATACCACTTATATATGAAAATAGTAGTTGAAACAGCTAACAACACATGTAAAACTACTTTCAAACTTGTATTTGAATTACTAGGAGCTACATCACCTAGAATACAAAGAATACAAAGAAATGATAAAACACAATGTAATGCAAATAGCGTAGCTACGTGTATATACAATATTAAAAACAAATGAATGTAACATAGTTATCACAATTCTAATTTCGATCACAACACAAATGATACAACATATATTTGCTGCGAGATATTTACAATGGCCAATGGTCTTCTTTCTTCATCTCGTAAAGCATGATCAGTAATAGTACATTCTGTAGGTGGGAACGCTAAATACGTAGTCAATGGATGGTCCTCGTGTATTGAAGAAATGGTTCTCGTAACGATATACTCGACCTCTGTACCTGCATCAATAATCTCTCATTATGTAATTATTCGTGATGCTAATGGTGTTATGTGAGGGCAAATAGTATTGATTGTGTATGTGAAAAGTCTAAGAGAAAACGTGCCTCGAATTTAACAGATTATTTAGAAGGCACTGTACGGCTTCGTACAGTCAACATAAAAAATAGCGGATGAAACAACGCGTCAAGAATATCTGATCTGCCAACCTTTAATACTTTTCCAAATAGTGATATATCTACAATTCGCATTCTAAAGTATCTGCCACTGTCTAATTTTATTGTTCTAAATATTGGGACATAATTTTTTTTTAAACTATTAGAGTATGGTAAGATACTTTTGACGCATTTTCTGATACGTTACTTATGTCAAAATTTTACGTTTCAGTAACCATAAAATATACGAAGCAGTATCTGCAGCGCCCTCTGTTACGGCTGTAAAATGAAGCACGTTTTTTACTTAGACTGCAACTCTCTAATACAATCAATAATTCTTTGGTGAAGTTGATGAATGCTGGTATGAAGATTTATGTGAATGTTATTCGTGTTTCGTAAGAGTGCAACGACCGGGCTAAAAATATCGGTCTCATGCGGAATGTTCGACGCATTGGATCTATTAAACGCATTCTTGGAATTTTCTATCCTCTACTTTCTAGTATTAGATCCCTCTGATAGTCCTCAATTTATGTTATTATTATTAACAATAATGATACTATGTAAACGAAACGCTAATCAACCTATAAAATGAAAGAGTTGTTGTCATGTTCCCGAATGTTATGTTTAAAAACGATTAATATTAAATAAGCTACTACAATAGACTGAAGATATAATATAATAAATAAAAAAGTAAATATCTCAGTAATAATACTTACTGACATACAGATCCCTTGTCGTTTCTATAAGTTACCGAATAAAATGATAGTTTCACATTTGATTAAAGTTGTCTAGTATAAATATAAATACAGATGATGTTAAAGATAGTTTAGTATATTATCAAAGCAATGACTGTGTCGTAACGTACGCTCCAGTTATAAGACATTAAATTAGCCAACAAGATACCTTATAGTGAAGATATAAGGTCTACAAATATGAAGTGCTGTTAATAAATGAGGGCACGGGTGTGCAAAGCGCATGCCAATAATATGATGTACTCACTTGGATCCGAGGGCTGCCTTCGTGTCGAGAACCTCTACAATATCCCCGGCTTTTAGAGACACTTCGTCGTCGGCTGATGCCGTGTAGTCTGTAGTGGCTACCACTACGTCTTCGACCTGAAACAAAGGAAAAAACACTGTATTGATGTAGTCATAGATGCTATTTTGGCTTAAGTAGTAGAAGTCAGTTATAAGTGTTGCACTAAAATATCATGATCTCCAGAAAGGGCATTTTTATTAAAGAAAAAAAAAACGAAACGTCCTATCAAAGAAGTTTTGCTGAAATACAATGCGATGGATTATAAGACAGTGTCGTATATCGCCGAATTTTATTACCAATCTACTATTTTACTCGTACACATTACAACATTGCTCATTCCAATTAAAAAATATATTTTGGTATTTAAAATTACCTTAGGAGGGCTTCTGCTACAACTAGATCTCGATCTCGAGAGAGATCTCGAAGAGTAGCGTTTGTAACTTGGCGTGTAATCCAAACTACTCATCCGACTCCTAGTGTTTTCTCTATCGAGTAAAACGCCGCTGTATCTGCGATACCCGCTTGACCAACCACCTAATTTGATTCGTTGGTTATTGGTTATACCATTACAGTATCCTGTTAAGTCTTCTGTATCTTCCTCGTGATTATCTGCGATAAGACAGCTGTACATTGCAAAACGGTGTGCTGTAGGCTGACTCAAATTTAAAGCCGAAAAGACGCTCAAAGGCTCGAAATGCCTGATTCCGCTTTCGTCAAGAACTGTGTAACCTACTTGTCCTGACAATACAGCTCGGCTAGCTTCTCTTGGAATCACACATTGGAGACCTCTTTTCATTATCAATAAAGCCCCTTTATGCTTTTTATGTTGCAAAAGGAAATCTTCCATAGCCAAGGTATTTTCGGGATCGAGCAAACTCAAAGGCACATCTGCCGATGTCATCAAAGCGGGCTCCTCAGGAACGATCATAAGCGCACCACTTTCTCTGACCAGATCCCGTAGTTTGGGATCTGTTCGAGCCAGTTCTGGGTCAGTCTCCAATTTCTTTAAAGCCGAGTGTAAGCTTGGTGTTTTGTCTGCGAGTTTCCGCATGACTGTCAGGCGTTTCAAAATGTTTAGACTCGTTGGGTCGCTTGCTATTTTAGATAAACATTGTTCGTCGTTCGCAACTGACAAGAGACTAGCGGCAACGTCGCGCATTCCGAGAATTTTCGCCAAACCAACAGATTGAGCTATTAATTCTTTCAAATTTTTACTTTCTGTGTCATTTATTAGAATTTCTAATTCCTTTGCACTCGCCTCTTGTACGGCAGATACAATAGCTTTTTGGAGTGTCTCTGCGGCTTCATGTTCCGTTTTGATAAACGAGATCGAGTCTGAAATATGACTCAAAACATGGTGTAAGATATTTGTGTCGTTTTTAGTGATATTCTTGAAAGCCGGTCCAAGAACCTCATGTTCACTGCTCAGGAAATCACCGAATTTGTCAATTATATCTTCTTCACTGATCGCATTTTTCTGTAAGGAGCTGTTAATTGCAATTTTGATCAATTCTACTTTTGGCTGTGTCGTATTCTCCAATATTTCTTCACACAAAAATTCTTTGTCTTCATTTTTTTGCAAAATTTCGAACATAGCAGAAACTAAGTCTTCGTCTATGGATTTTCCTAAAATGGTATCAATAGATTTTAAGATTAGTTTATACTTTTCCCTGCCGTTGTTATTGTTTATCTCTTCAAATTGTTCAGCAGTAACTAGAGCAGCCAAGACTGCTGCCGCTATAGAATTTTTGACATGTTCTTGTTGTGCACTTTGGCCATTACCACCAACATAACCAGTTTCCTGCATTTCTAATCTTTTCTTATTAACTCTACTCTTCCTGTCATTTATTTTTTCTTCATCATTCTCGTGTATTTCAGATTTCAAATGGGCACTCATTTCTATGATTGAGGTAATCACATCCATCAATTGGTTTGCTATTTCATCTTTAAGTCCATAATCAGTGACAAACGCCTTCAAGGCTTCAACGTTACGTGTGTGGTTCAAAATTACACTGATAGCAGGTAAATCCGCGGGTACTTGCCTTCCAATAGACATTCCTGCTTCAGAAAGCTGTCTTAACATCTTGGTATCAATACTCAACTCTCCTTTAGTTGAAGTAGTATCATTTGGATTCGTTTTGACTTTCAATAACTTTAACTCCTCTGGAGTGACAACAAAGCTTTGTACGGAGAATTCAAGACCTTCTTCGCCTTCTGTAAGATCAGGGGCAATGAATTTGAGGCCTTCAGGAGTTTGAACGATTTGTCCGGGCACGAATGTGACTCCGTTGTCATCAGTTTCAATGACTCTTCCAGGAACAAATCTAGGTCCTTCTTCAGTGTCAACCACTTGACCTGGAACGAACCTTGACCCTTCATCTTCTGTAGAAATAACTTGGCCAGGTATGAACGTAGGGCCAGCCTTCGTTTCAATAATTTGCCCCGGTACAAATCGCGGCCCATCAATAGTATGAATTGTTTGACCTGGAACAAATTTTGGTCCATTTCTTGTGTTTACTACTTGCCCAGGAACAAATTTGGGTCCATCAGAAGTATCAACCACTTGGCCAGGGACAAACTGTTCTCCGTTTTCAGTGAATACTATTTGACCGGGTACAAAAACACCCTCTACCATCATTCCGGGAACGAAGCGTGACTGGTTTAATTCGTTTTTAACGAGCCGACCAGGGACGACTTTACCATCAATATTCGGCATTCTTGGGCCGGGGTAGAATTCAATACCCTTCGCTGTTTGCACCATGTGTCCAAAAACATACAAGGACTCCTCAGACAGCGAGCATGTCTTGATATCGATTGGTAAACCAGTAGGAGCAGATTCTGAGAACGTAATATCTTCTACAGACTTTGCAACTGAAAACTCCACGTGCCCATTAGTTTCCACAATAGTTTTGCCGGGCATAAACTTTTCTCCATATTCGGTATGCACTATTTGACCTTCAATAAATTTCGGTCCATCGATTGTTTCCACTGTGGTGCCCGGAACGAATTGTAAACTGTCACTGCTTGTTGTTTTTGTGATACCGGGTACAAAGATCGTTTCACCGTCGACGGAAACGGTTTGACCCGGTACGAACTTCAGTCCGTTTGGTGTTGCTATTGTTGCCCCGGGCACAAACTGCAATCCATCATCTTGATGCACCACCTGTCCTGGCACGAATTGCCAGTCATTATTTATCTTCGCGTTTTGACCAGGTGTAAAAATAACTCCTTTGCTGTCAGTCATAGTTTGTCCGGGAATAAACTGAACGCCTTCCGGAGTCATTATTGTTTGGCCGGGTACGAATATTTCGTCAGAACCGCTGTGTAGTACTTTTCCTGGTACAAACTTCAAGCCTTCTTCAGATACGACTGTTTGGCCTTCTGTGAAGCGGTGTCCATTATCCTTATTTTTCATTACTTGTCCACATACGAATTCCTCTCCATTCGATGTATTCAGCACTTGCCCCGCGAGGAAGAAAGGTTCGTTGCTATTTTCATTTGTGACAATATGTCCCGGTATAAGCCCAGGGCCATCGGGCGTATTCACACTAAGGCCGGGAACAAACAAAGGACCAACTGGAGTTTCCACAGTCTGGCCCGGAACAAATACTGGACCCTGTGGTGTGTTGACATGTTGTCCGGGGATAAACTTTTTCGCTTTGTTTATGTCTATCGTCAGACCAGAAACTTTAGCAATTTTTTCTCTCTTGCCCTTCTTTATATTTTTAATAACATCCGGTAACATATCCAACGACGGAAGCATGTCGACCTTGTTTTCAGAAAGTAATTTCTCTTCGATATTCATTGTTTCATTCAAACGCTCCTCGCTTAATTCTTTCACTGCTTTTAGGATTGTTTCGGACGGACGTTCCTTTGGAACTTTAAGGGGGTTCACACACGGTACACTTTCCAGCGGAATCGACACATCGCTAATATTTTGTTCAGACTCGTAAATCTCAGCTTCACAGTGATACGGGGTTATTTTGACAGGTTTCGGCAATTGGGTTACCGTTGGGATTACTTGTTTATTACCCGCTTCCTTTTCAAACAGCTCCCAGTCCCACGATTCTATTAACGGATGCATTCGCTCCGTCCACTCAGCGGTGCAACTAACTATACTTGACTTAGAGCGCATATGGCTCACGTCAAAATTGTTACAACTGAAGCTTTTAACGTCATGCTTTTCGTGTTTAGTGTCCAATTTAGCCTTTTTGGCGAGGCGTTCTTGCCTAAGCTTTTCCTCTTCCAACTCTTGTACTTCAGCCAGCTTTTCTTTATTTTCAAATATTTTCTTCATTGAAGATAATCCCGCGGTTCGTTTCCTCTTTTTCTTTCTTTCCTCTAATTCTTCCTTTTCCCTTTGCAATAGAACCTCTGCATTAGGCCCTTCGCCTTCGTACATTTCAACGTCTTCTGTGAAATCCTTAAAGTCCATGGAGACACTGCGGCCCTGTTTCGTTTTTATTAGCACTGTGTCCGAATCTTTCGCCAACATCACGTCTCTAACATCACCGTCGCGCACTGCCTGTTCCATTTGAGCGGAGAACACTAAACTGCATCTTCTTTCTTGTACGGTATACACGTAACGCTTATCTTCATTGACATGTTTCGTCTGCAGCATATCCATTAAAGCCTTTTGCGCCTCCGTCGAACCATCAAGTACAGGGAAAATATATCTGAAGTCTGGTAGAACGTCATGTTTTCTGTTGCCGTAGTTAATTTCTGGAGCGTAGTGGTGCGGGCCGAGTTCGCCGGAGACGTTGGTGATTTTGCACTTATTTCTGCCGGAACGGGCGGTCAAAAGCACTGGAATGTAGTGATGAGAAGGCAGTCCATAGGATTTGCCGGTGATCCTGCAGCATCGCTTGGCGTCCGCAGGGGAGATCGGAGCGAGGACCGGGAAGTAGTGCGGCTTGGGCAGTCCGCGGCTGCGGCCGGTGATTCTACAGAACGACATGTTCACGCGATCATATTTGTTTACTCGAGTTAAGAAATGTTTTGTTTGTAGAGGAGCTTGTATGCTTGCGCGCGTTGCGGAGGTCGCAGAGAGACTGCCGAGCAGCGGTCGCGCACCTACAGACGGTGTGGGGCAGAAAGCTTGTTCCGGTTACAGGTTATTTATAAACAAAAGAAAGATGGATTTGCTCCGTATGACACAGTTTCATACAAACAAGTTTAAGAATATCGCTAATAACACCAACGCGAAGTAAACGTGCATAACAAAAGAATAACTGCCAATTTTTAACCAGTTACACAAACGAAGTCCGAGTTACGTAATGAATAGACATAATAAATTACTTAAAACTGAAGCGAGTGACCTCAAGGAAAAGCTAATATTTTCAGAAATGAGACGTCACTCATTTCCTAAGCTTTTCGTGGGCTTTCGTACTCTCTGTCAAGGCGAGAGAAGTTTTACGCAAGTCCGGTTTATAAATATAATGTTCGGTTAAAGTGAAAACAGTCACGATGCCAGGTTAAATGTATATAAATATAAAAGACAGAGCGTTTAACGTTTAACCTAAATTTATGGAAAGTAAACATCATAAGTTACAAAGTTAGATGTCGGCTGTTCCCATGCGGGATGTAGTCGGAAATAAAAACTAAATAAAACACTTGATATCTGTTGTAGTTGTAGCATCGTAGCTTTCAATGTTCTTGTATACTCGAAGCAGTCGCAGATTGTATGACAAATTATTTATGTAAAAAATATATCAGACTGCCAAGCCGATATTAAATAAATATTATACATAAATAGGATATTCTTGCACAGATTGACTAAGTAAGTCATAGTAATTACCCTATACGTATACCGACCCTAATTACCAACTTATAATAGATGTTGACGTCCTCATTTATAGTTATTTTTGTTTAGCATTAGAAAAACAGTACGCGATCTTGACGAGTCTTTTAATTAAAAACGCTTTTTAAAAATCAGTAACTACATATTAATTATGAAAGCAAAATAATGTACATAAATAATCGGATTCATAAATTGTAAATCAGAATTGTTACATAATTTGACGTGACTAATTTTTGAAAAGTGTTGTTCAATAAAAAACACGTCAAAATTGTTTACCTTTTGTCTATTTCTACGAGTGTGCTAAAGAAAACGATCTATTAAGTCCTACGTTGTCTATTTGTTTACTACTTTTTACGTGATTCATATCAGGTATGTACTTTTTTATTTGTATGTGCGTGACTAACCTCAGGTGAGTCAAATTTTTAAAAATAAATGTTCCACCTTTATAAAGCCTAGATAAATGAAACGCTTTTAGGTATTAGGAAGGAGGACTTTTTTTAATGACTGTTACATTGCTGTATCATAAATCAACGATTTTTTTGCTATTTTAGTTTCTAAAATCAACATTTTCGGATGGCCTAATTTAGTTTGATATTGGAATACTTGTCGAAATCCAAGTTACAAATAAATATAAAGTAGTAAAAAATACTATTAGCTACCGTTTTTAGGTACCAAGATCAACTATGTGTAAAAGTGTAACATAATAAGTATTACAATAAACATCAACTGCCTATCAAAATATAATACTGTAAAGTCTGTGCAGAGTTAGTTTGTTCACGCAGATAGTTCTTATTTTCTATGAATTATAAAGAGTATCAACAACAGCTGAAGAAAGGAAAGCACAACAGATTAGAAGGTTAATTTATTTATGTTTCAGTTCATATAGCTTGCACCGACCTCGCAGTTATATTTATTATCGTCATGTGAAACTGAACCTTCATGCCATGCAACGGCTATGTATTTTCGTACATTCTTCTCATATAACAACACAGATACATTATTAGGTACCTTCCCTTCCCTTTATTTATATCTCTTCGTATTTTGATTTAAATTTTCCTGGTGATTATTTGTTATTTACTATTAAAACTATTATAATAATGACCAGTCTCATAGTCCACCCAAACTTCAATCCATAGACCGGTATACTGTTCTCTTTTTCTACAATAGTCCCAATGCCTGCTGGGAATGCCTGCTGCTTGCTAGGTGCCAAGAGTAGGAAGAAACATAGCAAAGATTGGACCTGGGGATCCGACTTTTCCCCTCCCTTTTTAGGGGGTAGGCACGGTACGATCTCATCGCTACTGGGCCAGATCAGGTTTGTTTGACCTTCGCCTGAGTCAAAAGTGCATACTCACTGCACTCACTTAGCTTACGAGCTGAATTTCAAAAAAATCTAAATTTTGAAAGCCTTTATCTCGGAAACTAGTTATTCAATGTACAGACAGTTCTAATCTTGTATTGTAGCAAATTTAGCCTTCTTTAAAAACGTCTAAGGAAGGTACTATCAAAAATTAGTAATTTAGGGTTAGAATCGCCCAAAACAAACAAAAACCGAAATTTTGTCGAACCGACAAAGTTGCGTTGAGTTGTGGTCACAAACTTGGATTATTAATTGGGCCAACATCATAAATAAGTTTGCAAAAAATCAGAACTACCGGATTTGACGCAGAAGAGCCACGTTACAAAATTCTACAATTTCACTGGATCATATAATTACTATAAATATTGCGACATTTATGAACAGCAAAACATCCTGCATTAACCTGCATTATTTTGTATTTTTTTAGGGTTCCGTATCGAAAGGATAAAAACGAGACCCTATTACTAAAACTCCACTGTCCGTCTGTCTGTCACCAGGCTGTATCCCATGGACCGTGATAGATACAGTTGAAATTTTCACAGATGATGTATTTCTGTTGCCGCTATAACAACAAAAATACTAAAAAGCATGGAACCCTCGGTGGGCGATCCGACCCGCACTTGTCCGGTTTTCTTGCTTTTTTCTAGTTTTCGTTGCCACCTTACGATATAATGGTACAATTTTACACTAATCGACCTAATCCCGCAGACTTGCGTTATGGGTACAGTCAGCAGCAGATATACCTGAGCGGGTAAGGTGTCCAAGAAAACATATACACTTCAATCGTCACAAAAATAAGGACATCTAAGTTGTCATTTACCTGAAAATGACAACTTAGATGGCTTTCAGTTCGTCACATATACCTTAACTTCTGAGTTTTTCTTTAACACATACACCCTTATTTAATCACATTGACAATAACGGTTAAAACGTCAGTGGTAACTAAGCACTCAAATTCAAGCTGCTGTCATTAATACCTACACGCACTGCCAATCACGTACGTCAGCAGCCAGGTTGCCACCAGTTGCTAAGCAGTTGTTATTTCAATGGTAACTAAGCATCAACATTTTATCTGTTTAACTTTAAAATAAATACTGTAGCACTACGAATTGACACTTCCTTTCTTAAAGAAGTATTTTATCGTTAAGTGTCAAACTTAGACAATAAATAAGTAGGTTCTACGAGAACGATCGGTTTTTTTATTTTAACTGTCATATGCGGCTGTTCATCCAAACCGTAGAGCATATTATGTACCTATGTTAATATATTTATTTAGCCCGCTTATTGTACTAAAAAATACTATACAGGATGGCCCATTTAGATCGGCCAGTATGGGAAAATCTGATACTTTAAGATATACAACGATCTCTTCTTAGGAATCATGTCATCGATTTTAGTAACACGAAACACTGCATTCATACATTTAAAAAAAATGTATACTCAGCTCGGGAATCGAACCCCGAACGTTTTGAAAAATAAAACTAAGACTATTTCTATTTAGATATCGATTGTGTAGGTCTTAAGCAATAAATGTTACTATGAAAAGATGTCTAAAATTAATAAAATGCATTGTTTTCATGTCCTTTAATTTAATTTAGTAAGTTTTCGAAGAGACCAGCATTTTTAGGGTTCCTTACCCAAAGGGTAAAACGGGACCCTTAAGACTCTACTGTCCGTCCGTCCGTCCATCCATCCGACCGTCCGTCCGTCTGTCACCAGGCTGTATCTCACGAACCGTGATAGCTAGACAGTTGAAATTTTCACAGATGATGTATTTCTGTTGCCGCTATAACAACAAATACTAAAAACAGAATAAAATAAAGATTTAAATGGGGCTCCCATACAACGAACGTGATTTTTGACCGAAGTTAAGCAACGTCGGGCGGGGTCAGTACTTGGATGGGTGACCTTTTTTTTGCCTTTTTACGGAACCCTTCGTGCGCGAATCCGACTCGCACTTGCCCGGTTTTTATTTTCAATACATTTTACATACATTTTTTTTAAATGTATGAATGCAGTTTTTCTTGTTACTAAAATCGATGACATGGTTCCTAAGAAGAGATCGGTGTATGTCTTATAGTTTTAGATTTTCCCATACTGACCGATCTAAATGGGCCAACCTGTATAGTACTAAAATACGATGCCCCAAATCGATCAAAGAACGAAGGAGAAAATAATTGAATTGAAACGTAACACGTTCACTGTCCCAATCTGACATGTAAACTTTATGGCTTTGTAATAGAGGCTAGCCGTGGCCCCACGTGAGGAGCACGGGTAAAGGTGTTAAACGTATCCAACCTAGCAGTAAATATCAAATGGCATTCCGCACAGGAGTAATCTAAGTAACGCTTACTGCGGGTTCAAACCTACAAAGTCCTGATAGAAAGTCGTACATATTACGCTACATCTGACATATCTTCAAAAATTATATAAACTAATCTGAAATTAACATAAAACCAGAAGACACAAATTAATAATAGAAATGAAACCCAAAAAAAAAAAAGGTGTAATCTCTAGGTGCGTACGACTGAGATTTGAACCCGCGGTCTCTGCTTTGAAAAGCAAACGCCTGTTACTGAGACCACAACGTGCCTTGACAATTGGCTCTAAATTCGGCTTCAGTTAGCTTTTGCTATGTGTCATTCGTCTTGACGATTCTGTTAAAAGAAATAGTTTGCACACGGAAGAAAGAATGAGCACGCCGCGCTCTTCTTTGTTTTGTGAGTTTGCAGTAAGTTGACCGAGAGGCTCCTGTCAAATGGTTGAAGGGCAAAACGTGAGATAGATGTATGTGATGACAAGACTGTACTGCTTTCGATGATTGTCAAAACGCTTTACCTGAAATTAGCATGGCTATCTTTCATTCAATATTCGACCATACTTGTATCCTTTAAAGTCTATTTTTCCATATTGTTCAGATATATTTGACACGTTGACCGCTTAGATACCATTGGTTTTTTGACAGCTAAGGTATCAATGACTTGTTGTAAGTGTAGAAATTAATGAATAGCGACTGTTAACATATTTGTGACACGTTGAGCGTTCACAAGTAAATACTACCATGACAGTCAACAACTTTTTGACAGTTTAAACGTTTACCTCTCTTTGAGCACCTGGAGTGTATAGCGACTTCTGCTGCTGACTGTACTAGGTACTAGGTACATAGGTAAAATATTTATTAGAAGGGAATACAAATACCAAAATAACAAACGTTTTCATCGATGTCTCGGGTGTACCTAAATCAAAATAAATGGAAAACCATGAGGGTATAGATAATTAGATACTTATCTCATGGATACCTACATTATACTTATGATTAAGGACGTAAAGTTTATACCAGTGTATGTATAGTTACAAGTGTGAGTTTAGAAATATGTATACATTTCTTCACCTTAATCAATGGGGTTGGCCGGTGGAAGTTTAGCAGATGGCGCCATCATAGCTTGCCCTGTCAATCCCTAGAATTGAGTCAAATTTTTTCAATACATAGAATTGAAATATAGAGAAATAGGAAACAGATTAAGCTTAGCAGCAAAAAACGTAGACAAAAATATCTTCAAAGCGAGTGAAAATTTTAAAGATAAATGCACGGAAATCTGCGATGCTCCCGATTATCCAAACAAACAGTCATTGACGCACTTAGCTTTATGTCCTTAGCAATGAAAATATTATCGATTGGTTATCAAAATTGAATTACACCATTGGCTTATAAAAATCGGGAAATTTTGAATAGCATTCCAAACAGACTTTATTTTAAACCTCCGTCTATTCATTAAATTTTTCCATAATTTTTTGGCTATATTTCGGGTTATTCAAGAATTATCATCACTGGAATCTGTTGTTGGTTTGAAAATAATAAATTTGCGCACGCTGTAAAACGTGCAGTAAATTCCACACGTTTTATAGATGACACCGTAAAAATATCAACAAAGACATTACTATTAATGAAATGTCATAAGACAAAATTATTTAACAAATCATGTTCAGTTGCCTAACCTTGTTGCACTACATGACTACAGGAATGACGGGCGAGGACGACTTAATGAAAGAGCGGATCATTTCAGCTTTCTAGATATAATTATCTACCTAGGTTATTTCCTGATAGTAGAGAAAGCTAATAGGAATATGAACCATTTTATTTAAAGTTTTGCAGTACCAAAATTTTTTGTAATTTGTAAAAAAAAACAAAAACCCAACATCCGTCATTTTGCAATTAAAGTTTAATATTATAATCCCTAAAAAAATGTGTGGACTGAGAATTAATTTTTCATGTAGAGTCTGACCAAGAAAAGTCTGCAGCGGATTTGATAGTGTTATTTATTATACGTCATATTTTCATAGAGGTTTGAAGTTTAAAATAACACTTGCACTGCGTGGGCTATCAAATCCGCTGCAGAAGTTTCTTAGTCCGACTCTAGACGTCGCTTGTTAACAAAAACTTCTTGTGACAGTTCACGTATAACTTGCGATATTTATAGCAACTATAACACTGTCACAGAGACAATAGCACGCGTCTGTCCACCGCCTATTAATACTTGCAAGCTTCATAAATGATGCGTGGACAGCCAGAAAATTTGTACAACTCCACCGAATTCACAAGACCCTCTAAATCTTGGCTTTGTACCATTATCTACGCTGTTTATTGAGAGAAAACCATATTGTAAAGATATAAGGTTCATTATGGCTAAACGTGTTGTTGTTAGTTTATGGGTCGATCAACTATTTCTTGTTGTTATTCTGTCCCATCAGCCAGGAGACAATAGTAGCATAGTTTCTTGGAAGAGCTGCTGTACCATGTTCTACAGACGTGCTTAGTAGACTATGTCCCATTATGGAAAGGCCTTATAACTACCAAAAAATTCAAGTTTGGTTCATTTAAATACGAAATAATTTGTATTTTAAGAGTGACCCAGGAGACCGTAACCATGGCAACTAGTGACAAGAAAAAGTTGATTCACCCTTATAGTCTTTAGTTTTCAAGTTGAGCTTGTTGGAAATTATTAGAAACTGCATACAGGAGGCGCCATAAAAAATCAGAACGCTATTTGAGACGAAAGAAGACGACCGGTTCTTCAATCTCTATACAAAAGGTAGTCCCTTTCTCTGGATATTAACCATTAATTACATTATTGAAAATATTTTAAGGGAATTGAATTACTCGTTACGCTCATGACAGTCATGACTCTACTTATTATAGAAACTTTCGTTTGCACGGAACTCAAAATAAGCACTCGATGGATATCAAAATTTTGTTCTCTTGTTCTACAAATAACTATTGTATTAAGATAATTGACTTGCGGGTTCGCCTGACATAGGTATTTATATTTATATTTACTTACAAGGAGGACCCAAATTCAATTGTTTTCAAACTTTTATAATATTTAACTTGGATAAACTTTTTTTATTTTTTCAGTGAAACAAAAGTACATTCTTAATTTACAGCGGTGCCGGCATAATCTTAACTGGAACAGAACACAAGCTTATCATATTCTGAGACAGAGCTTTCGAATTTGGCAGGATTACCATGGGATTACCCTCATTATTTGTGTTGTACTACATTATAATGAAAATGTGCATTTTGTAGTTTTTTGGCATAGATTGCAGCATTGTATGTCGCACCTTTTCTTGTTTGTATCATCATTTCAGCCTATATACGTCCCACTGCTGAGCACAGGCCTCCTCTCATGCGCGGGAGGGCTTGGGCTATAGTCCCCACGCTAGCCCAGTGCGGATTGGGGACTTCACATACACCTATGAATTTCTTCGCAGATGTATGCAGGTTTCCTCACGATGTTTTCCTTCACTGAAAAGCTAGTGGTAAATATCAAATGATATTTCGTACATAAGTTCCGAAAAACTCATTGGTACGAGCCAGGTTTTGAACCCGCGACCTCCGGATTGAAAGTCAGACGTCATATCCACTTGGCCACCACTGCTTGTTTTATCTTGTTTGTATATTTATTTTAAAAGCGTTGAGTATTATGTCTTTAGTTTACTGTAAGCGTCCTGAATAAATTTATTTTCTTCTTCTTCTTCTTCTTCTAGTTTCATCGTCTGGTTGAAAATTTACGGCGGGCAGGCATAATCTTAACGGCTCAGCCACGACATCGAGCGACTTGCGACGGCGGGAGCGATAACCATAGGTTGGAGCGAAAGGTCCGATCGCTGTGTCATGCTCCAACCTATGGTTATCGCTCCCGCCGTCGCAAGTCGCTCGATGTCGTGGCCGAGCCGTAATAGTTATCGTTACGTGCTGATCATATTCTGAGACAAAGCTTTCGAACTTGGCAGGGTTACCATCATTATTTGTGTTGTAGTGTACAATGAAATCGTGCATTTTGTAGTTTGTTGGCATGGATTGCATCATTGTATGTCGCACCTTTATTTGTTTGTATATTTTATCTTAAATGCATTTGGCTTATGTTTGGTGTTGAATATTTCTGTCTGTAGTTTAATCGTTCCGTTGAAAGCTCACAATTAGAGTCGGGCCAAGCTAACTATGCATGGTATTTGCAATGACGAAGTGTGGAAATATCATCGTCAGAGTCAAGTTTTAATAAAAATATGACGCTCATGATACTCCCACCATTTGTTTTGTTCATGTCGGTGCAAAGTTAATTTAGACGAAATCTATATTTATTTGTTATTTTGAACTCGTTTAGTTATATAACGACTTTTAATAGTGTCAGCTAGAAAATATGTTTTTCTGGTATTTATATTTTGAATGGCGGCTGAATAGCATCAGATCGCACATGACAGGAACGAACGGCGAAATCTATGGTCAAAGGCCAAGATCCACTTCAGGTCGCTGAGCCAGCGAAGTAAAGTATTTATATTTTATTACATTGTTTTATGTTAGTCAAAACAACAATGTGTTAAACGGACAATATTATTCGTATTCGTGACAATTATATCTTTTACTGCGGTTATAATTTCAAGTTTATATTATAATATTATTTATTACACATTCATATGAATCAAATCAAATTAATTTATAAATGGTTTGCAATTTAACGTTTTATTACTCATTCAATCATTACTTGAATAAAATGTTATTCCAAATGAAATATTTAATTAGACACGGGACAATAACAATAGATAAAATGAATTATCATAACCATACGTCGGACTCCAGCGGGCATTTTCGTGGCATGTCAGAATGATAGGTAAGGTTCGCAAATCAATCAATTCACTTTCGAGTATTTGTACTTAGTATTTGGTACCTAGTATTTATAATGTGAAATTCCAAATATCATAGCAACTAACTGCGTTATTTATAAACCTACTTGAACTACACATAAGTCAAAATGGCGAAAAAGTTCGTTTGGCTTTATCCGTCACTCAGACAATTGCAGCTGTGAGAAAGGAACAAAACAAATGAGTTAACTGGGCATGTCAAGTTCTATGAACACGGCTATGTTACAAATACTAGGTACATTATGATACTCGTAAGTTAAGATTTTTTTGTAAACCTTACCTTGCCCTCAAACTGCCCCCTATAGTCCGACGTATGATCATAACTTTCAATTAAAGTTTTCGGAATCTTATATACCTTAAGCCTAGGCATATTTGTGAACTGAAAGCACTATAAATTTTGTAAATAATGATTATTCACTAAATGAAATGCAGTCAATGTTGATCAGAATAAAATTGGCAGCCATTTTCCATTTGTTTGTGATCCTGTCGAGAAGAAATGTGTAAGTAGATTTATTGATAACAATTTGGTAATGTGAATGTGAAGTGTGTTTTATAAACAATGAATGGACGCTTATTTTAGCTTACTATACCGGGTGTGGCCTGTAATATGAGCAAAAAATTAAAGTGTAGGCTGTACTCCTCATACTGACTAACATTTGTTCAGCGACTTTTAAAAATAACTTGTGGTTTAATTTTTAATACACTTTAAAGTTTATTCTAAGACGCAATGTATTGCGAATTTTGTTTTGTTTAAGGCATGACAAGCAACACGTCAATCACAACGATATGGCGTGGCGATGGCGTCCATTGAAGATAATATTTATTTTGTATGAAAAATAGGGAGTTTAAATAATTCATAATTTTTAAAAGTTGTAGAACCAAAGTGTCACCGTTTGTGGAGTACAATCTATGTTTTAATTATTTGCTCATGTTACAGGCCCCACCCGGTATAATAAGTCGTATTATATGCACGCACTCGCACTCGATTATATAACGCAGGTGATATTTTGTTATTTTCAAAACTACCCCGTCTTCGAAGATACCCCATGACACCTTGCATATATTCATTTATTTTATTATAGAATAGTTTTGTTACTTATTCTTGTTTAGATAAAACATTAAATTCTTCTACATTATACTCATTTACCAGTACCGATCATCCATACATTAACTCGTGCTTTGAAATAAGTTCCACAGCAAATGTCCTAGATTCTGCCTGAGCACTAGGTTTAGAAATAGGTCTCATTGGCTTGCTCGCGATGCGATAAATTTACTTCAGAACAAAAGACTTGTTTGATGTTGTGTTCTGATGTTTTCTATTCTCCGTGCGGAAAACGTTAATTTTCGGCCCGCTGCGCTAAACGAAGTGGCCGCTTTCCGGCTCTGTCGAACAGTAAAATAGTATACACACCTCAAGCAAAACCTAAATAGAATCAGTACGGTTACCATCAGTTTGTCACTGACATAAACGCCGTCGAGAACGTAATTTACTTTCTATACATCTCGCTCGCACTCGCATATAAGTGCAAACGGGATGTATAGAATGTAAATTACGTTCTCGACGGCGTTTATGACAGTGACAAACTGATGGTAACCGTACTGATCTAAGATCTTACTTTACTGCTCTAGTACTGCTACCTGTATACATATGGTATTGACCTCGACAAGTTCAATTTTCTTCATTACTTTTTGATGTTTCTTTTGGGACGATTTTTATTTTGTTGTTGTTTTTTTACTCAGATTTCGTGAATTCCCTATATATACAATATTAGCGAAATTTAACCGTATGTCCTAAAAAAAATTCCTCTGAGTTTTACGAAAACGTATGGAATTTTCGTAACTTAACGGAAAATAAATATTTTTTACTCTCAAATTGGAATTACTTTATATATTTTCAATTAGTTATATCACAATTAAACACTATTCAATCATTATAATTTCAAAAATGCCTAAGTTTTAAGTGGTAAAGTACTTTGTGAAGAACGTATATGCTTGTGTTTGTGTACCTATATAAATGCCTACTTTTGAGCATAATTATGTATTGTAACACCAATATGCTATATCCGTCTGACTAAAAGTCACTCAAACTGTTAACACGTTGCAAGTATATTATTTTTACATCATTCTAAACCTGTTACTAGAAGCAGGAAATTCCTTGTACTTTTTCCACAAAGATGACAGACCGAATTTACCGAGCGTCATTGTCACGACCATGAACTGTTAGTAGGAATATCAATATGAAACTCGTATGAAAATACGACTTTTCGGCTCTAAACGACCATGAGGTTTACAGGTGATTCGTTTAACTTCTGTCACAACTGTCTAACGTTTTTCCCGTTGAGTTCTGAGATTTGTGAGTCACTCGCCCACGGCGTTGGAAGTAAATAATGTGTTTTTACTAGTCAATAGTCGGGTTCGTCATAGATTTTGGCATGGAGAAAGTAAAGGATTTAGGAAAATTTAGAAAAAAAAATTCTTAGCTCAATAAGCTCATACATACATAATATATACCTATTAGTTTCTTTTTTTTTTTTTATATGAGCCTAGAGTGTCCCACTGCTGGGCAAAGGCCTCCCTCTTCCCTTTCCACGCATCCCGGTTTTGACCCGTCTCCCACCAGTTCCTATCAAAGGCGTCAAGGTCATCTCGCCAACGCCGTCGAGGTTTGCCGCGACCCCGGGTTTGATGTGGGACCCACTTGGTTGCTGTTTTTGCCCACGAGTCATCCGGCATACGGCAAACGTGTCCCGCCCAGTCCCACTTCAGCTTGGCGGCTGTTTCAGCTACGTCGGCTATTTGAGTTTTGGAGCGTAATACAGTATTTTTGATGCGATCGGTCAACTTCACGCCGAGAATACTACGCTCCATGGCGCGCTGACAAACCTTAAGGTTGGATTTCTGAGCTTTTGTCAAAGACCAAGTCTGAGCTCCGTAGGTCAGGATGGGAAGAATGCACATGTCCATGAGCCTTCTTTTTAAAGATATAGGGAAATCTCCCTTCATCTGCTCCTTCATGGACCAGTAGCTCTTCCAGGCACTTCCGGTTCGTCTTGCGACCTCCTTGTCCTGTCGTGCCTGGAAAGAGACTATTTGGCCCAGGTAAATGTATTCTTGGACATATGACATTTCTTCTCCATCCACTACCACTGTTATTTTACGGCTGTTAGTCATGAGCTTGGTCTTTGACATGTTCATCATTAATCCCACCTCAAGGCTTGGTATTAGTTTCTACTACTTAATTTTTAAAATATACAAACACTAACCGACTAGGCCAGACCAGACTGGTCGTCAAATGTATAATAATAATTCAGCCTATATACGTCCCACTGCTGGGCACAGGCCTCCTCTCATGCGCGAGAGGGCTTGGGCTACAGTCCCCACGCTCTAGCCCAATGCGGATGCGGGACTTCACATACACCTTTGAATTTCTCCGCAGATGTATGCAGGCTTTTTCACGATGTTTTCCTTCACCAAATTGGCGGTATTCAAATGTAGGTATACATAACTCTTAATCATGTTTAGGTAGGTACATATGTTTGGCTAAATTAACTCAAATTTTCCGCTACGTTTTCCTCCTGGCAAGAATCTTCAATCAATTTCGGGGAAATTTTTATATCACTCGGTTTTAGAGTTTCGTAGTAAGCAACTGGTTGGGTATGTATTTAAAAATTATAATATATATAATTATAGTATGTACCTATACAAAATAATTGTGATCTATGAAAACTTTTTTTTAAATTCAGGTATTGTGTATTTCAGGGCGTCATGAAAGTTATAACGCTGGCGCACGCACGGAGTAATGTCAATATCCAGAGAGGAAAATGGGGACCGGGGAATGGGAACCGGTCGTCCCCTTTCCTCTTAAATGAAGTCCGTAATATTAATTAAAACCAATACATTACTTCGCTAATCCGCGAAAAAATAACGTGCTAGTCTATCAGTGCTAACCCGTTATACTTACTTGCATATTTTATACAAAATACGATCAAAAAGTTCATATTTACTAACTAATATTGGTAAAAGTTACGAGTACGTAAAGTTGTAAACTACGGAACGTAATACTGAGCATAACCCGATATGCTCTTGGCCGGTTTTCTTATTCCTATTGTTATTATGCAAGTAGTAAAATCTGTTGTACCTATGCCACCTGTCTTAGGAATTGCATGCATGTTTTTCATGTAATGTACACTTGTACAGTCAACAACAGAGCTATGAATACAGGCAAAGTGCCAAAAATATGTATACACGACCTTAATGTACAGGCAATAAAGTACTGTATACATATTTTTGACACTTTGCCTGTATTCATAGCTCTGTTGTTGACTGTACAGTATGGTAAAACAGTTAAAATGAGAAATCAACAGAATTGAGGATTGTAAACATTTTATTTCAACGTTTTAGTAGCTTTTTATCATTTGTGAACATGATTTTTCGCTCTAGCCTAGTTGATAAATTAATTGGTTATCTTTAGTTTTTTTATATATCTGTATCATTTATTTCGTCAATTTCATCGTCCAGAATCCAGAATCTCGTCAGTTGTCTATTAATTCTGAAAACCAGTTTTTTTAATTAGGTAGTGTAATAATCGTATTTATTTTATTTAATAAATTTCAAATTAAAACGGTAGATAGAACGCTTCTTAGAGCGTCCGCTAACTTGCGCTCATCTGTGAAAATGTCTACTGTCTAGGTTCATGAGATACTGCCTGGTGACAAACAGACGTACAGTGGAGGCTTAGTAATAGCAGTGTTGGGCATTCAAGAATAAAATCATTATTTGAATAAGAATTTCGAAGAATAAAATCATGTTGATTTTATTCCCGACAAAGTTATTCAAATAACTTTGGTCGGGAATAATTAGTGTGTGAAAAAATTGAATAAGAATAATCTTATTCTTAATCAAATAAATGTAATCATGATTTTATATTCTAAATAATATTCCGGGATTAAAAATCTAGTCTGAGTGCCGTTTAGGCGTTACGTATAGATAGAAGTAAATAATAGTAGTTTTTTCTCTAATTTATATCGATTTTTATGGAATAAAATCTTACAAACTTATTGTAATTGGTATTGGTACCCGTATTGCTTTTAATGTGATAACTAAATCATCAGGTACAATTCAGTTGATCTGATCGGATGGTGGATAGCGGAACTCTTGACTGGCTCACTGTACCTAAAATAATGTAACAATTAAAAAAAGATGTTTTTAAAGGTATGATGAGAAATGGCTCGATATGGTGTATTCCTATTTCTCCCCGCCGGGCACAGATGTGAATAGGCGCTTCATATAAAATATTCCCATATGTCCCCGCCTCATGTATCGCGGCGGTCACGTGGGGTAGGAACAAATGGGGAAAACACTCATGATTTTTTTCTGTTTTCGAATTATATTTAGTAGTTTCAGAGTCCGAGTTACTAGAGTTAGACCAAGAAAAGTCTGCAACTTTTTTGATAGCCCGTCGCATTGCAAGTGTTCTTTTCAAATGTCAAACTTCTATGAAATTATGACGTATAAATAACACATGCACTGCGTGGGCTATTAAAATCGCTGCAAACTTTTCTTGGTCTAACTCTACCGAGACTTATGGTGTTTTTAAAGTCCTTCTGATATTTAATATTTGCATTTATTATTAGACGGAAATGAACAGTAGGCATTAAAATCGTTTGACATACCGCCTGCCGCACGTGTTTAGCAAATGCTGACAATTCACCACGCCACGACTTAATCCTAATTGCCAATGAGTAATAAATGACGGTCTCAAGTGGAAACACGCCAAATAATACAATACAATTCATGCTGCGACCTGCGACTTTCTGCAAATCTAGCGATAAGCGTAGGACTCTTTTCTTACCTGGTGTAATTTACTATCTCATTCACTTTCCGTAGGTGTGAAAGACATATCATACGTAAGACCTCAAGGTTTAAGGTTGATAGGAAAAATAAACTAAATATATACTTAATGCGCAAAGGAATATACTATCATAGAATATCGGAGTTTACTTTCTATGTAGCTTCATTATCAAATTATTATAACCGTTTCGAAGGCACCAAAAAAAATTACTTATAGATAAGATAGATCGCAATAATATCTATTTACGCTAAAAAAATTCAAATCAATCCGACCATTGAAAAGGGGTGAAATTCATTTTACAAATATAATTGTACTACAAAAGTTATCTTAATTCAGAATAACATTTTAATTGAATGAAACGTTATTTAAAATAATCCTACAACTGGAATAATTATTCCGTTTTTTAATCTTAATTTAAAATAAAAGTGACATGAATTATTCACTTTCATTTTATT
This sequence comes from Cydia fagiglandana, assembly GCF_963556715.1. Classification (NCBI taxonomy): domain Eukaryota; kingdom Metazoa; phylum Arthropoda; class Insecta; order Lepidoptera; family Tortricidae; genus Cydia; species Cydia fagiglandana. The sequence continues at coordinate 1,302,101 of NC_085934.1, read as the reverse complement.
CTAAAATAACGAGTGCAGGAATAATTCTTATTCAAATCGATTGGAAAAAGAATAAAATTTCTGTTGTTATTCTTATTCTTATTCAAGTTAATTTTTGCCCAACTCTGAGTAATAGGAGCCCGTTGTTACAATTTGGGTATCCGTACCCAAATTGTACATTGTACCCTAAAAACAGATTGTATAAAAAAACCGGGCAAGTGCGAGTCGGACTCGCGCACGAAGGGTTCCGTACCATAATGCAAAAACAAAACAAAAAAAAAGCAAAAAAAAAACGGTCACCCATCCAAGTACTGACCCCTCCCGACGTTGCTTAACTTTGATCAAAAATCACGTTTGTTGTATGGGAGCCCCATTTAAATCTTTATTTTATTCTGTTTTTAGTATTTGTTGTTATAGCGGCAACAGAAATACACCATCTGTGAAAATTTCAACTGTCTAGCTATCACGGTTCGTGAGATCCAGCCTGGTGACAGACGGACGGACGGACGGACGGACGGACAGCGAAGTCTTAGTAATAGGGTCCCGTTTTACCCTTTGGGTACGGAACCCTAAAAATGAGCAACCAAACTGAGGTAAGTACAAATTCGACGCATTCGAAGTCGCGGGCATAAGCTAGTGTAATTTAAAGTCTAAAAGCTAATTCCGTTCAATGTCACATACATGAACGGAAACGAGACCAGCGCCTGCGCAGGTGTACCGTGTTGTATTTGGATTTGACGTTTCCGGCTCGTACACGTATGAATGGCGAGCGACTACGAAGTATGGCGTCAGTGTAACAGATCTACAAGTGACGATTATGCTGAAAGATATTTGAAATGTGCATTACGTACAGACAGCAGAAGTTGCTAAGCGGGTCAGGTGTTCAAAATGATCTTGACGCGATCGACTTTATTGTTAAGAGCCCTTCAACGTGCACACTAGCGCCACAGCTAAATAATCGTGATTATTTTAATTTAACGAAAGATATTGAAAAAAGGGGGCCGCTACGTACTCTATTGCGTATTTAAGTACCTTTTGAATACATCAAACTAGTTTTTATGTTGCTGGTTTCGTCGATCTAGGAACTCAAAACAAAAACGGCCGTTTTAACATTGGACACATAGCAATTTTGACGAATCCAGCAACATAAAAACTAGTCTGATGTATTCAAAAGGTACTTAAATACACAATACAGTACGTAGCGGCCCCCTTTTTTCAATATCTTTCGTAAAATTTAAATAATCACGATTATTTAGCTGTGGCGCTAGTGTGCACGTTGAAGGGCTCTTAAGAGAATAAGAGCGTGTCAAGGCAATTTTGAACACCTGGCCCGCTTAGCAACTTCTGCTGCTGACTGTATATGAACATATTAGAAATGAAAAACGTGACCACATTTGAGCTTCATAGCGGCCGCTAGAGTTGAATGTACCAATACGTAAGGTAAGGGGGAAAATACGGAAATCTGTATTCAGGAGATACCCAGTTATACATTAAATATATTATTTTCAAAAATACATTGACATCATTCATATTTTGGGCGCGTTTTTGAAAGGCAATCTTGTACCATCAGCCGCAAAAGTGCATGGCGACTTTATTAATGAATTCATTCATAATTTCTCCATGCAATTTTGCAGCTCAGTATACATTCTAGACCTGTGGTTCCAAGTGTATCGCGGTGATCCCATTTAGTGGTATTAGCTGCTGGGAATAACCCGATATGAGTCAGAAAATAAAGACGCCAATGTCCATTTCTTAGAAAATTTGCCAAACGATCGTTAAAACGATTTGAGTCGCCATAAAATTGCAATAATTTTGATTATGATGCATTAAATGTGTTTAGCTAATGATGGAATGATGGATGGAAGGTTATAAATTGTGGAAAATGCATAAACGTACTGCAGACAAAAGGGCTGTTATTTAAGGGCCCTTAAATTACTTAAGTGTCACAGCTTTAACATATATTATGTAGCGATGCTACATATTTGCCTATGATAGATACATACTTTTCCATACGGGGTGACCTATACAACATTAGTGTCGCATTTTCGACAGAATAACATACACCAGAGTATGACACTTATATAAAACTGTAATGTACCTTCTCAGCTGTAGGTTGATTAGCATATCCTGCCTCCTGGCTAACTGGTTTCGAAGAAACAAGTCTAAAGAGCATGCCACTTGAACGGAACTTGTCACCCAGATTGTGCAGAGGTTGTTGAACCAAACCTGGCTTCACGCATATCAAAATGATCCTCGTGATCCACCCTAACTGCTCAAGTAGGTCACATCCTAATTTAATATGTATTTTAGAATCATTTTCGGAATTTTTATGAAACATAAATAGCGATTTTGACGGTGTCAAAAGGTTGAAATTTTTGACAGATGAACTGTCAGAAAATAAGTTACGCGTTTAGTTACCGCATCGGAAGGAAGATATTCTGAATGAAACAAGGTAGAAAACGTACGATAAAAATGTAATTATTAGTAATTATTATTAACTACTTAAAATATTACAAGTATTAATGAGCATTGATATTTTTCGAGAAACATTTGATTTGGAAAAGGTTTAAGTTGGTTTGACGTTTAATGTGTTGATGTGAATCGAAACGCAACGTGACCGGTAGGAGAAGATTCCGGACTGTCACTGACACTTACACTTGGAATGGGAATACGCTAGGATGTAGATGGTTTCTAATTAAAGATTAAGAGGAATTGCCTCGTCTCCTTCCGCCACCTGGTCCGGCTGGTGGGAGACCGATTTGTAAAGTGCGTATATCGCTGTGCGTGAATTGTGCGCGTGATTTACTTAGTGCGTCCCGTGTCGCCGATGGACATGAGCACGGTTGGTGATCGTGTTCCCTGGCGCGCTGTTGCGCGTCCCCGATTTTGCTGAGCGTCATGCTGGCGCTGCCTCTACGCCGTAGGACGCGGCCTTGACTTGCAGGCCGTGTGTCGGATGGCTATGCTGCCGTCCGACGACTCCAAGGTGTCTTCGTGCGGGTCCTTCCCGTAAAACTCCGAGCGCCGCGGGTTGTTCTCGCCTTAGCTTGTCACAGCTGGAGCTCGATGAACGCCCGCCGCTGATCTACGTCGATCTGTCTGCTACGCTAAGTTCCAGGATGAAAGCTACACCCGGTATCCGTGAGTGCACTAGACTTTCGTTTTAGGTTTTGGCCAAAACTCCGCGTTTCGCCCGTCTCGCGATCGTAGGTTAAGAATTGCCATAATGTCACCCCATAGCCGCCAACGGCTTATAGAAACAAATTGTATTTTGAGTAGCGCCCGCCCCGAAGCGGAGTGCCTTGTAATTATTTAGCGGGGTACATTAAATTGCATGTCAGATATTTGGTTGTGTCTTTTCAATACCTTACCAAGTTCCCATTAACCAGGTTAGAATAACAAGAGGACCCTTGTACTCCAATAGTCCAATGTTTTACTGCGGATCTTATCCGAGGCACTTTTCCCATTAATTACTTAAACATTTAAAACCCTATTATTTTTTATACACTACAATGTCACGCTACTTTAAAACAATATTATTTTTTATTCACGACAATTATTTCGTATGGATGTGTACTAATATCATAGTGTATAAATCAATACGGTCATTCGACGAAGCCGTCTAGACAGGGCAATCGTGCGGGGTGCGAGGGGTGGGTCACGCGCACCCGAGCTGCATACATTGCCTTTGTTAATAGCTCGTTACTACTTATGCCGGCTACACACGTAACTATAAATCGTAGCGATTCAACTAGGACTGTGCATTCCGATTTGCGCAGTTTTATCTACCTTGTGTATGACAAATCGTTACGATAATCGACAACGATTTGTCATACACACGGTAGATAAATCTGCGCCAATCGGACTGCACAGTTTAATCGCTACAATTTATAGTTAACGTGTGTAGCCGGGGTTACAGGACTAGCGTGTCTTATAGTAAGTCTTGGGTAGTTGTGTAAAAGTCTGTGACAACCCTACTGTATTCATGTGCGGTGTCGGCATTTACATTTTTTTGTATGCGTATGAATTCACGTCGATGTTGATGATTGGAAATTTTACTGATTTTGGTGGAAAAAAAGTTAAAATAAAAAAGGCAAGTGAAGAAGACAACGAAGGAAGACGAAAAGAAAGAAAATTATAATCGTCACAATAACTATCATAAAACATAGCAAACGAATATGACCTACAACAGCAGTTTCTTGTATGATTGACAGCATATGTATGGTTTACGAAATCATAGTTTTTTACCTAGTGATACTTAAATAAGATAAATCAGCTTTTTTGATAAAATCATTAGTTCGAGTAGATACTCACAGAGATCAGTCAGATGGCTAGAACTAAATTATTTTAGGTAATGAACTTGTCTGTTTCTCTTTTGATTCTTATTTTTCCCTCCAACTTTTACGGATCCTAGTTTAAAACCGTCAAAACCGACAAGTATTTACTAAACTCTCGCCAGAAAACATGTCGACAGATTAAGAAATAACATAACTCGGTGTAAGGATTATCAATCTGCATTTGTCATACGTTTCCTTGTCTGTCTGTGGAATTAATGTGTCGCATTCGGTGCTAAATCGTAAAAGTGCATTCAAATATAACTCTTATTTAGTTAACTTACGGTATGTCAGTAATTGTGCTATATTTCACGGGGTATAATGTATTGACGACAAGTCGCGATTAACTGGTTTATAATTATTTTGGACGCGACCCAATTTGATGCGTTTTCCGGCGAATGCATTATGTATCCTGCGTTGATTTCGGTGATGTATGCTTGTTTTTATTTAAATGCTAGTAACTGGAAAAACGAAAAAATACGAAAATTATGAAATATACACTCATCATTCATTATTAAAACCTTAGAGGATATAACCAAGACGCCATGTCTATAATTTTCGGTACAAAATAGTCTGCCGTTTTTCGCGGGGGAGGGGCACATCAAATGTATACGTAACGTCAACATAGCCATGTCAGATAAACGTCAGTCCATACATGTGTTTGACATATGGTTGACCATTGGCCGCCTTTTTTCGACAGAGGGGAACGCCTGTTAATGACCACTCCGTTTGGTTATATTCTCTAAGATTAAATCATACGAATAAAGGTCATAATTAAATCCAAAACACACTTTGTTCAAGTAGATCCAGCAATAGGTACGTACAATATGACCTTATTTTTTCGAAGAGGCTGAGGTTATGATATAGGTAACAGCCAAAGTTCTTACCAATTTCAAAAGGATCACTCAGAGATTATGTAGTAAAGAACCGCAATTATTGGCTTTTTAATTATTTTTGAAGTGAAAACTTCTTTAGCGGCGCTGTGCACATTTTGAGGCGGGGAAAAAATGATAAACTCGAGACAGCGTAAGGCGTAGCGCGTAAGGCGTCTCTCCTCTCTTTCTACCGCACGGCGAAAATGTATGCCTGAGCCTGCTGTTTCATGTAGGCGTCGCAGGGCGCTTGCGTGACTTATGTTATGTGTGACGGACAATGTCATTGTTTGTTTATTTAAATGCCATCTAGTGAGTTTCCCTCAAACTGGTATTAATATAACGGTAGTACCAGTAGTCCTCAGTGTTGTGCTTAGGGATTTCAAGTAATGCGACAATACAGCACTATATGGCCCTGTTATTAATATTTTGAGTTACAATGTCGTTGAGTTTTCACTTCTGCTGGAACTCCCGGAGGGCAAACCGTTGTTTTTTTTTTGTGGTAAGCTTTATTCGGTTGTCATTAGTTTTCTAGAATTCCTGTCAATTAAAAATTACCTAGAAGTTTCGTATTTTTATAATTTTCACCGATAAAATATTACACACGAAAATTTTAATTATTTCACACATTTCATTTAGGAACATTTCAATTAGAATACTACTGTCGAGAATCAGAAGATCAAGCTTTATTGCTGTAATTAATATATGTAGTCTTGATTTTCTCAATAATTTTGAGACTCGAAAATGTCTTGAAAATATGCTAATCGCTGGCGCCACCACCCAAAGCCACTTCGGCTATTCAAAATTGAAAACTTTACTATCTCGACTAATAATAACGAGTTGGCTCGCGGTACCATGTACCATCGCCCACACTGTTAACTGACAGTTCCTAAACCTTATTACAAAAGGCATAAGGTCTACCGATGGACAGTTAAGAGCATCGCTGTTCATACGATACCTAAATTAAACCATCAGGACATCTTTCTGTGTATGAAGCTAGGCCTTGACCGCGTCTGTTTCTCGCGAATAGTCTGGAAAAGTACTAGAACAAATTAGTACTCAACCTAAATATATTTAGGATATTTTTGATGAAATACATATAATATTACCTATATAGACGAAGCTCTGGCTATGTACATACGTACATACTCGTAACTAGTGCCGTACAGGATAAAGTACTACATATATGTGTGAAGTGCCTTCGAAAATTGACATTAATATTACGAATTTAGGATTAAGTATATAATGGTAAAATTGTGACAATGACGATATAAAAATAAATATTTTTTCCCAGTCAACAACCCTCAACCATGATTATTAGTCCCTAAACAAAGATACTTAGCTGAAGTCACGCTTTCCGACACTTCATTCTATTCTAAATATTTTAAAGGGGCAAACAAAAATATCATATGCACAGCTCAAAAGACTGGCCGCATTTCTTACCCAAATTCTGTTTATTTTGAGCCAGAATAATAAATTTGCAAGCATTTACATATCAGTGCAGTAAAATATTACTGATAATTAATCACTGAGGATGAAATTTAACAGTAAAATCGGCTTTCAAATTTAACTCGTAATTATGAAATTAAATTGTATGCAAAACGATAAACAAATTAAACTAATTTATTCTTCGAAATTGAAAATTTATTAACATTTTCAGCCTTTACAATTTATTTAAAAATCAGTAATTTTCCAAATATATTTTTCATCTTGAAACGTTTGAAGCCAAAATACGTCAATGTCTTGGACGTTGTGTCATTAATTTGGGTTGAAATACTTGAAATCGAGGGCATACTCTCAAGTTTACGTAAACCAGGTTGGGATGAAATGGAAAATAATTGCCTTTGATCCTAAACTGAATGGATTTGATGTTAATCCTAATAGCAACACTCTTAGCTAACCATTTATAGAAAGAATTGGCAGAAATGCGTGCACAGTATGTGAATTGCCTAGCCAAGATGACACCGTACAGTCAGCTGCAGAGAGAGGTGACCCCCTGCATACAACGGGGTTTCAGTGGGGTCACCTCTCTCTGCAGCAGACTGTACATCGACAACGGCCAAACGAAGATAAATTATGTATCGGGATGATACCTACAAAATGTCATGTGACCATTTCCACATTTCCATCCATTAATAGGTAGGTATTAAAGTTTTGACTGGCGTTTCATGAATCTCGGAAACAGCTCTAACGATTTCAATGAAAGTTACTACATGGGGGTTTACGGGAGCGAAAACTTGATCTATCTATAGGTCATTTTTGAGTCTTAATACCTAATATGTTTTCTGAGCAAAGCTCGGTCTTCCAGATATTTTAATACTAAACACAACAATATTCTACAATCCCAAACCTTGGCTGTTGCCAGCAATTATTTTATTAGTGAGCCCTTCACGAGTTATGCGGTCATAACTCTTCAATGTTTACCAACCGACTGAATAATGTGTGGTAAACCTCAATATTTAACTTTGTTGGAAATTATAAATAAACTTACCGGCGACCTATACCATGTCTCCTAAGAAACCTATATTTTAAAATTGACAACATTCTACTATGTATTTGTAATTTACCCACAAAGTTCTTTCTGTAACCCTGTACCCCACATGGTCATCATCATCATCATCATCTCAGCCATAAGACGTCCACTGCTGAACATAGGCCTCCCCCTTGGACCTCCATACGTGCCGCATGGAGGGTGAATGCCATAATCGCCACGCTTGGCAGGCGGGTTGGCGGTCGAGTACACCGAATTTGAGGGACGCTGCTACCCATCCACTGGCGGTCTTGGACGTAGTGGTACACACATGGTATTACGTTTAAAAGAAAAAAGTAAAAAACTTTGCTGACTTTATGACGTCACAGTAACTACCCCCGCCATTTTTACACATCTCACATATTTGTGTTCAGGACATCAAACTGAATTCATTGATACCATATTCACCCATATCCGATATGATATAAACGGGAAGTAACCTAAAACCTGATTTGCCAACCTATTGTATTTTGTGTTAGTTAAACCAAGCGTGAATGTTATAAACCCACAACGTTATAATTTAAACCCTTTAAATTAATGCCTGGAGATATTCATGGATTAAGATTCAGATTTAACAAACGTTCAGGTAAACGGGTAGGTGACACTCAAGGAAGAAAAAATGCTGCTAGTGACCGAGAGGAAGATCCTCCGTAAGATACTGGGCCCAAAAAAAGACCGGACGGAAGCTGGTCAGTCCTTACGAACCGTGAGATCGAAGACCTAGTGGCTGAACCTAACATCATGGGAGAGACTAAAGCTCACAGACTCCGTTGGTTGGGCCACCTTGAGAGAATGAATGAAGATCGGAACTTGAAAAGAGCATACGTGGGCCGTCCAGCAGGAAAACGTTCTATCGGACGCCCCAGATATCGCTGGTGCGACATGGTGGAGGCGGACCTGCGCGAACTTCGAGTCAACAATTGGCGAGAGGTCGCACAGGACCGAGAAAAGCGGCGCTGCCTTGTGTCGGAGGCCAAGTCTCATTTTGGGTCGCTAAGCCAACGGAGTGAGTGTGTGAGTGTAGGTACCGGTTTTGAACTGGTTTTGATACGACATTTACGATCGTCTTGGTGATAGGCGTGGCGTGCATCTCACGCACGATTTTCACTTCACTTCGCATGCACCAATCAGCATTAGCGTTGTATCCAAAGTATACGATATAACTGGCCATTTTCAGTTAAAAGTCTCACAAATATCTGAACACGTATCTATTGTAAAGGCGTTAGAGTGCGTGTTCAGATATTGTGAACACCTTGGCCGCTCCGATATATCTGATGGCGACTGTAGGTACAGTCGCCATCAGATAGCATTTACCTACTTTTTTTCGAAAATCCATCAACTTTTGGATTATATCTACTCAGAATCACGTGGATTATAGATTTAAAAAAATATGTGTCCCAAAAAAATTACAGTTTTGTGACGCATTTTCACATACATTTTGTATGGAGCGTTACAAAACTGACACCCAAAATTAATCAAAATTTGTATGAAAAACTGGGGACACTTTTTTATATCATTCAATAGTACTAGTAATTCTGAGTCTAAGTAACCCGAAAGTTGAGGGTTTTGAAAAAAAAAGCAAATGGCACAATTTTTTCTGAAAACCCCCACCTAAGCCTACGGATTTCTCACTGCCGTATTCGAACTTCAAGATATTCACAAGAGACGACAATGACATGTTCTAGATCCATTCTAGATACGTTATAGTTTAGATACGAGGGTTGCACTGAAAATGTCGGGAATAGAGAATACTGTCGCATCTAGACAGTCAATCTTTATTTTACGAGGGTCGCACTGAAATATTCGGGAATGGGACACTTAGAAATAACATAATAGAAAGAGGCATATAATTTATAAAAATGTAACTCTTTATAAAACTTTTAAGGTATATTTCATTTGGTTGTCATTTGTATTTAAGAATTACTGGCAATTTGAAAATTGTATGTCGAACATTATTTGAATTTTTGGCAAAGTGATTTTTCCGATCAAATTTTTAAACGGTTTTCAATATGCCCTCAGCGAACAAATAAAAGTTACAATGGGCTTCTGTTATTTTTTTATGAACTAGAGTTCATCGTACGCTCGTTTGCGGTTAAAATTAAATATGAAAGTCACTTTCATTTTATCCCATAGATGATCTTAAAGAAGCATGTCATTCCAAAGCGACGTCAAAAATTAAAATCGCATTTGTGCTGTTAATTAAAAAGACTGCCAAAAAAGTTGCATATCGGCAGATTTCGACATTCCTAAATATTCATATGACAACAGTAAAAAAATATTATATATATATATATATGTAAAAAAAACTTCAATTCCGTTGGCTACTCCACGAATTTCATACAAAACCACTAAGGCTCCAAAATCGCCATACAAAAAGGACTTTGGGATTATGAGCCGTGTGCATTACAGAATGATTACTTTCAAAAGAAAATTTATATGCGTGGTCAGTTTGAGATTAAGTATGCATTAAAATAAAGATTGACTGTCTAGATGCGACAGTATTCTCTATTCCCGACATTTTCAGTGCAACCCTCGTAATGCATACTTAATCTCAAACTGACCACGCATATAAATTTTCTTTTGAAAGTAATCATTCTGTAATGCACACGGCTCATAATCCCAAAGTCCTTTTTGTATGGCGATTTTGGAGCCTTAGTGGTTTTGTATGAAATTCGTGGAGTAGCCAACGGAATTGAAGTTTTTTTTACATATATATATATATATAATATTTTTTTACTGTTGTCATATGAATATTTAGGAATGTCGAAATCTGCCGATATGCAACTTTTTTGGCAGTCTTTTTAATTAACAGCACAAATGCGATTTTAATTTTTGACGTCGCTTTGGAATGACATGCTTCTTTAAGATCATCTATGGGATAAAATGAAAGTGACTTTCATATTTAATTTTAACCGCAAACGAGCGTACGATGAACTCTAGTTCATAAAAAAATAACAGAAGCCCATTGTAACTTTTATTTGTTCGCTGAGGGCATATTGAAAACCGTTTAAAAATTTGATCGGAAAAATCACTTTGCCAAAAATTCAAATAATGTTCGACATACAATTTTCAAATTGCCAGTAATTCTTAAATACAAATGACAACCAAATGAAATATACCTTAAAAGTTTTATAAAGAGTTACATTTTTATAAATTATATGCCTCTTTCTATTATGTTATTTCTAAGTGTCCCATTCCCGAATATTTCAGTGCGACCCTCGTATCAACTAGTTCTCTTTTGCAGCGCAATTCGGGCAACTAATGTCACTTTTACGTTAGATAGAGTAAGATATCCATTAGATGTGAATTAGATCTCTAAGTCATATCCTGTGGAAATCGTTCATGAGTATCTCCAGAATCGCGCAAATGTCAAATTTGACAGGTTAGATCTTTAAAATATCGTTATCGTATCTTGGTGATGTCTAAAAGATGTCTACGAGTAATAGATGTCTATTTCATAATCTGAATCAGGCCCTCACTCAATTCATACGTCTTGAACTGATTTTAACAAGCCCCCGTGACGTAACTAGAGCCAACGAGAGCTTAGACGTATTCTGTAACTGGTTCATGGTCGGTTCAAAACCGATAATTATAAGATTCTCGGAAAAACGTCTAAGTCTCGCTGTGAACGTGAATGATATCCATCTGGTGAAAGAGGTGACGTGACGTATCTTATCCTCAATATATTCCTACTGCCGATTTGTGAACTTTATTGCAAGGACATAAGGTATTATACCTACAGTTAAAAGAGTTGCTGTTCTAAAACTAACTCTTAAAATTTTCCAGGTGATTTATAATTAGTTGTTCATTTTCGACTTTTTCGAGATTTGAAATTTTTAAGTGTTTCGTTTACGACATGGCCCAATATCACAAAATTTACCTTTACGTCGACAACTTAGCGCCACCTGCACCCTCCCACTAACCCGGGGTTAACCCGTTAATCCGGTGTCAAATTATACTGGTCACCACGGTAACTCCAGGTTTACCCGGTCAATAAATGATTAAAAATTATTTCATCGTTCATAAAGCTCTTCAATAAATCACAAAATTTCGGACATTTCAGTGGTGTAGAAAAATGTAAGCGATTTGCTACATCTTAACAAAACTATAGCTTCATCGTCAGAAGATTAACATAGCTTGTCAAAAAATGCTTAGGTATTGATAAATATTAATCGTACTTTGGTTTGGGTTCGGCAAGGCGCTAGAGTGCGTGCTCTGATATTTTGAGCAACTCGGCTGCTCCGATATATCTGATGGCGACTGTACCAAGAAAGGCAAAGTTATTAGACAACGTTTTGATAGCTACACAATATAATAGAGCACTTTAAACTCTCGCATTTTGTACACATATTTAATTATACAAACGGGTCTACCGCAATATACTCGTAATTTCATTGTTTTTACCTTAAATTTCTTATCCCTATTCCTTTTCCTTTTTAACCGACTTCATAAAATATAATACAATAGAGCAATTATACTGGATAAAAACTCTGATTTGTCTGTAAATAAAGCTGTTCATCGCTCTAACGTTTCCTAGTAAAACTATTTGATAACCATTACCCCGAAATACCTAAGCCAAAGGAATGTGTCTCCAAATAGATACGTCTCACATTATTTAATTCCGCCTACGTCTGGTGGCATTCCTTTTTGTACCTTTGGCTAACAGTAAACAGCAACATTTTTAACTGACCAAAGGTATTTCTTATCTCTTTGTAATAAGGTTTACAAATAGTTAAATGTGTCGATGGTATTTTGTAGTTTATGATGCCACCGTTTGGCGAGTGTTACGATGTTACGAATGTACAAATTAGGACAGTTTGGGGTCAAAGCTTTCTTTAAATCCATCCTGAGTTTTAATACATGAGCAAAAAATTAGACAAACGGTAATTTATTAGGGCTATTGGTATTTATTTAAACGTATAACTAAAAAAACAATTTGTTTGGAAATAAAATCTATGCGGAATAATACTAACAAAATTTATTTTCAGCACAAAAGTTAAGTAATAAATAATTAATCGTGCCCGAGTTTGACATCAAAACTAGATGGCCCCATGAGACGACATATAGTTTCTGTCAATTTTATTATTAAACACAAACTTTTGACAATCAGAATTACCGCATAGTAATGTACGTAACTGTAGTCAACCAATTTGATTACAGAACCATGTCGCTTTAACTACTAGATACATAAAATACATTACTCAAGTTCTGTCGTCGAAGATCAAATTGATCCATTATGACATGGTCTATAGTGGCCTATGATTATGAATCAAATTGGTTGACTTTACAGCGACATAGGCACGATTTTTGTGCTTAACGATGTTTGGTGTATTTTTTAAATGAAATCTACCTGGAGCAGAGTTTAAACTAATGTTACATCTATTCTTGAACCTGGTTCAAAACTGAAATAGCCACCACACGCATGGCGCAAAAGCGGCGCATCCGTCAGCCGGCATAAGTGCAGCGGAAATAACCGAACCCACGGGGCGAATGGTTATAGCGCGCCAAGGAGTCTGTTCTGTACATCAATACACTTAACTTTCAGGCCAATTCGTACCTACACTGACATCAGAATGATATTCAGCAGTTGAGGAAAATTTCTAGGAAAAGTTGTAGGAAATTTCAGGAGAATTTCACAAGAAATCGAGGAAGCTTTCACTATGGAAATGTATGGAGACTTTCGATTCCAATACAAAAACATGAGAAAGTTCCGAAATTTACCCATTAAGCCTGATGAGTGTGATGGTTCGAGTTACGAGACAGCACCAAAAGAAAATGTATGTTTAAAGTTGTATGGCATTACTACATAGTATGATACGGATTACGCATTTAGTATGAGACGCTTTTTGGTGATGGTCTTAATCTTAAGTCAACAAAAATGACGTTGTTATGTATACCTATAGGTAGTCACCTGCAATAATATGTCACTCTTCGACGAACGCAAAAATATGTGACACGCTCTTATGGCTCTACAAATAAGATCGTGTCAGATATTATTGCACGTGACTGTAAAATTAGGTTTTTAAAATTAACGGTCAAACAATTACCATTTGTGTTTTTATTGCATTTTAAACAAGGTTATCGTTAGGCCTGAGTTACACTTGTAAGTTTTACTTACGTAAGTAGGGACAAAGCTATTTGTTAGAATGAGATAACGATATTCATCTCTCATTCTGTAGTATAGCCGTGTCCCTACTTACGTAAGTAAAACTTACAAGTGTAACTCAGGCCTTAGATAAATTACTAAATACAAATATTGTGGCAAAACTGAAAATGACCCAAATGTAAAGCACCAATTCATTTTCTCGTCCCCATAAGTCCGCAAAACTAGTTTTCCAGTAAATCCGTTTTATTTACTGGCAATAAACAAGCTCCGAACAGGAAACATAAGTCTGCATTACAAACGGCAAACCGGGAATTATGTCCGCTCCAATTTTCAAATTATTCGCAAACGGGTTTAATCGTAGCGACAATTTTACTAGAATTTGCAAGGTTTCCGTTGCATGTTATGAACATGAACCTAGCCGCCGCCATACAATTTAAATAGCACATTCATTTTAAAACGACATTTTAAAATAATAAGAAAATTGACATAAACATTGAAGTACCTACTTAACATCTAGAGTTAGACCAAAAAACGTCTGCAACGATTTGGATAGCATACGCAGTGCCAGCGTTATTTAAAAACATCAAACTTCTATGAAAATTATGACGTATAACACTTGCACTGAGACAGAAAATGAATGGTCCACACTTTATACGGATACTCTTTATCTATACAGTAAGGTATAACCTTTCTTAGATTAGGGCTAGGATGATCTGTGTAAGATTATCAGTTTACATATTTTTGTGTAGGTAAAATATGTGTGCATATACACATATTTTTACTTGACTGTACAGACCTCGTAAGTCCCGGTGTACTGGTACAAGTACAAATTAAATTCGAGTTTTGAATTATAAATTGCCCTAGGTCTCACGAGGCTAGGGATAAATCAAATCATCGGCTTCAGCTTTCACAGCTGAAATCGAAACTATCGCCATCTATCTGGAAAATCCTGTACTTCAACCGAAACTCCGTTTAAATCAGAATCTCTACGGCGTGCGTTTACCCAGCTAGCTTGTTAGCTCGGAGCAGTTCGGAATGTCGCCACTAGATGGCGTTAAATTGAAAACTCTCTCCCGGCCTATTTTTAAATAGGTTCAACTATGAATAATTCTAATGTAATTCAGTTTGGCAATCAATGTAGCAGCGGAGACGAGTGGTTAGCAATAAATTTGCTGTAGCAACATTGTGATTCAATTGTTGTATGAGACAAGAAAAGTAGGAATATGCGACATTCAATGTTGATATTAATTAATAATTATGCAGTAGCATAGCAGAGAAAAATGTAATTTAAATTAAAAAAAAATACATAGAAAAAACTTTGATAATATTGTCATATTCAGTTTAACTGTAACAAGAAAAATGGCTTTTCTTTACCATTAGCTTGGGGTTCAGTATATACACTGATCTGATTGATATTTTTCAGTGACCTCTATTATTATGTGAAAATAAGGGTGACAGCTCGCAACTACAGTTGCATGAATCATGTGAGGGAATATAGGAACGAGCAAAACATAGGACTGTGAGACCATAGTGTTACAACGGTGTTGACATAGTGACTGACAATAGTTGTAATAACTAGCTTTAGGGCCCTTTTTTGCATGTTTGAATAACGGGCCTTAAAATGTATAATTTTTGTTCAATATTTCTGTATAAACCCACCCAACCCACACTAAGCAATAAATTAATTTATTAATATGTGGGTGGTTTTGAACGTTATATCTTTTTGATACTACGTCGGTGGCAAACAAGCATACGGCCCGCCTGATGGTAAGCAGTCTCCGAAACCTATGGACGCCTGCAACTCAAGAGGTGACAATTGAGGATTGTTGGTGAGGTGTAATTTTGACAGAGGTGAATATATTTTTCCCAAGTCACCCGTTGACCATGAACGCTGTAGAGGGTTCGAAAGCTCGGGATGTATTTTAAAGTAATTATACGCGATGTAATCCGTCTAACTAAATAATCTCCTTACCCATTTGTACTCTCGTAAAAAATTACAACGCCTAATATGAGTACATCTTCGAAGGGCATGAATTTCGGGATTATTTATGTCCTTGTGTTAGTTATGAACTGTCTGTGTGCCAAATTCATCGAAACCCTTCGAGCAACACCGGCTTCCGACACGTCGGAAGGGAGGGGCCCAAGCGATATCTCACCGTACAAATCTTTCTGCCATTTTTCGCGGGGGGAAGGTGCACACAGTCGCACTTCTCACACACTTACATACAAAATCCAATCAGAGGCCCTACCGCGAACCACGTTCGACAAGTTGCCTCTCTATAGCACTTGTAAATTCATACGTAAGTGTGACAGGGAGGCAACACGTCGAACGTGGTTCGCGGTAGGCCCTCTGTAATGACGACACAAATACATAGAAAATGACACACGTCAAAGACAAATCTTGCAAACCTCGATCTCTTTTTGTGTACGGACGAGTGACTAGTGTCACAACACGCACACTAACACATTTTCGTTGAAGTATGTCATTGTATTCTGAGAGATGAGAAGTCGGATTTGTCGCTCGTCCGATCCGCAATTTGTACTGAGCGAGCAAAATCGATAAATCCAACAATTACTTGTGACTAAAATATAATAATTGTATTTAAATGTAATTAAACGTATGATATGTAAAAAAAAATATTACATGTGAAATGTAACACTTTCTTTTTGTAAATTTGATGTCCCCGACCTCTTTTTATAACAAAAAACCGAGCAAACAGGCATTTTTGTGCAGCAGTGTTCACGCGCGCGTCTGGACTCGGTCTAGTGAAAAATCCAAGTGCAACTAGTTTGATTACCCGCGGTAGATTAGATTGACGCGCTAATCTTGTACCTCGGCAGAGGGGAAATAGTGCGAATGCCGCCTCCCTTCCGTGTTGCTCGAAGTCGAAACCCGTTGAGAATGAAGGAAAAAAAAAAACAATTATACTAAGTAGTAGTCATGTTATTTATAAGATTAGTTGGATTAGGTACCTACGACTTAAGAAAAAAATATATACATCAAAGAAATATATTTATAACACCTCAAGTTTTATTTATTTATACTATCAATACTATCATGATTTCGTGGTATAAATGTTTTATTGAGTTAACGTTTAAAACAGTTATTGAAACCCCAATATAATTTGTATCATTGGCAGATTTAACGCGAAAAATTGGCAGACATCGCGGTATTCAGGCTGAATCGCAATACAATATGTTTTGACAGCTAAACTGTTATTTCAGAAGTTTAACGAATATTTGTTGGCAAGTAATATTTTATACGCAGTTAAAGGTTAACGAACCTGTGCTAAGAATCACGACACAAAAGAGAAGAATCACTATTAAAAGTAATAAACCGTTTGCCATTTTCTTTAAAGTATACAAACATTTATTCTTTTAAAATTTTCGATTTTTTAAATTGCGTTTATTCACTCTTTTACTCCTTCTTAATGAGTAGGAGCGAATTTTACATAGAGTTACCTCGCATAGTTCACACCAAATACCAGTTTAGTTTAGGTAGAGGGTTAAAATGATCTGGAATTATAAAGAACATAATATTTGCTTTGCTTGTCAAAAAGATTCATCATATTTAAGCAAAGCTTTGCTTGCCCATTTGGTTGGAGAACAAATCGAAACTATCGCCATCTATCTGGAAAATCCCGTCCTTCAAACGAAACTCCGGTTAAATCAGAATCCCTCCCCTCCCAAATGCATATATTTCGCATCATTTCCTCTAAAAAGGAAAAAGGTGATGAACCCATTCCGAGTCGTTATTGATGCCCTTTGCATCAATAACGACTCGGAATGGGTCTCAATAACTGTAAAACAAGAAATCGTTGCGAAATCATATAACTGATTGTTTGCACTGGAAGCGTAAAGAAGGGCTTTTCGAATAAATGTTGTTTATTGATCGGCTGTTCTATTTGTTCCTCTCATCTACAAATTGAAATCTCTTCACATCATTCGATTAAGCTGTAACTTCACATACTGACAATATGGCACTGGTCCCACCGCGAGCTAGTAAGCTATGAGCTATCGGCTATAAACACGAACAAAAGATAAGCACTCCCGTGTAAATAAAAGAGACACGGCGATATTTATAGTTATTCGCCCACCGGTGAGCTATAAATATCGCCGTGTCTTTTTTATTTACACGGGAGTGCTTATCTTTTGTTCGTGTTTATAGCCGATAGCTCTTAGCTTACTAGCTCGCGGTGGGACCAGTGCCTATAATATTATGGTATTATCGAGCTGATCTGATGATGGAAACCGAATGTGGCGGCAACGCAACTTATTGTGTTTGGGTTTGTTACGGCGTTACGAATAAAATGGTCTCGATGAATATTAATTAACTGTTGGAAGAAAAGTAACGCAAGCGCCAAAGTTCGTATCATAATTGAATATAGGCTTATTAAGTTCTCCTTCTTCCTCCTCGATTCCTCATGACTGAGGGTCGCGACCACCTGAGGTCATTATTATGTGCACCAATTCTCTCTATTCTGCACGATTTTCCGCCTCCCTAATAATAGGCGCCTGTGTAGATCCCTGGCAGGCCTTTACAGTGTCCACCCAGCGATTTGGTGGATGTCCACTACCCCGTCCTGCCTGTTAAGACGTTTTAATTAGTTATTAATCAAAGAGTACTTACGTCCATGTTGTCTTGAAGCGTCCTCGCCCGCGCCCACCGCTCGCTGAGCCGTCTGCGGCGTCGCAGCAGCGTCGGCACCGCTACGCGGCTCACCCACTCCCCGAATTCTGCGTGATGTTTAGCACCGTTAGGTGGGAAATGCTTAGTTAGCACAAAATACACAATTCGGAAATTAGTTATTTGTCACCGTTAGGAGGGAAAAGCTTAGTTAACACAACATACATAATTTGGAAGTTAGTGAGTAAGGAAGGGTGGATTATGCGAGCCAGGTGATTATAAGTTGTTACTCTTAGGGAAACTGCTCGTGAGCCCTCTAAGGCGTAGCTGCAGCACCAGCGCCGCAACATGGCTCATGGAAGGTTAGTTTCTACAGTCATCAGATATATCGAAGCGGTCGAGGTGCTCAAAATATAGAGGCAATAGAGGCGTGTTCAGATATTGAATAGAACCTTGGTCACGCTGGTTTATCTGACTTGTACAGTCGCCATCAGATAAACCAGCAGACTAGTTGAACATTACTGGAGGCAAGCAGATCAGAATGGATAACGCGGCAGACAACTCAGTGAGTGGTATAGTAGTTCTTGCCTAGCTTAGATAGGACCAGCGGCAACATGGGTTATATGCATAACCAAAGCGTTCACAATTAGGTCAAACCAAATGTAACAAGTACCTGGGCGTTTTCAGAAATAAATATTGAAAACCTGATTCTTTCACATCTGGACGTTCTTGGGCTCATTCTACTCAGAATCGACAGCATTCTCCATCCCACCATTAAAAAAAGATGTCCCAAAATGTCCATTCCATTACGTCACGTTTTAGTATGAAAAAAATTTTCACTTGTATGTGTTGACGTAGTGGAATGTACCTACAATTTTCATACAAATTTTTGGGACATTTTATTTTATCATCATAATTGAATATGCTAGTGATTCTGAGTTGAAAGAACCCAAAAACACCGGGATCTGTGAGAATCGGGTTTTTGATATTTATTTCTGAAAACGCCCACCTAACAATGTTACTTGAGCTGGGTCATGTTTGTCTGAGACCAGAGGCGTAGCTAGAGGATATGGCGCCAGGGGCAGGCACCAAATTTGCGCCCCCCCCCCCCCACACAAACGAAATGAACTACAAAAGGGTTACTTTTTTTTTAACTAAAATTTACTTTTAATTTAGACAATACAGTGTATATGTGTTTTTTTAATACATCGGCAGGCGTGGCTCACTCCGCGATGTTGTCGCTTTGCTACAGGCAGTTAAAAGTCCATCCGTTCGACCCCAATTTTGGGGTTTGCCATAAGCCGCGCGTGGCGCTGTCGCCACCTAGCGGCCATATCTGCGCTGATCGTGACAGACGCGTTTTGTTAGAGAGTGAGTCTTCTGTACCTAGTACTATTATTTATTCTGTGACATCGGTGGGTAACATGTTTACGACCCACCTGATGGTAAGTGGTCACCGCATCATATGGACGTCTACACTCCAAAAGAGTTACAAGCGCGTTGCCGACCATTTTAAAACTTATGCACTTTTTTGGAGATCTCCATACTGTAGCCTCTCGAGAAAAAGGAACTTAATCAATTTATTGTGGAATGAGCTCCCTTTTTTCGACAAATTTCCTCCCGACCACTGTGGAAGGAATTCCTCTTAAACCGCACAGTACGCGACCATTTAGGTTCTAGGCCTCTAGGGTGTGAGGATAAACACTCTGCCTATCCTAATACGGCGAGCGGTGCAGTGATGGCAAGCTGTCACCGTTGGCAACTAGGCAGCATGTCAAACAATTCTTCAGACAACAGCTCATTGTACTTACCTACGAGCGGTAGAGAACATCCTGTATACAGGGTGGCTAAAAAATAACTGTATTCCCGTTGCCAGGGAGGTTCTGGGATTATAATGAGCAACTTTTACTATGGGACCAACCCCTCAGTCGCGAAAAAAAAATTTGGCTGGTTCATACATTTTGGTTGGTCCATTTTCTATGGGAGGGTAAACTTTTTTTTTGAGATTTCGGGGTTGGTCCCGTAGTAAAAGTTGCTCAGTATAATCCCAAAACCTCCCTGGCAACGGGAATGTAGTTATTTTTAACCAGCCTATATAGGAATCCCCGTACCTACTGTCGTCCGATAGACAACATGTCACAGATATGCAGCAGCAGCTATTGGAGTAGGTTCCGTCTACTACGGCTCATATATATGCGCCTGCCGGACAAAGGGCTAGGGATCCATTTGCATAGGTAGTCTCTTGGACTGTCCATAAAATGGTAACTTCCCGACAGGAGACCCCTGAGGGAAAAGACGCGCTAACACGGAACACAGCTCTGAACTCTCTGAAGCACTCGGCCCGCTCGCCTTATAAAATGAAAGCATAGCAACTCCTACCGAATATCCCTCTGCTTGATAGAAGTTTCTGGCATAGAGTATTCGCACTGAAGGATGGTGGGCGGTAGGGCGCTACCGTCGTCTTTTAAGGTCGAGTTCTAGGCAAAAAAGAGTACCTAAAAGATCGGCTTTCTCTTTGCTTTTCTGAGCTGTGGGCCAGATTACCAGGATGAGAGGTAGTCTTTTGCCCATTTTGGCGCCCCCCCCTTGGACGGCGCCCGGGGCACTTGCCCCCTCCAACCCCCCCCTAGTTACGCCTCTGTCTGAGACACAGTAGCGGGTATCATCTTGAATAGTCAAACAGTAGTTTAGGGTTGGATGAGATAGTCGGATAACAACATAAGGCTAAATTTGATCAGGTTAGTGGCATTGGACCTTTTACGTTAAAATCGGGACATTGAGTTATATTAATAAGCTAAGGCGTTTTCTTGGATGTAAAGCTTGTTGTATTTGTAAAAGTTTTAATATATATTTATAATATATTTTATAGTAGTTATAATATATTTGTAAAAGTTTAAATATAAGTGTTTCTGGTGCAGTAAAATTATAAATATGCTAAATTCTTAGTACTAACATAAGTATGCTTGAAACAAAAATGTTAATCAATGTTAAATAGGAAACATTGTTTAAAACTTTTTATCTAAACATTTAGAACAAATTAAAGTTATAACGTCATAAAGAGTGTGTACTGTCTCTTCCGAAAGTCGTTTTTTCCATATTGATATTTTTGCCATTCGCAATTTTTACCATTTTACTTTTTCTCGATAGCATTCTTTTCCCGAAGCATTTCTAACCATTCGCATATTTTCCCATTAATTTTATTTTCCAGTAGCTTATTTTCCTAATATGTTTTCTAACTATTCGCATAATTTGGATATGTATTCTGATTATAATATACGAGAGACTAACTAAAAAATTACTTCTTTTTGTAAAATCAATATCGTACAATATAATTAGTCGGTTCTGGCGCTCGCCGGCCGCTGCCGCGGCACGCTTGCTTCGCTCGCTCGGCTTCGCGCACTGTTTTGCTCGCAGTTCACCTAACACACTCCTCCTCGCTTCGCTCGTCGTCGCACCTATCTATTCCGTGATTGTAATAAAATAAAATAAAGTGGGAAATTATGCGAATGGTTAGAAAACCTATTAGAAAATTAAGATATTGAAAAATTAAAATAATGGGAAAATATGCGAATGGTTAAATATGATTTCGGAAAAGGATGCTATCGAGAAAAAGTAAAATGGTAAAAAATGCAAATGGCAAAAATATCAATAGGTATGGAAAAAACGATTTTCGGAAGAGACAGTACACACTCGTCATAAAACATAATACACAGTTAGGGGAAAATTTGCGAAGATGCATTAAAGCATTAATTACACCTGTACTCCCTTGATTTGTTCAATAAAGGTTAAATACGAAATAGCTTAAATTAACTTTTAATGTTATATGTACATATATAATATTGCATTACAGCAACAATTATTAAAAGCGATTAGAAGAGTAACTTTCTATAAACTAACTCATAATTTACGAGAATTGGCAAACAAATACAACTTAAATGAATTAGCCATAAGATTGATGTAGGTAAAATATTACATCAATAAACAGTGTTAAATCCACAGATCTAGAATGTCGCTTACGTTTAAAGATAAATAAAGTGTGCAAAAGGGAAGTTTTCACGTACATTTAATGACTGCAAAAGTGACAGGCAGCAACTTTAAACACACGACCACTTTTGGTTCTCTGTAGCAGCCTAGCTTGAATGTACCAAAGTGTAAGGTCAGCTGACTAGGAAATACGAAAATCTGTAATCTGGATTCAAGAGATAATTTAATATATCTTGAAATATTAGTGTTTTGTACAATCACGGAACACTTATGGGATCACTTCGGTCTTGCAAATCGGTTAAATGCGTTTTTACAAAAGCAAATGATTTACATAATCACATATTAATTCTGGATACAATACTTCCTACAACTTTTAACATCATTTCGATTTTCCTAGTGATTTTTATCATTGACAAGCAATTTTTCATATTCTAGATCTGTGGTTAAATGAGTCAGTATAGTAGCTACTATAAGCAAGTGTAGAAATGCAAGTACGGTCAGCGTCCTTAATACAACATCAATTTTTTGCATCAATTTTGCTCTAAGTCAAGCCAACATATACCAATTAATTTAAGATGAACAATAATATAAAGTTAAGCAATGTGAAAGTGTCTACTGGGTGCTTTTAAATCATTTATCGTAAATTGAACTCACCACGAAATCAACATAGGTATGTATTTGATCTAATCAGGTAAATATAAATAATTGTACTAAATTTAGATACCTTTGATCAGGTACTTATGTCAGAACTTCAAAATATTTCAACTGAGACACCACAAATCACGAACAATTTACAATAAACAATTTTATAGGTATAATAAACCAGTACGTGTAGACAAACACAAATGTAATATTTACATCGACGTCAATATAGGTAATGTTACCAACAGCGTAGAAGTTAAACCAAGAAAAAACTGCAGAGATTTTGATAGCATACGCAGCGTAGGTGTTATTTTAAACGTTAAAGTTCTATGAAATTATGTCGTATAACATTGGCACTGTTTGTGCTATCAAAATCTCTGCAGACTTTTCTTGGTCTAACTCTATCATCATTGTTCATCTTTTTGAATAAACACTGACCTAGTGCTTCTTTCGTCATGATATCTGTGTCGTGTTCTGTGTCCATTTTGTGTGTTTTTATATCACTACCTATTGACAAATTATCGTTTATAATATCGTCACCACACTGACAGTTTTGTCCACTTTCACTTGGCACTGTTATGTTCGTTTCATATGTCGTTTCGTTGTAGTATAGGAAGTGTTATAGGAATTCCTTGAAGCGTTTATTGATAAATATTGCTCGTACGATCTCTATATTATTCAATCATAGGAGAAAATTATATATAAAAGTTTCTTTAAATACAGTTACCACACGTGATTATTATGCCATTTAGGGTTCTTGCTAAATTGGAAATTCTATAGCGTAAGTATTGAATAACCAATTTGGCAGCTAAATGGTGCAACAATCGCGGAGCATGATGCTACCTTAACGATTAAATGTCAGAATCAATTCGCATACAACTTTTTATCGAATTTATAGGTTTGTTGCCAAAAACTACTTTTACCATTAGCAATTTCTATCTTAGGCAAATCACTGTTCTTACGTTTCATTTAGCTAAAAAGCTTTTCTTATATTTTATGACCTAATTAGCAAATAATATAGCAGTAGGATACTGCGTGTTTTTTATTTCCAAACGATAGATTTTCTTACTTTTCCACAACATGCAACAATCTAAAAATATCTTCGCATTGACCTTGACAAGCGAATGACGCAACGAAATCCTGATTCCATCAATTGGCTGTGATTTCTGCAAGTTCAAGCTTTTGGCATGCATCCGTTGGCATCGATGACAGACGAGTTGCGCCATACATTCCCGTCCCTAGCTAACCGACCGGACCGGAGCACATTACTCTGGGGGATTAACTATGTGCAGGTGGATCGCAGGTATTTGCCAAATTGAATGTCAGATGAATGAATATAATGAGTAAGGGATCAGGTCAAATGTTTTTGGCCGGGGAATTAATTATTAAAACTTCTACACAGTAACAGAGATCGCGGAAGTACTTAATCAAAGTATTTAATAGGACCGACCAAATGGAGATCCAACCGAAAATCAAATTTATATAAATATTATTTTATCCGATTATGTATTCAAGGGTAAGACCATTTAGAGAGTACATATGGTATGGTATTCTTGACGGTTAGGTTTCATAACAGAAAATAGACTACGGGGACTATTTTACTACAAAAGAAAATTTAAAAAATCAGACCAAATTTCTAAAGCATGTAGACTAGAATCTAGTCTTGATATAAATTCCGGACAAGGTCGGGACGAGTTTATGGCAACTGCTGAACATTTCATTGCTCAGCGTCGCCCGTTTACTGTCATCTGTCATGATTTAAGACTAACGAGTTGGCTTTGGAAGAGATTCTCGTTGATAAAATGAGTAAAATGACTAATGAGACTTCCTGGAGCGTGCAATATTGGAACAGATGTAAAAAATGTCCGGTCTTAACGTCAAGATGTTGTTGAATCACGTCTCTGTAGGGAGTTTTTAGTCAAATTTGTAATTACATTGTTACTTTTTTCCTCGATATGGGGACTTCTAATTAGATAGGCATCATGTGCATAAGGACCCTTCTCTGATGGACATATTAATCGGAACCTAATTGCATTTCAGTAAAAGTCCATGTACCTATGTAGGTATATTTTTAAATATTGTATAAATAAATACATCATTTTATGGGTATGCGTATTTTATTGATGCTTGTCAGATTTATTTAAGCTAAGAAAAAAATAAAATTCGTATTTAAAAAAGTTATGTAATGTTGAATGGGCTGAACGTTTTACCGTCAAATTATTATTATTTGTGGCACTTTAGTTTGGCTCCTTAGACACTATTGTTTACATTTTCCCTCGTAAACATATTGCACAATAAACCCAACAACCATCTTGAATAATAGTTTTTGGCACACTACGATGAATTCAACACCATTAAATTATGACTTTAACACCGTTTGTGACTAATGCTTCATTAATAGCATTACTGTAATGTTTGTCACGACTCTTAGTAAACTTGATGCCATTTCAGCGATAGCATTTATCCCGTTGCATCCTCAGCTACTACTTTGGAGTCTAGGATCCGCTTTGAGACTTTTCTTTGCACTGTCTTCTAATCTAATACCTCTCTTGTACCTCACATTAAAGCGTACGACATCTCTCTCTCGCAACTTCAAGCCAGCAGCATCTCTCCTGCTCTTACCATGATATTGTATATATCTGAATGCGTCATGACTCCCATTAAAAATGCGGAAATGGTTTTTGACTAGAGAGCCTAAGGAGCCAGCTTTAATTCTTAATGAAGTATACAAACAACCCAGTATCTGAAGCAAACAAACACCGTGACTAATCTTAAGCCACATAAATGCATGGACTTGAAATAGTTGTCGCTAATATTAGTCCCTCCTACGATAATCCGAAAATATATGACGGATGTGCGTTCTTCAATATGCAGACGTGTGAGATTAATATAAACAAATTGTATTGATTTAAGGATTCAAAATAGCTATCAATCGGAAAACTTATTAGTTTTGTAAAATTAAGTTTAAAATAAAATAATATGGTACTTATAATAATGTACGTGATGCAACATAATCTTATGAAGATAACAATTTATATTTCATCATCATCATCTCAACCATAAGACGTCCACTGTTGAACATAGGCCTCCCCCTTTTTTGGGGGGTGAATGCCATAATCGCCACGCTTGGCAGGCGGGTTGGCGATCGCAGTCGAGTACACCGAATTTGAGGGACGCTGCTGCCCGTCCACCGGTAGTCTTGGACGTGGTTTAAGGACATACCCGGGTCCTGGACGTAGTTTAAGGACATACCCGGGCATACCATATTTTACATAATTTATATTTATATACGGCAAATCATAGAACGTCAATAAAGAAATTGTGATTAATCAACAAATATTACAAAATAAATTATATCGCGGTGTGGATAAAGAAGAAATTTCAAAAGAAAAAACCTACTTTTCTCTTGCACAGTAACCTACAATCAATCTATACAGTAATTAAAGAAGATAAAGTAGTTTTATTTGAAGTGGCAGTCGCTCAGTCAGTGGTGTCACTGGCAGAGGAAAATGTCAAACGGTGGGCTGATACCGGTGAAATGAATCATGATGTTAAGGTAAACGGCCCCAAGTTCGTGTTAGTACGTTATTTCGTTAGTTTTTTTTCTGGCGCAAATAATAAGGAATTCAAATATCTTTTATTCAAATTATACATATGAAAAAAATCTGTATTATTTAATCTCTTCAATAAAATGATAACCAATATTTTAGTGATTAAACTAAGAGTAATACGACGGTCGAAACTGTTAGACGGCCGCGAATAGCTGTGTTGTATGCGTGCACTTTTTTTAGGCGTAAGGTGCGCGCTCTCACTTGTTAAGCTTATAGGAAGGAAAAGCTAAACCCATTCGAATAAAAGTTTTTGGGAGTGTTTCTGTGGGTTCCTTAGTAATTGATTTGATAAGAAAAAAGATTGAATATATGCATAGAAATAACTTAAAATTGCAATAAATCGACTCACGAAATAGCGGTCATTTTATCTTACGTGTGTCTCCTATTTCGTGCCACTAACGAATCAAGGATTTTCTAGATACATTTTGAGTGCTTGTTTTTAAATATAACAACATAGATAATTAAAAAAATAAATTAGAAAGCAATTAATGTATTTCATGAAGTTTCGTATGAGCGAAATTCGGTATGTGTTTTTTTCACTAGAATTCTCATAAAACGAGTTTGAATGTGACCCGAGTTAAAAATTTTAAGGTATGTTCCACGTATATTCTCATATTAACTACTAGCACAGTTTTATTTATTATTGAAATTTGATTTATATTGTGTATGTTTATTTTTAACGTATAAGATAGTAAATTATTTTTTGTAAATAATTATTATTTTTAATTATTTTTTATTTTTTTAATTTTATTTTTTTATTTTTTATTTAAATTAAATAGTTTGACTTTTAATCAAGTATTAAAGTACCCATATGGTTTGCCTAAGTCTTAATTCAACCATTAAAGTCGACGAGTACAAAAAACTTTAAGCTAGATCTCAATTTAACATTTTTTTTATTATTATTTTTAATTTGACCTTACAATTATTCGTAAGTAGGTAAGACCGTTAAATATTTAAAATGATTATCAGCAAATTATCAATTTATCACCAATTACTCTAAGAAAACTTTATGCCGAAACAGGGGACACGAATTCACGAATTTAGGAGCTGACCTAAATTTGTATCACGAAATGGGAGCCAAATAAGAGGTTCACGAAAAAATTCATATAAAAAAGAGGTTCAACTAAAACCCTACAGTTTATACATTAAATTATTAACAAAGAACTAATATAACATATTCAAAAGCTTTCAAGGTATTGATATGCTTAGTAATATTTAAAAAAAATACACAAACTCTCAACTCACTCTCAAGAGCCTTAACCTGCCGAAACAGGGGCCCTTTACCTTATTTGCAGGGTTTCAATCAAAGTTGCTGCATTGCTGCACTGGTTTGCACTGTAACCTTTTCTTAAACAAACAATTTTGCATGATGAACATAATCATATTTATAACTCAATATTGATGCCATTTGTATTCATTGATAATGCATCATATTAGGTATTTAAAATTTGAGCTTCATTTTTTGCAGTAGATACTCAAAAAAATAACAGCTTGACAGTTTATTTGCTTGAAAATTTCTTACCGAAACATAACACTAAATCAAACATCAACATTTATTCAGCAAATAGGCCATAAGGGCACTTTTACACGTCAAAAATGTAATGTACTTACTACGATTTAAAAACTTCACTACTCAAAAAAGATTATACTTTGTTTCACTTATTTAGAGTAAATTAGATTTTTTGTTTATCAGGCAAAAATATATATTATATACTCAATGTACTTCCTGAATTATATCCAATGAAATGTACTTATTCCTAGCGATAATGTTAAAATGAACGTAAACATTTTTACACGATAATCATAATAAATCCGGCCCATTCCAAGAGGCATTACATTTTGTAAATAAACAGATGTTTCTTACGAACGGTTTAGTCTCGAGAGCTTGAATGAGGGTATAAATAGCTGTTTTGGCTGGAGGGTCGATGAATTGTGAAATTGTTGGTAGGCCCTATAAACTGAAATAAGTTGGTTTTAGAAAATTAAAAAATGAGCAATAAATTTAGGTAATTATCTTCATAAGAACAATATTGGTACCTATAGACGCATTTGAAAATAATCGCAATGTTGGATAATTTGGCTGTACCTAGCAGTATCAATACGTGTAAGTAAGATTTCTGACATTGTCTTTATTTACTGTTAATCGTATTTAATTCATTGTATGTGTTTGTGCAGAGTGCATGTGATTGGACTAAATGAAAATAAAATTTAAATAAATATAATCTGTGATGTTTTACGCCAGGATAATGTGTTCATTATTAAAATATATGTAGATCTTGGTATTACAAGTATCAAAGTGTACAAAGTCATAATAGTGTATAGTATCTTTGGACATACAAATTACTGGTATTTTTCATTGACCTTTCGAATAATGTAAACTGTCACCAAACTGAACATGATCAGCAGGGTTGTCATTTTTGTTGTCACTTCTGGACTTCGCTTTCCATTAAAAACTACTATTGCCATGACAACGGCGAAGATCGTGAACTACTCGTAAGCGCTACGAATAATATTGAATATATTAATTATATTAATAGAAAAGAGAGTGATAAAATAGTTACACCAGCTACGTATCAATTAAAAGAAGTGATCGCCAAATGTCAGTGCACGGCGTACCAATCAGGTCCGCGTTCCGGTGTGTTTACACTATCACCACTTTATCTTTTCACATCAACAATTCCTAATCTCGAAGCCATAAGGCCGAAACTCGGATGTATCGATTCCCGTGAAAGCTTGTCTGAATTACAGGGCGCCAATTTATGTAGGTCGTCGCCGTCAATCTTATTGAGAGGTCGGAAGGTCTATTTTTGATTGGTTGGGGTTGGAAGAAAGTTTGTTGGAGGACAAGCCGGGTAGGCCGGTCTAAATGCGTCTCCTGGCACGCCAGTGGGACAAGGACGCGACTATGCAGTCCGTAGATTGATAGGTCGATTAATCTTTAGTTTAAATTTTAATTTACTAACAATTTAGCGTTTATCAGTAAAAAGCTAAATGTTCGCTTGGCTACATAATCTAAGAAGAATTCGCGTATACTTTTGTTTTTCAACAGATCATCGTCTGACCTTGCAATATAGAAGGAAAACTAAGCCATAGGTATCCGTAGATTACAATTATTTTAACTAGCCTCTAAAACACTTGTTTTATGTATTAGCAGTTTCCGTAATAGCTTGGGCAAAAATGATTTCGTATTCATTTCCGGTTGTTTAACTCTCGCATTTCTCAATTGATTCTCTCCTGGTATTGTTTGGTTTATTAGGTTCATCATTGGTTTTTCTATAAAATATTCGACAATTTTTGAAAATAGTGAAGCCAATGGGACTTGCGAGGACAGCTCACAAAGCCACAAGTGATATTTGTTTAAAAACGTTTCCTCTCAACACGCGCCAAACAATTTTCGTACAGTTTGAGAACTGCATAGCGTAAGAATGTTGTTTACTGTCGTCAAGGTTGCGTTGCACGTTTGTTTAAATTTGAGTGTTCCACATCACTGCACATTCACGTGTGAGGTTAGTTACGAAGGTTCAAAGGGTTAAGAGGTTACGAAATGGAATTACGAAACGGTTCCGATCGATGTATTTCGGGCAGCGCGTGCGCCGGCGGCCAACACGGCAATATAACTGACTGAAGCTCGAAGCTTTACTATTTTGATACGAGGATTTATGGGATATAAAAACGATCATTGTGGCGTGGATTTTAACGTTTAGCGTGTAAATGAAGTATATTATCCATATAAACCATTGTGGTTTCTACATAAGAAAGAAGGCTTCTAAAATTTTTTTTTTACTGATTGATTTATTAAAACTTGAGATAGCTTTTATTATAGATATATAAAGCCTAACAAGTTCCTTTTTAGCCCTCGCCACGTTGCGGATTTTCGATGGAACTAATTTATTTTAATGGCAATTATTTTGTTTGACATCCGACATTGAAAGTCATTGAATGTCACCGATGTAAACAAATCGAAAATGATTGTAAATATTTCAGGATAATAATAGATTTTGCAATCAAAATGCCCAAAAAAATTCACACCGATGCTAAACAAATAATTTTAAATACATAAAAATACTTGCGACAGAAAAAGGATACGGGATTCAGTAGCATTCCATTAAACAATGTTGTGAAATTATTTGTTGACATGACGGGTACTGATTTTCATAGTGAGTTTGTAATAAACTGGTTAGTTTTGTACTAAATATGAATATTAATTATTAAATTATTATTTTTCTCATTTAACCCTTAACATGGCAAGACATGAAATAATGTATCCACCTATTTCATGGAATGTTTTTGGGGATAGTAATGAGTAAAAAAATACTAAATTTAAGAAAAAAAAATTAAAAGCATTCTGAAAGTAGGGTTTTCAGGACGTCCGTTAAAACGGACATTGCCACGAACCTTATAGATTGATTGCTCTCAAGGTTGTCCTAAAAAACGGACAATGCCGTTATACAGTTTCACAAAATAAAAAATATTAAAGAATTACAGGACAAGAAAATTTATAATTATTTCAATAACACACTAGTGAATGTTTGGAAAAAATGTTTAATTATATTATTAAGAAGAAAAAAGTAATGAGAAACATAATAATACTATATTTACTTCTAGTGTTTATATATAAAACGACCCACGTACAGATATAATAAACAAAAAATATACATTATAAAGCTACGTCTACAGGCAAAATAGGCTCATAAAGATAGTTACACATTACAATTATTGTAAGTAACATTACTTTACTTAAATGACCACACCATTTATCACTATGGTCTCACAGTTCTATGTATTGCTTGTTTTCTTATTACCCGGCGTATCTGGAACCTAAGCTGATGGTAAAGAATGGCTGTAGTTCCTGTAAAAGTTTAGATATTTTCCAGTATCAATGGCCTCTGGCAACATTCTGGGAATATATGGCTCCTCCTTGGCGAGAACCAGAGTTATCCATGTCATGCTCCCAGACCGCAGATTTTAGTTGGCGGTGCTTGACATCAGCTATGTCATATGTTCTTGTACCCGAGTAGAAATGCTTTGCTTCGTCTGCCCGACATATGAAAGACTAGATTCTATTCTAGACTAGAGAAATTAGCTATTTACTCTCCTGAAATTTGTAGAGATTATATTTTACAGGCCTCAGGAATTGTAGCATCTTCATCATCGACTTGAAATAGGTTCTAACCGTAGGACATTTCAAGAAGTGCCAATAATTTGGATACTGAAGCAAGTTATGCGTTTAATGGCGAGGAATTAAGTTTTGTGGGTGGAGTACTAGAGGAGGTCGTGTTTAGGTCATCAGGTCGAATATTATGAACAACTTTTTTCCCACAATGACTACGTTAGACTTCGAAATTACATTTAAATACAGATAGTGCCATTCACAATGAGGCGCACTAAACTTTAATAGCATGACAATAAGAATAAAAGCACGAGTGTTCGTAAATGAACATATATTTGTCCATCATATTTGACATCCTCGTAGAAAGTGACCTGGCTGAAAAAGAGTCAGATTGGGGCAAGGCAGATGTACAATCTGTCTCTAGTAAAATTTCGTCATCGTCGTTTTTTTTGCTATCTCACTCTTCTGAGTCAGATGGTGGAACCACCTAAAACTAAAATATAAATAAATGTATACATATACTTATGTATAACATAACCCCAATGCAACAATAGCCTATAAAATGACGATAAATGAAAAAAAAGCATATACCCTAAGTATGGCAATGTCCGTTTTCTGTCACAATCTTGTCTCCGCACAAGTAGGCACTGTCCGTTTTTTAGTACGTGCTAAATGGTACCTTGTTACCAGTACTATCGACAATGTCACAAAAATGGGACAAGATATATTTCGCAATTTTTGACTTAGAATTAATGTATGATTTGATGAGATTTATATAGAATAACAATGTTAAACTCATCTAGTAATAATATCAACACAAAGAAAACAATTTGGCTATTAACTTTATATTCTATGACCTCAGGAACACACACCGTCGCAAATTCAGCGAATTTCAAATTTCAACTGCCGCCTGCGCATAAACCGAATTTTGTTTGATATTTTCTTAAACTAGGAAAAAAAGTACAATTCTCGCACTTTCTTTAACGTACTTCCTTTTCTAGCCTGCACTTAGTGTTTAAACTTGGCGCCACATTTAGTACCTGTACTAAAAAAGTGACAGAAACGTTTTAAGGGTTAAGGCGTCTTTAGTGCTATAATCAAAAATATTTATTATAAGAATGAGCCATTACCACCACGAGTGACTGAATCTGGTAAATATATATACGGAGGTCGAATATTTAGAATCAAATTATGGCGGATAGGTAAATTATTCATACTTAATTATCAACTAAACATGCTCTTTCGATTGGGTTTCGATTGGGAAACATACTTCTACAACTCACATGTACATAATTGTATACCTCACTCGCTCTTGCACGATGCCAATACACACTGTCCCGACTATTCATGACGTACACGTATTGTTGCTATATGTAAGCTGTTTGTAGCGACATTATATCAGGGCTAAAAAAGAACTTGTCAGGCTATAGATAGATATTACTTTCCCGGGCAAAGGGCGGTAATTTCTATTATTCTTCATCATCATTTCACGCTGACAAGTTAATCATTAAAGTACGAGTATTCGAATACATTTACAGTTTTTCTGTAAGTCGCTATTAACTGTACTGATAATAAAAAAGAGGTAGAGGAATACCCAGAACATCATGGTGCGGTAATATAAGGAGTTAAGGTGGTTCTCCTTGCTCGATTTTCATACAACTTTCTTGGCACCCTAGCTCCTATTATATAGGGTTTCTTCACTTGTATATGTAATGTTTGGGTAGTATATACATTTCTATCTTCGCTTAACGTAAAAAAATACTAGATTTTGATTAAAATTATTAAGAAAAAAGCCTTTGAATATTGGTAAAATTTTGCCTCATTGCTTGTTTGTGTGAGTGATGCTTATAGTATAGGTGTAATTCTAACATGGCGACTTCATTTGACAAGTAATCATTTTTAATTTGTCAAAGGTGTAACAGATGGCACTTTAAAACCGCAACACAGATTACCTGTGTATTTTGTTTTATTTTCACTCAATAGAGGGAGGTATATTTAATGCACAAAGCATGTTACGAGTATACCTCCTTTCTGATATAATTTCATTCCCAGATTTAATATAACTTAATAATTATTATGATTATTACACAATAAAATACATTTATATATTTATAGAAAGGTCAGTCCAAACAATCATTCGCGTTACGGTCGTCCACCGAAAACCCTTGTGAATTCTGCTTTCGTTTCGGTAAATGTTCTCTGGAAAAGCCTATATTTATTGTAACAATGATTTTTAAACTAAAATACCTAGCTATATTTTTCTCAAAAATATATAGGTATGTGGAGAAAAATTTCATCTTCTTGTAAATAAACAAGATTCTATAATATCTTCTGCTTGTGCATAACAATAACATTAGTAGATGATATTTTTAGGGTTCCGTACCCAAAGGGTAAAACGGGACCCTATTACTAAGACTTCGCTGTCCGTCCGTCTGTCCGTCTGTCTGTCACCAGGCTGTATCTCACGAACCGTGATAGCTAGACAGTTGAAATTTTCACAGATGATGTATTTCTGTTGCCGCTATAACAACAAATACTAAAAACAGAATAAAATAAAGATTTAAATGGGGCTCCCATACAACAAACGTGATTTTTGACCAAAGTTAAGCAACGTCGGGAGTGGTCAGTACTTGGATGGGTGACCGTTTTTTTTTTTGCTTTTTTTTTGTTTTTTTTTTGCATTATGGTACGGAACCCTTCGTGCGAGAGTCCGACTCGCACTTGCCTGGTTTTTTTTCAAAAATGCTGCCTTTCACCCGAGTTAAAACACTCTACTTTTCATTTCGCATACGAGGAAAGTAAAATGCATGTGTTTTTTTAAATACATTTTTATAGTAGGTGTTTTTGAGAGTAGGTATTTTTTAAAAGTAGGTATTTTCAATTAACAATTTGGCCAAAAGTAATTTATGGAATGGGGAGTCAAATATCAGAATGGAAATTGTATAACAAATCCATTTATACCCAAATTTCAATTGCTTATTGTAAAAAGAATAATAAAATCGTACTTGGAATTGGAACCTAAACTGCTCTAGTGCAGAAACGTATCATTTCCTGCACACCTTTTACAACAACAATGACCCTCTTTCATATATTCGGTCAAATTGTGCTTTTTGAAAAACTAATTATAGCCAGCCTTTTATGAATGTAGTATGATACCTTAGGGTATGGTGCTTTACGCACACTAGCGTCCCTTCCCCTCCCCCTGACACAACCCACCCTTTTTGCATGAAATATGTCCCGGTTCACAGTTTTTTACATTTTTTGAGGAAAGTATACATTTTAGGAAAAAAGTGTCAATGAAAGAAATAATCCTTAATAAATTCTTAATAAAAAAGGTCATATTCATTTTTTTAATATGATGCACCTAAATCATGTATTAGCTTGTCAAAATTCGAAATAACATAGTTTTTACTTAGGGTTCGAAACTCATTTATTATACACGGTGTAACATGAGGAAACCGAATAATTTTAACAGCGTATTCCTAATCACATTTAGAGACAAAAATATCCTATAAACTTTTTTGAAATTCGCCTAGTTTCAGAGTTAATACCAATAAAAAAAAACAAGTTTCTATTGTTACATAGTTCAAAACGCCTTTTTGATGGCGATGTTGCTACTATGGGATTTAGTCTAAATATCCTTATTGATATGTCAAAAAGTGACAAGTAACACTTTGCAAAAACTAAGTTTTACGAAAAAAAAACCATTTTAAGTGACAAGTTTACCAATAGCATTTAATTTTTATATACAAATTCATTCATAAAATTAAAAAAAAACCAAACAAATTTTTTTTTTGGCGAAATTGACCTAAACACATATTACATCTTTTCCTTTTTTTTGACCTCATGTATACATTTTAGGATAAAAGTGTCAATGAAAGAAATAGTTCCTTATTAAATTCTTAGTAAAAAAGGTTATATTCATTTTATATAAGAAATGCGAAAGGTTTTATTTCTGAGGTCAAATTAAAAGGAGGAAAAAATGTTTGTATGAGTATAGGTCAATTTCGCCGAAAACAATTTTTTTTATTGTTTTTAGGGTTCCGTACCTCAAAACGAAAAAGCGGAACCCTTATAGGATCACTCATGCGTCTGTCTGTCTGTCCGTCTGTCACAGCCGATTTTCTCCGGAACTACTGGACCAATCAAGTTGAAATCTGGTACACATATGTAAGTTTGTAAACAAATGAATTTTAAACATGGGGGCCACTTTTGGGGGGTAAATGAAAAAATAAAAAAATAAAAAATTTCAAACTATATCATGTTACATATCAAATGAAAGAGCTTATTGTAAGGATCTCAAATATATATTTTTTTATAATTTTCGAATAAACAGTTTAGAAGTTATTCAAGAAAGTAGGCAAAAAATGACTATTCCCCCCTCCCCCTTTATCTCCGAAACTACTAGGTTTAAAATTTTGAAAAAATACATAAAATAGGTCTATACCTATAGATGACAGGAAAACCTATTACAAATGTACAGTCAAGCGTGAGTCGGACTTAATTACAGTTTTTGATCCGACTCCTACGGATTTTTTAAAGATTTCACTCACGTTTCGCATAAATAATGTTTAGTTTTAAGTTTATAAAATACATATGTATGTTAGTCTGTAAGGAATTTGTAATATGGGCCTTGTTCCCTGAATTAAATATCTAAATAAATAAATAAATAAAATAAAAAATACATTGTTAAAAATTGTGTAATATACGGAATCCTTGGAACGCGAGTCCGACTCGCACTTGGCCGCCATTT
Organism: Cydia fagiglandana; assembly: GCF_963556715.1. Classification (NCBI taxonomy): domain Eukaryota; kingdom Metazoa; phylum Arthropoda; class Insecta; order Lepidoptera; family Tortricidae; genus Cydia; species Cydia fagiglandana. Next base: position 1,265,553 of record NC_085934.1, on the reverse strand, counting down.
TTTAATTTTTTGAATATATATGTATGTACATAAAAAGTAAATGTTATTGGTAAACTTGTCAGTTAACATGGATTTTTACTTTTTTTTCGTAAAACATAGTTTTTGCAACGTGTTACTTAATTGTCATTTTTTGACATATCAATAAGGATATTTAGACTAAATCCCATAGTAACAACATCGCCATCAAAAAGGCGTTTTGAACTATGTAACAATAAAAACTTGTTTTATTTTTTTAAATTGGTATTAACTCTGAAACTAGCCGCATTTCAAAAAAGTTTATAGGACATTTTTGTCTCTAAATATGATCAGGAATACGCTGTCAAAATTATTCGGTTTCCTCGTGTTACACCGTGTATAATAAATGAGTTTGGAATCCTAAGTAAAAACTATGTTATTTCGAATTTTAACAAGCTAATACATGAATGTGCATCATGTAAAAAAATCAATATGACCTTTTTTATTAAGAATTTATTAAGGATTATTTCTTTCATTGACACTTTTTTCCTAAAATATATTCTTTCCTCAAAAAATGTAAAAAACTGTGAACCGGGACATATTTCATGCAAAAAAGGGGGGTTGCGTCAGGGGGAGGGGAAGGGACGCTAGTGTGCGTAAAGCACCATACCCTATGGTATCATACTACATTCATAAAAGGCTGGCTATAATTAGTTTGTCTTCCCCATACATTAGAACACAATTTAACCGAATCAATAGCATGAGAAATGAAACGGATATTTCTTGTTTTCTTTACATTAGCATTTTTCTCTCGATAATTTAATCAATTTGCAACATAAGTAGAAGAATCCTCATATATCCATAAATATCAAAATATAAAAGGACATACATTTTCAGAAGATTTCCCCGTGCGATGTTGCCAAATGGTTTAAAGTACAACATGCTCGCAACGTTTGGATGTCAATGAGTCGACAATGAAAAATTATATTTCAAATCAATTCAAACTTGATATTTTTGACAGTAATGGGTTACTTAAATAAGAAGGCATTTTTCGCCCGAGTCTACTATGGTCAAATGGTCTAGTGGCTTTTAGCTACTGAGTATAAGTCTAACAAGTTGAATAGCATGACAGGGTTCAAACCACGAACAAAGACTCATTTCTTTTTGTATTTATTTATTTAATTTGTTTCATCTTTTTGGTAATTTTATATGCCTTATTTTAAAATTTATTTTAAGTAAATGTGTTGTATTTGATTATTTCATGTAGGTATATCATTTCAATAAAATTTTGGAAACTTTTATTTTATACCTGGTCAAGCAAATCTTGTCAGTAAAAAAACCGGGCAAGTGCGAGTCGGACTCGCGCACGAAGGGTTCCGTACCATAATGCAAAAAAAAAAACGGTCACCCATCCAAGTACTGACCACTCCCGACGTTGCTTAACTTTGGTCAAAAATCACGTTTGTTGTATGGGAGCCCCATTTAAATCTTTATTTTATTCTGTTTTTAGTATTTGTTGTTATAGCGGCAACAGAAATACATCATCTGTGAAAATTTCAACTGTCTAGCTATCACGGTTCGTGAGATACAGCCTGGTGACAGACGGACGGACGGACGGACGGACGGACAGCGAAGTCTTAGTAATAGGGTCCCGTTTTACCCTTTGGGTACGGAACCCTAAAAAGGCGCGAAATCCAAATGTTCTATGAACGATATCCCTTCGCGCCTACATTTTTCAAATTTGCCGCCTTTTTCTACTGACAAGATCTGCTTGACCAGCTATACTTCGTCGATAGTTGACTTCTTATGTACCTATTCCGCGATCCTAATTAGCCTCATGCATGACTTTTTTTTAATTATTTTAATCATTATTTATATCCTTTGAAAACCGGAAAATAAAAATACTTTTATAAATCTTCCCATAATATTATTAAAAAATAATTAAAATACTGAAAATATTTTACTCACGTAAGTTTAGTTTCGAAGAATAACATACGCTTAAAATAATTCAAAAGAGAATGCTAAAATTATAAAATAAAAAAAAACTGGCATTGTCGGGGTTTGAACCATGTATCTTAGCTACAATCTGTTTTTTTTCAAAATAGAGGCTACGGGTGCCACGAGCACATGACAGTTGATGGTCGAAAACATTACAGTTGCCTCCAGAAACTCGCGAACTAAATTGACAGGTCAATGTGCACAAATGATACCACAGTTTGGCCAGTGTTGTTCATATCGATATTTTCAAAAAAGTTTGAATTAGAGAATGTCGGTATTTCCAAAATTGTGCAATTTTATAGTACCTAATAGAGACAAGGATATTGAATAAACATATTGTAATTAAATAAATATTTTATTATATTTATTTTGTTTTATTTGTTTCGAAAACTTACAGCTATAGAGTAACAATTAAGTTGTAGGTGACATAGAAAAAGTGATTTTGGCTCAAAATACAAAAAAGGCCGGACCAGACGGGGAAATATTTCGTATAATGTGATTAATTTCTCATTTAATTCGAGTGGTGTGGACGCAAAAATTAAATCGCCTCGGGATCCCTATGGCTTCGATTGTGACGACCAGTCCCTAAACTGGACGTTTAAGTTGACAATTAGGTCAAGATCAAGCAAATATTGTCAGTAGACAAAGGCGCGAAATTCAAATTTACTTTGAGACGATATCCCATCGCGCCTTCATTTTTCAAATTTGCCGCCTTTTTTACTGACAAGATCTGCTTAACCAAGTATAAATAATTATGGATCAATCTCATCTACCGGCCACATGTATAAAATTAAATCACCAATTTTAGATTTATGGCGACAACCGAGCTCTTGAAATAAAGAACGTCAAGTTGTTGCACACTAACATGACACTGAAATTTGTCAGTTTCTCATCCGCACCTCCTGATTTGATTGGTAACGACACAATCTTACAATCGAATTAACCACTTTTCTCGTCACATTCATATTAATCGAAATCGTTTGTGACCCCTTTATAATTATGACATGGGTAGTAAGTGCAATATTTTACTTATCGATATCATTTTATCGACATATACCCGTGACTATTTTTTCTTTGCTATTCCTGGTATCATTTTATTTGTCAAACTCATGTCAATTTAGTTCGCGAGTTTATGGAGGCGACCTTAGTTGCTTCTGAATGCCTTGTAATTCTTAATCGTTGCTCAAACAAGAATTTATTATTTAATTTCCAATCTTTTTTCAACAATAAACATTTCTCCGCTGCGCCCTCTAGGTTACTTTACTGTAACATTACGAATCTGCTGACATTTGACACTGACTTTAAGGTGACTTTAAGTACGTAAGTGTGCGTGAATGCAAGAAATTGCAATATTTTGCAGTTGGATTCCGGTAATAACGAAATGAGACAATGTTGAGTTGAACATGTCTCGATTTGGATGTAGTATTTTTTATAGTTTTCGCACATATCAACACATCTTATGAAACTTTGTATTTTGGGAGAAATAGTGAAAATCCACAATTCGTGCACAGTGACGCCATCTTTTGGCTGATAATCGGCATCCCATCCCTAGACATCCACCTTAAACCGGTATTACAGACGACACCACTCTGGGCAGGATGGCGAAACACAGAGAGGACTTTCGCATGGTGATCACCGACATCGGTTAGGATATGGCACGCTGAAAAAGAAGATAATACTTAGACGTGAGATCGCCAGTAACACCTACCGAGTAGATCTGATGATTGTCGGCATAAAGACGATAATGTGAAGTAAAGTTATCATAGAAGTAATTAAATCAATTAAAATAGAGAATAACAAAGGAGACAACACGCCTCCTTGTGGAACGCCGGCCAACGCGCACCAAGAAGAAAGGGAATCATCCACCTTTTTTTTAATATTATAGGATTTTTTTTTACACAAATTGACTAAGCCCTACAGTAAGCTCAAGAAGGCTTGTGTCGTGGGTACTCAGAAAACGATATATGTAACATATAAATACTTAAATACATAGAAAACAACCATATAAAATAAATATTTGTATCATCATACAAACAAATGCCCTTACCAGGATTCGAACCCGGGACCATCGGCTTTGTAGACCACCACGAGACCGACAGCAATGTATAAATCGTCTGCATTAGATGCACAGGCCTGTGATGATCCGATTACCGCAGGAGATACATTAAGAGAGCGTAGTGTTCCGAGTCAAAATCGCTAAAAGGCATTGCTAGAATCTATCAGCACTGCATTAACACCGTCAATGATTGTTCATTCATTCCCGCCCCGCCCGAGTGTCGTCACTCACTAGTAGTCAGTGAATTTAATGATCTTCACGAGTGTACTAGCCGTACTATGACCAGAACGGAAGCCAGACTGGAAGGGATTGAATATATTATTAATTGTATTAAGGTAGGAGGCGAGCTGTTGGTGAGCGTCTCTCGAGAAGAAATACCTACCTATATAGCAAAATAGTTATTCAAACTGTTGTTTACTTCCTAATACAAATTCTGAAAAATTAAATATGATGTACCTATTAAAATGCGTACTTGTTTATAACATAGTCATTGAATCGAATTGTAAACACCATACAGATATATGCTGTTATGCTAATGTAAAATTAATAGTATTAAAATTGCTTGGTTGGATTTCATGTATTATAATCTACTCGTAATATTGCTAAGAATCATTGTGAAACTATTTTTAACACACTTCGTTTGTGTTTGTTTTAAATACGAGTATATACCATGAAATTTTTGTTAATATTAATATATTCAAATAATTTTATATTGTTCCTGTAAAAAATATCAAGCCAACGTCGTCAGTATAGAGAACTGCAAAGATCCAGACTTTCCCTATGCCAACAAACTACCCTATTATCTTGATTTCTCCGTATACAAAGGTGTATTTAATAATCGTGTACAAATCAATTTGACAGTGGAGAAAGACGTCTCAATGGCGGACATGGAAGCATCAGCTCGTGTGGGCAAAAAAACAGCCACGGGTATTGAATGGAAAGCAACGATGAAGAAGTTGACTTGTACGAACCCTTTTCTAAAAATGTGGTTTCAATTTTTCGGTGTTCCCGTTATTGCATGCAGACTCAAGAAAGGGCATTATTTTGTGAAGGATATAGACGTCAATGGCATGGCTTTTAAACCTTCTGCCTCAGGCAAAGTATACGGCGATTACGTTTCGTATTTTGGAATATACCACAAAAATAGTACACTAGGTTGCTGGATTACGGACATAAAATAAATGTACAACCATCAAGGTTTAGAAAATAATTTTATTTTTAATATACTTACCTATTTTAGTTCATGCTCACTTAGGTAGTGATCTTGATATAAATTTTAGGGATATTTTTTAAGAATAAATATCTAAGGCGAAGTATTTTAGGAGTATTAGTAATATTTGTTTAATTTAAGTTATAATATTGTGACATCTTTTTGCACGAAATAATTAAGTTTTGGTTTATTGTTTTGTGTGCATATTCTTTTAAGTTTTTTTATTTTATTTTTTTTATTCTGGATTCACATTTATATTCTTTTAAGTTATTTTTGAAATAAAATAAAACGTTGTATTTGAATTTTATTCACATTATATTAGGATAGACTTCATTTATTTGAAGATTCTGAAATATATTTCGTAATGCATATGTCGTAGTCAGATCGTATAATCCGCCGTATTACATTACGGCTAGCCGTTTTCAAAAACAGGGGCGTTTTGAAATGCGGCGGTTCGACGATTAGCCGAATTGTCACTGCGATACGTTCTTCAATAAGGCGACCCACGTTTAGCCGCATCGTACATTGTAGAGTGACCAGTTCTTTCGGTCGCCTACGTAACCGGAGTTTGACAATGTTTGCAATTTAATTTATTTCTACCATGGTCCCACCGCACTACATGTGTTTCTTTTCCAAAACATTTCCTTCACAACTTAAATAGACGGAGCCCCGCAAGCGGGGCTCCTATTTCTGGGCGGTTTGCCCTTCGGGCATCTGAAGTTACCTAACGAACCTAACCTAATTACCTACCTACGCTTTTTTCCCCAAAGTGTAATGTTTTCACGGACGTCTCACTTAATCAATAGGTAGGTAGGTTAGGTTCGTTAGGTAGCTTCAGATGCCCGAAGGGCAAACCGCTCAGAAATAGGAGCCCCGCGTTCGCGGGGCTCCGTCTAGTTAAGTTGCGAAGGAAAATTTTTTTTTGAAAAGAAACAGTCCGACAAACTCCAGATTTGATGGACACCACAGCGTTCGTCAGGCAGCGCCACGAGTGTTAAAAATGGGAACTAAAAACTGTCAAAGCGGCGGCTAATGACTCGCTGTATTACATTACGGCTAGCCGTGTTGAAGAACGTATGGCGCCGAATACATTCCGGCGGATTCTCATTCAGCCGCATTCAATACGGCTAATCGTTAATCCGCCGCATTTCAAAACGCCCCTGTTTTTGAAAACGGCTAGCCGTAATGTAATACGGCGGATTATACGATCCGACTGCGACACATATATATCGCCCAGCCCTAAATATAGATGGAAAATATAAATTGTATCTCAACTTCATTTCGTTTTGTAACTTAGGCTCTCGAATTTTTAGAACCCTTATTATGTACTTGTTGCACAAAATACAGTATTAGTATAACTTGCACTCCGCGCTCCTTATTGTATCGCGCGTCGCATATTTTATTTTTCTCTTTTACTTAATGTTTTTCATTAATGGGGTCCGACAGTAAATATCAAAGAATATAATACTCACTAGGAGAAGAACGGTAACTCCATACAAAAAAATGTCCCCAACCGTTTATACGTTTATACTAGTGGCGCCGTCTTTGTGTACCAATGGAACTAAAGTTGACAACCGGTTTAGCCTGGCGGGTATTGGTAGGTAGTAATTCTGTTGATAAACATATTTGTTATCTTCATATCACGAAATATATGCAAGATGCAAATATTACCCCTTGTTTGTGCTATTATCAATTGATTTAAATAAAAGGCGTGTTTATGTTTATAACATTATATATATTATTTATTAAAAAATGTTTTACATATAAAAATATACACTGAAAACTGGCAACTGGCAACTTAATAAAAAAATAGACATTAATAAAGCGCATTCACAAAGTTTTCAGTACCTTTTATACAAATAACATTAGGCATGCCTACCTATTACACTTTACACACAGATACACTACACTTTACACACGGCATTTTACACAGATTTCCGACTTGTATTCATACATTTCTTCACGGTTCATTAATACGCTTTCCAGATGCGTTATGACTCGGTTCCTTCTGAACCCACTAAAGTTGTAAATTTCACTCTGGCTGCTTCAACAGCCGTTGCTCCGCATTTAGCACATTTTCTATGTGCATTGCTGTAATCCATGTAGGTACAGACTTACAGTCTTAAGTGGTACGTAGCGGTACACGTTGTATGTATTATTTAAAGAGTTAATAAATAAAATTTTCGTTATGAACTTTAACCACAGCAGTTGGACAGAGTCATTGACATATATATTTTTTATTATGGTGGGTAGACGTACCTACCCTCCATATATTTTATGAACATTGATAAAGACAGTTGGAAGCAAATATTCATTATAAAACTTAATCGCATGTAATTAAGTTTTAAGTCCCGTTTTATGATTAATATTGTATAAAATTCGTGATAATTTAAAACAGAGTTGGGAGCAATGTTTTTTTTTTTTTTTTTTAAATCCTTTATTTATTTAGGGACTTTTAATCTTAAGATTACGCCAGTCCCATCGTACCTTAAACTAAATTACAATCATCTACGGCCTGACAGTATACTGACTAATATAATTATACACAAATAAATATATCTCCTTTGCCTCTTCAGAGATTGGTGCAGCCAAAATGCTTTGAAATACGCCTACATCTAACCTATTAAGATTTAGTGACTTCATTAACAATTGTCTATTACCTTCGTTCCGCACACATTCCACCAATACATGTTGGACATCCTCTACAACATTGCAAGCTTCGCAGTTTGGGGATGGCACTTTCTTCATCATAAAAGCGAACTTTTTCAGAGGAATGTGTCCTGAACGAAGTCTTAATCCTATCTTAATTAATTTCCTACTTAACCTAGCATTCATAAACCAAGGAATATGAGGAGGTTCACACTGCATAGTCCTGTACCATATACCTTTTTCTTTACAACGCTCATCAAAGTGTACTTTCCATATCCCACGTATTTTCTTATTGTATGTATGTAATTTTTCTGTAAAGTCTGGAGTAATGTAAACTTCTGATCCAATTGTGCAGGCTTCTTTGGCTAAAATGTCAACCTCCTCATTTCCACTCAATCCTATGTGTGCGGGGATCCATTGAAGTCTCAAAGACATATCAGTAGGTAAAGTGTACAATTTATCAAGCACAGTGTAAGCTATCGCTGTACCTCTGTTTCCAGAGGCGCAGCGAGCTACATGTTGCAAAGCACTTTTACTGTCTGTAAAAATGACGATATTTCTGCATTTTAAACTAATTGCATAAGATATCGCCTCTGAGATCGCAAATAACTCCGCCGACATAATACAAATTTCTGAAATTATGTTGTAACAACTTTTGGTTTTAAACACTGGGTCAAAATATGCGGCTCCTATACTAGTTTCAGTCTTTGATGCATCTGTATAGACTTTGTGCCAATCTCCATATTTTTCACTTAGTTCCAATAAAACATTGTTTCTTATATCGCTAGGATGGTATAATTTCTTTGCACATTGCACTAAATCTAAATTAGTACGAATTACATCTCTGAAACGAATATTAGAAACCCAAGTATCCAGACTGAACATTTTAAGGGGATTTGAGGTAAATATCCTTTCATGCTTTACGTCGGAGTAAACAGTTGCAAGCAATGGTGATTTTTTCCTTAGCCAGTACCTACATCTAGAAGATAATTCAAGTACTTCTAGAAATTCAACAGTTTTATTATTGGTCCATGTTAAACATTTAAGACAATATTTGTAAGCCAAATAAGATCTACGTATATGTAAAGGTACTATAGTTAACTCAGACTCCATTACATGAATCGGAGTAGTTTTTATAAAGCCACCTATTACTCTTAAGGCTTGATTCTGAAGCTTATCTAATTTCGTTACGTGGGAGTTAGCACTACAGTCATACAAAAAACATGCATAGTCCATCCTACTACGAATTTGGGAGCAATGTTGCTGTAGAAAAATGTTTTTATTTTTATTACTCGCAACTTTTTCCCGGAGGCCAACGCACACAAAGAAGCTTAAGGCGCACACATGCGCAATTATTTGGGGACATAACTTTCTTAGGCCCACTTGCACCATTCCACCAACCCGGGGTTAACCGGTTAAACCTGGAGTTACCATGGTTACCAGTACAATTTGACATTAAGTTAATGGTTTAACCGCTTAACCACGGGTTAGTGGAATGGTGCAAGTGGCCCTTAGGAAGTGAACAGGCCTTGGTAAATATACTGCAACATCATGCTGAGTCGAACCCCTCACATCACGCTGTTTGAATGTCACCATAACTTACTTAGTATGTTAATTGTTTTAGTAGTTTTTAAGGTTTTATGTTCGAATGTAACATTAATGCAACGATGTGTGTGATGTTAAATAAAAAAAAATATATGTCTAATTTATTGTCTATGCCCTTATCGTTCATAACAATATATAATAATTTGAAGTTTGGAGTTAATGACAATACCTAATGATTAAAATTATAGAACTAATGTCTAATAAATCGTTTCACCCAGGACACGTGTCATTGTAACACTACTTTTCATACAATCCGTTCGTGTTTGTTGCTATCAAGATACAAGATCATGAAATATTTACTAATGTTAATATATTCAAATATTTTATATTGTTCTTGTAAAAAATATAAAGCAAACCTCATCAGTATCGAAAACTGCACAAATCTAGAATTTCCGTATGCCAATGATATACCCTATTCACTTGATTTAGAAGTCTACAAAGGCATATATAACAATCGTCTCAAATTGAATTTGACAGTGAAGAAGGACTTTTTAGTGTCGGACTTAGAAGTAACACTTATTGTTGGAAGAAAAACAGCCGCGGGTACCATCGAGACGGTAGCAATGATGAAACATTTGACTTATACAAACCCTTTCATGAAAATATGGTTCCAATTATTCGGTTTGTCGCCTATTGGATGCAAAATAAGGAAAGGGAATTATTTGGTAAAGGATATTGACTTTAACGCCATACCATATTCAGCGGTGCAAATAGAAAAAATATATGGCGGAGAATACGTTACTAAGTTTGTCATATTGCGTAAAAACAGCACAATGGGTTGTTGGTTGACCAGTGTAAAAATGGTGCCGGTAGAGAAATAGTTACGGGGAGAGGACAGGGGACGATCGATTCTCCATACAAACGTAGTTCTCATTTTGCTCCCTGCCCTCCCTGGATTCTGAGATTATGGAACCGACCGTTTGATTTTTACTTTTTTCTACTCCCGTACTTTTATTTGTCATTTAAAGGGTCGTGCACACACCTTTAAAACCCTACCTTATAGTTGTCAAGACAAGTCTTTAGTCTATCCCCCAAAAAAGAATTTTATTTGTGCATACGCAGTATCTTTTTGGCGATTTTACGATACTTCGTGTAATGACCACTTAAAAAATATTGAACGAAATACAGTGTTGCCAACCTTATTTTAAATGTCATCTCTGACAAATAAGTGAACCATAGACATGTTTTTTTTTTAATTTCATTCATTCACTCATTCTTTTCCCGCCCGTACCCTCCATTTTTGCTACTTCTTGAAATAAAAAGATTTGTTAAAATTTCAAAGTAAGTGCTTGGTCGTAGAAAAAGTATTGTACAGTACAGCGTTGTTTAACTGAATCAAAAAATACTCGTGGCGTCTTTATTAACTCAGGCTACTCGCCATTACTCACGCCACTCGCCTTTTTTGACCTCTCTTAAACAACGGTTGCATAAAATACTATATTATGTTTTATTATAAGAGTTAGAAGCTTTTATAAAATTGTATAAAATCTGAGTTTTGCTAATACTCTTATGAAAATTAAAAAATCAAAAAAACTAACAGCTACCAATTATTGTGGTTCAATGGCGTAGAAATAGTTAAGTATTTGTTTTACAAGGGGGCAAAGATTGATGTTTAACCGCTCGTGCTAATATTGATACCCGAGCAAGCGAAAGATTCTAAAATTGAAAAATGGAATCTTGAGCGTTGCGAGGGTTTCAAAGCATGAGTGTTAAACAAAATTTGCCCCCGAGTGAACCACAAAATTTTTCACCACATCAACCCGACGAAAATATTAACTGTAACTTGTAAGATATCAAACGAAAACAAACCAAATCAAATCCAAATTAATGGTATTAAATATTTATCATTAAAAATCATCATTTAAAAGTCAATTCTACCAGCAAACATAAGTAAACAACTCGAAATTTGCATTTGATTACTTTGCCTCACATGTGAATAAAATGCAACTTTGCTATCGGCTTTTGAACAATCAAGAGAGCTTTTTACCAGTTGGTGTGGTGAGAATAAATGGCAAGTATTACTTATGAAAGCAAAATAATGTAAAAAATCGTATAGGTATGATTCAATAATTGTTACATATTTGCCGTGACTTATTTTCCAAAGGCTGTTTAAAATAAAAGGGAACAACCCAACCCAAATATTCCGAAATATGTTTTTCCGACTTTCATAATCCCGATTTTTTATATGTCCGAAACTCGGAGTAATTAACAATGGAACCGCCATTAACAGGCATTCCCCTCTGTCGAAAATAGGCGGCCAATGGTCAACCATATGTATGGACTGACGTTTATCTGACATGACGTACCTATACATTTGATGTGCCCCTCCCCCGCAAAAAACGGCAGACTATTTTGTACCGAAAATTTTAGACATGGCGTCTCCGTTATTAATTACTCCGAGGTCCGAAATATCGAAATTACGACTTTAAACCACGAAAGAAGAAAATCACGACTGTGTTATTTCCGTATACTTAAAATCATATGGACGAAAACTTAAAGTTCCGATTTAGAAAAAATCTGACAACATTATTTCCGAATTTGACTTTTCCGAAAAATCATTGACCGATCGGAAATAAAGTGATACGGTATTCAGAAATTCGATCTTTTGTAAAAACTCTGAATAATGAAATTCGTGATTTTCAAAATAAGACTTACTTACGCACTTTTTTAAGTCTAACCAGGCGTGGCTCACTCCGCGATTTCGTCGCTTTGCTACAGGTAGCTAAAACTCCATCCGTTCGACCCCAATTTTGGGGTTTGTCATAAGCCGCGCGTGGCGCTGTCGCCACCTAGCGGCCATATCTGTGCTGATCGTGACAGACGCGTTTTGTTAGAGAGTGAGTCTTCTGTACCTAGTACTATTATTTATTCTGTGGTCTAACTAACCAAAATCCGAATCGGAGCACCCTTTTATCCACGTGGTCTTCTCTGTCCTACCCCTAGAGTGTATGTAAAAAGCTGGAGGCGCGGAGGGGAAGCAACCTTCGCAGCTTCGGCTTGCTGCCTTCGGCGACCAGCCTTAGCCGCTTCGGCTCACATTGTGCTCTGCGCTTTGGCTGCTAAGACCGCAGCGCCGGAGCAGATGCGGAGCCCAACTTTTGTTGCCAGAAAACAAACTATTACCAGAAAAGTGGCTTAGGTTAGGTTAAAACTGCAACCCCACGAAAATAATCTGTTGCCAGAAAAGTAGGTTGGGTTAGAACTGCGTCCTCACGAAAATAAACTGTTGCCAGAAAAGTGGGTTAGGTTAGGTTAAAACTGCGTCCCCCAAGAAAACGAACTGTTGTCTGAAAAGTGGGTTAGGTTAGGTTAGAACTGCGACCCCACGAAAACAAACTGTTGCCTGAAAGGTGGGTTGGGTTAGGTTAGAACTGCGAGGGGTGCGGGATTGGTAGACCTCCTTGTGGTGCACCCTGGGAGGGGGAGGATAGCCGCTCAGTTGCGCGCTTGCTATTCTTCCTCTGCGAACTACCAGTCACAGAGTGGTTAGGCAGTCGAGCCTGCTCCTGCGTTGGCTTTAGTGCCGTGTTGTTGTGGTTGGCTGCTCCCGGGATGCCTCAGCTAATCTGAGGTGTCAGGGGATGCAGCTGTTTTGGAGGTGGTGCATTTGCACGGTTTGTTGACGGGGCCCGGTTTAGGGCCAGCGGCCGCTTGGCGGCGTGGGATGGCGAGCCTTCAAGGCTTGCGGCGCGGCGGGTCTGGCGGTCACAGTCATGTGGCTGTTGGGTGGGTTTCGGCCCCCCGTCGGGCAACCCGTAACCCGCACTGAGCGAGCCGGGGGCGCTGCTCATTGAGAGTAGCGCTGCGTGGAGAAAACCACTATAATAAATCCCCAATCCCAAGGTGAGCGGATCGTGCCGATGGGATGAATGGCTGGGGGGAGTCCAGTGCCTAGCGTGCGGGGGAGCTCACCCCCGAAAAAAAGAGACAACGATGTGGAGTCATCGCATTAGAAAACATGAAGGTCGATTGCGAAAATATTCCCCTGGCGGGTCTCCGAAAGGAGGAAGCCCGTCCGCTCACTTCGGTGGGCGGCTGCCCTTCGTATGCAGGGGTGGGCAACAATCGCCTCGTAGACCGGCAGGGTGCCGGTCTTCGTGAACACAACCATGGCTCAATGAAAACGGACTCTGATGCATTATGGAATCAGGATTTTGTCGAACGGAAGGTGAAGGACTGCGGCCCGATGTCGCACTCCAACACCAATGAACTTTGCGTGAACGCGGGAGAGTGCTCAAATAATAATTTGGGTACACTAAGGCTGAGGGGTGGCGGTTCGCCGTCGCGAGACGAAAAGAGTCGTTCTGTCCGCGAATTGACCCCAAAAGAACCTATAGAAATCGTGACGGGGTTGCCAACGACGGTGAATCCCTCCGAGGGTGAAATTTCGGAGCCCTCAACGAGTGCAGGGTTACGGAGTCGACTGAGGAGCCGGAGATCACTCCCAGACATCCGCATATCTTTAACCCGCTGTGACTCTCCAGCTCCAAAGAGCAGCTGCACGGGATCGGGTTATGCGACCACAAAGAAAAAAGAGACAGGAGCAAATGTGAGCGAAAAAGAGGTGAATGTCGACGAACCTGATACTGGGAGCATAATACCTGTGCGTTCTGGGTCAGCTTCTGTTGACAGGACAAGAGACGATCGGGCTGAGTCAGACTCAGCAATGAGCTGCCACTCATTCAGTGACAACGAGAGACGGTTCTGGCGGAAACGTGGTCTCAGCTCAGGGTCAGACTCGGACGGAGCCACCAAGAAGAGGTCTGTCCGTATCAAAGCGAGGTCGCGGTCGGCCTACCTCCACCGGACATTACGTTGACCCTGCCATGGCCAAGGAAGACTTACACCGCACCAAACGGGAGGAAATGAGGTTAAGGGCAGAAGAGGAGGTGGCTGGTATACGGCTGCCATTTTCTTCTCGGAGCCAGACTGGCGGCTTAAGTTCTGACTCCGTTCTGCCCGGTGCGCAGGATAACCTTTGTGCGGCTGCGCTCTCTCAGCGCGTACACAAGAGCCTAGATGCAATATCACATGTTGCCAAAAACTCCGGTCATCTAAAAGGCACCTTCGTGAAGGCATTAAAGGACGCCACCGCATCTATAAAAGAGACAGTCGATTGCCTTTTAGAGCGCACTTCTACGGAAGAAACAAAGCGACTGCAGGCACAAAACGACGCCCTGCGAGCTCAGTTGACTGAACTTAAATCAGAGATGACCCAGCTGAGAGCGGACTTTCGGGACCAGTTCAGGCGAACGTCCCCAGTTCCGACTCAGCCAAAAGAAAATACACAGCCGGCCAGTACCTCCCGCAAGGGTGCTGCAAGGGTTACTAGCATGGAAGATATGATGCGAACTATGACGGCCCAGATAGGATTGATGCTGGATGCGAGGCTAGGAGCCTTGGAGCTGGAGGGCAGGCTGCTGCCAGCCCAAACTATGCGGCCACCCTTGGCCCACGACCGGATTGCGGAGCGAGCTACGTCTCTTCACTTCGGACCGACTGGACAAGATACGAGCACTGAAGTCACAACAGGCACCCAGCCTGATTCTATAGCGGGAACGGCGGCGGTTGTTTCCCCTGCCTCTTCAGGCGGTAAACAGGGAGCCAAACCGAAACCAAGGCGCAAGAAAACTACTCTTGCTGCTAAGGAAGCGGCCACAGCTAGAGAAGTACCCCAGGAAACACCAACGCCTGCTGCGGCTCCTCTGCGTGAAAACTGGAAAGACGCGTTGGGTAAGAAGGCCAAAAAGGCGGTCAAAAAACCGACAGCTGCGAAAACTACCAAAACGCACGCGCCTAAGTCAGCACATAAAAGAAAACTCCGGCCTCCGCGCACTGCTGCAGTCACTCTCACATTGAAGCCGGAAGCTGTGGAAGCTGGAGCTAAATATGAGACGGTTTTGGCTGAAGCCAAGAAACACATAAACCTGGAGGATCTCGGGATTTCCGCTGTTCGCTTCCGAACAGTAGCTACTGGAGCTCGAATGCTAGAGCTTCCTCCTGATACGAAAGAAGCCGAAATCGCGGCGGATGCTCTAGCTAAGAAACTGCGGGAGGTTCTCGACCCTAATGTGGTTCAC